>NC_142587.1:30641250-31884375 GCF_965207765.1 Zootoca vivipara | reverse complement strand
TAAATTACATTTAATAGTAGATTAGGCTGTGTCGGGGGTAGTTTCTTGTGGGAGATCATTTTTTTTAAAGCAAAGTATAAGTTCAATTTTCTGCTGTCAGCACTATAACATGTTGCAATAAATGTCTCATTTTTTAAAAAAAGGTCAGATCAACTGTAGCAATCAAAATTCTGATCTGGGGAATTCAACGTAAAGGAATGTAAGTGAAGATTATATAATACTATACATGGATCTGGGAGAACACGTAAGCCAAAGAGATAGAGGGAGAAAGAAATTAGTTATCTATAGATAGCTCAGTTAGCAGAACATGAGACATTTAATCTCAGGGTTGTGGGTTTGAGGCCCACATTGGGCAAAATACTTCTGCATTGCAGGGGGTTGGACTAGATAACCCTCATGGTTCCTTCCAACTTTACAATTCTACGATTCTATTAACTTGATATTGGTAACATGTAACAAAGAGGATTACACAAATTCGGGGAGGGTAAGGCTGCCAATGGCTACTAACCATGGTTAAAGAATGTACACAAATTATCCAAGATGAGAGAAATGCAGGGCTGAAGAGGTGTGTGACCTGGGGAGACTTCTGAGGGCCAGACAAAGACATATAGAGGGCCACATTTGCTCCCTGGACCTGAGGTTCCCCATCTCTGACCCAGTAGCTGATCAGAGCTATCAGATTTGATCATTTGATGGCCAGGCAATAGTAGATGCACTTCATGCCAGCTGTGGTTATGCAGTCTGCTACTGCACACGAAAGCTCATACCAACGACAAACTTAGTTGGTCTCTAAGGTGCTACTGGAAGGAATTTTTTTATGCTGTATCCATGCATCTCTGGCTCCGGGCATCTGAGCACAGTCTCTAGGTGAGCACAAAACACTGCAGGCCTACTGACTTCAAAAGTACATTGGAACGTGGCCATAACAAGCAGAGTGGGCATATCATGATAAAAGGATTTATGAAGCTAGGTCATTCCATTAATTACCTTGTGGCATATAAGGCATAACAGCCTGAACTGAGCCATTTTTGAAGCCTATTCTCTGTGAGATCATTCAAAATGATTAAAGGCTTAAAAACAAGTATTTTGCCCTAACCGCTGCCTAAAGAGAGCAAAATGCTTTAATATAGCTCCTGTATTGAAAAACAGCCAACCAAGAGAAAATTGTTTTGGCAACCCAGGTTTGCTCTTTATATTGGACTCTCAGATTCTCGCCCCCTCTCCCTTTCTCACCCGACCCCTCTTATTATTATTATTTTTTAAAAAAACAATTGATAGAACACCTATTACTCCACAGTTGGGATGTGATTCAGTTTGCATTTAAGGCTGAAGTTTTCAAATGTGCCCTTTCTGAAACAATGAGAGAACCAAAACACAACCGTCCATCAAAATCTGCCTGTAACAAATCTGAGTTTTGTAATGCAGTTTTCCGACCAAACAATGCTTACAAAAATCTATATATTAGGGGGAAATGTGCATAGGAGAAACTGTTTGCAAATATGTGTACATTAGCCAAAACTCCATTAAAATATGTTTACTAGGATAAATTTGCACTAAAATTCTGAAGAATTTTCAGGAGGATTTTTTTTAATCACAAATTTCTGCAGAAATTCTGTTTTAGCTGCAAAAAACCATTGCTTAGCTGCCCTGCATTGGAGATATTTAAGCAGAGGTTGGATGGCCATCTGTCACAAATGCTTTGAGATTCCTGCATTATAAGAGGTTGGACTAGATGACCCATGGAGTCCCTTCCAGCTCCACAGTTCTATGATTCTATGACACACTAGTAACAGCATGTTGCCCTGCATTATGGTTATATAGATATATAGCCTGCAAATCCAGTGGTTGCCTCTTGTTCTGGCTTTATTCTCGGTGTAAAGGAAGAACTGTGACAAAAACTCTTTTATAAAAATGAAAATTCTCTAACATGAATGACAATTGGTGTTCAAATAGTAAACCAAAGAGATAGTGTTTGGAAGATAATGGAAGTACTGAGGCAGTAAATTAATATTTCTGAAAGGCATTTACAATATATAAAAAAATCCGCCCACTGTATGAGATAACTGTGGCCCTCACTGTCTTGAATGAAAGCAGACTGTTGATACAATGGGGCCTCTTGGTGGTAGGTGGGGCTTCGGTGATATCATCTGGACTTATCTGTTGTAATTTTTGCCCTGTTGCAGTGCAGATAAAGGGCAATCATGTTTCTGCAGTTCAGAGCCAGCCCAGAGTGATATCACTGTGTATCATTTGCCCTTTTCAAGGTGTAAGCACCTCAAAAACTCCCCTTGCATGCTGGAATGCCACAAACAGAAGCTATACAGGAAAAGCCTAAGGGTCATTTACGGTAGGCGGGTCTGGTATTTGCGTGGACAGGCGGAGTTCCCCAAACCCCCAGGCAATCTGCTGAGTGGAATAAAGACACATAACAACGTGCTATGGGATTCAAATTGGCCACAACTTTATTAAGATTCAGATGTAGGGAGACCTTGGCTCAGGCATTGGGCGTTATCCTTCCCAGTCCCCAGCCGGGGTTCTGGGAGGCTTTGGGGTTATCTAAATGTATGGGGGTTGGGGCTGGCTCCGGAGAACATATGTTCAAGCAGAGAGAGCCCGCCCCCTGTTCACCGCCGCTGGAAGGGGGAAGTGATGGTGCCTATTGGCATGGTCAAAGCTTCCCCCAATACCCCAATCTTGTTGCCATAAAGGGGGTGAGGTCTCCGCCTCACGCCCCTCCCTCTAGGAAAATCGCCAAAGATTTCCGCCCAAGGCCTGACACCGCCAAAGTTGTGACGTATTGCTACGGGAAAGGCGAAACCTGCTGAGGCAGGAAAATTCCTTTCCAACCCTTCAACAGTGGCCTTGACATAGCAGCGCCTGTGAACCTGTGGAGAAAAGGTTAACCTGCAAAAGAACATGAATGAGGGTGTGGAGGGTGGGAGAAGCTCTGGAACCGACTGGTGCTTGGAGGTAAGATTCAAATTCTCTTGTGTGAACCAGGCAGTCCCTCCCGTTACCTGGCCATCCCCTGGCAACACCTCCCCAGGCAGGATTGGATGCTGGGCTTGGGTAGGCGGAGACCCCTGGCATCCTACCTGGGAAGGCGATGCCAGCCCCGAACTACCAGGGAGCCAGCCGCCTCTGGGATCAGGGGGCTGCACATGTCCACGCAAAAGTTGCCCCCCATTGTTGTGTGGAGCGGCCATTATCAGAAGATGGAGAACACTTTTATACCACAGAGTGAGAGAAATATTTGGCAGTCATTCATTGCGGACATGGAAAGAACTTGTGTTGTACAAGCTTGATTACAATGATGCTATGGTCTGCCATTATTGTTGCTATGGCAGGCATCAGCTGTTTTGCTGTAGGATTTTCAATCAACTCTTTTCCTGATGAATCAGTAATCAAAAGTAATTATTTTCAGTGCTTATTCCTGGTCATCCAGCTGATACCCTCTTGCAGTCAGAGTGGTAGACCTATTGCTAGTTTCTCAAGAAAATAGCAACACTGTGTTCTTTTCTAGAACACTGGCTGGTCCTATTCCCATAACAAAAGATTATAGAAGACCTTCCCCACACCAATTAGCTGAAGCTGAGCATCATCAGTGTGCAGTGCTATAATTCTTACAGATAATGAATTAAGCAATATAACTCATTGCTTGTATACAACATGGTGCTAAATAAGCTGCCCATCAGCAGAATAATTTCCATTTGTTTCCAATCTACCTTCCCCCCACCAACCCTACAACTTTCCCCTATAATTGCTTTCTAATGGGAGCATGATGCCCTTTAACATCTTTTGCTTTCTTTGAAACAAAAATGGTCCATTCTATCATCCACTTGGAAGATATATTTTTTTAGCAGCCTTCGAGAGCAGAAAATATTCAGTAGGCTTTGTAGCAACAAAAGCCAGGCAGGCTCTGAAGAACGGCAGCTAGTGCCAGGAACTTCAAAGCAAAACTTGGCATTGTTTTCTATTCTTCTCTGTCTGCCAGTTCTATCGTTCATTCTGAAAAGTGCAAAGCTACAAAGCTAGACATGCAAAGATTCCAAAGCACAGCAAGTCTGGAACCAAGTTACTTGGAAGTGTAAATTGAATGCAAAAGTTTCTCATGGACTAGACTCGGGAGCACTAATGCTCTGGGATGTTTCTTGTACTGTTGACAATTGAGCAAAGAGCGCTAAGAACTACAGCCACCAGATTGAATTTCCTATGTGACGAGAAGCTTTCAAGTGGGCAAGCAGCAGACTGCAATTTTTCTTCTTCTGATTTTTATAAAATGAAAACTACTGTGATTTGATTACTGCTTGTGAGATGGTTGCATTTAAAAGCTCAGTGCTGTTCTTATCCCACATATAGTACCTTATCTTGAGCAGAAAGTGGTTTGGGGGACAAACAAGGAAATATATTTCATCATGTCTCTTCCTGTTCTGTGAAATTTGATTTGAACATTCTTGGGTTATATGAGACCTAAGTGACCAAGTCATTGGTGCACATCTGAACCATCAATTTATATTGGCTTTTATAGCAGATTCACTGTCATGGCTTCCATCAAAGAATCCTGGGAATTGTTAGGTGATGAATGTGCAATTCTCTAGTTTTCCTGGAGAGCAAGTGTGACTATTAAAAAAGTTGAAGGCTGTGCTGTAAAAATGAAAAACAGGATAGCACCAAATACAGGAAAGGGGATAAAGAGAGTTAAATAGATAAAAAAATAAGGGATACAGAGAGTTATGTTTATTGAGCCATGTTGATTAGGAACTCCTCTTCTGGGGTACTCTCAAGCAGAACCAATTTCTGTCTTTTGCAACAGATTTGAAACGCAAAGGTTCAAGTTAGCTTAAGGATTAAGAGCACTCCTAGAAAAGGATTGCTATGCAAAACATGCTAGTCTCAATGAAAGTGTTTCTGTGCCATTGTGAGACAGTAGCCTTGGGTCAATCACCAAGTTTGGTCTTGCAGTAAAAATTATGGCACTTGAGACTTGCTAGCTTGCAGTGCTTAGAAGATGTGTGTAGGTGAAGACTACTCTGTTCTTTTTTATTTTTTTAAATTTTATTGGAATTTTATTTACAACACAACACAAATCCCCTCCCCCCAATACACAAATCCACCCTCATTAAACATGAACATAACATACAGTGAACATAACATACAACAATACAAACAACCATATAAAACACTTCCTTTATCCTGTATCTGCCCCCCTTATTTACTTCTTATACAGTAAACTGTTTCCTTAAGACTACAGTACTCTGTTTTTATTTGAATGGGGGCAGGGAAGTGGATTAACAGCTAAATAATGTTCAGATGTAGACAAGTCTCTCAGGTACATGTTTTATGGTGTTGGGAGATTGATGTCTGACTTTGTGTCCCTAGCTGACTTGTATTTTTACTCTTCTCCCCCTTTTAATATCTCCCTATTGCTTCCTATTCCCACCCTGATATGGATGTGGGTAGAAGGCTGTCACTGATTAGCTGCTACCTCTTCCTGCTTGCCACCCTGGCCATGAGATGACTTTCGCCCATAAATTTGGTGCAGTGGGCATTTCTTATACATGTACTTTGATGCTGTGCAATCCAGACTTGGCCTTCTCCTACAAAAGGCTTACCTTTTAAGAGTTCTGCAAAATGGGTTTTTAGTCAAACGGTAGTGGCAGGGAGCATTCCAGATAAATGGCTGCTTTGTACAAATGATGGGCAAATGTGAACATGCTAATGTTTTTAGTTTACCATGCTATGTGAGAAGATAGCCTAATTTATGACAGAAAACAAGCATTTGGAAACAGGAGGAAGGACAATCATATAATGTTTTCTAAACTCACATTATAGCGCTCTAAAGGTGCTGCAATCCAGGCTAAGGTTTTACAATAGGAGACGCATTTCAGACACGAATTCCTCTATTTTATTTTAGTTGAAAACTATTATGATGTTTGTGTGCGAGTGTACAGAATAGCTGTAATTCAGAGTTTAGTATTTGTGCCACGTCCTCTTGCATTCTGCTCAGGAAAAGCCTGCAGCAGATTTCTGAGAGCTGCCCCTATTAGCACACAGAACAACCTGCTTCTAAACTGAGTTGCAAAGAAGACCCGGCATAAAAAGCTATTTTAAAGACGGTTAATAGTTCCCTCAATAAGATTTGGAATCCTTTAAGGCCTCCAGCCATTTACATGAGCTTGGGGATGCTCAAGTCAAAAGTTCTCAGTTGAAGCTGTGCAAGGTTTGAAACAGTTAGAATGGATTGCAACTGCAAGAGAATTGCAACTGGTAGCAACACTGGCAAACAGTAGAAGAATCCATCCATCTGTCTCTTTGTCTGTTTCTATCTCTCTGTATAATGCAAAGCATCTGACTCACACATGGTCTCTGAAATCAGTCCTTGGATTGATGTATGCTTGATTGACAGATTGAGTACTGAACAGAGTTTGCTGCTGTTTCATGATGTAAACATTTCTTGACATCTCCCCAGCTGATTTGGCTTGCAATTACTCATTATTTCCAAAGACATAAAAATCCCATTAATTGCAATTGGGCTTTATTGTGCATAAAAACATATGACTGCAGCCCTAGAGATATCATGTGAAGCCGTTAGTTATCATGGTTTCAGTTCTATTCAGTCCAGTTCTGTAAACTACTTTGGGGGCTGTTTTTTATAATCAAGAGGTGCATAAATTTTATGAAATGAATGACTAAAACCTAGAAAGCTGGGACAGATATTTGCATGGCAGTCCAAAGTATGGCTTAGCTGCCTTGGTCCTCCCTGGTCCTTTATACTGGTGCATCTCATTCAGTGGTGCAGTCTGCATTCAGTGGCTGTTTTCCCTCACAGCTCAGGGTTATAGAGGATGGAGTTTAACCACAAGTCCCAGTTTGCACCACCCACTAAGACAAACCTAAGAGAGATAGGAACTTCGGCCGTGCGGTTTCTCTGACTGAGCCAATGGAGAGAGTCTCAGATCTGGTAGGGGAAAGTTTTTCTGGGGCACTTGCTGGGACTGCCTTATTTGAGGAAGCTCAGGATTTCATGGCTGCTATGATAAGCATGGGACTGTTCCAACACAACATCAGTCCAACTCATGCATCAAGACAATCTCTAGATGTGGGTTTCTTAGGTGATATTGTAATTGTTTCCTTTAGACCGGGAGTGACCCCCAGCTTCTTTACAAGAGGCCATGACTCACGAACAAACCTTAACTGAACCCAGAAGATGTTAATGACTACATAGTGGCAGAGCCTTACCAAAGAGGATGATGATTTAATTTGCCACAACTTGCACCAAATTGCAGAGCGCTGGTCTACAATCCCACTTAGGGTTGCCAGACTCAATAGAGGACAGGACTTCTGTGCCTTTAATTGCCCTGCTCTCTTTTGAGTCTGGAAACCTTAAAGAGAAACCAGCAGACCCTTTGCTTGGAAATTAAACAAATTTCTAATGAGTAAAAAGAGGAGCAGAGTTTATAACAAGGAGCTCAAGGTAGGGCAGATATGTCCTTAATAGTGTGACTCAGCTGATACCTCCCTTCCACCGGCCTGCCTCCGAGCCCCCGCAATAAAAGGCAGGAGAAGGGCAGACAAACTATATATCAAAATCATTTGCTAGGTAGCAGATTTATTAAACTGGAGGGAAAAGAGACTAGTTCCTTGCCAAGACAGCTTTTCAAATAGGAAGTCTAGGAACATACACTGTTCTGACAAATTAAGTCATGGAAACTCAGAGGCTGGTAGCAGAAGGGCTGGGAGAGGTTACTGGAGGTCTGCTGTGGAACATAAAGCAAAGGTCACCAGAAAGGAAAATGTCATGTAGTTTTCACCTTGCACAAAGACAGATTTATACACTTAACTCTTTGGAATGTTCTGATTTCAGAGTTTTTGGTGCTGCTGTCAAATACAGTTTTTATACTTTAGGATGGAACATGGTAATGAAACAAGCATTAAAAATGAGGCAAAAAATGAACTACTTTCCGTTAAAAAGAATCAGGATCCTTTTAAAATACATTTTAAAGAGTACACCCTGTGCGCGCACACACAAACTAAGATAGGTTATTCTTTCCCCTTCCTTTATGCTTCCAACAAATGTGAGTTTTGGGGGGAATTATTATATTTTTTAAAGACTTGCTTTCTAAGGCAACCCATAAAATAGCTGCAATAAAGTAGGATAAAGGTTCCCGATGCTCTGCAGAAAAGTGAAGTTGGGATGAGACAGCCATTTCCCAGCATCAAAAGATTGCTTCAGAAAAGGGAGAAAATTGTTCATTTCCAGAACCATTGACAAGAGGAGTTAAAAAAGTACACGAGAGAATGGCGGTACGTAAAGTTTGTGGACGGCAATGAAGGATTCCAGACAATCGAGCCTAAAGGAGACTGTGAAAAGTTTTAATAGAGATCTCTGAAATGTGATACTAGGTTGAAAATGTTGCGTGAAGCTGAGTAATAGTAAGCGAACCAGACTAAGAAAGTAATTGCTTTGGAATGGTCTGTAATGGTTCGAGGAAACTGTGGGGTTATATTGTGGTGAGCAAACTGAAAATGTCAGCTCATTACCTTTTGAGCATGAGGAACGCAAGCTAGTATATGTATTCAAAACAAAGTAGAACTGATCACAATGCTACAATATGCATGCCTGTGCATCTGTACCTGGGGCTGCAATCCTATACACATTTACCTAGTAGGAAACTCAGCTGAAATACAACCTCCTAACTACACCTCTGTTATATTCATGCATCCAAAACCAGGTTTCGTATCTATACTTTTCACCCATGTCACTAATGTAATTCATTCATTCATTTTATTCATTCTTTTAAAAGAATCATGCTCAAAGTGGCCTCCAACAACAATAATGAATACGATTTCAAACAAACACTACAAGAACAATTTCATAAAAACATAGCGAGTTTCATAATATAGCAAAACAATCACATATTAGCCATTTTGTAACATAGCATTTCCCCCCCAAAAAATACTAAAACGGGTCCTCCCTAACAAGACGGCACGCTTTGCGGTGGGACCCAGTAATCAGGCCTAGGTGTTGGGGCGGGACCATTGGAGCAGCCACAACACCCTATTGGTGGTCCCTTTAACAGGAGAGCAATTGGGCTAAGGGCATGCCAGTCAAGTAGTTAGAGGGACCACTATTTAACTGCTGCACGTGACCCTGAGATTCTCTTTCGGGTCTCAGTGCACCAGATCACCCGCCCACCTCTCCCTAATTTTAGGGCTTGCGCTTAACCTTGCTATGCTGTCTTTGGGACAGGGGCACAGCAGGAATCTCCCCCACTTGGCTGATTGGCTGGTGCCACTTGGGTTTCGCCTGCCACGTAGCAAATTGTTGGCGGATAGGCTCTGGTTCTTGTTGATAGGGGTGGCAGGATGCCTAACCATCCCTATGCAATGGGTATTCCTTTAAAAGGAATCCAAGGACTCGTGGTTGGTCTTCCCCGGGCCGGGTTGTGCCCTGAGCCTGAGTTCAGGGCTCATCTGGGGGAGGCGTGGCAGACACCCCTGCCTGCCTCTGTCCCAGGTGTTCACCCAAGGCTGACTGATGGCTGCTGCCCAGAGTCAGCGCGGCCTGCAATGCTGCAGGAAGCTAGCCAAACCAGAGCCTATGCAACCACTCATTTGATTTGTAATCAATAAAGTTGTGGCCTAAATTCTGCCAAAAACCAAACCAAAAATTTGAGTCCTGTTTAAATTTATTTCTAGGTCAGGTTAAAGGGTCTCCACACGCAACATACAAAAAACCAACAAATCAGTACATTTCAATACTATAAATATAGTAAGATTACTTAAACATGCAGCTGCCATGGGTCAGGAGTCAGTTTTTGCTGAACAGCAGCCTGAAGGGGGAGAAGGCAGAGTGACTCCACCTGCAGCTGATCAGCCTTCAAGGACACAAAGTGCTGATGAGAACCAGCTGGCTTCAGCCTTCTAAAGCAGAGCTTCCAACAGCAGTCAGAGGCTGGAAACAAATTTTGTAGTTGCTGGCCCTACCTTGCTGCTCCTTGCTCATCGTGACCCTTAGCCGCATGATTATCGGATTCCCTGATCCCTGGACCATCTGGCCATGTGGATTGCTGTTTGCTTGACCCTAGGACTGGACCTGACTCTGCCTCCAGGTAAGTACACCTCAGAGACCTTTATGGTTGGCTGGCCTCCTATTGCATTGCATGTTGTTGCTCAGCAACGGGACTATGACACTAACATCCAATAGTTAAAGCAACAAGGGAATGTCATAGTTTTATCTTAGTCCTAGACACAACCCTCCCATGAGTCCAGTATTCATTCCCAGTTTCCCCAAGAGAGACTGACTGGAAATATGATGGGAACCATTACTTTAGCAAGGAAGCAGTTTAGGCTGGGAGCTTGGATAGCAGCTGGAGGCGTTACTCTTTCCTGACTCCCAGTCAGGCCCTAATTTATGCAGGTGTTTCGTTGAGCTCTTGTCTGTTCTTGAGTAGCCCCATGAGCACTTTGGTGGCGGTTCTGAAATCCTTGACTGGCTCATGGTCTCCTCTGCTCCTGTGGCAGTGGGGGAGAGAGTCTGACATACTCTTGAGAGGCAACCAGAAACCAATGCAGCTGGTTTGGGGACCTCTAATCTTGGAGCAGGGATGCTCAGATGCAGACGGCTTCTCAGGTTCATTGGCAGTGTGGAGATCTGTTGGAGGGTTCAGCTTCCTTTGAACTTCATTTGAGGAGACCTCAGGTTCACAGTTCAGGCAGGGCTGTACCCTGACAACAGGATAGGGGCAGAGAGTAGGAAAGTAGTTATTTTTTTTGGGGGGGGGGCTGTATGATTCAGTGGCCAAAGTGTTGGGTTTTGGTGTCGGGAAATATAGCTTCAGATTCTCTAAGTAGTTTTGAAGTTCATTGGAGATGTCACTAAGTCATAGTGATGGATGAATCATTATAATTCTGTTGAAATTTATGTTCACTCTTAGCCCATTCTGTGGCATTTATCTGTGATTTTTTTAAAAAACATTTTTAAAGCACTTTCTCTCAACCTACCTATTTATAAATGTATTTTCTCTCAGCATACATGTTTTAAAATATTTTTTTTTATATACTTCATTGTATCAAGAACTGTATTTAAATGCTCAGGAAGTGTGAAAGTTGGCGTATAGCTAAGTTCCAACCTGCACATTTGTCTAAGAAAAGGATTGGGTCATTTTGTACTGAAATCCATGAAGGACCAATTGCTTAAGCAACTATGCAAAAGAATTGTCTGGGGGCTTAAACAATGCCCTGATCTCCTTGGAGAAAGGATAACTTGCATATATAACTAACCAATTCACTCAGGATGTTCTGGGTGGCTTTGTAGCTGGAGCTATTTCATTGAAATTCCCACTGTACATTTGGGTTGATTTTGTCAGCTGTGTTCAAGGTAAACCAAGATATAGTGACATTTTTCTTCACAATGCAGAAGTTCAAGAAGCTCTTTGATTTCCAAAAAAAAGTATCCTCAGGCTAAAAGAAAGGAAGAAAAATTAAATCTAGACATATAAATCATTTCTGGTTTAGCAGAGTCTCCGTGATACATATTTAATATTCACAGTATTATCCCTAATTATCCAAATTGGATTTTAAACATAAATCAGTTTTGTTGGACAATTATTGGAGCGTGTTTACTTCAAAAGTTTCATTTTGTAAGTATAATTTACCATCTTCTCTTTCTGGAAAAAAATTAACACAATACTGAAGGACTTTCACCAAGCTGCCTTTTAAAAAACATTTATATTAACACAGAGCATATTTTATTATGTACTAAAATGCTGCATGGCAATAATTGACACAGAGGTGGTTGCAGGAATATAAACCCCTAGGAGGTAAAAACAAATGCTGATTTATTGCCTGATTAAATTAGCCTTCTGTGCTCAATAAGTTTACTCATTATTTCTTACCATCCAAAAAAGCATTTATTAGTAATGTGAAGAAACAATATGAGTATGAGGAGAAATTTAAATGTAAGAAACACTGTTGGATTGTAAACAGTGTTGGATTTTCCTTTCCCTGTGTGAAAGGGAAATGTTTATCTTCTATCTAAAGCCCAAAAGATATACAGTGAATTGGGGTTTATTATCAAGTCGTAGTCAAGTTAGTTCTGTTGTTGAATAGATTATTATGCAACTTGTGGTGTTTCAGTTGTGACTGTTGACTGGAAAACATGGTTTTTATATGATGGAGCGGAATACAGAAAAGCCAGAATAGGTTATTTTGAAGAGATTTCGTTCAAACGTATTGGTCCATAGCTATAGGCCAATGAGGTCGCAAAATTCCAATAACAATCTAGTGATTGGAGGGTTCTGACTGGAGAAAATAAAGGTGTTTAGGGTGTTAGTTGGGCAGTCTTATGAAAAGGATCATCGGGGAGCTTAAGAAGGGACTTAAGAAGAGGTGACATGCAAGTCTGGAAGGAATCTGGGGTTGAGATCAGCTGTTGTTGCTGGGGGATTAGCTACAATCCAGAGAAAGAGTGCCGAGGGATTCTTGTGGTAGCCAGAAGCTTATTAAATAGCATAATTCACGAAAGGCAGAAGGTCTACAAGGGGACAAAGGAATGTCAGCAACAGTCCTTTGGTAGAACAAATAAACCTATTACTTTATATTACAGTGAACTTTAATAAATTATAATGTATTTGTTTTGACTTTGAATGCCCAGTCTCTTGGTGTGTTTGTCCCATGCCTAGACCTGATTCCATAATTGTACATTGTTCGGGGTATGTCTGTGTGTGTCCAAGGACTTCCAAGCAGGCCCTCCAGCTGTTTTGGGACTACAATTCCCATCATCCCTGGCCACTGGTCCTGTTAGCTAGGGATAATGGGAGTTGTAGTCCAAAAACAGCTGGAGGGCCAAGTTTGGCCACCGCTGATTTAGAGTATCCTCGAGGAGTAACCTTACCTCATCCAGCAGAATAGATGTACACAAGGACATCTGTCAGATTCCATAACTGTACATTCTGTAGATCCTTGGGAAACCCCCCTCCTAGACCTGCCTAGACCCAGCAAACTCTATGTGCAAATGGAGTACTAAGATTGTTTAGTTGAAATAGTGATGAGATGGGAACACAACAGACATAACACAAGTAGGTACTTTTAATCTGTTGTACATAGTAGGGTTCTCGAATACAAGGCGGGATAAGCAAACCACAACAGGAACCTCTGTGATGAATTGGTGGCAACTGTGGGTTTGAAATACCTGAGTTGCCTTGATACTTCCTAGCAAGGAAAGTCCTTGGGATTCCCACCAATACTTTCCTCCACAGTAGCTACCATACAGGGAATTTCCCCACCAGAACAGCTGTGCATAATGAGACTTTGAAAGCAGGCCTCCCATGTTCAGCAGCAATCAGGAGGCCAATTTGGCTAGGAGAGCTGAGAGACATGTCTGCCTAATCCAGACTCCCGCCCCCCTCCAATCTAGCACAAGGGTTTTCTGGGTTGCTCTGTAAATCCTCAAAATGTTGATCATATCTAACGCAAGTAGATGTCACCATCTAGCTCATTTGACTCTAGAAAAATAACAATAAGGCACGGTAGTCAACTATGTTTTACTTACAATAGACCTATTGAAATTAATCAGCCTAACCTATTAATCTTTATTGGTTTGCCCTTGAATAGCACCCAAGGTTTGCAGCAATCTCTTTCATCAGTAGTTGAATTGCCTAAATATAGATTTCCTTGAAAGGTTTCTACCTTTCCCCTTGAGAAACATTTTGGTCATATGGCTGTGACCCCTTGTGGCCATCTTTCCACTCCACAGTGGGGAAAAGTGTAGTGTGATGTCTGCTGACAGCCTGCTACTCTTTGTCATTTAATGCCTTTTATGCCCAGCCCTGACCTTAACAACATCACCCTGTGTGTTAAAGTTACCACCTCTCTGGAACCTTCTTTCCTATAATTAGGCACCTCTCAGTTCCAATTTGTTCAGTCTTCTGCCTGGGACATAGTGTCATGTTGCTCTGGTTACATCCTTTGGCTATTATGCTTGCTGGACTGCTCCACGTTATTCTTCAAGTCTGCTCTGACCTTATGAATGCCTGCAAGAACCAGACTTCATCATAACAAGATGAAGACCTTTGCGGTCTCTCCTCACCTTCCTGTTTCTCAGCCATGTTTGTTTCCCCTCTCAGATAAGTCATGGCCTTTGCCAGAAACACAAGCTAGTGCCATCCCAAAACGAAGCTTTTTGTATTTTTGAAATTATTAGGAGGGTTCTGAGCAGCCCAGGGTAGTGAACAGATTTCGTTCAAGGGTGACCTATGATGGTTGGCTAGCTTACCTGTGGCCACCCCATCACCTTGCAAACTCTTTTTCTGGGTGTTTCTTGATAGCAAGAGCTAAGCATCTTGCTACTTTAGCAAGAGCCACACAACTCCCCCAAAGTACCATCTTTTCTAAAGGAATAGTGTTCCCTTCAATGATCTGTAGTAAAGTTATAGTTTTGTGAACAGGCCTGCATGTAACCAGCATGCAAAGGTGTCATTCAATGAGACTGGACGTTAGGAGATTGAGGACAGACATAACAAAGTACTTCTTCACACAAAGCACAGTTCAGTTGTGGAATTTGCTACTCCAATATATATTGATGGCCATCAACTTGGGCGACTTTAAAAGAGCATTAGACAAATTCATGCAGGATAAAGGCTATCAGTGTTACAACAGAGGCAGGACACTTCTGAACACCAACTACTGGGGATCACATGTGTGAGAGTACTATTGTGCTCATGTCCTGATGTCCTGCTTGTTGGCTACCCATAGATTTATGGTTGGCCTCTGTGGGAACAGGATGGCAGACTAAATGGGTCTTTTGTTTGATCCAGAAGGACTTATCTTATGCTCTTAACCACACAGGGTGGTTGAAATGCTTCATGTTGTTGTTGGTTTTTTTAGCTTCTGCTGTGATTCTAAAGTGATGAGCAATTCCACAATCTGTCCAGTACAAAAGCTTCTGTAGGTATTTCTAGTTGATCTGAGAATCGTTGGAAACAGGAAGCTGGTGTTTGTAATAATGTCAATCCTTACCCCCTCCCCCCACCATTAAGGAGCACTTATTTGTGCAGAACTCAGGCAAAGTACATTAGCCTGAAAATAACAAGCTAAGAGATCATCTTGAAAGGCACTGCAGGGTGAAGTAATCGAATAATAGGTTGCCAAATCTTTGTCAGGCTACAAAAATAGAACATGGTTCCGTGTGGTGGGGGGGTGGGGGGGAGATCATTGCTGGAGGTGCTACAGAAAAAGCAAGCAGGAAGCAAAGTGGAGATCCTTTGGAAACAACATCCCAGAGATCAGAGGTGCTGAATTGCTTTCATCTCAAAAGACAAGGCACTTCCTTTTGAGAAGTCTCATATGCTCAAACAAAAAATCAGGCCAAATTAATTCAGTGACAGCCAGCCCCCTACAAATATACATCACCTTCAACGCTGTACGTTGGCGAACAGAGGCTTTGCACTTGGGTTTGTCTCATAATCCTCTTTGGATAACGTCAGGATTATCAAAACACTGGCAGTGTGTATAGCTTAAGTAATAGTGTCCAAACCTTTAGCATTTTTTACCTTTTACATCTGGCAGCGGCAGATTGTAGCCAACGCTTCATAATTGGTACTACAAAGCAAGGAGGTGTATTAGGAAAGGAATTGTTTGTTAATGAACTCACATGTGCTTTAAAACTAATCCAGGCACTAAGCAGGTCTGTACACCGACTTTTAATGGGAGAGGGCTGTTCTTAGGTTAAATATCTATCGTATCATGTGATTCAGGCTTCCAAATTCACAGCCTTATAAGTAAAATATGCCCTATAATTGAGAAATATTGTTGTATTATGTAGATTTGACACCCTCCTCTGATCAACAACTGAATCCAGAAATGGGATACAAGGAAGCAAATTTTGGGTTTTGGTGGCCAAAAGCAAGTTTTATAGGCAGAGCTTAGATGTGGAAATTGAGCTTCTCCTCGCGTAATCTTGGCATCAGTGCATGCTACAGAATGAAATTATATTTAGTCCTTAATTCACTGCAGCTAGACAGTGTGGTATAGTGGTTAGTGTTAGAATAGGACCTGGGAGATCAGGGTTCAAATTCCCACTCAGCCACGATGTCACTGGATCACCTTGAACCAGTCCCCATTTCTCAGCTAATCTACAATGGGGAAGAAGAAAACCATATATGATACATTTAGCTCATAGGAAGGCAGGAAGGATATAAATGTAGTAAAGCAAACAGAATAAAATTGGCAGGTAACTGGAGTGGCAGACAAGAAGCATATCTCTGAGCACCCCTCAGGCAACACTGAGATCTCTGGATAAGTTTTGATAAAGGCTAACATGGCAGCATAGAGCAAGCTGAAAGAATTGCACTGGCTACGAATGAACAACTGGGCTTAGTTCCCAGTGCTGGGTTTGGTGTCTAAAGCCTTATATAGCTTGGGATCTGGACACCTGAAAAATTACCTCGCCTCTTATATACCACATTGTTCACTGTGCTCTACGGGTGAGGGCTGCCTTTAGATGCCATCCTCATCAGGAGGTCCATTCTGTATGATGTAGGGATTGGGCCAACAGTGTCATGGCACCTACAATACCTTTCTGCTCTTGCATTATCTTCCTCTAGGAAAAACAACAACAAAGACCCATGTCGTGCCTAAAAGACTTAAGCGGCAATCCTAACTCCACTTACGTGAATTCAGTGCAACTTGCATCTGAATAGTCTTGGCTAGGATTGTGCTATAAGACATTTATTATAGCACAGCTTTTTGTGGACTTCACCAGAAGCTGCCTTCTTTCAGTGAGTCACACCGTTGCTCCATTTAGCTCAGTACTGTTGGCAGTGAATGGCTACAGCTCTCCAGGGTGTCGGGCAGGAATCTTTCCAATGCTACCTCGTTACCAGGATTTGAGCATGCAGAGTGTGTGTTCTACCACTGAGCACTTTGCAGCACTCTAACCCCCCCCCCCGCACAGCTGGCCCTTCCCATTGTCAGTTTCAGGGAATGTTATAATGCTACCTTGCACGCACGCACGCACGCACACACACACACACACACAATGCAGATTTAGCGAAACGGTGAGGAATAAAATGTTAGCAATGATGATAATTGTATTAAAGCTTAAATATATATGAAAATAATTACAGTCACCATTCACAAAGCATCCTGGAATAGCACAAACATTCCCTAGGACAATAATAACTCCTTTGATAAAGCTGCAAATGTAAGACAGTTACTCTCAAGTAAGCCCGATTAAAAGTACAGGGACTTACATCCGAGTAAAGGTGCAAAAGGTTGCATTGTGTCCATATAAAGAGAACTTACTATACAAAAAAATAGTTGTTCACACCTAAGTACTTGCAAAGCCTCTGTTACAAAGAGGTTAAAATGCACATACATAATATAGGAGGTCTATATCTCATGTGCTGGGATGTTCATTTTTATTTATTTATTTTTGTATTGAGGACAATTTGTTCAGGATGGCCTCCTGACACCTCTGCATTAGAAGACAACCAGCTTCTTTGTATTTGTAACAAGACTATCTACAGTATGGCGGACCAGCTAAGGCAGCGCAGGAAATCCAGTAAAGGTTTTAAACATGGATAGGAAGTGGGCTATCACAATGTACCTAGAAGCCATGAATAATTATATATAATTATATCACAATATATTGCATCTGCAGCACACCAAATTCCCTCCAGCAAACATTGGAGGTTTTGCTGCTGCTCTGAAACCAAGGGCAAGCATGTGCCAGCTCAGATTTTGCAGAACTCATTGCTCCACAGAGAATCTTCTGCTTCCAAGTTGCGACAATAAGCCCTTGTTTATCTTATGAACATTCCGCAGCACTTTTGGAAGATGACAGCTCTTGCTGGCGATAGATTGACTTCATTAAGCTGATTCACATCAGAGAATTAAAAGTCTTCTTTTTAGAAAAGGGCATGGACATGAACAGAAGGCTTTGTTGATACATATGCAGTTGCAAAGCATAACCCCAGTAAATATTTGCAGACTATTTTGATAACTATTCTCTTAAAACACACTCTTACACAAGGAGGGAGGCATATGTATATTAGATCAGGCCTGGTGTTATAGTAGCATCTTGGTCCACAGGATAAATATTGTCATAAAAACAGCCTGGTCAGTAACAGGAAAAGAGCACCACCCACAATTACAATTTCTCTAATTGAGGCTGGATCTACACTGATCTGTTTAATGTTATTTCCCCCTATAAGAACGATATTAGATATGTCGTTCTAAAACGTCACAGGGCAGTGTGGCTAGTTGCTCTGCCCTCTGGTGTCACATTTTAATCCTCTCTCTCTCCCTCCCTCCCTGAACACCACCCTTTGAAAACTATTGGAGGGGGTCCGGAGTTTGAATGCAGTAAAAAAAACAACCGAAAACATTACATAGGGAGCTGTTTTTCACTGATGTAAAACGATTAAAAAGTAAGCAATAAAAAGACATGGTAATAACACATCATTGAATGTAAAAAGTAGGACATCAAGTGTCCGTCCTACATTATCAAAATCCTTCCTTAACCCTTCCTTAAAGTTAAACAATGAGGGTAGATTCGCCCCAAGTAAGGGTGATCTGCAGATATGGGTGTAGATTTAATTGTAAACATGCGTCTGCATTGAAATGAAGTTATAACTGAAATTGGGGGTCCATGGGCTGCACGTTAGAACTACTAATTGTAGTTGTATTAGCAATACTTCTTGTCGTAGCAATACTTCTCAAGGACCAATGTCTTAAGCCAAATAAGGTATTATAAAGGTCAAACACCATGGAGGTCCTTCCTCAGGTATGATGTCCATGGTTGTCTGGTTAAACAGAACTGTGGGCAAATAATTGCCCATCAGGTGATATATATATATTTTTAAAAAAATAAAACATGTAAATAAAATAAACATCACTTACGAAACCTAGAAGCATTCCCTTAGCTGATGTGCAGTTTTGTACAAATAGGAAACCCCCCCCCCCCATAGTGGTGTTTTCAAACAGGCAACCCATCTAGGCACATCTGATGTGGCCTATGTGATTGGGCAATTGGATAGCTCAGTTGGTTAGAGCAAGGTTTCTGATAACACCAAGGTCACAGGTTCGATTCCCATATGGAACAGCTGTACATTCCTGCATTGCAAGGGGTTGGATTAGATGATCCTCAGGGTCCCTTCCAACTCTACATTTTATATATTATTTTATATATTATATATTGTTGGCAGGGAGCCTTGGTTTATTCAAGAAGCTTCATTGGCCAGAAAGGATGCAGAAACAGCCCCCCCCCCCCGTATCCAATAGCTTAGGTGCTCAGGCTATTAAAAAAAAAACATTAGTAGGTATCTTTTGATAGATGTCTCAACGGGGGAAGATTGCTGTGGCAACAGAAAGTGCTTCAGTGCTCTCAAAGGTTTTGTACTTTGGAATGCACGAAACTTTTCCAAACAGGTCTCTTCTGTTGACAGAGAGCCATATTTCATAAGGTGGCCAGATTTTGTCTGCCAGGAAGGATTATGTAGTATATGGGTTTCATATAACAAAGCCTTAAGATTTCTAGCTCATCCTTTTTGAGCTTCAATATTTGCTGGAACATCCTGGCCTAGTCAGACTGAAAAGTGTTTTCTGGCTTAAACTAGATAAGGACATCAAGGATGGCTGAAAAATGGTTTCTGCTTTGTTGCCGTAGTTTATACTGATATTTACTGTTGGGAGTAACAGGACACAACACACAGCCACTTACCCCATGGTCACTTATCCCTGGTAAGCATGTAACCACTTGTAAAGCAGGCAATTGGTATTGCCCACACAATGCAGGGATGCGGGTGGCACTGTGGTCTAAAGCACTGAGCCTTGGGCTTTCCGATCAAAAGGTTGGCGGTTCAAATCCCTGTGACGGGGTGAGCTCCTGTTGCTCGGTCCCAGTTCCTGCCAACCTAGCAGGAAAAAGTGCAAAGAAGTAGATTAATAGGTACCACTCCAGCAGGAAGTTAAACGGTGTTTCTGTGCACTGCTCTGGTGTTGGTGTTCCGTTGCGCCAGAAGCGGCTTAGTCATGCTGGCCACATGACCCAGAAAAACTGTCTCAGAGCGGAAAAATGCTGGCTCCCTCGGCCTGTAAAGCAAGATGAGTGTCACAACATCAGTCGTTCGCGACTGGCCTTAACTGTCAAGGGTCTCTTTCCCTTTACCCACACAATGGGAAAACTTTAGCACACATGTGAGTCTGGTCAGAGGTGGTCAAGTTGTGGTAATTGTTTTATAGACTTGTGTGTAAATAGCCTCTTGAAATTCTCCAACCTATTTGTGGTCAGAGAAATTAGAAGGACAATTTCCTCAGGGGCAGAATTCTTCAATAGTTTCTCAGGTGAGGAACTCAACATTAGTAGTGGCAGTAGCACAGCTGCTTTGTCCCCCCCCCCCCCAAGGTTTGTTTGTTTGTGTTTT
Source organism: Zootoca vivipara (assembly GCF_965207765.1). Classification (NCBI taxonomy): domain Eukaryota; kingdom Metazoa; phylum Chordata; class Lepidosauria; order Squamata; family Lacertidae; genus Zootoca; species Zootoca vivipara. The sequence goes on along the minus strand of NC_142587.1, from coordinate 31,863,949 downwards.
CTGCTGAATGGGGCAGAAGCAGACATTGTGTTGGGAGCCTTGCTGCCATTTTGCGGCTTTCACAATGTCTAGGGCCTAATGCATACCCTCAACTGCCCCATTTTAACTGGGACATCCCGGATCACAGAAGCCAATCCCGGCTTCTGTTTGGATTATGGAATGTCCTGTTTAAGACTGGCACCCTGGCATCAGTCAGCAGAGTTGTGCCTGACCCTGCTGATGAGTTCCAGAGTGCCTTCTGGGATCGCTTTGGCATTGGTAGGAATGTGCCAGGGTGAAGGACCTTTGCCCCGGTGTGTCCTTTGACGATTGCCAAGACGCCTTCTGGGAAGGCACACTGGTAATCCGAAAGGGACATGCCAAATAATAATTTATTATTTCCACCCCACCCGCCTGGCTGAGTTTCCCTAGCCACTCAAGGTAGCCTTGGCTTCATGGCAGTGGTGAGCCAGTAAAGGTAAGGCAGTGGGCAGCAGGCATGGGAGGGTGCTGGGTGGCAGTGGCAAGCTGAGTTGACCTGGGTGGGTTGGGGCGTGGTGGGCTAAGGCAGCCTGGGCACGTTTGTGGGTGACAGGAGGTCAAGGTGGCCAGGGCTGGTGAGGGTTGGAGGTGGTGGCAGCATGAGGGGTGTGTGTGTGCCCTAGATTTGGAATAGAAAATGTTGGAGCATATGCTAGTGCTGTTCAAGGGCTGTGTTGTGTGTGTGTGTGTGTGTGTGTGTGTGTGAGAGAGAGAGAGAGAGAGAGAGAGAAGGAGCGTCTCCACCTCCATCATTCTGCCCGGACACTGAGGTCCAGCACCGAGGGCCTTCTGGCGGTTCCCTCGTTGCGAGAAGCCAAGTTGCAGGGAACTAGGCAGAGGGCCTTCTCGGTGGTGGCGCCTGCCCTGTGGAACACCCTCCCAACAGATGTCAAAGAGGAAAACAACTACCTACCAGACTTTTAGAAGACATCTGAAGGCAGCCCTGTTCAGGGAGGCTTTTAATGTTTAAAAGATTACTGTGTTTTATTTTTCTGTTGGAAGCCGCCCAGAGTGGCTGGGGAAACCCAGCCAGATGGGCGGGGTATAAATAAATTATTATTATTATTATTATTATTATTATTATTATTATTATTATTATTTATTATAGAGTGGCACCACAAACAAGAAAAAAAAGAAAATGACATGCCTGGTGTTTTATTTTAATTATATTAAAATAATTTAATAATTTTTATTAAAATTTTATTAAAATAAATAAACACCACTGTATTACACTTCTAGGCATAGATCAGATTTCTGCAGTGCTCCTCCTATCAGTTGTAGGAAGAGTGATGATGGAAAAATTCATGTTTCTCCCTCATTCCTGCATAATAGCAAAGGTCAGGTCTGTAGAGATGCAGAGAAGAAAAAGTTTATTTCTGTGCCAGTGGAATAAGAACACACTCATCATTAAAAGGGAGCTTTCCCACAGCTGCATGTATAAACAAGTCCTTCGGTCAGTGGTTACTTTCTGCTGCTGAGTCTTCGTGCCCCTGAAGGGCTAAGATATTACTTTTCTAGCAGAGAATGTGTCCCGGTTCCATTTCTATTTAAGTAATAAGATTTCTGCAATGTGCCTCCCACTATTGTTAATGGGAATCTCTCGGCTAAACCCCTTTTAGCACACTAAAAGCCTAATCTCTCTCTCTCTCTCCCCCCCCCCCCCGGTCACCAGGGGACATAGAAGTGTCTCTTCCTGGGACATATTTGGAGATTATTTCTTAATTCATATATAAAACCAGCTAAGGGCCGGCCTCCCACGGAGGGTCTCGGAGACAAACAGGAATGATTATGGAAGAAACACTTTTGCAACAGAAACCTGAATACTGTAAGTGCTTGGGACTGTATATTCTCCTCGGGCAAATCCTGGGCCTGGATGGGCCAGCAACCAGGGATAATTCTCAGTAAGATTACCCTTGTTCCTTTCCCACCAATCCAAGTGTTTCTGCTCTGCCCCGCCCACAGGTTGCAATGAGAAATAGTTGAGATTTTGAAGAAGTTGAGAGCATGCTGCTGTTCTTCAATACCCAGGGTCTGCACTGCCTGCTTGCTGTCATGCCCCAAATAGAGCATGCTATAGTAGTCTTAATTGGAAGATTGCTAGCATGGGTGACTCTGACTATGGGCTCCGGGTCTAGGAAGGACTGTAGTTGATGAACCACCTAAGGACATTTAATTTTAAGTCCAACTCAACTAGCCTTTCCATATTAACTTTGAAAGGCTAGAGAAGTAAAAAACATGCTAGAGCACGGGAAGACAGGAGGAATATAAGACTGGAGGAATTAAAAAGGCATTCCACCCATGCAGTGTTCTAAAATTAAACAGTGGTGCACTGTACTGCAACCACCTTAAGGTATCATCATTTGCTACCAAATATCGACATGGAATGGGCATGTTTTCATGCAGATCACTTCCCAGGCACCATAAAAGATTTGACAGCTGATGAGCATCCTTCACTGAACCGCCCATTTTTGCCTGACAACCTCTGAAGCTTTCGGTTTCCTTAACAAATTTGTCCAGAAAAGTCCTTTATATCCTTTCCCAAAACTGTTGGTTCTACCTTCAGTGCTGCTGACATAACAGCAGTTGGGAAACCTCCCCCTAAGCATTTATTTGCTGGCGCAGCTCTTGTCAAACCATAATCCTGTTTTTGTTTTTTTTGAGGACCAATCTGGCAATAACAGTGGAGCTAATCTTGCTGCATAATTGCATCATCATAAATTTCATCCCTGTCCCTCCAGAAATTGTGGTGCCTCCTTGCCGATCATTTTTGAGAGTGGGAGGGGAATAGACTGGTTTGGCTGTAGAGCCTATTATGAGTTACAACTTGTAATCAGTCGACAGTCCTATTGGCTTTGGGATTTTCTGAGCACCTCTGAATGAGTATGAGTTGTATAATATATTATCTTGACCAGCAGAAGAACTGGAGACAGTTGACTTTGATTGTTCCATTGCTCCTGGTTATTTTTAAAAGCAGCATCTAATTTGCTTGGATTGCTCTCGTCATAAAGTTTAAAGCATCATTTGTAATAAGTTTAAAGATTTTTTTTGGTGTAGGTGTCAAAGATACAAGGAAACTAAATGAATATGTGGCGGTGGGGGGGGGCGGACTCCACACTTTTTCTTCTTTTTGGTAAAGATAGAGCTAGTTTTGCTTGCTCTGGGGTTTTCAGCTTCATAGTTTTATTTTATTTCTAACTTCTTAGAAAAGCCTGGTTCTGCCTATGGGGAAATCTGATGTTTCCCCTGCCAGCAGGTAGAGAAAACTGTAGAACAAAACAAAAATCCTCAACCATGCACTAGGACTGGCTGCATCAGAGGGCACCCTAGTTTCTGTACTGTGGTATAGGGTGCAAAAGAACAATCCTTCTTAAAACTAATAATGCATTTTCGTCAGCCTTGAAACTTATGTAAGCTGAGACCTGTACAAAACTGAGGAGTGATTCAAAACTAAACAATTTTCACTGCGAGTATATAGCACCGTATTCAAGTACAGGGTGCTGAAATATTGGCCTATAGTACTTACAGGTTTTATACCTGACTAAACCCTCAAAAGCTAGTGTTTAGGGAAGACAACTTCCTTTCATCGTTGTGACCTCCCAAGGGAACCTGGAAAATACCTTGGGCCAAAGCCATTCTTTAACCGCAGGCTGATTTTGACTTGATACTCGGTCACTTTTGAAGATGACAAGGGGGGGGGGATAAAAGGGGAATTATTGGATTGATCTATTTGTCTCATGCCATTTTTTGGAACTGTAATACATCATCTTGACACATTTCTGCTGTGAGAAATAGATGAGAAAGAAATGCTCTGCAATGCACCTGGATTTTTCTAATGCCTTTAGAGATGAGCACTAGACATTAATGAACCATGTTCGAATAGATGCCCCATTGAATAATTTGGAAGGGAATTACATTACGGTCTTTCATCCCAGTGTTAAAGAAAGGTGTAGCAGTTAAGGCACTCATCAGAGTAGATTTCTGCAGCTATGCATGTATGCAGTTTTCCAGTGTGGCTCAGATTTAACAGGGGAACAGCTGTCTGGGCAAGGTGCTCATTAGATGATTCCTATGGCATCATCATTGGCATGGTTGTGGATATCTAGAACAGCTTTGCAATTGTTTTTCAAATGCCCTCCTCCCCAGGCATGGACATAGATAGAATTTTTGTTGCCCCTCCCCAAGAACCTCAGATTTGTATTGATTTGTATTGATTGTTACTGATTAAGGGGGGGGGAACTGCCTCCCTTCTCCCCCTTGGCTACTCCCATGTCCCTAGGTGAAAAATGACCACACACAAATCATTAAAATTCCACCACCACCAAAAGGAAGCTAGCATTAATGGGGAAACTGATGGTTGAACCAGTGGTCACCTTACTGGAATGTATGTGCAAGGAAAGTTGCAAAGTTGGGGTTGCAGTGTAAGCAGAATCTCTATTCACTTTGGATAGACTTCTAAGCTGCCTGTCATTAAAGTTCATCTTGACAGTTCTGAGTTTGGAATTCCTGAATGAAACTGGGAAGTGTTAAAATTAGAAATTTAAAGTGCATAAAAACCTGTGTTTGAATGCACTGTATTTAAGATGCTATGATAGGAAGTTTACCTTGGGTGGAAGGGTTGCATTCTGGCAAAAGCGTCAGAGAAAGTTGGTATTTTTTTCATTAGAGTGAGATAAGCTACCTGGTGACTCATCTCCAGAAACATGAGCTTCCACAGCAGGAAGCTGAAACTTGAGGAGCCTTTGTTTGATTGTTGGAAGTGACTGGAGTAGCTGGTGTGCTCCGGTCCATGGGGCCACGAAGAGTCGGACAGGAATAAATGACTAAACAACAACAGTAGAAGAAGCAGCAATTTTGCGCAAGCTTAGGATCTCCCTCTGAACTGCATAAAAGACTGGACCTCATTGCTTGTGTGCAATGTGCTACTTTGTTGTTTTGTAACATCTGTCTTATCGTAACTAGTATTTAGGTTGTCTGAAAGCTTTGAAGCACATTTTTGTTGTGGTGGAGATAATTTGTTTCTACACAAGGTCCAAATCAGGATTCCACTGAACAACTCTTAACAGGAATGTCTGCTTATGGCATGCAGAAAGGTTCTTTCAGCTGTTTGAACATGTGCAGAGTGGAGTTTATTTCCAAATGAGTCACCAGGATACTCTATGGAGTAGGTTATCAGATCAGAGAGTGCACTTTACTTACAAGGTTCTGACCCCTAAAACTGTCTTTTTTATTTTAAGAGCAGATACGCCATTTAAGAATAGAAAAATAATTCTGGTGTGTTGCTGCTTCATTCCTGGTATTTTTTCCCCTCCCCTTCTCCAAATTTGTATATATTTTACTAAATGACATTGTATACATTGCAGCAGCCTTTGGCTATAAGCAATAAACTTGATACCGATATACCCTCCCCTTCTCTTTCTTCCCCATTTCAGCTGATATTAGGGTGGAGATGAGCATTGTGTGAATTTAGGAAGAGAAATCATTGTGTGAATTTAGGAAGAGAAATCATTGTATAAGATACATGCAGTTGTTCAGAGTCCTTTATATACATTACCTTAAAGCAAGTCTTACAACTGACATGCCAATGACAGGAGCTACCACTGCAATATTATAGAGAGCTACTCTTTCCTACCCCCAGTGCTCACATATGGCTTACATTTGAGTAACGTTTGAGGATGCAGGTGGGTCTGTGGTCTAAACTACTGAGCCTCTTGGGCTTGCCGATCAGAAGGTCAGCAGTTCGAATCCGCACAATGCGGTGAGATCCAGTTTCTCTGTCCCGGCTCCTGCCAACCTAGCAGTTCGAAAGCACGAAGTGCAAGTAGATAAATAGGTGCCGCTGTGGCAGGAAGGTAAACAGCGTTTCCATGCGCTCTGGTTTCCGTCACAGTGTTCCATTGCACCAGAAGCGGTTTAGTCATGCTGGCCACATGACCCGGAAAGCTGTCTGTAGACAAACGCCAGCTCCCTCGGCCTGAAAGCGAGATGAGCGTCGCAACCCCAGAGTCGCCTTTGACTGGACTTAACTGTCCAGGGGTCCTTTTCCTTTACCTTTCATTTGAGTTAAGTCTGCATATAGGTATAAGGAGGGCTGAGAGAGAATAATTCAGTAACTTAAAACTTGTGGCATAAACTTGAAAAGTAATTAAAAATAAGGCACACACACACACTCTCAACTCTTCTGCTCATTCTGCAGCATGGGGAATATTAACCTACAGCACAGGATTTCTGCTTCAGGATTACAAGTCTAACCACAATACCCTGTGTGGGATGCATACCTATTCTGATCTCTGCAGAATATCTTCCCATTGCTGGCTGTGCTGCCTCAGCCTCCAAAGAATTGTCAATGGAAGATCTGAGAAGTCACATCCCATTGCTTTCTAATAATCTACATAATTTATTTTAATTACATTTACGTTAAAGAAGATGTCATGTATCAAGTACCTCACGAATTCCAGAAAACGTCTCACAAGCAGTCAGAAAACTGACTTACCAGGGCTAGGAGTAGAAGATTTAAATAATTCTCTCTTCTTTAGGAAAATTACTGAAGTGCTGGATAGTGTTGGGGTACTAAAACAGAGTGCTAATCACAGGAAAGCAAGCACATGTTCTTAATTGAAGCTGTCTCAAGGGTTATGCTCTTTCTGTTAATAGCCAAGCTTCGGGGGGCCTACGAGGAGGTGTGGTTTTTAAATTTTGTTTCCTTTAGTAGGTTCTAGAACAAATGTCAGAACGAGGGATCAAAGCTTGCTCAATTAGTCCCGGGAAAAAGAAAAAGCATGTTCACGTTGTTAAATGGCTTGGGAGAAAATCTGATTGCTCTACTTAGTAATAAATAGATATTTGTATACAAGTCTCTCTGAAGAGGCGTGCTCCAAGAGCTCATAACTGTAGCGTTGCTAAGCAACGCAACCTCACAGCCATAATGTGAACATAAAGTAGGCCCTAAGGAATACAACACATCGACAACAGAAGGAACAAGCGTCGCACAGAGGATGTGATGCTGAGCCAGTGACCAAGAGTATTTGCTGAATCGCTATCACCAGGTCCCGAGTCAGTTGCAGATATAATAACCTCCAATGGTTCCATAGCTGAAGGCTGTAGCTTGGTGGTAGAGAATCTTCTTTTCATGAAGAAGGTAGGAAGTTCAAACTTTGGTATCACTAGGTAGGACTGAGAGGGTACCCTACCTGAAACCCTTGAGAGCCACTGCTAGTCAACAGTACTGAGCTAGATGGGTAATTGGTCTGTCCAAGTACAAGGCAGCCTCCTATGTCCCATTCCTAATGTTTTATTATGTGTCCCCTACCCCACCCCCCAAATCCACTCAAATCAGCCCATGGTTGCACAAATGGGATTCATCTCCTTTTTCCCACAGCCTTCTATGGTAAAATAGGCTGAGAGACACTGAGAGAAATAAAATGGCAGCCAAAGGTCACCTGGGCTGTATTTACATGGCGGTTTATTCTGTTTTCATTACTCTTCTCCAGCTGTTAAGGTCTACATTATATTTAAGTATTCACACAAAATTAAACCACTTCTGGGACTATAGTGGTGGTGGGGGGGGGGGGAAGGAAGAAATCTATCTGCAAATAATATGGAAATGAGTGCAAAACGTGTGCTATATTCCACTATTGCTGAACGTTGCTGGCATCCATCTATATTGGGGGACAATGAAGGAGTGCAGCTTTGGGAGTGAAGTCAAGCTGTCATAAAGCTGCAGCGCTTGCTGTGGCTGTAGAGACCAATATGGGAGGGATTTGCTTTGCGTGACGAGGTTACCAGACCCCCCCCCAAATAACTCACACCACACACAGACACCCCCCCCCAAATAACTCACACCACACACAGACTTTTAGTTTGGGTTTTGGCATTAATTTGGCCACAACTTTATTTAAATACAATTAAATGTGAGTGTTGGCTTAGGCATTGGTTAAACCATCTGTCCCCCGCCTGGGACAGATCAGCTCCGACTTCCCTAGCCATATAGGGAAGTCAAGTAAACACCCCATGGGAGAGGAGGTAGCTGTGGCCAGGCACTCTCCCTTCAACCAGAAATGCTCCCCAAGGCTCGTGCTCTGTAATGGCCCCAGTCCCGCCTGTTGTGGGGGTGTATGGACTAGAGCCCCGGAGCCCCAGGGTTCCTTTAATGGAATACTACTTTGTGGAGCAGCATTTTTATGAGGGGTAGGCACCTCCATGCCATACCCCTCCACCAACCAGAATTATTGACCAATGCCTAACCGCCAACCAGGGCCGGCTCTAAGGGAAGGCTGGGTGGCGCAGGGCACCAGGGCGGCGCTGCGCCCGCCCACCAGCCACGGTGAGAAGCGGGGCGGGGGCGCGCTGGAGTGATCTCCGCACCACGGTGCCCGGGTGCCCGACATGCTTTAGTCGGCCCTGCCGCCAACCTAGCAAGTTGTGACGATTTGCTAAGCAGTAGGCAAAAACCAATGGCAAGAGCAAATCAGCCGAATGGCAAAATTCCTACTGGGCCCTTGCAAAGCAAGCAACCCCATGACAGGCAAAACCATTAGAGGAAAGGAGGTGGGTGGGAGGGAGATCTGAAGCACTTTGCAAAGTGAAACTAACAGCTGGACGCTGAGGTTTTAAGGAGCCCTTCCTGTCAATCAAAAGTTGCCAGATGCTAATTTCCCCAGCAACCCAGAGGGGTCCTATCACACGCACTCCCTCTCAACCAACACCGCCCCCAACGCAGGGAGATGTCTTTTTAACCCTTCCTCAACCCGCACTCTCCCGGATTGGAGAACGCGCTTTGTTGCAGCTGGGGCAGACAAAGGCATCCGGTTGTGCTGCTGCAGATGCACCATGGCGTTTTGTCTCTCTGTGCCTTTCTCAGCAGTCATTCCTCTTCTGGTCACTGCTATGGATTGCACAACCTGTCTGTCTGTCTGTCTGTCTACAGACACTGCGGTCATCTGCGAGGGATTTTGACAGAGCAGGGTTAATGTTTCCACTGTACTTTCGGAAGTGACATCTACATTGTGTGAAAGCTCAAATAGATCGCGAAACTTAACAGTTGGGGAAATGTCACAAAAGTGGAATAAACTGCCATGTGAATATAACCCTGGTGAACTTTATATCTGAGCTGTCATGTCTCCCGACTCCATGTCCACCATGTCTTTAGGAATTAAATATCCAAGTATGTGCAAATAGGGCTGCATCTTGAATTTGCTGCAAATATATATATCATAGCGTTGGAAGAGACCACAAGGGCCATCCAGTCCAACCCCCTGCCAAGCAGGAAACACCATCAAAGCATTCTTGACATATGCCTGTCAAGCCTCTGCTTAAAGACCTCCAAAGAAGGAGACTCCACCACACTCCTTGGCAGTAAATTCTACTGCCAAACAGCTCTTACTGTCAGGAAGTTCTTCCTAATGTTTAGGTGGAATCTTCTTTGTTGTAGTTTGAATCCATTGCTCCGTGTCCGCTTCTCTGGAACAGCAGAAAACAACCTTTCTCCCTCCTCTATATGACATCCTTTTATATGTAAACAATGCCATTTGATTTTGCACATCACAGCTGCTGAGGTTGCATAAGAACATAGGAAGCTACATGCCGAGTCAGACCATTGGTCCAGTTACCTCAGTATTGTCTGCACACTGTCTGACAGCAGCTCTGCTGGGTTTCAGATGGGGGCATCCCCAACCTTACCTGGAGAATGGCAACTGAACCTGAGATCTTCTTCATGCAAAGAGGATGCTCTGTCGCTAAGCCATGGCATTTCCCCAGTTTGAAATGCTAATAACATGATGATTATGTCTCTCCCCCCCCCCAATAGAAGCACACACACACAGCTTTTAAATTAGTGCATGACGGATACCAAATATAGCATGCGGAAAAGAATTTTTAGCTATAGCTAATTGATGGGGAGGGCGGGGATCCCATCTGTAGGCGTAGGGGTGTTCCAAGCACACATTTCTACTTTGAAACGTTGCAAAGTCTGGCACAGCAGAGTAAGACACCCAGTGATGGAAGCTTGGCATTGGATTTCATCAGCCACTGTCTGTAAATATCTTCCTTTCCATTCTTCATTTTGTTCTCTCTCTCTCTGAATGGATAAGCTCTGCATTTGGTTGCCCATATGTGAAACAAATGCTTTGACATTTGCAAATGTCAGTTTAATAACAAACTCTGGAGGCCCTTGCATTGACATCAGCTTGGTGAAGCATTTCAAAGAATGAAAAACAACTGTCTCTTTCCAGTGAATGAAGCTGTAACTTATGGATGTGGGTACAGTACATTATTGATCGCCTCCAAATGAATTGTCTTTGTTGTGAGAACCAAGCCAATCCCTGTCTTTTGCCATAGTACTTCATAGTGATTAATCTAGCAAAAGAACACTGTATAAAGTCCATTTGTCTTCCTTTGCTGTGTTTTGTTCAGATTCCAGAAGCAGTCTGATTGTTCTTTTGCAGTTCTTCAGTTGTTGTTGTTGATGATGATGATTTGGTTTTCCATCGGCGCTCCCTTTTTCTTTTTGTGCTGCATTGTCCCATAACCAATATAGATTTAACGGTAAGATTACAACTCAGTAGCTAGTTAGACATACTGAGCAAAATCAAATGGGATAAATTTGATTTCTGGAGACACATGAAGCTCTTGTGCTGCCGAAGCTAAACAGTATTGTTTCTGAAAGTTGCATTGATAGGCAACAGTCTAGAAACTGGTTCAGTGGTCAAAAAGTCACAGTTCTGAAATGAGCAACAGGGTTAGGCTGGCCTCGCCTGGCAGTTTATTCTATTTCCCTTACATTTCCCTGTTTACGGTATCTCCACATTATATTTGAACTTTCACATGTACAAGCCACTTCTGGAAAATTAATGGACTATAGCACAAGTTCAGTGCTCATTTCCATGTTATTTGATTGCAAAAATAAAAATCCATTTCCAGCCCCCTTAACTCAGAAAATTGTGGTAGTAACGTGACAAACTTTGGGGTGGTATAGCAGCATACAGTTCTCTCCTGCTGTTTTCATGGTGGAACAGAAGCAAAAACATGCAGAAAGGGTGAGAGAGTAGCAACATTGTCCAAGGACATCCATTGTTGTGTCACACCACACACACTGGCGTGAATGAGATTCAGCACAACATGGTCAAAAAGCCATAGTCCATAACACAACAGTTACTGCAGTTAGAAAATGGGACAGAAGCATTAGCGTTGTAATCGGGTACACTAACTAATTCCCCACATTTGAATACACCCTCAGAATAATGTTAGAAACCGGGACAGAAGCACTAGTAATACAACCAGGAAAGCTAATGCAATAAACCTCATGTTTGAATGCAGTCTTAGGTAGGTTCGTCTTTAAATGTGACCCAGACCAAATTTCTTCCCTATCCTGACTTGCTAGGGGAGGGGAGGGGAGGGGTGTGGGCACGTATTGTGAGCTTCACCCTCACCCCCACCTCTCCTCCCTGTGCTGTCCAGGAATGTTTCCGGAGGAGTGGAAAGGGATGACTGCACCTTTTGTGAAATTGTTGATTCACCCTCCCCACACACACGTTTTCTGAAGTGCTTCCTGGAAATCTGTTATTCCCACCTTGCATTAAAGGCTCGCTGAAACTCCATCTGCAGTTGGAACCACTCGTTTCTTTCAGCCAGAGACATGTTGTTATGAGCTTGGGTGGGTGGGGGGGACCAGCTATATGCTTGGGTGCTCTTCTAATTCCTGGAAGAGCCAGGCTAGCTTCCTGGTGAGGTAATGGCACTCTTAAGTATGGGCCATTAAGGTAACAAAGGAAGTAGCTCTGTGCCAGGGGACAAATAGGCTGGGTTCCCTCCCTCAACTTGCTGGTACTTAGAAGGACAAAGGCCAAGGCAGATGGTTGAGTTATGTGAGCTGCAAGCTGGCAAGGCTGAAGCCTGGGCAGCTGAGAGACAGAGCTATGCCTGATTTCTGTTGGAATCCAAGGCTGCGGCTATGGAGAAGCAAAGCCCTCTTGGGGTGTTAATGCTGCGAACCCCTCCACCGTGGGCTCAGGTTGTGTATATATTATGTATAGATAAACCATATATCCTAAAGACACCACAGTCTCTGCTGTGCCTCATTCCAAAGGGTGAGAGTGTCAAGCAACAATATTTAGAATGAGATAACTCGGCAATGCGAGTGATTAATACCGCATGCATATTGGAAGATGGGAGCCTAAGTAGAATTGATGAGAACTTTGCAGTGCAGAGATCATTAACAACAGCTTATTATAGAGGACGCAGTCTAGTTTCAATGATACATGCATGCTGTCCTCTAACTTGGTACAGATTTAATTTGTGGGGTGTGGGGAAGCAGTGGTGGCACGAGCAGACAAATGGTAATGTATAACCATTCTTTGCAAATGGTTATTCAAATGCCATTTGCCCACACTGGTTGACTACACTGGTTGCCTGCAAAGGAAAAATAACAACAACAGGACTCTGTTTTAACATCATGGGCTTCCTTTGAGTACTACACCTTTTACCACCCACAGCTATTTATTTGGGGGTGCAAGGAAGGTGTCGAGTGAGGGCCAGGCTCAAACAAAGACACTGACCTTATCCACACTTCCCTTTCTTCCACACTTTCCAGGCATGGCCTGCATTTTAAAGCTCCATGATCCCCCCTTTTTTTCTTGCTCTGGAGCTTTTCCCATGAAAACCTGCTCTTTAAAGCTGAATTGGAGCAAATGGCAATGCACAGAAAACCCGAATAGCTGTTTGCTCTGATTTGGCTTTAAAAAGCTGGTCCCACTGTTGTAACTCAGAATCTAGTTAACAACTATGACTGGGCAGGGGGTGCAGCTCAGTAGCACAGCATATGCTTTCTATGGGGAAAAAAAAGTTAGGCTCAGTTTTCATGTTGCCATGTCAATGGGCATATGAAAAAGCTCATTTTCTATCAACATGGAAACACTATTGTAGTTGTTGTGTATATGGATTGATCTGATGTTTCTCAGGGAAGGGAACTTGAACCTTGTGTATTTAGTTTTATTCATTAATTTCCTTTAGGCAAATTACAACAAGCACATTACAGTGGTACCTCGGTTTTCGAACGTCTCCGTTGACAAACATTTCGGTTTTCGAATACCGTAAACCTGGAAGTAAGTGCTTCGGTTTTTGAACGTGCCTCGGAAGTTGAACACGCCATGCGGCTTCCGTATTGAGATTTCTGTATTGAGGCTTCCATTTTGAGTTTTTGGGTTTCGGACATTTTGGAACTCAAACGGTCTTCCGGAATGGATTATGTTCGAAAACCGAGGTACCACTGTACTTCATTGGGAGGATTAAAGCTACGTTTATGGACAAATAGATGGAAAGAAAAATAACCAGATTGACGTTTAACCCTGTAATTAATGAATACAGTGGTACCTCTGGTAAAGAACTTAATTCGTTCCGGAGGTCCGTTCTTAACCTGAAACTGTTCTTAACCTGAGGTACCACTTTAGCTAATGGCACCTCCTGCTGCCGCCACACGATTCCTGTTCTCATCCTGAGGTAAAGTTCTTAACCCGAGGTACTACTTCTGGGTTAGCGGAGTCTGTAACCTGAAGTGTTTGTAACACGAAGCGTTTGTAACCCAAGGTACCACTGCATATGTGTGTAAGTACATATGCAATTTTTGAAATTATATTTAAATGCCAAGTGAGGAATTGTTGTTAATCATGGTGTTTCTTTATCCCTTCAAAAACATTCTAGATCACTTTGCTGAAGTAGGAGAATCATATATATTGATAGTGCTCTAAGTTGTCTGTATGCTACTAGACAAAACAGCATTTTGCATGCACAAGAGAGGGAGGTATTAACAGGTGTGTGGGGTGGAGGAGGAATCCTAATATTTTGCAGAAGCAGTCTGTGTTTTGGATGACAAGGGGGGGGGGAAATCTTTGTAAAAAAATATCCCCAGGGGAAACCCCAGCCACACACACACACACAATACTTAATGAGGAATGAGCATGCTCAATGGGCACTGAATGCTAAGTATGCAGTGGTGGAAAGCAGTAGAGGGATGAGAAATAAAATGGAGTATCTGAAATCCTGATGAGATGATACCGTTTGTAACAATTACTAGCCATCGTTCTACTGTGGCCAATTTCGTGAAATTTATAATTGACAAAATGTGTGGAAGCATGTGAAGTAATCGGAATAAAAGAGCAGAATGGGAAGGATATCTTTCCCAATCAGAATCCAAGCCAGATTCAGGGATCCAGGCTGGAAAGGAATTATTTCTGAACCAGGACTACCAGATTTAGTAGGTTCCAACCTGTATGGTTGGGAGCAGCTGAATTTAGTTGAGGGCTCCAGATGTTAGAGCTACTTGTTCAGTAGTAACAGAAATGGGAAAAACTTGGTTCAAACAGATAGGGCCACTGCATATGGAAGCTGGTTGTCTAGGACTGGGGGAAAGAGGACTCCAGCTTCTTCTTCTGCTGCTGTTGCTCCAAAGATGGCTGTGGCTCGAGACAGCATTTGTAGGAAATGCAGCCTGGCATCTTGCCTCATCCATGCACTGTGGCAGTGCCAAAGGGGGCGGGGAGAGCTGGACACTGGGCTACTTAAGCCCATTGCTCATTTTTCTCTGTCTTCTGCATTTTTGTGGCACCCACTTTCCAGCCCTGTATTCAGTGCATAGGTAATGCTTAGTTGCCTTTTAAAAGTTGGGTAGGATTTTTTTTTATGGGGGGTGCTGTCAGCTGATTGCCCTTGCTGGCTGGATTTTTGTCTACTCTGCACTGGTTTGGTGACCGGTGCCTTTAGCAGGTAAAGGTAAAGGTACTTAAGAACTGCACAAATCAAACTGATAGTTAAAAGGTAAAGGGATCCCTGACCATTGGGTCCAGTCGAGACCGACTCTGGGGTTGTGGCGCTCATCTCACCTTATTGGCCAAGGGAGCCGGCATACAGCTTCCAGGTCATGTGGCCAGCATGACTAAGCCGCTTCTGGCGAACCAGAGCAGCGCATGGAAACGCCATTTACCTTCCCGCCGGAGCGGTACCTATTTATCTACTTGCACTTTGAGGTGCTTTTGAACTGCTAGGTGGGCAGGAGCAGGGACCAAGCAACGGGAGCTCACCCTGTCGCGGGGATTCGAACCACCGACCTTCTGATCGGCAAGCCCTAGGCTCTGTGCTTTAACCCACAGTGCCACCAGCCTGCCTTTAGCAGGTAGTCACTCTTAAATAGGTTAGTTGGCCAGTTCGGCAGGAAGTTGTGGGAAGTTATCAGGTAATCAAGGTTTGGTGAGCACCCTTAGGGTGATGGGTAGTAATCCCAAGACTTGCCTTCAGTACTATGGGACTTCCTGGCAAGGTAAGGAGCAGCTTTGTAACACCTGCCTGGAGTTGCGGTGCCCTGGAAGGTCTCTCTGGTCACCAGAAAGGGTGGGGCTTAAGGGAAGGGGTAGATTAAATATTGCCTCTTGTCCTTGGCAGGGTTGACTCGCCCAGTCTGCTTTGTGCACCTTGCTTCTGCACTGCAGATCTGTTGCATTAAATAAGTCAGGCCCAGTTCACCTAACCTTTGTGTCTTGCCTCCTTATTTCCCTATGTGGCTGCAATTCAGCCTATAGGTGCAACGCTTCCCTGCAATACAGTCCTAAATACCCATGACTGTGCATATTGTTGAGGCTGCCTATGTTAGCTGGTGATCCTCAGTCTCTTTCAGTTGCCTGAAGTTCAAAAATGAAAAGTGCATTATTTCATTTCATTTCTTTTCATTTGAGAAGCTAGGTATTCCTCTCAGCTCTTTTACGCTTAATTTTTTCTGCTGGCAATCTTGGAGCTTCTGACTAGACCTAGTTAGAAGAAGTTTAATTATTTTATATTTTCATAGGGATTTGATGGCGAGTTTTGTGTGTTTGTGTGCATGGAACTCAGGGACAGGTATTTAAAATTGTTGGTAATTTGTTTTCTGGGTGTTTAAATTAGCATATTGTTAATTAAATGAGTGTCTGGCATCTGGCAGGATATAAGCCTTGTAGTCCTTAATTCTGTATAAAGCTTCTCTGCTAAGCCAAATTATTGGTGCCATTTGGGAGTATTGTAGCTTTCATCGGAGATTGCAAAGCACTCTCCAACAATTTCTGTTGCAAGCATCTTCTATTACGCTTTGTTTTGCAACTTGCCGTGTGGTCAGTGAGTTCATCGGCTCAAGGAAGTGAAGGCTTTCAGACCCACTTAGGGTTGAATTTCCAATGTCCCTACCTCCTACTTCTCCTTTACTTATGGAGTAGTAAAAAAATATATAGTTAAATTGGTATTCTTTTAGGCAGTGGAAATTTAAAGCAAGTGAAAAGCTGTGCATGGATTTTGGTAGCTTATTACAGAGAGCAAGATAAAGTCAGGCAAGAATTTAAATCTGCCCAAAGGCAGATTTTCACAATCAAATGCAAACGTGAACTTTAGTACCTGCCCTTCTGTAAGTACCTTTCCACTTTCTGCAATAAGAAGTTTGGTTCCCCCCCCCCCATATATCTAGGTTTCTTTTACTAATCTCATACAAGTTTTGACCCTTGTTCAATAAAGTTTTCCAATGGCATCCACTGATGCTCGGCTTTCCAGTTTCCAGTGCACACACAACGCTGTAGACTCCACAGACTGTGTCAAATGGATGTCATGTCAATTGGAAATGGATCCAAGAAGTGAAGGTTTATTACTATGACAAATGAGAGAGAGGAATACCATGCAGCCACTCATAAACTCTACTGACAGGCCTGCCTGAGTGTTGAGGAAGCCTTGCTTCTGGTGCCACTGTGAAAAGAGGGACAGTGGTGCATGGGAGGAGCTTTTCAGTGACAGCTCCCAGGTTGTCGAATTGTACGGTTTTCATTGGCAGGTCAAGTTGCACTTCTTTGTCCAGGCTTTAAGAGGAGTGAGGTGAGGTGACATTTTACACCCTCTTCTGTATCGCTACCTTCTCTACTGTATAATGCCGCTGCGATAATTTTTACTGTAATTTTAGTTGCGTGTTCTGACCCAGAAACCTCCCCCCTAAATAAATTCACACATGGAAGGGAAGGGAGGGGCGATGGGGGCGCTCTGCCCCGGGCAGCATGATCCTGAGGGCACCATGGCGGCTGCCCGCCCCGCCCCCAGAATGTGTGCCCCGCCCCTCCGGGCAGCGTGCCCCACCCCCGGAATGCTCTGCCAGTGGATGAGGAAGGGCCAGGTTGAGAAACAGGCTGCCTTCCAAACTGCTGAGCCAAAGACTCCAGATCATAATTGCACCCAAGTGATCCAGCATATGCTGGGGAACCACTGGGGGGGGGGCGCTTAACGCAGTGACTGAGAAAGGGCCTCTGATCACCCTTTGGAAGGGAGAGCAGGACTGGGATTCCTCTTAATAGGTACAGTGGTACCTCGACTTACGAAGAGCACCGCGGAACGGATCGTCTTCGTAAGTTGAGGTCTTCAGATGTCAAAGCGCCTGTTCTGCGCATGCAGAAAACAAGGGGAATTACAGAAAATACAAATGGAGTCAGAAAAGCACCCCACAATCAAAATGGCGCTCCCACCAAAACAAGATGGTGCTCTCAGCAAAATTAGCTGGGTGAAGACCTCCCCTACCCCAAGAAGGTAGAAAATGGTGATCGCGTTAAAGCGGGGGTGGTGGTGGTTGTGGTTGTGGTGGTGGTTCCCGGCCCTGCAAATTCCCCACCAGCCCCTTAAGTAGGACAGAAATAAAAGCAAATTTCCAAGCCCCGAAGCTGCAGCCACAGCTGGGAGAAGGAAAAGCTGCTGCACAAAAGCCCCATGGCAATTAAACAGCAGCGGCAAGCTCGACAGACCGGGAGCGCTCGAGGGGCCGAAGCCCTTCTGGGGGGAAGGGAAAGGCAAGGAAGGGAATTAACCAAGGAGGGAAGAATAACTACTGGGGAAAAACAAGGGGGAAAGGGGGTAATAAAGGAAAGAGATCACTGGGACGATCAGTCAAAAGTAAATTACTCGCGCTCTCAGTTGCACAGAGGACATGCTGTTGCTGTTCCAAATGCACAAACCGAAAGAGAAAGCTCTGGGTCATGTGCATTGGCATATATAGGTCCCTTGATCCGTTTGGACTGCGCCCCATTGGTCAGATTGAACCCAACATTGAGGGACCTACCAATCGGGTGTTGTGGCTGACCAATCTTACCCACCTACAACACAGGGTGTCAGTTTCCAGGTCTCACCGCAACACGTGCCCTCTTTGAGGGAGGACACGATATATTGCGTTTTTCTGGTTTCATCTTCTGACGTAACCCATCCCGGGGCCTTTGGGTGAAGGACTGGTAATAAATATAGTCAGTCCAGTCAGTCAGTCAGTCAGTCAGTCAGTCAGTCAAGGACACAGTAAGTATGCCAGGCTAACCCCATTATATTCTATAACATACCCTCCAATATGAAGCAGCCCCATACTGGGATGCCATCTTTTGGGGCCATACTCTTGTGTGAATCACGTGACTCATGTTAGAATGTGCCCCCCCCCAAGTGCTTCTTCCAGGGACAGTGCCCCAAAATGAGCTCGAGTGTGGCCTGAAATTATGAGAGATTGTGGCAGACATTTTGGCTGCTGTCTTCTAATGAGGAAAAATATTGGATGTCCTGTTTTTCCCCGGGACGGTTGATGGGTATGCTATAACTAGCTCATCCAACATGTGGGATAAAAGGCAGAAGCATTGCACTGAGTAGGGCAGAGCCACTGCAAAGTAGGGCAGAGCCTTGTTGGAGGGTGGGTCACTGGGTACAAATGTACCAGTGGAGCCAATCTGATGCTCCTGTTGGCATGTTTACATACACCATATGGACCTGTCCGCCACCTCTGCCCTTCACCTCTACCTCTTGATAAGCAACAGTGACTCAACTGCCAGGAAGCTAGCATAGCAGCTCTGCCCCACCCAGAGAGTCACTTGCAGTAAAATGTATCCGTGTGATGTGATTAATTCTGTATTCTCTAACATCACAGACCAATGTGAATACGGCCCTTGAACTTCTCCCAAGGGTAAAATCGGCAAAGGATAATGAGCTCCCACACAGCAAACAAAAAATAAAAGACAATAGGCAGGAATATTTTTTTAATTTTAAAAATGGCTTTTTATTGAAAATAAGGTCATAAATTTTGGAGGAATGCAAATGCTAATGAGGCTGCTACTGGATTGTGAGCACTTTGAATAATTCTGTTAATGTGCTGGGGACAAAAAATTGGCAAGCCCCTGTAAAAAAAACCTGATTGCTTAGTTGCTCGCTCTGCATAATACACAACATACTCTTATTTTTTTGATGTTGATGGGATATTATCATGAATTATCATAAAAGTCAAATTGGTTTGCCAACAGCATTTAAAAAGCTGGCAGGCCAGCCATCAATAAGAGTGACTCTATCACATTTTCTGCTGCTATTTTTAGAACAGAGTTTACTTCTAATCAAATGAAAATATGTTACAAGGACTTTTTATAGTTTGCAAGCCACAGCTCCATAAATAAAAAGGCTGAGTAACTTCGTAGTAATCACTCAAGATAGTTTTTAACCTTATTAAAACGTGAAGGTACTTCATACTTTGAGTACTACATGGATGGTCTGATTCACCAAAGGAGATCTATGCAGAGGAGAACCTGCATTATTATTATTATTATTATTATTATTATTATTATTATTATTATTATTATTGCTGAGGAATAAACCCATTCAACAGGCTGCTACATAGGAAATAAACAGCCAGGTGGGCAGGGTATAAATAATAAATTATTATTATTATTAAACAGACAGTCACCAGCCTGAGGTTAATTTGTCAGGAGCTGCAAGTTCTGTGTCCAGGTAGTTCCCTAATGCGGTGAACCTAAAAGATGGCCTCACTCTTTATTTACCAAACCAATCAATGTACTCTGCAGAAGAGGACCTCCCGCAGAAACCATCTCAACAGGGTCCCTGGTCCCTGGTGATTTTCCAGGGACAGTCCTGGAATTACAAAAGCCACCTTGGTTTCTGATTTGAAGTCAGAATGCACCTATTTCCCCCACCAGTGCCACCATGTCTGAGCCTGAGGAGGAGGATGAGCTTGTCCCGAGCAACAGCAGCTGCAGCGGCTGAGAAGGAGCATCCCGTTGCCTCTCAATCATCCCTTGGGCAACTTGCAATGGCTGCTGGAGAGCGGAGGAGGAGGGGAGGCTGCGGCCACCGAGGACTAGCTGCGTGTGATGCACCAGCTCCAGGGGGGCAGGCAGAGGGAAGGGGCACCCTGGGTGGGAAGGAAGTCGAAGTGGAACAGAACGCAAGGAGTCTTGATTAAAAAGAAGAAGAATCATATTTGTCCATCTGCCTCTAAGCTAGGCCGTCTCTAAAAGTTGGGTGCTTTTCTTTTTCTAAATCTACCAAAGAATAAAATAAAACCGGGATTAAGGGGTTTTCTCAGGATGGTGGAGGATGTGTATGCTGTGCCCTATTCGTGAGGTGGTATAGGTACTTGCCCTTCTTCCAATAGTAAATGCTCAGTGGGGACAGGGATTAAAATGGGGAGGGGGGAGTCAAGGAGGGTCAGTTGGTGGGGGAGTGAGAAATGTCCCTATTTTCATATGAGGGATGTTGAAGGATATGATATGGTGCAGGAATTGTGCCTTTAATATAGTGGCATATTGCACAGATACTGTGTCTTCAGTTGCACCTTAAAGACCAACTAAGTTTTTATTTTGGTATGAGCTTTCGTGTGCATGCATGCACACTTCGTCAGAATTTTTAAATTTCGCTTTGACTCAGACCAACACGGCTACCTACCTGTAACTAGATACTGTGTCTATTATCCTCTTGAAGATCTTCCTTTTCTAACAAGCCTTTCAAGTGAAGGTTTTCATCCCAATTTGTGTCTGTACTGGACTTGAATGGTTTTCCTATATGCTTTTGATTGACACACGGAGCTTTGGGATGTTTTGTATAGGAAGCAATTCATAAATGAAATTCATAAATAAACCTTTGGACTGCAGGTAGCAGCTTCTCAGTGAAGTACTTCCAGCCTCTGGACTAACTCTTGCCCACCCAGACTGGCTGTTGAACCTGCCTGGAAAGGAAGGAGCAAAAGATGACTTCCTATTCTGTTTAGCTTTGCATAAACAAGCAGGTCTGACTAAGCTCTGGTGTTTCCTGTATTGTTGCCTCTTATTTTGGACCTCAGGCTTGCTCCTGCCATTGTATTGCTTTCTGAACCTAGGCACCATTGCCATAACCCCTCTGCCTCTTTCATTAGTGCTGGTTGCTTTCCACCTAATTCTACAGAAAGTGAAGATTTGGGTGAGAATTTAACAAACTAGGGAAACGAAACTGTAATGAATCTAGCAATTATGAAGTTGGCCCATTACTGTATGAATGCCTGTCTTGGAAAACACATCAGCTTCAGTTTGTGCTCTGGGAACAATTGTGTGAGTTAGCAACACCACTTTCCTCATTCATGCAATTAGTGCAGAGAATTAATATATGCAGTGTCAAGAACAGTACCCTAAATGGAGACTAATGATGCTTGATAATAGGCCCTCGATGGGGGTAACCTTACTTTTCACTTCACGCCCTGGTGTCACATGTATGCAAAAAGGAAAAAAGAAATTTAATAGCAATTAATAGTGTGCTAATCATTATGTCATGGAAACTGCCATACCAAATATAAATCAAACAGGCATTTGGTCATCTCCTATTAAATGATGCTCCAATAATCTTGTGTTCCAGTTACATATGCATACTAGTCCAGATTTGGTCATACATCCTTTTTTAAAACAACAACAACATTACAATGCTGGGTGTCACATTTAAGTACAGAGGTACCCAAACGTTTGACCTCCAGATGTCCAGGACTACAACTCCCATCAGCCCCAGCCAACATGGCCAATTGCCAGGGATGGTGGGAACTGTTGTCCACCACATGTGGGAGCCTACCCTACTCTGCAAGTACAGTGGCAGCATCACAGGGCTCTGTGGCACCAGTGTGTCCTGCACTGGCGTTTATATATGATGGTGGCCAGGTGAAACCACACACTAGTAAGTGTTTTGTCCATATGCCAAGCTTCAAGTTCCAACCAGGGCTCTCATTCTGAAAACAATTCCTTTATGGCAGTGGTAGGGAACCTTTGGCCCTCCAGATATTACTGAACTGCAACTCAACATCTCTCCCAGCAAGCATGGCCAATGACTGTGGACAATGGGGGTTGTAGATGAGCAACATCTGGAGGGGCAAAGGTTCCCCACACCTGATATGAAAGGACATGGGTCTTTGCTGAGTTGGACAGAGACCTTCATCAGACCCCACACTCTAATCCAGGATTGGGAAACCTCTGTCCTGACAGACATTGCTGGACTCAACTCCCATCCGCATGGCCAATAGTCAGGGATGCCCCAATGATGGGAGTTGCTGTTCAACAACATCTGGAAGGCCACAGGTTCCCAATCCCTGCTCCTGGACCTGTTAGAAAGCCTCACACAGGCATCTGTGGGAATTTCCAGGCTTCAAACTAAAAGTGAGCCTGTGGAACTGAATATAATTCATCAGCCCCAAGTGCAGAGTTTTGCTGTCAGCCTCTGTGATGTGTGACTTAGAGGATCTTTGCCAAAGCAAGAATCACTCACATCTCCAGACTTGAACCTGTCAGCTGCAATGGGTGCCAAGGGTGATGAGCCAAATGGGAGAAATAAGAACAGAACTGGATTTATTATAGTTCCATGAGCAAGATTGTGGGCTGAAAGTGGATAGCAAAGCAAATTCAGCTAAGATAAGAGGATAGCTTCTTTTGTCTATGGAACTATCTAGTGAGGAGATGGGCTTTTATGTAGAGCAATGGCAGCTTGTTCATAGATGCAAAGGGCCTAATGTAGCACAATACTGTTAAAAAAAGAATGCTCACCAACCTTTGCAGTGCTTTCCACCTGAAGCAAAGAGCTGAAATGATATTACACCATGTCACATTGTTAATGACACACAGAGATGGAGGCTGGAAGTAGGAAAATGGCATTGCCTCTAGAAACTACTGACTCCTTTGCACAGGTTCATGATGAAGTCACTCCTTGGCACCAGTTTCTAATAAAATAGGAAGTCATTGATGGAGGAAAAGTTACATATTCATATGCACAATACTAAATTCTATTGTAACTTGTGCCCAACTTTGTTCTGCATTGTGACTCTGGTGAATAGTGGGATCAGAACTGATGAAATAAGTTAAGATCACACAGGCTACTTAAGAGGAGTTAAACATGGGACAAAATCAGCATAAGCACAAGTGGTCTTATGGGTAGTTGGTGAGGATAAAAGACATCTCATAAGAGTGTAGGAAGATTTCAGACTATGGCTTCTTAATGGAGAAGAAAAGGTGTTAATGCCATCACAACCCCTTTTATCCAGGAAATAATATGTAATAATGCACTAAGAATGCATTGGATTTTCTTTATGCTTTTATTGTCATGGACTGTGCCATACAGAAATGTGACTTTTGAACGCTACTAATAAAGTAGGTCTTCATTTCCCCAGGGCATTGTAGGTGGAATCCAGATTTAGAGTAGATCCATTGAAATTAGTCAAGTTTGTGAAGTTAGTCAAGACAAAAATAACTCCCATTGATTTCAACAGGTCTGCTCTAAACATTCAACCCGGATTCAACCCATTAAGCAATTAAGCATAATCTTTGTATCCCTTTTGACATAATTGATGAAATGAGAAGGTAGGCAATACTGAGTATTGCAAAAAGTTGTAACAGTCTCACCTTGTACGTAGTTGTGCTTTTTAATTTTATTTTATACTGACATAGGTTTGGCATTGTTTATTTTTAAAAATTCTGTTCCAACTTTCTATTTATTTTTTAAGCTTATGACCTTCTTAGTTTTGTCTGAGGGCAGAAAAATGAAAAGCACCAAACTTCCAGGAGCTTTGTAACCCAAGGGGTGCACACCCTCCAAAATTTCTCTGATGAAAATAGGGAAATATTATTGGAGTGTGATGTTGGCAGTGAGGAGATAGTCAAAAGGCTTTAAAAATGTAGTTAGTCTGGAAGTGGGCAGTTCAGGGTAGAACTCAGTGTGTTATGAAAAAGCATCAGAGATACTAACAAAGGAGATTCCCCCCCCCCCCCCAGAATCTGATAAAGTGAGTGACCGTTTGAGTTCAGGGAAAGTAGATGGTGTTTTAATCTACTTAATTTTGTTGTTTTGTTCCATTTGGGAATTGGCAAGATTCCTGTAATTTCCCCTTGTAATATATTTCTCCTACAACTCCATGTCCCGTCCCCCACAGTAAACTTTTAGCTTTTACTTACTCCCTAAAGCTAAAAATGCACTACCTTGATTGGCTTAAGGGAGGCCCCAGGGAAGTCTTCAGGTGGACTGATAAAGTGCAGCCTTGTAGAAATAATTTCCCCTATTTATCTGGTGGCAAAACGTACATAAATGGGGAAATGCTGGAAATTACAGGGGGGGGGGCTATTGTACTCGCATCCGACTTGCAGGGTTCCCATCATTTGTTTGGCCATTGTGAGAACAAGATGCTGGGCAGGATTTGGCCCAATCCAGCATGGTGGTTCTTATGTTCTTGTGGAAAAACACATTCAAGCCTTTGCATTTTATGCAGTTAAAATGTAAAACCTCAAAATGTTCTGAAGTTATTTTACACACTGTGGGTCTGTTCTACAATCCAACTTCTTCATGCAACATTTTTTATGGAGGCCTGTTCAGGGAAGTGACCCACAGCAAATTATATTACCCTGAGCTGCACTGATGCTTGTGCCTTTCCTTAGTAATGTGTCTATCGTTTACTATCAGGGGGGAAAAATGTACAAGGCATAATTGTATTAAAACCTCATTTTCAAAAGGATGCACCAGGCACAACTATTTCTCAGGAGAGGTAAAAGGTATTGACTGTCAAGAGCGACTTGCCGCTATTACTATGATGAGGACTGAGAGAGAGAGAGAGGGAGGGAGGGAGGGAGAGAGAGGTGTAAGTCTTAATTTGGTATAACTTCATTTCCAAAGACAAGAAAGACAGTCTGAATCATCAATATATGGAAATGTGATAACTGAATATAATTAAGCATGTTTACTTCCCATTACTTTGTATTGATGGCAATAATATACAAGCATTAAAATCTTACCTGTAGCAGGCATCAAATGAAGTGGCTTCTGGTTCTTGAGAGCTTAGGGTACAGCGAAAATGTGTTTGCCTTTTCCACAACAGACTGACTTGTGGCACCACAGACTAAGGCAATTGGTTAACAATAAGGAATCTTGTAGCACCTTTAGCAATTGTGTGTGTGTGTGAATGGTCACAGTTCAATGTGTAATTGTCATGTTCTGTACTCTTCTTCATTTCATTTTGTTTCTGATCTCACTGTTTACAAACCCCATCCCAACCAAACCTATGTATCTGAATCTTAGGGTAACACTTCATGAAGCCGATGAAGTGGACTGCAGGCAACAGCCTCTTATGCCATAATAATTTTGCTAGTCTTTAAGGCAGAGCTTTCCAAACTTTTCCCGTTGGTGACACACTTTGGTACATGCATCATTTCAGAACACAGTAATTCAGTTTTACTAGCAAACCGGAGGTTAAACTAACTCCCTTTCCAGTCCTGGAAGAAGCGTGGGGAGTGTTTGTGCGACACACCTACACACTGCAGCCAATACACTAATGTGTTGCAACCATAGCTGCCAAGTATCCCGTATCCGCCGGGAAAACCCCTTTTTTCTTACTGTTTCCCGGCGGTATCCCGTTTGGCGATAAATCCCGGCATTCTCCCTTAAATTCGCTTCTTCCCGGCGGCCATTTTTCTGGTGCCGCTTTGCCCTTCTATGGGCACCAGAAAATGGCGACGCTGGCGCCGGAAGTCGCTTCCGCGCATGACCGGAAGTTGCGTGACGCGACTTCCGGTGGCGCTTCGACCTTCTATGGGCATCAGAAAATGGCGACGCCTGCGCCGAAGTCGCTTTTACGTGTTTCCGGTCATGCGCGGAAGCGACTTCCGGCGCTGGCGCCGCCATTTTCTGATGCCCATAGAAGGGCGAAGCGCTACTTCCGGTCATGCGTCACGCAACTTCCGGTCATGCGCGCGCTGCCGATCCCGGATCTTTACGACCCGGACTTGGCAGCTATGGTTGCAACACACAGTTTGGAAAGCTCTGCTTTGAGGTGTCACCAAACTCTTTTCTGTTTTCACATGGCTACCCCGCTGAAAATGGTTTCAATAAGCCCATTGGCAACACACTGATACAACTCTCTCAAGTTTAGCATCTGAAACATTTGAGTCAAAGTAGCCGCTATGGTACTTTTAAAGAACAAAACAAGACGCAAAATTTAGACTTATTTTGTTTTGCTTATACAGCACATTTCCTCCCAGGGTTATAAAATATTAAGCCAATAAATATTAACCTGGTAACTGAAAACCAATTACCGTGCTTGAAATTATTTATTTCAGTCTGGGGGACACTTCCTCCCCTTTCAAAAGATCTGTCTAATGATAATCACATCAGTCCAGATCCATAGGTGCTCATAGGTGCATACAATACATCTCTTCTACATTTATTTTAATGCAGAAAGCTGAATTGAAACTGTTAGGTAATTTCCATCTGTAAACTGACTCCCTGCATTGGAATACACAAGGAAGATGTTTCTAGAGGTCACATTCAGTTTTACTCGGATATAGATCCATTGACATCAATGGACATGACTAAATTAGGTCCATTGATTTAAGTGGGTGTACACTAAGTAAAACCTAGTAAATCGCCATGGGTGGAATGCAACTTTGCACTCTTCCGGTCAATCTATCTGCAAGCATTTCAACTTGCAGACAGAAAAATCTCTCCTCTCCCCCAACGTGCTGTCCTTCCAACCCCCAGAGCAAATACTGGTTGGTGCATAAGGGGGAGGAAATTGGGGGAGCTGAATGTGTACTTAAGCTTCTGTACCTGGAACAGGTTAGGAGTAACTATTTGATTAGGTTAGATACCCAGCAGTGGCTTTCCTCTAGTACAGGCACCCCCAAACTGTAGCCCTCCAGATGTTTTGGGCGACAACTCCCATGATCCCTAGCTAAGAGGACCAGTGGTCAGGGGTGATGGGAATTATAGTCCAGAACATCTGGAGGGCTGAAGTTTGGGGATGCCTGCTCTAGTAGAAAGCACTGCCCCTTCTGCAAGACGTGACATTGGATTTTCAACCATCTCCCTCATCAAAGGCAACTGTCTGCACCATATCCCTTGCTTTTCTGAAGTGTCCCCCAACCCCCAGAAGCTGCTTTGGGGGACTGCAGTGCATGAGAGACACAGTGTCACATGTTGGGTGCTCATCCTTGAGTAAACAGATATGTTTTCCCCAGATGCAAAATCATCATTGGATGCAATCTGTTGCAAGCTTCCTCAACAAGGTGCCCACCAAATGTTATGTCCTACTACTCTGATCAGCTCCAACCTGTGAGGCTAATGATTGGAGTTAGAATCCTAGAGTAGGCATCCCCAAACTGCGGCCCTCCAGATGTTTTGGCCTACAACTCCCATGATCCCTAGCTAGCAGGACCAGTGGTTGGGGAAGATGGGAATTGTAGTCCAAAACATCTGGAGGGCCGAAGTTTGGGGATGCCTGTGTCCTAGAGTCATAGAATTGTAGTGTTTGAAGGGACCATGAGGGTCATCTAGTCCAACCCCCTGCAATTCAGGAATCTTTTGCCCAATGTGGGGCATGAACCCCCAACCCTGAGATTAAGGGTCTCATGCTGTAGTTTGTGCTGTTATGTGTACTGTACAGAATTACAGAACTTAAAACTCTTTCTTTCTTTCTTTCTTTCTTTCTTTCTTTCTTTCTTTCTTTCTTTCTTTCTTTCTTTCTATACTTATGAGGGGAGATGAAAATAAGTGTAGTCTTGGCCACATCTGAAGGCAACTATGTTTGGGGTACTTTTTAATGTTTGATTATGTTTTTATATGTGTTGGAAGCCATCCAGAGTGGCTGGAGCAACCCGGCCAGATGGGCGGGGTATAAAATTATTATAACATCTGGAAGGTACTTAGATGTTGGGGAAGGCTGACTCATTGTATGTAATAAATCGAAATGCAAGCCATGTGTCATATATATTTAGCCAGACAATATATGCATTTCATTCTTCATACATTTTTTTTTCATGCTACAGGGTTTTTTCCATTTAAAAATTGAGAATGAGTACGCTGCTTTTGCTTGTGGTTTCCATAAACATGCATAGCACAGTCAATCAACAAATGTTGTGCTAATTACTGTAAGGATAACAGGTGCTCGTATCCTTTATGTTCTCAACACCTTCTGAAGTCACACAAGTAAGGCAAACATACATACATATATCAATAGCCTTAGGTGTGCAAGAAAATGAATGTTTTTCTATCAGAAAAGGGCAACAGATTTTCCCTCCGTGGCAGAGTAATAGAATATCAACAGCAGGCAGAGCAGAAGTTTTATGACGTTCTCCATGCATGTCATTGTACATCACATCTGTATTAGGGAACAAAGCTAAAATCATTCCATGCCATTCAATATATATTAGGGATGCTCTGAACTTTCCCATTTAGATCTGGAGCATTCATTTTAATTTAAAAGGGTCCCCCTGCAGCTCTGTGAACTCTCACACACCCCGACTCAAAATGGCAAGCTCCTTTTTCTGCTATTATTTCAAAGACACAAACTTATTTTTGTCTTTGTCGAGGTACCACTGTAGAGAAAAACTTTGATATAAGCAAACCGTAGGCTCCTCTCCCCCCATCATCTCTTTTCCTGATGGAAATCCCCTCTCAATCCAAACCTTTTAAATCCTAAAACATTTTCACAGTTTCTTATCTCATCATCTCCAGCACGGGCCTGTAGTTTAATCCAATTAAAAACCAAAAAACCAAAAAAACTAATTAGCAGGGTAACTGGTGCTTCCAGGAATGGGATGGTGTGTGAGTGTGTGTGTGTGTGTGTGTGTGTGTGTGTGTGTGTGTGTGTCACGGCAGTCAGAGTGCTCCATGCACCCAGTGCCTTTGCCTGCCCTCACATTCCATGGGCAAGCGAGTGCCAGACTGCCAGGCAAACTGCAGGTGAGAGCCAGGTTCCTTTTCCAACCTAAGAGGAATGCATAAAATGCAATTCCACCGTTTTCTGATTATCACCGTCTCTCTCTTTCTCTCTGTGGTGTTGGGAGAGGCGTCCATCCCCTGGGGCACAAGAAGCCTCAAAGACACTATTTAAATACATTTCCCACTGGAAGCAGGTGCTTTTTCTCAGTACTGGCAGAATCTGAAATAATATTTTGAACATTTGCAGCTTTAAGTGAGGAAAACAAGCACAAAGCGACACGAGGAGGTGGATGCATCTCCTGTTCCATCACTCCGAATGAATGCAAACCAATTGTCTAGGGAAGGAACTCTTGTTGACGCTCTGGGGAGTAAAGCCATCATCAAAGCCCACATTTGCAGTGCACACCCTGCCTCCCAAAATGAGCTGCTCTCTCTCCATAACAGAAGCTTCTAATGAAGAACCATCCGCTAATGATGCTCAAACGACCCTCTGTTAAAATTGTACTTGAGTCACTAATTACAACCTTCCTTCCCAATTTTTTTTTAAAAAAATCTCCATCCCAAGACTTTAAATAAATGAATGGCCTTGGGATGTTTTGGAGCCTGTGAGTTCATCGTGCCTCTGGGGGTTGTACTGAACAGAAGGAAGGCAGCAACACATTGCCAAACAACTGCATGATATTTCTCATTGCGGTCCCAGTCGCAATGCCTCCCCATCTCCCCTGGTCTAATTCTATGACAGGAGAAACTCAGGCAGAGCACAAAATGGCCGGGATTAAAAATGGCCACAACTTTATTGATTATAGGTATAGGTGGAACTTTGGCTTAGACATTGGGTGTACATCCATTTCAGCCTCTTGCCAGAGGGCTGGAACTGCTTCAGGGTCTTGCTGTGCATTATGTGTGGGAATGATTAGGGAGGCAGGAGAGGATGTATTATTTAATGATATCCTTCCTAACTTGCGCTGGCAAGTTCCATATTCTAGCAGAGTTCCAAACAGCCCCCTTTTAAATTACGCAGCGATAAGCTTGTTGCTGACTCGTCTGAGTCTGACTATTAAAGATTCCTTCCTGGTAAAATCCCTTCTAATCCCTCTTAAAAAGAATAAACATAAGAATCTGATTGACCTTACTGTAAAAGTAGTTTACTCACAGATTCATTCAGGTTCACAGACTGAAGGCAGGCTTAGGTTACATAACAACTAGAACTATTCCATAAAGAAGTTAGTTCCAAGTGACTGCGACTAAGCAGTCACTTCTCCAAAGACACAGCAACATACAAAATGGAGAACACACACTGATCAGAACACGGAGGCCTTGTGTTCCTCCATGCTAGTACAGTACAACAGACCACATGTAGTGGAAGTCTGTCCCAGCTCATGAGTAAACAGGAAGTTTTTTCCTGAGTGGTACAAAACATCCCCTAACACAGGCATCCCCAAACTTCGGCCCTCCAGATGTTTTGGACTACAATTCCCATCATCCCTGACCACTGGTCCTGTTAGCTACGGATCATGGGAGTTGTAGGACAAAACATCTGGAGGGCCGCAGTTTGGGGATGCCTGCCCTAACATGTCCACTGTAGGAATGTTGTACTTGACTGCAGTTTTACATCCCACATAATGGCCTCTGCAAGACATCAATCTACTGAGGTGGCCGTCCTAAGGCCACTGTTGGAAGCCCTATGGCTCGCCTGCCCCATGCTGGCTTTGGCCAGCTGTACCGTAACAGCCATTTGTACGTAAATGGCTGACCCCATAAAGAAATTTAAAATTTAAAATAATCAACCAGCTGTTATGGAAATATATATATTCTTAATTGCCTGCAGAAGCCTGACAAGGTAGAAAACTTTTCAGCAGGTGTTTAAAAGTTGAAACAGAAAGTGCCTGCCGAATCTCTATTGGCAGAATATTGCACAAAACTGGGACAGTGACACTAACAGTTCAGATTCTTGTCAAATGAAACTTTCCAATTCAAGGAATTACCTGTGATGCTCCTGCAGACGATCTCAGAGACTGAAATATAAGGGCTCAGGTGGCCTCTAAAGTACCCTTGGACCTAACTTGTTTGGGGCTTGTAAACGTAATACAAGGTACAGTACTGACAGCTGGCTGTTGATGAGATTACATATTAGAAGTTTGTCAAAATCAAACCATCAAGAGATGTCTATGTACATCAGGTAATTGTATTTATATGCAGATTTCACATTCTGTATAAACAATTGATCCCCCCCATCATTTCTCATTGAAACGATTTGAATGGGAAGCAAGAATGAAAATTCACCAATATCTATAGATTTTAGTTTCTGCTCTAGGGTAACCCTTTACTTCAAGGACTTAGTTTGCCACAGCATTCCTGAATTATAAAACTGAATCATAATTGCCTGCCACTGTCTCTGTACAGAAGAGGATCAGAAAGAGTGGGCTGCTCCTTTTTCTTCTTGTGTTTAATTATAACTTTTCAAAACTTTTTTTTGAAAGTGCATTATGGATTTCTAAGAGAATTAAATTTCAACAAGGCTAATTTGTAGCTGGAAAATACTTAGAGGAGGGAGAGAGAGATTAAAAACTGTCCTTCCAACTCGGCGGCAAGAATGAACTTTTAAATCTCTTATGCATGGTGGTACACACGGGGTTGCAGAAGAGGCCCGGTACAGTACATGGAAAATTAATCATGCTATCTCCATCTGACAGCTCAAGTGATTAGTGTGCAGAGACCTTTCATATCTCAAACTAGCAGCACATAAATTTGATCAACTTTAGGCAGCCGACATCCGTTATATAAAGTCATATGGTAGCAGGAACCTAAGCCTCTCAGTGATAGTGCTGTGCTAATTTACTGCCTAAGTAACAATGGCTGAGGGGGACAAAAGTCATCTTCCATTTGGCTGGCAATCATGCAGGTTTCGTTTCTATTTAGAGAGTCTTCGTATCTCTAGCCAAGCTAAGATCAGAAAGCAATCATTTAATTGATGAATTTGGAACCTCTTTTGATGTTTCTCCTGCTTTCTCATTCCAGGAGCAAAATCACAATTTCCTTTGCAGTTCTAAGGGAAATTAGTAGAAGGTGCATGTATATTGAATATCTGCCTTATTTGTGATTATATTAATTTGCTGTGCACAATGTCTTCCATTTTGAAGTGACTGAATGCTGGAGCTAGGGTTGGATCCAGAAGTTCTCTTTCTATTTCACTTTTACACTTATATCTTCACCTTTCCTTCAAGGAATTCAAAGTGCGGTGCCTGATTCTTCTTCATTCCTATTTACCCTCACAACAATCACATGATGTAGATTTGATGGAGAGACAGGACTTGGCCCAAATCTCAAGCTTCACAATCTTAGGTACCATTGAAATCAACTGGGCAAGACAGTCACAAACTCACATAAGACCCATTGCTTTCAGCGAGAACTCAGTTCCACAATGTCAACAGTCAAGACGGTGGAGCCTCCCTGTGCATTTTTGAGCCCTGATGTTCCAGGGTACTAAATTGCACAGGGAACATCTGTGAGTACTCCGTGCTCCAGAGGTTGGCCCTCCAATTTGTGGAAGGTGACTGGAATGTGATTGAGAGCAACCCCCCCCCCATGCTTGCCTAATGTGGAACTAGAATGCCTGAAGAGGACAAATGCTTTACTGGGCAGTTTGCTTGGGACTGAAGCACTCACTACAATAAGAGGTTGCACTATATTGAAGCAGACCATTAGTTCAGGCATCCCCAAACTTCAACACTCCAGATGTTTTGGACTACAATCCCCATCATCCCTGACCACTGGTCCTGTTAGCTAGGGATCATGGGAGTTGTAGGCCAAAACATCTGGAGGGCCACAGTTTGGGGATGCCTGCATTAGTCCATCTAATTCCTCTTTCTTCTTATGGGAAGCACCTCTCCATTGCATCTGGTAGAAAGGTTTCCCAGCACTGCTGTTGGGTTTCCCGGCACTGCTGTTGGGGTGTACTTTTTAACCACTATCGAACCTAGAACCTTCGCATTTTCGCAAGTTGTCTACATTCTCTGACATTTCTGGACCAGAGGTTAGATGGGCTAGAGAACTGATCTTTGTTCTTCCAGCTCCCACAACCTCACAGACTCATAGATTTTCTTCTGTCTCATAGACTCATAGAATTGTAGAGCTTGAGGGTCATTTAGTTCAGGGGTAGGCAAC
Source organism: Zootoca vivipara (assembly GCF_965207765.1). Lineage (NCBI taxonomy): Eukaryota > Metazoa > Chordata > Lepidosauria > Squamata > Lacertidae > Zootoca > Zootoca vivipara. Next base: position 31,830,769 of record NC_142587.1, on the reverse strand, counting down.
CTAAGGCCCAGGGGCCGGATGCGGCCCAATGGCCACCTAAATACGGCCCGTGGACAGTCTGGGAATCAGTGTGTTGTTCATGAGTAGAATGTGTCCTTTTATTTAAAATGCATCTCTGAGTTATTTGTGAGGCATAGGAATTCGTTCATTTCCCCGCCAAAATATAGTCTGGCCCACCACATGGTCTGAGGGACAGTGGGCCGGCCCATGGCTGAAAAAGGTTGCTGATCCCTGATTTAGTTTAACCCACTGCATTGCAAGAATCTTTTGCCCAATGTGGGGCTCGAACCCACGACCCTGAGATTCTCATGCTCTACTGACTGAGCTCCTGCTTTTCCTGCAAAAGCTCCCCCATTCAGTGCCTCTCATCTCTGTACAGATCAGGGAAAGGAATAATGTTTGTAACTCTGCAGCACTGCCTTGCTGGCTAAGGAACAAAGGGTGTTCCAGAACAAATGTTGTGGCAGAGCATTTTTTACCTCTGTACCCTAGGCTGGTTCCTGCACACACCCTTTTCCCTAACCTCCATCCAGACAAGCAAGACTTCCAGAACACTTTCCAGCCAGGCCCAAACATGGTGATGTGAGAGGTCTTGCTTGAGGGAGGGGTGTGGTTTGAGGAGAATGAGGAGGACCAGGTAAACAAGATGTTGGATATCGTATTTCCCATCTAATTCATTCAAGTCACTTATAGTTGTTCCAGCTGTGTCAGCTAAGCTACGGTACATGGCGAGCAGTTGTGCCACCAGAGTGGAAGCAGACATTTATTCAAATGCTGTAGCTGCACATACTGATTTGTATCTGTGTGACGATGGCTGGGGAAGAAGTTGGTTCTTTGGATTAATCCCTACTGCAAGGAACTGTAAAAGAAAATAGGCAGATTCATCAAGAAGCTCAATTACTGTTGCAACATTAAAAAGGGCACATTGTTGCTTCTGAAATGAAGTCCCTTGTGCTGCCATCTCCCAGGTAACCATGGAATTCAGAATGCAGCAGCCTCTTCTCCTAAGACTCATTTTAAAATTAAAGAAAATAACACAATTGAGAACCTGTGAAATTTTCCACATATGTGGAGAGGCACAATTTTGTGCTGATATTGCATTATTCCAAAAGCTAGCAGCTTCCATCACTTCCTGTTATGGTTTTACTAGTCGTAAAATTGGTCCTACGAATGTGACAATGCAGGTCTAGATTATGATACAAACTACTTCTTGAAGAATTGCAGGAGACAGCAGTTAGTGGTTTGTGTTGAAGCATTCAGAAAGCTACCTCAATCGACACAAATGCTCTGTCAAGCAATAGGTATGCAATTTCCCCACCATTTTGTATATTACCTGTAACCTAAATTTAGGGTTTTGTACTTAATCCACAAATTTGTTCCATTGGTGGGTTCTTGGATTTAATGTTGCTTGTACAAGATGTTGGCAGGACTGCCTCATGCTGGCCATTTAAGGTTGAGATTTGTGTACCACAGTCTGTTTGAAATAGAGATCAGGAAAGCAGGTACACATGTGGAAGAGAGTAAGCAGAAGGTGCATGAATGTTCCTGGAGGTGATGCCACAATAGCCAACATCATGCCAGATGATGCTGGACTCCCAACTCCTATCAGCCCCAGTCAGGATGGCCCAAAGTCAAAGATGATGGAGTTGTAATCCTGCAACATCTGGAGAGAACCACATTAGCTACACCACACAAAGGCAAAATGTGGGCATTGATGTGATGTTATTGGCGGTTTTGCTAGTGCACAGTTTCTTAAGATTAGCCCCTCATTAGGTTACTGAAATCATTTTGAAGCTAATAAGACCAGTTTAGGATAGACTACTGGGTTTTCCCCCTAGTCCTAAAAACATTTGTTGCAATTAAGTCAGTTGCAAGTACCTGGACTTAGATGTGGGCAACTAAACCCCTCAGGATTTAGGATGTTCTATTTCAATTAGAACCTATAATCTGATTCAGTTTTGAAATGTAGGCTTCCTTATGAAGTGTGACTGCATAATTAACCTTAAGGAAAGTGAGAGAATAAACCTTCGTCTTTTTTGTCTACACCAAAGATCTTTATTTTTGAAAGCGTAATGTGTTGTTACTGATGACTGGCCATCAATTTTGCATAGCTTTTACCTGGATAAACAAAAACAAGTTTTGTTTTCATCTAAAAAATAAATGTAGAGGCAGTCTAATGATGGTCTTGATTTGGCTTCAACCCCTCTCTCTAATAAGAAATAAAGAGGAAAAATGGCAAATAAACAAGAGTGGAAAGGTACCTAAGAGCTGGCACATACATTTTCCTAAATGGTGAAAAGCAATTTTCAACCTTCCGCTGTTCAGTTTCAAAATAACCATAAAAATAAAGTCCAATGAAACGATAAGGTTAGCAAAGAACATCCATACTCTCAAATATAACTCTGCTGCATTTAACACAGGTGCTTTAAAAGGCTGGTGATCTCATCTTGGGAAGATATAATAGATTTAGAAAAGGTATATGAAGGCAGGGGGAAGACAGATGACTAGTGAAATGGAACAGTTTTCAGATATAGGTACTGTATGAGGGTCAGGTACAAGGAATGGTTTATGAGAGAGGGATAATGGAAGACAATAAGAATATAAGGGAGCTCCAAAGGGTTCCACACAAACCGAGCTAAGCTGTTCAATAATAAAGCTGGAAAGGCTGAAAATAAGGACAAAAGAGGACATAGATTTGCATTAAAAGCAATCATTTGTATTTTATGCTGATTTATGAAAATTTAGAAATGATTTACATTTGCTATCATTTAAACAGATCTGTGGCAGTGTGGTTAAGAAGGCTGTAACGAGAGACTCAGCCTGATTGGTAAAGGAAAAGCATTTTATATGCGTTGTATATGCATTCTAACACTGTGACGCCAGATGGCGCTGTGGAGTTCCATTTTTGCCAACCCGATTTCTCATACAAAGGTAACTGAAACGCTTTTTTGATGTGTCTAGATCCAGCCCAGGTGACCTGTATCTTCTTGTTCTGCTGCCCGGGGACTGCTAAGTGTGGCGGGGCAATGTCAAGGCGTCTGCTCTTCCATCTTATGTTTCTTTGACGAGATGTGGAGTGGGCAGATATTTCAAATAGAGGACTGCCTTCTACAGAGTGGGGCAGGCAGTCACCCTAACATACCTAAATCAATCAATCCCAGACTAGGCTGAATGGTGGGGTGGACAGTGGCACTCTGAAGAGAAATCCTGGATGAATAGAGGCCCCAAGGCTTTTTGGCTGATAGTCTCATAGGATTAGACTATATAAAAAAATATTATTTCATTCTGAAGCAGCTGAGCCTTTTATGATTTGCTTTATAATTTATGAGCTTTGAATGTTGGCATTGCTGCACACAGATATTTCCCCCATGAGGAATACTAGATTGCACTAATCTGTCAATCAAGAAGCCTGTGATTTTTCTTTATTGACCAGTAAATTACTTGCAATTTGTTTTCTTAACACGAAAATCATAAAATCTAGAGAGGGAAAATACTTTCTTTGACACCTAATTCATCTTGCTTGGTAGGGCAGCACAGTTTCCCTTTAATCATTAATCTATTAGTGATATTTCCCCCATAAAGTTTCAATGGTGCTCAGCAATGGAGCTTCCATAACTTACATTGAAACATACTTCTTCTCTGGTGGCATTTTGTGATTGTATCTCACTAGAAAAAAAACAAGGAAATGCTCATCTTTACAATGAATGTCAGGATGACTACTAAAACATTCAATGTTAGATGTAGGAAGAAGGATAGATCCTTTCACTCAATATATGGTAATTTCTTTTTATGTGTATTTACCACATGTATCATCATCTAATCACCTGTATACTTCGATCTCATGGCCTAAACAGACCCAATGCACAAGATCCATGATCTCTGTGAAGGGATCCAAACATGGGCGTAGGCAGGGGGGGCAGGAGGGGGCAATTGCCCCCCCTAGAAGCAGGGCCGCTGGCCAGCCTGCCCCGCTGCCTGCCCGGTGCCGTCTCCCCACAGCCAGCAAGGGAGAAGGGAGGTGGAGGGAAAGCCAGGCAACCGCTTTGCGCGGCTCTGGGGCTTTCCCTCCACCTGCCCCGGCGATTGCAGAGGGGGAGGAGGGAGTCGGAGCAGCCCGATTTCGGGCTGATCCCGGCGCCCCCTCGCCCCTGCCGTTCGAGGAGGGGGAGGAGGGAGTCGGAGCAGCCCAAAATCGGGCTGCTCCAATCCCCTCCTCCCCCTCCGCGATCGCCGGGGCGTGAGGAGGGAAAGCTGGCAAGGGAGAAGGGAGCTTTCCTTGCCCCGCTGTGGCCCCTCCCCCGCCCCTTGGCCCCGCCCCTTGCCTCCCTGATTTTCATCCTGGCTACGCCCCTGGATCCAAACTTGTGCATGTTATACCTTACCTGAGTTCTTTCTGAGCTCAGGTGGGTGTATTGGCTTCCTGTTTAGCCCTAACTTCTTCCTTATTTCTCCGTCCTGCCTTTGGCTTTGCTCTTCATTCCTGACTCCTCCCTCAATTTCCTAGCTCCTGCTTCCTGGCTCCTCACTCATCTCAAACAGCTGACTACAGTCTAGTCAATATCACTCATTGGGTAGCTTTTGATGCAGGGCCGCTCAGGGACATCTACTCAAATACCGTGGGAGGAAGCTGCATTATACTGAGTCTGATCATTGACTCGGTGTATTGTCTACACTGACTGGCAGCAGCTCTTCAGGCAGGGTTGTTTCCCAGCCACACTTGGAGATGCCATTGAGAATCGAACGTGGGATTTTCTGCTTGCAAGGCATGTGCTCAGCCACTGAGCTATGGCCCTTCCTCTCCTTCGACTTTGCTGCGAACATTGACCAACACTGGTTCCATCTCAATTTGAAATATATATTTCTATTCCGGTGCAATGTCTAAAAGGACAAATTATAATCTACAGGAGTGTTGTGTGTATTGCTGCAAGCAGAAGAGAACTGGACTGAGTTTAATTCCATGGAGCACTTTTGAACTGATTTACTATGCTAGATATTTTTTTTGTGTGCTTTTACAACAACATTAATTCTCACACACTGCTGCCTTGACATTAATTACTTTGCAACAAAGACAAATGATCTTTGCAAACTGCTTGGTGCCATGCATGTATTAACAGAGGCTGGCCAGTGGCATGTGGATCAGAAACAGGGTGGAAATTCAACTCATTACTATAATGAAGTAGCTTGCCAATACCTGCTAGGAAAGTGACAAGTCTGCAAGGTGAATAAAGACCACCACCAAAGCTTTACCTCCTTGAAACCCACTCACCCCCTGGGAGTGTGCTTTCTTAATTGTGGACTTTACCATGTCCAACCCATTAATTTTGCACAGATAAATAAATAAATAAACCTTCCCTCATGCTGTGGTTGCAGCAATAGTCTCCCCCCCTTGCCTAGTGCTGCTGGGTTTTTATAAAGGGCTACAGTATTTCTTTAGTGCTACGTCCTCAACAGTACACACTTAATAAGGCCTGCTCAGAAGTAAGCCCCACAGAGAGAAACTGGACATATTCCCTAGTACCGGTAAGTGCAAATGGTAGGGGTAGCCAACATGGTTTTCTCATGAGGTTTTGAACTACAACTCCTATCATCCCAGACCATTGACCATGATGGCTGATGGGAGTTGTAGTCCAAAACACCTGGAAGGCACCACATTGGCTACTCCTGGTTGTGAAGGTTGCAGCCTAATTCTGCACAGGATTGCGTTGTAGCACTAATGAGTATTTGCATTCTGATCCTGGGGACATGGTGAGGACCCAAAGTACAGAGGACAAGTTATCATCAGAGATGCATAATTCTCACTCGCCAAAAGCATCTTCAATTATAATCACAAATGCCATCTCCAAGGACCAAAATACAGAGGAAAAGCTAATAATTAGAACATAGGAAAGAAACCTGTTGTATTTATACTATCTACCTTCCTCTAACAGGACTCTTTCTGCGATAGAAATCGCAGAAGAAGGAAGGGAACCCAATCCATTGAACCGTAGCTGCAATAGAACTTGATCTTGTGATATAGAAATACAACATACACAGTGAGAATGTTTGATTGTGATATTCTGTTCACAAAAAAATCAGTTCTGTATACCACATACCTAAATAGTCAAGCAATATATATATCATACTACAAGAGGTCCAGAGGGCGGCAACACGAGAACAGGCCTTTTCTGCAGTGGCTCTCTGTTTGTGGAAAGCTCTCCCCAGGGAGGTTCGCCTGGCGCCTTCATCATCTACCTTTAGGAGCCGGGCCAAAACATTTCTTTTTAACCAGGCCTTTGGCTGATTGACATCCAATGCCCTTAAAAAAATGTTTTGGGGGGTGTTATTGGGTTGTTTTTATTTTGATTATGTATTTTGTGCTTTTATATTGAGACCTGCGGGTATAGGGCAGTATACAAATTTAATAAATAATATGAATATAACAATATGAATATAACAATATTACCAAGTGATAAATATTTTATATTTCATATTTTGATTATATTCTGCCCTGATACCTCCGGGTATAGGGTGGTATATAAATTCAAATAATAATAACAAAACAACAATGATAACAAAATGACAACCACAATGACAACATCTTAGCTTTGCATCCCGGTCTTCTTGAGCAGAGCTCCCATGTAGCCTTTGGGTATCTGCTATGTGTTTCCATTTGGCCTTTTAGTTTGGTGCATTAATAGATTTAAGCACAGGGAGAGCAGGATTCTGCACCCAAATTCCTGCTGGAACAACAGGGTTTATTTTAGCAATCCTTCCTACCTCTACATACAGTGGTACCTCGGTTTTAGAACGTCTCCATTGACGAACATTTCAGTTTTCAAACACCGTAAACCCAGAAGTAAATGCTTTGGTTTTTGAACACGCCTCGGAAGTTGAGCATGGCACATGGCTTCTGCTGAGTGCAAGATCCTGAGGCCTAGCTGTCAGCTATTAAGTTTACGGTTTTTGAACGATTTAAAACTCAAGCGGTCTTCTGGAACGGATTACGTTTGAAAACCAAGGTACCACTGTATTTTGAGTTATCAAGCTATGTTTGAATATAACACGATGGAGTCAAACTGAGAAGACTGAAGAGCAGTTTAATTCATATTGCTCCATTGGGCAGTGGGGCCGGTCCAGTAGGATGAAGGGGAGACACTCTCACCAACCTTAGTCTGCCTTCAGTTGGCCCCTATTTGTATGACTTCTTACTTACAACCAGTTTAGAAAGCAGCACTGCTTGTCAGTTTCATCCTCCTTAGTTGCCCTTAGAATCATAGAATCATAGAGTTGGAAGAGACCACAAGAGCCATCCAGTCCAACCCCCTGCCGAGCAGGAAACACCACCAAAGCATTCTTGACATATGCCTGTCAAGCCTCTGCTTAAAGACCTCCAAAGAAGGAGACTCCACCACACTCCTTGGCAGCAAATTCCACTGCCGAACAGCTCTTACTGTCAGGAAGTTCTTCCTAATGTTTAGGTGGAATCTTCTTTCTTGTAGTTTGAATCCATTGCTCCGTGTCCGCTTCTCTGGAGCAGCAGAAAACAACCTTTCTCCCTCCTCTATATGACATCCTTTTATATATTTGAACATGGCTATCATATCACCCCTTAACCTTCTCTTCTCCAGGCTAAACATACCCAGCTCCCTAAGCCGTTCCTCATAAGGCATCGTTTCCAGGCCTTTGACCATTTTGGTTGCCCTCTTCTGGAACTCTTCTGCCCCTTGTAGAACTCAAAGGGAGCAGGATGGGGACAACGCTAGAATTTGTTGGCTGGCTCTGGCTCCATGCCCTCTTAGGCTCCCTGCCTTCCACCCTACCAGTCTTAATGGGCACAAACCACCATTTCCATTGGTGTATGTGCTGAATGATGATCACTTGGGCTCTCAACAAAGAACATGATTAATTTCCCACGCACTAGATCTCTGAAACAATCCTTTGTGCATCTCTCTGCAAGGTAGGATATACACAATTTCCTAGCAACTGCGGCCTAAAACCAATGGATTTTGGGAGATAACTTTCAAAATGTGAATGCAAAATCAAGACAGTGAAAAGTTTGGCAATTCCACATTGCAATCCATTTGCTCATGTTGCTGTTTTCAGTAATTTTAGAGAAGGATTAAATAGCGGTGTGAGCGTAACAATTTTTTAATGCTCAAATAAACAAGTGGGAGCACCAAGTGCATTGGCTGGCAACTATTTAGGGGCCAGCGATGGATGCAAAAACAATGACACTATAAAAATATTCTTCATAATAGGGTGTCTTGTTCCATCTGTTTGCTTGTTTATTTTAGAGAGAGTAGGACACAATTATAAAAGGCAGTGTCATCTGTGAAGAGAGCACAATATAATTATCAAAAATATGCATGAGGAAGAAGAAGCAGCCCTGTTGCTGTCAACAGTGACTCAGACACAAATATTAGGGGGAGGGATCAGCACCCCATTAAATGGAATCTATATGGATGCAGCATCCATATATATATCTGGATGCACACACACACACACACACACACACACACACACACACACACACACACACACCTTGGTTCTCGAACGCCTTGTGACTTGAATGTTTTGGCTCCCGAACACCGCAAACCTGGAAGTAACTGTTCCGGTTTGTGAACATTTTTTGGAAGCTGAACGTCTGAAGCAGCTTCTGCGGCGTCCGATTGAGAAGCTGTGCCTTGGTTTCAGAACGTTTTTGGAAATTGAACGGACTTCGGAATGGATTCTGTTCGAGAACCAAGGCACGACTGTATCTATCTAATCTCTATCTATCTATCTATCTATCTATCTATCTATCTATCTATCTATCTATGGATGCAGCTACTTATCAGGCTCCATTCAGGTATAAAATAGGGATGGGCAGTTTAGTATATTTCCAGTCTGTGTCAGTTTTGCATGTGTTCATTCATAAATCCTTTCTGTTCCATTTCTGCATTAATCTGGGATTCTTTTTTATTTTAGAAAATCAATAGAAAAAAAAGTATTTAAATACATATAGTTCATCTTCCCCTGCCCCAGCTGCAACAAAACATCTCTTTTGTGTTGGTCTCTACAGACATAGCAGGAGCTGAATATTCCAATAGTCTGACTTCACTTCCAAAGGCGCACTCCTCCCAAGACAGATGGAGGCCAACAAGTTTATCGCAACATTTTAAAATATGTATTTTATCTCCATGTTGGCATTTCTAAAAAGAAATCCCTAAAATATGCATTTTAAAACCCTTTTTTGGTTACATTTCTAAAGCCAAGAATGCGTTGCAAAAGTGTGACATTCAAAGGATAATTATGTCCTTTGTATGCATACCGTGAAATAGGTTGGTTTGCTTAAAAATATGGAGGAAACACAGTTTTGCTCCATCCTTACTTAGGTGTGTTCAGTTGCAACCTGAAAATTTCTCCTGTATCTTTCAATTTACCACTGAATCGGGAGACTAGGTAGTCGTCCCTTATTCCCTTTGCACACCCTAGTTCTGTAACCTGTTGATTCTTCTGGAGTCTCATCTACTGAAAGGAGAAGGACACAAAGAAGGGGAAGATGACTGGTCTCAACAAGGACAGGAAGCTGACTGGAAAACACCACCACTAATGCTTTGTTCCCAGTTCAGAGCTAGATTTAAAAGGCATGGGGTGGATATCAGCTTGCAGCCTAGGTTGCACCTGTAGTATACATTTATAGCAGTATAATACCACTTTAAGCAAGTCATGGCTTCCCACAAAGAATCCTGAGAACTGTAGCTTGAGAATAATTTTGAGACCCACATGCTTCTCACAGAACTACAATTCCCAGAGTTCACTGAGGGATTGATTTGTTCAACCACTGTGAGAAATGCACCTCTGTGGAGGGAATGAGAGCCTCCTAACAACTCAGCACCCTTGTTGTTGTTGTTTAGTCGTGTCCGACTCTTCGTGACCCCATGGACCATAGCACACCAGGCACTCCTGTCTTGCACTGCCTCCCGCAGTTTGGTCAAAGTCATGTTCGTAGCTTCGAGAACACTGTCCAACCATCTCGTCCTCTGTCGTCCCCTTCTCCTAGTGCCCTCAATCTTTCCCAACATCAGGGTCTTTTCCAAGGATTCTTCTCTTCTCATGAGGTGGCCAAAGTATTGGAGCCTCAGCTTCACGATCTGTCCTTCCAGGGAGCACTCAGGGCTGATTTCCTTAAGAATGGATAGGTTTGATCTTCTTGCAGTCCATGGGACTCTCAAGAGCAGTGCCGTCTTAAGCGCCCCTGTCGCCATGGTGCGCCGGATCTCTCTGGCGCCCTTCCGCCCCGTTTCCCAGTGCGGTGGGCGGGTGGGCATGGTGCTACTGCGCGGCGGGCGGGCAGACACAGCGCGATCTCTCCAGCGCCCTCCCGCCCCCGTTTCCCAGCGCGGTAGGCAGGTGGGCGCCGCGCGCAGCTGCGCAGCGGACCGACGGGCCAGCGCCATGGTGCCCTGCGCCACTGGGGGTCTACGATGAGCCGGCCCTGCTCAAGAGTCTCCTCCAACACCATAATTCAAAAGCATCAATTCTTCGGTGATCAGCCTTTTTTTGTGGTCCAGCGCGCACTTCCACACCCTTAATGAACCACATTTCCCAGGATTCTGTGGGGGGAAAGCCATGACTATTTAAAGTGTGATGATACTGCTTTAAATGCATAGTGTGGATGGGGCCCTAAATGGGATACAAGTGTAATAAAATTACTTTGTGACTTTCCTGAAAAGAGCCTAGAGAGGTACACAGGTGAGTGGGATCTGAATGGAGGTTCCCCACCTCCAAGCCCAATTTTCTCACTCAGGGGTCTCCCCAGGGTTCAAATATCACCCTCCGGGTCTCTCTACCTTGGTCCCCAGGACTCGTCCAAAACCACACACTGGTCTGTAAGCCACACCCACCGCTGCCCTTGCATATCTCGATGAAGGACAGAGAGAGGTGTGTGCTATTATGTAAAGGTAAAATTTACATTAATTGCTCTGCACGCTTCCTCAGAAAGTTGCCCAGAATGGAATGTGGCCTCACCCCTGTCTAAATATGTTTGAAAAAAGGGGGGTAGGCTTGTCTAGTTGCCCCTGGCCATCCAATGCTTTTGAATCTTCCATCTTGGTTTGTTAAGACTATATCCTGGTTACAAATCTATAAATGTTTCACAAATCCCCTCCCTCTCCCCCACCCTGCTTGTGCAGTTTCATATACAGTACTAGAAAAGCCAGAAATTCTCTCTCTCTCTCTCCCTCTCTCCCTCTCTCCCTCTTCCCTCCATAATGGTCAACATACTTGTGTTTTGCATATTCCTTAAAATCAGATTTTTAGTAGATTTGGGTGTTTGTTTTATCATGAAGTTCTTAAAGAGGACCTGCAGTATTTCATTGGGAAATAGTAGTGTTAAGTATAAAAGAGAGAGATTATGCCTATTTTGTGTCTTGAGAAAGACACTTTTTGTGCCAGACTTGAGAAAGATGGACCTTTCATTCCTTCTCAGCTTATCCCTTTTAAATTGAATTAAAGCGGCAAAAAGAACATTGACTAAATCCCTTCTGTGCAGTGAGAAGATTACTTGCAGAATTGTGGTGGCAGGAACTCGACTTTTATGGGGTATTTGGGGGCATGGGTGAGTGGGAGGGTTGACATGGTGGAAATGGGGTGCTCTGAAAAACAGGTGGCGTTACAAAAAAGAAAAGCATAAAGAAGCGGAACTCAGAGCAGGATAACTTCATTATGTAAACTTGACATTTATAAGCAATTTAAGCCTCTCTTTTTTTTCGGAAGCAGCTACTACTATCTATAATAGCAGCTGGAAGTTAGCCAAAGTCTTCCAAAGGACTGAATTATTTATGCTTCCAAATTAATATGTCTTTCCACTTCTCCAAAAGACTGCAGTGTGCTCTGCAGCAAGCTTTTCTCCTCTAAAAAGCATGAGTGCCCCACAAGATGGGGTGATGATCACCAACCTATAGAGCTTGTAAAAAATATATCATTATTTTTTTTTTGGGGGGGGGAAGGCTAGGCATAAGAACTGTCCAACTTGGGATCAGAGGCTGTATATTGGTAAAAAAGAGTGTATATTGGTAAAAAAAATGCATTGCACAAGAATGCATGGCATTAGGGAAAAATTGCTTGCAACAATATAGATATTATTTATTTATATATATACAGCCCTTCACCCAACGATCACAGGGTGGCCTACAGCATAAAAATACAAAATGAGAACACAAAATGCATACGGTAACAACCCCCCCCGGCAAATTAATAATCTCATTCCCATTAACACCTTTAAAAGGCCATAGATATTTTTTTTAATTAGGCAAAGGTTTGGAAAAAAGAGGAATGGTTTTGCCTGGCACCAAAATGAAGGCATCAGGTAATTCTCCCTGGGAAGAGCATTTCACAAATGGGGAGCCATCTCAGAAAAGGCCCATTCTCATGTTGGCTCCCTCCGGATCTCTCATGGAGGAGGCACACAAAGGTGATTATTGCAGGGTCCAGGCCAGTTCATATTAGACAGTGCTGCATTCATAAATGCATATATTCCTCTGCACATAAAGCCATACAAATCTTCATGTGGACTTTTCATTTTAAAAACCCATAAACTGTGATGTGAAAACAGAACAAAATAAGGTTTGGAAGAAATGAGTAACTGAGAGAAACCAAGGCTGGATCTACACGGACCTGTTTAATGTTGTTAGGGTGATATTACAGATATCGTTCCAAAACGTCACAGGGCAGACTTGTAATTTTAAATCGCTTCTTACCTTGTTTTGTCTGTCGAAATGCTGTTTCCCTACTGCTAGTTCCTGGTTGCTCTACATCACCCTCTGGTGTCCCATTTTAATATTGTCTTATGAACGTTAAAAGCAAAACGTACGTAATGTGTCCATCTATGTCAGGGGTCCCCAGAATTACCGCGCGGCGGGCCGGTGCCCACCGCGCCGACCGCACGGTGGGCTGGAGGGTAGGGGAGTGCGTGCGCAGCGGGCCGGAGGGCGGGGGAGTGCGCGCCCGTGCGCATGCGCACACGCACACGCACACGGGCGGGAAAAAAATCGCCGAAAATCGCTTGTGCGCATGCGTATGGGCCTCCCCCGACCCGGAAGTGCACCAGAAATGACCTCTTCCGGGTCGGGAGAGGCCCATACGCATGCGCACAAAGGATTTTCTGCAATTTTTTGCCGATTTTTTAGATCGGCGCTGCGCCGTAGTTTTAGATCGTATTTTTTAGATCGTCGCTGCGCCGTAGTTTGGGGACCCCTGATCTATGTTCCTTAACCCTTAACGTTATAAACCATGAGTGTAGATCCGTCCCAATATTGACAGATTCATCAAGTGAAACACACCCCTGTCATTGATCAACCCAACCAGATGGGTGGGGTATAAAATCATCATCATTGTGGATGATGTGAGTTTAACCCAACAATGTCTGGAGAGCCTCAGTTTCCCTCAACATTCTTGTAGGCCTAAATACCTTGAGTACAGCTGCCTTGGTGGTTAGGACTGCTCTTCTCCCTCTTGTCATTCCTTCTGAATCTCTAGACAAGGAATCTTGTACCTTTGAATGCTTTTGTCCTGCCTGCTTGGAATGTTGTTTCTAACAATTTCGGCAAAGGCCACCTGTGCCCATTAAAGCATCTCTGATTTCCTACTGCTGCGCAGGTTTCTCTGCAGGCATTTTAAATAACCCTATAAATGTCCTGCAAATACCATGGGCATTTATAATATTAAATAAAACTTACCTTTTAATCTCCTGCAGTTGATGTAATTTTATAAATAGGAACCAGAAAGCGGGGGTGGCGGTGGGGGAATGACTTGCAGTATGAATCATTTTGCAAAGCTGACAAGAATCTGCGAAGGAAGTACCTAAGGCAGAGTTCCCATAGATGCCGGTAGGGTCGATGGAAAGTGAAAGCACTTGACTAAAGTTTTCAGGATAGCCTCAATTATTTCAGATTGATTTTTAAAGTTGTTGTTACAGGCAGTTGCTCATAACCCAAGTATGGAACTGAAGTAAGGTTGTCATGAAAAATCCATTAATAACTAAATACGATTAGGTTCCCTTTAGAGTATGCACAGGAACAGCACAACGCTTACCTTGCAACCTCCCAAAGGATAATTAAATTTCGGCTGCTAGCCTTTCCAAAACACTTTCCCAAGGAAAGTCTGTTGAAAAATAATTTGCACAGGCAGATATACATATACAGTGGTGCCTCGCTTAACGAATGCCCTGCTTAACGAAATTTCCGCTTAACGAAAGGATTTTTCGAGCGGAGCTTGCTTCGCTAGACAAATGCGTTTTACGAAAAATTCGTCTAGCGAATCGCGCTCTCCCATAGGAATGCATCGAAATTCAATTAATGCGCTCCTATGGGCAAAAAAAAGTCAAAAAAATTCAGTGCATTCCTATGGGATTCGCTAGACGAATTTTTCGCTACAAGAAAAGACCCGTGGAACGAATTAATTTCGTCTAGCGAGGCACCACTGTATAGTGGTACCTCAGTTTACAAACACAATTGGTTCCGGAAGTCTGTACTTAACCTGAAGCGTACTTAACCTGAAGCGAATTTTCCCATTGAAAGTAATGGAAAGTGGATTAATCCGTTCCAGAAGGGTCCGCGGAGTACTCAACCTGAAGTGTACTTAACCCGAGGTATGAGTGTAATTGGTTCCAGAAGTCTGTACTTAACCTGAAGCGTACTTAACCTGAAGCGAACTTTCCCATTGAAAGTAATGGAAAGTGGATTACTGTAATCCGTTCCAGACAGGTCCGCGGAGTACTTAAACTGAAAATACTCAAACCGAGGCATACATAAACCGAGGTATGACTGTAGTTCAATTCTACTCTTAAAATTGATCAGGGCAGATACACTCTGACTAGAAAGCTTTTGTGATTCAAAATCAGAACCCCAAGAAACTGGAATAATGGATCTGTCTGAAGACACTCAGCAGTGGCCCTAGAATTAGTCAAAGGCCACAAGTCCACTCAAATCCCTTGGCTGCTACAGAACAACTTTCTTTCAACATTACATGGGGGCAGACAGCTTTGCTGCTGCTTCAAGCTGTGTCTAGGCTTCTCCCAGCTGTCTGGTGGTGTTCCTTTTCTAGTCTCAGACAGAATGCGCCATGCATTCCTGGGAAGGAAAAAAATATCACTGTTGCAGTTGGCTCATGCAAAGCACTTAAAAAAAAAAACCCACACGACTGGGCTACATGTTTCTCTCATCACACAGGGATGACACAGAAAATGATCTCCCTGTGGTGCAGGATGCCCATACTGGCTATAACGTTGCTCCTGATGTTTGCTGGAGCGCTGAGACACAAGATGATGGCAGATGTCATTGCAGTGAGTAGATGACATTATAGGCAGCAGCAGAGATTGCTCACCCTAGGGAGTCCCATTTTCAGTGGCGAGTTCGGTCTGTGCTGCAGCTCAAATTCATCTTGTATTTCTTTCACACAGTCTTAAATTCAGGGAGGATGAAGCTATTGATGGCTACAAGCCACGATGGCTATGTATCAGAGGCAATGTGGAATCACAAGTTGGGATAGAGCTCTTGTGCTCAGGACTTGTTTGCTGGCTTCCAATAGGCATCCGGCTGGTCCCAATCCTGCAGGCACTGGCGGAGGAAGAGGAGTAGGGGGGGGGATCACACTGCCAGGGGTAGGGTGCCATCGGGGCAGTTTCCCCGACTGTGCTGGGCGCCACGCCCCTGCAGGTGGCGTGCCCCGCCCCCAGGATGCACACCAGCCCTGCCCCTGCCTGCTCTCTGCCCCCCGGTGCCAGAGCATGAAGCTCTGCCAATGCCTGCAGGCCTCCTCTTACATTATTATGCACTAGCTTTGCTCCACACAAAGGGAACATAATAATTGAGGGACTTCAATATTTGTCTTTAAAGTCTTTTAAACAATGTGCTCAAGGAAACCTGGGAGAGAGGGTAGGAATCTGGCCTCTCAATGACTGAGATTCGGTGTTATATTCTGAGCTGCAAATGTTTGATTTTGTTCTCCTCTTTTAGGAGGAAAATTGTATGCCACGTTTTTATTGCATTTTAATTATCATATTTTATTTTATTTTATTTTACTCTTCTGTGAGCCACCCACAGAGCATTTGCTGATAAGCAGCCCTGTTTGTGCAATAATTATTATTTTAAAATTAATTGCCTTCATGTGACTAGATTGTGCAACGCTTGAAACATATGGGGAGAGTTGAAAGCATTGGGTGGTGTTCAAGTTTTACTCAGAGCAGAACTATTGAAATTAATGGACCAAACATGGTTATGTGCATTAATGTCAATGAGTCTGCTCTGAGTAAGGCATACTTGAATGCCAACCATTGCCCTTTTGTTGGAGCTGTTGCTATGCAAATACCAGCAAGTGAAGACATGCTTCTGTCATGGGTCACATGACTTCCAATTGTTTAGCCGACATTCCCTTGCTTCAGAGGACCTCAGTGGGAGCTGTTGCCTGGCAACTGCTAAATGCCAGCAAGAGAAGATTTGCTTCCATCAAGATCTGAGTGAGATCCAGTTCATAGGCCCCACCACTAGTCCATTACTTGCCTCGGAGGAAGCCCAAGGTTGAGTACAGGAAATGCCACCTGAGCAATCCTGTCACTCTAGCAACATTTCAGTTCCTGTTATTAGACTTGGAAATCCTTTTTTTTTTTTTTTGTAAAAAGTGACACCAGCGCCATTTATTGAAAGGATACTGTGGAAATTCAGCTGAAGCTGAGGTTCACCAGTTAATAACAGGAAATTAATGGCATGTTTAATGAACAGCATGAGAAATGTCACTCTACATTCTCTCCCTGTAATCTGGCTATGAAGGAAGCAGCACACGAAACTGTAAATCTTGTTCAATGGGGCTGAAAGATGCTCGGCTGTGTGCTATGCTGCACCCAGAGGCTTTAGGTGCAGGGCATCTGCTGGTAAATGGAGCCAGCCTGATCAAAGCATTGCTGTTTCAATAGACATCATCACCCATTAGCAAGTTCACCGGAGTGAGTCAACCACAAAGGAAAGTAGGGATTTTTGTCTTCAGAATCTTTGCTAGCCGGTCCTTTAAGCAGGGAGGATTGACCCTTTCTTTTCACAACTATAAGGTAAAGGAAAAGGGACCCCTGGCCATTAGGTCCAGTCGTGACCGACTCTGGGGTTGCGGCGCTCATCTCGCACTCTTGGCCGAGGGAGCTAGCGTACAGCTTCCAGGTCATGTGGCCAGCATGACAAAGCCGCTTCTGGTGAACCAGAGCAGCGCACGGAAACGGTGTTAACCTTCCCTGCTGTATCTACTTGCACTTTGACGTGCTTTTGAACTGCTAGGTAGGCAGGAGCTGTGACCGAGCAATGGGAGCTCACCCCGTCGCGGGGAATCAAACCACTGACCTTCTGATCAGCAAGCCCTAGGCTTAGTGGTTTAACCCACAGCGCCACCCGCGTCCCTTTCACAACTATTGTTGTTTGTTGTTTAGTCGTTTAGTCGTGTCTGACTCTTCGTGACCCCATGGACCATAGCACGCCAGGCACTCCTGTCTTCCACTGCCTCCCGCAGTTTGGTCAAAGTCATGTTCGTAGCTTCGAGAACACTGTCCAACCATCTCGCCCTCTGTCGTCCCCTTTTCCTAGTGCCCTCAATCTTTCCCAACATCAGGGTCTTTTCCAAGGATTCTTCTCTTCTCATGAGGTGGCCAAAGTATTGGAGCCTCAGCTTCACAATCTGTCCTTCCAGGGAGCACTCAGGGCTGATTTCCTTAAGAATGGATAGGTTTGATCTTCTTGCAGTCCTTGGGACTCTCAAGAGTCTCCTCCAGCACCATAATTCAAAAGCATCAATTCTTTGGCGATCAGCCTTCTTTATGGTCTAGCTCTCACTTCTATACATCACTACTGGGAAAACCATAGCTTTAACTATACGGACCTTTGTCGGCAAGGTGATGTCACTGCTTTTTAAGATGCTGTCTAGGTTTGTCATTGCTTTTCTCCCAAGAAGCAGGCGTCTTTTAATTTCGTGACTGCTGTCACCATCTGCAGTGATCAAGGAGCCCAAGAAAGTAAAATTTCTCACTGCCTCCATTTCTTCCCCTTCTATTTGCCAGGAGGTGATGGGACCAGTGGCCATCATCTTGGTTTTTTTTGATGTTGAGCTTCAGACCATATTTTCTGCTCTCCTCTTTCACAATCATTAATAGGTTCTTTAATTCCTCCTCACTTTCTGCCATCAAGGTTGTGTCATCTGCACATCTAAGGTTGTTGATATTTCTTCCGGCAAACTTAATTCCGGCTTGGGATTCATCTAGTCCAGCCTTTCGCATGATGAATTCTGCATATAAGTTAAATAAACAGGGAGACAATATACAACCTTGTCGTACTCCTTTCCCAATTTTGAACCAATCAGTTGTTCCATATCCAGTTCTAACTGTAGCTTCTTGTCCCACATAGAGATTTCTCAGGAGACAGATGAGGTGATCAGGCACTCCCATTTCTTTAAGAACTTGCCATAGTTTGCTGTGGTCGACGCAGTCAAAGGCTTTTGCATAGTCAATGAAGCAGAAGTAGACGTTTTTCTGGAACTCTCTAGCTTTCTCCATAATCCAGCGCATGTTTGCTATTTGGTCTCTGGTTCCTCTGCCCTTTTGAAATCCAGCTTGCACTTCTGGGAGTTCTCGGTCCACATACTGCCTAAGCCTGCCTTGTAGAATTTTAAGCATAACCTTGCTAGCGTGTGAAATGAGGGCAATTGTGCGGTAGTTGGAGCATTCTTTGGCACTGCCCTTCTTTGGGATTGGGATGTAGACTGATCTTCTCCAATCCTCTGGCCATTGCTGAGTTTTCCAAACTTGCTGGCATATTGGGTGTAGCACCTTAACAGCATCATCTTTTAAAATTTTAAATAGTTCAGCTGGAATATCATCACTTCCACTGGCCTTGTTATTAGCAGTGCTTTCTAAGGCCCATTTGACTTCACTCTCCAAGATGTCTGCATCACAATCCTATGCAGGTTCCACTGTTTACAGCAGAGCTTACATCCAGGTAAGAATGCAGAGAGGACTGCAGCACTTAATTTTCTCTGTATTGTGCTTGGTCCTGTGGATTATGCACAAGATGTTGCTTGTGATTTCTGGCTCAGATGGGTATATGTATATGCATATGTCCCTGTCCAATTTGCAAGAGTAATGGGAAGATAAGCCTTCGTCTTTGTAGTGTATTCTAGGATGGGGAATCACATTTCACATTTAGGTACATATCTGCATTCAGTCTGCACACACACAGTGCAAAAGAAAGAAAGAAAGAAAGAAAGAAAGAAAGAAAGAAAGAAAGAAAGAAAGAAAGATGACTATGCATGCAGGGAACCATAGACATAGCTCCCCACCCCGCCCCTCATAAGATACCAAGAAACTTGTGTTTGTTAAAGTGTTAGGTATTTATAAGAGATTGGAGGGACTCCTTGGTGGGCAGAAAGTTGGAGGGTTCTGCCTCATTCCTTAGCCTTAGGATGTTGCAATGCCCTTCACAAGATTGGACTCATGCCTTCGTTTTTCTCATTTCTGGCAATGTCCTACATGGTTTTGTGCTTTAGCTAGAGACTCAAATATTTTCACACAGATCTCCAAAAATTGAACCAATGTCAACTCTTTGCAGGAGAATGAGTGTCCTGAATTTTAGGCAGCAGAACATTATTAACAAATAGATCACAGGGCTGCCAAGAAAATGTTCAGCTTTTGCCAAGTTTTAGCTTAAAAAGAAAATCTTTTTCTGAAATGTAAAAAGAGTAAGTGAAGCCAGAACCTCTAAGCAAACAGAAGGGCCATTTTCCTAGTTAATTAATGTTCACACCGAATAGCCATAATACGGGTAGCCAACATAGTGCCCTATAAATGTTTTTGGACTCCAGCTTCCATCAGCGTGGCCAAAGACCTTGAGGGCATCATGTTGACCACCCTTGACTTAGATTCTAAGAATCAGGGCAATAAATATATAACATCTAAAGCAGAAAATCCAAATCAAATGCTTCCTCAGTAGTGAAAATAAATGTAATGGTAACAGAAAAAGTCCTGACTTTTAAAAGAGAGCAGTCACCCATCCTCTTATGTCAGCACCTAGCATTTAAACATACCCCATTCCTCCTGTTACCTGAAGAAGTCAAATTCAGATAGCAAAGGACTGTCATACACTCTTGGAAGTGTGGCCTGGAACAGACTTAAAAAAATATCTATGGCCTCTGGATTTTTTATTTTTTTTATTTTTTGGAATCTAAGTCCCTTCAGCCTCAGCCATTGTGGCGAACGGACAGAGATTCAGGTAGTTGTAGTAGTACAGAAAAATCTGGAGGGTTCTCCACCCCTGACCAGGAATAACCATAGCTGCCAAGTTATCCCTTTTTTTAAGGGATTTTCCATTATGCTGAATAGGCTTCCTCGCGAGAAAAGGGAAAACTTGGCAGCTATGGGAATAACCTTCATAACACAATTTAAACATTAAGTGTGACTGTGAAATGATTTATGGAGATGATTTTCAGCCAAAGCTCTCTGAGTCACTTATTAAGTAAAACAGTACAACACCCTGGAGTGGCACTTGGACAAAGCAACTCAAAGGACACTGGATTTTAAAAGCAGCATAAAAACAACATATGCAGACTGGAAAACAGAAAAGGCCAGAATATCAAAATGGTCTTTGCCTGGGGCTGAAAAGAAAACCAGAACTCAGTGGAGGCTGGTCCATTAGGGGGAATGTGGCACTTTCTCCCCAATTTAAGTCTGCCCTCAGCCAGCCCCCACCTGTCTGCTATCTTATTTATAACCAATCAGCACTGTGGCTCTGCCTCTCATTGGCCCTGGTTCCATCTGAAGTTGTTCCTCCCTACCAATCTGCAAGCACTATGGCAGGTAAGCCTCTTTGAAGAGGGAATTCCAGAGATGGGGGGCTAAACTGGGAAGGCCCTGTTTTTGGTTGCCACTGTACTCCAGAAGGTGAAGGGAGACATAGCAGGGCATCAGAGGTGAACATCAGTGGGGAGATTCATGTGGGATATTGGCAGCTATATAGCAAAGAATAGCTTAATGTGGCAGCAGTGGCACCTCTGATAACATGAAGAATAAAACTAGGATACAGTATTTTATTGGCATGTTCAGCACGAAGAGCTGGGACAGCATCTGAAATGTTATTAACCAGGGAATTCAATTAGCATCATCAAGTACTAATTGCCTTGTTATTATTACGGATGCCCGTAAACTCTGTAATTACTGACAGTCATGTTTCATGCCATACACAGTCATAATATTTAGAAAGAACAAATGAAAACTAAATACAGGAGGAACACTATTGCTGAAAGGAGTCTAGTTAGCTAGGAGAGGGAGGTACCATAAGTATTATGATGATGGAAACAACAACAAAAGGTTTTCCTTTTCCTTTTTGTGCAAATGTATTTCCAACACTATGACAAAGTGCTACAATCCAAATCCATTGGCAGACATTGCAAACTCATTATTGGATCAGTTTCTTCAAAAGCATCTCAATAACCAACCCAAGTCCAGAGAACTTGATGAGGTTGCTCTGATTGGATAGGATGCCCATTTGAACAAATGCAATGAAATGCCATAGCTCCCATCCTCTTTCTTTTTAAAATCACGATATCTGCCAAGTACTCCATCCTTCCATAACACTGACTCATGTAGGCCAAGCTTCTCAGAAGATAGCTCCTGCCAACCGAGCAGTTCGAAAGCACGTCAAAATGCAAGTAGATAAATAGGAACCGCTACAGCGGGAAGGTAAATGGCGTTTCCGTGTGCTGCTCTGGTTCGCCAGAAGCAGCTTTGTCACGCTGGCCACATGACCTGGAAGCTGTACGCCGGCTCCCTTGGCCAGTAACGCGAGATGAGCACCGCAACCCCAGAGTCGGTCACGACTGGACCTAATGGTCAGGGGTCCGTTTACCTTTTAACTATCAGATTGATTTGTGCAGTTCTTAAGTACCTCCCAGCTTGGGAGAAAGAGCAACAAGTGAGGTTGTGGTAGCCACTTAATGAATCTCAGAAGGGTGTACACCTCACCCCTTGAGCCTCATAAGGAACATATGGGAGTGAGTGCCTCTTTGTCGCACCAATCGACACAAGATAATACCACCATGGCAACTATCTGTAAACAAACAGTAGGAAAATTAAGATTAAAAATACATTGAGAATGCATAGTTAAGACATACCTTTGTAGTAAATAATGTACAAGAGAAGACAGTATATAAATGACTTAAAGCAGGGGTATATCTACAAGAATAAAGGTGAGACAATAACTAGTCTATTCGCCCATACATAATTAATATCCTCAGTCCCACTAATACAAAAAATCTGATTACCGGAATGATGAAACCGCTGACATGACAAGTGAACTCTATTTACTGTGTTTGCAATTGTTTAAGATACAACCTATTTTGGAAAGATACTACTTTTGCCATTTTTATTGATGTTTATTGTTTGTTTACAGATAGTTGCCTTGGTGATATTATCTGGTGTCGATTGCAGTAGTCATTGTATCACCACCCTGTTCATTGCTTTATTGTTTCTTTGTCACACCAGTATGTTTTGCTTGGCTTTGCAGAATATGCAGTCTTAAAGCACACTAGGGTGACCACAATGCATGGCTGCATTAGGAAACCAAAGTGAAATATTTTACCGTTAAGCTGAAATGTGGAACAGGAGGATGAGGCTGAATGCATGGTTTGATTCACCCACCACCATGTGCAGTAGATTACCAAACTTTTCTGTAGCTAAAATAAAATAATTTCGTATCCCCTTGTACCAATATAATAATAATAATAATAATAATACTAATAATAATAATAATAATAAATTTATACCCCACCCATCTGGCTGGGTTTCCCCAGCCACTCTGGGTGGCTTCCAAGTGAATATTAAACATTAAAAGCTTCCCTAAACAGGACTGTCTTCAGATGTCTTCTAAAAGTCTGGTAGTTGTTTTTATCTTTGACATTTGGTGAGAGGGTGTTCCACAGGGCGGGTGCCACTACCGAGAAGGCCCTACCAACCAACCAGTGTCGCATTTGAGCAAGGGCTCAGTCAAGGTGTGTTAAAAAGAGAGCATGAATAAATGGCCTGGAGCTTCGGCCTTGTGGGACTGCATTGAGGGGCACTAAGTACTTTAAAAATAGTTTAGCTACAACTAATATCTATGCTAAACCACAGGAAGGTGTAATTCAGTATGCTGGTGGTATCCAACTCTCTCTCCATTTCATGTGAATCAGGACAAGGTGTGCAAGTTCTGGACCAATGCCTGCAGCAGAGATGGGGTGGCAAAGGCCAACAATCTGAGACTGAATTCTTATAAAAAGCATTTTCTGAAGCTAGATGGGTTGCACTCTCTGTGAAGGACCAGGTGTGTAGCTTTGAGGTCCTCCTTGGTTCTAGGATGACACTAGAGGTCTAGGTGGTCTGAGGAGGAATGGCTATGTCCAGCTCTGGCTGGTTCACCAGTTGCATTGATTTCTGGACAGGGATACCCTGGCTTCAGTAATCTATGCTCTGATAATCTCACTATTGGACTATTGCAAAGGGTAGCTCCACATGCTACCCTTGAAGATGGTCTGAAAGTTGCAGCTGCTGCAGAATGCCAAGGGGACATGAGATGGGATCATTATTTCTTGAACTGCTTGCCGGTATGCTATTGAGCCCAATCCGATGTATCGATGCTGGTGTACAAAATCGAAAAAGTTTGGGGGCCAAAGTAATTAAATATCAGTAAATGACATTTCACTGTCATTTACCATGCAAGGAATATGACTGCTCCCTCCCCTCTCCGAATGCTGAAGATCCTAAAGGATAGGATTTAATTGACACTGGGATCTCTAGAGTCACCACAGCTGTATTGTAGTTAAAAATGAAGCAAACATCTTTTCACAGAAACAGGTTTACCAGAAGAACACTGTTGCCTCTGTTATGGCAGGAGCAGTGGGGAGCCTTTCATATTCCTATTTTATATAACTCCAAAGGAGGTGATTTTTCTTCTTCAAAACCATGGTCAGAGAGACTGTTAATCAATGTAGGGGGGAAAGCGCCATCATCTCATCTGACCTCGACAATCTTAACAGATATGAAATGTGAAGGTAGCTGTTAAAGATTTGGCAAGCATGTTGACTGCATTCCTGATAAGGTGTCTCATACATACTTTGTTTTCTTTAAATGAATAAATGAATGGATGAATAAGTTTCATCCATTTTCTGTTTGACCAGTCTACACAGATTCAAATAAAAGGAGGAAATCAGTCTTTGGATCAGTAAATGCATACTATTTTTTGTCTAATGGTGTCAGACATGAGGTGAGTTTTTCCAGACGATCTACACTGAGATTTGATCATAGATCACACCAATGAAATGTGCAAAATGGGAGAAAATTGTTTGGTGCAAGGGTATGACTGTTCTGAATTTCTTTGAATTTAGCCCAGCTTATTCAAGCAACATTAATAAAATGGGACAGAAAGAGGTCTTGCTAATGACTCTTTTATTGATCCTTTGTACTTCAGCAATTTTGTTCTACAGTATATTAGAAGCTAATTATTTTTCTGGTTGCAGTGAAAATACTAATGAAACATGACCTGTTGGGGAAGTGACTTGGCTTGATATATTATGGCGACTCTTTAGTCAGCCATCCATTTCACAGTGTTTCATTTGAAATTCTACAGGAAATTTTGACCAAAACTTTCCTTACTTATTTCATAAGCATTTTATGCAAGTAGAAGGTCCTTCAATGAATTACTCACAGGGTGCACCATTCTGGTGATCTGATGTGGGTGAAGGTGCTCTGTGCTGTCCAGTTAATTTCAGTGAAGCAGAGAACTGTGTTTGAATGCCCATTCTTGCATGTGGAGATGTTCTATCTATTGAAGTGAATGGCTGCATGTGTGCAGTGGCTCCAGGTCAATGAGAAAGAGTTTTAAGTGTTCTGGGGAAGTTAGATATTTATTTACAGCAGGCACTGATTTTAATTTATAATTATAATTGTTGACTTAGTGGGAAGCAATGTCTCAGGAGCAGTAATATTCCTTAAAGAATTCAATAATTCAGTTCTGTGGATATCCAATCAACATTATTATTGCTTTCATTCTTACAGAAGATTCAATATAAGAGTAAATGATGCAGGTGAAACTCGGAATATTAGAACATCGTCGAAAAGTGCATTTATTTCAGTAATGCAACTTAAAAGGTGAAACCAATATATGAGATAGATGCATGGCATGCAAAGCAAGATATGTCAAGCCTTTATTTGTTGTGATTGTAATTATTTGTCATTAGGCGGGTCAATTATAAATGGAATGTAATTAATGAAATGTAATAGCGAGGTTTATTATTGTAACTATTTGTTTTATTACTGTGGAATTTCCAAAAGAAAGGATTTGTAAAAATTAAAAGAAAAATAAAAAATAATAAGTTGCATTACTGAAATAAATGCACTTTTCGATATTCTAATTTTCCGAGTTTCACCTGTAGTCTCCTGTCTAGGTAAAGGTAAAGGGACCCCTGACCATTAGGTCCAGTCGTGACCGACTCTGGGGCTGCGGCGCTCATCTTGCATTATTGGCCGAGGGAGCTGGCGTATAGCTTCCAGGTCATGTGGCCAGCATGACAAAGCCGCTTCTGGCAAACCAGAGCAGCACATGGAAACGCCGTTTCCCTTCCCGCTGTAGCGGTTCCTATTTATCTACTTGCATTTTGACATGCTTTCGAACTGCTAGGTTGGCAGGAGCTGGGACCAAGCAACGGGAGCTCACCCCGTCACAGGGATTCGAACCGCCGACCTTCTGATCAGCAAGCCCTAGGCTCAGTGGTTTAACCACAGCGCCACCTGGGTCCCTAGTCTCCTGTCTACATAGTCTTTTAGTAGAAATGTATTTTTTCTTAAACATGACAGTACTTTTAATCACTGATCAAAGGGGTTTTTTATATAGAAAAGAGTAAACTGCCTTACAGACGCATTTTGTCATTGACAATCACATCTTACAAAACATGTACAATAAAGATTGATTTGCAGCCTTAATCATAGCTGCCAAGTCTTCCCTTTTCTCGCGAGGAAGCCTATTCAGCATAAGGGGAAATCCCTTAAAAAAAGGGATAACTTGGCAGCTATGGCCTTAATCCTTGTTCAGACCATTTGAATGAGCAGTCCCTGCATTTTTTTAAAAAAAAGTTGTAAGATGTCTTTACTACACTCATCACCAATGTGCTATTCCAACTTAATATACTGTGGCTTTAGCTTCACTGGTTGTCTTGTATGCTGCTTTGAGGATGACTTTCCGGTAGGGTGTACATTTTAAAACAAAACAAACAAAACAATCTATGGTTCATAAGCCAAACTGACCCAGTCTTCAGAATGACTCAAAGGGCATAGACGTCATTCCTATGAAGTTCCACTTTCCACGCAAAGCCTTTAAGCTGTGATTAGCAGTATAAATTACCATATGCAAATTTAAGGCAAATGGGTGCCATCTTTCGGTCTCCTTTTTTGGCAGTGCGTTAACACACCACCCTACACTGACCCTACACTTGAGTAACAGTGTAGGGAAGTGAGCGAACTATTAATACGTTTGCGTAGTTGTGTGTGGTCTGTTACCAGTTGTGGTGCTATTTGGTTTAGCCTGCATTGAAATTTGTTTTCAGAAGATGATCAGAAGTATCGCAGACCTGGCGGATAATCGGCAAGTTCTCTTTCTTTTCCACCAAAAGCTTCTCCAGATGAATTCCTTCCTGGTATGCATTCAGTTAAATGCTGAGCTTCTGGTTCACAAATCTTGAAAAAGTGCTCTCGTTCTACATAGCTGCCAAGTTTTCCCTTTTGTCGCGAGGAAGCCTATTCAGCATAAGGGAAAATCCCTTAAAAAAGGGGATAACTTGGCAGCTATGTCGTTCTATGAGATGCTGAGAAACTTTGAGCTTATTTTTGTGTGTGCTTTCAGCTTTGCAGCAAAGAATTAAAATGAATGGAATATGAGAGTTGTGCACTCTCGCACAGCATAGCGAACAAACCCCTCATGGAAAAGCAGAACAGCAATGAAGCTGATTACAGCTGTGAAGTGAAGACTGTTTAAGACCTGTGATTCCCTGCCAGCCCTGGGGCTACAGTTGAATGCCTACTTACTTGGGAAATCAGCCCTGGGTCAATCCATGATCAAAATTTTACTGTGCTTTGAGGGTTGTTGCTGTTGTTTTTCTTCAAAGTTCCCACGTAAGACTACTGTTTTGATCAAGGAAGTCTCTCCCACCCAACCCCATGGAGTTAGCAGCAACTTGTGTCGTGCACATGCTCTTTAAACGGAACTTGTTATAGGATGGGAGAAAACGTCTGGCACTTTTCTCCCTCCTTCCCCCTGCCCCGCACCCTCTGCTGTGAGAGTATGGTATGTGCTGCTTGTGGCAACAGTGTAGATTTGAACAGATTTGGCTCCCTGCTCTCGCTCTCTCCCCAGCAGAATTTCCATGGCAATGAGGGAGGGAAGGAAAGGGAGAGATGGCGGGAAGAAATTGGCCCTGGAAAATCAATATATCTACTTCAATGTGTATGTATATATATGAAAAGGAGAGGCAAAACTGGTACCCTCTTGCTATGCAGTGGAGCACAAAGGCAGCAGGGAGACATACCGGACCTACTGTGTTAGGGTCAAACTGCTTGAAGAGCAGGTTAGAATCGAGACATGAATCAGACAAGGGTCAGAGACTCCAGGTCTTGTACAAAAAGATCCAGAGTGCAAAAACGGGACATAACTGTGAGCCACAATGGAGTGCATCTATTCAGGCTTCAAAGTTCTTCTTTTCAAGAGCAGAAGGGCATCAAGGTGTGTTCCTGCATTAGTTCCTGCAACTGGAAGTAGGGATGCATGAGGAATTTGATATTTGCAAATTCTGATATGAACTGATAATATTTAAGTGGTAGGGACGCAGTTGTCTTTCAGAGTTTGCCCTTCTCTGACACTGCAGGAGGGCCGTTGCAGGCCCTATCCCAGGCATCCCCAAACTGCGGCCCTCCAGTTGTTTTGGCCTACAGCTCCCATGATCCCTAGCTAACAGGACCAGTGGTCAGGGATGATGGGAATTGTAGTACAAAACATCTGGAGGGCTGAAGTTTGAGGATGCATGCCCCTATCCAGAACCTGTTGCCAGACTTTGAATAACACCCCTGAGAAGTCCACCATTCACTTGGTTAGACAGAGTTGGCTTTAAAAAATTCCCTGCTAAAAGTATCTCCAGCGAGCCTGAGATTTCTGATATTCATATATACTAGCGGGACCGGCAGGAAGACGATGTAAGGTATCCCCAGCCCCCTAGAGGAGTGCATCTGTTCAGGGCTGCATCCAGTCTAGAATAGGAAAAGGGGGGTGCTTGAGACCTAGAAATGAGTTCAATTTCCCCATATATAAAAATGCTTCTAAGCCATTTTGGCTAAAATTTTGCAAAGCAATTTTCCCCAATATAATGCATTTTGTATGTGATTTAACATACATATGCATCTTTATGCACACTTTCTCAGTGCATTTTGTACACATTACTTGGATGGAGAATTGCACTGAAAAATTCAGAAAAAAAGGTGTGCATTTCAAAAGGATGATTGTGTTTTGATTCTTGTTTTGGAATGTGTGGATTAGCGAGGTTCATTGTTAAATGTGAACTGGATGCAATCCCCCTCCCCCAATCCTTGAATCATCCTAGTTTGCTTTTAGAGTGAATGAAATTATGTAACAGATAGGTAAAGAGACAGAGAGAGAGAAGGGGGTGAAGGGTGAAGAGAGCCCGATATTACTGACAACCACAGCTCCAATATTTTTATTAGCTTCAAGCAACATGCTGTCAAAACAGCTACAATTCATATTACTCTAATCCAAAAGTTATTTGGCTGTCAAAGCTTCCTTCGAAAACACCCCCAAAAGGTGAAAAACAAAAACTAACAAATCATGGTCATATCATTTTCCCTTCTGTCTTTTTGTTCTTCATAAAATATTTTCAGATCCCAAGGATTGGGATTTTTTTCCTGCTTTCAGTTTCAGTTACACAAGGATTTATGGCACAAATAGATGTATATTTACTCAGAAGTAAACCTTCCCGGCTTAGTAGTCAAAGGATTGTAGCCTAAACAATGCAAGACGCTTTCCTAATGTATTAAATTCCTGGCAGGGGCATTGCAATGGGGGGGGAATGGGGGCGGTCCACCCCGGGTTTCACTCTGGGGTGTGTGCCACTTGGCGCCCCCACCCCCGCGAGTCCCAAGCCGAGCCTCCAGCCTCCCGGTAAAAAGTCCACGACAAGCGGAATTTTTACCGGGAGGCTGGAGGCTCGGCTTGGGAGTCACGGGAATGGGGGCACCAAGTGGCACCCCTCCCGCCGCACCGCGTGGATTGGAGTCACCGGGGTGGTGGTGATACCCCGCTACGTAACACGCATGCGTTACGCTGTACATGCGTGTTACGTAGCAGGGTATCACCGCCCCCCTGCGCCTCTAAAGCCGCGCGCCTCCAGCTACAAAACTCCAGGTAGAAAGCCCGCTCAGCATGGCGCTCAGCAATATAGTGACGAATGCATCGTTACTTAGCGACACTGCACCCCCTGGGTGCATGGCAATTTGCCGCCCCAGGTGTTGCAGTGCCTCGCTACGCCCCTGATTCCTGGTTTTGATTGAATATCAGACAAAAATTGGGTGCTTTGACTATTTGACTCAGGGGCAATGCTTTGCACAGTGAGACCCATCAAACTCAATTGAGCTGAGTCAACAGACATAGGATTGAACTCTTAAATGATCCAGAAGAAGGCTTTCTCCAGTATCTTAAAATGATAAAACCGTAAATCTTCATAGATTGCCAATGGTGATGGATAGTTGGATTTTCTTAAGGGAAGGACCACAGCTTAGTGGCAGAGCAGCTCCACAGCATGCAGAAACTCCTAGGTTCAGTCTTCAGTATCCACAGGTAGGAGGACCAGAAACGACTTCTGCCTGAAATTCTGGACAGCTGCTACCAGTTAGTGTAGCAGGAAGAGAGACTGTAGTGCTTTCAATGTATAGTGCAGATGGGACCACTGGTGTCCAGTTATTTGGGTTATTTGACAGTAGCAGGTAGATGGACCAACTCATTGTTAGGCAGTTTCCTATGTTCCTAGCTATGTCCAGATGGCTTTTACAAATCGCCCACCCTGTTTGTGGGCAGAGTAATTGGGGGGGGGGGCATTTCACCACACTTCTCCAGCGAGAGGAGAAATCTTCCCACCGTTTCAGTCCATGACAGCATCTAGTCTGGAGTTGGTGCCAAACAAGAGACCTCTATACATAGCAGGAGCAGAAGTTGGGCAAATAAATTCAGTAGGAAGCAGGAGCCCAAGTAACATTATAGCCTCACTGCTCCCTTTCCTGGTCTATCTGCTGAGTTATTGTTTGGTGTGGAGTCTTCTCTGACTTCTCCTTCTTGAGGGCATGAGAAGAGTTCTGATGGATCAGGTCAAAGGCCTATCAAATCTAGCATCGTGTTTTCACAGTGACCAACTAGCAGGAAAAGTGAAAACTATAGGAAGGAAAGTGATATGTAGCACCTTCAGTTACCTGGTGAGAGACATAGTGGATTCTTTTTGTTCTAAGGGAGTGACCAACCTGGTGCCCTCCATATGTTTTGGACTACAACTTCTAGCAGTTCCTGGTTATGGTATGTTGTTCAGAGGAACTAAGGAGAGTAGAAAGAGATCAGGGATATGCTTTGAGTGAGAGAGAAGTTTGCATGGAAGAAAATATTATCAAGAAATACTCTTTTCAACAGTTTCGAAAATGAACATGAAACGAGGTATATTGTTTTGGCTCGGATTGAGACAGACATCATTGGAAGAAAGTAGCTGCCAATCTTCATCTACTTCTGGAAGCTGCATGTGCTCTGTCATATTATGCAACTGACTTTAAAAAAAAAAATGGGTTTACTGCCTAAGTCTGGATCCAACCTTCAGCTTATAAATTACTGAAATCCTAATACAATAAAACAACAATATTAACCACTATGCCAGAAGTCATTAGTGAAAAACTGGGTGAGGGATTATACAAATTAAAATGTCTGGGTAAATAAAAAACATCTTAACCTGGTACCAAAAATATTGCAAAGCAAAGGCACCACCAATGAAAAAACCCTCTTCTTCATATGTACTTCAAACCATGCACTTTTGAGAAGGGCAGGGCCTGTGTTGAGGATCTTAAGACGTAGGCAGGCTGGTATGGGAAGAGGTGCCTCCCTCTCAGGTATTTTGTTACAGATTTTAAATGTAAATCTCAGCACCTTCAATTGGACCCAACAGTGTAGGCAACCATTGAGGTTCTTCAATGATTTGAGTATTATGAGCAAACCTGGTGGCACCAGCAAGGCCAGCCCTACCACTAGGCAAAGTAAAGCAGCTGTCTTAGGTGGCAGGTGCTAAAGAGCTGGAGTGGCAGTGAGGGGCTTGAGGACAAATCTGTATGTACAGCACAAGTCGTCCTACACCTAAGTCCTAAGCCATCCTTCTGCCCCCAGGTATGGGGTCCTGTGACCAGTGTTGACAAAGCATTCAACCGCTGATCTTATCACCCTTTGTAGATGAGATAAGAGGGGGTGCTATCTTATCCTCTGCTTCAGGGAGTGAAATGTCTGAGGCTGGCCATATGTACCTGTTAAAATTCTGGCAGCCAAATTCTCACTAATTGAAGCTTCTGCGTTGTCTTCAAGGGCAGCCAAACATATAATGGATAATGGTAATCCAACTGGGAGGTCACCAAAGCACAGATCACTGTAGACAGATAATCGCCTTCATTTTGAAATTATCCCATGTGTTGCAGAAACTCGACAATGGCTGAGACCCAGGGCAAAGAATCTGGCCTGACAAAAATGGAGATAATTTTTGCAAACCTCAGAATAATCAAACACAGCAGTGAGCACCACCCAATGAGTTCAATGGTATTGATGGCAAAAGGAATCAGGTAGAAGAAAAAGGGGTAGAAGAAAGCATATTTAAAAGGATGAAATTGAAATAAATCACTAGTTCAATGGAAAGTGTTATTCCTTGATTCTTTTAATGTCATTTCAAGATGATTTGTCCACTTAAAACACATAGGAAATAGATTATATACTTGGTAACTCCTTGTAAAAATATGCAGGTGATCACGGGGGACCAGTTTTTCATGTTGCTGCTTCTATTCACAGAGCCAACCTGCTGTTATTAATAGGCATATTTTATGGCGATCAGAAACCCAGACAATTGTGCTAACCACTGGGTCCTTGCAGAATGAGCAGCCAGGTCTGCAAAAAGAGCTTCTGATAGAAATAGTGTGACCTGCTCTGTTGCTCTCCATTTAACTAAAATATTACACTTGTAGAAACATAGGATTTTTCATTCCTCTTGGTTTCATTGGGTTAGATTTTGAGTGCACACTTAACTCTCCCACTGAAATCAGTGTGAGTTGATTGAATACTGTTCAGATATTGTTTTGGAATGTGTGAATTAGGTAACTTTGCCTTTCAATGCAAACTGAATCAAACTTCTCCCTTATCCTACTCCCTAGTCCCCTTGATCTGTCCTGCAGCCTCAGATGGGGTGAAGGATGATACCCCATGAACAGTGGTGGAGTACAATCCATCTGCCAATCCAGTTGTATTATGTATGTAGAAATGGGAGAAGCTGCTATTTTCTCCTTTGCCTCTGGTGGCAAAATATATTGGGCAGGGCCATCTTAAGTGTACCAGGTGCCGTGTTGTGATGATTCCTCCGGTGCCCCTCGCACTCCGCCCACCTGCAAATGAGGTGCCCATGGAGCATTGTGGAACAGCACTGTCTGTGCTCGCTGTGACTTGAAGGAGTGTGGGCGGAAGGTAGCCCAGGTCCAGGAGGCAGCTCCGCTGCCGCCGCCGCCTTGCTTCAGCCACCGCTGCCGGGAAAGGAGCGGAGCAGGCGAGGCGGAGGCACGGGGGCTCCGTGTGCCTCCTTGATGCGCCCCCTGCTGGGCGGGTGCCCTGGCGCACCACACCAGTCAGCCCAATAGGAAGGACAGCCCTGATATTGGGCAGGCCCTGTTTATGTACTGGTATTGTAGTTTCATAGCCCTCCCTTCCCTCTCTCCCCTTATTTTATTTATCTGTTAGATTGTGAGCCTTAAAACAGGGTCTATCTTTTAAATCACATCTTCCCCGCTTTGGGAGATGATGAGGTGAAATAAAAAGGAAGCAAGTGCCAGCAAACCAAGAGATGTGATTATGAACAAGTCGGGATCTGAACTTCCAAATGATGCCAACTGAATTAGCATAGAGCTGGCGTTATGCAAGTGTTTTATGTAACTAATAATGAGGGATTGTAAACAGATAGATTGTAAACTACTCAAAAAAACAAAATGGAATAATGACCAAATGCGTTTCAACCCTATACGGTAGTCTCTGTTTACAGACACACACACACACACACACACACACACACACACACTATTTGGCATATACAGTACAGCAAACAATTTAAAACAAACAATGAATGTGTGTGTGTGTATGTGTGTGTGTGTCAAAAGCAACTACACCTGCAAATAAAAATGCAGTTGTTAAAATTGTTGTGATCTAATGGAAAAATATGTAAATAGAATTACAGTCATACCTCGGCTCTCAAACCCTTGGGAGTTGAATGTTTCAGCTCCTGAACGATCGAAAACTGGAAGTGAGTGTTCCGGTTTTTGGATACAGTATATATATTTTTGGAAACCGAACATCTGGCATGGCTTCCTGTATTGTTTCCAGTGCACCTGCGCAATCGGAAACCAATCAGAATGTTTTCCGAATTTTTGGGAAGTCGAAAGGACTTCGGGAACGGATTCTGTTCAACTTCCGAGGTACCACTGTATTAAAAGACAGTTCACCAAGCAGGGCTAATAATAATAGTCATCTGGTCACGTGTGTATTTTTCAACCAAAACAGGCACTCAAAAGCCTGATGATTAACCACATTTTAACAGCTAACGTTTTTGTAACTAGGGGTTGGTTCACACAAATAGTGCTTATTCTTTCCTACAACCCCACAGATAATCATAAATATTGATCCACAGTTAGATGGACAATCCTTAGTAGATACATACAGGGAATGGTCATAATCATTAATTGCCATGCTTGTGACCTACCTTTGCCAACCTACCATTGCCAGAGAAATGCTCCAGTTAAGTCTGTGTTTGTGGTCCGTTTCTGAAGACTATGGCTGTGCAATCTTGGTTTTCTCTCAAGGCCATGAGAGAAACAATCCATTTTAGAACTTTATCAAGCCCATTACACCAATCTATATTTCTGTTTGTCTTAAAGGGCTGTAATTTGCAGAGTGGTTTAACATTCGGTCTGTCTTCCCAGAGATCTCTGGAATTGTAACTCCGTGAGAGGAATAGGGGTCTCCTCTGAGCATCCTTAACAAACTGCAATCTCCAGGATTCATTGGGGGAAGCCATGGCTATTTAAAGTTGTACCATAGTGCTTTCAATGTATAGTGCAGATGGGACCACTGGTGTCCAGTTATTTGGGTTATTTGACAGTCTGTAAGTGGCATACCTGAAACTGCATCTGAACTGAGTTGCATTGAATGAGTTTTGCAGGCCTTTTTTCACCAGTCGCCACATTGCTTTCTCACTTGTTGCAAAGGCATTGACAGAATTTTCGTTTGACCATTTTTGAAGTAGCAAGCAGAATGTTCTTGCCTATGTATGAATATATCCCAGGCAGAGAAAGAATGAGGAAATATGCACCTTTCAATAACGTTGCCTGTATTTTTATAGACTTTATAAAATAGTTGAACATAGTTTCATCTCTCATCCATTTTATCTCAGACATGATTGCCTTTAAATGAAATCTTGAACTAAATATGAAAAACCATTTGCAGACATTGTAATGCTAGGTAACAAAGATAAGGTTGCAGAATCACAGAACTGTAGGGACCTTGGGGGTCATCTAGTCCAATCCCCTGCAATGCAGGAATAAGGTACCCCCTAAGTAATATTTCCTAAAGGTACAGAGAACCAGCAACTTAATCTTAAGGGCCAAATTCACAGAGTGCAGGGAGCAGCCAAATCTGTCCTCCATATGGTGAACCATTGAACTGCAAGGGACAGAATTGTAAAGTACTTTCAGGTTCTCGACCAGGCAGGCAATTTGAGAGTTCTGGACCGGAAGGTGTGTAAGAAAGCTTCTTGTTTCGGTGTATTTCTGTAGCTTTGGTTATTCTGTGGTCCTTCCTCCTGCCTCCTGGTTTGTCCTGTAGCTCTGATTTGTTTTGTGGTCATATTCCTCGCTTCCTTCTTCCTTCTTCCTCCTTGTTTGCTCTTCAGTCCTGACTTCTAGCTTGGTTCCCAATGCTCTCTCCCTGCCCCCTGAATTGTGACTGATTCGGAGCTTGATCCCACAGCTCATGGCTCATCCCAGATGTTTGCCTTTATTCCGTCTGTGACATGGTTCTCCAGAAATGGTGTGCCTGACATAGGAATCAATAACCACGTTACACATTACCAAGTTCTGATAATATGCGCTTTTATTTGTATTCAGAAATACAAATGTTAGAATCAAAATACAAATATAAATATTGGTCTAGATGCACAGCCCTACCTCTTTAACACAAAATTGGACGCATGTGTCTTTAAGAGGGCAGCTTTCTATTGGAAATGCTTGTGTAGGGAATAAAAGATGGCTGGCTTTATTGGACTGGTTGGGTCTTTATGTGGACATTACTAAAATTGCTACCTAAGCTAAAATGGCATACTGGCACTAGTGCTACCTGTATTAATCAAGGCACATTTTGGGCACAGAATTATACTTTCAGTTCACTAAAACATCACAAGCTGTACTGCTAATGAAGAAGGGAAAACCAGTTTTAAAATAATGAACCTTCTGTAATTTTTGTATGTAATTATTATTATTATTTTTTGAAAAATATGTGTTGTAGTTCAACAGTATTCCAGATCAAAATGACTATAAGGTAAGCTGCAAAAGAAACAGTACAGTTAGGTGTGTGGCTTTCTTTTGACTAAGTTAACTATAACTTTAATTGTTGTATTATTATGGTACAATATCTTGCAGTGAATGACAACACAAGTAGAGAGTTTGATCCTGCAAATTCTCCATCCAAGAATATTTTCAAGCCTGTTTGTTCCTTTTGTGTACAATTTTGATTATTTGGTTCTTTCTGAAGTGTCACAGTAAAAAGAAGATGCATACATTGGCTTTCAAAGATATTTAAAAAGCGAGTCAGATCCCTTAATATGGATAGATCCAGAAGTGTATTTTTGGCTTCTTCCTGATAACTAATTTTAAAATCTGTGTATGTAGAACCTCCACAAGAGTTTAATTTCATTTTGGGGTACTTAAACCATAAATATATTGGCACATTATATGGCTCTGTCAAAATTGACAAGGGAGTGGACAGATTTTTCTTCCTGATCTGATGTTAAATTATTTTCTTTAACCTTGTAATATTGCAAGTCAACTGAAGCAATTTGGGGAGGGGTTTTTTTTTGAGTGTGGATAATTTAGAGAATAATTTGTAGCAAGCTGTAGAGAGTTCGCACAACTTTTGTATAGACCATTAAATTGGGTAGACATGACACATTGCTCAGTGATCCAGAGGCAGGCATACGAAAGACTTGTCTCACTGGATTTAAGCAAGGTCAGTCTAGTTCAGCATTCTGTTCCCAACAGTTCCCAATTTTCTGCCTTCAAAAGAGCTAGATGATGCTTCTGGGAGTACACAACAAGCTATGATGCAAATGACCACCATCTTATTCTTTGTTTCTTCCATCTGATAGTCAGTGCTCTACTGCCACTGAATGGGAAGGTTGCATTTCATTGTCATGGCTGATAGTTCTTGATAGACCTATCTTCAGTCTATACAACTGCCTTGCAACACTTCCTAATTCATCTTTGGTAGATTATCAATGTGACGATGAAATGCCAAACACTAATTTCTACCTCTTTGACTGAGCAAAAATATTTGGAATGAAGGAAAAAGAGAGGACTACCCACGGAACTCTGAAACAAAACTGAAAAGCTCAGTCATTCACCTCCTTTCTTTCAAATCCTTTTCTACTGGCTCATCTCTACCTGGGACTTTAGCATTGATAAGGTTAATGATGAGGTCTTGAGGCATTGTGGTCATTTTTGGATATGTGCATGTCTTGTGGGGGATGAGAAACTAATTCAATTTGAAAATAAGAGGAAGAGAAAAGGTTGGTGGGTGGTTCTAATTGGATTGTCTTCTTCCTCCAATGGTCCATAAAGACATCTTGGTCTGGGAAATGTGAGTTCTGCAAGCTACATGAGTCACATATCCAAAGTAAGGTGTGTAGGCAGCATATAAAAATATTTTATAGTACTTTTACATTTCTTCTCTTGAAAGCAAGTAAAGTAAAGTAAAGTAAAGGTAAAGGGACCCCTGACCATTAGGTCCAGTCGTGGATGGCTCTGGGGTTGCGGCGCTGATCTTGCTTTATTGGCTGAGGGAGCCGGCGTACAGCTTCCGGGTCATGTGGCCAGCATGACTAAGCCGCTTCTGGTGAACCAGAGCAGCGCACGGAAACACCGTTTACTTTCCCGCCGGAGTAGTACCTATTTATCTACTTCCACTTTGAAGTGCTTTCGAACTGCTAGGTGGGCAGGAGCAGGGACCGAGCAACAGGAGCTCACCCTGTCACGGGGATTCGAACCGCCGACCTTCTGATCGACAAGCCCTGGGCTCTGTGGTTTAACTCACAGCGCCACCTGTGTCCCTTTGTCTTAAGTAGCATTTTTTAAAAGTGAAAGAATCACCATGGAATTACTATGTGGATACTTTATCGCTTCAAAAAATAAAGGCCGAAGGAAAATCTCAGTTTCGTACTTTGGGATAATGGTAGTCATCAAATGTCTGAATAATCTGAGCTTTCCTCACTGAATGAAGATGTTCTACGAGAGGAACTTCACTGATTATCTTTGAATAACATAACAGGACTGGAGAACTTCCCACCAGCCCCAGTTAGTATGCCAAATGTTCAGGGATTATGGGAGTTGTAGTGCAACAACCTCTGGAGGGCTACAGGTTTCCCCAACCTTGCTTTAGATGCTGCTCAACCAATAAGTGAAGTTTACCTGCACATACTTTACACAGGAATACAGCAGCACAAAATGTCATTGTTTCATATGTAGTCCAAATATTATTATTTCCCCCTAAAGCATAGTTTTAAAAGTTTGGACCAATTCTGTTCATCACTGTGCTAAGAAAATTTCCCATACAATTGTGGACTAAGATCCTGGCATTGATACTGGCGTCCTTCTGTTGGTGATGGAACTGGACTCCAGTCCCCCCACCACAGCAGCCACCAGTACTTCCACACTGACAGCTGCCTCCTGCCTCCTGCCCCTGCTCTATCACTCATTATAGGTCAGTTGTGAGGTGTTGTCAGTTCTAGAGGGAAGGCAGAAGGGAACAGCTTCCCCTCTCTAGACCTTTTTGGTCCATTGATATTACAAAGGCCATACAAATTTGTGTCAACTAGCTATAATAGTAAGGAAGTGGGCTTCTTGAATTCTGAACAATTTATATTAAGCTGCGGTAGATCAACTCAGCAGAGTCACATTGTATTCTACAACCTGCTCCTTTTACGGCGTTTAATCTGATTTGCATGACACGGTCACCAAACCATTGTTTAACAAGACTGCATAAATATGCAGGTTCCCAGAGAGGAGCTCATGTTTTGGCTCAGCATCTTCCATACTAGGGCTCCTGGTTAAGCAATTGCCTCACTAACCCCAAGCTGTAGTCAAGGAAGTCTGCAGGCTTACAATGCCATGCAAAACTGCCCTTTGACTATCCTCCCCCTTTTGGAGAAGGATGTATTTTGGCCTATGTCCACTTATAGTAGTGAGATTAGTTCCAAATGCTATATACCGTATTAAGAGCATAAAAAATAATATTCTAAAATCATTTGAGTTGGCTTCTGTGTCTTTGAACACATTTCCCCCTGCGAATCCCATTTTGAAGGGATCACTGAGGCTTCATTTCCTTGGGAGAAATAAATGACAAAGAATAGTTGGAAATG
Source organism: Zootoca vivipara (assembly GCF_965207765.1). Lineage (NCBI taxonomy): Eukaryota > Metazoa > Chordata > Lepidosauria > Squamata > Lacertidae > Zootoca > Zootoca vivipara. The sequence continues at coordinate 31,791,748 of NC_142587.1, read as the reverse complement.
GAAACAAATGAGAAATCAATACACCAATTAATGCAGACATGCTGTATAGCATTTTAGCTCATAAGGCTCTAGTACAAGGACCACTTAGTGTAGTGCTGCTTATTTGAGAACCAAGGGCATGGGGGCTGGTTCCGGTTTCCGCCTGCAGGAATGGCGGACCTGTTTTCCATCTCTCTGACCTTTGTAAGGAATTTGGCGGTTGCTAGGGGAGTAAATGGCAACCCCCTACCCTCTCCGGGGGTTACGGAGAGGGGCCGCTGGCCCGCGATGCCCCCAGACCCACTCCGACTGTTTTTGGAGTGGGGGGAGCTTGGGCTGAGCACTTACAGGGGCCAGGACTCCCGGACGCTAATCTGCATGGCGGGGATTTCCATGGTTAAAGAAGATAATTAGGCTTAAATCTATGGACATACTTCAGAAGGAGGGAAAGAAGCGCTGTTTACTGCTGAGAAATTTATGCTGCCGAGTGAGAGGAGTCAAAGATTGTACTGCATCTGGAAGAAGGATTGATGGGGACGGAGCGATAAGGGGAGTGAGTTTTTATTTTATTTTTTTTCTTCATATTGTTGCCTCGTACCTTCCCGGACGCGATGTCCTGGCTTGTTTGGAGTGAAAGAGAAGCAAAAGACTGTGTGAGTTGAACCTTATAACTGTTGTTACTGAGCATATTTTTTTAAAGATGTGGAGTTGCCGATGAGAAAAGCCCCCCCCTAGTCGGACGGAAGGAGTTCTGAATGCGTTCGGAGGATTTATGAGCTGTGACGCACTTTAAATTGGAGCAGCGACCTGAAGCTAAGTTCAGCTATAGGGCAAGGAGATCCATTAATTTACCAAGAGTCTATGGTTTGATGTTTGGGTCTCCTGCCTGGAAAAGCTGTAAATTCTATAATGATCGTAAATTTTCATGGCCATGAGAGGAAAGCGAAAGTGATTTGAGCTTTTTAAGATGGCGCTACTTCGAATTGCTTCAACGCAACAGGAGCTCCATTAAGAAGATTTATGGGGAGGCTGGACTGATTAACTCACACAGGAGAAAGAACATCTGTGAGACTTTGTTTGATATTTATATCAGCAGCTGGGAAACAATCGTGAAAGTGGAAAACATCTATGTGACTGTAAGGGGAAGATCTGGATTATTATGAACTTGAAGGACGATTTGAACTTTAGAAAAAAGACGGCAGTGGACAGTTGCGAGGAATTCCCAATTTCTTGAAGCATGGGAACCCAAATAAAAAATTCTTTAGATGATTTGGCATAACATTCGGTCTGATTGATATATATATGTGTATAATTTGAAATATTGAATGTGATATAATTGGTTTTAATTGGAAAATTAATAAAAATATTTAAAAAAAAAAAAAAAAAGAGAACCAAGGGCATGGGGAGCTGCAGTTCTTGTGCAGCTTGTAAATTACAGTCAATGGGCTGGATCCACAGAATATTGTAAAGTGCAGTTACGTTCATCTGCCTGTGAGTGCGGATGGGGTTTATTTTTTTATGGGGGGGGGGGAAAATGAATTTGGCATTGGTGGATAATTGAGCGATGAATTCCATAAAAACAAGAATGCTTCTACAAGGCACTAAATGCCACACAAATACTGCTTTTAATATTATGGGGAAACATGATTGCTGGTTGCCAGTTGACATAAGGTTCCACAATGGGGGGAGTTTTGATATGTGAAACGTTCGCTTCTACTGGACAAAAATTGGCAATAAAGAGCAGAAGATCTTTGTTGCTTATTTTGCAGCATATCTTAATGATAAAACAAGGGTTTTATCATAATGAATTCCACTTCCCCTTTCCTTTAAAACTTTTAATTGCTTCTATGTGGCAAAATAAAATATAAAATACTTGGACAAGCATTGTCACCGATGCCTGCGATTTATGTTTCTTTCCTTCCATTATTTTCAAAAGCCAAGGGACGCGTTAGCAGTTGCTTGGAAGAGATATCACAACACCAGTTAGAACTGCAACAGGGATTCTCAAATATCACAGTTGGATTAAAATGGCACCTCCTTGTCATTAGTGGGAATGAGCCAAATAAATGACTTGCACAGTTATGTTTATATGGGGTAAAATTACTGCTACATTTCTTTCCACTGAATATTTTCAGGGAAGGGTGTAGCATTATTTTGCCAGCCATCTAGTTGACCACTGTGAAAACAGGAGGCTGGACTAGATGGACCATTGGCCTGATCCAGCAGGCTCGTCTTATATTCTTACTCAGCCAGATCACTAGAATGGATCGTGGAAGCCCAAACAGGCATCTTCATTTCAGTAGGATACAGCAAGCTGGAGCTCTTAGTGCTGAACCCTATTTTCTCTACGTGAGCCCTGAAAGTGGAGCAGCATTTTTTTTACTCCGTTCTCGGGTTTTTTGTATTTTAAAAAAGCTTGTTTCATTGTGGGAGGGGATCTTCCTATGATAATTAGTGTAGGTGGCACTGCCATCAGCTTCTCTGGGTTGGGCTCTTCCTTTAGCTTATTGGCCCACTGAAGCAGCCACATTAGGCAATGGAATAACATGGGGCAGGGCCCCCGCGGATGCTCCACTTGGCCTGGCAAGTGTGCTGCTGTCATGTGACCCTGATAAACGAGGCTTTTGGTGTTGGAGGGGCAGTAGTACAGGGGTGAGGCAGTGAAATGGGGTGGGGGCACCTCTGCTTATGGCAACAGCGTTGCAATTCACAGCCTGCCATAGTCACAGCCTGTTATGCCTCTGCTTAAATGACGTTACATCCATGTCATTCCAGAGGCATTTTTCTTCTCACTCACAGTAATCTCTGACTGCAGCATCATTCAAACAGTCCGCTGAACCACTGGCTGTAGCTCCATCGCTACAATTTCCAGATCAGGTCTAATGCTCCGGAAAACAACAGGACCCGGATCCATTCTAGAAATGGTTTCAGTCCTGGCAAAAGTCAGTGTTCTGGCACAAAGTCAGCTGCGGCCCATGCTTAATTCTGGGACAAACAGATCAAGGCAAAAGTTAGCTCAAGGCCATATGCTTTTTCACATCTCTCTATAAGCTACTTGAAGAATGCATCCTAGGAAAGAAGAAAGGCTGGGAAAGTGGTTGTTTCAATGTCCTCCAGCACTAGTGATCAATTGGCTAAACTTCATTCACTGAAGGAAATTCCTATCACACAGGGTGACATCAAACATTGGAGTAGCTGAAACCCATTGATTTCAATGGGTCAGCTTTGAATATGAGTTGGTTGGACATGCCTTCTTGTGTACAATAATTACCAGAACTAACACGAGCTTAACAGTGCACAGTTATGAAAAATGCTAGGGAAGAGCTGAGAAGCTTACATAGGCCCTTGAACTGTCCATTACTCCCTAAAGAGGGCATCCTCATGCTGTTATAATTATGACATTGCATACCCAAATTGCAAATCATTTTACTTCATGCTGATCCCACTGAGATTAAGTGAATTGCATGCTTGTCTCCATGTGGTTTTGTTGTGCTTGATACTCCATTCAGAGGTAATTCATAACACACAAGGAAAATAGGCAATGTTTCTATGAGTTCTGTTTTGTTGGAAGTGGGGTTTTGGTCAATGACCACTTACCTGAATCTAGTTTCTCTAGGTGCATTATTGTTTAAAGCGAACAATTTATTTTAAGCTGTGGCAGATCGCCAAAGTCTTGCTATACTCAAGCCATGAAATAGCTATCTGGTTCCAGAAATACAGGCACAGGAATTTGGAAGGCAAGCAAAGGAATCAGTAATGAATTCAATGGGTCAATAATGGAAACGAGGGCAATGAAGAACATATCTCATAAGCAGTCTACCACACAAATGCCAGTATGGTATCATAAACCAAGTCAATGACTGTTTTCAGAGGGCAGATGCCATGGTGGGTTTTATTTGGGGGGGAGGGAGGGGAATGACCACAATCCTGCCAAAGATAAATATTTTTAAGTTTCATTGATTTCAATGCAAATAATAGTTTAATTCTCTCCAGGTGCTATCATTGGCTTCCACCTGTGTTTGGAAGCATTGTTGAATTTTTGAGGATGAGGATTCCTGTCTACATTTGGTTATATTAAAAGCTCAGTTTATGGATGTGTACAAATTTAGATCTGCCATGCTCAATGATTCATAGGAAGAAATCTCTCTTATTGGGTGAAGGATGAAAATTGAAAGCCAATTTTCACAAGAAAATTGGTTTAAGAGACTTTCAGACCCCTGAAATGTTGGCCTGTAGATTCATTGTCTGCACTATTTTCGTAACACACTTGTTTTGTAACAAGAGAGGATAAATGCCTTGCATGAATGTGTGGCACAGGGGTCAGGTCTTTACCACCCAGGCTGACCAAGATTTCTGTGAGGTTTCTTTTTTGTGTGTGCCAAAGTTAGGAAATCAGTCACTTCTGATCAGATGAGGTACTTTGGTAAAAGAGCATTTTAAGCCGCAAATGATGTTGTTTGTTAATTGCACAATTAATTGTCCAGATAAGGCACGGTATTGTGACTGAATCCCAATAGAAAACTAATGCTAGACTATAAAACTACTGTCCTATAAAATGAGAGTTCTGTTTACATATTTTTATGTAATTGGGGGGGGGGAGTGTGTCTTTCCCCCTTCTATAACAGAGGTGAGAAGCCTTTGGCCCTCCATTTGCTGTTGGATTTCAACTCCCATCAGCCCCCAGCCAGCATAGTTTATGGTCAGGGGTGATGAGACTTATAGTCCAGCAATATCTGAAGTGCCACAGCTTCACTACCGCCCTTCTATACAAATGAATGTCTAAATTTCTGTTGAAGGTCATGGAGCTAGATTACATTTTTGTACTTTTTCAAAGAAAGGCTCAGTGCAGTTACCAATGATCAGAATCTAATGTGGTCCACTGAAATGCACAGATTTTCATTGGATAGAGTGTTTGCAGGATCTGTTGCTAGGCAATAACTAGCTTGGTTTTCATACTTATGTTAGCAATTCAGGGGTGTTTTTTTTATTTCTTTGTTTTTTCAATGATGGCTCATGTTGTTCTTACCAGATGTGCATGACTTTTAGTACACATGTGTGTAGACTCTTCTACATTTCACAGCTTTAAGAAAAATATGAACTGAACTCAAAAACACATCCCCATCCATAAACCTACGTAAGAAGAAAAGGCTGAAGTCTTTTGATTATTATTTTTTTAAAAAACCAGTAGCATAACCCAAACAAATTAATATTTTGGTCTAAGATAAATATTTCAGATTATTTTAGGACAGAGTTTAATGAAGTGCACTCCTAAATTCTTGAACCAGCCAGCTAGATAATTAAGACTATTGTATGTGTTGAACTACACTCTATCCTTGTGATGGAGTTTTTGCTCTCAACAACGGAATTCATTTAACGTATTAGAAACGTAGGAGGCTGCTTTTTACCAAGTCAGACCAATAGCAAGTATCATTTTCCATGACTGGTAATGGTTCTCTGGGATTTCACAATGGGAGCTGGTCCTATGTAAAACCCTGAAGAGATGCCAGATTGAACTTGGGACCTTTTGTTTGCAAAATGACCACAATGCTCTACCACTGAGCTGTGGCCCTTCCCTTAATTTTCTCTGCTTCCATGTCAGAACTTCACTTAATTTTGTAAAAATAATAATAATACGGTGTTTGAAATTAAGTATTCCTTCCTTAAAAAAATTAATTCAAGAAAATTCCATTTCCTATATTTCTCAAACTATTGTTTCCAACATGCTCTTGAGACTCATTCTCTCCTTCCCAATTTCAGAAGAAAATGAAAATAAATAGAACAATATGAACTGTGCACTGCAGGCAATCATATCCATTTTGGAATAAGCAAAATTAAGGGTACAAATTGACAGAAAAAGGCATTCGATGGTATTGAGAGTACACTTTTGAAAATGCCATTCAATTCAAAGTTGGCGGAATTTTTTTGACAGAAGTAATACTTAAAACTTTTAAAAAAGAAAATGTAGATATTTTGGCACATTTATACAGGACTCTTGGAAGGGATATGAAGGGCTTCACAATAATGAACAGTTTGCACAACACAAAAAATGCGACACTTTCAGCAATTTAATGTCTGTGTTCCAAAAGTACAAAACACATTTCCAGTTTAAAATCTATTAGTAGTTTTTTTAAAAAAATCCCAATATCTCTTCACTGTTTATTACAACTGAAGCTGCAGTGTATTTCACTTCTTTCCCAAGAAAATCCTGTTTGAACACATAAGGCTTCTGTTGTGCCAATACAGAGGAATGCTTACCAGTGCTGCTACTCCAAAGTGTGTGGAATTCCTCACTAACAAGCACTCCCCCCCCATTCGTATCCAATTCATGAACTCAAAGGATAGCACATACAGATTGGGCTTTCCACTAGAATGAATGGGGGCCCTTGAATGTGCAAGGGATAACATTTGAGCTCACATGGAATGGTGATAGCCAGAGCAATTCTATACTCACATTTATGTTGGTCATCTGTTGGCATGACGTCATCTCCACTGTCAGAGTGGCATTTTTGCCACTTCCTAAGTCCAGTCAGCTGGCATAACTCGGGTATAGAATTGCAGTCTGAGGTACATGAGTTTTATTCTGCCTGGGCAGAATAAAACAAAACAGGCTGGATCAGTAGCTTTCCCTTACTCCTAAATATCCATGAAAAAGAAACTCTAATGTATGGAAGAAATTTAATGGTAGCCTGCAATTAATTACATCCCCCTAGTGCTATTATATAGTGAACCGTACACCCAATCAGCTACAATCTGATACACTACCATAAACAAGCTAAGCCTTATCAAGATTCAAGTACGTTATTCTAGAAATAATTTCCTGCAGTGTTCGACCAGTCAGATTAATTTCACACCTTGTATTAAAGGGGTGCTACGTTAGTAACACCAACACCTCTATATTCACGAGAAGCAAATGTTTAGGTTTCCATTCAATCATACATTTTTTTAAAAAAACCCTCAAATTAAAACCAAGACAAAAATATTATAAATCCCATGAAACGAATACCAGTGGCTTTTCAATGAACATCATGGATAGTCCGCACCAATAAACATTTGCTCCCAGAACGTATTTAAAAGTTGGTGGGATTAATGTACGAATGAGTACTTGTCTTCATCCTTCTTGCCTGAACGCTACATAGCAATTGGTAACCCAGGAAAAAAACAGCACACCAGCAAATCCTCCATTACCCTGTTTCTCATATTTTAAGACATACCCATAAAATAAGCCATAGCAGGATTTTTAAGCATTCAAGGAATATAAGCCATACCCCGAAAATAAGACATAGTGATAGGCGCAGCAGCAATGCCGGCCGCGGCAGGAGGAGGAGGAAAAAAATAAGACATCCCTTGAAAAGAAGCCTTAGTGTGTTTTTTTGAGGAAAAAATAAATATAAGACATGTCTTATAATATGAGAAACACGGTATGTAGGAACAATAAATGAACATTTGTTATACAATAGTGTCTGGTGTACTTAGCAAATTTTTTTTTAATAATCTCATACTTGAAATGAATATTTTATTTTTGTTTTGTTTTTTCAGGCAAAGGTGTAAATAAAATCTTCTCTTTCTCTGATGACAAAGTGTAAGGTGACCTTTACTCTGTGCGATGACACTGGCCAGGTCCTTATCTTCCACATGTTCTCCATCCCTAAGAAGTGTGAAAACACAGTTTCCGTCACCGTTTCTAGAGATAGAGGTATCCAACCCAGTACACCAAGTTAAACAGCAGGAATGATGTAGGGAAGAAGACCCTCGAATAAGAGTCTAGTTCTAAGATGTCTATGTGTATCCTTCCTTTCCGCCATGAACCAGATTTACATTCTTCGTAACAGCAGAAAAAGCTCTGGCAGTCCTTCCCATCCAGACATTCATAGATACAATTGTCTTCAAATTCTTGCCAGTACATGGCATTATTCAATGCGATGACTGTAGGAGGAGGTCTCATCTCTAGTACAGAATAGTTCTAGGGGGGAAAGAGAGGACAGAAGAGATAGCACCTTGGCAACTATAGGGACATCAGAGTTTTGGCATGCAGATACTTTGGGCTGGTCTATGAAAAGCAGAGAAATCATGGAGTGCAGACATCCCCCTAGGACTGTACCACTTCAGCATTCAGGAAGGAATGTTACAGCTTACAATGCGCTCTACGTGGGGCTACCTTTGAAGGTGACCCGGAAACTACAACTAATCCAGAATGCAGCAGCTAGACTGGTGACTGGGAGTGGCCGCCAAGACCACATAACACCGGTCTTGAAAGATCTACATTGGCTCCCAGTACGTTTCCGAGCACAGTTCAAAGTGTTGGTGCTGACCTTTAAAGCCCTATATGGCCTCGGTCCAGTATACTTGAAGGAGTCGTCTCCACCCCCATCATTCTGCCTGGACACTGAGGTCCAGTACCGAGGGCCTTCTGATGGTTCCCTTGTTGCAAGAAGCCAAGTTGCAGGGAAGCAGGCAGAGGGCCTTCTCAGTAGTGGCGCCCACCCTGTGGAACGCCCTCCCATCAGATGTCAAAGAGAAAAACAGCAACCAGATTTTTAGAGGACATCTGAAGGCAGCCCTGTTTAGGGAGGCTTTTAATCTTTAATCAATTATTTTATTCTGTTGGAAGCCGCCCAGAGTGGGCGCCAGATGGGCGGGGTATAAATAATAAATTATTATTATTATTAATTGTACCATGTCCATAGCGTTCATTGATAAACTCTGCATGTTGAAAAGCTGCACAGTGGGCTCATGCTGAATACTAACAACTGAAGTCTTAAGGTTAATAGACACATTCTTTTTGTTGAATAAAAACCGGTGTTATTGTATTAAGGCAAAGTGTAAAGAAGCATCAAGGTGAAGCATTTATTGACTTCAGTTTTATTTCAATTTGTATTCATAAAGCTCGGGGGAAGAAGAAAGCAGAAGAAAATATTTCCATTCATAGCAACATGTTAGGCTGTATTAATTTTTTAAAAGAAGTTTAAAAACCATACTCACCATCATGTGCCCAAAACTGACATCAGGTAGCTCAGGTAAAAGAAATCAGAGAATAAGAAGAAAAACTTAGAAGAAATGACATGACTAGAATACACATAATATGGTGTAAACGTTTATACCGTTCCCCCCCCCAGTTTCTCAAATATTAAAGAGGAGGGGAGTTTCGATACAGAATGTGAGGATCTTAGACATCCCATAAGATGTCTAAGATCCTCACATTCTGTATCTAAACTGAATTGTCCAGATCCTGTCTGTAGGCAAGATCCAGCCCAAATTAAGCCCTTTTCACTTCCATGGGTTACAACGGGAAGCAATAAAATGTGAGCTTAATTTAAAATCAATGGGATTCACAGGTCATGAATCAGGCTGTTATGTTTAGTGACATGGGGATGCTCCTATGATTCATCCATGGCATTAAAACATTAAAGAAAGAATAGATATCACTACTTCAGAAAAGGATGAATACATCACTGAGCTACTTGAAACTTTTACATATTAATGTCCTGCCTGGAGGCAAAGGCACATATTAACCCCTCTCCTGTGACTTAGAGGGGAAAAAAGATCACAATACCTTTTTATTTGTAATATATGTAGATATATATATATAAAGCCAAGGCTACAAAACCGTGAGAATTGTAAATTTTCAATATGGTCTGTGTAAATGCTCTTGTGAATAGAAAAATTGCTGCATTTGACCAACTTTATGCCTGCCAGATGTTCTGGACTACAACTCCCATCCACCAATCAACATGGCCAAGGGAGGATAGGAGTTGTAGAACAAAACATCTGGAGAGTACCGGGTTGGGAACGTCTGTTCTACCGTGTTGCAATCCGTATTCCAATTCTTCTCTTCTGCCACTTTCACACCTTTTAAAGAGCTGTGGTGCCACTTTAAGCAGACATGGATTCCCCCCAAAGAATTCTGGGGACTGTAGTTTCCTAAAGGTCTTGAGAGTCGTAAGGAGACCTCTGTTTACCTCACAGAGCTACACTTATCCAGTGTTCCCCAGAAAGAGGTACTGACTGTTAAACCACTCTGGGAATTGCACGAGTTATTATTATACCAACAAGTGGAGCAACACTTCCATGCAAACCTTCTGCCCTGGTTTCTCATGTTCAGTAATGCTCATTGTTGTGTCACAGCACACTCACTGGTGCAAATGAAATTTAATGTGACATGCTAGCATATTAGTCGAAAAGCTACGTTTCCATAATGCAACGGGTTAAAGGAACATCGGAAAACAGCACAGAAGCACTATCATAATAATTTGGAAAACTGCACAATATTTTCTGCATCTGAATATTTCCCGCATGTTGCAGCGGAGTGAAAACGTTGGGTGCCACTCAACATCCGTTAATTCAGGTCTAGTTCCCCACTTCCCCCCACCTCATATTACCGACTTTTTCTTCTTTGTGCAATGTGGCTTTCTGCAACTCGAGTAGTAGTTGAGGGTGGCATATTCCATCAGAGCGGCAAACACAAATAAGAAGCACACAGTCACAAAGAGGTCCATGGCAGTGACGTAGGAAACACGGGGCAATGAGTTTCTTGCAATGGTGCTGAGAGTGGTCATGGTTAACACGGTGGTGATACCTGCAAGTGAAAGCATGTCTTTTCATGTTTTTGAAAGGAAAACACACCCAGATGCAGAACAGAACTGTGATTCAATTATGGTTCCCTCTTTGAAGAAAGATGACTTCATTCTTCATGGGTTTCACGGTCGCAATATATATATATTTTTTTGTAAAGAAAAGAAAAGCAGATCAGTGTGGAGCCAAAACAGAACAGAAAGGAGGGATTTGCCCCTTTTTATTTAAACAATCAGTGCCACTTGTCATTTTTTGATTGGCAAATGTCATTTTTTGATTGGCTTTCCCATCAATCTGCGCAGTCTAAATTGTGCGGCTGGATTACAAACAATCAATTACTATTACTGTTGATTTATCAATCACTGCCTAAGCCACCATCCCAAGGCGATTTGCACATAAGATAATTAGAAACAGTTAAAAATGATGAAACAGCAAAAGTTTCTAAAACTAGAACAAGTGGACGCTCATAGCAAAGGTTCATTTATTTAGCTTGGGAAGCCTGTCAACTTGGGGGAAGTGTCTTCAATTGTTTCCAGACAGTGCAAATAGTGGCCCCCGCAGATATCTCAACAGCAGTGCTATTCAACAGAAGAGGGGGAGGCATAGAAAAAGCCCTGCTCCAAGTTAGTGTGGAGCAGGTTTCTGAGCTCTTGTGGTTCCACTGGAAAAACTGGTTGTTCCAATCGGTGGGTGCTACAATGTTACTAAAACAGAAAAAGAGCAACAGGTGGTTTTCTGGTGGAAAGCCTCAACAGATCAGGTATAACCTACATGTCTTATGTTGCTTGCTTCTGACATATGCCAAAGACAAGGGCGTACCCACCACGGGGCAAGTTAGGGCAGCTGCCCTACTCTAGAAGCAGGGCTGGTGGGCAGAGGCGGAGCACAGCCCGGCAGAGCGTGAGTTCGCCATTCCCGCAGCGCCGCGCCCTCCCTCCAGCTCCCCGGCGCGCCCTCAGGCAAGGCCAAGCACGGCGGGGAACCAGGGAGCGCGGCGCGGTGGGCGGGAACGCCGAACTCGTGCTCCGCTGGGCTGGGCTCCGCCTCCGCCCACCAGCCCTGCTTCTTGGGAGGGGCACAGCCCGGCGGAGCGCGAGTTCGCCGTTCCCGCCCGCCGCGCTGCCCCCTCCCTCCAGCTCCCTGTCGCGCCCTCTGGCAAGGCCAAGCGCAGCGGGGAACCAGAGAGCGCGGCGCGGCGGGCGGGAACGCCGAACTCGCACTCCGCTGGGCTGTGCCCCTCCCTAGAAGCAGGGCTGGTGAGGGGAGGCGGAGCCCAGCCCAGCGGAGCGCGAGTTCGGCGTTCCCGCCCGTCGCGCTGCGCCCTCCCTCCAGCTCCCTGTCGTGCCCTCTGGCAAGGCCAAGCGCAGCGGGGAACCAGAGAGCGCGGCGCGGCGGGCGGGAACGCCGAACTCGCGCTCCGCTGGGCTGGGCTCCGCCTCCGCCCACCAGCCCTGCTTCTAGGGAGGGGCACAGCCCGGCGGAGCGCGAGTTCGCCGTTCCCGCCCACTTTGTGTCCCCTCCCCTTCCGTGCCTTGGCCCCTCCCCTTGCCCCCCCTAGTTTTGATCCTGGGTACGCCCATGGCCAAAGATCTCAAGGTATCATATACTGTAGTACAGGCATCCCCAAGCTTCGGCCCTCCAGATGTTTTGGACTACAATTCCCATCTTCCCTGACCACTGGTCCTGTTAGCTAGGGATCATGGGAGTTGTAGGCCAAAACATCTGGAGGGCCGCAGTTTGGGGATGCCTGCTGTAGTATTATACCTTAATCAAATGATTTGAGAGCTCCAGATAAAATGAATTATTTCCCATTTCTCTCCCCTACTCCCTATCCACTTTCTGATTATCTTCATTATTTCATCATAAAAAGCACCGCATACTAAGACCTTTGCTGAAGGGGATAAAGCCCTCTCTTCATACCACCAAGAGCAGCTGCCAAGAGCACTGGTATTTTCACTAATTAATTTCACTGAGCGAAATTTCTCTCTGATGTATCTCAACTGAGGTTAATAGGAGTTACACCCAGGGAGCTTTTGGCCCACTGAGACTCTCTATTCATTCTGTCTAATTAACTTTAATGATATAGAGGCATAAGGATGTTTTCAGCAGGTAGCCTTTGGCCGTATTGTAAACAAATGTATTTTTGGAATCAGGCACTCTTTACTATTTCACCTGGGAGGGTTTCCACTTTCAGACTTAAATAAATGCCCAACTATGAAACAAACAGAACTGATGGCTGTCCTTTAAAAAAAAAGCTTGCCTGAAAATGACCACAGTGGAATCGTGGATGGGTGCTTTAATAGAAGACCTTTAGACTGCCATTCTATCCCTATTTGCCCAGGAATAAGCGCCACTGAACTTAATGGGACTTACTTTTGAGTGGGTATGTATTGGATTACACGACATAATGTTGTGCTTAGAGTATTGGACTCAAACAGTGGCTCCCCAAGTGGGCAGTACTGCCCCCTGGGGGGGTGGGATTACCTAGGGGAGCACTGAAAGCCGGGGGGGGGGCAGCAGTGGGGCACAGGAGATGACTATTAGACTTCAAAAAGCTGGAATCACTGGTTCAAGTTCACCAGCTTTGTGGAATTAATCGAACTAAATAGTTTCAACTGGATTTTGAGCAAATGTGCAAATAATTGCTACTGTTTTGAATGTTCTTGTTTTATTATCTTCCTTAGTGGTTCATTCCGTTTGCCAGTTTGAATAATGCCTTTTATAGGCAGGTTAGGGGGCACTGGGGATGAGTTTATGGAGCCAAGGGGGCACTGCCTTGAAAAAGTTTGGGAACCACTAGGACTAGGCAGACCAGGGTTCAAATCCCCATTCAGCCATGGAACTCGCCACATGACCTTTGGCCAAGAACAGTCTCTCAGCCTAGGTTACCTCACAGGGTTCTTGTGAGGATAACATGGGAAGAAAGAGAACCATGTGTGCCATCTTGACATGCTTGGAAAAAAGTCAGGCTATAAATGCAATAATAAATACATACATAAAAATCTGATTCATCCCTATAAGTTCAGTTTCATGTAGATGTGCTTTTGGCTACTGATGGTAATTGGTTAGTGTGCCATCCCACAGGTCCCGGGAGCCATGTTGTTCTCACTGTTGTTTTACAGATGGAGAATGAGGACACAGTGACTTGATTCAGGCCACACACAGGAAAGGGTGTCTCAAGTGATCCGTTAAGGGCACATGCAAGCATAAGGACCCCTGATCAAATGCTTCAGAGCAGGACTGGGGTGAACACAACCCTGTCCTAGTTACAGGTAGGTAGCTGTGTTGGTCTGAGTCAAAGCAAAATAAAAAAATTCCTTCAGTAGCACCTTAAAGACCAACTAAGTTTATATTTTGGTATGAGCTTTCGTGTGCATGCACACTTCTTCAGATACACTAGAAACAGAAGTGTCAGACCCTATATATATACAGAGGGTGGTGGGAGTGGGTGGGAATGGGTGGTGGGCTGATGGGAGTGGTAAACCTGGAGATGGCTGTTAATGGCTGCTGATGGCTGCAATTAGTCCTGGGCTGAGGTGCTAAAGAGAGCTTGATCATGCATAATGAGATAAGAATCCGATGTCTCTATTCATCCCAGGTGCTTCCATGGTTTTAAGCTTGGTAATGATTTCCAATTCAGCAACTTCTCTTTCCAGTCTGTTCCTGAAATTTCTCTGTAATAAAACAGCTGCTTTGAGATCTTGTATAGAATGTCCTGGGAGATTGAAGTGTTCTCCTACTGGTTTTTCAGTCTTATGGTTCCTGATGTCAGATTTATGTCCAATAAAGCAGCTGTTTTATTACAGAGAAATTTCAGGAACAGACTGGAAAGAGAAGTTGCTGAATTGGAAATCATTACCAAGCTTAAAACCATGGAAGCACCTGGGATGAATAGAGACATCGGATTCTTATCTCATTATGCATGATCAAGCTCTCTTTAGCACCTCAGCCCAGGACTAATTGCAGCCATCAGCAGCCATTAACAGCCATCTCCAGGTTTACCACTCCCATCAGCCCACCACCCATTCCCACCCACCCCCACCACCCTCTGTATATATATAGGGTCTGACACTTCTGTTTCTAGTGTATCTGAAGAAGTGTGCATGCACACGAAAGCTCATACCAAAATACAACCCTGTCCACAGCTGATGTAAGTAGGGTGAGCAGGACTGTGTTCACCCTGATCCTGCAACCCACCCTAGCAACCTCCTGCTTCCTACTGTCTTGAGGCAGGGGGAAGGCAGACAGCAAGGGCTTTAACACTTCAAACTGCATTCAGACATTCACCTGAACATGCAAAAGACAGAACTGGAGATGGGAAGGGGTGTGCATGCAAGCCTCGCCTGCAATGTTCTCAAGATGCTGTCTGGATTTTTGCACAAAGGGTTCGTAGATCAATGTTGAAGTTTGCAATTCATTATGTGGTGACCCTATTTCAATCCAGGTTTTGGATCTCATCTATTGACTCAGGACAAGAAGGGTGCACATTTCCTTACAAAAAGATGTCCAAGACCTAATGATTAACATATCTGCTCTTGGTTGAGGATGGGATCTTGATAACCAGGACATTACCCTGCCCCACAAATCTGCTGCAGATACCGGTATCTCCCCGGGGCAGTCTTGAATTCTGATTTGCACCTCTGCAGCCAAATATCTCCTAACCTTCTCATTTCCCCTTGAGCATTCAAATGTTTAAAAGATAATAGTATCCTCTGATTAAACTTCTAACCCATGCCTCCCTTTGATCAGACTGATAACAGAGGTTTGCAGTGATAAGCAAGCTGCTTGTGGAAAGCCAGGGCCAGAGGGCTTTGCTGCCTGCTAAAAACCACTTGACATTTACACGATCTTTGTTCTTCCCTAGAAAGTTGAACATTGTGAAAATCTAATTCAAGAGCATGCTCTCTCATCATTCCATCACACTTTTGATAGAGAAATGTTATTCACAACTGTACCCAATCATTTCTCATTTCTAAAACTATGCCTAATCTAAAGTTGGGGGGGGGAACAGAAATTTAGCAATGCCTATTTCTCATCCCCCTCTTCAATACCGCAGTAGTGGCAATAGCAAAGTTTTAATATTTGTCCCTCAAGAGTATTACACACCTCTTCCCCTTTCTATATCTGTGAAACATGCTTTATATGGGGCATAAGTGTGCAATCCTGTACATAATTACCCAGAAGTAAGCCAATGTGACATGCATATGTATGCTGAACTGTGTGTTTGTGGCGTTTTTTTGCATATGTATTGCACTAGCAGCCCTTGGAAAATCAGAGTCTTTCATGGGGGTAGATAACCAAAATTCCTCCAGAAATTGTTGGAGTACAACTCCCATCACTCCTGCCCATTGGTCATACTGGCAGGGGCTGATGGGCATCGTTGTTTGGCATCATCTGGAATGCCACAAGTTCTACTTCTTCACCTTGAAATTAAACCCATGACATACACTACAGATGTTATACTTTTGATGCTATCCGATGGCTGCATTTTTAAATCCGTTCCTCCTGTGTGATTTTTTTTACCCTTTGACTTATATATTATGAACGACAGCTCCCATCACCCCTGACTATAGCCCCGTAGACATCTGGAAGATCAGATATTAAGTCACCCTGATTTACTGTTTTGCAGATAAGATGCAGCCACAGGGAGGCAGAATCTCCATCTGTATATATTGGCTTTTCTAATAAGTGGGTGAAATTGTGTGGGATATTAGTGCTATCTGGAAGAAATCCTCCCTCACCAACAAATGGTCCTTCTGCAGGAAGGAGAGGCAAGCAGGAGCAGCAGCAGGAGAAACTGGGAACAGTGGGGGCTTACTGGATGGTTGCATTTGAGCTAGATACTGGTATAGGAGATGAAAGATTTGGTATCTACAGGGCTTGTGAACTGCCATGAGTGGTTGTATAATGGTTGCGTGTACATACAACTCTGTGTATGGATAGTGGTGCTTCCTGACCACGTGAAAGGGCAATTGGTTTGGGACCAATTGGTTTGGGATTTGTCCAGAATGGATGCACAGCCTTATTTTGCATGCCATTAAATTGTGTCTGCTTGTGGCTCTGGTTTCTCACAGTTACCCAAATGCAGTAACTACGGTACTACCGTACTTTGCCATCACTGTTCATGAAAAGGAGCTCCGAGTCAGTCCAGAGTCCTCCTTCTACTGCCCCTAATAACTTCATGCTACAACAATGCTAGTGCTTTTCACAGTGCGACCCATTCAGCAAAGTAATAAAGGGCATCAGGATTCCTTTCCAGTCTGCTTGATCTCCCTCATGATGACCAATCTCTTGGGGTTGGTTCACTTTGATTTCTCATTGTTTGATGACTCACAGCTGAGTAGATGAATTGGAGAAACCTCATTCATTGTGCTTTGAGGTGAGATACAGTATTTGAAAGTTCCGCCTGTTGTGTTGGATCTACCACCATGCCCCATTCATTCATATCTGCCTGCGTGGACTTGTTCTAAGAACGCTGCATTCAGGATACCTTGCGATGGTAGTCTTAGCAGCTTGGATTAATAACGCGGACAGTGTAATATCGTAAGGAGGAGACTGCACCAATACATTTGCATAGTTAACCACAACAAATCCAAACTAGAGGTGTGCACAATGATCCACCCTATGTGTGGGCAAATAAATTGTGGGGACATTTTTTACTAATGGGGGATTTCCCTAGGAGGAGAAGAAATTCTCCAACATTTTCTTGGGGTAAGGGGTTGAACTCACCATTAGCAGTGAAAGTACTTCATTTTCTTCTAAGGTTTGGATTTTGGGTTTGTGTGAGTGTGACCATCATTTTGCATGTCCCACGGTACTTTAAACTAGATCTGGCACCAGCACTGGGCCAAACTGGTCCGTGGTCAAGCGACCTGTGTGCCTGGCCACACTGCCATTCATTGCCTATCTGCTAGGAGCCTGGGTGCTTTACAGCAGCAGCAGCGATGGCGGGTGGTGGTGCCACTTTTGAAGGGGAGCCAAGCTCAGCTCCCATCTGTGGTGGCTGCCTGCCATTTTAAGTTACCCAAAATGCAATACCCTGCCCCATAGATGTATGAAATGTATTGACTGGTTGTATCTATAACCCAGGGAACTGGTGTGGGGCAGTGAAAGCAGCAGCAGTGCTAGAGAAATCGTGTAGCGATCACCCAGGGATGGGGTTCCCAGTCATATACACATTCATTGTTGTATGAGAATTCTTAGAGCGCTTCAGAAACAATGAGAAAGATAGAGTTTGCAATCCAAGAAACCCTGTTCTAATCTGCACTATTAAATCCCTATTATACCACTTTAAGAAGTCCTGGAAACTGGTTTGTTAAGGGTGCTGAGAGTTTTTAGGAAGACTCCCCTCACAGAGCTACAGTTCCCAGAGTTCCCCAGGAAGAGGGATTGATGGTTAAACTACTCAGGCAGGAACAGAATATCCAAATTTGCAGGATGCAAGCTGTCTTTTTCTCCCCCCCCCCCGTCCCCACTTCTCAATCTCTCTCTCTCTCTGACATATATATTTGCCATGAAGCAATTGTTCACTGGAAATTAGATTGAATTTCTCCAGTGACAAAGAACACAGGCAGGATTCAAATCCACCATGACACAAAAAAAATTCCAAGAACTTACCTAGGGCTGTTCTTGCTGGTGTGGCATCCTTTTTAATCCAAAACGATACCCAGGATAAGACAACTGTTAATATACAGGGAATGTATGTTTGAATAGTGAAGTACCCCATTCTTCTACTTAAATCGAAGTATATAGTCATGACTATATAATCACCTGCAAGAATAAAGAAATTGTATAATTTGGTAACTGGCTTGTAGAATCCAGTGGGAGTCTGGTCACATGAAGAAGGAAACAGAGAACATTGCTGTAATGACTTACAGTGTTAACATTCATGGGCGACACAGTGCTTGGAATATAGAATATATATCAGTGATGGCAAGATCAACTGGGGTTGGAGAGCCAAACTTTCCAAACTTTTCCAGGGCCCACACCCATTAATTTTTTTTACTACAAAAACCCCAACTCCTGAATTTGACATCAACGTTATGTTCAGCAGAATCTAAAATTTGAAACACAGGAAGCCCAACACATTTTGGCACCTGAGACAAACTACAAAATAGTGCACTACCACCAGTTCAGAGGAGTGAAGATCAGCTTGGGAATGAAAGGGGGGAGGGGGAGAGGAGGAGCAGGTGGTGGCGGCTGAAGCAGCACAGGGCAAATCCACCACTCTTCCCAGGGGGTCCAGATTTGCTGCCCAAAGCAGCTGCCGCATCCCGCTTCATGGGCAAGCCACCCCTAATTTGATCTACAGTGGTACCTCTGGTTAAGAACTTAATTCGTTCCGGAGGTCTGTTCTTAACCTAAGACACCACTTTAGCTAATGGGGCCGCTGGGCCGCTGGAGCATGATTTCTGTTCTCATCCTGAAGCAAAGTTCTTAACCCGAGGTACTATTTCTGGGTTAGCGGAGTCTGTAACCTGAAGGGTTTGTAACCTGAAGCGTTTGTAACCTGAAGCGTTTGTAACCCGAGGTACCACTGTATTTGAATATGGCAACTTATATAATCTGAAACATGTACAGCACAAATATAATAACATAAAGTTACTAGGTATATACATAATGTCCTGGATGTGACCTGGAACCCTAAGGAAAAATACTGCTGTGCCCTTCCAAAGCTGCTATCAGACCAGATGTATGCCTCAGTCCCCACCCCAGCCCACAGTAGCCTTGAAGATAACGCCACCATTGGTAAAGTATTTTTAATGTTGTGGGTGGCATAGGGCACACTGGGGACTCCCCAAGGGGTCTGCTCAGGCTCCCAGGCCTTATGTCTGAAATTGCTAAGTGCTGCTTTCTATTTTCGTCTCTGGAGCCTGATGTCTAAGAGGCAAATGAATTTTAAATCAATAGATTCAAATAGGTTGTGCAACAGTATAGTCTAACGCAATGGAATTGTGGTGAGAGACTATGTGAAAGTAAGCTTTCTTTGAAATGAGTGGGCTTAATTTCAAGAATCTTGATTCCTTATTACTGAACAGAAGGTTGTCAAAGAAAGTGAGTTTTATCCACCAGGCTTAGACAATATGCAGTGTAGTTTTTGCAGTACATGTAATTTGTATTTTCTGATTATGTGACAAAGCAGCTCTTTACATGAAGTGCAACAGAAGTGTGAAATAATTACTTCACCTGGCAAAATATAAAATGAAAGAGAGAGAGAGAGAGAGAGAGAGAGAGAGAGAGAGAGAGAGAGAGAGAGAGAGAGAGAGATTCAATAATAACTTGAAAGGGAGGAATTATGTTTAGGCTTACAAATTTAAATAATGTATTATTTGAATAATGTAATGTGGCCCCAGGCTTCTTACCACTTCTCTTCATTTTTAGCATGTTATTGATCTCAGTAATATATAGAGATAACATTATAGCACAAAAGAAACAACACAGGAAATGAGTTGACTGATAAAAATGTGCCTTTTAATAAGGGATCATGTTCCCAGCTTTGAAGAAACTTATAAATAAAATTAAGTCAGCTCGTAGTAAGACTACCGTATTCAGAGAGGATGCAATTACACGACTGAAGGACTTTGTAGCAGGATTTGAACGAGATGTACATGGGACCAGGAAAGAGGCAAGTGTTTGACAAATAAGGAAAGGTGAGCAAAGAGAGCAAGTGAATAATGTTAATTAGAAAAAAAAAGAGTAGGTGGCTCCTAGAAGAATGTCAACTAGCTCTTTTGAAATAAATTTAAAAAATCCTAAGGTGCTACTGGATAATTTTTTGAAGAAAATCAAAAAAATTTCCAGCAGCACCTTAGGAAAAAGCAAGGGATAGTATGCAGATGACCTGTAGGACTAACTGCAGTCATTAACAGTCATCAACAGGTTTACCATACCCATTGAGTCAATCACCCATCTCCCACTACCCTTCTGAGTAATACCCCTCCCCACCCTCCCACCATATATAAGGTTCTGGTGGCTTCTGTTTCAGTGTATCTGAAGAACTGTGCATGCACACGAAAGCTCATACCCAGAACAAACTTAATTGGTCTCTAAGGTGCTACCGGACAATTTTTAAAATTGTTTTATTTATTTCGACTGCGTCAGACCAACTACCTACCTACCTGAATCTAGCTCTTTTGAGTTAATGGTGCAGATTCAACAACAATGACAGAATGGAAATATTGTGGGACATAATCCTTATTCACTACTTAGCTTCCTTCTAGCACAATTAATATTAGCTTCTAAAGTCATTTAAATGAGAACCAGTGGGGATAAATTTTTGCACTGGTAAGCCTGCTCTACTCAAATAGGCTTATTGTGTGGTATGGAACTCTGATCTTCAAGGATTCTTAATCATGCAGAGATCTACTCTATTCTGCCTTATTTGGGCCACACCTGAAATACTGTGTTTCATTCTGGGCGCTATAATTTAAGAAGCTGGAACGGGTGCAGAGGAGGATGACCAAGACAATAAAGGGTCTAGAAACAAAGCCTTATGAGGAATAGTTGAGGGAGTTGGGTATGTTTAGTTTGGAGAGGAGGCGACTAAGAGGAAATATGGTATCTAAATATCTAAAGGGCTGTCACATGGAAGATTGGTTTCTCCGGCTCTGGAAGGTAGAACTCAAACCAACAGATTCAAGTTACAAGAAAGGAGATTCCAACTCAGCATCAGGAAGAATGTAACTCAACATCTGGTAAGAGCTATTTGACAGTGGAACGGACTCCCTTGGGAGGTTGTGGGTTCACCTTCCTTTGAGGTTTTTAAGCAGAGGTTGGATGGCCATCCGTCATGTATAATCTAGTTGAGATTCCTGCATTGCAGGGGGTTGGATTAGGTGACCCTTGGGGTTACTTCCAACTCTACGATTCTGATCTAGCAGCAGTCACTTATGTTTGTATTATTAATGCTGTACTGCACCTTTACACGGGGCTGCCATTAACGGTGATCAGAACTTGAGCTGGTTCAAGAGTTTGCTTATTTGATGATAAGACTAAGCTGTAGTGAAAACATCTACTTTGAAATGTCAGCAGTGGCTGTCGGTTCCTTTTCATATTGGGTTCAAAGTGGTGGCAGTGATCTTTCAAACCCTAAATGAATTAGGTCCTGAGTATATCAGACCATAGCTCAGTGGTACAACATCTTGCATACAGAGGATTCCAGGTTCAATCCCCAACATTTCCCAGTAGGTTATCCTCTTTCTGAACACCTGGAGAACAATGTGTTTTCTTTACTGGCCCCTGTTTTTTGGAACTCCTTCGCACTGGAAGTTCTACAGACAGCCTCTTTCCAGACAAAATTATGCAAAAGGTAGCTTTCTGATTAGTTATTAGACTTTAACTGATTGAATTGTGAACTCTTTAACCCAACTTTCCTTGTAAATCACATTGGAAGCTGCTACGGCCAAGAAGTGGTCTAGGAAGAGAGTAGATAACTTTTTTTTGTGGGGGCAGTGTTTTATTGTGATGTGATATAGGAAAAGGATGGCAAAGATAAGGTTTTTAAGCAGAGGCTGAGCCTATTTGGGATGCTGCAGTAATGGGTTTCCTGCATTGACAAAGGGCTGGTCAATATGACCTCTGATGACCCATCCACTTGTCAGTAAATAGTTAAATTGATTCAAGGAGGAGATCCTCAAGTGGCAATTGTATCTAAGGCTATCTTCCATTTTTCCTAATTTCCTTTTACAAGCACATTCTCCTTCTGTTCAGTCTTTCTCTGACATAACTGCTTATTTCATTCCTTCTATACAATGGGCTGCAATTTTCACGCTGGCAACCTCTTGTGCTAGTAGCTGCTTCCCATTTAGCTCAAACTCAAATTCCTTAAGAAAGGCACCTCATCTTTTGATGGCTTCCACGAAAGGATATAAACACACACTCTGAGGAAAAGTGTTTATTAAAGGCCTCCCACTGCCCTGAAACTGTAGAGAATTATCATTTAAGTACAGATTTACTACATTGGTTGAAGGACTAAACCTATCATATATTTGAACTCCAAGTAGATCCCAAGTTTGTGCTTAGGAGTATGAATATTTCACCTTAAATACACACCCACACCCACACCCACACACCACACACACAACATCTAAGAGGGATAGGGAACCTGTGGCCCTGTAGATGCCTGGCCCTCCAGACGTTGTTGGACTCCAACTCCCATGCAACCAGCATGGCCAATGATCAGGGATGATGGGAGTTGTTGTTCTCCATCCTGATTAAATGGCATGGAGAGCCTTTACAGGGCGGTGAAAATCACACAGTACTGTACTTAGATGTACAGGTGAAACTTGGAAAATTAGAATATCGCCGAAAAGTGATTTATTTCAGTAACGCAACTTAAAAGGTGAACCAATATATGAGATAGATGCATGACATGCAAAGCAAGATATGTCAAGCCTTTATTTGTTGTAATTGTAATTATTTGTTGTTAGGCGGGTCAATTATAAATGGAATAAGTTGCATTACTGAAATAAATGCACTTTTCGACGATATTCTAATTTTCCAAGTTTCACCTGTAAGATCTTTTTCTTTCCTAGACTTCAATTATTTCTGATTTACTCAAGGAACTATGATGGGTTAAATCCATGAACTTCAGCTGGACTAGGTTGTTAACTGGAATTCATACCCTTGTTCAAGGACCTGATGTTTGACTGTGGCAAGGTATCCCTCCCTACTCTTCAGTCCTCCCCAATAATATGAATAAGAGACATGACAACCAATATTTGGGTGAAATTAGGCCACAACTTTATTGACAACAGATGTAAGACGTTTGGCATATACATTGGGTAGACCCAACAAAAAGTGGCTGCAGAGAAAGCCAGGGGCTATGTTATATACTGGAGGAGCAGGCTAAGCCTGCCCACCATGGCCCATGCCAGCTCATAATTCACTGATTAAGCAAGCGGGTGGGACCAATGATCCTGGCAGCAAACTGGACCCAGAGGCTTCCTTTCCTGCCTGGGAAACAGGCTACTTCTCACATCGGATCCCAACACACAGGGAAATGCCAGCCCGCAATGGCACCCACCAAAGAGGGTGAGCGGACTTCTTGATATTAAGGGACCACGTAAACTAACCCAAACTGGATCATGAATCAGGTCCACTAACATAGCTGCACAAATGGGTTGTAGGCTGGGTCTGCAGTTTCAGTATTTGGTATTGTGCAGATAGTTCCTATGAACATTTGCATGTTACTTGCAACTTATCAATTTTGACAACACTGATCACCTATGAGAGCGGTTGAGGACAGCCTAAGCTTTGATTCATCAGCCAAGACTCCTTTGCCAATGTGTAAATTTCACTTTTATTTTGTCTAAAGGTACAGGTGCCTTTGGTTATATTAATTTATATTTCCAACATTCTGATTTTGAGTTTCTGCTATTGAAAGTGGCAGTCATCCACCTATTAAAGTTAATTTTATGGTGCCTATTTTTAATACCAGATTGATTTGTTTGTTCTCCTTTTTGCTTCAAACCATGTACAAAAGAAAGAAAGAAAGAAAGAAAGAAAGAAAGAAAGAAAGAAAGAAAGAAAAAGAAAGGTTGTGGGTGGGTTGGCAAATTAACCATGGAGTTCCAGGTCAAATGTCAGTCGGCAGGATGAAGAAACCTACCCACAACTTTTGTGGTTAGGAACTTAATGCTCCTGTAAATCTGACGGATTTATTCCAATGATTTTTTAATACAGGTCAAATATTTGCCTGGGCTATTATATAATGCTTCTAGATCTTTTGAGAAAGGGTACAAAATGGTTTAGCCAAAAGTGTAAAGGTGAAGGTAAAGGGGCCCCTGAACATCAGGTCCAGTTGTGTCTGGGGTTGCGGCACTCATCTCGCTCTATAGGCCGAGGGAGCCGGCGTTTGTCCACAGACAGCTTCCGGGTCATGTAGCCAGCATGACAAAGCTGCTTCTGGCGAACCAGAGCAGCGCATGGAAACGCCGTTTACCTTCCCGCCGGAGTGGTCCCTATTTATCTACTTGCACTTTAATGTGCTTTCGAACTGCTAGGTGGGCAGGAGCTGGGACCGAGCAACGGGAACTCACCCCATTGCAGGGATTTGAACCGCCGACCTAGACTCTGTGGTTTAACCCACAGCGCCAAAAGTGTAAGACTGCTAAAAGATCAGTTGAACAATCTTTAAGGAGATTACACCTTCCGATTTAGGGGAAGCTGAAGAAGCTTCAATAGAAGGAAAGATGATTAAACGCTTGCAATAAGCTAAATGCATATCTGAAAAGAAACTGAAAGAAATAGCACTAGGCTGTAGAGCTTTATCAGATCATCAGTCATGGAGATGAGGAACAAGAGTCTAATTGCATATGGAGAAAACATTTTCAAAGCTTTTAAAAATGCCCTGGATTTTAATGAGGATCTAGTAGACTTACTTGACCTCTAGCAGTGGATTTCAGAGAAGAAGCTTGTTAAACTTCTGGAATCTTTAGCATACAATAAGACCCTGGAGGTGGAGGAAGATAGTATTCCCACTGAATTATTCAAAGATCATCTGGAGACTGGTGGCTTCCTATGAATGCTGAAGATTTTGACGTTATAAATTACTCTGGAAATATACCATAGGGTGGGAATATGAAGATCATGGTCATCATCTTTAAGAAAGGAGATGAAAAGACCAACCCAGCTATTAATGTGTTGTCAGCCTAATTTGTATTAATGGCAAAGTCATTTTCCTTCCTTAGAGGCTAGAAGGTTTTGACTGCGGCAAACAATATACTGTAAACCTCCCTGTGATAACTTAATTAAATAAAATATAAATAAATAAACAGCAAAGCAAGGATTGTGTCAGATTTCTTGATTCAGGATTTTTTTTTTTTCATTTCAGGTAATCTTTTGCAAACCTTCCTGTTTTAAGAAGGGCAGTGAATATGCAGACTTTGAGACCCTGAAGGCTCCATAAATTGGTTCTATCAATTAAGAGTGTAGGCTAAATTCTTCGCTAGACTGTTCATTAAAAAGCACTAGATTAATCAAAGCACTTTAAGCTGCTGCTAATTGTTGTATTTGTTAAATGAAGACTGGCTTCTTCAGATTAGTCAACAAAGCATACTGTGGCCACCAGAGGAATTGAACAGGGCTATATCTGGTGGTCTCCCCTCCTATTTTAATTGTTGTATAAATGGTGTTATTCTTAATTTAAGCAATGAGAATCCCCCACACTCTATTGGCCTAGGAAAATATCATTTCTGTTATATGAATTCTCTCTCTCTCTCTGCCCATGTGAACCTGAGATGTTTGTGGGTTGCACAAAGAAACATTTGAAATAAGACTAATTAGCCATCACTTGTTAAAGGACACAGACACAGATCACTTTTTTCTTTCTTAGATTTCTGGTAACCTGAAAACATGTTTGGACAACTGGCAGTTGGATAATTTGACATGTTAGCTCTTATTGCTATTTGGGGATTCTTCCCCACTCTCTGAAACAAATGGTTGATGGGAGCATCTTCAGCTTTCTGGAGAGAAGGCAAAAGAGGAATAAATGGCAATTTAAGAAGTTCTCCAGAATAGGCTTCATTCTGAGATCTCAGTACTGTATTTGAAATATCTCCTTGCTAAGCAGAACTGCTGGTCAAACCAGCAAAATATTAAATATCTGTTTGCCAAAAGGGAGAGAAATATATTGGAGAAAAAAGTGGCCTCTTTTGCATTTGCAGCTACAGATATCTCACAAATTGTTTTAAATGAGCATATGATGGATTGTTTTCATGGAAAAAAGATATTGCACCTCCTTTCATTATAACTTTATAAATTATTCTAATTTTATTACAACTGCTTCTTTAGTTCTAACCAAATGGTCAGAATAAACAGGCTGAACTGAACCTCTTACCTCAGTAAAAGAAGTTTAATGACTGAAAAGTGGATGAAATATTTACAGCGGCTTTCAAAGGGCGGAATTGCTCTCTAAATTAGACACCAGAATTGAAATGTTTCTGTGTTTAAATATTTACGGGTTATTTTTAGACCTGCCGTTTCCCGTGGGCAATAATATTAGGAAGAAAATTGTGACATTTAGAGCTGAAGTTGTACTTGGAGCTAGATGTTGTTTATATGATATGAGTCAGTATCAAGTAATTTACATTTGATGCTATTTGTTCTTCTGCAGGCAGTAATCTTTCATTTCTTTGGGAGGGCACTAGCATTTCCACAGGCTCAAGGAAAATGTCAATGTTTTCTTGAATGACACCGTCTAAGGTTTCAAAAGTGGCCGCCTGTTTTTCCCCCTGTACGTAGTCAAATGCCTTTCACCTTTTAAGTTGAAAGAGAGTGCTGAACTTGGGAACGGTGCCTCTGAAATGTCTTCAAAGGTCCCAGTTGTTCTTTGGCTGTAATATTTACACTTATTGAAATATTAATACTTTAATGATGAAAAGGTGGTTCCCAATATAGCACTTCCTTTGAATAGTTAAACGCCACATGAGGCAGAGAGAAACAACCTTGCCTAGAAATAAAAAATGCAAGGAAAGCCTGTCATAAGTTAGCAGCTTTCTTCTGAGGCTGTTTATTGAGTAGCCTCGCTCTGGGTGCCTCTGGGTGTGGGGTGACTTTGCTTGCTGGGATGGGGACCAGAGAATGATGGAGGAGGCATGTTTGTGTCCCGTCCCTCCGCCGTGATCTCTTACAGGGTGATGGTGTCCCACAAGATTTTGCATGCGTGCCAAGACAATAAAAGGCCTTGCCCACGTGTGTCTGGGGCCATTTTGCCGCTAGTGAGCTTCCTGCCCACCCCCTGTGTTATACTGGTTTATTTGGGTCACTGGTTGATAGGGCCAGAAAGAATCCCTCCCCAACCTTAATTGGCCCCGTGGTGGTTATAGTTGTTTGTTTGTTTGTTGTTATGTTGTTTACTTGTCCCATGGTGATGTAAGGCTTACTTTTGTTAGGTGGTGTTGGGACTTGTGCGTCATGACGGAAATGACATTGGGCAGGATCAACATAGTAAACGGGGGGTCCCTAATGGGCCCAGGGGGAAGATGGGCCGTGACACATCCTAGGCTCAGTTTAGAGGCTGGCTTCTCTCACCCTCATAACCCATTGAGGGTCCCTAAGAGTCAGAAGAATCTGCTTCTGTATGCGACTGTGGCAGTTCGGATGTTATTCGCCCCCAAATGGAAAACGGAGGAAATATTGGAGAAGGAGGAATGGCATCTTAAGATGTTGGAGTATGTAGAGTTAGCATACTCTAGCAGAATAAGAGATCAAGATGATAGAATATATAAGGAAGATTGGAAAATATTTGTAGACTATTTTAAAAGTCACTGTAAACAGGTTAGCAGGATAGCCTAATAACACAAAAAGTTTCCATTATCCTGAATCTTATTGCTCCAGAAGGTTACATATTACTTAATAATCCATTTCACAAGAAATACACTATCTTGTTGTCTGCACTCTCTGGTTCTCACCATATATGTAAGCTTAACCATGTATACTACAGTGGAACCTCGGTTTATGACTACCTCCGTTTACGAAAACCTCCATTTACAAACGCCGCAGACCCGGAAGTGTTTACATCCGGGTTCCGCGGCACCGAATACACAGACGTGATCTGCGCAGCTCGCGCATGCGCAGAAGTGAACTGCGCAGTGCGTGCATGCGCAGAAGCGCTCTATTGGCGCTTTGCGCACGCGCAGAAGCGTGCCTTCGGCAAGCAAATACCTCTGTGAGTGAATGCCTCCGCGGAATGGATTGCATTCGCAAACCGAAGTACCACTGTATGTCCCAGATTTTTGTTATCCCTTCTCTGTTTGCTTGCTTGTTTTAAAGGGGAAGTTTTGATGGAAAGCAAGACCTATATATATTAGGGATGTGTGCCAGGCTTGAGTCCAAAGGGGTATATTTGGAGGAACTCAGGCATCAGGCTAGCATAAATTACAATTTCAGGATACATGTAGGCAGTTCTTGTTTTTTTGAACAATGGCTCTGACCACTGATCATACTGGCTGGGGCTTATGTCTGGTGGACCACAGGTCCCCCACTCCATGTTCTACACACAAATGCGCACCCTGAGACAATTCATTTCACAGATGCTGCCTCTTCATTAGCATTCTAAAATGGCTGGACACTGCAGCTATTGTGAATTACACCTCCATGCAGTTTTGTATAAAACTTACTTACCTTAACTTGGGTGGTGCGTAAGTATAAATAAAAGTATAGGTAAACTATAAATAAAGGAGATATACTGGCATATTGTTTCTCAAATGAACTCTAATGCATATACAATATATTACTATGCTTTGGAACTTGTGAGATAAAGGTTAGATTAGGACACACTTTTTTTTAAAAAAAAACTTAACAAAACCACCTCTCTGAAATCTGGCTTTCCTTACCTCTTACAAATTTGCAAGGTGATTAAATGGAACCTTAAGGACATGCAGAGAGTTACCATGCAAACGTGTAATGCGCATGGACCTGATTTGCTCAAGAGGATTTATTAAGCAGCTTTCCATTAAGAGAAAGCTACGGATGCACAAAGTCAACTAACTCAGTCTTCCAGTAAAATTGGTCCTTCTAAAGGGGCTCACTGACAGGAAAGAAAAATGAAGTCCTATATTTAGAAAGAGAAAGAAAGACAGGTAAGACATATGTTTCAGCAATGAAGCTTTCCTTCACTGTCTCACTACGATGGCTCCATGAGATCACTTTGCTAATTCTGGATTGATAAGGAAACCCAATAACATTTTTTTTAAAGAATGGTTTGATTTTCTGATGAGATTGCTCAGAGAGATTGAGCTAAATGCTTTATGCTGGAAGTCTCTAATAGACAATGACTATTGAAATCCACCAAGGTGACTTGTAGCCCAATGACTTGCTGGGGGCTTGATGATGCATCTGTTTTGCAGCACCAGGCAAACACCAAATCCCAGGAGATTCATTGACTGGACTCTGGTGGACCATCATTAGTGAGTGGTGGCCTGTTTGTTACTTGATGGATTACAAATTCTGTGTCCCTTTATTAAACCCAATAGATGGCAACCATATCTCTGTGTTATTCTGTCTAGAGAGAATCTTCTCTTATGCCGCCATTTTTCCTTACTTTGCATTTGGTTCACTGATTCATGTCCACACAGCCATAGCCAACTTGACTTATAGTGATCTGTGGCTGTCTGTACGCAACTTGCCTGATGCCTGAGTTCCTCCAAATATACCCCATTTGGCTCAAGCCTGGCACACATCCCTAATATATATAGGTCTTGCTTTCCATCAAAACTTCCCCTTTTAAAACAAACAAGCAAACAGTGAATGGATAACTAAAATCTGGGGCATAGTCCACATGGTTAAGCTTACACACACGGTGAGAACCAGAAAGTGCAGACAACAAGATAGTGTATTTCTTGTGAAATGGAGTCTTAAGTAATAAGTAACTTTCTGGAGCAATAAAATTTAGGATAATGGAAACTCATTTGTGTTACTTGGAAGCTTATGGAGATAATTTATTATGTTCAGCTTTGGTTTGAAAATTTGCTGCTATATGTTTTAGTTAGCTCTTTCTATTTTGTTTTTACATGGCATCTGTTGTTATACTTTGTTATGCTCTAAATAAGGTAAAGGTAAAGGGACCCCTGACCATTAGGTCCAGTCGTGACCGACTCTGGGGTTGCGCGCTCATCTCGCATTATTGGCCGAGGGAGCCGGCGTATAGCTTCCAGGTCATGTGGCCAGCATGACAAAGCCGCTTCTGGCAAACCAGAGCAGCACATGGAAACGCCGTTTACCTTCCCGCTGTAGCGGTTCCTATTTATCTACTTGCATTTTGACGTGCTTTCGAACTGCTAGGTTGGCAGGAATGCTATAAATAAATATATGTAAATAACAATAAGAAAACGGAAAACACCACCACCACTCATTTTATTTTGCAGGTTTAACATGTATCAGTTGGTGGTATATTGAAATGATAGTGCATCATGTTGATGGGTAGTTTTCTCACTGATCTGCCTCTGTTGGCTGATCATTTCTGCATCTCACAGTAACAGCTAAGGCAAAATTCTACTATTATAGTCCACTTGAACAGAGATTGCTGAGGAGCAAAGCATTGTGGGCTGCACCTCCATCCTTCCCTTGGCTTTTTCAACAAGGATCTTTGTGGCAGCAATGGTTAACTGGGAGCATCCTCCAGGGCATATTGTGTTACTGCATACTGTAAAATGTATTCCTCAGATGCTAGGGTCAGCGCCTAATAGCAGAAGGTAGCAAGAAGTAGGTAGAAATTGATGGAGCTCAGCTTCCGAAGTGCTTGGGCTTGCATCCTTGAAGAGTCACTTGTAATATAAGTAAGTTTGTTTTTCCCATCAATATTTAATCCTGGCTTTCGTTGGTTTCTTGCCAAAGATGGGGGCAACAATATGGATGGATGTCAAATGAAAATTGACAGATCTCTCAAGGACACCCTTATTTTTTGTTTGCTTTTGCAATTTAATGGGGCTCTGGTGCATAATTCAAGTTAGAATGTGTCAGCATCTCCCTGCTTCCCCCCCCCCAAAGGTGGACTGGTCAGCTTTATAAATCCATTCAGCATCCATTCAGGCCTTGTTAAGCTTTCTCTAGAAAGTCTTTGCCATTTTGGATTGATGCATGAAAAACCAAGAAGAATCCACATCATAGGAAATGTGAACTGATGTTTGTGTGGACATGTATAA
Source organism: Zootoca vivipara (assembly GCF_965207765.1). NCBI lineage: Eukaryota > Metazoa > Chordata > Lepidosauria > Squamata > Lacertidae > Zootoca > Zootoca vivipara. The sequence continues at coordinate 31,760,558 of NC_142587.1, read as the reverse complement.
GGTTAGGTTGCAGTTTTAAAGGTAAAGGTAAAGGTACCCCTGACCATTAGGTCCAGTCGTGGACGACTCTGGGTTGCAGTGCTCATCTCGCTCTATAGGCTGAGTGAGCCGGCATTCGTCCGCAGACAGCTTCCGGGTCATGTGGCCAGCATGACTAAGCCGCTTCTGGTGAACCAGAGCAGCGCACAGAAATGCCGTTTACCTTCCCGCTGTAGCGGTAGAGAGGGCAAAAATATGGAATGGAAGCTATGGAAACCCCACTACTATGTGGTAACAGATGAGATAGTGTTGATGGGGATTGATAGAGTGTCAATACTGAGATAGATGTAACAGAGAACCAATAGAAAGACCCCAGGAGCTAAAGAAAGGGGTCCTCCAGATAGCCTGTTTATTAAACATTCATCCTCATTTGCTTGCACAAAACTTACACAGAGGTAAGATTACAGCCAGATTTGGCTGAGCATAATAATAATAATAATAATAATAATAATAATAATAATAATAAATAAATAATTTATTATTTATACCCCACCCATTTGGCTGGGTTCCCCCAGCCACTCTGGGCGGCTCCCAAAATAATAATAATAATAATAATAATAATAATAATAATAATAATAATAATAAATACGCAATAAAACATCAAACATCAAAAACTTCTCTAAACAGGGCTGCCTTCAGATGTCTTGTCAGGTAGTGGTTTATTTCCTTGACATCTGATGGGAGGGCATTCCACAGGGTGGGTGCCACTACTGAGAAGGCCATCTGCCTGGTTCATTCTGTATGGTTTGTGGGGAGGTTATATGACAATGAGCATTCATCCTAACTGCTTGCAGGGTGTTTGCAATCTTCTCACTAATCATTTGTTCATTCTGTACATTTCATTGCATTTTCCTAACTTCAGAAAGTGTGTTTCTTTTTTCAAGTAGATTTGTTACATTCCACAAAATACTGGCAATTGAGAGGTGCCCTAATATAAACCTAATGAGGATTGAGAAAACAGGGTTCTTTCTTCAAACCAGATTCCACATGCCAACATTACCACCATCCGCAACTATGATTGAAATGCACCAAGCCATCCGGTGCAGAAAGCCATCCCTTCTAACTGTTTACACTCTGATTCATCAAACAAGTATGAATAATCTCCAGTGGTGACATTACAGTGTAATTAGCCCTTTCAATCCAAGAATGATGCTATCATACGAGTGACCTAATGTCACAGAAAGATTCCGGTCTCTGCCAGTGTGAGACTTTGCCCTTCATTGGAATACATTTCACAGGAACATCTTTCTAATTTGTTTTTCAGTGATTTGAAACAGTTACAAGATTTATTTGAAAATGTGGCATAGTTTGCAAAATCATCCATTTTGTATCATGGTCCAAATCTGTAACAAGTCAATAAAAATGTTGCCTGGAGCAGAATTATATTTCATATGTTACTCTGAGGCAAGGGTTATTATATATATATTGTGTACAATTTCTAGCACAATGGAGCTTTGATTCCCGATTGAGTTTTAGAGTCTGGTTTTTCTTCCACATCTAATCTTACTAAAATTAAGTGGTTTCCCCTCTCCCTTTTCTCTCCCCTTTTTGGATTATGCTGTTTGAATGTTTACTCATCTAGATGACCTATTTCTCCCTGCAAATACAGCTAACCAATTTATTCAGAATGCTACTTTGGAGGATAATGAGGGCATTCAGGTTTATATTAATGACTGCTCAAGGTCATCTGTTTGGAACAGATCAGCCATAGCATGTAAAAGTTCAATGATCATATTGCATGATGGTCAATAATTTTATTTTATTATTCTTGCTATTATGAAAACACCCATCATAAAACGATAATTTCCTTTTTATGGGAGCTTGGGTGGTACATTTCAGCACTGATAAATTTTTGTGGTACATTTAAGCTGCTGAAAAGGGGCCCACACTTTGGCCCAAGCCGATTCTTATTTTGTTTGCCTTTTGTAGTTTCTCAGCACAGTTGAACCAAAATGGTGAAATGGAGGTCAGGAGTCAGGTGTAAGAAAATAGCTTGTGATTCCAGGAAGTGATGGTGGGCAGGCACAGAGAGAAAGTTCATAGATGTACCTTCCTCAGATGAAAATAGGGACATTTCTCACTCCCCTCCACAACTGACCCTTCCTCAATCCCCCATTTTAGTATAGGCTTTGCTACCCCCCCCATTCTCCCCAAAACAACTCTGGCTAGGTATGCGTAACTTCAGTAGGCATTTACTTTGTGAGATGGAAGAAATCACATTGTAGGGAAACACACACACACACGATGCAGCTACTTTAATCATATGGTTTAGTAAATTTTAGTATTTAATAATATTATTTTTCAGAGACTGTAGTTTTTCTTAATAGATTAAAATGCTTCCATATTTACATTTTTATTGCACATTCTTCTATAGAGAAGACACCAAGAATGAGAAACATATCAAAGTAGAAATAAGATATTGTGGAGAATTACAATTTTAATAAGAATGCAAATTAAGGTGAGATTTGCTACATTTTGCAAAGCTGGAAAAATGGCAAGATTAAAATGATCATTAGTTCTGACCACTAACTACTATTTGATATGTTTCTTACAGGAGATGGTCTCAATGGTTTCGCTACTTATGACAGTGAAGTAGAGATCAGATCGAGGGCAGAATCATATACTCCAGTACTGCTGGCTAAGGGCTGTGGGATCTACCGCGAGCCCTGCTAAATCCGCCGACCAGAGGATTTCCCCTAATTGGTGAGTTCACTTTACCTGGTAAGAAATAGGGAAATATAACATTAATTTGGCGCTGTATTTTAAAAAGAGCTTATCCCTTCATTTAGATAGGAGAGCCATCATGGTGTAGTGCTTCGGTTCTCAGATTAGGACCTGGGAACCCAAAGTTCAAATCCCCACATGGCTATGAAGGTTGAGTGGCCTTTGGCAAGACACCTCTCTCAGCCTAAACTGTCTCCCAGGTTTGTTGTGAAGTTAAAATGGGGAGCAGAACCGCGTAGGCCACCGTGAGTTCCTTGGAGGAAAGCTGGAATATAAATGTAGTAAATAAAAAAGCAAAGAAATCGGGGATCCTGTACATTTTGGATCCACTTCAGAGCAGTTCTCTTTACCCTCCCTCTGAAGACTGCAGCAACTGAAAAAGTGTTTTATTTGCAATAAGCTCCTCTATCATTTCCATGTCGTACAGTGGGGCTTCTCTAGTAGTCATTCATTTAGACAAAGTTTACATTGGCCCAGTCTTCTGGAACTGTGTCTAGGCAGAAACTACCTGCCATGCCTAATGTGATAGGTAACACCCAGTTACAGAGCACTTGTGCTCAATAAAGCCTCAATAGAGCATATTTGTTCTATTTTTCACTTCCAGCTGGATTTCCCTTGGGGAGAGATAAACCCATGCGTAAGAGTTTAAATGGATGGAAGGTTTTTGTTTTGTTTTTATAAATATAAATTCAAATTTCTAAATGAGATACAGACTTGTGGGAGGTTCTTAATTGGAAGACCTTAGAAATGTATGAAATCAAGTGATACTGTCTTACTTCTTGGTAGAATGGTCTGAATTAAGTTCACTATGTTTTCTGTTTAATTTGCAGTGAAAAATTTCAGTGCTCCAACTAGGACTGGGCCTTCCATTTAAAACACTCTTGCACCACTTTAACAGCTATGGTTTCCTCCATAACTGCAGTTTGTTAAGGGTGCCGAGGATTGTGAAGAGACCCCCTAGTTCCCTTCATAGTGCAGGCGTTTCTCCCCCTCCCACACTTATGCATGACACTGGGAAATAAATAGTGGTGCCTCGCTAGACGAATGCCCTGTAAGACGAATTTTCCGCTATACGAATAGGTTTTGCGATCGGAGGTTGCCTCGCAAGACGATGAGATTTTTTATGGCCACCGCTTCATCTTGCGAAATGTGGTCATAAAAACCTCCGATTGCAAAACCTAGGCGCATTCGTCTAGCAAAGGGGAATGAGCTGCAGCACAGGAAGAAGGCAAAGGAAGATCAGCTGATAGGCGCTGACAGCTGTCACCGCCTCTCAGCTGATCTTCCTTTGCCTTCTTCCTGCGCTGCAGTTCGTTCCCCTTTGTGTTCCGCTGGTCTCTGCCGGTGAGGGGCAACTGGCAGAGACCAGCGGAATACAAAGGGCTGTAGCGCGGGAAGAAGGGGGGGAAGTGGAGGAACTGATCCGTTCCCCCACTTCTCCCCCCACTACCACACCATGGACACCCGGGAGCATCAGACGGGGCTTCGGAGAAGCACTGCGCCTCTCCGAAGCCCCGTCCGTTGTCGGCTTTGTGCCAGGCAGCAGTGGGAGAAGGGGAGGAGCCGCTTCTCCCGCCGCCACCTGGCACACAGCTGCTTCCCTTGGCAGCCGTCGTCTGAAGCCAGGCAGCGGCTGCCAAGGGAAGTGAAACCGGCTTTGTGCCAGGCGGCGGCGGGAGAAGCAGAGGAACCGCTTCTCCCGCCGCCGCCCGGCACAAAGTGGTGGCTGCTGCCGAGGGAAGGCGGCTTTGGCTTGGCGGCGGGAAGAAGGGAGGAATTCCTCCCCTTCATCCCGCCACCGCCAAGCCAGTCAGCAGCGGGGGCTTTTCGCCGTTTGCATTCCCCCAAGGGGGAGGCAAACAATGAAAAGCCGCCTCCCGCATCACACTTCGGCTGGGGGACTGGCTGGGCGACAGCGGGAAGAAGGGTAGGAATTCCTCCCCTTCTTCCCGCTGTCACCCAGCCAGTCCCCAAGCCGAAGGCAGTGAGCTGCAGGAGTTGTTCGTCATTTGCCTCCCCCTTGGGGGAACGCAAACGACGAAAAGCCCCCGCTGCTGACTGCCTTCTCGGGGAAGGCAAGTGGGTGGGCTACATGTCCCCCGCTTGCCTTCCCTGAGAAAGCCGGGGTGCCTGGGGGCGCCTCCACTACGCCTGTCACCTGCTGAGCGGCTTCAGGCCGCTATCCTGAGGCGTGTGTGTGCCTCTGGAGAGCGGCCTGAAGCCACTCAACAGCTGACAGGTGGCGGCGACGGCGACCGGAGGCTAAGCGCACCTCCCTGGGCAAAGAGACCCGCGTCTATGGCGGCGGGTCTCTTTGCCCGGGGTGCGCTGAGCCGCCGCCGCTTCGCTGTGAGGGAGCGATGGCGGCGCCTGGAGGCTAAGCGCACCTCCCCGGGCAAAGAGACCCGCGTCTATGGCGGCGGGTCTCTTTTCCCGGGGTGCACTGAGCCGCCGCCGACGCTTTGCCCCCTCACAGCAAAGAGACCCGCCCGGCGCCCCTACGATCCCCCGCTGTGTGTTGGGCGGGATGGGGGGGGGAGGCAGGATCTTTCCTGTCTTCCCCCCCCATCCTGCCTGTCACACAGCGGGGATTGTAGAGGGCTTGACATCCGGCTCCCCCCCCCACCGCCCGACACTGCGGGGATGGGACAAGGCTTCTCAAGCCTCGTCCGATCCCCGGGCAGTGTGTGTGTGGGAAAGCAGAGCCAAATTCCTCCCCTTCTTCCCGCTGTCGCCCAGCCAGTCCCTCAGCCGAAGGCAGTCAGCAGCGGGGGCTTTTCGCCGTTTGCATTCCCCCAAGGGGGAGGCAAACGACGAAAAGCCCCCTCCCGCGCCGCACTTCCGCTCAGGGACTGGCTTGGCAGCAGCGGGAAGAAGGGGAGGAATTTGGCTCCCTCCCCCAATGCGCTTTGGCTCGGGGAAGCAGGCAGGGAGATAGCAACAATCCGGGAAGCTGCGGGCTGTTGCCGTCTCCCTGCCTGCTTCTCCGAGCCATAGTGCATTGGGGGACAGATCCGAACATCGGTGGGCGCTGTTTGCCGGGGTTGACAAGCCCCGGCAAGCAGCGCCCCCCATCTTCGTGTGACAGGCGGTGGGGAAGGCAGGCAGGCAGGCAAGAGAGCAAGCACCTGCCTGCCTTCCCCGCCGCCAGTCCCCTGGAGCCCATAGGAACACATTAATTAAGTTTCAATGCATTCCTATGGGAAACCGGGACTCGCTAGACGAAGAATTCGTTACACGAATTGACCCGTGGAACGAATTAATTTCGTCTAGCGAGGCACCACTGTCTTTAATTCAAACCCAGAAATGGCAGAAGAGAGCTGGAGAGTCCTCATGGCTTGCAAGGAGATACTCCCTGGAGCCTGGAATGGATGTCAGTGGTGGTGGAGGAGACCTGAGGCTTTGTTTCGGCTGCTCAGCAACCCCACCTAACAGCTGACACATAGGGTAGCGCAGTCAGAACCACTTTCCCACACATCCTTCAGACTCCACCCAGCCCAAGAGCTTTAACTCAGTATATTTTGGTCAGGATTGGGGACCAAATCCAGCATTGGGGGGCTTTAAAAGAGAATGCTCCCTGCTTTAAGGGATTTCAGTTATGCGCATGAAGGCGAGGAACATTACCCCCACATAAGTGGGGGGGATGCCTGTACTACAACTCTCAGAGTTCCCTGAGAAGAGAGATGGGTTGATAAAACTGCTATGGAAATTACAGTGGTGCCTCGCTAGACGAATGCCCTGTTAGACGATTTTTTTGCTTAACGAAGAGATTTTGCAATTGGAGGTTGCCTCGCAAGACGACGAGGTTTTCTATGGCCACCGCTTTGTCTTGCGAAGCGTGGCCATAAAAACCTCCAATCACAAAACCTACAGGGCATTCCTCTAGCAAAAGGGGAACCAGCTGTAGCGTGAGAAGAAGGCAAAGGAAGATGAGCTGTCAGCGCTTCTCACCTTCCTTTGCCTTCTTCCTGTGCTACAGCTGGTTCCCCTTTGTGTTCTGCTGGTCTCTGCCGGTTGCCGCGAGCAGTGAGGGGCAACCGGCAGAGACCAGCGGAACACTAGCGCGGGAGGACCCTCGTCCAATCCCGGCTCTGTTGGGCGGTGTGGGGGAAAGGCGGAGGAACAATCCTCCGCCTTTTCCCCACCCCGCCTGTCACATGAAGATTGGCGGGCGCTGCTTGCGGGGCTTGTCAACCCCGCAAGCAGTGTCCGCCACTCTTCGGCTCTGTCCCCTAGAGTTGAAGAGTGGAGGGCGCTGCTTGCCGGGGTTGACAAGCCCCGGCAAGCAGCGCCCGCCGATCTTCATGTGACAGGCGGTGGGGAAGGCAGGCAGGCAAGAGAGCAAGTGCCTGCCTGCCTTCCCCACCGCCAGTCCCCCAGAGCCCATAGGAATGCATTGATTAAGTTTCAATGCATTCCTATGGGAAACCGGGACTCGCTAGACGAATTTTTTGGAGGATGAATTGAGTCCTGGAACGAATTAAATTCGTCTAGCGAGGTACCACTGTATAGCTCTGTGAAGGAAACAGGGGGTCTCCCATTGACAAATCACACCCTTGACAAACTACAGCTCCCATGATTCTTTGGGGGAAGTCATAGCTGGAACATAAAGATGGCTGATCGCCGAAGAATAGTGCTGGAGGAGACTCTTGAGAGTCCCATGGACTGCAAGAAGATCAAACCTATCCATTCTGAAGGAAATCAGCCCTGAGTGCTCACTGGAAGGACAGATCCTGAAGCTGAGGCTCCAATACTTTGGCCATCTCATGAGAAGAGAAGACTCCCTGGAAAAGACCCTGATGCTGGGAAAGATGGAGGGCACAAGGAGAAGAGGATGAGATGGTTGGACAGTGTTCTCGAAGCTACTAACATGAGTCTAACCAAACTGTGGGAGGCAGTGGAAGACAGGAGTGACTGGCGTGCTCTGGTCCATGGGGTCACGAAGAGTCAGACACGGCTAAATGACTAAGCAACACCAACAACATAGCTGTTAAAGTAGTAAAAGAGAGCTTTAGTATGGGTGGACCCTAGGGGTAAAAAAAGTGGCTAAAACAGACTATAGTTTCAATTTTACAACTCAGCCAACTGCTTGGATTAGAACTTAAATGTACGTGAACACCACTTTAGACTCATCAAATGGATGTGTTAAAAAAAATTGTTAACCTCAAAGATGCTACTGGCACATGCTGTAGTTTTCAAATCATGCCATATAAAAAGCCCTGCAATCCCCAGAGTGTTGATCCTTTTAAGAGCATTCCTGTGACAGGAGTTTTCCTAATGCACCATCAGGACTCAGTGGGAGCCACTGTGGCTTTGAAATATGTCAGGCACATTTGTAAGTAGATGAGACCAGCTAATATTCATAAAATAAATGTCTCTGGCATATATGGCTGTCTGGCTTTGTGACAGATCTGTATGAAAGCCAATTCAGAAGTACATATATATATATATATATATATATATATATATATATATATATATATATATATAATTGCATATATATGTATGCTTATAAACCACTTCAAGGCTTTTTGACAAGGAAGCGGTATATAAATTGTGTTAATAAATGTATGTATGTATCATATCATATAGTGTCTAATTCCTTTAGCACACAATTTCCTATGAAATAATGACATGTTTGAGCAACTAACGGCATACAATTGAGGCAGGGAAGGAGCTAGGCCATTCTTCACAGATTATCACAAAAACCATGCAATGATAATTCACACAAAACATCTTGTACTTCCATTTAAATGGAAACTATTGCTTATAATAGGGGCAGTGCTCGATGGTTCAGAATATGATGTTCTGTGGGGAAAAGCCATGTGGTCTACAAACTTTAAAAAAGCAGGGAGGAGTAAACCAAACAAGAACTTTTTAATGTGCAAACACTGGTTTAGGACACCAAGATGAAAAAATGCGAACCTGTGTGCCCTGAATGATATCATTTCTATGCTTGCATTATTCAAGCGATCTTATTATTCCTTTTCTCTGCTAACTAGACATACATATATCTGGGCATGCCCCCATAAATTAAACCTATAAATTCTAGTAGTTTCACACATAAAACTCTTTAGTAGAGCTGAAACGAACTAGTCATTTCATATGCATGAAAAACATTTCAGAATTCATGAATGTGAATAAATACATCCACTCAGTTTGCATAGCTGGTGGAGGAGAAGAATTCATGTTCTTTGCTTTTTAAAGCTTTACAACTTTGCTCTTTGGGCATTGTCTATGATTTCTTCATCCTTGGACAAGGCTCAGCCATTTGTTTTTAATTATTTTAAAAATACATCACAGATAAGAAAAGAAACAAAGACACTGGTCCAGGTAAAAGTAAATTTCAAATAGTAAATTGCTTTCAGAGGGACTTGGGCTGCTATAATAGGCACATTTTTCTTTACCTGAACAATCTGGGTTAATATGCATAGGCTTGAAGCTATTGGTTGCATATATTTTACCTGCATTAGAGCTGATGGGTTATAGCCAGTAGAGATGGACAAATCAGTTAATTTTGGTTTCTTGTTTTTCCTACCTTAAATTCAATTACATTTCTGCATACAATCACTACTTGGGAGCAATTTCAAAGACATGCTTTAGAATGCAGTCATGGTGCTGCTCCAAAAGCTAAAAGAATGAGGCAGCCCTCAGACCATGCTGTGAGTAAAGTACAGGTCCAGGCATATCTCAGGCCAATGATCATGTGGCTTAATATTCAGATCAATATTCTGATCTGTGAATGGAAGGTTTGCTCCAGACACAGAGCAAACTGGAATCTTCCTCATCCCTACACAGGGTCTGTAAGTGACAGGGAGGAGGAGAATACCCCCTGCTTTCAAAATGCTAGACTCCATCTTGATACAGACATACAGAGCTCATGTTCCAGGTCAGAAACACATCCTTACATACTGGCATTCGAATTTCCTCGCAAAATGTTAGAACTCTGCTTTTATAGTGGCTTCATTTGTTAATGATCGCTTCAACTGAACCATATGATCACAAGATTTAGTAATACAGTATGTTAATTGCATTTTAGTGAGGAAATGGTCTTTAACCACAAAGATGCATTATTGATGTGACTGGGTAACCCATAAATCATTGGCTTGCAGATGGGTGTTTTGTTCTTTCTGTGCAATGTGTCCCAATAGGGAAAGCTTGATCTGTTTAATTTCATCTTTGAAGAATCCATCACTTCATATTAAATTAGCAGACTGTTACTGACAATGCATGGCTGTAGGACTTGCCGTGACATATTGATCCATCTAACATACTTCAGAGTCATTTATAACTTTTAGATGGTGCTTAGCTTGAATGAGCTTTTCAGTCTACCAAGTGCAGCAGATATTTCATTACACAACATTAGTTTTAAGTCCTAGGAGTTATTCGCAAGGTACTTTTTGCTACCGATCAGCTTAGGCTCAGTAGCAGTCGGTGGGGCAGGGTGGGATGAGGCTAGGCTACTTAGCAGGCTTCCCTAATGCCAGGGTTCCTTCGGGTTACCAAGAAAGGGTGGGTGCTGCTTTTGCCACTGAATTCTCAGGAGGACCCACTGATCACCCTGCTGCTAATCCGAAATAACAGTACCGTCACACAGGCTCTGCCCTCTTCTCAGTGATGTGCCTGGCACCTGCCATTTTAATTTCCTCACTCCTGGGTGACACTATATCGAGGGTCCAGAGGGATTGTGAGAACATTTAAAATGGACAGTGCAAACATCAGCGATTGACTCCCCCCCCCCTGATGGTGCATCATCCTGCCCCTCTTAAAGTCAGGTATGGTAAGGGGCCAAGGGGCCAAGCTGGGAGGGTGCAGCAGTGAAGCCCACCACGTAGGGTTGCCAGACTCAATAGAGGACAGGATTTCTGTGCCTTTAATTGCCCTGCTCTCTTTTGAGTCTGGAAACCTTAAAGAGAAACCAGCAGACCCTTTGCTTAGAAATTAAACAAAGGGTCTGCTGGTTTCCCTTTAAGGTTTCCAGACTCAAAAGAGAGCAGGGCAATTGAAGGCACAGAAGTCCTGTCCTCTATTGAGTCTGGCAACCCTACCACCACACTTCAATTTCATATACAAGCTTTGCCATGTATAATATATTTCATATCAATGCAGTGTATGGATATGCTCTGAAAAAGACCTACAGTTGAAGCATGTGGGACATTTATTGTTTGCATTAATGCCTTGGGAATTCGTTTGTGATATTCCTAGCAGAGCTGGGAAATCCCTTTTGAGCCTGGTCATAGCTAAACAACCCCTAAACATATCTTGTGCACAGCCCACCACACGACTCAGTTTTGCCCTATCCTGGCCAACCTCATAAAGGCATCCTTATGCAGCTCATACACGGCACATAGAGGGCAAGCATTATAACATAAAAGCATGTTGTTAGATATGTCAGCAAAGGTCTATTGGTACGCCAACTATTGAGCTGGGATTGGATCTTGATGCAGGTGCAAGGACTCTATTGTGATGTGGTCCACAGGTGTCTGGGTTCCAATGGCTAGTGCTAGGAGATCTCATTAGACTGGGCTATTCAACTGGGCATGACACTTTCAGCGGGAAAATGTTTCTGTATAGCAACAGACTGTGTATGAGAATCCTAACTCTCTCCTTCAATGTGACAGATGGCCAGGGCTGTCAAGCTGACAACACAGAAACATTTGAACAGTCCTGCTGGGTCTGACCAATGTCCATTGAATCCAGGATTCTGTTCCAGCAGAAACCAGCCAGATGCCTCTGGAAGCATACACATCGGACACAAAGATAGTTGCCATGCCTAGCATCTGGTTGTTGAAGGCATACTATCTCCGTAAATGGAGCTTCATTCATTGAGCTTCCAAGTTGATAGGTTGATCTCCCATTAATTTATCCAACTCTTTAAAAAAAAATATGCACTAAGGGCCATCACTGCAGCTTGTAGCAGTAATTTCAGTAAGTTAATTGTTTCCCGGGGAAGTATTTTCTCTTATTCTGCGGGGAGGGAAGCTATGACCCTGTTGGACTCTAACTCCTATCAGCCCTGGCAGTCATGATGGCAGTTGCATAATGTGAGGGCTACTAAAGGCAATGGCTGCCCACTACTTTTCAGTACTGTGCTTGTTATATTGACCCATGTTCCACATTTATTGATGTAGGAAAGGGCTGTACTGAACCCCTAAACCTTCAGACCAGAAAGTTCATTGTTATCGCATTGTACCTACCTGCAGATGTTTGCACGATATCAGAGGTATTTCTGAGGCCCATGAAGTCAAACTGATAGAGTCTCCAGGATTTCTGGTCTGCAGCTTCTACTGAGTTTTTTCTCCATCTATAAATCATTTCTTCTTGAGGATAGCCATCTGTAAATTAAAAGATTATTTTAATCAAATGCATGGTAAACATTCCACGATGTTAAACTTTTGCATTAGATTCGTGTCACACTTTTCATATAACTTCGGAATAAATTTTAATACCTTAGGCTGCAATCCTATGCTCCATTGAATTCAATGTGACTTACTTTTGAGTAGAGATGTACAAGATTTCACAGATTTGCAATGCATGTCTACTTGGTGATGTTTCCTCCCTTTTTAAGTGGGTTTATAGATATGCAGCCTTAATGGCTCTTCAACATTTTTTTTTTAACCATAATTTTTATTGTTTCTTCATAAATAAACATAATCAAATATTCTTACATAATCACAACTTAAGTTGAAAAATATATCCCTGATTATACCTTTTTAGGGATATCTCCTTTAATTACAACATATTTTACATTTGTTCTGCCGAACACGGCTTCCCCTTTCTCCCATCCTTGGTTTTATTAATCAGGTTTTTACGACTTGCGCTCATATAAAACAGATTCTTATTAGTGTTCTTACATCTTATCATCCTCTATGTAATCTCCATAATTTACAGATGCAGGTATCATGAAGTCACAAAAGATACAATTGGTGTTTCGCAGTGTGTTTTAAGATATTCCGTAAATTTTCCCCATTCTTTCTCGATTTTCTGATCTTTTTGGTCTCTTACTCTTCCAGTCAGCTTAGCTAGCTCTATATATTCTACCATTTTCTCTTTCCAGTCCGCTATTGATGGTACCATAGTGGATTTCCATTTCTGGGCTAGGAGCACCCTGGCTGCTGTGGTGGCATACATAAATATTCTTACATCTTCTTTTCTTATTTCCTTCCCAATTAAGCCCAACAAACATAATTCAGGTTTCTTTGGGAATGTGTATTTTAACAATTTTTTAAACTCATTATAAATCGCCTCCCAAAAGGGTTTAACTGTTTTGCATTGCCACCACATGTGATATATTTCTCCAACCTCCTCCCTGCACTTCCAGCATTTCCTGTCCTGTTTCTTATAAATTCTCGCTAGCTTGACTGGGGTCAGATACCAACGGTACATAAGTTTCATAATGTTTTCTTTTAATATCGTACACGCGGTGAACTTGATATTAGAATTCCATAGTTTTAACCAGAGATCAATTTCTATGTTGTGGCCGATGTCCCTTGCCCATTTGATCATGACGTCTTTTGTTTCTTCGTCCTTGGTATTCCATTCGAGAATAAATTCATACATGTTTGACAACATCTTTTTGTTTCCTTCCACGATTTCTATTTGAAATTTAGATTTCTCCCTTTCAAAACCATTCCTCCTATTATCTTCCTTGAATAAGTCTACAACCTGGTAGTACTGTAGCCAGCTGGTTATTTTAGATTTTAATTGATCATAGGGTCTAATTTTCCAGCCTTCATCTGATCTTATTATTATGTCGCCATATGTTAACCAGTTAGTTTCCATATTTTTTTTCTTAACTGTCAAGGCTTCAGTTGGTGATAACCACAAAGGGGTCTTTCTTTCTAGTAAGTTTTTATACCTTTCCCACACTTCATAAATAGGCTTTATGAATACGTGTGATAAGAATCCTTTGTGCACTTTTTTACCTTATTATACCACAGGTACGAGTGCCACCCGTACCTGTTCTTAAAACCTTCCAGGTCTAGTAAGTCAACATCTTTTAAAGCCATCCATTCCCTAGCCCAGACAAGACAGGCGGCCTCATAATATGTTTTTAAGTCTGGCAGGGCAAAGCCTCCCCGTTCTTTTTTGTCTATTAACAATTTGTGCTTTATCCTTGGGGGCTTTCCCTGCCATACAAATCTTGAAATCTTTCTCTTCAACATTATTGACTATATATAACTCCAGCACAATCAATAGTATACTACTATATAAATGTCGTTGTTACCATTCTGGTGATGATGAATTTTTGAACCAAGCCAGCTTTAGCATCATGTGATACCAGAGTTGCCACTGAAAATGGCTACGATGCTTTTGAACTTCTCAACAGAATTCGTCTCCAGATTTTTGATTTCTAAATCACCTGGTCTGGTCTCTCAAGTAAGTGAAACCAGTGTATAGACATTTATTTATTTATTGGCTTGTTTGTTTATACCAGGCACCCCCAAATTTGGCCCTCGAGATGTTTTGGGACTACATTTCCCATCATCCCTGACCACTGGTCCTGTTAGCTAGAGATTACAGTATGGGAGTTGTAGTCCCAAAACATCTGGAGGGCAGAGTTTGGGGATGCCTGGTTTATACATACCCCACCTCAAGGCAGCTTACAGGTTCTAATTTATGTACAGAGCCCTGTGTGTACATAGTTACATGCCGGTGGGGTGGAGCTGCATTGCTGCCTTCCTACAATGGGTTTACCAGGATGGAGAGGGGGGAAGGCAGCGGGGAGGTTGGTGTGGTTCGGGTGCAGTGGTGGAGCTCTGCCTCTATTTTCATTTTAATATATATAGAATATAATAATAATAATAATAATAATAATAATAATAATAATAATAATATTTATACCCCGGCTTCCAACAGAAAAATGAAATAAAATAATCTATTAAACATTAAAAGCCTCCCTAAAGAGGGCTGCCTTCAGATGTCTTCTAAAAATCTGGTAGCTGTTTTTTTCTTTGACATCTGATGGGAGGGCATTCCACAGGGCGGGCGCCACCACCGAGAAGGCCCTCTGCCTGGTTCCCTGCAACTTGGCTTCTCGCAACGAGGGAACCGCCAGAAGGCCCTCGGTACTGGACCTCAGTGTCCGGGCAGAACGATGGGGGTGGAGACGCTCCTTCAGGTATACTGGACCGAGGCCATTTAGGGCTTTAAAGGTCAGCACCAACACTTTGAACTGTGCTCGGAAACGTACTGGGAGCCAATGTAGATCTTTCAAGACCGGTGTTATGTGGTCTTGAACATATAACACTTAAAATATATAAAAATATCAAAGCAGTTCACAATAAAATCTATGTATAATTTTAAAAACACATTAAAAAGTACAATCAGAGACCATCAGATAACAGTTGCAGGAGGATGTTTAATAGCAAATCACCATCATTCCACTAAAACTTACGCATATATATTATTTAAAGTTCTAAAGTGTTTGTTCCAACACACTAGTCTTCTGGAAGATAATTATAATGGTGGTGGTGGTGATGATATTATCCTTCTTTTCAGCACAATTATTCATTACCATATTCTAATGAAATCTTCCTTCCTTTAATTCATTGTCTCAAGTAACATTACAGCATGAAAGATGTCAACAACATGTTAATCTGTGATCTCTTTAAATTTACAAGTGTTTTTGGACTGCTGCATTCATTTATTTTCAATCAATGTTCCCGAGTCACAGTTATGACGGATTTTCTTTTTTTTTTCAAGTGAATGAAAACTGTTTATGGTTTCACAGTCTGCTGATTGGCAAGACGGCCGAGATGGTAATTTACTGTTCTGTCAGGCAGATTATTTTAAAGGATTCACGGTTAAGCAAGAATTAATCTTTAACGTGTCCACAACTTCTAGAAGAGTGAGTGATTTTAGGGCTTGAAGTTGTTTCCATTTTCAGTGGAAAATTGCATCTTTCTCTTGCCATTCATTAGTTGGCCCAGTTAATGGTTTGGCTTGGTTCGTCCTTCGCTGGCCCCTAAATGATCACCTGTAGGAGTCTGTGGGTTCACAGTTCAGTGGCAATCGGGTGGACAAACCTGTTTTATGAAACAGCATTCCCAAGATTGTGACTGCTTGAAAAATGAAACTCCAAGTCTTGCAAGTAGGAAACAGTGTAGAGCCATCCATGCACACGAAGTCACAATACTGTTGTTATGCAGTCAGTTGTATCAGGGGTTTCAGAAGTGTGAACTGAGCCCTTATCTGGTTTCATTTTGGCAATACACAACAGTCTCATTTCTTGCCTTCCACCCAAGCCAGCGTCCAGAGCCTTCCATTACCTCTTGAGGGACATCATCCTTAGTATTGGCATTAAACTATTTGATGAGCACACCTCCTCTCTTCCATTGGCTCGAATGGACAGAAGTAGCAAGAACCCAGTCTCTGAGAGAAAAAGACTAGATGGCTCTGGCACATAATATTCCTGCTACTTTCTGGAGGCTTCTCATTATTTCCAGGGTGGAATCTACACACATAAAAAACGCTGTGAAAATGCTTTAAAAAAAAAAGAAAAGTTTTGAAAAACACATTGATTTTTGCATAGCTCAATGTCACCATCTAGTGCCACATTTGTATATTGCACTTCACAACACAATTAAAATGTTTTATTTGCAGCTGTGTAGCTGAGTCATAGGTTTTCATGCATATCTTTAGCCCTGAAAAGAACTGGGCTCTTAGGGTGAAGGAAGCAGTTACCTAACCCTACCAGCAACTTGCCAGTCTTTGAGCTACTCCAAGGTTGTCAGTTTGCTGTGAAGTGCACAGGTGCCACCCACCGCAAAACTCCATGTAGGTAGTTACATGCCACCAAAAACAGAGGACGCAGACTGCTTATTTGTACAAAATGATGGAAATGTAAAGATAATTACTACAGTGGTACCGCTGGTTGTGAACAGGATCCGTTCTGGAGGCCCGTTCGCAACATGAAAAGGCCACATCCTGAAGCGCCGCGTCTGCGCATGTGTGTGACGCAACTCGGCACTTCTGCACATGTGCAAAGCACGATTTAGTGCTTCTGCGCGTGCGTGCATGCCGAACCTGGAAGTAACCCGTTCCAGGACTTCTAGGTTTGGTGCGTCCATAACCTGAAAAGACGTAACCTGCAGTGGACGTAACATGAGGTATGACTGTATAATGTAAATAGAATATAGCAGATCTCACCATGATGCAGAAGATAGTCACCTAGTGACAGGTGTGCTTATTCATTCCAGATGCTAACAACTAATGGTCCTTTCAAGGCCCTACTTATCTTTAACTGCACTTTGTCCAGACAACTGTCCAACAGAGGATCCATTCAAACAGAGGATTGTCCCTGCAGAGAAGGACACATTCCCACCATGAATCCATGGCAGGCCATTAGCAGATCCTGTCCTGCCACCTCGATATTTTACATAGGAACATAGGAAGCTGCACTCAAGACTCATCAATATTGGCAGTGGATCTCCAGGATCTACTTTAGCCCTACCTAGAGATGTTAGGGATTGAACCTAAGACCCTTTGCACCCAAGGCAAATGCTTTACCACTGAGCTACAGCCCTTCCCCTGAATATTTTGTACAGTTCACAAAGAAGCAAGGGATGCTTTTGTGAAGGGCTGACACATTCTTCTCTACCTTGATGTTTCATTGTAGCTTGTTATTACCATACATAATGAAAGATAGAATTTCCCCTCCGGCAAGTACTTGCCCATTGGGCATTATCCTGACGATATGCATAATTACCCTTCCTACTATATCCATAATACAGCACCATCCAGTCCAAAAACAATTATATGCACATGAGCACCAGGTGTAACGGAGACAAGACCATTTCCACTCAGTTAAAATTAAATGTTCTGTTAAATATTATTCACCTTCCTTTGAGTGTGAAAGGGCTGCGCAGGCATGCTGGGTAAACAACATACAGCAAAACCTTGGCAATATTTCTGCCTTCTTCACAATCAAAGGCTGCGCCGATGAGCTCCTGCCAACTGTGGAAGGCTTGCTGGGTTCATGGATTTCATGTATTTATTTGCAATCATTTTTGATATCTTGCTGGCAAATGATAGAGATCTCAACTTTTCTGCAGTAAGTATAAAGCAGTTTGTGTGGTGGGTGGCCAGTCAAAATGTTAATGAGAGAAAATCCTGCCTTTATTCCACTGCCATGTTTTCCATCTACTTGATCGACTCATTTGTGGAGCTAATTCAAATGTTAATACCCCACATGAAGCCTGCTGAAAAATTATTCTCTGTAATAGCGCCACACAACGGGCATGTAACGTTGTCTATTCACCACACTGATTTTCCACATTCCTCACTTTTTGTAGGATTATTTAAGCTTCAAAGGCTTAAGAAAATCCACAGGTGGAAAATGCCTTTATAAGAACCCACTAAAATGTCACAAAAATTTGTTGCAAGCCTTTGAGTTCTTCAGAACTCTTCCACTCATGCTGCAGATAGCATGGGATTGGTGAAAGGTGAGAATTCTTTTTGTTGTTGTTACAATCATAGGCTGGATGTTGTAGTCACAAGACTAAGGGCTTATTCAACCTTCTGTTTGCCCCACTGCTTCCCCCCAGGGAAACCCGATCTTTAACGATGAACAAGGGTGCTGTCTTCTCAAGTTGACTGAGGGGGCCTGACACAACTTCTTGACACTGCAAGAACAGTGTTGTGAGGAGCGAAGGGGCATTGCTGAATGCTCTCTGAACATTGAGAGGACCCAACCCCTAAAAATAATAATCGCGGGGGGGGGGGGACTGCCTTGGCTCCTGGGAGCTGGCTCATATGGCCCTGAATCAGAACAAACAGCAATTGGGGTTACTGTTTGTTCCAATTTGGAGCTAGCGAGCAAATTTTCCAGGAGACAGTGGAAGGGCAAAGACAAAAGTGCTTGAACCCGTGCCTAGAAAGTGGACTAAGTGGAAAAACGCCTTGGACTCATGCTTTCTAAACCACAGTCATGCTGAAGTGTGGACGATCCCCTAACTTATGGATTTAGTTCAAAGATAGAGATTAGAAGCTGAATAAGTCAGCCCCAGCAAAGCACTGCCTGTTTTTCAGCTGTTAATTCATAGAGCCACTGTCCATAAAAGAAGATGGCAAACTTATCAGTTAATTAACCAGCTCTCTCTCACCCTCCCACCCACAAACCCATCTATACCCAACTCAGTCGTTAACATTTTAAAATTCAGAACTGGGCAATGGCTTTATTAGGATCTACCAACATGAGGCAGAATGATATGGCAATTAAAGTACCCTGGGACACAGTCTTTAAGGTAAAGGTAAAGGGACCCCTGACCATTAGGTCCAGTCGTGATCAACTCTGGGGTTGTGGCGCTCATCTTCCTTTACTGTCCAAGGTAGCCGGCGTACAGCTTCCGGGTCATGTGGCCAGCATGACAAAGCCGCTTCTGGCGAACCAGAGCAGCACACGGAAACACCGTTTACCTTCCCGCTGTAGCAGTACCTATTTATCTACTTGCACTTTGACATGCTTTCGAACTGCTAGGTTGGCAGGAGTCTTTAAGGTATCCTGGACCTAAACCATTTGTTAATTTTAACAAATGAGTAATTCACAAAGCAGTTTCTAAAAATCCAACAGGAAAATTAAACAATATAATAGCAAAGGAAAATATTTAAACATTTGAAACAAAAAAAAAGACAAAAGATTTAAAAAAATTTTTAAAAGATAAAAGTTGAATTGAAGAGGGTGTCCAGCAATTGACTGTAGGTAGAGGAATTTGTCTGGCTTTTGAGAACCAGGGGAAAATTTTTATTTAACCAATGAGGCACAGTGAGTCGTAGCTTTATATATATTAAAATGTCACTATATAATTATGTACTGTATAAACATTTATGATTTAGAAACTACAGGAACCCTAGCCATATAGCAGCAAAAGAGCTGTTAAGTATAAAATACAATTTTTGTATTTTTTTATTATTACAAATTTCCCCTGAGATTAACTTGCTGCAAATAGCTGCACAATTTTCAAGGAAACACAGATATTTATCCCATCCCCTTTTGCTTCCTTTCCATTAGAGTAAAAATTGAGGCCATGCATTCAGCACACCTCCCTCAGCTTCTTTCAGTGTATTTCGGTCAATATATTTTAAAGAAATTTAATGTCCTTTGCCCTTGCATTGAAACATTTTCGATGGAAACTGAAGCTTTTATGCAGAAGTAGAGGACTGATTTTGGCTATATAGCTTCGTGAAGTGAAGTGATAATCTCTTGACTTCTCTTCCTCCTGTAGAGGATGATAAAATGGATGAAGTCAAGAAATTACATAGGCTCCACTGCCACCCCCCCAAACAAATCAGCAGCACAGGAGCTGAAAAAACATCTGGGGTTGTGGCAAAAATAAAAATTAAATTCCAGACAAAAAATAATAGAATATGGCATTCTTCGGGCTCAGTCTAGTGAATGTTCTTTGCTACTCAATGTCATTGCAATCAGTGGGACCCAAAACCTTGGTTTAAGTACACAATTGGTTCTGGAAGTCTGTACTTAACCTGAAGTGTTCATAAACTGAAGCAAACTTTCCCATTGAAAGTAATGGAAAGTGGATTAATCCGTTCCAGACACTCCGCGGAGTACTTTAACTGAAGTGTTCATAAACTGAAGCAAACTTTCCCATTGAAAGTAATGGAAAGTGGATTAATCTGTTCCAGACACTCCGCGGAGTACTTTAACTGAAGTGTTCATAAACTGAAGCAAACTTTCCCATTGAAAGTAATGGAAAGTGGATTAATCCGTTCCAGATACTCCGCGGAGTACTTTAACTGAAGTGTTCATAAACTGAAGCAAACTTTCCCATTGAAAGTAATGGAAAGTGGATTAATCCGTTCCAGACACTCCGCGGAGTACTTTAACTGAAGTGTTCATAAACTGAAGCAAACTTTCCCATTGAAAGTAATGGAAAGTGGATTAATCCGTTCCAGACACTCCGCGGAGTACTTTAACTGAAGTGTTCATAAACTGAAGCAAACTTTCCCATTGAAAGTAATGGAAAGTGGATTAATCTGTTCCAGACACTCCGCGGAGTACTTTAACTGAAGTGTTCATAAACTGAAGCAAACTTTCCCATTGAAAGTAATGGAAAGTGGATTAATCCGTTCCCGACGGGTCCGCAAAGTACTCAACCTGAAGCGTACTTAATCCAAAGTATGAGTGTAATTGGTTCTGGAAGTCCATACTTAACCTGAAGTGTACTTAACCTGAAGCAAACTTTCCCATTGAAAGTAATGGAAAGTGGATTAATCTGTTCCAGATGGGTCCACAGAGTACTTAAACTCAAAGTACTCAAACCGAAGCGTACTTAAACCGAGGTATGACTGTACTGAGGTTCCACATTTTTCAGTGGGGCTGTGTTCAGGTCCACCAGGAAAACATTCATAACTCAAATCCACGTGATCAGTCAACATTGGAATGGGTTGGAAATCATCTATTGGTCAGCAGCTCATTCACGACTAAATTCCATTGCAGTCAATGGTCCCAATGCCTTTGAATGTGCACTTTTGCCCCACTAATTTTGATGAAACCATGATCAGGTCAAACGAGTGGTGTCTACTTGAGGGTCTTGCACACACCCCTGTTTCAATGGTGCCTGAAGTTGTTGGCTAGAATTGGCTAGTATACTAAGGTTACTAGACGTCCCCATTTCCTGGGGACAGTCCCCGGATTTACAAATCAGTCCCCATACAAAATCCATTGAAGTTGAAAAGTGTCCCCAGATTCACTGAAAAAAATCTGTTAAACTTATAGTATACAATTGGGAGATATTTATCCCAGAGTTTGGGGATACACCAGAAAGCCCATTTTGAAAGAAAAACACTGGAAAGTGTGATCAAAGAGAGTGATTGGAAACTTGGCATGGAAAGGGAACTGGTGTCGAGACTTAAGGGACAGCAAAGTGCAGCTTTTAGGACTTTCAGGTGCAGTTCGTTTCCTGCAGGAGTAATGTTCACTTAGCTTTGAGACCACAAAGCTGCCTTGGGAGCATAAATTTAGCTATCTTTAAGACTTCACTGTCACAAACAAGTTTGCAAGTATGGAAGATGGGTTCCAAGATCAATTCACTGTGCTGTAGCCTTGCGGTTGGCAATAAAGCAGGTATTTCTACAAAAGCTGTCACTGTCCTACTCCTTTTTGAGATTATTGGGGGGGGGGGAATAGCTGGGTTATAAATTGCTCTTTGTTAGCAGTATGAACATTTACTTAGCCTGTTTGCTAAAGATCTTACAGAAAGAGATGCACACTCGCCCACACCATCAACCCCTAACTTTCACTAGAAAAGTTATCTGCCTTTGTAACTATGCAAATGAAGGCAGACTTTGCAACTGCTCTGATTTAATTATGGTAGCTTAGCTACCGAGTTCGGCTCTTCAGAAAATGTATCCATTCCATGACAAATAAATTAGGCTGCTCTCCCCAGTTGAAAAAACATGTACCCACCAACTGGTACCAGAGGTTTTTAATCTGCAAGTAAGTCATTAAAAAGCAGGAATGTGCTTGAGAGGTGCTTACATTTGAATTGGTGAGATGTTAAAAAAAAGGGGGGAGCCAGGGCACTTTTATATTGCCAATGAAAAGAATGAGGGATGCATAGCATTCTGGATTGCAATCTAGGCAAACACAATGGGATGTGTGGAATATAACAGGGAAACTGGACTTAATTCCATCTCTACATCCTTTCTTCATTACTGCTCTCTTATAATTACATCACTTCATCTTGGCATGCAACTCATTTTTTTTCTGTTGGTCTATTTAATTTTTTTAATGGATCATATATATTGTATTGCATTATGATATATTAAGCATTAACATTCTATTAATGATATTAATAATATTCTATCAATGTTTAATTGTTTTTTTTAATTATACCTTTTCCCTTATGTAATTTTAGGTGTTTCTGTTTTAGCTTTTAGTCATTTTGAGCCAGGAAAAAGGCAGGAAATGAATGAATGAATGAATGAATGAATGCCTATTATAAAACAACAACTAACCTCTCTGCTGACCATTTTTCAAATTCAGGGATGGAGAACCTAGTCCATCAAGGAGCAGGACCATAGCTTAGGGATAGATCCTCCAGATCTTTTGGCCTACAACTCCCATGATCCCTAGCTAACAGGACCAGTGGTCAGGGATGATGGGAATTGTAGTCCAAAACATCTGGAGGGCTGAAGGTTGGGGATGCCTGGGATAAAGCATCTTTTGATTCTGACTTCTGATGTTTTGTAGTTGCATGGGGATGTGGAAGGCTTTTTTCTGTGTTGCTCTTCTAGGATTTTGATTTATTGATCATTTTAATATTGCTTATATATGACTTGCAAGGTGCCTCAAGGGCCATGCTTAGAGCTGAAAAGGTGGGATACAAATGACTGTATAAGCAAACAAGCAAGTCATATGCGGATGAACAACACAGGGTGGTAGAGAAAAGTTTCTCTCTCTCTCATAACACTAAAATATGTGAACAACATTCAATAAAGTTGAACTTTGGAAAATTCAGGACAGACAATAGAAAGTCATCTTTCAAGCAGCGCACATTGAACTATGGAACTTGCTCCTGTTATGAGGCAGTGATGTCCACCAATTTGGTTTGGATGGCTTTAAAAGATGATTAAAGAAATTCATGGAGTATAAGGCTATCAATTTCTACTAGTCATGATGGTTATGCTCTGCCTCCACAGTTGGATGATAATTCAGATGGCAATTCCCAGGTGTCAAAAAAGGCTATGTCTGCCACTACTGTGGCCCTTGTTTTGTTAGCCCCAAAATGGAAAATGAGTGAGGTCCCAACTAAAGAAGAATGGCAACTTAAATTGATGGAATATGCGCAGCTGGCAGACTTTAACTTATAGAATAAGAGAACAAGAAGAATATACCTTTAAAGAAGATTGGAAAATGTTTAATGAATGGGCGAAAACTGTGTAAATTTGAAAACGCTGGCAGCATTAAGATAAATTCAACAGTGTAAATAAGTTTTGATGGAAGTAAAAATGGAATACTGAATGGTTTAGTTTATGTAAAATATGCAGGGATCGATGGCATGCAAATTGAACCATGGAAGGAGAAGAAGGGAAGTCATTGATATTTTAAGGTTGTTCAAATGAATATTCTAAAATGTAAAATAGAAAAACTTAATAAAAAGTATACATAATATGGCACCATGGGAAAGGGCAAAACTGGGCACTCCCAAATGGATCTTCTCAATTTTGCGCTCCTTGGCTTGCCACCCTGTGATGGGGAACCTGCCGCACTACTCTAAATCTAGCACTGGGTATCTGGCTGGCCACTGGGAGAACAGGAAGCTGGATTAGATGGGCCATTGGCCTGATCTAGCAGGCTATTCTTGTGTTCTTATAACTTAAGCAGAGTTCCTGGCTGGTCTTTTTCCATTAATTTTTTTTATTAAGAAGATTTTATTTTTTTACGTGAAACACTTAATGCTGCAATTTAAAAACCCATCAAGCAGTTTCCGATGCTGAAATTGTTTCTCTCTCCACATTTGCAGATAGCAGCTATTGTTTAATATAGCTCTTCCGCCTTCCTTTGACTTCTGTTCATTTGTGCTGGCACTTGTTAGCTAATTAACGGTAAATTGACAACAACAAACACCATATGACAAATTTGTTCCTACAGAGGGGGATGAAATGTAGCCTTGATGAAGCGGAATAGATAATAATAATTATTATTTTGGTAATGCTAGAAAAATATTTGAGGTGTCTCAAAAACATAGACTACACCATCCTTTCATTGTTCCAACAGGAAAACTATTCTCAGGAGACTGTGAGAATGCAGGTTTGATTAGGAGCAAGAAAGGGGAGGAGCACTTAACCTTTCCTCCTTATGCTACTTTGCTAATCAAAGTTGCTATCATCAAGCTGCTTTTAAACTATGGAAGATGTGAGTACCTTTATCATTTATCATATAGATAGGAAAGCAGTTGAGGGTAGGATCTGAGTGGGAAACAACCAGATAAAATGGTGAAGCAGCCCTTCTCCCACTCCTTCTCTGATCAGATTTGTAGCCTCCGTCAGCTACTTTTCATTTTTAAAATGAACAAAAACCAAGCAACAATCAGCAGACTGTTTCACATGTCTTTTGTGTCTTTTACTTTGCAAAGATATACGTTCCTTCATGCTTGTGTTTGGATTATTCACCTATGAGCTCCCATGCTTTTTACCACCAGATTCTAGTTCAAATTCTCACATTTCCCCCCTGTTTGCTGCATATGTCGCCCAGACATGATTATGAAAACTCACTTTCCCACCCCCACATATGGAGGGAGAAATCTGTCAATTTTGGACCTTCGAGTTTCTCTCCCCCCCCCCAATCTTAACTTCAGTTATCTGCATTGCATTTTTTTATATTAAAAAAACCCGCCTGAAAATTCACCAGCATTTTAGTATAAATTCACCATAAAACCACTTCCGCATTCCCACGGAGGTGGTGTTGTGGGCTGGCCCCGACCGAACTCTCACGATGGGGGCTGGGAGCTCAGCCCCCTCGCGAGGGGGGAGTTCCCGCCTCTGTCAGACCCGGACCGATCAATAGGGTCGGCCGGGAGGCGGGGTTTCACTATTTTTAAGCAAGCTGGAGGCGGGAACTCAACCTCTTCTGCCCTGGCTCCCAGCTAGGCATTGGAAATTTGCATAAAAGAAGAAAGAGGGGCAGATTACGTCATCCTCTGCCCAGAAATTGGAGAATTAATTCTGTTAAAGGGGTTCCGGGGGCGGTAGCTTTGTCCTGAGCCTGCAGAGGTCAGGGCCTTATGGCACCCCCCAACGGTGGCCACAGGAGGTGTCCCAGTAGATGTACATCACTGGGCTCCTTTCTGGTCATTAATTTCTCCCAGACTGTAACACACGGGTTACAGTCGGATATAGCCGGTTAGGTTCCAATGCCTAAGCCAATACCGCTCCACATCCGAAACCAATAAAGTTGTGGCCTTTTCCACCCACTTAAACTTATTCTTTGTGTCTTGTATCTTATTTCACGGGGAGGGAGGGACATTGCCACACAATAAATTTATACTAAATTTACACTAAATTTATTCTAAGCGCCCCTTCCAAGTCTGCAATTCCATGATTCCAAACTTATTTTTGTATGCAGTTTTGACTAATGTACACATTTTGCAAATTATTTCCCCCATATGGTTTGTTTATTATATTCATTAATATATGCATTTATATGCGCACTGCATTGAGAACTCCATTGCATTGCACAATCCAGAGAAGTTTGAATTTCAGAGGGTGACTGTGTTTCACTTTATTTTATATGGTAGGTTTGCATTTAAATTTGAACTGCATCTCTCCCCCATCCCTACCACATGCCAGTTGCCAATCCATTTGCCCCTCCACACGACGCTTGCAAAACCAGGATTCTGCAAACAACTCTCTCTACCTCGGTTCCATCCAAGCTATTTCTAGCTTGAAAAGACAATGAAGAACTCTCATCCCCTTCTCCCTCCGGCCTTCTCTCACCCCATCTTCTCTTGCTTTCTTAAGCTATTTCCAAGCCCGGAATTGCAAAGGATGGATGACTAGAGAGGCAGATAAAGAAGAGAATTCTCATCCTCTCATATTGTTCTGTTCTGTCATCTCTTGGCCTTTCCCAGAAAGTCGGGAAGAAAAGAGTGAAGAGGAATTGGGTGGGATCAAAATGGCAGCGAAAGTCAAGAGGGGACTAGAGGCAAGTGGCATAAGGAAAACAACCCTCAAATGTATTTTATGTTTCTGAGTTTGGCATCACAACTGCAAACAGAATGATAGAGAGGTGGGGGCAGAGGGGCATGTGGAAGAAATCATGCTGAGCTTCACATGAAGATGCATTTTCATCCCCTCTGTCTGGAAACAGCAACAAAGGAAGAAAGACAGTCCTGCCTTTTCTTGATCCCTAGCAGCCTTATCTTTCCATGAAACATTCTATGAAGGGATGAGAAATTGTGACTTGACCAGCCAGAAGACCTCTGGGGGGACATCATTCTTACTCATAGGTGTGATATGAGTCTCAATGGGCAACTCTGATGTTTCGAGGTAGCTTTATTTTGGAACCCTGCCAGCTGATGGAAAATTCAACGTACATTATTATTATTATTATTTTAAAATGATAGTTTTAAAAATGGCCTTAATAAAGATTAAAAGTGTGGGTGTTAATAACCCTGGAAAGAGGTGTGAAAACCAGCTTGATTAATCAAGAACATTTTAAGAAAGGTGGCCTTGGTGTTACTGTCAGACATTCATTTAAGACAGCAGGGAATTCATTGTCAGAGAAATGTGCTGCAACAAAATTGAGGTTACAGTCACGTTGCAAGTTCAAAAATAAATTTCAAGATCAATGACTCCTTTGCAGACAAAGATGTGAGATATATTTTTGAGAAAGGCAGTATAATGGAGACAGTGTTGATACTAGCCACTATCTCTGCTCTTAACACATGGCTGTGTGGAATTTAATCCACCTTAATTAATATTTTTGGAAGGTTTGTTGGAAGTTATTTAGTGACCGAAGATGACTTTAGAAGAGTATTAACACCCATTATGGCTAGATAGCCAAATGCCAAAATTCTCTCTCTCTCTCTCTCTCTCTCTCTCTCTCTCTCTCTCTCTCTCTCTCTCTCTCTCTCTCTCTCTCTCTCTCTCTCTCACACACACACACACACAAGGCTTAAATTTGGTTAGAAGAGAAGGACTCATCAGATATATGGCAATCCTATAATTTAGAAAGGTAATGGATTTAATTCTTCTAGACAGTATTTCCTAACATCAATTTAACTTTTCTATTCATAATCTTCATATATGTGGATTAAACCCATAGCCCACTTAGACCATGTTGCTCAGTTTAAAAAATGACAATTGCACTGGGGGAAATGGAGAAAACTCAGACAATTTTAAGACTAAATGCTATGCCCATTCCATACAGAATATACAAGAGTTGCCCTATGATAATTGCTGGTGGATAGAGTAACATCCCTTCTCT
Source organism: Zootoca vivipara (assembly GCF_965207765.1). Taxonomy (NCBI): domain Eukaryota; kingdom Metazoa; phylum Chordata; class Lepidosauria; order Squamata; family Lacertidae; genus Zootoca; species Zootoca vivipara. The sequence continues at coordinate 31,732,846 of NC_142587.1, read as the reverse complement.
TTGTCCCATCGCTTCTCCTCCAACTTCCCTCTACTGGGGCCTCCTTAGTGCTAGAACAGAGCTTACCTGTGACCCTATAGGTTAGCCTTTTTCAACACTGGGTCTTTAGATGTTGTTGGACTACAACTCCCATCATCCCCAACCACTGGCCATGCTGGATAGGAATGATGGGAGTTGTAGTCCAGCACCACCTTCTGGAGCATTAATCCTGCTTTGTGGATGGTTTCAGGCCTATTCTACAAACGGCATATGAATGGGCATACTGGAATGTCCCTCGGCCACAAATTTCCATGGCTCTGGAGTAGCAAAGGCTACAAAGCAGGGCAGATAACATTTGAGGATAGGCTGTGCTAGGCCTCATTTACTATGTTCAGAGGCTTTCTCATGGCAAGGGATGGAGCGATATCAATGTCCTCTTAATATGCCAGCTGTCCTGGACATGAAAAGCTGGGGTGTAGCTAGGGTGGCCATGTGTCTTACTTCTGAGGACAGCCCTCTTCCAAAGAATTTTCAGGTTCAGGATGTGTATCAGACTTTCCTGCAATGGAATGCATCGACACTCAAGTCTTGCAAAAATAGTATTGGTTTCCCTTCATCCGCAGTCTGTCCCTTTCCCCTTAACACCTTGGTTAGTTTTTCTTTAACTGCGGCTGAATACAATATTTGCTCTTCCTGGGGAAGAGCATTTTCTTTTGGGCAGAGACCCAGGCTTCTAGGAGCCTTTTCAGTGCCCATCTGGGCTGTCTCCCCATATGGCACCAAGTTTTTCCACCCTTCCAATAGAAAATTGATCAGGCTCTCTGCCTAGCCTGGCCAATTAAACCACAGATATGGATCTTCTGGTGCCTAGTCAGCCAGCTTTAGGAGCAAGTCTCTCAAACTAAATTTTTTATTTGTTCAGTGTGATAAATTCCAGTTTCTGACATTTCTGATTTTGTCTTCTCTGTGGGTTGGATGGGTTGGATCTAATGCTTGGAAGGTGCCCTGCCCTCCCCCAATGTTTTTTTTAAGTTCTGTATGTAAATTAGCTATCTGAATAGAGATGGATTCCATGTGATCTGATGAGAAACCATCACCCTTTCCACCTTTTGCCGCCCACCTTTTCCACTAAAAAATATCAGAATTTTAAAGGTTAAGTAGGTGCAAGGAGCTGATTATTGTTCAAGGGAGGACAGAACGTCTAACACCCTGTTATCCAGATAATCACATGCATGTGCTCCCATATTTTAAAATGGAAGTTAAGACTGCTGTGATTCAAAAAGTAGTTTCTGGATGCAGAGGCGTAGGACGGTCAGGTGGTACCTGGTGCGGAAAATTTCTTGTCACCCCCACACACATTGATTTTTTTAAAAAAAAAATCTTACTTTTTTTTTGCCTGCAAAAACGGTTTTACGATATTTCATATTTTCCTACAAAGGAATGTGGATTCTGGGCCTCTGATAACAGGTAGGCGACTATGGACAGTTACAGGTAGGTAGCCGTGTTGGTCTGACGTAGTCGAAACAAAAATAATAATAAAAAAATAAATCCTTCCAGTAGCACCTTAGAGACCAACTAAGTTTGTCATTGGTATGAGCTTTCATGTGCATGCACACTTCTTCAGATACCTGAAGAAGGGATCTGAAGAAGTGTGCATGCACACGAAAGCTCATACCAATGACTTAGTTGGTCTCTAAGGTGCTACTGGAAGGAATTTTTTGTGGTTGTTTTTGTTTCGACTATGGACAGTTACTTAAATCTACAGGATGGATTGTGTTTTGGCTTGTGTTATTTTATTTACCTTTATTGTTTATTTAATAAAATTTATTTCAAAAAACCTGCAAAGTGGTTTACCAAAAAAACCCAAAAAAACCCCAGCAGTAAAATCAAGAAAAATTAACAATCCTACCTTAAAACATACAAAAGCTAAAATATTAAAATTAAAATTACTTCAACTTCCTAAGCATCTAGGTATGCTTGCCTAAAGAATGCTTTTAGCAGGTGCCCAGAAAGAGTCTAGCAAAGGCACATGCTTTGTTGTAATAGGCGGGGAGTTACAAAGTACAGGTGCTGTCACAGTAAACAACGCAGTACAGATATTATGTGGAACCTGTAGTAGTGCTTGTAACTACTGAAGGGGAGGTTTTATTTATTGTGATTTCACCATGCTCTGTATTATCTGAAGAGGAAAACATTGATTTAAAAAACAGGACTGCACAGCAGCAATCTAGTCTCATCGTGATCAGTGGGACTTATTCCTGAGCCGACGGTGCATAAAATGGGCTGCAATCCTATGCACCCCTTGCATCCAACTTGTACCTAAAACTCTGCACAAGCCTGTGCCAGAGAATTGTAGAGTTGGAAGGGACCCCTGGGGGGTCATCTAGCCAACCCCCTGGGGCAATGCAGGAATCTCAACTAGACCATCCCTGACCGATGGCCATTTGCCTTCTGTTTTCTCCCTCAGCCAGGACACACAACGACGGAGATTGGAGGTGGGGGGGGGAGATAAATTTTGACAACTAGACCATCCCTGACTGATGGACATCCTTCTTCTGTTTTTCCCCTCAGCCAGGACACAGAATGGATAAAGACACAACAATGGAGACTGGAGGTGGGGGAGGGAAACCCAGCAGAGGGTAGGGGAGTAGGGCAGTTCAACCCCCCCCCTTTTTTTTTTTTAAAAAAAAGCCTGCTCCAAAGGTCTTATCTTACTAAACTAGGGATTATATAGCTATGTCTGAAATTTCATGCATATCAGTTAATATCTTGACCCTGCTCCACTGAATTGAAATTTCAGCCTTCACGACATAGGAAAATGGCCAAGTAAACAGCTATTTTCGTGGAGGAGGGTCAAGATATCAACTGATATGCATGAAATTTCATATATAGCTATATAATCCCTAGTGTAGTAAGATAAGACCATTAGAGCAGGCATTTTTTTTTTAAAAAAAGGGTTTTTATGAACTGCCCTAGTAGGGCAGTAATTGTTCCTTGATAATTTGTCACCCCCCTCCATGATGGCACCTGGGGTGCCCACCCTCCCCTTCCTACGCCCCTACCTGGATGGCATGAATATGTGTGTTTAAGAATCTGTTACATTGCTTCTCTTGCTTCATCTTATGACTAGGAAGGGAATATGCATGTATATTTGCACAACTTGTCTACAAACCAGGGCTTGCTTTGGTTTTAGGAGGACAATGAGACCGGCTGAGATCTAATCTAAGAGGCTGGGAATTTTAGAAATGAGAAGACTCCAATTGCTTCTGACACTCACTATCTGATAAGAGAGACTAATGCTTCTGGTTCTGCAGATGATACAAACCCAAGGATTTTTAAAGCTGGCTAAGCCTCAGACCTGAGATAGGAGTTCGCCAAATTAAAAAAAGCACATGCTCTTTATCACTTTAGACGACTGCGAAATAGGTACCAGTGCATCACCCATGTAAATCTGTTGGGAGCTGCCTGGTGTAAGGAGAAATAGTAAGTTACTCATAAACTGCCCAAGCCTTCTGGTACCCAGAGAATATGCATGTTTACTTGTATGTACATCCCAATGTATAAAATAGGACCTACTTCCATGCGAAGTTCCGTAGCTCACAGTTGGGTGGCTTTCAAAATGTGGCTTTAATTGTGCATTCTTCATATTGCCATAGAGCTCAGATGACCTTTTATCTAGAACAGAGATAGTTTCTAATGCTATGCCCTTCCAATAAACCCAGTATATGGAAACAAGTTTCCATGCGTGATGACTCTTTTTATTTAAATAAAGTTTACAGCCCGCCTTTCTTCTGCCATGTGGAAGGTTCCAAGGTGCTTTTCCATCCAGGAACAGACCAGCAAAAAGAGGCAGGAAAGAGAGACAAAACTTGCTTGGAACTCACTTCACCATGAAGTCTTTAAAACAAGCATAGGCAAACTCCGGCCCTCCAGATGTTTGGGACTACAATTCCCATCATCCCTGACCACTGGTCCTGTTAGCTAGGGGTGATGGGGATTGTAGTCCCAAATGTAGTTTGACTATGCCTGCTTTAAAACCTTAATTTCTCTAAACAATATACAGCCATTTATCTTCAATGGGAATGCAACCTTACTGTATGCTTATTATATTTGATTGATATTGCTACATTTTACTTATGGTTTATTTTATAATAATTTAACTTTTCCTACAGTTTATATTATCAAATGGAATTCTTTGGATTGTCATATTATGTTTGAAAGTGATCTAGCATTTGAGCGCTATCATCATGATGTATTGATTTGCATTTTCTGTTGTGTTGTGAGCCATTTTAAACATATTTATATGGAAAAGCAGCCTACAAATGGAATTAATAAACAAACCAACCTGCACTTAAAGCACCACATAGCAAGTCTAATATCGGACAGATTTAACAATCAACAACCATACTTTATATAGTCCCACATTTGTCACTGAAATTCTTAAGTATGATATGGTTGAATTTAATTTTTGTTACTTATGTCGTATTGTAAAGAATAATTGGATTAATTATGTCCATGGTTTTTGTCCAAAGGTCCTGAAAAAGGGGTGTTTTACTCCAAATAGGGTTGAGATACAATAAAACGTTTTGCAGCTGAAAACAACATGAGTGAATCCCCATTTCATTAGATGGATTGACCTCCATTCCAAACTTGAGACAAATAAGGGAACAGCTGCAAATTCTGCTCCTATTTCTATTCTTGTCAGAATTCTCTGACATCCCTATTTGAGCCATGGACAAGTGTTTGCATGAAATAAAGTACACTTATTGTTTTGTACAATTCAACTATCTGTGCATACAGGTACAGAGATTGCACATTCATTGAATTCCGTGTAGGAACACTCCTAATTTATATAACTTTTGAAGTCCTGCAAGGCAGAGTCAAGTCAGGTGTGATGTTTTCCCCACATGAATTCCTTTTCATGTGAAAAATCACTTCTGTGAATATTTATATACAAGTGTCTCAAAGGTAAAGGTAGCATTTCTCTAGCATTAGGAAGAGCCTTTCAAATTTGCATTTTTAAACGAAACTGCTTCTGTTCTGAGCCAAAATCGCCACCACAACCACCGTCACAAGTATAAAAAGGTGTATCAAAGTATATCTAAAAACTTTTCAAACTGTGCTTCGTTGCAAAATTGCCACTGTAAAATATCCTCTGCAGCTATAAAATGTCAAGACATTTCCTAATCCTCTAATAACGAAGTCTCATTCTCTTAAAATTAATCTTTTCTTAGCCAAATGGCGGAGCACATACTTTTGGGGGGGGTGGCAACTAGACCACCCTCCTTCCAAGGTTTGTCGGAGAAAATTAGGTGCTATGTTGCTATGCTGTCATGTGAAAGAGCAGTTCTCAGAAATTTTATAAATATGAGGGACTGAATTCAAAATCTTAGGAATAATAATAATAATAATAATAATAATAATAATAATATACTGCCCTATACCCGGAGGTCTCAGGACGGTTCACAGAACAAAATCAAAATATAAAACCACAAAATTTATAATCAAAATAAAAACAACAACCCAATAACCCCCATAGTGGCAATGCCACTATAAATGCATAGAAAGCAATTTCCTTTGTGGACAGCTGACTTTATAAATATTACCTACATGACCTTCCTGGAATTATAAGGTTTTGAGAAGTGCTGGAAGCAGGCCACTTAAATAGGCTGACCTGACCTAGCAATTGCCATATTCGGCTGTACTGTATAGAAATCATTTCGCTAAAGTGGGAGGCCTTTGTTTTTGCCATCTGATGGAGCGGAAACATGGCCTGCCAAGCAAAATTATGGATTGTGTTATTCTGAATCCCCCCCCCCCCCGGGCTTATTTATTTATTTTCCTACCATTCTTCAAAACTCTTTAACTTTTTTTTTTTAAAGCATCACTAGCTTCCCCTGCCTTTAATTCACAATTCATTGATAAAGGACAAGAAGCAATTCATTTCTATTTCACACACCTTGGAATTTGCTGTCTGTGTTCATCTTTTTTCTTCTGGGAGAGAGGAAATCTTTTTGTAGGACTGCAGAATTGGAGGGTGGTTTTTTTTTTTTTTTTACTACAAAGAAAAATGCCTTTGCCAGTCATTGTGAGTATAGCAGGTAGCCAGCTTCAACCTGGATTCTATCCTTATCAGACCACTTAAATGGTCTAATCTGACTCAGCCAACTATTAACTATCTGCACCATTAGGTGCCCTGGAAGCCCTGCTTTAATTTCATACAAACAAACAAACAAACAAACAAACATTCAAGTTCCTAACTCTTGTGGGATCAGAAATATTAGGCAAAATATGTAGATGCTATTCTTCACTTATGTTCATTAACAGCCTGAGTTGGAGGATTCTACAGAATATCATGTGGGGAACAGAACGCAAGACTAGATGGATCTTCTGATCCAGCAAGGGCCTTCTTCTTAGAATATTTTTATTTAATTTTCCCCACTACAAATATACAGAGATAGGTGTAAAACAACATAATATCTCAGCACATCCATTCACGGTTACATTTGCCATACTGTCCCCAAGTCTAAGCCAAAGTGTCTTTCAATAAATCACCATGTGTGCAGATGGCGGTTCATGCTGGTGTTGTGACTTATTGATATGGCTAAGGAAACAGAGACAGTTATGCCCAAGGTGTCCTTGTGTCTTCGCGTCTCCTTCACTTGCCCTGTCAAAAAGCTAAAAGGTAAAGAAAGCTACCAAACTCTTACATATCATCTATTTAAACTTAAGCCTTTTCTATTCCCCCCACCCCATGCTTACTTTTCAACTGACAAGCAACCACCATCAGAAATGTTATTGAATCCTTGGAATGCAAGATAGAATTTGAACCATCAAAAATTGATAATAAAACCAGTTGTGGAATTTATTGCATTTGCCGACCTATTATCACTTTCACAAAATACTTCATGTCAAAATGATTTAAATGATTTATAGCTACGCAATCTTCCTTATGTATCTCATACCCTATATCACTTTTTATTTAAAGTGTTGCTAGTATAATTTAATTTGTTAGGGGTAAGATGCCATGTCTATATGAGTTTCAGTGTATTTTCTCATATGTTTACGGAAACTGAGGCAACATCACACTTTTAAAACACCATTCCACTTTAAATAGTCATTTTGGGGACTGTAGTTTGTGAAGGGTGCTGAAAATTGTTTTCCCTATTCCCTTACACAGTGCTATTTTTCTAGAAAAGGAGGTGCCAGAACTCTCCAAAGGAGTGCCTCCCTTGTTCTCTTATAATGGCAATTGTGTCCACCCAAGGGGTGCCGAAGACGAGTTCCGGTTAGTTCTGCCTAAAAAAGAAGCCCTGCCCCTACAGTTCCTAGATTTCCCTGTGTTATAGGAATTCTAAGGTCACACACACACACACACACACACACACACACATTATATATATATATATATATATATATATATATATATATATATATATAGTATAATAAATGTTCATAAATGTACAAGGCAAACACATACGCAAGTATATGGAGCACGTATCTGAAATAGTACAGGAGAACAATCCTGAAGCCATTTTGACTCTCCCAAATTGACCTCAAATATTTCTCTGCAAAGAGGAAGGAAATGGGAAAAGCTTTCCAATTGTCTTTGGACTGTAGGGGCTTTCACCTCCCTGTAAATACAGTCTGGCAAGTATCTGTTAAGCTGAGCACACTATCAATATGCCTATGAGATTCAGGAACTATTTACCATCTCAAAGGAATGGCCAGGCTACCCAGAAAAGGCAATCAGATAAAGGCATTATCAGGTATCCTGGCAGACAGGAGAGAAGCAACACACTCAAATTTCTGCTGCGGACCACCTCTTTCTGTGATGTATGTATGGTGTTTTTTTTGGGGGGGGGGAGGGTGTTTCGAGCTACAGGGTAGGCAATTTCAAAAGTCTATATAAGAGCTTGCACATCAGTGTTCTGGGTTCCTCTCCTCCCTCCCTGCGTGGGGTGAGCGAGGGACCCTGTTGCAACAGTTTAATAAAGATCATGCTTACTAGTTGCTCTGCTTCTCAATATTGTGGAGAGGGTGCACCTCAGCAGGCACATATTTCCACATGTGGTGGGAGTGCCCCAAAATCCAACTATTCTGGACAACAACCATAAGACAACCACCTACATCAGGCATCCCCAAACTTCGGCCCTCCAGATGTTTTGGACTACAATTCCCATCATCCCTGACCGCTGGTCCTGTTAGCTAGAGATCATGGGAGTTGTAGGCCGAAACATCTGGAGGGCCGCAGTTGGGGATGCCTAACCTACATCATAAAGAACTCATAACCCACTTACTCTCAGCAGCCAGAAACACCATAACCAGACACTGGAGAGTCCTGTCAGGAGTAAGCATGGACCAATGGTACCAAATAGTATGGGAAACAGCCTTACTAGAAAAACTAACTAATAAGCTGAAACTGACATGGGGACAAATAGAAGAAGACAGCTTCACCCTGGGATGGCTCCCCTTTATCACATACACAGCCCAACAAGACAATGACAAAAATCCATCAACAGCGTACAAATCAATATGGCTAACCTGATCCAAAACACCCACCCACCCACCCCACTCACACACAAAACAAAGACCACCACAGCCAACCACAAATAAACAGCCATATCCTAGGCCAACCCCAACATCTCTTACCACCAAAGGAACACAAGCGAACCTACACAAGCGAAGCTGACAAAAAACCCACATATATTAAGTAGAAACATAGAAACACCCCCACCCCCGCCCATCTTTCCCCCATCTACCCCTTTCCCCGTTTTCTTCCCAATGTCTCAACAAATGAAACTGATTTGTAAAAATGTTATGAGAGACATTGCACATATTTTTGTGAATCAAGAAAATCTTTAATAATAATAATAATAACGATAATAATTCTCTGGTTGGCCTCTGTTATTTTCTCCTACCAATAGAGAACCTACATACGGACTCTATACTGGCTCTTGGGGGGGGTGGCGAAGCAGTTTCTTCTTATAACACCTGTGAAGGAGGAGTGCTCTCTCTCTGAAATAATCATGTAAATCTCAGTTTGTTTTTTGTTACAGATGAGGCAGTTAGCATTCCTTTTTTAGTTTTTGGCTTTAATTTACAAGAGGGGCTTCAGCTTTTAGGTGTTATTTACGAAATATCATGCCAGTCCCGGGACAGGGAGTCAGTTAAGCTTCCATATTTGTTGGTGGTGTCATTACTCCTCAGCAAGACTATTTTCTTATATTCTTACATTCATTAGAACATCCCTTTTTTGACAGCAGTTTCCAATGTCGTTTCCTTACCCACACTAGTAAATCCTCCCATTTGCATTATGTGAAAGAGCTCCGATTCCAAACACAGAATGCAGAATGCTGCCTTAAACCAGGGGTCAGCGACCTTTTTCAGCTGTGGGCCGGTCCACTGTCCCTCAGACCATGTGGTGGGCCGGACTATATTTTGGGGGGGGGGGGAAATGAATGAATTCCTATGCCCCACAAATAACCCAGAGATGCATTTTAAATAAAAGCACACATTCTATTCATGTAAAAACACCAGGCAGGCCCCACAAATAACCCAGAGATGCATTTTAAATAAAAGCACACATTCTACTCATGTAAAAACACGCTGATTCCCGGACCGTCTGTGGGCTGGATTGAGAAGGCGATTGGGCCGCATCCAGCCCACGGGCCTGAGTTTTCTTACCCCTGCCTTAAACTGAATCAAACTGTAGATACATCTAGCTCAGCATTGTCTCTACTGACGGGGAGCAGTGATTCTCTGGAGTTTTAGAAGGGGGTCTCTCTCTCTCGCGTACCTGGGTATGGCAGGGATTGAGCCTGGGACCTGCTGGAACCAAAAAAGATACTTTTCTGCCAAACTAAGGCCCTTCCTATGGATCTCAGTCACCACAATTTCAGTTAGCACTTGTTGTTCAAACAATAGGTTACACACACCCACACACCCTGGAAATTATCAGAAACAGAGCTTCAAATGTAGGCTGCCATATTGTTTCTAGCATTTCAAAAATGTAGAGTCCAAATGCAGTTTGTGTGAGCACATTATAGTTTCTCTCACAGTTTACTTGAAACCTAGCATGCCACATTTCAAACATAAACTGACGTTTCCTAGTTCAACAGAGTATTAATGGTAAATACAGCTTTCCTTTGCTATGTAAGTGCAGTAGTTATGGAGCTTATTCATCGTGCATGTAGGGCAAAAATAGTTGAACACATAGCTTGACGTTGCCTAATGTATATGTTTAAGCATACCTACTCAACCTCAAGTGAACCAGTTCTGTTCTTCCAGAGGAACATTCTTTTTTTGGGGGGGGTCAGTTCTTTCCCAGCTGCATTAGACCAAAACATTAGATGTTTTATTCCGGAACCTTTCACATGGTCAAAATCAGCTCCAGGTGAGCATCAGACAGACATGTTTCACAGTGAGAAAGCACGTGGAAAGCACACAAATTCTTGGATTTTCCCAAGAATGAACCTCACTATAGTTTGACCACCCTCTGGTTTGCAACGTATTTATTCAAAGCAGTGCTTTTTTCTGGGGGTACACAGGGTATCCTAAACATTTTGTGAATCTTTGTATTTTTGTCCATTTACTGTATTTATTTTCCCTGATTTGAAGTATAAAATGGTGGTTTTCTTGAGTCAGAATGAGAGTACCCCTAAACATTTTTTAAAGAAAAAAAAAACACTAATTCAAAGTATGTGGTATATAAATCATCTGTGGAATGACCCTATTTTTGCCACCCAACTATAACCCAATAGCTTGATTTTATTAACTGATGAATAGGAATAGCAGTCCATAAGAATGGGCAATTGGGGCCTGATCGTGTGCCCTTGGATCTCTGAGCTAACTCAGTATTCTGTTGTGGTTGCTATATGTTGACAGCACTAGGGATGCTGTAGGACAAGGCTTGATAACATATGACCCTCCAGAAGTTGTTAGACTCTCATCTTCATCAGTTCCAGGCGCTATGGCCAATGGAACCTGATGGGATTTGAAACCTTTTTGGCTATGATATATCACTCTTAACCCCGCTTATCATACGACAGCAGTTTGAGACGCACAATGGTAAAATGCAAAGCTCAGAAAGAAACACAGTGTTCAGAACTCTGTAATTCCATATTTTGCTGCACTGTGGCATTTCTCAAAAATGAAGTCTATTTTCCAAGTGAATGATATCCTTGTCATATCTGGGAGACCAGCCGCGCTCATAAGAGGAATGAGTTGCTCAGTTCTGCCTTCCCAGCTCAAGAGATTCATTTTGTGTGCATGGCATATTTCTAAATCCAGTTGCTCAATCCACATTATACAGACGTTCAGAAGTTCCAAGTTTTAAGATTGAATGTATTAACTGTTACAGAGGGAAGGATGTCGTAAGTCTCCTGCCATTTTGTGAAGAAAGCCAACAGACAAACGGCTGAGGGAACTCTGGAGCGTATTTGTACAGAGGCTTTGGCCTAATGCAAATACTCTGAGTTCAATGGCTTAACAAGTGTTTTCCCCCTCCATCTTACAATTCACCTCACTCAAAAGAAAGGAAACCAGGCAGTCAGAACTCATTTGCATATCTTAATTAATTCAAATGCATGCACATTTTTAAAAGCCCCCTCTGCCTTGCTCTGAGGCTGAGCTGTACACATTCAAATGGCAAAAAAGAAAAGAAAAAAGAAGAAGAACCAGGAAGGCTAGGATAAACTCTGCTTTGTTCCCACAAAGCACGGTACACCACTGACTGTACATTCCAGTTCTCACTTACTCCAACACTGTGCTGGTTGTCCTCAACTTCCCCCCTACTCTAGTCACGATGGAGTTGGTTTCACAGCCTGTGACACTAGGAAGTTCCTGGAGCTGTAGTGTTCCAATACAGGTATATACTTGCAAAGCTCTGTTTGAAAGACTACAACTCCCAGAATATTCCATTTTTCCATGTACTGCTTGAAGAAACTGCATTTTTGTGTTTGCTTTTAAAGATGATACCTGTTGCAGGAAAAAAATGTGGGCAATTATGAAGAATTAGCAGAAACACAGACATTCGCTCATCAGCTTTACTTTCAAAATTACATTTCAGAGTTCATGTTAATTCAGGTGGAAAGAGAGAGAGAGAAAGACTTCACATGGAACTGTCCCCTGAAGTTCTCTGTTGCTTTATAAATGAAAGCTCTGTGTTTTTGTTTCTTTGTGTTTCCTCATTGTCATAAATTAAAATTGGAAATCAAAGTTGTCTATACCTGGCCTGAGAAAACCGGCACTAGCATGAAAGCAGTAACCTGAGATGGAATAATTAGGTGGTAGCTGAATTTAGGGAAACGTAACAGTGCATTATTTTTTTAAAAAATGATTTCTCCCCAAGACAATTTCAGCTAGACAATTTTTAGAAAATGGATCAGTGATAACAGGGAAATCAGATTTATTTCATTTCTTTGTACTATGTAACTGGTAACATGTTCATTCCCACCTAGACACCTCTCTAAGTAAGAGGAGGAAAACCCCACCAACTGGGTTAGAATGTACAAAATAGGAAGAGTTGTCAACCTTATGGCATACTTAAGACCTGGATTCAGCCAAGGATTTATTGGGAGGTGATATATCATGACAGGAAGGAAATTTCAAAATATATGAGGAAACAAATGTGATACAGCAACAGCAGAGCTCTCATTTCTGAGACAAAATCATTTTGTGGATTATCAACAGGGCTAAAGAGCTTAAACAATGATTAGTTGCTTCTCCACAAACCTCTTTGAAATACATTTGGGTTGCTCAGCAACAGTATGTGATGAACAAACTTAGCAGACTCTTAGGTTCTCCACAAAATACGTTCTAGGTTGTTGAATATCCAGCATGATGGCTGGAGTTGAAGGAAAGCAGTTTGGGGATTTGATGGATAAGGGAAGAGAAATGGACTTAGTAAGTGTACAAGGGAAAGGAAGTTTGGAAACTCAGGATGGTGGGTGATGGGTGGAGTGGATTTGGATTGTCTCGGAAATATGGCAAGCTAATTTCTGATTCCCCCCCCTTTGCAAATCAACCAGCTTATGTTTGAGGAAATCCACCTTGAACTGGTGGTAGTGGGGGTAGTTCACCCATCTCTAGCTTAAATACTAGGAGTATGTGCTGAAGACAAGATTTTGGAAGGTTGGTTGCTTCAGAAAAGACCACCTCAGCAATAGTCATTTCCGATTGGTTTTCAAAACCTCACTTCACCTTGGAAAATCTGATACTTAACTGTAGTGGAGAGAACAACAAATAGCCATAACAATTTATAACAAAATGAATGACATTTGTTGGCATAGAAGCACTTTTTGAGAAGATGAAGCCTGCCAAATTTCAGACAGATAGATGTATGTGTGTGCAAGGAGAACTGTTAAAGTTCTGGTGGAAAGGGACTTGCTTACTCCCCCTGTGGGCTTGGGGGCAATTTATTTGAAAACAGCAAAGACTGTAGAGGTGATCTTAGGTAAGTAACAGGAAAAAGTTCAGAATGATTACTTTGAATGTTTTTGTGGATGAGTATGGAGTGAAGAGGTTTGCTTACTTGTTGTGGTTTGAATGTCATTTCTATGAAAATAGCATCTGTCTTAAATGGGACCCTTGGTAAATAACAGAGGTGGGGCAGATTCACAATGCAAGATTAGCAGCAGTTCTGCCACTGCTGTTTACCATTGGGGAGAGATGAGAAGGAAGGGACATTGGTGATGACAATCCATTGCTCCTGCGGATGCACTTACATTGTGTTGGCCTAACATTGTGGCTCCACTTCTCTGGGTGAGTCACTTGTGCTAAAATAACCTACATTTCAGTAGGATTGGGGCAGGGGTTAGGGAGCCATACTGAATGAAAAATCAGTTTGAGGCTTTTCTTTGTGTTGTCTACTTAATTGACACCAACTGATAAGCTGAGTTCTTCTGCATCCCTTCCTAAAGCACTCTGACTGCAAGTGAAAGGATGACTAAGTTATCCCTTAGTTGGAAGCCAAAACTTTCACTCATAAAACTGCACCGCCCTCTTCTTTCTCACCCTTTCCCCTCCACCCCTGGTCTTCATATGGAGAGCTTGAAGATATGTACAGTGGTACCTCTACTTACGAATGTTTCTACTTACGAATGTTTCTACTTACGAATGGAGCTCCGTCTGCCATCTTAGATGCTGTTTAGATTGGATTTTTTCTACTTACGAATTTTTAGATAGGGTTGCTTCTACTTACAATTTTTTTTCTCCCAATGCATTCCTATGGGATTCGACTTACAATTTTTTCCGACTTACGAATGTGCGTTCGGAACGCATTAAATTCGTAAGTAGAGGTACCACTGTAGTCATTTTAAAGTTCTCTCGGAACTCCTCTACAAAGCTCTGAATGGCCACAAGGACTTCAGGAGCAACTCAGTTCAGTCTGTGATACCTCAGAGGACACCCGATTCATCTCAGAAGAAGAACCCCAAATCTTTTTGAAGGGGCTGGATTTGGCTTGGGATTTCAGATCCACCAAAACAGAACACATAGCCCTACTAAATGCTGACTCTAAATATTCTCAGGAACATTCTCAGAAAGGTGTGAAGAATTAATACCCTCCACATTATTTAATTTATTAATTACACCTGCAATTCAAATAATTTAATTACACAGGCAATTATTTCTTCTTTGAAATCCCCAAACAAAGGCAGGCAAATGCCATGTAAATTTATTGTCAAGAAAGGGCATTCAATACAATAATAGTGACAAGAAAACAAGCACAAGTTGAATGATAAAAAATGCAGATTACATTCGTCGAGAAAGGTTACTGTACATTTTTTCATCTGTTAATTGCCCTTATACAAATTACATTCTAACGCTTTCCATGTTTGGTATGCATTTAAACGTGAGGCAATACTATTTTGCTGGAAAACTGGAAAGCACATGCTATTAAAGCCCAGAGCAGGGGTGGACTTGGGTATTTCACATTTCAGCATCGGCCTCTGTGAGGCCAAAATTCAGCACCCCCTCCCCACCTCTCCTCTTCTGTTCCACTCAGTGCACTACATCAGGGGGGTCAGCAACCTTTTTCAGCCGTGGGCCGGTCTACCATCCCTCAGACCATGTGGTGGGCCAGATTATCTATCTATCTATCATCTATCTATCTATCTATCTATCTATCTATCTATCTATCTATCTATCTATCATCTATCTATCTATCATCTATATATAAATGAACGAATTCCTATTCCCCACAAATAACCCAGAGATGCAGAGATGCATTTTAAATAAAAGGACACATTCTACTCATTCTACTTAATGAAAAAATATTCACAGCTAGCAAAATTTACTGGAAGAATTAGAGGACAAACAAAACAAAAAATTAAAAAGGAATGGAGGATCTTTGATGAGTATATATTGAATAATGGGATATCCTAAATCCAAACGGCAGAACAAAATTGAATCTAAATCGAAGTTAAAGGGAAGATTATATGCTAGAAGATTATCTGCTAATAGAATAAGAATTGTGCGATATAATAAGGTAAATATATGTAAATTACAGAGAGAAGAATAGAGAAGACGTAAATGATGGTTTAATTTATATTTTTGTTCCTTTTTTCTTTTTCTATTGTAAATGATTTTTGTATGTAGAATTTTTTTTTGTAAACATGTTGTGTGTCAATGTTTTTAGAGAAAGAAACTAATAAAAATTTATTATTACTGTTTTATTTTTTAAGGACACATTCTACTCATGTAAAAACACGCTGATTCCCGGACCATCTGCGGGCCAGATTTAGAAGGTGATTGGGCCTCATCTGGCCCCTGGGCCTTAGGCTGCCTACCCCTGCACTACATCATAGTTTCAATGCCCTGCAGCGCCACACAATACCCAGCCCATCAGTTGCTGCAGCAAAGGTGCCACGCCATATCTATCACTGGCATTGTTTACACAGCACCATCTGTTGTGAAAAAAATAATGAATGTGTTACCTGCAAACAACCACATCTTGTTAGAAGTAGGCTATCCATCCAAATACTCATTGAAAAATGCTGTTACTTGGCAAGTGGGTGTGATGTTGTCAGACCTCCCCCCCCAGTCACTAACATATGCAAGTTCAAAAGAGTGCTTCCTACTTCCTGAGAACTTGGCCTCTTTAGATATGAAGCACATTCAAAGGGGAAAGTAAAGCTTTCACAGCTACTTCCACCAACTCCTGAGGTTTGCAACTGGGTCAGTGTTGACATCTAAAAGCCAGACCCTTTTTGAAGTCTTACAAGTCCATTGTTGTAACAGAAGAGATACAAAAGTGCCCTCACATGAATGAACTTCAGCAGTGGGTAGATCAGAGCCTTTGCAAACACGAAGTGTGTCATCTTCCCTTGTAGTAACACAGAAAGTGCTTTCGCAACGCGAGACATATCTGAAGGCTACTTTGTTTCAGTAATAACCCTGCAATGCTGAAAAGCATTTGGTTGAAATAAGAACTTTAATCTTCCTTCAGTGCGCATTCAGACTTGCAGTTGTTTGATTTACCAAGAAATTATTTTATAAATTCATTTCTTTGCCTGAGGTTTCCCCAACAGCAGTATGGAATGTTAAACCTGACATTTTGCAATCTGCATTATCAATGGAGTTGCTAACCAATGACCAACGCACCACTGAATTGGCAAATACTGTACTGTCCTCTTCACTTCCCCAAACTAAGGTTTGGAATCTAATATCTTAATTGTATTGTCTGGGGGAGGATGCTGAACCTAATATTTTAAAGTGAATTTTCTCCCCAATGCAGTCTTTTCAAAACTGCAAATATGGTTGATACACTTTAACTTGTGGTGAGTCTCTTGCTTGCGTCGTGCAGTGAGAGAAGCAGAGAGAGAGTCTTGGACTCTTGTTGGACTCTAAGCATGCCTTGACCATGGCAGTGGTGAATGTCTGTATATATTTGCTACCAATTTGCTTTTATTCCTGTCAAGCAAACCTCTACACGTGACTGAATCTTTATTTTATTGCCTACTGTGTACTTTCAACCTTGAAGATGCTTCCAAGGAAGGAGCTGCATTGAGTTGTAACTGCTGAGTATGGATACTGGCACACACACACGCAGCAAAAGTGATGCCGGACCCAATCCTTCTAAATCATCCATCAGAGATTGATGGATTGATCCAACAGGGACTATCTGTCTCTATATCTCCCTTAAGATCTTTGGTTGAGATCCAACTATGGGGTGTCCTTGACATCTGAGGTGATGCAGGTGACTAGCAGAGAGAGGTAACAGAACACTCCCCCCCCCAAATACTTTGCCCAGTACAGTGGACCCTCGGGTTAAGTTACCTTCGGGTAACGTAAACCTCAGGTTGCAAATGCGACAACCCCGGAAGTGTATACTTCTGGGTTTCCCCGCATGTGCATATGCAGAAGCGTTCTGTGTGCAATGTGTGCACGCAGAAGTGCTCTGTGCGCAGAAGTGCTCAATCATGCCATGCGCATGCTCAGAAGGGTGCCTCCGGTTACAAAGTTTTTGGGATGCGGCTGGGCCTCTGGAACAGATCCTGTTTGTAACCAGAGGTACCACTGTAGCTTGCTTTTGCAACATTTTTAAAAAATTCCCTAAGCTTTAGAGGTACAATTTTAATCTGATTGTATTTTGTATCTTTAAATATCATGTATTTCCTATTATTTTGTAAGCCACCTGGATTTCATACAATCAGTCTTAGAACAGTTCTTCAATAGGTACTCATATAATGTTAATTAAAAAGGATCATGATAACAACCATCTTGATGACTGTTTTATGCTGCTTTATGATTTTGTGGCATTTTAGTTTATTATGGGCTTTTGTGGAGCGGGATCTATAAAGGCAAAGGAGGAAAAAGGACCCAAGATGAAAGAACTGCCAAATCCAAAGGCCTGCCAAGCTCACATCAACAAGGCAAAAGGTGGTGTATAGAGATAAACAAAGTTCATGATTTCTCTCAGTTCCTCATTTTTCCAATGTACAGTTCATTACATTTCCACATCAGTTCACGATTTATTTATTTATTTATTTATTAAATCTCACAAAACTATATTAGCGTTTGTCTTAATACAGTGGTACCTCGTTTTAAGAACAGTCGTGTTTATGAACGATTCGGTTTACAAACTCCGCAAAACCAGAAGTAGTGTTTGCAACTTTACCTCGGTCTAAGAACGGAATCTGAATGGTGGAAGGGCACCGGCGGTGGGAGGCCTCATTAGGGAAAGCGCGCCTTCATTTAAGAATGATTTCGGTTTAAGAGCGGACTTCCGGAATGGATCAGGTTTGTAAACTGAGGTACCACTGTCTACGTACATATTTTTCTATGCAATTTTGCAAATATGTTTTTTTCAGTTTCCCCCTATATTATGCATTTTTGTATGCTACTTACACACATGCATGCACACCCCACTTTTGCCTAAAACACATTTTTTGTGCTATAGATGATAGATAGATGATAGATATATTCAGAACTGTATCACCGCATTCAGAAAAGTGCATATTTCAAAGGCTAGCTGCCTTCCAGTGGTTTTGGAAATGTAAATTACATTATATAAACTGTACTGAATTTCCTCCCCATTCCTTAGTGGTGGGCAGGGTATTTTGTATTTCCCCATTCCCTTTCTTCAGCTTTTTTAAAAAAGTGTTTTCTCCCCATGTCAAGGCTCTGCTAAGGCTTCAGGAAAGCTATTCCTCCCCCGGTTGCAGCAAGAGCTTAAAAAAACAAGAAGAGTCATTTTTAATTAGTTTTATTCAATCCTAACAGTGAGAGACAAAAGAACGCAACAAGCCTTAACATGGCGTAGGTCCAAACTGGGCTCCACCTCCCACATTCCTAGCGGCAACATGTCTCCTTACGGTGGCTGTTTGTGGCCAAAAGTCTCTGATTCCGTTGTTCCTGCACCCTTAATGAACGCTGAGTTCTGGGAGAAGGGGGGGTCTGAAATACTCTCCAGTGACAACATGTCAGCAGGCTGCCGTGTCGCAATCCCCCCCCCCTCTTCTAAAACTTCCCCAACTCTTATGTTCCCTCAAACTCCTTAAAGCCCTGCCGTAAATCAATGCTGCCTTCCCCCTTTTCCTCCAGCGTCAGGAGAAGGGGGGAGGGGATCTCCACCACTCCTCTTCCATTTCGCCCTCTTGACTCCAATCCCTGACACCCCAAAGGTTTCAGTGGGAGAATATATATGTATGCCAGTCCTAGAACTGACATAGAAGAGTTTGGATTTGATATCCCACTTTATCACTACCCGAAGGAGTCTCAAAGCAGCTAACAATCTCCTTTCCACCTCCTCCTCCACAACAGACACCCTGTGAGGTGGGTGGGGCTGAGAGACTTCAGAGAAGTGTGACTAGCCCAAGGTCACCCAGCAGCTGCATGTGGAGGAGCGGAGATGCGAACCCGGTTCCCCAGATTACAAGTCTACCGCTTTTAACCACTACACCACACTGGCTCTCTCCTCATAGCTCTCTCCTCACCCTTCCTTTCAGATCTAGCAAACCCAAAGCCTTCCCTGATCTCCCCCCAACTTGCCTCCAGAACACCTCATTTTCTCACTACCCACTATCAAAACCCCATGATGTAGGAGAGATAGTTATAGAGGAGAAAGGTACAGACAAAGCTGGATTAAGACCTTTAGAGGCACTAAGCACTGAAAAGATTATGGTGTCCCTCATATGTAATTCAAAATAGAATCCATGCTTGGAATATTTAGAGTTGGCCAAACTGACATGCAGAATCCAAGATCAAGAGGACACAAAATTCAGAAAAGAATGGAGTAAATTTATGGATTATGCAAAGGAGAATTATAAGAACTTAAAGACCCTGGTGGGTATAAATTAGACCCTACAATATTGATTCAGCATTGATACAGTATTTGGTATTGAGTTAGTATTTAGTATCGAAAAATTGTAAAATGTGCGAGTAAAGCGAAAGAAATTACCTGCTTAAGGGAGGGGTGGAGTCAAAGCTTGACAAAGTTATTTGCTGTATAAATGTAAACTGTATTTGTTGATGTAAAGAAATCTGAGAAAACAATAAAAAATCATTGGGGGGGGGAATAGAATGCATACTAAACCATAAACTAAAATGTTATTGTTTGAAATGACACAGAAAACTTACATGCATGCTGAAATGTATGTCATGTGTAACATGACGGGATCTGATAAGTAGTAAAAAAAAGGGGGGGACAGAAGAATGTGCAGTGGAATGCATGGAAGTCTTAACCAAGTTCTCATTTTCCTATAATGACTACTTAGATGCTTCAATGGTTTTTTGAAATATCAAATGTCAAATTATGAAATGCTGGACTGAATTAATTAGTGCGGCGAAATCCAAAAACCAAACCCTATTTTGGAAACTGGCGGCCCCTGGCATCCGCAAGACCAACTCTCCCCTAACCTCACAAATCCCACCAAATCTCTGGGTTTCGTATTTCCAATCTCTTTATGAGGACACTGAACCACCACCCCAGACCTGCAAAATAGAACAACTGGCAAAATGGCCCCCAGTAACAGTAACTGAAATGAAAACCTACATCAACCAACTGAAATCGGCCAAAGCCCCAGGCCTAGATGGCATTACGCCAGAAATGCTAAAAGCACAAGTGGATTGGTGGGCACCGTATCTAGCCGCCCTCTTTACGTATATAGACGACTCTGGGCGCATCCCCAGAGATCGGGGAACAGCCATAATAGTGCCATTCTTCAAAAAGGGCAATAGAAGGGACCCAGCAAACTACAGGCCGATCAGCCTACTAAGCGTGACCAGTAAGCTCTACGCAAAGCACCTACTCACCAAGTTCTCAGACTGGTTAGAGAAGGAAGACATTCTGGCAATCGAACAAGCGGGATTTCGACCCGGCCGGTCCACGTTGGATCACTGTCTAACGTTACAACATCTCATAGACAAATATAAATCAAGAGACCAGGCCTCTTTGTATGCCGCCTTCGTAGATTTAAAAGCAGCCTTTGACACCGTGTCCAGAACCAGACTCTGGGACAGACTGCAGGACACATCAATTGACAAACGGCTCCTATTACTTATTCAGGCACTCCACGCAAACACGGCCCTCAGAGTTAGGTGCAGCCATCTAGGACACCTAACAGATCCCATCAAAACCCACAAGGGCGTCAGACAAGGGTGCCTTCTGGCTCCACTACTTTTTAACTTTTACTTAAATAACCTAGTAGCTGCACTAACTGATTTAGATTTCCATCCACCAAAGCTCGCAAACCGGCACATCCCTGTCTTATTATATGCCGACGATGCGGTCATTCTATCTAGAACACCTATCAGACTCAAAAGGGCACTAAGGAGGCTTGCCACTTACTGTGACACAGAACGCCTCAAAATAAATTACCAAAAAACTAAGGTAATAGCGTTTGGGAAAAAATCAAAGCCCAGAAGCTGGGAACTGCAAGGACACAGATTAGAGCAAGTTTCCAACTACAAATACCTCGGAATGGCAGTACAGGCCACAGGATCCAACAAACTGCACATAAATTCTATCGGAAGCTCAGCGGAAAAAACCGCAAACTGCATTCTCAAATTTTACAGAACACAAGGGGGCTTCTTTGTTCCTGCGGCCCTTAAGCTATTTAAGGCCAAAACATTGGCCCAGCTCCTTTAGGGAGCTTTTCTAGGCCCGCCCTCCTCCTCTTTCTCTCCCTTGGAGCTCGTACAATCGAAATTCCTCAGAGCCCTCCTACAAGTCCCCAGATGCGTATCTAACGCATGGGTTAGACTTGAAACGGGAACGATGAGAGTGGAGGCCTTAATCTGCCTATCATCAATTTATAAATGGCTGGCTCTAAATCTGAGACCCCAAGGTATTGCGCCTTTGATCCTACGCGACCAGTTCCAGTCCGGTTGGCAGCTAGCGGTTCTGAACTCTCTCCGGAAAATGGGCCTTGCCCCCCAAGCCCTTCTAAGATTGGATCTAAGACAAGCCAAAAGCAATGGTCAGACAACGACTCATTGATATTGAAAGACAACAGGACTGCTCAAGTTGTCCTGAATATAGATCTGGAGAAATTGAGAGATACATAGCCGCCCCGGCACCTTATTTCTCATTTCTCCTGTCAAAAAACGCAAGAAGGGCTTTTACACTTGCCAGAAGTGCGGCATTGCCCACGCCTGTGCTGGAGGGGCTTTACAAAAAAATCCCATACGCCCAAAGACTCTGCGTATGCCCTCTAGGGGAAATAGGAAGCCCAGAGCACTTCCTCTTCAGATGCCCCCTCTATGAAGAAGCTCGAAGGGAGATCCTGGATCCCATACTGGTGAGGTTAGCAAGCCTGCCGGAAAAGCAATTATACAACATGCTCCTGCTAGGCAAAGACCAGGAGATAACCAGGGCGGTTGCCAGATTCTGTGCCCAACTATGCAGACACAGACTTTCTCCCGAGTCCGCCTGAATTTCCCAACATATGGTACCCGAGCGAGTTAGGCTCAGTTTTCTGCAGCTTCTATTTTAAGGGTTAAACTTTCAGCATTGTATATATAATTAACAATGTATTTTAAATGTTCCACAAAATGTCATATACATGCTATGCTCCCTGAAACTGTTCTTTCAAAAGGGACTCACAGTATTTTATTTTTATCTGTATTTTATATTTTTCTATGAACTGGTCCTCGACCGTAATAATAAATAAATGAAATGAAATTATTTTTAAAAAAGTCTTTTTTTTTCATGGAGAGAGAGATCTGCAAAATCCTATAGCCTCTGGATGCTTTGTAAGAGACCATAAAATGTGCCCTTAATTTTTTAAAAAATCTTTCTTGTAAGTGAATGTGATTGAAGGTTGAGATAAAAATGCCTTTAAGCAAGCAAGCAAATCACATGCGATATATCTGAGAAAACTAATAAATTCCTCTCGATAGAATAAAGATCTGTGCTAAATTACCTTGATAACACTGAGACTGCTTAATGCTTTGCATTCTGATGTGGCACCATTTCATGAATGACAAACTTCTTCAGGAATCACAAATTAAATTTTAACTCAGTCAACTCAATCTCTGACATCCGTTTAATTCCAGTCGAATGTTATCTTACAGCTAGTGTTGTTCAGCTCCAAATTTCTATCGGTGGACAAGCAATCTCCCCCGTGATTCTATCTTTTAATTCTATGCAACTATGATTCCACATCTCTTCATACTAGATTTGTTGGCAGATAAAAAAATTCCTTCGGTAGCACCTTAAAGACCAACTAAGTTTATATTTTGGTATGAGCTTTCGTGTGCATGCACACTTCTTCAGATTTGTTGGCAGATAGTTTGACTTAAAAATAGTGTACAGAATAGTTTTTTAAAAGGATTTCCTAGTGTTCAAGCAATGTATCTTTCTGAACTATCACAATATTCAAGGGAACAGTGCCTTTAAAAACTTCGTTTAAAATA
Organism: Zootoca vivipara; assembly: GCF_965207765.1. Classification (NCBI taxonomy): domain Eukaryota; kingdom Metazoa; phylum Chordata; class Lepidosauria; order Squamata; family Lacertidae; genus Zootoca; species Zootoca vivipara. The sequence goes on along the minus strand of NC_142587.1, from coordinate 31,709,506 downwards.
TGAAGAGTATTTGGGCAAGCAAAACAAAAAAGGCTAAAATAGCAATGTATCTTTCTGAACTATGACAATATTCAAGGGAACAGTGTCTTTAAAAGCTTCATTTAAAATATGAGGAGTATTTGGGCAAGCAAAACAAAAATGGCTAAAATAGTTTGCACTCATGACAAATGAGGACAGTAAATAAGAGTGCCTAGGATGTGGACAGAGACTGCAAACAAAATATGTATATATCAGTGCCTGGAATGAACTAGTGCTGTTCAACAAAGTTCACTGAACTAATTCAAAAATATCTGGACACCTGAAAGTAATAGCCATAATTGCTGGTTGAACTAATTGTGAATTAAATTTATTTGGGGACAGAACTTTAAGTGATTTCTAGTTCAAGTTCATTCTTTTACATGTGTTGTTTACACTTTAGAGTCTTGGGGCCTTTAAGTCTGAATATCATATTTGTGGGACGAAATAAATCTACCAAAAAAAGAAAAAAAATTCCACTGTGCGTTTTGAGGTTTTGTTTTTGCCTTCTTTATAAGAAGACAAAAAAATCATCAAAACACACAGAGAGTGAATGTAATTTTTACATTATACTTCAGAATCTTGTAGCATTCTGTAAGCTGTAAGCATTCTTTTGGGAGGGTGTGGATAATGGCTTTGTTGGCAAAGGCAGGAGGATAATTAGGTACCTCAGCATGGTTTCTAATGTGCACCTTCCTACATATTTGAAGTGATCACCTTAGAATCAGTAGCAACATGTGGCCATTCAGAAAAGAATAGCAGCAATGTCAAGAACACTAGTTTGGTAGGATTAGATCAAGCAGGAACTTTTTGAGCAGGTGGAGGGACTCTGTATGCTTACATGTACCCAACATGGCTTCTTTGTTGTTCCACTAATGCTTGATTCAACCTCACGTGTTGTTTTCTGAAGCTCGGCAGCTTCAGATGTAGGAAACATAATTCTCAAAATGAATCAGTGTTCTATTATTCAACCCTGTCTGCAGAGGCAAAAGATTGTTGCTAATCATCTGTAGGATCAAGTGAAGGACTGCTGCACTGGCTGAGTATAACAATTGTGCTAAAACTAAACTGGGCTATACCTTTAAAGCAAAATTGAAGCCCGTTGTCCCCCTCAAAGTATTCAGAAGACTGTAGGGTGACTGGGAATTGTAACTACGGTATGAGAGGGGACTACAGTGCCCAGAATTCTTTGAGGGGGGGCATTGGGCTTCTGTAACGGATTAGCCCCAGGGTGGAAGATTTATTATACCCTGGATTAGAAAGAGTTAACCCACCTCCATCTTAACTGACAGCGCATCCTTAGGAGGCGGGACGGTGCCCAGTTTAAAAAGGAGGAAATAACCGTTTTGGCAGTTGGGCAGTTGGAAGAGTGGGAGGTTGGTGACGAAGAGGGAAGAAGAAGAGTGTGAGGCCAGGATAGTGGTGGTTTTAGGTTAGGCTTAGGATAACTTGAAGTCAAAGTCTGACAGTGTTAATGTATAACAGTAACTAAGCTTGTAAACTTGTGCATCATGAAGAAAAGAAAAACCTATGTTCTCAAGAAAGTAAAATTCATCTTCTTTTTCTGCCAAAGAGTATCGTCTTGGTTATTCCAGCAGCGTATTAAAACTCACAGAGGTGGAGACTCAGAAAAGGGCAAAACTTACCTAAGGAAAAGGAGATAGTTTGTGTCTTAGAGTCACACAGGAAGGGCAGTATGGTGAAAACCTAGAGTGCCACAAGTTTGCCAGGGTGATATGGCAGACTGATACAGTAGGAATCTGAGTTGAGGGAGTCCCTGTTCTGTAGGCAAGAGGTTGTTCATTCAAATAGCCCTGAGTGTTTGTGAGATCAGGCCACGAAAGCTGGAATTAGACACTCTTTACTGAGGAGGCCAGAATTGAGGGGTTTATTTTAAGGCGTAAGGAATTGAGTGGGGATTGCTTTACCCCTATATCCTTTCGTCTCATAATATATTGGCAACATTGGCGAGGGGGTTCGTTGCAGCTTCAGCTGTGCTTTAAAGATGTTGTGTTTATGCAGCCAATATCTCAGCAGAAAAGCTTGGATTGATTTGCTATGCCAGCTACACTGATCAGTAGTAGCTGGGGCATAAGATCAGAACATAAATGTTGAATGCTGCTCCAATTGCTGCTGCTGCTGCTGCTATTATTATTATTATTATTATTATTATTATTATTATTATTATTATTGACCCTTCCTTCACCATAAGATCCTAGGGCAGGTTACAACGTTAAACACAATATTAAAAATAGTTTAAAACAATTTATGATAACGAAAATAAGGTGGGTCCAAAAAACTATGCACATCACGTGTAAAAAGTCAGAGAAAAGAGCTGTGGCTTTAGTATTCTCCAGAAGCTATATAATGAAGGTGCCAGGTGCACCTGTCTGGGGAGGGAGTTGTCCAATTTAGGGGCTGCTGCGAAGGCCTTCTCCCAGACCACCAGCACCCCAAGCCCACCAGAGGGAGCCTATAGGGAAGGAAGCGGTCTTTCAGCTATGTGCAGCCTATGTTGTTTAGGGCTTTAAATACTAATGTTTAAACACCTTGAATTGGGACCTAGGACCCAGCTAGACAAAATAGTGAAGATCTGTAATCATTTCTATTGTGTGTTGTAGTAAGCCAACATTAACTGTGGGCCACCCTGAAGAAATATGGACCAAACCCATTCCTGTGGGTTTATGGTCTTCCTGTGGTCCTTTAGAAGTAGAGATGAAGTGAGTGGGCATAGGCCACGGGTACATGAAATGGGCATATGCTTCTCAGGTATATAACTTCAGGAATATGAGCCATTTTGCCTTTCTGATAAATCCTACATTCTGTCTCCCTTTGTCTTACTAAGATGCTGTGCCTATATTTACATGAAGCCACCTGGTCAGAGAGTGTTCTTGTTCCTGTGTCCGGCTGGCGAAACGCCTGGAACTTTGATAAGGATGTTCTTGGCGCATGAGCCTGCTCCATAGGAAGTGGGCTATGGGTTGTGCCAGACTGTAAAAATGTCTTTTCGCCGTCTCAGCCTAAGGAGCCTTCCAGACCCCCACTGTGTTTCTTGGAAATATATTGAAAGCTGTAATGCTAATTGTTGTATGCTACTGATACCCCATGCATTGATGAAGTGTTCCTTATGTATTATATTGTTTTCTGATGTTTGCCAATGCTTAACTGTAATTGCATCTGTGATGAGACTGTACCTATGCCGGATCTGGGACAGAGGTACATCTTTTTCAACTCACTGGGTCACAGTAACCCCGGATGTCCTAAATATGGTGGGGGAATGAGCTCTTCTAAGAAGGAGGAGGTGAAATTCATAAATGGTAAACGGAATGGGCCTTGCCTTCACCGATTGGTAGTTCTTTGTTCTAAATGAGCCAATCTGATTGATTGTTCTGTAATGTATGGCTACCCAAAGGTATAAATGTTTGAGACACCCATTGTTCTGGGCTTGGCTTTAGGAAGTATCCTCTGAGCCATTGCTTGCTGTCAGCAAACATAAAATTTACTTTCCTTTTCTCTATTGCTGTGTGGTGAAGTTTCTTCAGTCTGTGTGGCGACCCTACAGAGACAACTTGCATCACTCCAACCATTAGCCATGCAGGTTAGGGCTAATCGAAGCTGGAGCCCAAGAAGTATCTGGAGGGCCAAAGGTACTCCAAGCATGCAATAGAAGTACACTAGTGACCAAAATTGTAGAAAGCATTTGGAAAAAGCGTATTTCTGAGGTTTGATGGCTCATAACACCACTTTTTTTTTGAGTAATACCATAAAATTATATATCAATGGAAAGATAATTTAATGAAGAATATAATGCAACAAAATTTGTTCAATTATCTGTATTCTATCAAAGATTATAGTCAAATAACCAGAAAAAGGAAGCACAGCTTGCTTAGGTTGATATGCAGTAGCTTTAATTCATTTGAATGTAGCCAATGAGCATGAGTGTTTAGAGAGCCAATCAGGTGTTATGAGCCATCAAACCTCGGAAATACACTTTCCCCAAAAGGTTTCCACAATTTTGGTCACTAGTGTACTAGTCTTGTTTTTGGTGAAACAACAGAATGCCACTGTTCTAAGCCAAGATCTCAATAAATAAGTGACATTATTATTTGAAATAATATGCACATGCTTTTGGTTCTTATTCTCTTTATCCACCCCATCTACTGATGATTGATGATTCAATTTTTAATTGAAAAAATAAATCTCACTGCTCCCCTCAGCTAGTCACATAAATGATCTGCATACTGCATAGAAAAGAAAAACTCCTTTGGCTGCACGTGTGCTTGTGTGCAATCGCTGCTGCTTTACACTTTCTGTCTTTGCAGGGGGGAAAATGCTTTTGTCTTGAAGGAATTGCAAAACAGTGTCCTGAACCCAGTTTGCACAACTCCGTTTTCACAAGCCACCTAGGCCTAAGAGAGCAGGTGGTTTGGCGAGTGTCTATGAACAGTGGTACAGTCTATGGGATGAATGCTCAGATTGTTTTGTGGCAGTGAGTGACTGTCCCTGAATTTGCCAACCTGCATGTTGCTTGGCCTTGGACTGGACCGTAGCAACATATGCCAACAAAAGCTCTCACAGTTGGGTTTCAAGTGCTGCTATGGTAACCAGGGGGGTGGGGAGAGAGAGAAAGAAAGAAAATCAGAACACAAATAAAAGTTCTTTAAAATAATTAGGATACCCTTTCCCTTTTGTACTGGTGGCACTTTGTGGCCTTGCATTTTTTTGATGCACTCTACTACGTCTGGATGGATTAATAGAAGTAACATTTTTCATAAACATGATAATAAATGTTGGAAATGTAAAAAACAAGAAGGAACCTTTTACCATATGTGGCGGACTTGCCCCCAAATAAGAGACTTGTGGGAAAAGATTTATAATGAATTGAAAAAAGTGTTGAAAAACATCTTTGTTAAGAAACCAGAAGCCTTCTTACTTGGGATAGTTAGAGAGGAAATACCCAAGAAAGATGTTACATTTTTTCTGTATGCCACAACAGCAGCAATAATAATATTAGCTAAGAATTGGAAGAATTACCAACAATAGATGAATGGCAGAAGAATATGATGGAATTTATGGAACTGGCGGAGCTAACCGGGAGACTGGGAAGAAGCGGTGGAAGAAGATTGGAAAAAAATTCAAAGTGTATTTAAGAAATAAACATATTATAGGAAAGAATAAATAGAAGTTTAGTAGGTACAGGGAGGTTGTAGAAATAAAAAATGTTTAGATAAATATTGATATTGAGGTGTAATTATAAATAAGCAGAAAGTGTGAGATTTTGTGTTATGATATAAGATAAGATTATAAAAAGAATAGTTATATGGTAAATAAGGTATAAGAAAAAGATTTAGAAATTACTAAATAGGATATACAATGTAACGCAGTTGGAAGGGACACGAGGAAGTCACTGATATTAGAATAGATACAAGTTGAAGTTTTGGTATTTTTGTCTTTTTTGGTTTTTTGTATTTTGTATTTTTGTATTTTGTATTTTTGTATTCTGCATGTTTCTGCTTTTGTGTCCTTGTTTGTTATAAAAATAATAAATATATTTGAAAAAAAATAGACGTAACATTTTTGCTACCTGTCTTTCTTTGTCTGATGAATAACTTCATCAGGCGGTTCAAAGGGCCAAATTCAGGGGCAGTTTGTATTAAGAAAGCAAATAGACCTTCTCAGTATACAATCCCCATGCTACTTTAGGAGAGCTAATTGCATAAAGTCAGTTTTGTCTTAGGCATAATTCGCTCTGGAAGAGTATAATAATAAACTAGTATAATAATTCAAATAACTTTAATATTATGCACCAGAATAAACCTAAAATAGTACAGTTGTGAATCTGGCCCACTGGAGGCAATTCCTCAGTCTGAGAAAGAAATCTAATCTACCCCAAGCCAATAATCAGCATCCATACATATGCTTGCTGCAAAATAGCATTAAGGCTCTTGTTTCAGTGTGTATTTGTTCAGTCTATAACTGTAGTCAAAGGAATGGGGAAACTTTGGCTCTCCAAAGTTTGCTACACTATAACTTCCACCAGCCCCAGCAAGCATGGCCAATGGTGAAAGTTACAGTTATAGTCCAGCAACATCTGGAGGTCCAAACATTCTCCAAACCTGGGCTAATTAAAGCCAATTGGGCAAGACTATTCCTATCGCCAAATCACTGGAAGTAGAGATGGAATCCACTTTCCTCCAGTGCGAACCCATTCAACCAGGGGTGGGGGACCTTTTTGGCTTCCACTTTGTGGGCCAACTTTGGCTGATGGGCAAAGCGACAGACAGGGCAATTACACGATACACTTATTATGCCACATGACTTCACCAAGCTTCACACACCCTTCCCCCTTAGCTCTTGCCAAGCCTTCCACCCCTCGTTGAAATTAACAGACATGACTAATTTATGTCCATTAATTACAATGGGTCTACTCTGCTTATAACTTGGTTGGATATAAACCTTTCCCAGACAAGTTTTTGAATGGATGTTTTTAAAACTCACACATTCTGAAGGACAGGTTACAGTGTACCCTAGCATGGGTGCCTCAGATGCATTTGGGAGTACCACAAGGTTTACAGCTGAACTGTAGGGCTGGCAGAGAATATTTCCTACCTAACATGGAGGACAAAAGATGTACAATGTACAAAAGATGACCACGCCATAATTTTTTATCATTCCCATCATACGTTTCTACTTTGAGAAGCAAAGGTGGTTTGAAAAATGGGACCACTCCTTCAGCCTCCCATAGCTCACATCAGGTTTCTTAGACGTCTGTATTGTTGGTGTTTTTTAAAAAATAAATAAAATAAATACAATTTTTAGAGAGAGTAGACCAAAAGAAATGTTTGTGTGTGTGCCATGGAAAGCAATGCCTCTGTCAAACCAAAATAAAAAAATTCCTTCAGTAGCACCTTAAAGACCAACTAAGTTTATATTTTGGTATGAGCTTTCATGTGCATGCACACTTCTTCTTCTGTCAAACCAGTTTCAGTTCTCAGTGACCTCCAGCTTAGGATTCACTGTTTGTTGCTCAAACTTAAGCCATTGGTTTAATACCATGTTTTCCCCTCGACCTCCACTTTCCTCAAACTTTTTCCATTGTTTCAAACAACCATTTCCCCCCGTCAGTGTTCCACTATTTTTGCCCTACTTAAAATTCTCCCTCTTCCATTCCTCAGCTGCCTCATGTGAGGGAGATAAAGGATGTGGAGCCATCAAATAGTCTTGGTTTCCTCTCGTCCCTGCTTTACAAAAACTTGTGTCATTGTTTTAAAACACCACTTTCCTCCTTTCTCACTCCCATGTCATGAACTCTGCTGTTGTGCAACCTGTCTTCACTTTTCCTCCTTTAACCTTCCCTTGACTTCATGAAAATTCAGGATTGTGAAGAGGCACTACAAATCATCTGATGGGTGCTGTGTGATGACATTCTTACATCTTTATTATATATGACAGTTTATCCAACTTTTCTTCCAAGGAGCTCAAAGCAGTGCACATATTCTCCTGCTCCTCATCCTCACAACAATCTTGTAGGTTAGGCTAAAAGACTCTGAATGGGCCAAGGTTACCCAGTGTGTTTCATTTAGTGGGGATTTGAAACTTGGTATCTGAGGTCCTAGTCCAGTACTCTAAGCCAGGCATCTCCAAACTGCAGCCCTCCAGATGTTTTGGCCTACAACTCCCATGATTCCTAGCTAACAGGATCAGTGGTCAGGGATGATGGGAATTGTAGTCTAAAACATCTGGAGGGCCCAAGTTTGGGGATGCCTGCTCTAAGCACTACTTATCTGCACAGAGTGGCTGGGGCTAGCCAATAAGATGGGCAGCATATAAATAATAATTTATTATTATTATTATTATTATTATTATTATTATTATTATTATTATGAGTTACTGATTGATGTCCAACCAACTAGAGTGGCAAATCAAGAAGATGACATATTTTAAAATCATTTAAATTTTGTGCAGGGCTCTGCTGCAGAACACAGTATCATTTTAAAAAAAAGAGTACCGTATTTCTCCGTGTATAACACGACCCCTATTTTTGGGGACTCCAAATAAAGAAATCCCCCATATGCACTATCCATGTATAAGACGACCCCCAATTTTAAACTTGAAAAAACAGGGGAAAATATAGTCTTATACACGGAAAAATACAGTAATTGTTCAGAAGAAAACAATTCTTAACTTATTCAGCCTATTCTCTAGCATCTCCCCCACCACTTGGACACAAGTAGCATTCTACTGAAGTGGGAATGGTGTTGTTTTCTTGAAATGAAATTGCCTATCTCAGAAAAAAAATGGAGCATGTTTATTGCTTACCTCCCCACAACAAAGTCTGTATTAGATTGCCTCACCACTTGTGTCTCCCATTCTTCTCTTGAAAGCAAACATAATAGGCAACACAGGGTATTACTTCGTGAAGGGCTGAATAATAGAAAATTACTCCCCAATTAGGCCAACATGGGGTTGCCTGGGGATAATTTTGTGATGCATAAAATCAGTAAACACTACAGAAAAAGTTGACTCTCTGGAAAGCAAAGCATTTAAGTTCTCTATCAAAATCACCCACCCATTGCCAGCCTGCCCAGTGTTGCTTTACATTCACACACACACACCGGGAGCCCCCACAGTGGATTAGCGGAAAATGAAGTTTAAAAGAAGAAGAAGAAGATAAGGCTACAGATTTTGATGTTTGCCTGACTGTTGGACACTAGCTGCTTGCTTTAGATAGATTCTGTTAAAGCAGAAGGACTGACTGCAGCTAATTTGCAAAAGATAAAGAATTAAATGTACAGGCAGCTTCCCGTTTGTGTGTGTGTGTGGGGGGGGGGTTATGTTCTGAGGCACTGTGTGCGTCAGTGAAATCGCGCATAATTGAAACCCACTAAAAAGCCTGTTGTTGTTTAGTCGTTTAGTCGTGTCCGACTCTTCGTGACCCCATGGACCATAGCATGCCAGGCACTCCTGTCTTGCACTGCCTCCCGCAGTTTGGTCAAACTCATGTTCGTAGCTTCGAGAACGCTGTCCAACCATCTCATCCTCTGTCGTCCCCTTCTCCTAGTGCCCTCAATCTTTCCCAACATCAGGGTCTTTTCCAAGGATTCTTCTCATCTCATGAGGTGGCCAAAGTATTGGAGCCTCAGCTTCACGATCTGTCCTTCCAGTGAGCACTCGGGGCTGATTTCCTGAAGAATGGATAGGTTTGATCTTCTTGCAGTCCATGGGACTCTCAAGAGTCTCCTCCAGCACCATAATTCAAAAGCATCAATTCTTCGGCGATCAGCCTTCTTTATGGTCCAGCTCTCACTTCCATACATCACTACTGGGAAAACCATAGCTTTAACTATACGGACCTTTGTCGGCAAGGTTATGTCTCTGCTTTTTAAGATGCTGTCTAGGTTTGTCATTGCTTTTCTACCAAGAAGCAGGCGTCTTTTAATTTCGTGACTGCTGTCACCATCTGCAGTGATCAAGGAGCCCAAGAAAGTAAAATCTCTCACTGCTTCCATTTCTTCCTCTTCTATTTGCCAGGAGGTGATGGGACCAGTGGCCATGATCTTGGTTTTTTTGATGTTGAGCTTCAGACCATAGTTTTAGTTGCAGACTAAAAAGCCTGCAAACACCTTGTTCTGCCCTTGCCTTACCCTGCCCCCACTCCACCCTCTTAGTGACATTTCAGTGACATTTTTATGATGTTTCCAGGTCATTTCCAGCTTTGGCACAATGTGCATATAGAAGGCCACACACACATTGAACATGCATTAAATGGGGGGGGGGGCTGCCTGTACATCAAATACTTTGTCAACTTTACTTTCCTCAAGACATACCTGTAGCTTAACAATGAGCCATGCAAAGTATCCTTTTAAGATGTCCTTTAGTGACCTGAGAACTCTTTAACACTTCTGAAGACTCAGTGCTTTGATGCCCCCAGGAAATGCTGGCAATAAATTGCAGTTACAGTTTGGCCACCTCATGAGAAGACTCCCTGGAAAAGACCCTGATGTTGGGAAAGATGGAGGGCACAAGGAGAAGGGGACGACAGAGGACGAGATGGTTGGACAGTGTTCTCAAAGCTACTAACATGAGTCTGACCAAACTGCGGGAGGCAGTGGAGTGTCTGGCGTGCAGTGGTCCATGGGGTCACGAAGAGTCGGACACGACTAAACGACTAAACAACAACAACAAGAACATGTGGTCTTTGAATTTTTGTTACCTTTAAGCATCACTTTGTGATCTTGATTTCCCCCCCTTTGCTCTACTTCAGACCAAGTGTTTGAATCTCCACCCGCCTTCTTGGTGCACTTTCTCTAACTGGTGTGGGGAACTGGATAGGTTTTATTGAAAGCTGACTTTAGCAGCATATAATAGCATCTTCCTTGGAATTTAGCTCAGTAGCAGCCTAGGGCCTTTTTGCATGATGCTGTCACTATCACATGATGACTGTGGCTCTCACCACTGCTTCCAGCCACAGGCAGTCTGAACATTTGAAAGGCACATTACTTTTCTCCACAGCAGCCTCCTCATCACAAAGCTACCACTACTTATAAAGTTCATCTAGTGTAACTTTAATCACCCAGTGAATGAGTTTTCTAATTTGTTCCTTGACATTTACCTTCCGAAAATGTAATACATGCTGCTTACTATTCACAAATACAATGTGGTTTTCATTTGGACAGAGTTTTTTTAAAAGAAAATAAATCCAGATTTTCATATTTGTGATTTTCTTTAAAAATGTATATTTGGAAGGAAATAGGACAGAAAGAGAATTGGCGTTAGAAGTTCGGAAAAGTTGCTCCTTAGTTTTATGTCAGTATTGGAACAGTCAGGTTTTTTTAAAAAATTTCACTGAAATTAATTATAGAAAGAACACCATGGGATATAGGTGGCTCCATTGCCTCAAGTCCTGAGTGCTGTGCAAAAACAGGAGAAATAAGGACTAGGAGCCAATGCCTTGGAGAAAAGTGCAGTCTTGAGAGATGATTTCCATCTGTTGTTACAGATTGAGCTGAAAACAAGAGGCCCATAGGCTTAGCAACATTTCAGCACTATACAGCAAAAAAACAAAACAAAACAAAACCCTTGCTGTGGTGGTGCAGAGGTAGACACTTGTGTATCATTTAAGGATTTGAGAAATCTGCAAGTATGGGATTACAATTTTCTCCTTTTCTGGCACACAGACGGAGGTTCTGTTTCAGTCCAGGTAAAATGATAGGGATCAATCTTTCTTAAGGCTCTTCTTTACAGCATGCCTTTCAGAGTTATATAGCTTTTTGAATAGCTTAGAGATTTACTCAAGCTACATCCAGCAACTGAAAGTTAACTGGATATGGCACTCCATAGATCTTCCCATATACATAAAAATGTAAAGTAGCGTCACGCTCTGCAGTTTGCACGGCCACTGACAGGTGACCACACCAAACTGCAGCTTGAGGAGTGCCTTTGCCGGCCCGGGCAAACTATTTATTGAATGGTCGAGAAGGACCTTCGTCCAGCAATTTAACAAGCTTCTAAGTGAAGCTCTTGCTCCTGCCCAATTAAGTGTACCTGCAGCATTTTAGCAAGCGGTTTGTGAAGCACCCCAACCCTGTCAGTCCCACAAGGGGGGGGGGGAGGTTGGGGCAACCTGGGAGGGGAGAGAGGAGAGAGTGTTGAAATGTAAAGGGAGGAGGGGGTGGTCCAGTGCTGGATTTACGTATAAACAAGTTGTAGCTTAGGGCCCCACTCTCTTGGGGGGCCCCAAATTTTTTTTAAAGAAAAACAACAACTGGATGTACATTTCCAAAATAGAAGATAAAAAACTAATAAAATAAAACCTACATACAGCAACAGTGTTTTGTGTTGTGCAAGTTCCTGTTTTGTAAGTAATGGGCCCTACCTGCTAGCCTGCTCCCTAAAATATCACTGGTTTGCTCATTTCTATATACAGGGTGCCTACATTCTGCATGGACTGGTTGCATGGCAGCATGCAGCTGCAGACTGCAGGGCAGCACAGTTGAATGTAGGTCAAGCTGTTGTACCTGTTATCTAATATTAAAGAGTGCTTGTAGACCAGGCATCCCCAAACTTCGGCCCTCCAGATGTTTTGGACTGCAATTCCCATCTTCCCCGACCACTGGTCCTGTTAGCTAGGGATCATGGGAGTTGTAGGCCAAAACATCTGGAGGGTCGCAGTTTGGGGATGCCTGTTGTAGACTGATGATCAGGCAGCATAGACTAAGGGTATGAGTTTTATGCCTACTGATTGATTTCATGTAATACATAATTTATTTATTTTGATGCCATTATGGTTTTAGATACCTATTAGGCCTGAAAGTGAGATGAGCGCCACAACCCCATAGTTGCCTTTGACGGGACTTAAATGTCCAGGGGTCCTTTACCTCTTTACCTTCATCTTTAGTAGTAGAATTGCCGTAGATGGTAAAGAGGGTGTGACCACACAGTTTTCCAGGTCATGCGGCCAGCATGAATAAACTGCTTCTGGTGCAATGGAACACTGTGATGGAAACCAGAGCTCATGGAAATGCTGTTTACCTTCCCGCTGCAGTGGTATCTCTTTATCTACTTGCACTGGTGTGCTTTTGAACTGCTAGATTGGCAGGAGCTGGGACAGAGCAACGGGAGCTCACTCCATTGTGGGGATTCGAACTGCTGACCTTCTGATCAGCAAGCCCAAGAGGCTCAGTGGTTTAGACCACAGCGCCACCCGCGTTTTAGTGTTACTAAAAGGCACCCGGCAGCCACAGCTATACTGGCAGCTTGGTTGCCATTTTTCATGAACCAGGGTCAATGACACAAATCTAGTATCATTCAGAGGCCTTATGGGAGGAAATTGTAGCTGCCACTAAAAATAAATGTTGAAGAATATTTGAATAAAATATGTAGGAGGGTGCAAAAAGAAAAATCTTTGAAATATTCTCAGCTTGGGGGGGGGGGGAGCCTTCAGAGAAATTTCAGGTCAGCTGCAGTTTCCATACAATGAACAATATTTTGATACAGCGCTTTAGTTTAAATCAGGTAGAATGGCGCTGACTGCTTCACTACATTTCCCTGCATCCATTCTGGAACCATGTGCAAAGAGCCATGAATACGAGGCACACATCATTCAGTACTCCTACCAGACCTTTCTCCACTCTTCATGCCTACAGTTGAGGATTCTGCCACAAAGCAGGTATGCTCCCACTCTATGCAGTTTTGAAAGCTTTGCATTGATGCCTTCAACTATAGCCTGAGCCCAAGATTGTTCTCAATGTGAACAAAAGCAATTAAGTGGTGATCCAAATGGAAAATAATGGATTGTATCCATCTAACTTGTATTCAGAGAAGACTCACTGACGTCAAAAGACCTGGCCAACTTAAGCCCATTGATTTCAGTGGATGTGCTCTGAATATGACTCAGTGGGATGCAGCCCAATCTCCATCCATAGTCAAAGCGAACAGTCCATTAAAAAGGGGGCACTCTGACACCCACTAGAAGGGTTAAAAAAATGAGGGTGCAGGAAGTCAGTGGCAGGCCTGCTTCACCTCCAGTACTATGAGCCACACAGTCCAAAAATCTCTTTGTACAGCCTACTGTTCTACTCAGGCTTATATTATATCTCAAGGGTAACCAACATGGTGCCATTCAGATGTTGTGGACTACAACTCCCACCAGTCCTAGTTAGCGAAGTAAGGGATGTGTCAGGGGCTGGATTGAGGAGGAATGGTGGTGGCTGCCCTCCTTCTCCTGAACCTTCCTGAGAACAGGAGGACAGTATAGATTTAGAGCGGTGGTTTGTAGAAGGTCATAGTTCAGAGGCTGCAGAGGGGAGAAGTTGGGAAACGTTGGGAGAGGAACAGCAGGAAGAAGAAGCACCAGGGAAGAGATAGCTGACAGACTCAAGTGTCTTTGGAAAGCATTCCTGATCCCCCCCCCTCCCAGGACCAGGTGTGCATGGAGAGTAGTAGAACAGAAAGCTCAGAGGCAGAAAGCTCAGATTATCTGACGCAGGGGTGATGTAGAATAGGGGAGACATAGGGGGTGGGACTTTACTTTACTTTACTTTAGAGAGGCAGTATCATCCATCTCTCTCTGTGAATATTGAATAAAATACCATGGTAAGAATGTCTTGTTTTTCCATTTTTGGCTGCCAGCCTTGAGGGGGTGGGGTTCAGATTCCCTGAAGCCTGACAGGATGGTGGGAATAATATTCCAAAGCATCAGGATGCTGCCACAGTGACTACCCCTGATATGTCCATTGATGGAGTATCAGCACAGGAAAAGGGATTAGGAGTCTGAGCACTGAATCATCCAGTTGCTACTACAGGCAGAGCAACATTAGGGTAAGGGCTTTAAAATTCTTCTTTCATTTCAGCATTATGAATGCTCATAATACTCAAGAGCAAAAGCGAGAGGATAAATCATGGGCCAAACTATTTCATACGAACCTGGGTGGCATTGCTAGCACATACTGCTGATTCCAGTTAACCATCCACAGGCTTTTATTACATGAGGAGCGTTATATATGGCTTTAGGCATCTTTCGATTCTTGCTAATTCTCACAACGTGCTTTTGCAACTTCCTCCAGGGGTTCTCACAACAAGGAATAATCAAGCTGTTCCCATCCATTCGATTAATAATTAAAGACTAAAATATCCTGAAGGAGGCAATGTCTAGACAGCGTTCAGGGGCTTAAGCATATCAAGACGGCGAGGAAAGATATTGATCACAGCTGTCTATCCTGATGATAACACTTCGTTAGCAACTTCCACCAAGAAATTGCATTGTGAAATCTAGTGCAAAAAGTGTTTGCGTGCCTTTACGGCATGCTTCTTAAGGCCTTGATATACAGGTACAAGCACACTTGACTGGAGAGAGCTATGCAATAAAATAAATAAATAATAATCCTTCTCCCTGGCCTCTCATATTTCAGAGACTTTGATCTGTCGCAGCATCGGCCAGGAAGAGAACAAGGTACCTGGGGTTTGTAGCTTCTTACTTGGAAGCTGTTGAAACTGCTCTTCATACCAAAGGCAGTGTGACTGCCAGGAGCACAGCAGTGCTTGAACTCTGGTTATTCCTGGGATTTGCCACTGTTGGAGGGGGCCTGTCTCAGTGTCTTTCAGCGTTGCTCAGTGCATGTTTTTGTGATTTAGGCCTGACTAACCTGAGCATCCTGAACTGGAAGCAAGCAGCCCTAAAATCAATGCAACTCATTCCAACTTAAACACAATAAGGATGGAGCTCTATGTTTGATCATTCACAAAGAAATGATCTCCCTCGGATGCAAATTCTGTGCCTATATCAATGATGCTCCAGTTTACTTAGAAGAGGGATAAGGAACCAGTGGCTCTCCAGCTATTGCTGGACTCCAACTCCGATCAGCATACATCAATATGGCCAATGGATCAGGATGATGGGAGTTGGAGTCCAAGAACATCTGGAGGTCCACAGGTGCCCACCTTTGATGGAGAAGTAAAGGAATCCTTTTCCAACATGGATAGCCAGATTTCTGTCTGGGCTTCCCCTCCAAATCTCATAGCATCTTTTTTAAGATGACCAGTTGCCATTTTGCTTCCAGGCCCAGGGTGCTCACATTAGTGTTTAAAACCCTAAATAACTCAGTTCCTGAATATATGAAAGACTGCCTCCTTCCTCCAGACCTTCCTGGGTGCTATGATCAGTGGAGGGGGCCCTCTTGGTTGTTCTACTGCCCTCAATATTTATTTATTTATTTATTGGGGGGGTTGCATCCCAGGAGAAACCCTTCTCTGTGGCACTCCCTCTAAACTGTGGAACTCCCTCCCCATAGATGTGTTACACAGCTTTCAAGGGATGCTGAAGATGTTCTTGACACTGAGATGTATAGTTTTATCTTTGTAATTTTAAGTTGTTTTAAATGGTGCCTTTAAATAGTGTGTTTAATTGTTGTTACCTCCCTTGGGACCTTGGGGTGAAGGGTAGGTAATATATATTGTAATAATAATAATAATAATAATAATAATAATAATAATAATAATAACAATAATGTTTTAGGTTAATAAATATTTCATGTTTATTACTTTAGAGGAAAAGGAAGTTATTTTGCAGACTTGGCATAACTAAGTACCTTCACCCCCCGAAAGTGCAAAGTGAATGTAGACATTAGTCCTATTATACTTCCATTTTCTAAGCTAGCAAGCAATATGTGGTCATTAACAACCCTCAGGGAGAAAGAAAGACTATCAACACTGCATAATGAAATTGTTCTAATAAAGCTTCACTGACACAAGACGTGAAGGCAGGCTCTTCAGTTTTAGGACCACAATGAAAGTCCTACTACAAATGCAGGCAAAAGAGAGGTGTGTGTGTGTGTGTGTGTGTGAAATGATGTTAATCCATGGCAAATTTGGGCAATAACACAGCACATAGAGGACAATAACCAACGTGAAATACAATGAACGGGTGGTAAATGATAGCTCTATTGATGCAATGAATGCCTGAAACTTTTATAAAGGCAGTAAAAACCAGGGGTGCTGAAGCTTGAACATGAATATGGTGGCGAGTAGTAATATACATGTTGCCCCAGTTCAGAAAACCAGGGCCTGTTAGGATTCAAGCTAAACCCACCTCTTTACAGTAGGATACATGGGATATGTAGTTCACATGGATCTTGGCAACCCTCCTAGAGAAGCAAGGTATTGGGAACCTTATCTCCCATGGGGTGTGTGTGTGTGTGTGTGTGTGTGTGTGTGTGGAATAGTGAAACTGGTACCTTTTTCATTTGAGGGATGACATTCTTTCCTATAGAAATAGGGTAAGGAACCTTTTCTGGCCAGAGGGCCAGATCTTTATCCTGTCACCTCCTGGTGAGCCAGGTTTCAGAGGTGGGCAGGGCCTATCATCATTATGACATCAGGTGATGCCACAGTGTCATTTGCTGTCAGCTACTGTGCTCCTCTTTGAACTGCCTGAAATACCTTTTCTTTTTTTAAAGGTTAATGATGATGATGATGATGATAATAATAATAATAATAATAATAATAATAATAATTTCCCCAGCCACTCTGGGCGGCTTCCAACAGAAAAATAAAATACAGCAATCTATTAAACTTTTAAAAGCCTCCCTAAACAGGGCTGCCTTCAGATGTCTTCTAAAAATCTGGTAGCTGTTTTTCTCTTTGACATCTGATGGGAGGGCGTTCCACCACTACCAAGAAGGCCCTCTGCCTACTTCCCTGCAGCTTGGCTTCTCGCAACGAGGGAACCACCAGAAGGCCCTTGGTGCTGGACCTCAGTATCCAGGCAGAACGATAGGGGTGGAGATGCTCCTTCAGTATTTTTCTCATGGGTAGCCAATGTTTCCAAAAGGAGAGAGGGGATAAAGGCTGTCTTTTGAAAGCATCATCTGCACACAGGACTTCTTCCTTTTGCAAAGAACCTTAACCTTACATCCCAGTGATATTTTTGAAAGGCAGTATTTTCTGCCTTCCTGCTCACTTGATGGGGAGCGGACAGGAAAAAGTGCCTTTGGGGAGCTTTTGCTACCTGTAGGAAAAGAGTCCACTGGATAGTGGAGGATTCAATCCTGCAGGAAAGCACATGTGAAGCAACAACCTGCAGGATTGAGCTCTCCCGCTCACCGTGTGATCAGTAGGGTGGAGAAGTCAACATTTCCTTCCTTTCCCATGACCTCATGACCATATGTTTAAATGATCCCCTTCATGGAACAATGCTTTGTCGTGGTGAAGGGGCTTGAATAACTCAGAGAAGCTATGAGCTATGCCGTGCAGGGCCACCCAAGATGGACAGGTCATAGTGGAGAGTTTTGACTAAACGTGATCCACCTGGAGAAGGAACTGGCAAGCCACTCCAGTATTTTGCCAAGAAAACTCCATGGACAAAGACAACAGGCATATGTTTAAATAGGATTTTAAAAAACCCTAGTTAAAAGTTAGGGTCACCCACTGAATTGATCCTAGGTTGGCTCAGATACATAAGGGGGGAAGGGGTGAAATGTTTGCACAGCCCTAATTCCATTAACATATGCATTTCTACGCACACCTCACCCTATTTTTGTACACATTGGCTACTGCATTGCAAAATTCAGAGGGGCGTGAATTTTTGAAGATGCCTGTGTTTAGCGCCATGTACCGTATTTTCTGTCTATAAGACACCCCCATGTATAAGATGGCCTCTATTTTTTGAGCCCAAAATTAAGAAATATATATTTTTAACATTCCGACCCCCCAATTTTAAACTTAATAAAATTGGGGGGAAACATCGTCTTATACACGGAAAAAAACATTATCATTTCAGAAAGTGAAAGTAAAATTGCCTAAAAATGTGAGCTGAATCGAATCCTTCCTTCCACTGAGGGCTGCCACCACCATTCCTGCTAAATGCCCCAGGAAATCAGCTCTGCAGACAACCACTTAAAGGTAAGCCCCCCCACTTCTAAAAAAAGGTGATGAACAGATATAAATTGGATACTGAAAACAGTACCCAATTGTATCCATTTGCTTCTTGTGGTCTTTGTTTTAGGCTGGGGCTAAACTGGAATAAATAGGCCCCATTCAGTTGAGTTTTCCATTTCTCCCAAAACTAATGCAACCACCTATTTATTGAGGTAGGGGTGTGTTTGTGTGTACTGTGGGAGTTAATCATGCTCCAGAATGAGAATGTAACAATTTTATTGGGGATACTTGATACAGATATAGCCAGAGGGGAAAAAAATTCTTTTATGCTACAGGGGCCGCAAGAACATTAATTGCCAAAAATTGGAAAAAAGAAATAACACTGACAAAAAAATGGCAAGATAAATTATTGGATTATATCGAATTGGCCTGATTGACAGAAGCTATCAGGGATCAGCCCAAACAAAAATTCCAGAAAGACTGGGGAAAATATAGAGAATATCTTAAAAAGCAGTGCCCTTAAAATAATACTTGGACTTGTTTCGATTAGCTTCTGCAAAATAAATTAAGGTGTATGTAAGTCAAAAATAGAAAGAAAAAGAGGTAATAAGGAATTAAGAAGGAAACAGTTTACCAAAAACAGAAAGAGAGTCGTGTTGAGGATGAAGGAAGTCAATTGGAAGAAAAGAAGAAATGAAGTATGGTATATATATTGATGTTAATTTGTTTGCATAATTATTTGTAAGTAACAATGTTTTAGTTGTATTTCTCTGTTTTTTTGAAAAGAGAGTGGAACAAATATTTCAGTATTTTCATTGTTTTAGCTCTCTCATACTTAGGGGGTGGGGGATGTTTCAATATCAGCATGCAGGAAATGATCCTTGATCTGTTCAGAATGGTGAAATTCCTCCTATTCCCCTCACACCCTCTGCTGTTAAAAGCTACTTCAAATCCTTAATCTCCTAGGGAAGGACAACATATTAGTCTCCCCTGACAAACTCCTTCCTGAGTCAGCAAGAACTATCTTAGCCTAATAAATGATGCAAGGAGGTGAGAGGCATCTTGGGGCTGAAAAACAAATACTGATACAACAGCCATCGCAGAAGCTACAGGAAATAAATGAGATGAGAACTTTCCTGGTTAAAATAAATTAAACTATAATTCTTACACGGTGAGGGAAAGTGACTGAAAGCAGAACAGAGGGGGAGGGGGTAGAGAAAGGACAAAGCAATTTAAGATCCATCAGTCTGACATCGGAGAAACAAGCAAATGGAGTAAGGAAAATAATCGAAACAGCAGAGCTCCTAGTAATTGAGTAGCAGGCTGGGATAAAGTGCCTCATCTGACTTACATATATACCATTTGCAAAATTATTATTGATGTCAATGGAAGAAGAATTGGGATCTCTCAAACAAAATTAGGAAGATTTTCATAGTAACTCAGATTCCCTCTGGCCGGGAGCTGTACATCTTTTTAACTTTGATGCTTCGGAGTGAAGTTGGATTGGATTAAGCTAGACTGCAAAGCACTTTGTTGAAATAACTGTAGTAGCCCTTAAGAAAATTACATTTTCCATGGGCCTTGGGCCCTCATATACTGGTGCTCAGCACACCAGGACAATGAAGAGCATAGGAGCCAACTCCTAGGGGCCAGGGGGGCTTCGGCTCCCCAATAAAATATTTGAGGGGGCCACCCCCCAAGTTGATGGGCACTGCCATTCAAAAGGTATGTGTGCACTGTGTCATGTGATTATGTGGGGCAGGGCTTAACTGGGCTCCCACAATATTTTATTCAAGTTGGCACCCCTGATGAACGGGGAGAGAAGAACCAAGCCCATCTCTTCCCCTCTCTACATGTTACCACTGTGTACCCCAGAACTTCTGCCCCCTGACAAGGAGTGGCAGGGAGTTTTGAGGAGCTAGTGGAGGATCTTTCTGGGAATGTGAAGGCTGGGGAACAGGGGGAAGAAGCCAATAGTTCTTCTCTGGCTTTGATTTTGATTCAGGCCAGTGAAGATTTTTCGGAGGGCTTATAAGCTCCCTTCTTGTTTGAGGTGGTCTTTTACGGGCTCTCTAAATTATTCAGCAGGATCAAAACTTGCCAGTAAATTTAGAAATCAGTTCCAAATCTGTTTTGCTATGCTGGGAAGAGAGACTGATTGCTAAACCACTCTAGGAACTGTGCCTCTGTGAGGTTTCCTAGCAACTCTCAGTACTCTTAACAAACCAGAGTTGTCAGAATTCTTTGGGGGAAGCCATGGTATCATAGTGCTTTAAAGGCACGGTGAATGTGGCTGAAGTGTGGACTTTCCTGTGAAAGAACTGTGACCTCACATAAGTTCTGAAAACAAATTCCTGGAATTAAGATCACAGTGGAACTCTGTCCTTTTAAGTCTAAATGCGTGTCTTCTAAACAAAATAAAAATTTCCTTCCAGTAGCACCTTAGAGACCAACTAAGTTTGTCATTGGTATGAGCTTTCGTGTGCATGCACACTGCTTCTACTTTGTAGATCTTGCAGTTCCAACAAACAAAGATCCAGTAAGCCTGACGTTTGCCCATATAGGCAACCCAGAGGTAAATCCTACATTACTAAAAACATGCCGGCTTGGGTTCACTATGTACCATGAAAGAACGTCTGCTGGTGGAATATGGACATTTCCCCTTCTCCGGTCAACCAGATGATAGGATCTAAGATTATATGTTTTATTAGATCAAGTTGCCTGGGATACATTTTGCCCGAAATGCGTTCAAAAGTTCAAAAACTCGTGGATTTTCTAAGACACTATTTTTGATTCTGCTAGTGATTCATATTTAAGCAGATTATTTGACCAATATTGACTTGAATGGATGGAGTTCCGCTTTCAGACACTTCCTGCTTGCTTCTCTAAAGCAGTCCCCTGTACATCATCACCATGGTTGGAGAACCTCCGATACATGAAATGTGACATGGGGCTGAAACTGTGTGTGTGTAGGAGTAGGGGCTATAACAATTTGCAAAAAGCTTCAGTTTTTGGTGATTGGTAATATAAATGAGCTTTGGGACAATATGATTCTACAGAATTAAGCTTTTGATGATGTTTAGGGATTACGATAATCCTTGCCACCTGCCAAGGATGGGAAGGGGTTTGTCTTCAAAATGAGACTTTTGTTTATCATTAAAGCAATAAGCTGATTTGCAAAGATCTTGCACCAGTCTACTGAGAGTCCTTTCCACTGTGAGCTTTGTTGTTCTTAAGATGGTTAGCAGTTTTCTTTCTCTCTTCTATTTGAAAAGGAATGTAGCTTCCAATCTCTCTATGTTCTCCGCAGACAACTTTGTAATGGCCAATCTTTCAAAGATCAATTAATCTTGCCAAATTCAAGCTGCGCAGAACTATCTAAAGTCTGATATTTATATCTACTACAAACTAGTTTGTTATATCTGCAAAGATTGGGGCATAATTAGACACTTCTTTAAGAACTTCCTTTTCGTTCACCCAAATGTGGCCTGCCTTATTTTCAGTTTTGAAACATTTTCAGTTTTAAATGTTCACCCTCCAGTTTTTCCTGTCAAGGTTTTAACTCTTCCGAGTCTTCATTTTGCAAATATGATGTTTTATTGTCTGGTGTTTTACTGTGGGTGTATTCTGCAACTTGTTATCAACACAATAATAATGGTTTAGCACTGGGTTTATGCTGCATTAGTTTGTTCTATGGTGGTTACCACATTATTTCTGTCCAGAGAGGCTTTAGTATAGAACAAGAGGAAGAAAAAGAAGGCAGAACAATTGTGATATACACAGTTATGGGATTTCAATAGTTATGGGATCTGTCCTGGAGTGTTGATACAAGGGGGCTTGTGAAGAAGGCGCAGCAGAGACTGTACTTTTTGAGAATTCTAAGGAAAAACCATCTTCCACAAAAGCTGCTGCTTGCCTTCTATCACTGTGCCATACAGAGCGTGCTCACATGTGGTTTATGTGTGTGGTACGGAAGCTGTACTTCTCAGGATAGGGCAAGGCTGTGCAGAATTATTAAAACAGGAGAGAGCATTATTGGCTGCTCACTCTCCACCTTAGAACAAATCTATACCACCAGGTGCCATAGAAAATCACTAGACATATCAAGAGATCCAACACACCCTGGTCACCGTTTCTTCGAGCTCCTGCATGGGGACGGAGATATAGAACAACGCAGGCAAGAACGAGCCATCTCAAAAACAGTTTCTTCTCTAGAGCGATTTTGGCCTTAAATGGAAAGTCTGGACTTCGAAGTCATCTTATTTTACTTGTTCTATTGTATCGTATTGCATTGTTTTAATTAGTGCTTTGTAGTAATTTTGGATTATATTTTATTTGGGGGACAAAGACCCCTCAGCTCCTAGGAGTTAGCTCCTATGTTCCCTCCACTCAAACTCAGGAACATCCAGCAAGACATTTTTCATTTCTGAGAAAGGTTGCTGGTAACAGGGATACATATTAATACATGCATATAACTTTGTCATTCTATATTATACTGAAACCTTTATCACTTTATCATTGATACCTGCCCCCTTGGATGAATTGTGATAAACGTATTCGAAATAACTATCCTCGTTTTCTTTCTTCTGCCCAACAGAGAAAACCCCTCATTTGTTTCAAATTTTTGGCTCAAATATTCATCCCCCCCCTTCAAACAAGTTTCTTTGTAACAGACTCAAATCCCCTTTTTATTTCTTAAGCTTATTCTTAATCTTTTTTTCTTTTGGCACAACTATTCAAGTCCTGCTCATTAATTGAAATTGTTTTAATTAAAAGGAGAGAGAGAGAGAGAGAGAGACAGAGAGAGAGTTGCAAATTGCAAATATTTTAATTATTAGCTTCTGCCTCTTGTTCCGGATTATCCTCTTGATCACCTTTAAATGAGTATGTTTGTGTTGCTCGTGTCTCTCAAATGCTTCTGCCAACTGTCAGGCTTCAGCAGTCTTTACTTGTCCTCATTCTTTCCAATTTTTTTTCACGTTTTAGCCCTTGGCGCCTTGTCTTAGGTGCCTGGCTAAACCGCAGCCATTAGAAATCAGGCCGGCACCATCCCTGCTAAGTTGCAGACATCAGGTTAAAACAGTTCTGTTTCAGGAGCCTTTGCACCGCGAATGTTGTCCTAATGTTCTGCTCGCTGATGTTTTCATCGAAGTTGAGATTTTTAATATATATACTGCGGCCCTCCAACTCCCATGATCCCTAGCTAACAGGACCAGTGATCGGGGAAGATGGGAATTGTAGTCCAAAACATCTGGAGGGCCGAAGTTTGGGGATGCCTGTTCTAGAAGATCTGAGAGAAGCCTGATCTTGCCTTGGGGGGAAATTATAAATAAATATGGCAACCCTACAGTAGACATTTCAAGGCACCCTAAAAACGTAGGAAGTGTGTTGATGGATTTTGCTTTTTAGCACTACATAGCCTGGGGACCCAATTGGAAGAACTCTGCTACACACTCCATACTGAATGCTTGGAGTAATTTCTTACTTGCGTGTTTGCTATACCAATTAATATTCATTAATCAGCAACAATCTCAAAAAGCAATTAAGGAGTGATGTTGACACTTGGGAGTATTTGACTACAGTATGTCATCCTGCTCAATTAGTACAGTGCTGGCTATGGAACAAGGTTCTGATTTTAATAGTTATTCTGGGCTGGGATGATGTGAAGGGTTTTTGTTTCTTTTTTAAAAAAAGCAATTTAGGCTACAGGAATGCAAATAGCCTCCAAGAAAAAAAATGCAAATGTGTGTATTTGTTTTAAAAACGGTAGACACACGAGAGCATCAAACAACTTGCCTCGGGCCACACAAAGAATGCAGGATACAAGCAAGCAATGATGTGTCAGCTGTCAACGGCATTGCAGCATATATAGTGCCATAGGCTTGCCATATGCAAGCTGTGATTCCGAAACATTTAATCATGTCTAAATAAATTTAATGAGCTGGAAAAATGGCCTGATAGCTTTAAAAACATCTAATGGCACTGAAAAGCTACTCAATTACAATGCTATTACTGTTTCCCCAATCATTGTGCATTGTCCCTGTCATCTGTACACGTCATAGAAGTACTTTCAGTTTTGCTGAAACTCTAAGTAAATAAGTAGTAATATGTTTGTGTTTCTACAGAATAATGTGGCCACTTCACACACCCTCTGTAGATATGGTAGGATAGGGTGTGCTGTCCCTTTGTTTGCATGTAATATCAATGTGTAACACAGGCAGTCCGGATGCCCAGCTTTTGCACCCAGAGGATGTGTCTGGATTTTCACCTTCTGAAATATGGCAACCGTACTATAGAGCAACCTAGAACTAGTTGGAAATATACATCAAAGGCTCGATCCTGCCTGAAAGGAGGAAACAGATGTATGTTGTTCCACAATCTAACTCGGACAGAAGCCATCACTGAAGAAATGACATCAATCAGCCAAGAATCACATGCATAGTTCAGCCAGCTTTCAGTCAAGTTGTCTTCCCTGAGGAGCTACCCAGTTGCAACAGCTGAGCAACAGCTGAGCCCTGCCTTGCTATATGATGGCGTTCCTAGAGGTTGTTTCCTTGCTCACACCTGGTAGCTTCTAGTGGGCCAAATATGGCTTATTCCCTAAATGAGCACTCTATTAATCGCAAGCTTGTTCTCCAACACTTTGTCTTTTCAAAAGCCACCATCTGCTGTTTATTCTTCATCCCAGATGTGTTTTCTGCAGCTTTGATTTCTGATCCGTCATCACTTTCCTGGGTGAGTCTTCATGCCTTCTGCTCTGCTCTGACTTCCCTTTTGCATCCCAGCTGTAACTCTTGTTTCCACTTCTTCCCCATCCCAGCTTGGCTCCAGACTAGGGTTGCCAGACTCAATAGAGGACAGGACTTCTGTGTCCTGCTCTCTTTTGAGTCTGGAAACCTTAAAGAGAAACCAGCAGACCCTTTGTTTAATTTTCAAGCAAAGGGTCTGCTGGTTTCTCTTTAAGGTTTCCAGACTCAAAAGAGAGCAGGGCAATTAAAGGCACAGAAGTCCTGTCCTCTATTGAGTCTGGCAACCCTACTCCAGACCATAAGCCAATCACAAATGGCCTTCTTAGCTCTAAACCAGGCATCCCCAAACTTCGGCCCTCCAGATGTTTTGGACTACAATTCCCATCTTCCCCAACCACTGGTCCTGTTAGCTAGGGATCATGGGAGTTGTAGGCCAAAACATCTGGAGGGCTGCAGTTTGGGGGTGCCTGCTCTAAACATTTGTTTGGGTTCTGGCAGCATTTCTCCCAGTTCTTTATATAAGATGGGAAGAGTAAATCACATAGACCCCAGCAGCTGGGGTTTTTTTTTGGGGGGGGGAGAGGAAAACTGGGTACATTCAGACATGGGAATTACTGCATTAGTTTTCTTGATTATAATGTTAGCACTTCTATCCCAGAGCGTATTAAATTGTATTACCTGCTATATTGTGGAACTGTGGCTTTGTAATCAATATACTACCTCTAAATGTTGTGTCTGCTGCCCTGTGCTAAATTTTACACGGCACAAAAGAACTGTATGCTGGAATGCCACCTCAAATTTCACCAGTGCAAAGCTCCTGTGATTTTCTGGGTTGCAAACGGATTTTTTTTTTCTGGAAGCAAACATGGAATTGGGTGCTAAACTTCCTTTAGATTCTATGAGTTTTCCACAAATGGCTTTTCCACTGTGTGAAAGATCACATAAAAGGTGGAAATTATTAGGTGAGGAAACAAATAAAGTGCTCTCTGAATGCAACATTGGTAAAATGATGGAGGGATAATGGACTAGCACTTCAATACCACTCTCCTTCGAACGACTTGTCAGTAAATATCAGTGAATTTGGCCTGGGGCCTCCAGCAATTCACTCATAGTATATATTATAAACCATTCACTTTAAAAAAAATCACAAAGAAAGACAGAGTCTTTTAGAATGTGAAGTTGGGGTGGGGAGCTATGAAAAAGGATTTCAAAAACCAGCACTACTAACACATACCTTCCCCCCCCAAAAAAAACAACTTTTAGAAACCCTGCAGTAACAACAGTATTATTCTGAACTATTATTTAGCAAGGGGCCATAGCTCAATGGTGGAGTACATGCACAAAGTCACCACAACTCCAGCCAAAGTAGACTTCTTAGCTGAATGAACAGACAGTTTAACCTGGCAGAAGACAACAATGCCAAAAAAGGGGAGGGAGGGAGGGAGGGAGGGAGAGAGAGAGAGAGGGAGGGAGGGAGGGAGGGAGGGAGGGAGGGAGCGAGGGAGCGAGGGAGGGAGAGGGAGAAAGAAAGAAAGAAAGAAAGAAAGAAAGAAAGAAAGAAAGAAAGAAAGAAAGAGAGAGAGAGAGAGAGAGAGAGAAGAGGGTGAGAGAGGGATACCCAAAATTGACATAGGACAGGTTTAGAGATGGATGGATCTGTCAATTTGGGGTCTTTCAGTTTCCCATTTTCCCAATCTTAAACTCA
This sequence comes from Zootoca vivipara, assembly GCF_965207765.1. Lineage (NCBI taxonomy): Eukaryota > Metazoa > Chordata > Lepidosauria > Squamata > Lacertidae > Zootoca > Zootoca vivipara. The sequence continues at coordinate 31,682,665 of NC_142587.1, read as the reverse complement.
GTTCCCCACCTATCTGTAACAATTTGTGATTTTTTTAAAAAAAATGAAAATTCACCAGTATTTTGTTGCTAACTTCTCTAATAAACATATTTTTATCTGCAGGTGGGTTTTTTATTTCACACTTTTTCTGCAAGCAATTTCCCCTAATATAATGCATTTTTTTTGTTAACGTTGGTTGGAGGACTGCACTGAAAAATTCAAATATTTTAAGGATGCCTCTATTTCCGTTTACATACTGAGTGGGATTCACCGAATGAACCATGTCAGTGGAGGCCCTGCACGAAGGCTTCTGCATGTGCAATGGGACTTCCCCCTCTCTCCTCCCCATGCCCCCTGAAATTGGCTGGGGTGTGTGCATACTGAGAGAACCCCCCCCCCCCAACAGTGTGTAAGACAGGTGAGGGGGATTGTTCCACCTGGCAAGCTGATATGCTTGCACAGGCAGAGTGCTCAAAGTAGCGAGACACTGAATTCCACCCATTGTTCTGGAAAGTGCAAAATTCAGAGATTTTCCTTTAAATGAAAACTCAACTGATTATCCACCATAATTCCTTTGTGGCACAACACAGTTCTGTCCTCAGCAGAATGGCAAAACCAAGGACTCAGGAGGAATGGCAAGTTGGGGAGGGGAATGCCATCACTTCCCTTCCACAAACCCCCGAGGCACCCACTTCATTCTCAATAATGGTCGAGTTGGTCCTACCTGATGGTTTTCAACAAGCTTCCAGCTCAACAGACCTTAATTTAAAGATTTCTCTATTGCACATAAATTGACATGCAACATCCACTCTACGGTGCTAATAATATGGAGTTTTCCTGTAAACTAGAGATAGTGACATTGAGCGGTGAAAGTCACTGTGAATATGTAAAGAGCAGTCGCAGCAGAAACTTGACATTCTTGAATTGCAATGTTTCTGATACATCGGAAAGTTCATATTTCCTTCCTAAAATGTGATAATGCAATGTTGACTCTGTTCCAAATGGCTCTAAGCACTTCTGTCAGATAGTCAGCAAGGCTGAATATGGCTACAGTCTGCTTTGGTTAGTAAAGCCTGACAAATCAAGATGTTTCACTTCATCATCATTAATATTTTGTGCATCCACATTGTGTGGGTTACACAAAATAGGTTTTTTTTCCCTGAAATATTTTGAGAAGCCTCTAAATACTTGGACTGGGTGATGACGACTTTGTAGGTAGGGATTCTATTTGAAAGGAAAGCTATACACTTTATAGGGGTCAGCAAACTTTTTCAGCAGGGGGCCGGTCCACTGTCCCTCAGACCTTGTGGGGGGGGGGGCGCGGACGGACTATATTTTGAAGGGGGGAAAATGAATGAATTCCTATGCCCCACAAATAACCCAGAGATGCATTTTAAATAAAAGGACACATTCCACTCATGTAAAAACACACTGATTCCCGGACCGTCCGCGGGCCAGATTTAGAAGGCGATTGGGCTGGATCCAGCCCCCCAGGCCTTAGTTTGCCTACCCATGCTATGCACCAGGCACGTCCGACAGGTAGACTGTGATCTACCAGTAGATCACTTGAGTCTGTGGTAGATCACTGGCTCCCCCCAAACAACCTCAACAACTTTGGGTCCCCTAAAAAAAGTTCAGCAGTGTTGGCCTGCACCCCCCCCCCCAAAAAAAACAGGTCTTTCCTTCCTACAAAAAAGCTTAAGAACTTTGAACTGAACTTTAACAAGGGGGTAGAACACTGCCAGTTTTTAACTCTATGAGGTAGATCGCAATGTTTTGGGAGTTGGCCACCCCTGCTTTACACTGTATAGTATACAATGATCATTTTATTTACAAAATATTGTAAACTGCTTTGGTTTTTTTAAAAAAACAATCAAGCGGTGTATAAATGTTATGAACCAAAGAAATTCAATGTTGTGTGACAGAGAGACCAAGTTGCATTTACACTTGTAGATCCCCAATTCCCCAATAGGAGGGGTGTATCCTTGTTTTACTGTGTCCACTGCGGCAACTATGTCCATCATGACAAGGAATGATTTCAGCATTTCAGCAATTTAATAGCATGACGGCTCAGGCAATTATTTTAGCTTTTAGTGCCCACCTTATCTGTCTCCAGGTTCATCTTTGCAAGGGCTTTCTCTGCCAAATTGCCTTGCTCTTCTACCAACAACTGTCAAAGCTATCAGGGAAACAGAATCTGACAGCTTCCTGAATAAGCCCCCAAAGCAAGACAAAGCAGTAGTTGCAGGTGCTCTGTTTCTTGAAGCCCAGGTAGAATTACTGGCCACTGTCCAAAATAGTCACACAAGTCAGACAGGGGAAATGCTCATGCACAGCCAGAGGTCTTTTCAAAGGTGTTTTTTTATTCTCCAGCAGACCACATGGATAAGCAGGCAAGCTGGTTTCATATATGGAACAGTGGCTTGGCTGCTCCACTGGGGGATCGGCTACAACGGGGCAGTGGGGAATCACAATGCCTCTGACTGCAGACATGATTCTTCTCTGCCTTTACAATGACGTGCCTAAAATTGCACCTTACCTGCAGGTCATTCGCCGAGGCAGACCCTGGTGGCTGCTTTTATAGTTGCTATTTTTGTTTTTAGGGGAGGGGAGTCAGGAGACTGAGACGATCTTCAGCTACCAGAATAAACTGCCCTTTGTGGAGACCTCCCGTATGGACAGAGTGTTTCTGTTGTTCATACGGCAGAAGCTGGTTGCATTTATTTAATCTAAAGACTCACACTATTTTGGGACGGGCTCCTTTTCAGTATGCCAGCCAGCCAGCCAGCCAGCCAGCCAGCTATACCTTTCTCCATAGCACCCCATTCTATCCCACTCCCACCCCACCCCCATTTTCTATTTCTCTCCTCCTTGACAAGACACTTGTATTGAGTAGCCACAGAGTTTTCTGTATTGGTGGACTTTTGTTCCTACATTTCACCCCATAAATTTATGCCACTTCCAGATCCTAAGGAAAGGGGAGATCAATCCATAAGGAAAGCAGGAATGCTTGCACTAATGGAACAATCTCCTTAATCTTATGTTGAATTCCACCCCTTGGGCTTTCCTGAAGTCCACTGGCACCTCTCTTGTTCCTTTGGCTACAGTCTGTCATCACTCATCAGCTCAGTTCACTCCTAAGAGGGAATAGTAGTTTAACATTCTAAAATATGAAGCTGTCTTTGAACGGTTCTGCTTCTCTAATTGACACTTCCCATTGCCATCATTTATAATTTACTTTCCAATTAGGCAAACAAAGTGTTCTACCTATACATTAAGCACAAGCTAGGCAGGCTGCTGCTGTGCTATCCAGTCTTCATTTAGTAGCAGTTTCCACCCTGATTCTAAATGCAATATGTGGAAATAAATGTAACTAATTCATTAGGACAGAAGGCAGCTGTGTATTTATGGGGGGCACACAATTGTTGCATTTTTACAGATGCAACACACCAGCTTTTAAACAGTTCTTTTTTCTTTCTTTTTTTACATCCATCAGCCCTTTATTCCCCAGAAAGGCCACAATCTCCTGTATGGTGAATAACCAGGTATAGAATCATAGAATCATAGAGTTGGAAGAGACCACAAGGGCCATCCAGTCCAACCCCCTGCAAAGCAGGAAACATATGTATAGAGTTATACCGTAGGGTTTCAACATGGTCATCTGCTATTGGTTGTAGAGAGATTTTGAAATTAGGCAATCTGTCCCTCCCCAGGCAGCCTGCTGGGTGGGAAGGAAGACAGAGGGAGGGGGAATGGGGTGGCATAAAAAGAAATCCTCCCACCTCTAATTCATACAAACCAGCTGCAACTGCAAGGGCAAAACCCCCGTGTCTTCTGCATTCAGTGGTATTCCAAACATGTCTAGGAGAAAATCCAGTGGCATCACTTAAAATCTTCCGAATGTCATTTCCATTATGCCTGTGTTAAAGGTAAAGGACCCCTGACCATTATGTCCAGTCGTGACCGACTCTGGGGTTGCGCGCTCATCTCACATTATTGGCCGAGAGTGCCGGCGTATAGCTTCCAGGTCATGTGGCCAGCATGACAAAGCCACTTCTGGCGAACCAGAGCAGCGCACGGAAACACCGTTTACCTTCCTGCAACAGTGGTACCTATTTATCTACTTGCATTTTGACGTGCTTTCGAACTGCTAGGTTGGCAGGAGCTGGGACCGAGCAACGGGAGCTCACCCCGTCACAGGGATTCAAACCGCTGACCTTCTGATCAGCAAGCCCTAGGCTATGTGGTTTAACCCACAGCGCCACCTGGGTCCCTATGCATGTGTTACTTATCATTTTTTTTATTCTGAGGCCTCACTTTTAAATTTGCTTCACTTTCTATCTTTCAAATCCAGGACTAATAATCCATTCCACAGCTGAGCACACAGAGGTACAGGCTCACAGCTGTGCATGCAGACAGCCTGCTGCTGTGTATGACAGTCTGTTGACTGTTCCAATTCCAACATGGGAAGAAGAATAGAAGAGGGCATATCGTGCACAGGGAAACTTCGTAAGATCAAAATACCAGCTCTTTCTGGAACCCCCCCCAATCTTCTCAAATCTGTGCAAAAACAGGACCATCACACAGACACACACTATCATGATGCAGCCTGTTGAGTGTTTGAAGTAGGAAAAGTGCTCTTGGCTGGGGGAAGGGGTGGTAAAGAAGGTGCCTTCAGGATCCCTGGAGATGTTCTGCAAACCCCAAGGTGGCACTTGCTCCCCCAGTTTGAGAAGCACAAGTTGATTTAACCCAAGTATCCCTATATTAAAGATTTTCATTCTTAATAAAGAAATAAAGGCAAAGGGAATGATTTCCCCAGGTCTGCCCTCCATTTTGCTTCTATGAAGTTACTGATCATTCGATCAATCATGGTTGGAAGGGATCTATCACTTCCAATTTATCAACAGGCATTGCTATTAAATATTTCTCTCTATCGAAACCTTCCAATAACTTTCAGGTATAAAATACCTTGGGTATATATAGTTCTCAAAGTTCAAGTCTACCAAGACATAATCGGTTGGCTATTCCCTTGACTTATCAAAGCTTTTGTTGAGGAATGAGTTTGCCTTTATGGTTCTTTACTCTTGTCTGTCTTCTGCTTCTGGCAAATAATGCGATTCTATAAAAGCACCAATGTACTAAGTATTTACTAATATTCTGCAATGCTTTTATTCCACATTCACCTTCCAGAGTCTTTTATTTATATGAATACACTCTGTTCATAAGTATGTTGTGCTGCCTAACATTCTATTTCCATCTATACAGGGAACCTGACTTTTAAAACACACCCCTGTCAGTTATTAGGTGGTTAAATCTCACTCCAAAGGTAGCACTATTCCTGAGCACCTATTTAGTTAGAAGTCTCCAAGAACTCATTTGCATAATTCAAATGACAACAGCTATTTAATGGAAAGGAAAAATCAGAAGTGCACTTAGAGAGTGCTCCCAATTCTTCCTCTGAATTGCTGGCTTGAATCCAAGCCACAGTTGTGAAGGATATTCTTCTGTACCCACAAAGGAAGAATATTTTGGTCACCTGACACCACTGTGCTGTCAGATGATTGCTGTGGCGGAGAGCAGGTGCGCTGCCCCCAGGGACATGGTGCACGTTCTGGGGGTGGGGCATGGCGCAGGTTTTGGGGTCGGGGTGTGGGTTTGGGGGCAGGGCGTGCCACACGCAGGGGCAGGGTGCGCTTTTGGGGCGGGAAAGGCAGCCGCAATGGCGCCCCTGGGATCGTGCTGCCCGGGGCTCCGCACTCCCACCGCCCCTATCTTCCTACGCTACTGGATGATTGACACTTACATGTGAAAATGATCCATGGGGTGGATGAGTTCAGGAGAAGGATTTTTCTTTTAATAAACCCACTGGTTAATGGAGCACAAAATTATGAGCAAAAATATGTGAAAATGACACAGACCTAGAAATGCTCCAGTTACACAGACAATACCCAATAGTGTGGAGTAGAAGGGGGGAGGTGTTCTAAGGGCCAATCAGGGGCTCCCCCTCAAAAAACAAACTTCCTGGTCCCCCAAAAGAGCAAGTAGAAAAGCTCACAGAAGTGTAGGGGCCAAAAGAAAAAGAGGGAACTGTGTGGGGCAGAGTTGACTTAAATAGCCTGGTCTCCTTCTCCTCCCCACTGGGCAAAGCACTCACATGCTATGTCACAGTCCTCCCCTGGAAGACCCAACTCTCATTTATTTCCAGGGGAGGAGGTTGTAGCAAATCAGCTTCCCCCTTCAAGACGGGGAATGGTATTCTCCCAGGGCAGGAAGTTCATGAATCCCACATCACAGACCCCCCAAGTGCCCCTGTTTTCCAGGACAGTCTCGGATTCACAGAAGCCACCCTGGTTTCTGATTTGATCCCAGAATGTCCCTCTTGTTTTTACGACATCCCTATTTTCATCAGAGAAATGTTGGAGGATATGATTTCAGGGTTCTTAGCAAACAAACACAGAAAGCACGCAACAAGTCCATTGTGCGAATATTATTTTTGTAGTCAGGGCTACTGCAGGAGCTGCACAGTAAACTTGGCGCAGGTCTGGAGGTGGCAAAGAAAAGACTCTGATTCTGGAGGAGCTTTGATGTACATTTCCACCCACACATTCTGATGGGGATCAGTTCTAATTAGAGCATCACATGTAACCACCTGAAGTGTAGTGGAGAGTGAAGGAGATGCAAAATTTCACTTCCCAATGAATAATTTAATATTTGCAAGGCGTGCTTTAAAGGGGGGTGCCATGTAAGCAACAAATCTTCCCCAAAAACATACAAAAATGTGCCTTTTTATTCAAAATAGTTGAGTCAGAAAGATTGCCCTGGCAGCTGTTTTCATGGCAACCACTTTGGCCATCAGCCATTAAATGAAGAAAGAAGGGGTGACCTGGAATAAACTCAAACATCCCGAGCATCTGGAAGAGGAAAGAACAGGCTTCTGTACCTTTTCTTCCCTGGTCCTGTGAAATGTTGGGAAGTACTGTATGTGATGGCCTTAACACCTGAGCTTACTGCTTAGAATTCCTATGGACCAGAAGCAGCTCATCCAGCGGAATGGAGCTGCCACACTAGGTTTCTGGAAGGAGGGCTGCTATTGGTTACCAGGAGGGAGTGGGCGGCAAGGCAGCAAGCATATTGGTGCAGTGCAAATGTATTGGCAGGTGGTATGGATTGACTCTACTGGCGTGTTTGCACCACACTAATCTCCCCCTGCCTTGCCCCCACCATGCCAGTAGAATACAGTGTGCTCCCACCTAAGGATAAAACATTAACTATGGCTGGAGAAAGGTCCTGTCTCCACTTTTATGTACCTTTCTTTCCAATGAAGGTGGTGGGAAATTTAGTAATTTTTTTCCTCCTTTGGAGGGGGTCCTTTAGTAAACATGTGTTCGTACAAAGAGGCCTAGTGGCTTTCTGACCACTCACTTCTTCCTTTCCCAACTCCCTGAGATGCTAGGAAGCATGCAAGCTTATGTCAGGGGGTGGGGAAACTACAATTACCATCATCCCTGGCAATTGGCCATGCTGGCTGGGGCTGGTGGGAGCTGGAGTCCAAGAACACCTGGAAGACCACAGGTTCTCCAACCCTAGTTTATGATACATTTGTTTGTCTTGAGGCATCATAGGACTCGTCGTACCATTTCTGTTTGCTTTGAACACCTTCAACTTGTCATCAAAATAACTGAAGGGGTGGGGAGGCAGCTTAGAGGCAGGCATAGCAGCTGAAAGGTGAAAATGGCTTGTCTGCTTCTTATTTATTTCTAGAGAATGTGGAGTTACTTTTCCTCAGATGCCAGTTTTCCTCTTTTGAATACGAGGTGGGCGTTTTGACAAGATGTGACAGCCAAATCTTGAATTTATGTAATCTCTGACATTAATTTCTTCACAAATTTATGATGGGTTCCAAGATTTGCCTATCACCTGCTATCATCTGGGGCTGGTAGATTTACAGTTAATCAGAACCTGACATACATTAGACTTATTCAGAAACGCCTGCTGTAATTATCACCATGTTTTTCTTGCCTATCATATATATACACGCTGATTGGGCCATGTTTCTTGCACCATCTGTTATTGTACAGGGGAGATAAAGGACACTTTCCCAAGCATTTTTTTAAATGGGAAAAATCCATATTTCAGATCAGCATACAAACCAAGACTTCAACTGAATATTGTATCACACTTGTTAACACATAATACCTATTTAGTATCGCCACAGCATGGAAGGCTATGCATATATTTTGACTGGCTTTGATGAGCTACTCTGATGTCACAGTAAGACCTCCTGGGTAAAGATGTTGTGGATCTTTCCCAGGTATGACACCGAGGGCAGATTATTGATATGAAAAGTGTGTGTGTGTGTGTGTGTGTGTGTGTGTGTGTGTGTGAGAGAGAGAGAGAGAGAGAGAGAGAGAGAGAGAGAGAGAGAGAGAGATGGATGCCATAGAGCAGCTGAGGGGGCTCTCAATTGATGGATGCCAAGAACCATCCCTTTGAAATCTGTTCACATTACAACAATTTGCATTGGCCATTTGCAAATGAACTTCAAAGGGGTTTTCTCTCAGCACCCATAGCAGATCAGTGTTGTCAGCCAGTGACCTTTCAAGTTGGCACCAAACATCATAACGACATGGTGTGATTAACACCCACTGGTCAAAGTTGGCCCGGTGCGGGGGGGTGGGGGGAGGCAGCGATGGGAAGAATATAGCCCAGGCATCCCCAAACTGCAGCCCTCCAGATGTTTTGGCCTACAACTCCCATGATCCCTAGCTAACAGGACCAGTGGTCAGGGATGATGAGAATTGTAGTCCAAAACATCTGGAGGGCCGAAGTTTGGGGATGCCTGATATAGCCCATTGGCTAGTTCAAGTTTTCCACCTGTGACCTAGATGGAGTTGCTAGGAAAGGTCAATAGGAGATCTGGGATGCAGTATCACCAGCTGACCACATCCAGCTCTATTTCTCTGTTACCTGTGGGTTGGATTAGACATGATTGTTCTCAGTCAATGCCTGGATACAGTGATGGGCTGGAAGAAGGTGAATGAGCTGAGAATGAATCCTGCTAAGCTCGATGCTTTGTGAGGGAGTGGTTTCCAGGTCCAGATGTTGGGAAGTTTACCAGTTCTGGACCAGGTTGTTCTCCTTCAAAAGGAACAGGTCTATAGTTGGGGGTGCTTGTAGATCCATCTTCTCCACTGGAAGCCCAGGTAGCCTTCATGACATTCTTGGTGCATTACCTACTTGGTTTTGTACCCCAGCCATGCCCTTTCTTAGACAGGAAGAGCTTGGCCACTGTGACTCATGTATTGGTAATATCGTAACTATGCTGGTGTAACATACTTCATGAGGGACTTTCTTGAGACTAGTCCATCTGCAGGAGCTGCTACAAAACACGGGATTCACTTAAGCACCTGGAAACATGCATATTACTCCTGTGCTGGGTGAACTGCACTGGCTGCCAATTTGCCATGTACAAGAGCTTCTTATTAAGATATAAAGTCCAGAACAACTTGGAACCAGGTTTCTTGTAGGACCAAGCTGCCCCTGTAAATAGGCATTGTTTAGGGAAGTGTTTAATGACTGATGTTTTAATGTATTTTTAATCTTTTGTTGAAAGCCGCCCAGAGTGGCTGGGGAAACACAGCCAAATGGATGTCGCTTTAGAATTATGGAGTGCAACATTCCACCCGAATTCTTGGATGCGCTCCGTTCTATTTGCACTGCTGTTTGAAAGAAGCTACTGGTGTAACTGTGACACCCACAAGTTTGCAAGCAATATATTCCATTGAGATTGTACAATAGGAGAACTGTAGCATGTCCAAAATTCTCATGCAATTCCACTGAAATCTGTTGGTAACAATGTAATAGAACGTCTCAGACACTTCCATTACGATTCGAAAAGGAACTACAGAAATAGGTTGGCAGCCCATATGGTAAATATTCAAACAATCAAGAGGGGGCGGAGAGTGAATTCAGACTTCTCAATCTGGACTAAAATATAAAAAAGTGTGATGAACCTATACTTTAACTTCAGGCTTTTTTTCCAACAAGCCAAACATATATGGCCATCTGGATAGCCTTGGAATCTCTATAATTATATTATGCTTGTTCTACCATCTGTGATTTGCTATGTGCCCAGCCCACAGCAGCTAACACTATGTCAAAACAAATCCAATTGTTCTCTTTGGAATACTATAGCTACTTTATGTGGCACATCCATTATTCTATATGTGGAGCTGTGGGGCTATTAACTATAAACTGAAAGATGGTAAGAGATAAATGGCAATAGATTTCATTAAGAAGCTTTTCCGTAAGTAACCAAACACACACAACAGCAGATGTTTCTGAATATCACGAGCCTTTAACTATCTCCCAGTGACACGCAGCATAACTAACAACTAGGGGTAGATGTGCATGTATTTGCTGAATCATGTACATTATCTGGCCATTATGCATAATCTCCAACAAAGCTTGGGGAATGTGCAGATCTTGACTGCATTTTGTACATTATGCATAATGTCCAACAGGACTTGGGAAATACCTTCCCCAATAAACCCACAAAGCAGCGGATTTGGTATGCCAAAATTGTCAGCACTGATCATGTATGCATTTCATCACAACCAAGGATTAGGAACTGCCAGTACAGCTTCAGCTCCTGCACATAGGTGCATTTCAAAGGGGAATTGCTCACTCCATAGTGGCAGTAAATCCCTATTTAGCAATGCTTCAAGAATATGGAGGTTCCATCCTATTTTCATTTGCCTATAGATTCACATAAATTTACTCTAAGGTTTAGGGCAGACATCCCCAAACCCGGCCCTCCAGCTGTTTTGGGGCTACAATTCCCATCATCCCTGACCACTGGTCCTGTTAGCTAGGGATGATGGGAGATGTAGTCCAACAACAGCTGGAGGGCTGAGTTTAGGGTATATAGGCAAATTCTAATATTACTGAGGTGACAAGAGAGATCATTTGGGACAAAAACTGAAATAACAGTTCTTCCACTATGTCTGGTTGTTAGAGTTTTATTTGGAGTTCACACTTTTTTACTGCCCCATTTTGGGTTTTTCCACTTCTTGTGTTCTCTGGCATTAGAAACAAAAACACCTGGGACACAGAGGTAAGACAGGTCAGTGGCTCTACCTTCACTGCTATCAGTTGAGAGGCTCTTAGAGATTAAGCATATGAGACTTACAATGCCAAGTGAAGGTTAAGTAAAAGCAGTAGCTTCAATAAGATTTGATAAGGTGTGGAGTTACACACACACACTAAGAAAGTAGACTTCAAGTCATGTACTTTAGGGGAGAGATCTAAAATAAGACCATTTTACAATTCGGTAATACACAAGAGGTGCTTCATCCTCCACAAGCATTCCATCTGTTGAACAAATAACTTGATATTCCAATGAATGGAGGGACGATTTTCATAGCCCATGGGCAAAAACACTACAGCTGAAAATTATGGTTATGGGAATCTCCCCATCTAAATTACTGGAGCAGGATATAGTTTCAGCCAAAAGAACCGTAACCTATAAACTAGAGGAGATGGACTTGCAGCAGAAAATGGTACTGGGTAATGATTCACCTCTAAATCTTGGTCTATTGCCCCCTGTAAAACTCCCTCATTACTTGAATTCTTTAACTACTTCAGCACATAGATATGCCTTTATAAAGGCAAGATTCAACACCTTCCCTTCCAATGTGTTGGGAAATAGACTTTCTAACGGACAGATATCACTCTTATGTGATTGTAACTGCAGATCACCTGAATCGTTGCACCACATATTTTTTTAGTTGTGCCCTTCATTCATCGTCCAGGAGTAAGTTTCTTGCTCCATATCTAATGGGAATTGCTGATGATTCTAACGAAGCCAAACTGAGATACATATTGAACGATGAAGACCCTTCTAGATCACTCACTGTTGCTAGGTATCTGATCAGCGTCCTATCTCTAAAGAAGAAAAACGGACTTCTGTATGGTTCGGACAACCCTTTTACACCATGAATCAAAATGTGATACTAGAACTGATGACATTCTGATCAATTTACCCAGCAAACGAACAGAGGGTGACGTTTTATGTTGTAAAATCTTACTGTAGGTTATTTTACTTTTTATCTTAATTTTTGTGTAAACCCCTGACGGAAGTCACAATTGTATGTAGTTCTGGGAAATGTGTTTTATGTGATGGGCCAATGACCGTAATAAATATCATTCATTCATTCATTCCAATGAATGACTGATCCCCTACAATAGCTTTTAGATCTCTTCAAATCATTAATTGATTATGAGCAGGTAGACTGTATATGTGCTATAGCAATGGAAGCCTCAAAGCACTTTTAACCTAGAGGTGTGAGGGATACCAGTTCAAAGGTTTCTTGATCCGTAGGGTCAAGATCAATTAAGAGAGATCTGTTGCCTTTTAACACACTTTAACAGCATGTAGTAGTCATGAACAGGTGTTTAAAGAGTAGTAGTATTTAAAGATGCATATTTTTATACCTTGCCCATGGATGAAACAAACTCTATACCCATATGACGCTTTTCAACATGTGAAGCATTTCCATTCATCCATGCAGAGAAAGATATGAAGACTACTTGTATATAGTTATGCACGAGTTTGCATTGCAATTTTTGTGTACCCAGTGCACACCAATATCCAGTAGACACTTTCCAGCATTGTACAGAATGTGAGATGAGATAGCAATGAGCAGGGCCTATATGTTACCCCTAGGAATGGAAGCGCCTTCAGTATTGGAAGAGTGAAACATTCTAGAATCTGGGAGACAAGCCCTCCCTCCTGCACAGACTTCACCCATTCCATTTCACTCTGTAGCACAGCTCCTCTTTCAACACAGGCATTTAATAGGTGGCTTTCTCAACTGGTTATTTATCTTTATGGTATAGTACGGGTGTTTCAGTTTAGTAGATTTTATCTCCCAAACCATCTGGTTGCCTAATGGACAAGTTTATTGACATTTAGGAGGGGTGGGTGTAAGATGCTCTAAGCCAGGCACCCCCAAACTGCAGCCCTACAGATGTTTTGGCCTACAACTCCCATGATCCCTAGCTAACAGGACCAGTGGTCAGGGATGATGGGGATTGTAGTCCAAAACATCTGAAGGGCTGAAGTTTGGGGATGCCTGCTCTAGGCCCATAATACAGAACAGAAGAAATAAACACAGGAGTACCCTTAATAGCTGTGAGAAAACATCTAGGGATGGAGATATAGATGATATAGATATAGAATCATAGAGTTGGAAGAGACCACAAGGGCCATCCAGTCCAACCCCCTGCCAAGCAAGAAACACCATCAACGCATTCCTGCCAGATGGCTGTCAAGCCTCTGCTTAAAGACCTCCAAAGAAGGAGACTCCACCACACTCCTTGGCAGCAAATTCCACTGTCGAACAGTTCTTACAATATATTTATATAGATGATATAGATATATAGATATATATTCCAGATCAATTAAAGCAGGCAGGACAGTTTATACCTCTGGAAAAACAGAAATCCCCCATTTTTTTCATTTAAGCCTAATTTTTATCCAAATATCAGACTCTGAAGAGAAACAACCGAAACCCATGCGGATAGATATATCTCATGTGTTAATTAGACAATAGCATGGCTGAGAATTTTTCACTAGTGCTTCTGTCTATACGCCCATCCTTCTTCCTCCCAGCTATCCAGGTGGTTTTTGTTCTATCCTAAATTAAATCCAACTACCTGAGTAAAATTTAATCAAGCCTCTCAAGCCAGGAGTTTGGACTCCTTTCAAGTGAGACTGCTAAAGATTCAGGCGTTATCCAGTTTTCACAAGCAGATGAATGAAAACTGATAAAGTCTAATCGACTGCCACCTGGGATTTTCTTCAATCAACAAATGAAGTCCATCTGTATCTCTCCTCCCAATCATAATCTCTGCTAACAATCTCAAGCCTGCTCTGCTTTCTAATTATTTTCCCAACAGTGAAATAAAACTACTAAAATGATTGGTCGCTCTTTCAGCCCTATATGCAGTAAATTAAAGGATGCAAAACGGCTTTTACTACCCATGCCCCGAAACTTTCAACATCAGAACAAAAAGCCTCCCACCCTCAAGTTTAGGAATATCTCCCAACTTTGTATAGAATCCTTCTGAGGGTTTTAAAAAACAACAGCTACCAAGCAGTGTATAAAGTTTACAAAATAAATAAATGTCTGTCTATCTCTACATATTTACATCTATCTGGCTTTTTTCAGCTGGAACTCACCGGAATGCATAATAATATAATATTATTATTTATCCCCCACCCATCTAGTTGGTTTTCCCTAGCCACTCTGGGAGGCTACCAACAGAATATTAAAAACATGATAAAACATCAAACATTAAAAACTTCCCTATACAGGGCTGCCTTCAGATGTCTTCTAAAAGTCAGATACAGTGGCCCTTGGTTTAAGAACAGCTTAGTTTATGAACAACTTGGATTAAGAACGCAGGTGTTTTGGTTTGTGAACTTTGCCTTGGAATAAGAACATGTTTCACTTCCTGTTGAGTGTGTTCCATTTGTAAATAGAGTCCCCCACTGCTATGGGAAAACACGCCTTGGTTTAAGAACGCTTTGGTTTAAGAACGGACTTCCGGAACAGATTAAGTTCGTAAACCAAGGTGCCACTGTAATTGTTTATTTCCTTGACATCTCATGGGAGGGTGTTCCACAGGGTGGGTGCCATTACCAAGAAGGCCATGTTCCCTGTTCCCTGTAACTTCACTTCTCGCAGTGAGGGAACTGCCAGAAGGCCCTTGGCACTGGACCTGAGTTTCTGGGTTGAATGATTGAGGTGGAGACGCTCCTTCAGGTATACTGGGCCGAGACCATTTAGGGCTCTAAAGTTCAGCACCAACACTTTGAATTGTGCTTGGAAACGTACTGGGAGCCAATGTAGATCTTTCAGGACTTGTGTTGTATGGTCTCAGCGGCTACTCACAGTCACCAGTCTAACTTGGTTCCGGCACCTCTCAAGTGGGCACCATTGCCATTATAATAGAATGAGTGAAGCATTCATTGTGAGTTCTGGCATCTCTTTTAATAGCACTCTATCTATCTATCATCTAACAGCACACAAAAGGGAAAATAAAGCCAGAGGGTGACTTTATAACCAGTCACCTGTGGGGGAGTTCCCTTAACCTTTTTTCACCCTCCATAAGAAACCCCAAAGGGTCACCTCTTCCCTTGCGGGCTGCCCCAGTGGTGGAGCCCCAATAGTAGCCTCCAAATAAATATGCTTCCCAACTGGAAAGGAGCCAGAGGTGTGGCAGATTCCCTACTCTGCAGGCGGAACTAGGTCGCCAAACTTTCTGACTCATCCAATAGGCTGCTGTTATGCAGCGGCATCAGAAAATGTTTGGGGAGGGCAAAATAGTGTCCACTTCCCAGCCTGCAGCCTGTGCGATAGGAGGTGGGGGAAATTGCAACAGTGAATAGCATCTTTCAGTAAAGCTTTGCCCTCTTAGTATAATGTTTTCAATATTCATTAAAAATAAACTAATACAAATTTGAATCCTAAATCACCTGCAGTAAGTTTTGTGGGGTTTTTTGACCCATCCAAATGCAGCATTAAGAACAGTCTACAAATGAGGGTGGGGGTGGGGATGAAAGCCACAGCTAGCAAGCACCACTTGAAACTGTGTGTTTAAATTTACAAATGTTTGCTCCTATGTGAACTATGTGTTCATATTTCGATTTTTTCACTGCAGGTGAGTTTTACTGGCAAAGAGACATCAATTGTCTTTGGCAACTTTCTAAAATAAAACAAAAAACCAGGCTCTCTTTCTTTATCTTGTTCACTTCTTTTTACATGACATTGAATGTCTGCAGTAGAGCTTTTCTAACAAAAGCCACACTATCTCAATAACAGGCTAAAAGAGAGGGTCTTATCCCCACCCCCACTAAAGAAACAAGAAAAGAAACAGCTAATTGTACTGAGAGTTGGGACTCACAGCTGCCATCTTTTTATCAGGTCATTTTTTTTTAAAAAAAAAAGTGCCTATGAAATAAAAATGCAGAGAAATCTAGTTAAGATTCTCAGAAAGAAAGACAAAAAAAGGTGAGAATTAAAAAAACACGTTTTGAAACCTTTCCACCTTATTCACAGCTGGCTCAGTGGTTTGACACGAGAGCCCACAGGGCACAAGTGTGAAGGCGCAGAAGTGTGAAGGAGACGATAATTTCATACCCCTGTTCATTCCCTTGTCACCTTCAGGCATCAACACGACTTTCAGTCCAGAGCTAAGTATCTAGCATAGCCATGGCCTGGAGCAAGGGTAAAAAAAACAACCATGTTGCCATTTCTGCACAACCCGGTGGCAACAAGCAAAGCCTTTCATTTGGAGCATGCAGTCCCGGCAACTGATGTGAAGCAATGAAAACCAGTACAAGTGCGAGCTGTCGAGGGAGGAAGAAGAGCAAATATAGGAAGCATCCTAGCAGGGGTTGTGCTAGCCAGAGAGCCACCCTTTCTCTGTTAGATGCTTCTTTTTGGAATCACTGTCTTTGCGTACTGAAGCATTCCCCCTTTCCCACATCTCCGATTAATTGCTCAAAACGGATGTATTGGAAAGCTGTGTCCCACCGACTAAACAAAGCAGAGATCAAAAGAGCACATCCACTTCATCGAAATGGCCAAAGGCTTTAAAGATTAGAGTGACGAAAAGCAGGAGCAAAGGTTTCAAAGTGTCACTGCATCGCATCCACCCACTACATCCTTTGTGAAATCAGAAAGTTATATTCAATGCTTTTCTTCTAGGAAAAAGGGTGCTGGACCTGTGTACCCTCGAGTACCCCACCCCCCGGGGAAAAATGCACTGGTTATATACCGATTGCATCTTTTTCAAAGTCAGGTGTGGGTTTCCATAAGGAGTGCTGGAAATTCTTGAGGTCATCCCCGATGCCGAGCCCAATTTGGTTGTGCCTTTACAAAGTAGGCATAAGCAGTACTGACCAAGGCACAGCTGCTGGCCAAGGTTGGTGAATCTCAGAGTTGGATCAGGTCATTTGAGGATCAAAGATTTTTTAAAAGCCTCCCTGCCCTCACTTGCCAGTGTTGGGTTCTGATCCAGACAGTTTGGTTTGTCCAACTTTCCCCACTATGAATATCGATGGGCAGGAGGCTGTTGCCACCCTGCCAATGTGTTCTAGCAACGTTTGGCAAAGCTTTTTACACCTCCTCCCAAAAAAGTCATCTAATGGCTTGCAGCATGCAGCTACAGACACCATCCAACTCCCATCAGTTGCTCTTTTCCCACTTGTACTTGTTCTTCCCCGAAGTATTCCGGCTATTCCTCCCTTATACCTCCCCTTGGGGAGGGAGGGGAATCCTCTTCTGAAAGCTTCACATCTGCTCTGCTCAAAATATAATATTCCTAAAGGCTCAACTAATCCATGACATATGGCAGTCCCCAAATGATCAATATGCATCAGGTCTGTTCTGAGCCTTGTTTTCTCGGGGTATTTAATATAAAACCGTGATCAATAAAAAACCTGTCAGATCCATTTAGGTCCAAAGTGTGAGTATTATCATTAAAAAAAGCAAAACAGCAACACTTGAAGATCATTCTAAATGCTGCTGGGCCATTCGCGGCTTCCAAAGGAGTAGACAAATACTCATTAAGCAACCAGTTTGCCCACACAGGAAGACTTTGGGTGCATGAAACAGCTGCTCCATGCCTGGAAACCAACACAGGATGTTGCTATGCAGGCAAAGACGACACACTGTAAATTGGCTTTGTAGGGCAGCATTGACTTCTGTGGCTAGAGGCCAACCCAAACATACAAATGCACCTATATTGCCATTGAATCAGGTGTATGTTGCCTGGGCCACCCACTGGTTCCGAGAACACTGACTCAAAGACTTCATTGAAGGGGGTTTGAATGAATTCTTCTTCAAAATCGTGATTGGTGGGACAGGAAAAGGAGGGACCACCATCAATTTTTAAGGGGCTTATTAAAAAAAAATGTTCAGGGTGAATTCCTTTCCTTTTCTATTTCTGCTTTGCCACCATGGGAAATAGCAGCAGTGTTCCTATCAATCATATGTATACCCATGTAGGCTCCTCATTCATTTTAGTACCACTCAAACAGTGGTTTGCTCGAACAATAAATGGCAGACACACACACACAGTATCAAACAATAAAATCGAAAAATTACAATGTCAAATAAAGCGAAACAGTAAAGCATAGCAGCACATTTAAAAAACATCTCCAGAGCAAGGGACCCTTCTCCCCCCCTCTTGCCCAGATACATCCTGACTCACAGTATGCAACACCTAAACCACTAACACACACACACACACCATAGGATTGTTTGCTCATCAGGTGCAAGCAGGAGTTTCAACAGTAGCCCTTGGCTCACCCTTTCAGAGTTGGCCATTCCAAAATTCCACAATAATAAGCCATTCTTTACAAAAAGCAGCATAAGGGAGGTCCAAAATCCTTCTTACACCTACCACAACCACTTTCCCTACTACAGGACTTAATCAGATATCCAGTCTCTCTCATCCCATGCTACTCCCATTTCTCACACGCATGCACCAAAACACATAGCACTCTATCCACCCAATCACTCAAATATATTTCACTCCCCAAACCACTAATCACCATTCATCCCACCTGCTCTGCTAAAATATACTGCAAAAATATCAGATGACGACAAAATCACTCACTGAGAGAACCATATACAGTAACATAACAAAATGCTATGCCTCAGTCACACAGATGTAGTGTCCTAGACAGCAATCTGACTCACTCACTCACTCATTCACTCACTAACTCAGACTCTCTCACACCCAAGACTCTCAACCCTCCCTGAGAACTGCTCCCTCCCTCCCTCCCTCAGACATTTCTAACACACACCATAGGTACTCCACACACAAAAATAGCCATTAGCAAATTACACCATAATACAGTGACCCCAATAACTAGCCATATGTGCCAGGAAATGCCTCAGGGAACGTATAGGTTTTCAGCATGGATCAGAAACGTATTTCCAAGAGAAGGTTGTTACTTTAATTCTATTTTAAACCTTTCTTGCATTCATATACCCTCTTATGACAAATACATTTCTTTCCTGAAATTTCTCTCTACGTCTCTGGATTCTCAAATAATGTCTCCTTGGCTCCCACTGCTCATCTTAAAAATCTAACAGCTTGAGGATTCTGACTGAAACATTAGATTAAATAAATCTATGCTGGTGTTTGTTTTGCCTATCATTTTTTATTTACTTATGCATCTACATAAACAATCTGTCAGTCAGTTGGTGTGTGTGTGACACAGTGGTGTGGGACAGACATTCTGTTCATTATTAGTGACTCTCCCTAGACATCAATGGCTTCACTTTAAGGTCCAGTTGCTCACATCCTGACAGGGCTGAAAATGAAAGCTTTCCATAACAAATGGAAGTGCTTGAAGGAAGGACATTTTTACACTTAGAAAGGAAACTGTATTAAGTCTTCTTTAGGGGTGTTTATAGCTGCTGATGCGTCGTCTTCTTGGTACTAAAAAGCAGGACAAATGGAAACTCTTGAAATCAATAGCACTTAACTTCCAGGCTACTCTATTTATGATGGGGGTGATAAGACACTTGGGTTTTCAACACCTAAGACTCTTCACAAGATCGATTGATCTTGGATCACTTGTGAGGGATGTCTCGTTCAAGGGCAGCAATCACACCAGGGGCAACAGGAGTCCCAGCTAATTTGAATATACCTACTTTGCAGTCTTTATTCCATTTCCAAGATCCATGTTTTCCAACGGCTACAAAAATTATGATTCGTTAGATTTCCAGCTGAGGCAGGGAAGAGCATTAACATAACATTGACAGCTGAAAAACTCACCCATGTCCATCATTTGACTTTAAATGTTCCAAACAAACCAGGGGCACCGTGCAGGTTCCCTATGTACTTTGGGGAAAAAGTTTTGGCCTAGCCAGGGATCTTCATACTGGTGTCCTGCCTCTGTGCTTCTAGAGCAGGCACCCCCAAACTGCGGCCCTCCAGATGTTTTGGCCTACAACTCCCATGATCCCTAGCTAACAGGACCAGTGGTCGGGGAAGTTGGGAATTGTAGTCCCAAACATCTGGAGGGCCGGAGTCTGGGGATGCCTGTTCTAGAGCAAAGTGTGCATATGTAAGTCTTGATCCACGGGCCCAAAGAGGGCCTTGCATGAGTCATTTGGTGCAGGGATACCAAAGGAGGAAGTGAGAAATGGCAGGACGGCCAGTTCTAGTGCTTTATGAAAGAAAGGTATAGACTTACAACACAGCAGCAGAGCTGTGCTGCCTTTACAGGCTCAGGGTAGATGCTGAAGCAGTAAGTATTAATTATGACTTGTCCGTGAGGTGCTAATATGTTGAGCATTACTTATACACAAAGCAAGCTGTATAAGCTGGCAGCAATTGCCCCATTAACTCACCCCTGGCTTAGAGGCCCCTACCCAATTCTCATCTTTCTCTCAGACCAGGGAATAGCTGACAGGCAGCCAGCATGAGAAGCCTCTCCTCTCCCAACTAACTGAAGCAAAACGAGGGCTTCAAAGCATATAAATATATATGAGCTTATTATTGCAGCAACTAACAATTATCTTGACTACCAAGGTGGCATTCACAGGCCTTCTAGTACACTTTCACTGTTTGGTGAAACCAAAACGAGAGCTTCAAAGCATATACATAAATATATATGAGCTTATTATTGCAGCAACTAACAATTATCTTGACTACCAAGATGGCATGGCGTTCACAGGTCTTCTGGTACACTTTCACTGTTTGGTTCTACCCATTGCAAAAGTCTAAGTTCATTTCTTGATGCATGGGGGGGGGAGCTGGTTTGTTTTCTCTCAGTCCCCCCCCCATCATATTCTTTTATTATCTTCTTAATTATGCTGTTTTAAAACTGCATTTTACATTTAACTTCATTTAGTAATGTTTTCTTTTGAAATGTTTAAGATAATTTTTTGTGTTACCTTTCGTGTGTTAAATGTGCATTCTGAAATTGATTTCCTTTGCAATGTGTTATTCTGAACATTTTAAGGTAATATTTTAGCTTCCTGTTAATTATATTGCTTTGAATGCATACTTTATCTTTGACTACCTTCAGTAATGTTTATTCTGGTTTGCTTGATGTTTTAATGTGTTGTAAACCACTTTGAGATATATTTTTTTTACTTCAAAATATAAAGCTGTATAGAAATGAAATGAACAATAACAATAACAACAACAACAGTCTAGAAAGCACTTTCCCCCTAAAAACAAAAAACAAAAAACTGAAGTCTCGGGATATCCAGTACCTGATAGCAGAATTTGCATTCATGTGGCTCAAACGTAAACATTAAGATTGCCACTATTAGCCAGTAAATAAACCACAGCGCCTAGGGCTTGCCGATCAGAAGGTTGGCGGTTTGAATCCCTGCAATGGGGTGAGCTCCCATTGCTTGGTCCTAGCTCCTGCCAACCTAGTAGTTCGAAAGAACATCAAAGTGCAAGTAGATAAATAGGTACTGCTCTGGCGGGAAGGTGAGCAGCGTTTCTGTGTGCTGCTCTGGTTTGCCAGAAGCAGCTTAGTCATGCTGGCCACATGACCCAGAAGCTGTGTGCTGGCTTCTTCGGCCAATAAAGCGAGATGAGCGCCACAACCCCGAGTCATCCACGACTGGACCTAATGGTCAGGGGTCCCTTTACCTTTATCTTTAAACACAGTAAAAAAAGGCTAGTTCAGCACATTGGACAGCTCCCAGGAATATTACCAGTCATTGGCTGCTTCTGATGGGGTGAAGGAGAGAGATTTTGGTCTTATTTTCACATCTAAAGACCAGCTGAATGCTAGATTCAGCATCTAATCCTCTCACTGAATATTAAGAAAATATTATACTATGAATTGTATATTATTTCATTTTCTATCAGTGTGGAAATGAACAGAGTTGGTAACTGAACAGTCACTAAAAATAGAGAGTGAGAATTATCACTGGGACTTTAGGGCTGTGCACATCTCTTGTAAATATCTGGTATGAGCACCGTCTATGGCTTATCCTCCTCAGCTTAAGAAATCTGACCTGGCCACTGAAGGAGGTTGTCTGGCTGCGATTTTGATGGAAACAACTGCTTTGTTTGTTGGTTTCAATCAATACAATCCCTTAGTGCAAATTCCCAAGTTAAGCCTCAGGTTTCTAAGCTGATGGGAGCAAGCTAATAACTTTTAGTTCAATGTATCTCTTGGGGCACAGACACACAAAAAGAAGACTTAAAAGAGATTTTGAAGTAATTTGGAACAACAACATGAAGAAAAACCCTCCACTGTCTTAGCCAATGCAAACTTTTTTAAATGTTGAAAATGTGTGTCTTTTAACTTGCAGGAGAGATTTGTCAAACTAAGTTTAGATCTGCTGTTCTAATCACTATATGATACCATCAGGGCTTTTTTTCAGCAGGAATTCACCAGAACTCCGTTCCGGCACCTCTCAGGTGGGCATCCTTGCCATTGTAAGAGAACAAAGGAGGCATTCATGGTGAGTTCCGGCACCTCTTTTTCTGGAAAAATAGCACTGGACGCCATCCTATATATGTGTCTAGGATGAATCACATTGCATCTAGTGAGACTTACTTCCAAGCAAATGGATATAGGATGGCGACCTGGTGATGACAAGCAACAGTTCACAAGTCCTACCCAGCTCCACCCCAGGCAGCCTTGCAAACCTCTGCAAAGACCACCAAAAGGCTCCACCACACTGCCACCGTGAGAGCGGCTACACAATAGAACTTAACCATTTCAGAAAAATCCCATCTTCATGGTGATGGTGGGAACTGGGAAACCCTGATTCTTCTTATCACCCTAAAATAAAAAGCAAGCCCCCGTGTAAGCTTTGTTGTTGCTAAAGTACCCCTCCTATCATTCTCCACAAATATGGCCAATGGCCAGGGATGATGGGATTTGTAATTCAGCAACATGGGGAGGTTCTCCCTACCTGCCCTATACTACAATATACTGCTAAATGTTTTAACATTGCCTTTTGGAGCTTGGAAAGAAGCCCACAACTTGATAACATTAATAGCAACTGATACGGATGACACTTTTGGAATATCGTATGAGCTTCGGGGAAAGTGCAGCTGGTCTCTCTGGCACATGTACTGCTTTTGGACAAGCTTCTTTGCACATTGTTTTTACTGCCTTTAAAACTTATTGCATTCCCCAGCCCCCAGGAGAATTAATCAGCCTCCCTTGGCCTCTCCCAAAATTCCTGCCTTGAGTAATTGGTGGTGTTTGCAGTTAAAACCTGCATACACACTTCCCCAGAGTTCAGCAAACTTTTTCAGCAGTGGGCCAGTCCACTGTCCCTCAGACCTTGTGGGGGACCAGACTATATTTTTTGGGGGGAAATGAACGAATTCCTATGCCCCACAAATAACCCAGACATGCATTTAAATAAAAGGACACATTCTACTCATGTAAAAACATGCTGATTCCTGAACCGTCCGCGGGCTGGATTTAGAAGGCAATTGGGCCACATCTGGCCCCCGGGCCTTAGTTTGGGGACCCTGCCCTTCCCTGTCACCACCAGCACATGCACAAATTAGCATGCGGTCCTTTTCCATCTCATTTCCAAAGCTGCTATGTGTTTTAACTGCACAGCCGAGGGTGGACAAGCAAGCAGATGCCCACAGAAACACCCACTGCTTCAAATAAGCTCTGTGTGATCACATTATAGACCTTTCATCTATTATTGTCTGTTGAGAGTTTCATATGGTTCCCCAGGTGGATTTTTGCAGGGATAAGTAGTGGAATAAACTTGCATAGCTACATCTGAGTTTATGCAGCTCAGTAATGCCATGTGATCACTGCTACTTTGATTTAATTTATCAAAATACTATTTCTTAAAAGAAGAAGCTGTGTGCAGACTTAGTACACTTTCTTAAAAAACAACAACAGTGGCCCCCGGGGGCTGAATCTGGGACATCGTGCAATTTAAAAAGCCCACAGCTATTAACTGTGTAGCCATTTCAGAAGAAACAAATAATATTAATTAAATGTTGACAACGGTGGCTTTTTTTTAAAAAAAGGGGGGGTTATAAATAGATAACGTTTCACAAAAGCAGACCAGAGCCCCAATATCATATATTCCACAATAGTTTCTGACAACAGAACATATCTTTGGAGTGAATAATTGGCAAAGGCTCTGTGTGTTTGTGTGTGTGTGTGCATGTGCGCATGCGCGCATGAGCATTGAGTGGGGGAGATTTGGTGGAGCCATCCCTCCGCTTGGCTCTGCCAGCTGAGCTGGCCTCCTAATTGCCCCCAAATGTAGCCTTAGACTGCAGTCCTGTACCTTCTTATTTGGGAGTAAGCCTCACTGAATTTGCTCAGTCCCAGCTCCTGCCAACCTAGCAGTTCGAAAGCACCTCAAAGTGCAAGTAGATAAATAGGTACCGCTACAGCGGGAAGGTAAACGGTGTTTCTGTGTGCTGCTCTGGTTCGCCAGAAGTGGCTTAGTCATGCTGGCCACATGACCTGGAAACTGTACACTGGATCCCTCAGCCAATAATGCAAGATGAGCGCGCAACCCCAGAGTCGGTCATGCCTGGACCTAATGCTTAGGGGTCCCTTTACTTTTACAAAGGGCAGTGGGGATCCCTCTTAGGGTTGCCAGACTCAATAGAGGACAGGACTTCTGTGCCTTTAATTGTCCTGCTCTCTTTTGAGTCTGGAAACCTTAAAGAGAAACAAGCAGACCCTTTGTTTAATTTCCAAGCAAAGGGTCTTCTGGTTTCTCTTTAAGGTTTCCAGACTCAAAAGAGAGCAGGGCAATTAAAGGCACAGAAGTCCTGTCCTCTATTGAGTCTGGCAACCCTAATCCCTCTCTATGCTGGAGTGATTTGCAGGGAGGGGTCTCACTCTTGACCACTGCTTTCAACCTGTTGCATAGCTGCCAAGTTTTCGCTTTTCTCGCGAGGAAGCCTATTCAGCATAAGGGAAAAATCCCAGTAAAAAAGGGATAACTTGGCAGCTATGACCTGTTGATTTATGAGGCTGAAGATGATCATCTACAAATTGACCAGAAAGGGTAGAGCAATTGTGCTGCACATCACATCCTTTGAATCAGCAACACCATGTGCTGTGCAATTGCTCCCTTTGCCATCAATTTGCCAGCATTTTCCTGCCTTAGAAGAGAAGCAATGAGGCCCTAGTTGGTTAGGATGCATCATATTCATGCTGTGGTCCCTAATTGACTAGGATCACAGCATGAAGAAGAAAGTAGCAACCAAGGAAAACAGTGGCTGTGAAAATTTCAAATAATAACCCCACAAAAGTTAAAAAAAGAAAGGGGGGGTTAGAGGAACTATTCTGCCTTCCTGGAAAGGGCAATGTTTCCTCTGAATACATTTGCAAGTAAACATTTGGTGCAATCCTGCTCTTAACCATGTTAATTTAGGAACACAATGAGAACATCTTTAACATTCTGAGGAAGTAACAAAAGACAGGTGAACAGTGGAAATAGCTTGTAGACAAGATGCAGTGTGCATGCTAATTAATTCCCCCACTCCTCAGATCATTCATCTTCAAATAAGACAAAAAAGAGCTAACAGTCTGCTCTGGGATGAATCATGCTAGGTGGGACAGATGTGGTTACCGGTGGACACCTGTGGTCAAAAGTGACTCATCTCCAGTAAATTGCAACTTTTAAACTTTGTGAGAATATGATTTGTTGTTTAGCAGCAAGATGGGTTTCTGCCAATCACTACATCCAGCATCATCAAAATTATCATAGATCTTCTATGAAAGTGGCTTGATTTATTAAAGCATTTCTATATCACTTTTCACAAAATGTATGAAAATTTAAAACAACAAAGCTACATATGAAATACAGATATGTCATATAGCAAACCAAGAATAATTAAAACAAAAAGTAGGTGAGCTGGAGATCAAGATATTTGGTCAGGGTAACTAGGGGAAAAAACTGTTTTAGCGGGACTTACTTCTGAGTAAACATACATAGGATTGTGCTGTTACTTGCAACAAGCTCATTCAGATCTTCTTAAATGTAAGCTGAAGAGGTAATTCATAAAATGCTTTCTGGTACTTATTCTCTCTCTACTCGTGCAAGTCTGCTTACAGAAGCAGTGGAACATGAGCGATCTGGGAACTCATTCATTTTGGCAGATGTGACTTCAGGGACGTTTCACTGTTTCCTTGATCACAGTATTTGCTGCAACTGACTACCCAGTTCACACGATACATTGCTCAGGGGATTACACCCAGTTGAATGAGAAAGGCAAAGAGGAATAAAATGTGTGAGTCAGTTCTGGTCCATAGATAAAAAAACAAGGAAGCAAGAAACACAACTGGCTGGTATTTCTGCTTTCCACTCTGCTTGCAATGAGTAACATCATTCCTATGAATCCAAAACTGCAAAAGAGCCTGGGAGATAAAAGAAAAGTATTTTCCTAGAGCTGAGAAAAATTGTAGTGTGGGCATCAGGCAAGTTTCCCTGAGGAGAGCAGTCCAAAGGCAATGTACCCTGATAAATAAAGGACACAAAGAATCAAAGGAGGAATGGAAGATTTATGAAGGAATATGTGGCACAATAGGACTTTCAAACTCCTTTGTCTATTACCAGACACAAGACGGAGGGAACACCTGGTGAGATTTTTTTTTTAAAAAAGATTGCACTAAAAACAGATAAAAGGGTTCTGTTAAATGTGCAATTAATATGCCGAACCTATTGAAATAAAATGAGGTTAGTAATGATAAAATAGTGTTTAAAGGGATGAGACACCAACAAGAGAAGATCCCCTGTTGTTAGGTTGCATTTTCAAAGAAAAATCACAGAAACATAAGGAGGAAGCATATTGTGAAATGATTCTGATAGTTAAATCATCTGCATGCTTGGGAGAGCTCCCCAAAGCAGTCAGTAGTATTTACTCCCAGGTAAGTGTGTGTGTGTTAGGGACGCGGGTGGCGCTGTGAGTTAAACCACAGAGCCTAGGGCTTGCCGATCAGAAGGTCGGCAGTTCGAATCCCCGCAACGGGGTGAGCTCCCATTGCTTGGTCCCAGCTCCTGCCAACCTAGCAGTTCGAAAGTACGTCAAAGTGCAATTAGATAAATAGGTACCGCTACAGCGGGAAGGTAAACAGCGTTTTCGTGTGCTGCTCTGGTTTGCCAGAAGCGGCTTTGTCATGCTAGCCATGTGACCTGGAAGCTGTACGCCGGCTCCCTCGGCCAATAATGCAAGATGAGTGCGCAACCCCAGAGTTGGTCACAACTGGACCTAATGGTCAGGGGTCCCTTTACCTTTACCTTTAAGTGTGTGCAAGGTTGCAGCCTGAGGGTGGGCAGTTTGAGGTTGCATAGCACAAATGCAGCTATTATACATTAGACTGCATTTTATTGCACTCTCAAAATAGTTCCATATGGAATACCAAGTTTGCATTTGCTCACTCTGTAAGGTACACACTGATAGTTTATAAATCACAACAACCCAGTAGAAGTTTACGACCATAGCCAATCTCAATATTGCATTGTTACAGGGTCCTTTCATGAACTTTGTGCTAAACCACAGTAAATCAATCTATTGTTTTCTACTGGAAAGTTTGAAAGATAGATGCAGGAGTGCCTGGTGCCCTGTTTTGGACTGCAGCTCCCATCAGCACCAGCCCAGGGCCAGGAGCGGTAATCCAACATCATCTGGCGGGCACAACATTGGCTATTCCTGTTGTACAGGAAAAGTTTGTGGCACAGATAAAACATTGATAGGCTCCCCCTCCTCTTCAGAGCTGTTTACTAGAGACTTCAGATGCTGTTTACTGGAGACTTGAGACCCCATGTCAACCTTCTCCATAGCTTTGGGGAGCTCTCATTATGCAAAAAGAAAATTGCCATTCAGAGGGCTTTCTGAATGCGCTTTGTATTGTGACGCTTTTATAATACACAGAGGTACCATTCTTTGTATGCCCATGTACTTTTAATAAGAACACACAGTCTCTCTCCTTTTCTCTCGCCTTTTGTGTATGTGGCAGAGACATAAAATACCTGAGTTACCTTTGATTTCCCTCCTGTTTTCACTAAGGCTATGGGTTGGCAGCCAATTACCATCATTTAAATACTTAGCTGAATATAATTTTCAGTTCAGAAATATTTAGCCCGCTAGTGTGAGGTTTCTGTCAGGTCAGCTTCTCAGTTACAAATAGTCTTCGGAGTTTCTGCTGATAGTTTCACAGCAGTATTGAGCTGAGCACTGAATGTTCTTGGTTTTGTGGGGTGGTCAAGAGAGAGAAGCCGAAGAAGAAGAAGAAGAAGAAGAAGAAGAAGAAGAAGAAGAAGAAGAAGAAGAAGAAGAAGAAGAAGAAACCCAGCTGCAGTCAGGGGATATAATAACATAAGAAGAGGGGCCCTTCGAATTAAACATCCTCCCCTCCCCCATGGTGGTTAACCAGATGCCACTAGGAAACCAACCAGCAGGATTTAAGCATAAAAACATTCTCCCCTCCAGTGGTTTTCATCAACTGATATTCAGAAGCATTGCTGCCTCCAACCGTGGAGGCAGAGCATACCCATCATGGCTAAGAGCCATCAATAGTCTTCTCCTCCATGAATTTGTCCAATCTTATAAAGCTATCTGCATTGGTGACTGTGGCGATTCGCCACCGAGACAAGACCCAGCATGTGAGGGGTTAAGCTTAGAGCAGATAGAACCCTCGGGGGCGGGCTCAGCCCAGGGATAAAAACCCCTCCCGAGTGGCAGTTAAGGGAGTTGAGGTTGAGGGAGTGGGAGTTGGTGTTGAGCTAGGAGTGGTTGGTTATATGCAGAGAGAGCTGGTTTAATATATTGAGGAAGGAGAATAGGTGGTGATTTAGTCAGACGGGATACAAAGTTGTGAGATTATTAATAAATATTTACTAAGTTGACTTTAGCGGTAATAGGCCGGTAATTTATAATTAGAGGTAATAGGCCGGTATAGGAACCATCTGAAATTCAGAACAACCTAAGATTTGTACTGCAACCATTAAGCATATGAACACACAATAAAGCAACTTCGTTTTATTTTATCTGTATCCTGGTCTGTGGTGTTTTGGTGGAGGTGTTTATTTTGTAGTTGGCACATCACCAATCGACCGTAAAACGTCCAGTGGTGATGTGCAGGTCAGAGTGACCGCTACAGTGACCATCACTGCCTCCCTTGTGATCAGGTTCCATAGTTTAGGCACTGCATGAAGAACTACTTTTGTTTATCTGTCCTGAATCTTTCAACACTCAGCTTCATTGGATGTCTACAAGACCACCACTCTTAGCTGTTTCTATTGCCTCAGGACACTGTCTGTTACATCCCATGGTGAGCTAGAATGGCAGGCTTTTCACGGCTGCCTGCTTCAAGGATTTTACATTTTCATACTGGTTCTTCACATGAATTTCGAAAACCATAAAACTATGAATGCTGATAGAGATTCTGGTACTTGCATCCACAGGCAGCACAGAATGGGCACAATCCTCTAGGAAGTTCATCTCCACAAGCCCCATTGAAATGAATGGGAGATGCACAAGAGCATCATCGAGCTGGGTTGAAGAACCTGTCACGGAATCGGGCCCATGTTGATACCCAATTGAAGTATCAATGGAAACGTCTTGGGTCAAGCATCCCAATATATGCAAACAATAACCTAGCCAAATGCAAACAAAAACCTAGCCAAATAAGCCACATTGCACATGGTGGTCCCGCATGAGTCCCTGGCAACAATGTGGTTCAGTAGAGGACCAGTGTGGTCTTGAGCATCCTGTCAACATGTACCAGAGCACTTGGATAGCCTGAAATAACTCATATGATTCTCTGAGTTAGAGACAGAAGGACTTCTGCAATCCGGTAAGATGAGCTCCTCCACACAAAGCATATTGAAACAACATTGGGGTGCTAAGAAATGTTGGAGACTGCATTACAGCTTGAAAAAAAAATACTGTCACATTGCAAATGATCTTCCTGCAATTATTTTTCATGCATCTTACCCAGGCAATTCTCTCACATGAGAAAGAGATAGGATAAACAAATTGTCACACAAACATCTGAAACACTGTTAAGCAGATTTGGATAGTATTTGTATTGCCATCCTGGAGCTGATCTGACATGTTAATTAAAAGGTGCCGTTCCTTGTCTCACATGTGTTCCTGTTGGTAGGCTCTTATCAACAATGACAAGATTTATTAACACATTTGCATGCACACATGTTCATATAAGTACTAAAAGGTACATAAAGTTGTACCATCCAGCTTCAACTAGCAAACCCCCTGAATGGTAAAAGTAACATTCTTCAAGTAACTGCTATAGAACTTTGACTTATGAACTGGAATTGCTTCTGTGCAAGTTATCATAAACTTTTAACATATCTGAAGATGAATGGGAATCACAGCGCACATCACCACAACCCACATTTTTGGAAGGGGGGGTGTTGTGTTTTATTATATACTCATATGCCCTTAGATACCCATAATCAGTTCATGGTTCGGTTCACTTGGACCACAACTTAACACAATGCAACAATTATTGCCTTTTGCCACAATGCTGCAGGTTGGAAAACTCCGTCACAAACAAAGATGGGGAAACACACACAGTGCCATTGTAATGAATCTGAACCATCTATCAAAATGAGAAGGAAATGCATGTATATTCAAAGTTTTGCTTTTAGAAGATATGCACCAAAACTATTACTTACAGCTGGAGAATATCAGTGGGCATGAATGTTTATCCATTGGGAAGTTGTGTAGCTGCAGCTGACATTCAGCGTTGATAGTAAGCCTGGAGGGAAACCAGGGAGCTATTACTGTCTCCATATAATGACAAGTTAAAACAAGACAATATCTGGTGCCATTTCCAATGCTCAATGATGAAATTCTTTTAAAAGGTTATTTAAAGTTGATGTTGGTGTAGGTTTAGTTGAATGTATTTGCTGACTTACGCAGTTTTCAGTAATATAGTTCTGGTTCATGTGTTACCAGTGGGAGTAAAAGAAACTCGGGCGGTGGAGCAACTGGTAGGTTTCCCCTCCAGCATGACCTCAAAGAAAATGTACAGAACATTCTCATACCTGCCAAGTCTCCCGCTGAAAAATGCGGGATCAGCAGCAACGTGGCACCGGAAGTTGCACAGAAGCAACTTCCGGGGCTGCTCTGACCATGTGTGGGCACCGGACATAGGGCAGAGCAGCACCAGAAGTCACTTCTACGTGTGCCTGGCGGCCATCTTGGTGGTGGCCTCATGGTGGTGGCCATCTTAGTGGTGTCCGCATGGCGGCAGCCATCTTGGTGACGGCCGCCGTCATGCGACCACTACCAAGATGGCCGCTGGGCATGTGTAGAAGCAACTTCCGGTGCCCCTCTGCCCTATTTCCGGGGCCCACACATGGTCAGAGCAGCACCCAAAATGGAGGCTCCCTGCAGGTAGGAAATCCGGGGGATTTCCGGGATTTTTCTTCATTCGGGAGAACAGCGGGAAACGGATTAAAATCCGGGGGTTTCCCGCGAAAAACGGGATACTTGGCAGCTAAGCATTCTCCTCAGAAAAGTGTGAAAATAGTTTGACACACAGAGAGAACACAGGCATTGACCAGAGAAGACAATCTTTCCCTTTGGTCCATGCCTTTGGCCCCATCCTCAGGAGCTGGCTGAAGGAGCTTATATTAGCTTCCAGGACCAGGGTCAGTCCAAGCTGTGACACAATTATTTAGACAAATCAGGGAGCTGGCCAACTCCCATCTTCTATGTTAGAAGCACAATGTCAGCCTGCTAAGAGGAGCAGTGAACCAGGCACTTTGTGAGAGGTGTAGTGGTGGGGGCTCCATTCTTCCTCTACATGAGAGTCTCTTCTGCAGCTAGCAATGGGTGAACTGGGACACAGTTTATTTATTCATATCTACAGTAAATTGCTGTGCAATTTCACTTCAAATTTTGCAACAGCATTTGAGAGTTTATGAACTCAGTTGAGAAGCTGATAGTACCTTAGAAGCTCACTTGGGGAGAGAACCAGATAGTGACCTTTTCAAGGAAGCTATGGTACATTTCAATTATATAATTTTTCACCCAAATCGGAAAAGGATGTATGAGCTTAATAGAGAAAAAGTAAATATTGCCATTCCTGAGGTCCCTAACTATGTTCATTTGATTGGTTGGATGGTTTTGTAGCTTCTAAACGTTATGACCATTTCTATCACTTGGCACTGAAAGCAACTTACAAATAATGACATATAACTGAATATAATGAGAAAATGCTCTAGATTCAAGGAAGTAATCCAAGCAATATTATTGATACTCTCCAGCAGGGAGATGTGAAGCCAGTCTTGGGAAGATCTACAAGAGTGAGGCAGTGGTGTGCAGTGGGAAAAGTTAGGGCCAGAGGCTCCAGCTTGTGAGGGAGATGGAGGGTTGGGGGGCTGGTGTCATGTACATGAGCATCACGCCTCCCTCCTTAAGCCAGGCAGAAGCCTCCTGGGCTTTGGGAAGGAGGCGCCAGCCTTTAATACTCTAATTTACCAGGAACATCTAGATAACCTAGTCCCCCTAGTCCACTGACCACATGCTCCACCAGCCTCCTCCCGTCTGAGGGACACAAAATCCCTTATGAGGAACCTTCTGGGAGCTTCATGCCATGGGCAGGGCCAGACAAAAACAGTACAATACAATGGATGTATTGTATCTTTGTAGAACAAGGCTCCATTCCAGCCATGCAAAAGTCAATGGTTTCTGCTCACACACCCCTTCCCATCCTCCACCCAGACAAGCAAGAGCTATTATCCTAGTTCAATGACTGATTCCAGCTAGGATGATTTGGAGGTAGTTGGGTGTGGAGGGATTGATTCTAGCAGTCGAGTAGGGCCAGAGAGAGTGGGGGCGCGGCCTAGGGAGAGTCCTGAGGGCCAGATAGAAAGGTCTGGAGGATTGCAATCAGGCCCCATAACTAAGATTCCCCCTACCCCTGAGATAGGATATAATATGTATGCTATCAACCAAGGAGGGAATAGTGAATTCAATCATGAATGCTCCATAGAAAGGCCCAAACAGAAGATACTGACTAAATAAAACAAATATACAACAATAAAAACCATAGTTAAAATCAAAATAAAATGAGCAGCATCTATAACAAATAAGTAAATTCAAGCTATGATCCAAATGTCCAAAAATGAACCAACAAAAAAAAAAGCATTTAGTCTTCATTTAAATATTTTGCTTTGGGGACAAACCTGATATCACCTAGGAGGAAGTTCTTCTGTGGTGGGATCCCACCACAGATAAGATACAGACCATTTTTAAAAACAATATCTAATGATAGGGAATGAGGGTTGGGTCTCCAGAAGCTACGTACATGATAGCACCACATGCTAGAGAAGGACCTGAAGGAGCCAGACATTATTTTATAAAGTTTAAATGATGCAAAAGTGACAAACATTAACTTCCTACCTTAGAGTATACAGGATCTTTCCATCATTCCATATTCTCAGGAGCTGATTAGGTGTAGTAATCCAATGAGCTTCTGCAGTTTTAGAATTCCTGAAGATAGTATCTGGGATCCATATTAACCCAACCATATTGCTGTTCAGGGTGAGACTTCTTTTCATGGTGCTGTTAAAACGAAGACGGCTGTCAGTCCATGTCTGAGCAAAAAATATATCAATTTGGTATTCCTGCAATGAAAGCAGATTAGAACTAATTATTTTACAATTGAAAAACAACAACACAGATCACCAGTTTGTAAATATATTAACATTTCACTTAAAACAATCCTCTATTTGCCCCCCATTCCAAAAATAAAGAGGTAATATACTTGTCCCCCAGCTTTATCAGTAGATAACAATAATCCGCAAAAAAATGCCAAAAGGCTGAGTGCAAACTGGTTAAAGTCTGAAAGCAGAAGCTACCTCATAACCTCTCTCCCAATTGAGGGTGGGCTTAATTCTGCAGTATATAAATTTTGGTAAATACATATATAATAGGACTGTGGTGGTATTCTGGAGGGGGGAGGGGGGATACCACAACTTACATCACACATACAAACGCCCATTCCCAATGGCCGCCATATAAGCATTGTATCACTGTTACTGTTCCTTCTCAATATTGCCTTGTTCCTTAGTATTCCCAAAAGGAACCATGGCAGCTGGTTTGTACCAACAGATCATGTTTTCCATTTATAGTTATAACCAGTGCTTTTTTTCCCTATAAAAAAATGTTTAGAGGTGACTCAAGAAAATCATTTTATAGTTCAAATCGGGGAAAATACAGCAAAGGGACAAAAGTACAAAGATTCACAAAATGTTTAGGGGCATGCATACCCTTGCGTCCCCCCAGAAAAAAAGCACTGGTTATAATGCTTTCTGGTGATGCCCCTGCTGTGGGAACCATTATTGGAAAACATGTTAATATATGTTTACAAGAGTTCACTCAATGTTCCTGCTGTACAACCTCCATTTATTGAAGTGGTGCTTTGGGGAGAAGACCAGTTGACTGGATTATTTCTCTTGATTCGAAAACTGCCAAAGCACCTATCCGTGCACAATGTAAACTTCACGACTCCTCTGTTCAAGAGACACTGCCATGGAGTGCAAAATATTTTGAAACATTTTAATTTGTTGTCTTGAACATCCCCTCTGCCTTTTTTTTGCATGTATGCATGCACACAAACAAACACATAATAATAAAACACAGAACCCCTCGGAAGCCAAATAGGGAGTATAAGTCATGAGAAAAAAAGATTATGCAAACTTAATAATAATTTCTTTATTTCAAAAAATACAGTTGGCAATAAAACACATGTGGCAACCCAGGCATTACAGAAATGCTCCTTCCTTTCACTAATTACCTGGCTGACATTAGAGGTAATAGCAATGTTCTCTCCAACTTGCCCAGATTACAAAAGTTACCATCTGTTGTCATAGTAACTCTCCCCCCCCCTTCTATCACGGCAACAGTTTCCTCAGTTGCTATAGAAACATATTACAACATGTTCCTCTTTACAATACTGCCACTGTTCTTTCTCCATACTGAAGCATCTGGTTCTTTGCCACTGATGATTATCTCTGTACATGACACTGGAATCTCCTAGAAGTGTGTCTTGTGCAAATTTATCACACAGTGGATCGGCCAGTTAGCCTGTACTAGTGCTGCAGTTAGCTGGAATCTGTAAAAACACAGATGCATGAGGCTAGTTTCAAAATTACTGGTTGTGTCTAGTAGACATTTTATGCCTTTTAATCCCATTTCACTCCAAGTCAATCATGAGACTTACAATATGGTTTTCTAACTACTGGATTAATGTAGCTTACATTGCAAATGAGGATATTTTGCACACAATTGCTCAGTAAGCCTAGAAGAGCAAACTCAGGTTGCGCAATTAAAGGGCATCTGGTGCTCTTGTGCAACAAACCTGCTTCAGAAAGCAAAGCAAAACAGAACCATAAGGAAAGTGATGGGCAGATAAAGAGAGGAGTGGCCCCGTATAGTCTCCTTTCAACCAAATTAGAATGGGTCAGTGAATGGGTCAATGCCACATAACTTTCATCCTGATTTGTTCACAGAAAGTTTGCATGGATGTTCAATATTCAGATAATCTACCGCGGATTAGGTTCAATAAATAACTATTATCAACATCATAGGTTATCCCAATTAATATACTCCTTTTGTGAGTGCAGTCCTAATCTGCAGACTGATTGGCTGGAAGGTGTTTGGATGTGGTGGAAGTGCCCCTCTGCCAAATCCACCACAGAGGATGCTGGTACACCTGTGGAAAGTCAGAAGAAAGCCCTGGTGCTGTTTAAAATTGGCTGCCTGCCAGCTCTGAATTCACAATTAAGTGACTTTGCACTAATGGTGCAACTGCTTGAATTGATTCTAACTCTACCCATTATGGCCTCGTGTCTTGCAGCCCTCCAGCTCTAATCAAATACAAACACCGAAGGTAAATGCAAATTTAATCAGCAGTCAGAAATTGTCCAGATTTAACCCATCAGTCAAACCCCTTGAGAAAATCGAAAAATCAACACTAAGAACGCCTTCGTGTTTCAGTTGTATTTTGTAATTAAAGTCTTGCCCTTTTGCCCTTGTAAGGGAAGCAACATACTTTGGCCTAGTATTTGTGGCTGCAGCATGGAGTCTATTAGGGCTGTCAGAGACCATTATCCCATATTAATGCTTCAAAATGCTCTGACAGATCTCAGGGGCAACTTTAAATATGAGGCAACACACCTCTTCAAATGGCAGTTCCTGGCACTACATGAAAGCTTTCTCAGAACTGTCGGTTAAATTATTATTATTATTATTATTATTATTATTATTATTAAGAAACATAATCACTGGTGAGATAATTGGCAACGTTTGAAGATAACTCAAGCATCCACCCATTCCTCATGGCAGGTGGTCCCATACCTTAGCAGAAGAAATAATGAGGGTTACCTCTGAGAAATTTAACTGAATTTCCCCTGCCTTCCTTAAGAATATTGCCTGAGGAGGAACTCCCAAAGATGTTCAGAGGATCATTTACCACCAAGGAGGCCTTCTGACACCTGCCACTCACTTTCCCTTCTTCAAGGTGAGGTTTCACTTTCCCTTTTTTGAAGGGAAGGGATACACAAGTAAAGCTCAAGGCTGAAGGAACGGGGTCGTCTGATCAAGGTGAAGTTTGCCCACTACTCTTTTTACTCTTTGTAATTCATTTGAGCAAAAGTGCTCATATAGCCAAGTACCCCTACTTAGATTTCTTACCCTACCCCCAACTCTAACTTAGACCAACCTGAGCAAGGTTTCCTAATTGGCAGCACACCGTTAGCACAGGCCTCACACATGCACGCTGTTATTTGGCCTGAAAACTCACCACCAGTTCTGATGGCAGTTTCCCAGTCACATTTTAAAGATCAGCCAAGAGGGCTTCCCTTTGTAATGCCACTTCTGCACTAACTCTCCAAAGCAAAGACTCACAGAAAGGTGTCCCCTCTGGCTGCCTTCCAGCAATGAAATTCACATCCCTGGGAGACTTGCCAAATGGGATCCATATTTAATGCATTTTCTCTATGCTTCATATTGAATGTAACTTGTACCAAGCTTCTGCGATTAGGTAATGCAATAAATAGAGAGGTGAAGTTCAGTGGCCCGCTATCAAAATCTTTGCAATTCTAAAATGACTAGATGGTTCTAAAAAGGTTAGATGGCAGCTGTGTACACACGGCATTTAATTCCAGAATCAATGGAGACTGCACAGCCCACACCCAATGAAGAGCCATTGCATTTTTCTTTTGTCCCTAACAGCTCATTGGAGATTAATTCTGCATTACCCTGCAGTGTGTCTATTTAAAAACCAATGGATCCAGCAACTGCCCAATGGTGTTGTGAGTAGGCATGTGTCAAGAACACAATTAACGCTTCCTTATTCTTTCACCTGGGGCATGTGAAGGGAGGAAAAGGCATGGGTAACCTGATCAAGGGGAGCTTTCAAGTGTGTACCAAGTGACCACACCCACCCTTATAGAAGGCAGGATCTAGAAGTCACAGAATCATAGATTTTGACGGGACTCTGAGCATCATCTAGTTCAACCCCCTGCAATGCAGAAATATGCAGCTGGATCGAACCTGCATCCATGGCATTATCAGCACCACACTCTTAACCAACTGAGCTACTGATCAATCTAGACTGAAAGCAGCACGTTGAAGATGAGCGTGAACTCTTTTGGAATGAGAAAAAAAACTACATTGTTGTGTGACAAATGGGATAGTGGGCACACAGCCTGAAAATACAACTAACAGATTGTTTTTGACAATCTCTGCAGGGTGAACAGATTCGAAGGAGGACAAGAGTCCTGGGCTTCAAACAGGTCCTGAGAAAATGAAGTTTCAGTAAATGGAACGGTCTCATCCCTGCAACTGTTAAAGGAGCAGGGGCCCTGTTCTCTTTTGCAGCTGGTGGTCACCCTTGAACTTTGCTAGCTATAGGAATCAGACCTCATGCACTGTACTAGTATCACACTCAGGCTCTTCTGCTTGAGGATATAGATGCCTGTGGAGCAATAATTGGTGTTGGGCCAGTAGGCTGCTCATTGGGCTAATTATTTGGGGAATATTTTTCTCCTATCACATTTTTTTAAAGCCGTTTGTCCTCTGATGTCTTTGATTTGAGGATTAGCATGCAGCATCAATGTACAGTACAGTCCAAACAGAAACAGCTCCAAATTCTGTTAGTGGTGGTAGTGAAGGATTGGAGTGGGAGGTTGGTGCAATCTTCTATCAAGATGATAACATACCACCTTGCAAGCCAACCAAACGAATTATGAAAAACAATCAAATCAAAGCCAGTGATTAAAGCCTAGCACCTGTTGTCCCAAATGAGAACTGGAAATATACTAATACATTGCAAAATCAGCTCTGCGCCTTCCAGAGACTTGAATTTAAAGTGTCTCATCACAGATGGGCAACATCTCCTTACAAAGCAGTTTGATGAAAGCCATACAAGCAATTGTTATCTTCATAACGGTTGAGGACAAAGTCTTAAGGAGGGTGCTAAGAATCCAATGAAAATGTAAGAATCTGATTTTTAAAACAACCAAAATTTTAAAAGATTGTGAACAGTAGAGGCTCAAATTCAGCTCAAATCCATTAAATCTACAGGCCCATGTTCACTTGCTTGAGGGAAAAACTTGTTAAACTAAATGTAACTTACTCCTGAGCAGGCACATATTGTATAGGATTGTGTTCATATGTTCACTTAGCTCACTATTAGCTATAGAACTATTAGTTCACTGTCAGCTGAATATTTGCTTTTTGCACACCCATGTCATTCAAATACATCAATTTTCCTTTCCACACAAAAAGTCCATAAGGGGTTATCTAGTTATTATCATCAACAATATTTTTTCTCTAATCATACCTAACAACTTTGCCTCCAGTAGCTTCAACAACATTGTCTCCATATTAAAGAATAATAAATCTTTTTTGTCTTTGTTCACATAAGGATGTCTCCACTGTGGTCATATGTTAAAATAATATCCTGCAGTTATTTACCTATTGTGTATTCATTAATTCACATGCAGTTCCATATCTTCCAGTCCTATTTCTTGTTGCATTTGCTGTGGTTTTCCATCTTGGTTTAAAAATAAAAATAAATCTTCCTTTTATGCTCCTTCCACTCTTTTCCCAAGAAAAGCACCAGAGGCTTGGTAGCTTTTTCCTCTGCATTTACTCCAAATTGTACACAGAGTCCTTTTTCTCTCAACTCATAACTCTGTCAGTGTTGTAGTCCTGTGCTGCTAGTCATGGCAGAGCTCAGTGGAGGGAGAAGCCAGCCAACCACCCAAGTCTCAGGGAGATACTTGCCTGGAGGCAGAGTCCGTATACAAGGTCCAGTTCTAAGCTGAGGGTCTAAGGTCACGAGAAGCAAGAAGCAGCAAGCTCTGATCAGGAATAACAAATGTTGTTTCCAGTAACTGACTGAGGCTGGGAACCTTGCTTAAGAAAGCTGGAGCCAGCTGGTTCTCATCAGGAGCAAGAAGGCTGATCAGCAGCAGGTGGATTCACTTTGCCTTCTGCTCCTTCAGGCAGGCTGCTGCTCTGCAGGTGAAACTGACTCCTGGCCCATGACAGCCAGCTCAGTATGTATCTTCACCTCTCCATCCATGTCTTCATCCTAGTCCTCCAACATCACAGCTCTGCCATTTGGTTGTTTCATTGCTGTAGACACCTGTGTGAAGGACTTCTCCATTTCATCATTGCTGCCTCCAGCTCTACCATTTCACTCTCCTGTACTGGCAATCCTTTATCAATGATGTTCTCCAAAGCCTCTGTGTCTTCTTTAAACCCACTTTCCATTTTATCCTTCTGTGGTCCATTTTCATTCACCATTTCATCAATCCCAGCTTTTTTTGTTTTGTTCCTCTTTTATTTGTTCCTCCAATAACTGCTGTAAGATGCCAACAGTCAATGGAGTGTCCAAGGATGCATTTGCCATATTGGGTGTTCTTGGACTTATTAACAGCTCAACTCCACTTTAAGAGCTTCCGTCTCCCATCTCCACCTTAGGGTCTTCACAGCTTTCCTTATTGATCCATGTTCCTTTCCCACAAGGCAAGGTGTCATGAAGATAGTTAGAGAAATGGAGGCCTGCTGCCCTTATGCCTTGAGGGCTGCTGCGTGGTTTGAGGGAACAATTTTATTTCCTCCGCTCTAAATCACTAACTCCCAATCCAAGTTTCTAGGAGCTCAAGCTTCCCAATCTCCTGACATAGAAAGCAGCTTTTACAGAGCATCAGAGGTTAATCCCTTGTACACTCTATTTTCCTTGAGCAAATTTGACAGGCAAGAATAATGACTTGGCTATCTTTAATAACCATATAATTATCTCTGTCAATGAGCTGTTGACAGAAGGTATTCAGTCTGCCATGTTCCTCCCCTGGAAGTCCCTGCCCTGTGATCTTCAGATGAAGGATGGCATACTAACTAACTAACTAACTAACTAACTAACTAA
Source organism: Zootoca vivipara (assembly GCF_965207765.1). Lineage (NCBI taxonomy): Eukaryota > Metazoa > Chordata > Lepidosauria > Squamata > Lacertidae > Zootoca > Zootoca vivipara. The sequence goes on along the minus strand of NC_142587.1, from coordinate 31,642,194 downwards.
CTAACTAACTAACCTCACTCACTCACTCAGGGAAAAGTGAGGGTTGTGTCTTGGGAATATGGGGTGTGGCCTAGAAGGAAATGTAGCCCTTAGATGAAACAAGTTGCCCCCATCTCCTTAGACAAGAGCTGCCAAGAGATTCTGGCATGGCAAATTGCTGGCTATGGCAGACTTTGTCCTCCGTTAAATGGAGCATCTTTTTCCTATGCAGCCTTGCTCTTCCTTGTTGTTTCTCACAGACCATCGTCACAAGCCATCATTTGTATTCGTAAAGGCGCTCTTTCGGCTGCTTTGAAATTCATTCTCAGTTGCACTTGCTGTGGCTTCATTGGTAATCCATTTCACGCAGGCTTCATTCTGTACATAAGAAAGCCCAAAACTATTGTTTGATTCACATTACATCTTCTTATTTTCCAGCCGGTTACCCCATCTCACTGACTGAGTGCACTCACCTTGTCTTTGCCCTGTGGATCCTTTCAAGTCCTTCCAGATAGCATTTACTGTAAAACCAGTGGTTTTCAAAATTCTCAGAAGCACAATCTACAAAACTCACATTGTATGCCCAGGTGGACAGGTAATATAGTTTGCACACCACTTCAGAATCAACCACATTCTCCTTTCTATCAGCAATATGACTCCTCTTTACCTTTAAACCTTCCCGTTTTAGGGGACTATCTGACAGGAGTTCTAGTAGAAATCTGGCAGTGTAAATGCACCTGTTTCTAATCCACATTTGCTCAGTGTGTTTGCTTTAAATGTATTAGTACCTCTTCTGCGCTTTTTAAAGGGGTGGTCAAAAATGGACTGAAAATCTAAATGAAATGGTTTGAATATTCTTATGTATATCAGTCTCTTAAAAATGAAGTTCAGATCCACAAAGACATCGTGAGATATTAGAACACTGAAAGAAAGGGAAAAGTTGCATTTCTTTATTGTCTAGGCTTTTTTTTTTTTAAAAGTTCTACACAGTTGTAACAGTGTTTATCTCTGGAATTGCAAAGAGCCAGGTGCCTGGTTTCAAAGTGCAGTTTAATGATTCTGTTCTGCCGTCGCCTTGATTGTTTCTCCACCTATTATTTGATTGGCTTTATATACAAGTATTCATCTTATGATAACGATTTCTAATCAGTTTGGCTTCAGCATTTCCATTACAGGCAAAAATTGTCTGATTTTATCACTTCTGTTTATCTGAATTGTGTTGGTTGTTTGTGCCCTTTATCATGTGGCTGCAGGTTTGAATTGCAAGCTGCGATACTTTTTGTCTTTCGTGGGTGTCGATGTCAGGGTTATCAGATCCACCAGCTAACTTGTACATAAAGCTGGCTCAGCCATTCCACAATCATCCTTGGTGAGAAAGAGCTGTACATTGCATTGTCACTATTATACTGAACTCCTTGGCACTAGGCTGAGGCCATCAAAGGAATGTGTGGGCGGGAAATTACAGCTAGTTGCCTCTGCATTTCGAGAGCAGCAGTGATAGATTGAATTACTTGACATATTCTTTCGGAATTAGCAGTCAAGATTTAAAAGTGCGACCATATATCCACCAGAGATCTGAGTTAATGGTGTGCGCCCAAGTCTTAACTCTGCCATTTTCTTACTTGATTGTTTATTCATGCACCCTTCACGTTCTATTTATGTAGCTATTTGTCTGTAATAAGAAACAAATTTGGAGAATGAGGATACTTAGTTACAGCGCTCATTTACTTTCTGCAGTGAAGATTTGAAATACGGGTGTCTACATTAGGAGTCTGATAGCACATTTCAAACGACAGTTGCTATATTCTGCATCGGAGTGGGGTGGAGACCATGGCATTGCATGCAATTGGCTGGCAGTGGCAAGAACTGATGGAGCAGTGCAGCCAGAGTTTGTGCCAGCCAAAACAGAAGATGGGCAGAGAAAATGTGTTGCGATGGCAGCGGGTCCTGTGTCACCCAGGCCCTGCCCCCACCCATTTCATGGCTTTTGTGGTCACTGCCACCAGTAATGGATTCTACCAATCTACCATTCCATTTAATGGGTACATTGGGGTATTTCTTCCTAGTGGTACTTCTCCACTGAAAGCAGAGCTCTTACACTTGCAGAATTAGGCAGGGCTGGGGAGAGGGACATTTCTGACCCACCCAAACCCATTCCACCACAACAGGGGTTTTTTTTGGGGGGGTGGGGTGTTGGATGGCCCAGCCCATACTGAAAATGAAGACAGAGATTCCAGAGGCAGAGATCCGGGGGGGGGGGAGGGGAATCAGTTCACTATTTAGGCAACTGAAACCTGGTCATGACAGCTACACCATACAAATAAGCATTTGTGCTTGATGGTTGACACATTTCCCCAAATGAGTCTATGCAATAGTTTTATGAGAACTGTTCACAATCTGACAGTTTACTACCTTCATCTGGTTTAAGCTTTGCGGTTGCTTGAAAACTAACGAACATCTTGAAAGTGTTTGCTGGAGTGCAATTCACCAAGATCATTTCCCATGTGAATCCTATTTCAATAATTGAATTGGCACAGATGCTCTCTTCCATTATGGCTCTTCCATCGGCATCCCTTAAATCTTCAGAGCCATGCAGATTCAGGAACATTGGTCGCTTTGACATACACCTATGCTTATTGCCATGCAGTTGTTGTTAGTACGCCATTTCCTCTACTACCTATAGGCCAGCTGCATGTTACAAATAAGACAAGACAGAGGTGCTCTTGGTCAGTCAGAAGGATGGGGATGATGGATGGGGTAACACTCCTGCTGAAGACACAGGTTCACATTTTGGGTGTGCTCCTGCACTCAGCCCTGAGGATGGATGTCTGAGCATGGCCAGGTGTGCATTTGCACCATTAAAGCTAGTGCCCATTCCTTGAGATGTCTGATTTGTCCACAGTGATATGCACCTTAGTTGTATCCTGTTTGGATTACTGTAACACGCTTTATGTAGGTCTGCCTTTGAAAAGTGCTTAGAAATTTCAGGTGGCTCAGATTGCTGCAGCCAGATTGTTGACTGGGGCTGGTTTTAGGGAGCATACAACTCCCTTGTTGTAACAATTCCACTTGGCCTTCAGTCTGCTTCTGGGCATAATTCAAAGTGCTGGTTATGACTTATAAAGCCCTCTGCGGGTTAGGTCCAAGTGATGTGAAATACTGTATTTTCTCCTACAAGCCTGCCCAGGTTCTGAGACTTTGTCCTGGCAACAACAATATTCCCTGCTTTTTTTTCCCCTGGCTGTGTAGCTGCTGTCAGCCCAGTGCCAAAAAGGACTTCTGAAGAAAGATTCGTTTTTGAATCTGAATAGATTCCTTTCAGCCATATTGGAATTGTAAACATATGGACACTGTGGTGTAGCATATTGTTGTCATATTTTAATATTCTAATAGGAAAACAATATATGGAACAAATGAAATGCAAATGAACTGGAACAGCAGCAAGGATTGCTCATTTGGAGGTCCAGATGAAGTAGCATTTTAAACAAAACACTGCCCAGAATTTAGTTGCTTGATGAAATGCAAAATGTGTGACACTTTATCAGTAAGATTGTGGTTCTGTGAAATTATTATTTTTACCATTCATTTTATTGTCGGCCTTACTTTCCAGCTGAACTGATTCGTTAGAGCAATAACAAACACAGCACTTATTTCTATCTAGAATCCCAGCAAAGGCAAACATGCAACTGCTGGGAATATCATTGAAAATAATAATAATTGCTAGCCACTTTTGACTATACCAGATATTAAGATGTGCACACTGAGGACTGGGCTACCAAATTCCAGAAGGCTCAAAGCTAGGGCTGCCATTACTTCTTGGGGGGGGGGGGTTATGAAAGGCAGTGCTTTGTCCAGGATCTTAGGCAACTCAAAACTCTGGGGTGTCCACAGTAAGTTTTTACTTACTTTGTCACACAAAAGCAACTAGCAGAGGAATGTTGGGCAGGGTGTCGGGTGACTGACCTGAGAAGATCAGGAATCACTTCTAATTATATATTAGGCTGAACTGAAATGGCCCTCCCTACTTCTCCCTATTTGCAGGCTGCTGCTTTGGGCAGGCGGGGGCATTTGGGCAATTTGGAGAGACTGCTGATTTTACCTTGGATTCGCCCTCTGAGCAAATCAGAATGTCAGAACACCTTCACATCCTTTTTACCTACAAAATTCAGACCGATTCGTAAACACCCTATGCATTGACTTGTTCCAAAATCAGCGACAAAGCAATTTCTGCCAATTACTGAGTTTGGCAATGCATTACAACCATAGCAAGGCAGAAAAATGTATGGCTACTTCTTCGCTGCTCTTCGGTCAAGGTAGCCATTTCACGCCATACATGCAAATGCTTTATGTTATTCACAAATCCATACATATCAGTGACAAAATACTGTATTGCTTATTTCAACAGAAAAGTGAGTCCTGTGTGATCTCACACTTGACTGTTACTTTAAAGTGGGTATTTGTTAGGGATGTGCGTACCCTGTGTGTACCCTGAATTATGAGGCAAATTGGGGAGAATTGGGAGGTGGAATCACATCTCTGAGTCAGATCATACTGTTAACAAGGGGTGTGTTTTTTTGTTTAATTGGGTTTTATAAATAAATGTAGGACAATATCTACAACATAAGTTTCAATACTGGTGGTCAATGTATAAGTTCTTGGTTTATAAATTGGTTTAAACAAAGAAGAAGAAGAAGAAGAAGAAGAAGAAGAAGAAGAAGAAGAAGAAGAAGAAGAAGAAGAAGAAGAAGAGGAGGAGGAGAAAGGGGAGAGTGGGGGGAGTGGAAAATGGGGTGGGGTCAGGTAGTTATGCTTCTATTATTCTACTAAGTGTGTGTGAGGGGTTGTGTCAGCATTACGTGTATGGGTTCTCTTACTATTCACTTGTTGTATTTCCTTAGTGTGAGAGAGGTTGGGTGTGGCTTAGGGTGTGGTTGGTTGTCTTTGGCTGACTGTACTGAGAATTGTTTTTGTGTGAGAGCGGGGTGTGAGTGTGTATTTTTGAATCAGGTTAGCCCTGGCTTCCTTATACTCAGCCCTCCAGGTGCTTTTGGCCTACAACTCCCATGATCCCTACCTAGCAGGACCAGTGGTCTGGGATGATGGGAATTGTAGTCTCAAAACATCTGGAGGGCCGAGTTTGAAGAAGCCTGGGTTAGCCAGATTGATTCGTGTGCTGTTGGGGGATTCTTGTTGTCGGGCTGTGATGTGGTTAACAAGGTATGTTAGGAAAAAGGACAGTTGAAAAAGAGGCAGGTCACCCTAACAAACAACTAAAAACTACATTGTTCTCTCTTTTCTCTTTATGCAAATTTCATCTACTTATGCAAAGAAGCGGGGGGAGTTATTTTCATCTACTTATGCAAAGAAGCGGGGGGAGTTATTTTTAAATTCCCCATTATACTCAATGGGTAAGCTTCAGGTTTAACCGATCACATTTGGAATTGAATAACAAAATGAATCGGAACAATGCATAGTGGATCCGAAAAAGAATGGGCTGCTTCCAAACATTCCAGATGCTGGCAGAAGGCAAATACTGTTGCCATTACACATCCATAGTATTTGTGATGCATTCCTGATGGTTGGACAATTGGGTGGGCTTTGAGTTCTTACTTAGCAGCCCTTCGGGACTCCAATCCTGAGGAAGTCATGGCCATAACTACCCTGAGAAATTGCAGGATATGAGGCTGGAGGAAGGGCAGGATATGAGATTCTTGAATAAACAAGCAAACAGAATGAATTAAAAAGGCAGAAAACAGTACAACAAAGGTCTGATAAATGTTGTGAGCTGAATACTCTGTGAAGAACTGCTTGCTCATCTGAAATTTCCAGAGGCTCAGCATGACGGATCTCCTGGTATCCAATCAGTTTTATTGTTTGCTTTACCAATGCTAATTTGAAGCCATGGCATTTTCTCAACCCCTGAGCCACTTGCAAGAATTCTTCATTAAAGTTGCCTGACATCCACATTTGCAAAGAGAACACGGCTCAATGAATTTGTGTTGGCATATTATGGCTGTGCCTTTTATATGAAATTGAAATAGGGAAGATTCACATAGAACCTAAACTGCAACATGAGGTGAAATGTTACATGAAATTATTTATCAGTGTTCAGGGTACATATGAGCTTTACTGGTTAAACCTGCAATATGAGCACAGACAAATTGCACTATAATGCACATATTATGGCATATTATAGTGCTACTAAGATCTATTAGTAGCAGCTATAGAAAGCCATGCATTGATTAATAAATCAAGTCTTCATAGAATATTTGCCCCTTTGTAAGAGTGCATCTTATTTATTATTAGAGACAACAATAATGTAGCATATAATTTTGTCCTTCCCTCCTCAAGATTCTAACCTATTTTACCCAGAGGTAGAAGCCACAGCTGAACTCCATTTCTGTGCCGTACTCTCAAGCTATTTATAGCTACAACAAGGAATCTATGAGCTTTCTGTCTCTATAGAAACTATTGAAAACAGTCTCTTTATTCTCTTTTTTCAATTGAAGCTACCAAGATTGTTTTGATTTCTTTGTTTTTGTGATACTCTGTAGAAGTGGATAAGTTGGGCAGATAGGTGACTTCTCTCCATGGGGGGTTGGGGGTTGGAACCTTGATAAAAATTTAGCATATATTAGGTTATTGTTCATTATAGGAGTGACTGCCAGGGAGGGGTGGTAGCACATAACTGGCCTCCCGGTAGCAGTTTCACTGCTGCTTGCTGAAAGTAAGGGTGTTGTTGAAGTGGTGGGGAGATCAGCATTGTATGGGCACCCTTGTAAGAGCACTGGATTATTTTCATGTTCAACACACCCATCGCCTCTAACTTCCTACTCTCCCTTCTGGTAAGTGGCAGCAACATTCCTGCCTGGAGTGCCGGTGCATGATGTCCTCCCTCCTCACAAGCCACTCCTAGTTCAACCACCATGAAGCGTTGCCTTTGATCAGGGCCGTCTTAAGCATATCTGGCGGCCTGGTGCCGTGGTGCGAAGATCCCTCCGGTGCTCCCCGCCCCGTTTCCCAGTGCGGCTGTCTGGCGGGCGCCACAGCGCGGCACCCCCCTGGTGGCCCGGCGCCCTGCGCCACCCAGCCTTGCTGTAGGGCCAGCCCTGCCTTTGATTCAACAATGTAGTGTGAGCAGAATTGCACTCACTCACACAAGTGACTCCCCCTTCCTGCTGCAGTCCTCCCCAGTGCCGATCACACTGTTCTGGAAGATTTGAAGCCCTCAAAGGTGGATTACCAACAAGGAAATATTCAGTCTTCACTGAATATAGATTTGGAACAAAACTGGGGATATGCCTGCCCCAAAGCCTATCAGGACCAAACTATGGTAGGCCCAATGTCATCTGTGAATGGCTGTGAAACTGGATCGGGATCCCAAGCTAGCGCCTTCCCCACCCTCAGAATACCCCATTTTGGGTCTTTTCTTTGGGCTCCACAAGTTGGGATCTCACCACTGTTCTTCCCGCCCACTCATACCTTCAGTGACTGGAGAGGCCAGCTCAACCTTGAATAAGGGGGCTTGGGAATAATGTTTCTCTCTGAAAAATGGTAGAAAGGAGGCTTGTTGGTGTTATACAGCCACTGTAGTGTACAACATATGAGATTTCATTTGTAATACCTATCTGAAAACCACCTAAGCACATTTTGTCTCCAAAGCATTAGAAAAGTTCCATATGGACAGGGAAATGTTGGGTGGGAGAAATTGCATCCAACATTTCAGCATTTATAGTGAGTGCTCTGCGTGAATCAGAACCATTAATAAAGTTTATATAGCATTATCCCTGAAGGATTTTGCTAGCAATACTGGACCAGAAAAATAAAAATGTGACAAGAAAACAGAATTATCAATCACATACTTTGGCTCCAATACACAGCTATATTGTGAGAATCTTCACTTGATATGCAGGGGAAATCTGAACCATGCTAGACTCTTTCCTGAATGGCATAACCAGACACTGACTGAAATAATGCATAATTGTTCCTCAGAACAATTTATTGAATGAATGGGACTGATTGGGAGCCAGCTCTATTTCAGTAACTGAAACAATGGAACTGACTTCATAATCAACACACACTCTTTTCTTTCCATTTTTAAATGCTTTTCGGAGGCAGGAATTCCGAAAAAGACACTTGGGTAGTGCTCTGCCATCATGTCTAAAAGATTAAGTCAGATCGCTGAGCCTCGAGTTGGGTGCGAAATCACGTCCCTCCTATCTACTGTGATGTTATCAAGAAAAATTCACATTCAGCTCATTTAGTGCCACAGATTGAATCAAGTTGACTTTCACCCACTACACCAAAACACAACTTATCCCTCAAGTCCTCACTTTCACAGGCGTTTCATAAGGCAGTAGCTCAGCAGCACAGTAGCTCAGATGTCACCAGCTTGGTGCTTTGAACTATAAGCTCCATCATTTCTGTGCCATAACTAAAGCCCAGATCTTTGGAAAGTGTTTTCTTCGGAAAAGCTGAGGTTTGTCATTTGGAGCACTAAATCACCAAGGCAACAAGCCCAGAGAAACATCTTTTACAAATTCCGGTCTCGCTTATCAATGTTTACATTTACACCAAATTGCACCATTTAGTACAGGAAATAATTGAAATGTGGGAAGGTTTTTTTTTATATAAAAAAAGAACTACATTTCCTAAGATTTGGTCAGAGGTTTTTTTTTTTTTTTAATAGATTGCAGATATAAGTTTCGACATCAAGGGAGCCAGAATAATTGGTGAGCAATTATGTTTCATATTAGTCAAGGTTGTAAAGGGTAGTGGAGAAACAGGAATAAATAATGGGCTTCTGAGTCATATGGGGTTTTTTGAATTCATATCTGTATCTTGTAGATGAAAATGTACATATTGGTATAGGACAGAATGTCCAATTTTGAAAGTTAGATGGCAGATGGTTCTTACACATGTCTCTGCAGACCTATTCCAAACACCCAAGGATCACAGCATGCATTTTACAATTACTTGCTTCAGGCATTAAAAAAAGAAAGAAAGATATTTGCATATATAATATATGGCAAGCAGTACTCAGAGACCAAAAAATTTTTTTAACACTTGAATCTACTTAAGAGCAAAACAGCCAAATAAAAGGTTGGAAAACTAGCCCAAATCATTTCTCATAGCCAATTTGATGTCGTTTCAGTAACTATGGATGGGCAAATCTGTGAATTTCATTTTCTCTCAGTTTTCCTGGGTTCTTCACTTTTATATATCCATTTGTGATATAAAAAAAACCAACAACCCTAATTTATGAAAAATCATCCACATGTTTGTGTGAATTTCGCCTAATATATACATTTTGGTCTAATATGCAAATTTTCAAAGCAATTTCCCCTCATATAATGCACTGTACTGTCATAAATGTGTGACTTTTTGTGCATACTTTCTTCCAGCATACATGCATTTTAGTACGTATTACTTAGCTACAAAATTTGGAGAAGTGGGGATTCTGAACGGTGGCTGTGTTTCAGTTCTCGTATAGTTTCTGAAAGTGAGAATTAGGTAGGTTCAGTTTTAAATGGGAACCAAATCTAATCTCCCCTGTCCCATCCCTAATGACAATTTTTATGTCCGCTCCTTGAATAAAGGTTGCTAAGATTTTGCTGAAACCTCATGAATGACCACTTCTCACCAGGGTCGGAAATAAAGAGCCTAGTTCTCTCTAGAAGTATTTGTGATCTGAGTTGATCCTGCCCACCGGCATTTACAGCACATAATATGCCACAGTTTCCATTTCCACAGTGCTAATGATGGAAGTTGAGTCATTCCCCATTCCTCTGCCCATATAACATGAACTGTTATTAACATATGGGCCTGGAACATTCTGCAAAGCACCCTAGATTCACAGAAGCAGGGAAAGAAGCAGGAACAAATTAACAGATTTTTTAAAAATTAAAAAAATACATGAAAAATTTGGAGAACTATCCCTGACATTATATATCTATAATAATAGGCATGGACTTGTGAGACGCTTGACTGTAACTGAAGGACAAGTTGATGTTTGAACTTGGCAGAAAAGTATTGTCATTTAACAGTAAAACTAGTATGCCTCTATGGACTTTTTTTTTTAGATTTAGGAACAAAAGGGATATACAGGGAAAGAGGAAATTCTTTTTAAAAAATGGGCTCTCCTCTTTGCTGCACATGATTTTACATACCAGATCATAATGAGATGCTTTGGCCTACCTCTCACAATGCAGCAGCATACATCCCTTCTCATATGCGACACAATTTTCAAGGCAATTACCTACTTCCAGCTTTCAGCCTGCCCTCAGGAAGATATTCCCACTTAAGGATAACCGACTTTTATAGATAATTGGCAGTGCTCTTCGTGGATTCATTGCGGAGACCAAAGTAAAGATAGCAGTCTTTATTACAAATGGGTCGACATCAATGGCTTCAGTGGAAACACTCCTTTAAAATGGAAGATTGGGGGGTGGGGGTGGGACTCAACAAAAAAGAACCCTAAAGAAAATGGGTATGGAAAATGAACTGGATAGAAAAAGGAAAAACTCATTTGGTGCCAGGCTGTGTGTGATTGATATCAGGAGTCACTAAGCCCCAGTTCAGGAGCCTGATTTCTCTCCCCACCCCACCCCACGAGACAATTTTTCTGAGCCTCCAAGACCATACTAATTTGGGTGGCAGCAGCAGGAAATATAAATTAGATTCAAGGCTGCATCCAATGTAGTGCTATATGAGTATCACTAGAATTTCTCCCCCACACCACCACCACCCACGCCCCATAATATGTTCTAGGCATTTCCCCTAACCCTCTGGAGAAGTTTTGGGAAGGCCATTGGCTGAACATGGGGGAAGGAGAGAGGAGAAAGTCCCATTACACAAGCAGAAATTGTTGCGCTGATGCTTGCATTCTTTGAACGCTGCCCAGCGCTGGGGTCGATAGAGCCCAGTACTCTAATGGGGGTGAAAATCAATCCCTCCTGAAAATGATGTACCATTGGTATCTAACACCGAGTCAAATTGCAAAAATGTACAGAACTAGTTCAAATCTGTGTTGGAAATGTAAAGGGAAAGAGGGTACATTCTACCATATGTGATGGTCTTGTAGAGTGGTAAAAGCTTTCTGGAAACAATATATAATGAGTTAAAGAAAATGTTTAAGAAAACTTTTGTTGAAAAACCAGAAGCTTATAATAGGTGAAAAGATACCAAAAGAAGACAAAAGACTTTTCATGTACGCAACGACGGCAGTGAGAATGCTTCTAGCCCAAAGATGGAATGAGGGAGAAGGGCCGACCAGAGAAGAATGGCAGACTAAGAGTATGCAGAGATGGTGAGACTGATGGGAAAGATCAGAAACTAGGAAGATCAAGTATTTTTAAAAGACTGGAATAAATTTTAATATACTTAAAAGACCACTGTAAAGAGTTAAGCTCATTGCAGGGATACAATGACGCTTGCAATGTGAAATGAACTTTGGTAACTATGGATATATAATAGATAGATAACGGTAAAAGATGCAGTAAAATAACGGTAAAAGATGCAGAAAAAGATGCAGAAAAAGAAAAAAAGAAAATATTTTCTTTGAATATGGAACCCATGGAGGGAGGGAAGGAGGTCCGAAGGTTTGAAAGAACCTTTTATTTTAATGTTTTGAAATGGTTAAAGTTAAAATGTATAAAATTATGTAAAACCAATAAAAAATATTTAAAAGGGGGGAATCAATCCCTCCCACAAGTCCTCCCATAGATTGATGAGCAAAGAGGGGGTAACAGACACCGCCCGCCCTCAGCTGATCTGTATGGATTGGCTGAGGAGCAAGACTGTTTACCTGTGGGGAGATGGAGCGTGGCCACCAGTCACCGCTGCCATGTGGTCCCCAGAGAATAAGTCAAGAGAGGTGGATATAATGGTATTGTTAGCATTATTAAGAGGGCTCCAACATTCAACTAAAAACTGATTTACCAAATGAAAAGACAACAACTAGATTTCATCGTGGATAGACAGCCAGCCAGAAAGACAGGAAGATGATTTGGGGAGACTTGTAAGGAAAAGCTAGCTGGACAACCTAACTGGACTCAATTCATGGAACATGTATAAGAGATCAAAGGAACACAACAGGGCATGTGACAATATAATGTATATACTGCTGGTCCTGCAGCATTTCTTTGTAAACTTTTCTCCCCTTGAAACATAAAGCAAAACCGCACTATAACTTGACATTGTTATGCTGCCCATTTCACCATTCCACATCAGTGATTGCCAATGAAGAGGCATGACGCTAGAAATACATAAATATGACATAATGGAAGGGAAACATGGTGTCAATTTTGCCTCATGTAAGGAAGGGGAAAGCACATTTCCTGTGCTATAAATTATTGTAATTATGGATCTATGAAGGCACTATTTTCTGTTCTGCTCTGCATAGGCTGCCTGAATCACTGTTGCCATTCTGCTGCAGTTCATCTTCCATCAAAAGCTGTATTTGTTTCCTTCACTGTGGTGAAATCGCGCAACCTATGTAATTTATGTAAGTGATTATGTTGTCATCACATTATTCTACACTGTTCATTTCAATGTAAAGGAAGCACAAGTTGACCAGGGATAGCTCAGTCAGTAGAGCATGAGACTCTTAATCTCAGGGTCATGGGTTTGAGCCCTGCATTGCAGGGGGTTGGACTAGATGACCCTCCTGGTCCCCTCCAACTTTACAGTTTTATGATTCCATAACTTAATTGAACTGGTACAATGCAGATGGGAAAATAAAAGGTAATCAATTACATATTTCTTGCAGACTGAAAGCAATAACAACCGATCATATTCCCTAGATTGATTTCCGTTTCAGACATGGGACGAATAAGTGGAGACATTCCTTTTTTTTTTTTTTAGATAAATAATCTTTATTAATATTAAAATCTATACAGAAAAAGAAATATACATTTCATTTGCACCATAATCAATAAAAAAAACAACTTCCAAAACTTTAACACATCACTTTCCTTTAAATTTTCTCTACTACTTGCGTTACTCTCCCCTGAAACAAAACATTAAATTTAGATTCCCTTCTTATCAAATTTCCCACTCAAATTCCTTGTGGTCAGCTAGTCGGAGACAACTCGGGTCAACTGAATGGTTGAAAGCTTGGGAACAAAGTGCCTTAAAAGCTTGATTTTGTATTTGGGATTTAACGATATTTTCCTCCTCTTTTCTTTTCCTTTTCCCCCAACCTCTGTATTTTCCATATAGAAAAGAGTACGGACACAACTCTATCAACCCTTCCTTGGCAAAAAGCGGTTCTTTGTTCTTCCTCTTATTTTTGAAGAATTTAGATTAGGAAATTTTAAATCAACTTAATTAATAAAGTAATGGATTTCAATATAATTTCGTGGAATATTAATGGTTTAAATAATAAGTGTAAAAGGAATAAAATTGAGCGTATATTAAAGAAGGGTTCTTGGAATATTATTGGTTTACAAGAAACCCACATTTCCCAAAAGCATGAAAGAATATTAATTAATGAGAGATTGGGAACAGAATTTACATCATTAAATAGGAAAAAGAAAAGTGGGGTGGTAATTTATGTTAAACAAAATATCAAAGCAGAAAAATTATTTCAGGATAATGAAGGAAGGATGGTAGGTGTGCGTTTGTACTTACCAGAGGGGAACATAATAGTGGTGAATATTTATGCGCCAAATGGCTGTAAAAAGGAATTTTTTAAAGCATTGGGAAGGAAGATGGGAGAACATATAGGAGATGAAGGAATAATTCTATTAGGAGACTTTAATGGAGTAATACAAACTGAATTAGATAGAACAAGGACGGGTAAAAAAGATAGAGGGAGGCTACCAGAGGTTTTCTTTAATATGATACAAAATTATGAATTAGAAGACGTTTGGAGGAGAGATAACCCAAGTGAGACAAAATTTACGTATTATTCTAACGCAAGAAAATCAGCTTCTAGAATTGACATGATATGGTCCACTCCTGCTATATTACAAAGAGTAGTTAAAAGTGAAATAATGATTAAATCAATTACAGACCATAACCCAATTATGATGAAAATAAAGGGAAAGAATAGGAAGTTTAATAGATGGAGAATGGACGAAAGAATCCTGAATGATGAGACATTTGTTAAAAAAATGAGGGAATTATTAAAGGAATTTTTTAAGAACAATATATCAGAGGAGGTAGATTTAAGGACTACGTGGGACGCAGGTAAGGCCTTTGTTCGAGGCCTATATATTCAACAAAAAAATAAAGTTAGAAGGGAAAGAGAGAAAAATTTGGAAGAAATTAAGAGACAAATTAAGGAGAATGAAAGAGAATTGGCATGTAACCCAAGGAATGAGGCCCTAGTGATGAGAATGAAAATCTTACAAAGAGAGCTTTCAGTATTAGTGGGGGAAGAAATTGAAAATAAAATAAGATGGAGTAAGCAAAAAACATTTGAATGGGGAGGGAAGACAGGGAAATTATTGGCATGGAAATTAAGGAAAATGCAAAAGGGAAGATTGATTACGGGGATAATAGATAAAGGTGAAAAATTGACAAGAATCGAAGATATTCAGAAACGCCTTATACAGTATTATAAAAAATTATATGAGAAGGGGAATATTAATGAAAAGAAGCTAGAGGATTATTTTTCAAAGAAAAAAGAGAAAATAATTATGAAAGAAGAAATAGACTTATTAAACAAGCCAGTGTCTCTGCAAGAAATCTATGATGCCATTAAAAAAGCAAAAGTGGGTAAGTCCCCGGGGACGGACGGCCTGCCCAGCCAGCATTATAAAATATTCAAGGAAGAGCTCGGAGGGGTATATCAGAATTTAGTTAATAGAATTATGGAAGGAGGGCCAATACCAAGATCTTGGCAAGAGGCCTTTATTACTTTGATCCCGAAGGATGAGGAAGAATTTAAACAAGTCGGAAATTTTAGACCCATTTCGCTCCTCAATGTAGATTATAAATTATTTGCTGAGATCCTTGCGAGTAGATTAAAAGGAATTTTGAACAGGATTATAGAACAAAATCAACAAGGATTCTTGCCGGGTAGGAAAATGGCCAGGAATGTGAGGATCCTCTTAGATTTGGTAGAATATTTGGATTGGTCGCCGGGCAAGGGGGCAGCCTTTGTTTTCCTTGACATAGAAAAAGCCTTTGATTCTTTATCGTGGGAATTTATGAAGGAATCGTTAGCTAAAATGGGAATTAAGGGGAATTTTTTGGAGGTAATCAATTCGATCTATGATAGTCAATTCGCAAAATTAATTTTAAATGGGGAGGTAATGGAGGAGTTCGAGATAAAAAAGGGAACGAGGCAGGGGTGTCCCCTATCCCCCTTATTATTTATATTGTCTATTGAGTTTTTATTGGAGGATATTAAAGAAAACAGGGAAATTAGAGGAATCAAAGTTAAAAAGATAATATATAAAATTTATGCCTTCGCCGACGATATGATAGTGATGACAGAGGATCCAAAAGAATCAATTATGATTTTAAAAAAGGTTTTAAAAAGATTTGAAGAAGTATCGGGATTGAAAATTAATGGGAAGAAAACTAAAATATTAGTCAAAAATATAAGAAAGGAAGGAATTGAAAATTTAGGGATATCAGTGGATTGGGAAATAGTTAAAAAAGTTAAATATTTGGGAATTGAGATTAGTGCAAATAATATAGAGCTTTTTGAAAATAATTATGGGAAAGTCTGGAGGGATATTAAAAAAGAGATGGAAAGATGGAAAGACTTAAATTTATCACTATCAAGTAGAATAGCTACGATCAAAATGGTAATATTGCCTAGGATTCTATTCCTATTCCAAATGTTGCCTATAGTGGGAAAAAAGGAGGTATTTGATAATTGGAGAAGGGATCTGAGCGATTTCATTTGGCTAGGGAAAAAGGCAAGGATTCAGTATAGATTGCTCACCGACGTTAAAGAAAGGGGAGGATGGGGGGTCCCGGACTTGAGGATCTACTATGCATCTGCATGTTTTTGTTGGCTTAGAGATTGGTTGGTACTAGAGGACGAAGAAGTTCTAGAAGTAGAAGGTTTTAGGAATGTTACGGGGTGGCACACATATCTTTTGCAGGACGACACAAAGAAATTTAAACAATTCCCAGATCATGTAATTAAAAAATCAATCCTCAAAGTTTGGCGAGAATTCAAGGATTTATTAGAACCTAAAATACCCTGGTGGATCTCCCCCTTGGAGATGACATCAATGGGAGGCAGAAGCAAAAATGGGAGATGGTTAACGTATAAAGACCTAATAGAGAAAGATGGAGAACAATTAGTGTTAAAGCCCTACGATCAAATCAAATCAAGCTGTACGAGCTGGCTACAATATATGCATTCTCCTTTCTGCTTTTGTCAGAATTCTACCCTAAAACTAATTGGAACTCTTGATTTCAAAATGTGTATGGATAGTCATTCGCAATCATTCGTAGTTTTACAATTTGAGCACGAGGTCTGGACATTTTTGGATTCCTGTTTAGTACAAAATTCAAACATATGCCTCTTTGCTCTGTGATGCATCCTGGATGATGTTACACCTCAGTTTCAACATCGCATACAACCTAGCACACAACGATCTCATTCTGTTTAAAATCTGGCTGCAAAATAACAAAGGGGATGGAAGTGGGAGCTATATTCCTGCTGACTTTTAATGGCATCGACTGGCAGGTTTGCAAATGATAGAACAGCATGAAGGCACCTGATTTCCATTGAAAACTGCCTCTTTCAACTCTGGAAGAAGCAGAGTGCTAGCCAAGTGCAAGTTAGAGTCCCTCATTAAAGTACCAACCCAGAACCAAGTGCTCAGCCAATGCTGCAACTCCATGTGTTTGCATTACACTTAGATACCCAGCTTTGAGGTGGAGTACTTTTTATTCTTTGAACCGAAGTAATATTTAATAGGCAGAGAAGTGGTCCCCACCGGTTGCTAGATTTGAAACCAATTTTATCATTTGCAAGACTAGCTACATCTTTGCTAGCTAGGGTCCACTGTGCATGCAATAATGTCAATGAATAATATATTGCACACGAATCCCTTGGATGATGGGGAGACAAAATAAAGAGATGTGTTTCATAATGATAAAAGCTTTTTAAAAGGGGGGAGTTGTGAACTTGCACAGAAAGCAACATGTTGGAAATGCCAAGGAGCCCATTTAGAATGGGAGCGTGGGCTCGTAACCTCTCCCTCTCTCTCCATATAATACTGCTTCCTGCAGAACCTTATTAAGCAAATCAGTATGAATCTTGAAATGACTTTGTGAGAGAAAGGGCAAATAAAAGCTGTTGGAGGAGAACATCCTCAATGAGCTGTCTCAATTAGCCCAGGAAAGACCCTTGGGTGTGGAGGACATTGTTCTTTAGTTTGAATATATGTATTTTAATTGAATTGATGATTAATAGGAAATAATAGGAAATAAAGAGCAATAAGGAAAAGAGGTTACAGGAATGGTAAAAATAATATGCTGTGATAGAGTTAAATATACGTACGTGTATCCTAAGAAGAGATATCATATGCTACTTTGCCATTCCAAAATTCCATAAATATGACCCATCTTCCAATAAATTTGTTATGACAATTGATATATGTTGCTTTCCTATTATATGTTTGTTTTATCAGCAAAACAGTCTTCCAGGTTTCTTCAGCTATTCTATCATTCATTGCCAAGGGACTTTTACTTTTCCAAAACTGAGCAATCCAGAGTTTTTCCTCTATCTGTTGAAGATCAACATTTGGGGCCATGGACCGGAGATTCCTGAGTAAAGCAAATACTGTCATTTCCTTTTATTGTGTTCAGATTTATGGACTAAAATTGTTTTACTTTGCTCTAGCTCCAAGAGATATGTATGAAATCTACTTTTATTCTTTTACACCTCCAGCCGTACATGCATTGACTATAAATTTTTGCTCAGTCTATGCAGAGTTAGATACCATTGAAATATGACCTTGAACAAGAATTTCTTTTGAGATTTGCACTTAATAATGCTGATAGGACATTTTAAAACTTATTCCTATTCCTAGTCTGCTTGCGAGACTATTAAATTTAATTTTAAGAGATCTCATTCCCATTTTCTCTCGTATGATGGGTGTATCATCATTTTCCTGACAAATACACCCATTGTTCTGATAGGGTATGATTCATATATTGAAATGAAACTGGACTCCAGTAGGTGTTGCCTGGGGAGATGCTTCTTCTCGTGTAACAGAGGCCACCCTCTGATGTCTGAAGTTTGTTAAAGGTGCTCCAAGTTGTTCACAAGACCTTTATTCTCTGCACAGAACTACAATTTCCAGAGTGGTTTCGCAATCAATCCCTCTTCCCAGGGAACTCTGGGAATTGTAGCTCAGTGAGGGGGGGAAAGGATTCCCCAGTTTATGAGTCTACTGCTCTTAACCACTACACCACACTGTTCTCAAGTTCTCAAAATGCAATTTTTCTAAGCTGGACAATTCAGATACTACAGCAGGAAGGAACCCACATAAAGCTGTCAAAACCACTAGCCCCTAAAGTTCAGAATTTGCTCCGCACTCACTATGCATAAACCCAGGTTTTATGCTTGCAGCCAGTGCACTTTGTGTTTCACTGCTAGGGGGGTGGGGTTTATGGCAGCTTGAGAGATTTATGGCATATATGCAAGCCATAGAAGGCAGTCACATGTCACGTATAAAACATTAAGCCAGATCTAGAAGGTCTTTGAGAAGATAGAAGGTTAAGTAGCAGGGCATGAGCTGTGCAAATATTTCTAGGTAAGCAGGCACTGTCATTTAACATCAAATTGTTATAACTCACAAGATGCTGCATGTGGATAACCTCCAAAGGGTACCTTCCTTTGGTGGCTTCTCTGGAGAGTTAGAACAACCAGCTTCATGCAGGGCAGCAGTTGCTACATCACTCACTCACCTCTGCATATGTTGACCATGGTTTCATAATCTTGCTCTCCAACATCTGAGTAACAAAGGTGATTGGCTTGCCTGACCCTTTTCATCAACCAATTTTAGGGGCAAGGAATACTTCAGCAGGAATCTCAATACCAAGATCACCACAAGCTACAGTAGTATGATGCCAATGTGGTATCATCAAACCTACCTATGACTATCTATGGTCTCATCAGACCTACCTACACCTTTGTGGTCTTCTATCTTGCAAATGATCTTGATGTGCTTTCCCTTTTCTCCCAGCACCTTCCTGACAGCATGACTGCTTTTTGGATAAAAGAAGCAAACACCATGCCTATATCCTGCTCCACACCAAATTTTAGATCCTGGATGTCCTCAGAAACAGCAGTGAGAACTACTGTGGCACCTGGCAAGTTTATACCTTTCTTGCTACTTAGCTTACTATTTTCAACTTCAATGATGACAGTGCGCCCTCTCAGCACCCTTAGCAATCTACAGCTCCCAGAATTCTTTGAGGGAAGCCATGACTGTTTAAAGTGGTATCATAGTGCCTTAAATGTAATGCATGACTGTGGCATAGCTGCCAAGTTCTCCCTTTTTAAAGGGAAATTCCCTTATGCTGAATAGGCTTCCTCGCGAGAAAAGGGAAAACTTGGCAGCTATGGACTGTGGCCCTCATTTCTTTAAAAATGATTGAAGGATGCTCTTTCATAATAGCTTCTACCAACTGCAATAAGCATCTACTTTAGGGAAATGGGGCCAGGGATGCAGAGATACACCCTAAACCTAATGGCTGCTCTCTTTCTGATAACCTTCCACAACCTACCATAACTACAACTCACAACTACCTCAAAACTTGCAATTAACATTAGCCCTGCCTTTTCAGCAATCTCTTGCAGAATAATTGTCAAGGTATTGCAATATTTATTGCTCTCTTTATAAATGGTACAGACGGCTGTGAAAGGACAACTGCAGCTGTGTGCTGTTCTGATTGTCACTGTCAAATGCCATCCTTTCTCCCATTGTAAGAAGCTTCCTGAGCATGGCAGGGATTTCTGCCCAGCCATTCTGCATTTTGAATGAGAGCGAGAAATGTGAAGTTTCCTCAGCTTTTCTCCGTCAGACCGTTTTGGAGGTGCAAAATAATTGGGACATTGTGTGCTCAGTGATATTCTCCTCCTCCAACTTTACCCTCCTACAAAGCCCTCCAGGCAAATCAATCAACAATACCCTGCATTATCAGTTTTATACTCTCTGGAAGGACAGCAAGCAAATCAACTGCTGAAAGAAGGCAAATAGTGATATTTCTGTTCCAAAACAGTATGATTTTTCCTGTTAATTACTACTTTCCTAGTTGTTACAGATATAAGAAAACAAAAGGTTTACTTCAGAAGTGCCCACCATTGTGTAATGTGACGCAGGTGTTGTTAAGGTGAGCTACATTTGAGCCACAGATTGCACTATTATTATTAAATATAGTATAACACCCTATACCTGTAGATTTCAGATCTCAATGTACTGATATTCAAAACGAGGGGAAGAGCCATAGCTCTGTGTTAGAACTTCTGTGCTGCATGCAGAAGGAGCCAAGTTCAATCCCCAGCATCTCCAGGTAGGGATGTGAAAGACACCCGCCTGAAATCCTGAAGAGTTGCTGCCAGTCAGTGTAGACAATACTGAGGTAGATGGACCAATGGTCTGATGTGGTAGAATCCAACATCCTGCAGTTTAGCCCTGAACCCTATTTCCCATCACCCCAACTCTATTTTTTCCATGTGTCGAGTACATATCCTCCACTGCTCTACACATTTGGGATCCAAGTGCAATGCTTGTATATTCTGGGGTGTGGATTGGACGTGACTAAAGCCACAGCTAGAGTCCTGGTCCATTGTGATGGATCCACCACCAGAAAGAGGTGAAGGCCCAAACAAGATGGAGACCAGCAGGCCCAAGGAGTAAGCTACTGATCCAGAACCAAAGCCAGGAGTCCTGCAGCCAAGGCAGAAAGAAGTGCTTTGGCTCAACTGGCAAAGCTTTATGGCCAGGGCTAGGGAATCTAGATGAAAATCTCACTCCCCAGAGACTGCATGAGGCTAGTTGAATAAATGACATATTTTCCTGTGGCTTAGTTTAGGCAGTGGGTGACTTCTTTGGAGGAAGCACCTTGGCTTTTTTACTAATCCTCCAAGAATGCTCACTAATCAGAGTCTATTAGCAGAGGAATTTTTTCAGGGTTGAGGGGCTGAGATGTAGGCTCTGCTGCCAGCAGATTCATGAGAGAAGCTGTAGTCCATCAACATGTGGAGGGCATCAGGTTCCTATGATATAACAGAACAAACCCAAGGAAATCCAACTAGTTACACAGTGGCCATCAAATCAGTGCAAGTAGATAAATAGGTACTGCTGTAATGGGAAGGTAAACGGGTTTCCATGTGCTCTGGCTTCTGTCACAGTCCTCCGTGCGCCAGTCATGCTGGCCACATGACCTAGAAAGCTGTCTGTGAACAAATGCTGGCTCCCTTGGTCTGAAAAGCGAGATGAGTGCCACACCCCATAGTTGCATTTGCCTGGACTTAACTGTCCAGGGGTGCTTTACCTTTTTACCTTTACCATCAAATTCTGAAAGAATCTTTTTTGGGTTCCTTCTTGGGCAAAGCTTCCAAGACATTTCAAGGGAAACAAAAGTAGTTAAATAAACAACAAGAAGAAAAATATCTCAGTGGGGTTTCACATAGCCTCAAATTGAACCTTCGGAATATATAGCATAGTGCTATTTTTATTATTATTTCTGGATTACATTTGCATTGCTTTTCAAATGTCATATTCTCCAAGTTGAGACCTGTACTTTCCTGCTCCTACAAATCCAGGCAGCAAAGCACAAAAGACTCAAGAGTGAAAAATGTCATGCTTCCCATATGATAAACAAAGCAGAGTATGGCATCAAGAGCAGTCCCTTTCTAATTAACATTGTATTGGAGATGTGTTATAAAAGTCCCTTGTTCAATGAAAATGGAATTAAAACAAATAAACAAAGCCCAGCCAACTGTGACATACTGTATAGTACTCATTTGGGATTTCCTTTCCTTTTTCTTTTTTGCTTTGACTCTTTCCTTTTTAAAGGAAGACACTTTGAAATGTTCTGCTATATGCTCTTGAGGCTTTTTCTTTATGTCCCCACCAGCAAGTCTCCCCACCTTCCACTTACAGGAGGTGTGGAAACAAAATTCTACAGGAAACACATTCCATAGAGAAGACATTGTGCTTGCGAACCTTCAAGAGTTTATTGGTATCTTTTAAACCAATGAGCCTTCTTCCACACTATCTCATCTAAATCATATAGTTACAGGTAGGTAGCCGTGTTGGTCTGACGTAGTTGAAACAAAATAAAAAAATTCCTTCCAGTAGCACCTTAGAGACCAACTAAGTTTGTCATTGGTATGAGCTTTCGTGTGCATGCACACTTCTTCAGATACCTGATTGGCTGCCATTAAGGCTTACATTCTGACTCATCTGGCACAGCATTGTGCCAGATGTGCCTTTGATTGTGTTTTCCAGATAAAAGAAACCAGGAGGATCTGCAGGTATGGCATCATCTCTTGGGCACACCATCATTCAAGGTCTACACTGTGGAGCTTCCGTCTCTTTCTTGACCCTGCCATTCCAGATCTTCTGGTTAGGAAAATATGGCACGAAATGGCACAAGATGCAGTCCATAATGGAAGAGCAGATTAAGTGCTACTGTCCCCTGGATCTCCTCATAGCACAGCTGGGGGGGGGAGTGAATTGGGCAGGCAGAAGGCCCTGGAGCTGGCAGTCGAGAGAGATCTGTCC
Organism: Zootoca vivipara; assembly: GCF_965207765.1. NCBI lineage: Eukaryota > Metazoa > Chordata > Lepidosauria > Squamata > Lacertidae > Zootoca > Zootoca vivipara. Next base: position 31,619,497 of record NC_142587.1, on the reverse strand, counting down.
ACTTCACCACAGGCTTATCCAGTGTTGTTGTTGTTTTGGAAAAAGAGGTACTGAAACTAACCATGAACACCTCCCTCATTCTCATAGAATGGCAATGGCACCCACCTGAGAAGTGCCACAACTGGGTTCCTGTGAGTTTCCCCTGAAATAAAAGCCCTGGGCTTATCCTGGCATGATCCTTGGGTGGTCAACCCTGTTGCAGTGATGTGTTTGGTGGGACACAGCAGAGCCTGCAAAAGTGGACCGTGCCCATCACAAGGTGAACAAAGCATTGTTCCTCTTCATTACATGGTGGCTTAATTCTTCGCCACCCTGCCATCACAAATGGGCACCATGACTTTTTTTAGCAAGGCACGGCCGACTTATTGAAAGCAACAATGTATATACTGTGAAAATCTCCAGTCTATGCTTCAGGATCGGTTGAAGCAGTAAGTAGGGTTGGTGCTGAGCCTGTCATTGTTTGGGATGTTTAATTTAGAGAGGACACCCCCTCCCCTCTTTTGGGATCTTGTGTTATGCCTAGCCCTGGCTTGGGGAGCAGGCACTCCACTGCTTAGACCCAGGTTGCCATCTGGAAAGCTTCTACATTCACTCAAACACACCTCTCTATCTTCCATTCAGCCAAGCTAGAGTTATTACAGTGGTGCCTCGCAAGACAAATTTAATTCGTTCTGTGAGTCAATTCATTTTGCGAAAAATTCATCTTGCGAATCACATAGGAATGCATTGAAAAAAAAATATTTTTTTTGCCCATAAAAAGGTAAAGGTAAAGGGACCCCTGACCATTAGGTCCAGTCGTGACCAGTAGCGCATAGGAACACATTAATTGAATTTCAATGCATTCCTATGGGAAGCCGCAATTTGCTAGACAAATTTTTCACAAAACGAATTTCTCTTGTGAGGCAACCTCCGATCACAAAACCCATTCGTCTAGCGAAAAAATTTGTCTAGCAGGGCATTCATCTAGCGAGGCACCACTGTATCAGACTTTCAGGAGGCATTCCAGTCAGGCAAAAATCCATAGGGAGGATGTGAAGCAAGGCCAAGGAGGGACTGGGAAAGAGGTGTGGTCCCAAGGATCTGAGAGAGAGAGAGAGAGAGAGAGAGAGAGAGAGAGAGAGAGAGAGAGAGAGAGAGAGAGAGAGAGAGAGACTTGGAGGGCTGCATTTTGCTTCCTGGCCTGAGGTTCCCTGCTCTAGTTTGTGCCATATAATTCTGTGAAGAATTGGTAAAACAATTTGGTGATTTGGGTAAAACAAAGGGAAATGCAGTTCTACTAAAACAAGCCAGAATAAAAGGCTGCAATGTAAAGCATATCCATTTTAATTTAATAGAAAATAAAATCCTAGGAAAACATTTCTCTGATTGCCCTACAACTGTGGTCAATTTCATATGAGTATGTGCGATTATAAAGTAATTACCATGTAAACATTTCTGGGCCTGCAGACAGACACTCTGTAGGTGTGGAGAAATAAGCCTAATAATTTGCAAGATGTAACTGCAGATGTTTCCAAGTTGTTTAAATTTGTACAGGATGTTAGCGCGACAATGAATTAATATCTCACAAAGGGATAAAATGTACTTACACTTGAAATGATAACTTGAAGTGATGCACATTATTAACACATTCCTTGACATTTGAGCGTATAACAGTTCCTTTGCCTTCAAAACGAGTGTCGGCATATTCACTCAAACAGTGAACTCCCTGGAGACAATTTAGCTTTAGCATTCACATTTCACCTGTGCTGCTTTCGATAAATGATATTGCTATGGATGTGTGAGTGCCCTGCGTTCCCCTAGATTACTGGATTTGGGGGTTTAATCAGTGTTAAGAGAATTAAGGTGAGCTAACAGGTGTTGGATTTAGCAGTGCAAAAATGCAGACTAAGCTTCTTTTCCAGACCAGGTCATCTCCTGTCAGGGACTGGCTGGTTGAGGAAAAGTGGTGGCATCCAGGTTCAGGAGGCCCCTGAAGGGGAAGGGGATTTTGAACCAGGTTCAGACAGGTGGGAAAGGGAGGAGTCTTTGGCAGAGAGTGGGGGTGAAGGGGAGAAGCTTGATGTAGCCACAGACACCAATAGAGAAGGAGCAGAGATTGTGTCTCCTGCTCTGCAACACAGTCCTGTTTACCTCCTCCCTCCTTCCCTCTCTTTCAAAAAATCATTTTTATTAGTTTTCCAATACAAACAGTCATCTTGAGATGTGATGCTTAGAACCCTCTCTCCATCCAACCTCAGCTGTAAATATATGAATAAACCATATTTCATAAAGACACTACAGCCTCCGTTGTGCCTCATTTTTCCCAAAGGAAACACAAACCTTGGTTAGGTGCCAAGACCCCTGAAACCTTGTACCATCCGGCAAAGGTTGGGGTGACCACAGGGTTGCCATATTTCAAAAAGTGAAAATCCGGACACAAAATCTCAAAATAAGAGAAGTCTTTGAGCTATTTTAAAGGAAATTCGTCCAAATTTAGACTTCAGAACATTTCAGTGATTTTCACCTGGACACTGCTTCCGACTGCCGTATTCCCGCTATGTCTGGGAAATTCCAGATGTCTGGCAGCCATAGGTGACTAGTATCAATAGGTTCTATTGCCTGATAACGAGTTTCTGTGGTTTTATTGGTGATCTTGTCACTGCGGAGATAAAATATTGTCAGTTTTTGCTAATAGCACAATTGGAATGGTGCTTCGCTTATATACTATGGTTGTGATGGACACCTTGATCTCCTTTTTTTTTTTAAGTGATTGGATGTGTGCATGATGTGTGAGCAGCACCTGCAGTGTGCATATGCTGGGACATTTGCCTGTCCTGCTCCCCAGCTTGTTTCTGCATCTGACAGAGTGAATGATGTGCCCAGAGAAGACTCAGAGTGATCTGCCCAGACAGCTTGCTACTCTCTGCACAGAAGGTCCCTAAGGTAAAATGCATCTACCGTTCCCTGTAATATTTCCTATGCTCCTGATCATGCAACGTAAGAGTAAACTAAGCAGCTGCCATGCAAATAGGTCTATGTCGCAGAAGTTTTTAGGTAAGTTCTGAATAGAGATATATTAATTGCATTCTATTATTATTCTTATTTATTTTATCATTTTAAAAACAAACAATTTGATTAACCTCCCTTTTACAAAAGGGCAATGTCTGTATGGCCAGAATGCCATTTCCCTTTCTCCTTTCTGCATGGCTCAACAGCAGAAAGTGGGAGTCGCTTGCGACGCTAAATGGCTGGGTGATTTTGGTCACCAGGAGGCTGTGATGAATGTCATTGCTTCTCATTGTTATTTCAACAATGGGAAATGAACTGAATACTCCACCGACTTAAATCAAACACCTACGTGCATGCCTCAAAGACCTTTAAATATAATTTCAAGACACAAATGATGACTAGCCTATGCTGAAGAAATAGGTAAGGCAAGACATCCGTGCTACCAGATACAAAGGATGCCATCCAAATAAACAAACTTAAACCATCACTTTCAATTGTATTTAAACACACAGAACTTTTTCTGGGTTTCATCAGACATATTGTTAAAGCAGGTCCCTTTATGGATTGTTAACAGTTTAGAGCAGGGGTGGGAAGAAGATAAATCAGCTTCTACTGGAAGATCTCTGGATGGTTTACAGTAGATCGGCCAGGGTTTTCCCTCAAGTGTTTAACAATAGGAACAACAAAACAATTTTTCCTACCTAAATTGGGCTGCGGAGATGAAGAAAGCTAAGCTGGAGCAGACTTGTGTGAAAGGACTGTAAACTCAGTTCAGAACAAATTTGTAGACTCAGAATGTGCACCCTGCTCTTTCATTCTAACTGAATCTGTCTTTCGCATTTGGCTCTGACTGGAAAATCTGGGGATTCTAGTTAATGAAGAAGAAGAAGAAGAAGAAGAAGAAGAAGAAGAAGAAGAAGAAGAAGAAGAAGAAGAAGAAGAAGAAGAAGAAGAAGAGTCCAACAAGCCTGAAAGCAAACATAAGAAAAGCCCTACTGGATCATTCCACTGGTCCATCTAGTCCATCACCTTGTTCTCACATTGACCAACCAGGTGCCTGTGGGAAACCTACAAAAAGGTAAAAGGTAAAGGACCCTGGATGGTTATGTCCAGTCAAAGGCAACTATGGGGTTGCAGCGCTCATCTCACTTTCAGTCTGAAGGAGCCATCATTTATCCACAGACAGCTTTCCAGGTCATGTGGCCAGCATGACTAAACTGCTTCTGGCGCAACGGGACACCATGACAGAAGCCAGAGCACATGGAAACACCATTTACCTTCCCGTCACAGCAGTACCTATTTATCTACTTGCACTGGCATGCTTTTGAACTGCTAGCTTGGCAGGAGCTGGGACAGAGAGAGGGGAGCTCACCCCGCCGTGGGGATTCGAACCCCCGACTTTCTGATCAGCATGCCCAAGAGGCTCAGTGGTTTAGACCACAGCGCCACCTGCGTCCCCTACAAGAAACCTGCAAGCAGGGCCAGAGTTTGAGCCCTTGCCTTTTCCCCATTGTTTCCAGCCACAGCATAGGCAACGGATAGGAATAAATGTTGAGGTCTCACAAGAAGCGGGTTCCTGCAAGGATCTGTATTGGGACTAGACATGGTACATGCAGCCCACTTTCATGGTCCCTTTTTATAGGATGCAAAAGTGGCGAAGGAGCAGTTTGGATAACTTGACATTCAGTGCCCACAAACATGCCCACCTCACAATGCAGCCTTGTTCTGAAGAACATTCTGGGGGGAAATAACAGCTACCACTAGTAACACTGCCAATCTCCCCCCATTCTCAAAACGTTCTGAGAGTGTGCACAGGGATTTTCTGGGAATTTAAACCTTTCAGCTGGCGCATCATGGCAGAGCCAAGGAAGTACTAGTTAGCATTCGATCCCCACTTTCAAAATCCTTCCGCCATCTTTAAAGTGTCCAAGGAGAGGGCACCATTTGGTGCTTTAATCTTCAGCATCCACTCATGAAATTCAGGCCAAAATGTTGGAAGTCTCTGGGCACACCAAATTCCAAGCATTATGTTTTCTTCCTGCACTCCCCCAACATTGTGACCAATGTCCTACCATAATCCATGCTAGCTGCCAATTCCCCCCACAGGTCAAGCAGGTTTAAGGAGTCAAGGAAACTCAGCACTCTGTGCCAAAATAGGTGATGGGCAAAATAATTCTTATTTGGCCCATCACACAACAGGCTTATATGCCTGTACTACAGTGGTACCTCTGCTTAAGAACTGAATTTGTTCCAGAGGTCCGTTCTTCACCTGAAACTGTTCTTAACCTGAAGCACCACTTTAGCTAATGGGGCCTCCTGCTGCCACCGTGCCGCCGGAACACAATTTCTGTTCTCATCCTGAAGCAAAGTTCTTAACCTGAGGTACTATTTCTGGGTTAGCGGAGTTTGTAACCTGAAGCGTTTGTAACCCGAGGTACCACTGTATAGAGGAAGGGAGCCTGACCCACTGGGAGTGGGGCAGATGCCCTTAAATAGGGATGCTAGCTGGGTGAGGACACTTTATGTGGGCACACACCACATCTCTAAATGCCCCACTTCCCTCTGGACTCAGCTACAAATTTGTCAGCTCTGCACCCCTCCCCCCACCCTCCGTGGGGCTTGAGGGAAGGAATTAGAAACCATCTAACTCAGAGACTTCTCAGATGTCAACAAGTAGCCAGTACATCCTGTCACAAATGAGGCTGTTATTATGCTGGGATATAACAATAATAATTTTGCCTTTAAGCTATACTGTCAAAGGACTCTAATGGACAAAGGGATCTAAATAACTGATGTTGTTGACAATGTTCTCTCTTCATATACTTCATGTAAATCACTGGTAGCTCAAGGAAATGCCTGTTTCTCATCATGAGAGATCCCCCAGCATAAAAATTATCTGCGCCTCTTGTTCTTCCTAGCACAGAAGAGTGCAAATCACGTTAATAACACTGATTCTCAATGGCAATAGTTATCAAACAGCATGATCCAACACATGCTTAGTAGTAAGTCCCATTGACCTATATTGGACTTACTCCCAGGAAAGTAGGTATAGGATTGCAGCCAAAGGATGAATGCTAGGATGCTAGGATAAATGTGTATCATGAGCTTCCATGGCTGCTCCATTTGTTAAAGCTCTTTACTTGTCTGCTAAAAAAATGTTCCTCCAGGAAATCCGGTTATTGATGCAAATATGTGGGAACCTTTTGAAGAACAACCAGATTCTGCACAGTTTTGTGAGATCACAACTGCATTTTCCTTTTCACTTGCTTCCTTGGAGAAGATCCATTTTGCAAAAAAAATCATTTTGATGTCACACTAATACATGTGCCTGTCTAACCTAAGCTATGTTATCAAGGTAACTTAAATAATGCATATAGAGTCCAGAGAGAAAAGAAATCCTGCTAACACGTTACTCAGAAAACTGAACAAATCACGGTGTATAAGCTGAGTAGAAAGGAACAGAGCTGTTTTGTTTTTCTTACTTCAAGCCTTGTACACAGCAGGAAGACATTCAGCAAAAACAGACAGAGGGAAAAGTCCCTTAGAACTACACAGCCAATAACAACATGTGTTACAAGTACCTCACTAGCGACATGCCCCACTGCCTGGTTGCCAAACAACACCTCCACCACTAACCCTCTTGGTCAGCCGACTGAAAGAAACTTGAATAAACCACTAAGTTACAAACTGATCTTTGTCATTGCACCTCCAACAAGTGAGAAATAAGTGAGGAGAATCTAGTTGGCTTTCTGGCTGAGATTTAAGTAGCTTGCCAAAGTCCTGGATCCTTAGGAACTACGTCAGAGTTTACAGGCTACAGAGTTTACAATTAGATTTCATATGTTATGGTTATTTTCTCATTTTTTATGTTATGCTATTTATTCATTCAAATATTTATATCCTGCCTTTCTAATGCAGAGGGGTTTGCAATTATTGAAGCATCTGTTCCTTACTAAAATATTTGTTATGATAGCTTCTGTATTTCGCTTGAGAATTTGAAATTCTTCTGATCCATGTTCAAGAGGTAATGAAAAGCCAAGTATTGATATATTTTCCAGCTTACTCTCATTAAATTTAATCCAAGAGCAGGGTACAATATAACAAGCATAATGCATAAAACATAATAAAACCACATGATATATAACACCTTAAAACAACAATGAGAAGAAGAAATCAGCAAGCCCAAGAGGGGCAGCTAAATTCCTGGGTAAATAAGTACATTGTTAACTGGTGCCCCAAATCCATAAGGATCAGGCACATTGAATCTGAGAGGCATGGGTATTCCATAATCAGGGTGCCAGTATCAAGAATGCTCTCTCATGTGTTGCTGCAGAACAAAAACTTGGCAAACGCAGTACAACTGAGAGATACACAATCATGCTATGTAGCTTTAGGCTATTTCCACAGAGGGTGGAAGAAAAGAAGGAACCAGGAATCTTGAATCTGCATTTATAAATTAGAAAATATGGACCCTTGAGTGGCTAAGGGGTGCCTATCCTGTTTCCATTACCCCTCGTGGTGTCATCGTCCGTCTCCCCATCTGATGGTGGCAGTGAAAAATAATGGTTTCACAACCCTGTGAGATGAGAATTTCTTCTTGAGATTTCCTTCTTGATGAGTTGGTGGGGACGTTGTGGTGATGAATGAGTTGCTAAGTGGAAAGTGAGAGCAGTCTGGTTTCTCTGCTGAGATCAGGTCCCCCCCCCCCCCGTATATGACATATCCCAAAATGCAGGCTGTGTTTTTGATGTAGAAGATAGATTGTGGAGCAATTATCAGCAGATGAGAGGGCAGTACTGTACTTCCTTGCTGCTGCTTTGAAAGGCGGAATGTTAAATTTGGTATTGTCTGCTACAGTCCTGACTACAGTGAATGGGAACATTTTGTGCTTGAATTAGGGTGTAGTTTGCAATGGTTATTTAAAAAGGTCAGAAGGTCTCTTGAAATGTCAATGCATTGATTCCCCCCTCCCTCCTTTAATATTTTGCCTGAGCAGCAGTGTTGAAAAATTGATAGTGCCAGAAACCTGTCTGAAAGAGCTACTTTTAAGTAGGTAGAACAGACAGAATGAAATATGGTTCGATGATACATGGTTACTGTTCCTCACATACTAATATTTTATGTATGTTTCCAAGTTTGATTTTTAAAAATTAAACATCTGCTCCTTTCTTCAAAGGCCGTCATATTAAGGTGCTCCTATGCACAACAGTAATTTCCAGGATTTACAGTACCAGATTTATTTCTCTGTTGACTACTGCAAATGCCATAAGAGACAAGTGGGGTGGGTTGTTTGCATACATGTGTGTGTGTGTTTGAAATCTCCTTTGGTGATCACTCGTAGCCGAGAAAGATTGTCTTCCATAAACACGGTTTTAACAATGGGTCCGTAAGTGACTGTGGAGGCCAATTCTGGATCCACACGTCCTTCCACAGTGGGGATATTGGTTTCCAGGTGGGAGTTGATCACAGTGTGGATTTGCCAAGCGTGCCTTCCTCTTAGCACATTTCTCCCTTGCGTCCTGTGATCGAGTTTCTTTGGTAAAGGCTGTTCTCCAACTGGAGCGCTCGCAGGCCAGTGTTTCCCAGTTGTCAGTGTTTATACTATATTTTTAAAGATTTATACTACATTTTTAAAGATTTGCCTTGAAATACTGTGCCTGTGTTTGAAATACTGTGATGTCCATAGCTGCCAAGTTTTCACTTTTCTCGCGAGGAAGCCTATTCAGCATAAGGGAAAATCCCTGTAAAAAAGGGATAACTTGGCAGCTATGGTGATGTCAACTCAAGAAATACTGGCTTGCTGGACTTTTAGAGATGCAGACTTCTTTGTGTGCCCCAGCAGCTTCAACCAATTACAATTATATTATTTCACTCAAGCCTTAACAACCACCACCACCTATTATATTTTTTTATATAATTATAATATATATTATTTAAACCCCACCCATCTGGCTGGGTTCCCCCAGCCACCCTGAGTGGCTTCCAGCAAAATATTAAAATACAATAATCATCAAATATTAAAAGCTTCCCTAAACAGGGCTGCCTTCAGATGTCTTCTAAAAGTCAGAAAGTTGTTTATTTCTTTGACATCTGATGGAAGGGTGTTCCACAGGGTGGGTACCACTACCAAGAAGGCCCTCTGCCTGGTCCCCTGTAACTCACAGCAAGGGAACTGCCAGAAGGCCCTTGGCGCTGGACCTCAGTTTCCAGGCAGAACGAAGGGGGTGGAGATGCTCCTTCAGGTATACTGGGTTATATCAGGTATACAGCTATATCATGAATATTTGAAGTGCCTGTGAAGATGAATACTTAAGTCAAGCAATGAACTTTTACCTAATAATTGATAAGAATGTCCTTCAAATAAAATAACCTGTAAGACATTAAATTCACAGAAAATTTGGAAAATTAAGATCAGGTATGTATAACAGCTATAGAAAAAGCAGCATTAAAATATGCTCAGATTTACCACTATTGCTTCTGGAATTTTGCGCATAACTTAATTCTTCCTCACTCTTCATCTTGTAACCCATGAGGGCTCATTACTCAGTCCTCAAAATGGGCAAAATGTTTGATGTTGTATTGCGTTTTCATTTGTTGGAAGCCGTCCAGATTGGCTGGTGTAACCCAGTCAGATGGGCAGGATCTAAATAGAAAGTTGTTGCTATTGGATGCACATTATCCCTACAGATGGATGATGTTCATGACAACTCTCCAAATTGTTAAGCATGGCTGCGCTCACCTTGTAAAAGCATTGCATTTCAATCCACACAATAGAATTATGGGTCGTATCTAACTCAATCATTTCATCGGTGCAAGAATTTCTACTTGTGCACTGGAACTCCTCCTCGTCTCACCCTGCAGGCACCCCACACCTTCTTCAAATCTGCTCCAGGGAGTTGGGGGAAAAGTGCACAGGAGGAGAAGGAGAGTGAGGAGCAGTTCCATTGCAAAAGGGGAAAAAAAATTGTGCTGTGTCGTGAGTTAGCTGGATACCTACCAGTGTTAAATTATCTAAACCAGGCACCCCCAAACTTCGGCCCTCCAGATGTTTTGGACTACAATTCCCATCATCCCTGACCACTGGTCCTGTTAGCTAGGGATCATGGGAGTTGTAGGCCAAAACATCTGGAGGGCCGCAGTTTGGGGATGCCTGGTCTAAACCATGAAACCACTTTATATGCTTAGACATCTTATCACAGTGCACATCATCTCAATGTGGGAATGGTAGTCTAAAGACAAAGCAAAAAATTGGCATGTCCTGTCCGAGATAAACGTAACCAGAACGTAAACTCAAGCAAAGATACAGGATAGTGCTGTGCCAAAAAGAAAGAAAGAAAACCCTGTTAATCAACGTGAAAAGAAATTGCATTTGAACTTTATCAATGGGGATAAAATATTTTGGTGAAATTCTCATGGTAGGGTTCCAGGGTTTTTGCTGTGCTGCTTAGTTTAACTTCAAGGTGACCAAGAAGTGCCTATCATTTAAGTAGGGATAGAAGGACCAGCCAGTTTTAGTAATCTCACTTTCTCATTTCCCCAATCTTAAATTCAATTCCACACATATCCACAGCAATTTGTGATGTTACCGTACTTTAAAAAAAAATGTGAAAATTCATCACCGTTTTGGTGCAAACTTCATTTTGTATACAGTTTTTTAAAAATTTTTTTTGTTAAAGTACACATTTTTTGCAAGGATTTCCTCTTAATATAATGCATTTTTGTATATTGTCACTAACATATTCATTTTTATGCATTCCTTCCTTTGATAAGTGCATTTTTGCAAACATTGGCTGGCTGGAGAACTGCACTGCAAAATCCAGATAGTTATGAATTCTGAAGGATAGCTGTGTTTTGTGCACTGTTTAGGAAAGTAAATTTTTTTGTAGATCATAGCTGCCAAGTTCTCCCTTTTTTAAAGGGAAATTTCCTTATGCTGAATAGGCTTCCTCGCAAGAAAAGGGAAAACTTGGCAGCTATGTTGTAGATTCGCCTTTAAAAGTGAACTGAATCAAATTTCCCCTAGGTGAGTATTGGTTCCTTTCATTCTGCAGACCATATCTCTGGCGGTCTGCACTCTGCATGCTTTCCAAATTCCCATGCTTTTTGAAAACCCCATTGTGTCCTCAACTGGACTGCTCAGAAAGCAGGGGTCCTGTCTATCATATGTTTTTTATTTGTTATTGTTATTTATCTTAACATGAAGTACTTTAAAACAAATCAATGCAAACATGTTTTTTAAGGTAAAAGAAAAGTCTTTTCTTAAGATCAAAATCTCTCCCGGGATTCCCATGCTGCTATTAAAACCCAGGGGAAGATGTGATGAAGTAACTAGTCTCATGCGGGTTTTCAGATCAAGAAGTACTGGCAGTCAAAGATGTTGTAGAGTGATGTGTAATGGATGGGAAGGAAAATATGCCTCAATCCTGCACCCACTGAAATTGCCCCCCCCCCAATATGAAGTACCCTGTGAAAAAGGAAGAAAAAGAGATGCCTCTTTTGCAGGTGAAGAAAGTCTTTGAGGAATTGGAGGGCAGGTTTTGGACCAGCACTAGCATGAAATTATATTATTACCCTATTACGCAACAACTGTTCTACAAATGAAACATTGTGAAGCATTCATTTTAGGTGCTAGAGATTTAGGAGTCTCTCTTTTTTTTTTAGTGTGCTCCCAGTGAACTTCACAAACAATTATGAACTGTTTGATGGCTCTAATTCATTAAAGTCCTCCATGTAACCGTTTCAAAACATTAGCACAGGATGATTTGCATTTAACATTTACTGTACAACCAAATCACTATTATTATATTAAAGGCATGGTAATTTATCACAACATAATTAGCAGAAAAGTCATGCATATAAATTAGTCCTATTTTCAGACACCGGGAGAGCCTGAGATCCCGCTGGGTTAGGGAATGCAAATTCTACCGCAAGATGATTTCGCAAGCAATATCTTGCTGACTCCCTACAATTTGTTTAGAAGATCATAAAAGGAGGAAAGTCTGTAATGGCTCCGCTCCAACCACGTAGAAGAGCATCCACTCCTTGAGATGGACAACTGTGCAATATTCTACAAGCAAGTATTTCACATTACAGAAGAACGAATTGGCTACCTCATATTCATCAACATGAAACGTTAGCACAGTGAAGTGTTTCAGGTTGTTTTATTAGAAATGTAATAATTGCATGAAGGTTACCCGGGAGCATCATGGATTACTGGGTGCATTCAGGACAGAAAGAAAGGAAAATGTTTCTCTACACATAACATAGTTAAACTATAGAACTTGCTTCCACAGGAGGAAGTGATGGCCACCAACTTAGATGACTTTTACAAATAATTGGCGATCAGCCTTCTTTATGGTCCAGCTCTCACTTCCATACATCACTACTGGGAAAACCATAGCTTTAACTATACGGACCTTTCTAGGCAAGGTGATGTCTCTGCTTTTTAAGATGCTGGAGGAGACTCTTGAGAGTCCCATGGACTGCAAGAAGATCAAACCTATCCATTCTGAAGGAAATCAGCCCTGAGTGCTCACTGGAAGGACAGATCGTGAAGCTGAGGCTCCAATACTTTGTTCACCTCATGAGAAGAGAAGAATCCTTGGAAAAGACCCTGATGTTGGGAAAGATTGAGGGCACTAGGAGAAGGGGACGACAGAGGACGAGATGGTTGGACAGTGTTCTTGAAGCTACGAACAAGAGTTTGACCAAACAGCTAGAGGCAGTGCAAGACAGGAGTGCCTGGCGTGCTATGGTCCATGGGGTCACGAAGAGTCGGACACGACTAAACGACTAAACAGCAACAACACAAATAATTGGACAATTATAAATTAATTAGGAGATGGTATTTAACACCAGTTAGATTAAATCAAATAAACAAGGAATATTTGGTGTTATGTTGGAGGCGATGGCAGGAAACAGGGAATTATGTTCACATGTGGTGGGGGTGTAAATATGTCCCCCCCCCTTTTTTTGGCAAAGGGTTTTTAAGGAGATAACAGAAATCACTGGGTTAAAGCTGACAGAAAGTGCAGAGGTAGCATATTGTCAATTTACGATGCGGTGGAAGGTTCACAGCCTATGAAGGACTTGCTCACAAATTTATTGACAGTTGCACGAATTATTATAGCTAGGAAGTGGAAGGGGCAAGCAGAATATAAAATGGAAGAATGGTATAAAGAGGTGTGGGTTATAGCTATGAATGATAAATCAACATGTGCCATTAAGGTAAGACAGGCAATATGCAGGAGAAATTATTTTGAGGAGATATGGGAGGTGTTTGTAGAATTTGTACGGTTAAAATGGAAAGGTGTTGAAATTTTGGGAGGTTGGATAGTGACAATGGAATGGTCTCGGTGGTGGGGTGCATATTTTTATTCTTGTTTATTTATTATTATTACTTTGTCAAAAAAGGAAGGAAGGAAGGAAGGAAGGAAGGAAGGAAGGAAGGAAGGAAGGAAGGAAGGAAGGGGGGGTAATTGGACAAGATAAGTCTATCAATGGCTGCTGGCCATGGTGGTTATTCTCTGCCTCTATGGTTGGAAGCTTCTGAATACCAGCTGCTGGGAGCCCCAGGAGGTGAGACTGCTCTTGTGCTTGAGTCCTGCTTGCTAGTTTCCCAGGGGCATCTTGGTCATTGTGAGAACAGGATGGGCCATTGACCAGATTCAGCAGACTCTTCTTATCTGTTTGAACAGGACCAAAGGGTGTGAGCACTGAATGTGCACTGAATGTATCCTGGGGGTAAAAATGGGGAGTAGGAATAACAAGTATACCCCAAGTGTTTTGAGGTGTATGTTTATAGGTCCTAGTTCAGACAAGTCCTCCAACATGTGGACGTTGGGTGAAATGGCAGGTCAAGAGGAAGCAATCCCAATCTCTCCTCCACATGTACAGCCTAAACCAGTGATGGCCAAACTTGGCCCTCCAGCTGTTTTGGGACTACAATTCCCATCATCCCTGACCACCGGTCCTGTTAGCTAGGGATGATGGAAGTTGTAGTCCAAAAACAGCTGGAAGGCCAAGTTTGGCCATCACTGGCCTACACACATTGGGAATACCTGTACTGTACTTGATCAATGTATTTTGGGAATTTGCAATTTTGTTTAGAAATATCCTTCCACCCTTCTTCTCCCTCAGGTCCACTCCCAAGCATTGCACCCTAACATCCTCACGATTGGCCAGAGGGAGACCCACTGTGCCAGATCCAAAGAATGGGGGGAACCCCACTTCACCATGGCCCCAGCAGAGCCACAATGGACCATTTCTGGTGAGGCTCAGCAGGAATGGAAATTCCCTCTAAATATACTGTCTCCTGCCTCTGAGGATGGCACCCATCGTAACACATGCATACATCAAAGAACAAAGGGTGATAACCCTAGTAATTTTCCGTTATGGATTTCTCAAAATTGCAAGCTAAATTATTATTTGAAAACTGAACGGATTACAATGGTAAAAATAATAATATTGTAGCAATCAATTCATTAATTGTTTGTAAGCTTGTCCCATTGCACTCAAACTGCTCTCTTTGCCTCCCTGTCTAATAAGCAACGAGTACAGGTTTGTTCAACCTCTCTCTTTCCTCCTCTGTGACCTGGTTCTCCTTTCTTTTTTTTGAAAAATATTTATCCAATTTCTTTTCACTTATTCCCTTTTTCCTATAAAGTTTTTTATAATATTGATTAATACATTTTTGTATTTCCTCTATTTTCCTCAATTTTCTCCCTTTATACAATATTTCCGTGACCAGCCTCTCGTTTTGTTTTTTCCTTATTTTCCAAGCCAATAATTTCCCTACCTTATCTCCCCATTCAAAGGTTCTCTGTTTGATCCATCTTATCTTATTCTCAATTTCTTGACCTATCAATATAGATAGTTCTTTTTGTAATACCTTTATTCTCATTATCAAATTTTCATTTTTGGGATTCTTTGCCAAATCTTTTTCTTTCTCTTTAATTTCTTCCTTAATTTTCTCCATATTTCTCTCCCTTTCTTTTCTAATTCTACTTTTTTGTTGGATGTATAGTCCCCGTACAAAAGCTTTATCTGCGTCCCATGTTGTCGTTAATTCCACCTCTCGTTGTATATTCTTTTCAAAAAATTCCTTTAATAGATTTTTAACTTTCTTTATAAATTCTTCATCATTTAAAATTCTTTCATCCATTCTCCACCTTCTAATTTTCGTTTTTCTCTCCCTTAATTTTACCATAATTGGGTTGTGGTCAGTTATTGATTTGGCCAATATTTCATTTTTAACCACTTTTTGTGCTAATCCTTTTGAAGTCCATATCATGTCTATTCTAGACGCCGCCTTTTCGCTCCTGAATAATACGTAAACTTTTTGCCGTTTGGGTTCTCCCTTCTCCAGATATCTTCTAAATTATAATTATCTACTAAGTTCAAGAAAGGTGAGGAGGAGGATAGGCAAGTAGGAGATTTTAGACCAATTTCATTATTGAATGTAGATTATAAAATTTTCACAGATATTTTGGCAAATAGATTAAAAAAGATTTTAAGTAGGATTATAGGACAGGACCAACAAGGGTTTCTCCCGGGAAGAAAATTGGCAAAAAATATAAGAATATTATTAGATGTATTAGAATATTTGGATTGGTCACCGGGGAAAAAAGCAGCCTTTATCTTTTTAGACATAGAAAAAGCTTTTGATTCTTTGTCTTGGAATTTCATGAAGAGATCGTTAAAAGAAATTGGAATAGGAGATAATTTCATGAAGGCAATTGATTCAATATATGATAAGCAATCAGCTAGTCTAATATTAAATGGGGAGGTGATGGAGAAGTTTGAGATAGAACGAGGAACAAGACAGGGGTGCCCTTTATCCCCCCTATTATTTATATTATCTATAGAATTCCTATTAGATGATATCCAAAAAGAAGAGAAAATCGGAGGAATCAGGGTGAAAGACAAAAATTTTAAGATAAAGGCTTTTGCGGATGATATGATGGTGATGTTAGAAGACCCAGGGGATTCAATTGAATGTTTAATAAAAGTATTAAAAGTTTTTGAAGAAGTATCAGGGCTAAAAATAAATGAAAAAAAGACAAAAGTGATGTTAAAAAATATAGGGCAATCGGATAAGGATAAATTGGAACAAATGATGAATTGGGAAGTTGTTAAAAAAATTAAATATTTAGGAATTGTAATTAGTACGAATAATATTGATCTTTATGAAAACAATTATGGAAAATTATGGAAGGAGGTTAGAAAAGATCTAGAGAGATGGAAAGATCTAAATTTATCTTTTTCAGGCAGGATTGCAACAATTAAGATGACGGTTCTACCTAGATTCCTATTTTTATTTCAAACATTACCTATATTGGGGGGAAAAGATACATTCGAGGGTTGGAGAAAAGAATTGAGTAAATTTATTTGGCTGGGCAAAAAACCACGGATTCAATATAGATTGTTGACAGATGTGAAGGAGAGAGGGGGTTGGGGGGGTCCCTGATCTGAGGCTCTACTCTGCATCCGCTTGTTTGGGTTGGTTGAAAGATTGGATAATATTGGAAGATGATGAATTATTAAAATAGAAGGATTTAGAAATCAAAGGGGGTGGCATGCATATCTATTACAAGAAGAAAAAGGGAAATCTATTCATTTTACAAATCATGTTATAAAAAAATCAATTCTTAAAATCTGGCAAGAGTTCAAACCTTTATTAGAACCCAAAATACCTTGGTGGGCCTCCCCCTTTGAGATAACTGCACTAGGGAGGAAGCGGAAAAATGAAAAGTGGTTAACGTATCAAGATATATTGGTAAAAGAAAATGAAGATTTGAAGCTAAAAACATATGAAGAAATCAAATCTCATTGTAATAGTTGGTTACATTACCTCCAGATACAAAGCCTTTTTACGGAACATAAAAAGATAGGTTTTTCAAAAGAGAAATCAAAATTACAGGAAATTTTAATCGAGAATAATGTGAAACAATTAGCGAAAATGTATAAGTACCTCCTAGAATGGGATTTAAAAGACGAAGAAGTAAAAGGGGTAATGACGAAATGGGCCCAGGATTTGGGAAAACCAATATACGCAACACAATGGGAATCTTTGTGGAAGGGGTCAATGAGGTTTACAGCCAGCATGGGGATAAAAGAAAATATGTTAAAACTTGTTTATAGATGGCACCTAACCCCCAAGAAATTAGCGAAAATATATAAGAAAGAATCTGATAATTGTTGGAAATGCAACGAAAAAGGAGGCAACTACTTCCATTGTTGGTGGGGTTGCAGAAAATTTTTTAAATTCTGGGGAGAAATATATGAAGAGATAAAGAAAATGCTGAAAGTTACTTTTGGAAAAAAAGCCAGAGTATTTCTTATTAAGCATAGTACCAGAAAATTTATCAGTAGGCAAAAAAAATATCAGTAGGCAGCGAGATTATTGATTGGGCAAAAATGGAGGAAAACTGAAATACCCACAGTTCAAGATTGGCATTTAAAATTAATAGAATTCATGAATATGGAGAGAATGACAGCCGCAATTAGGAATATATCTAAACAACGGTCCAAATTGGAATTGGGGTTGGTCGAAGATTATTTCAAAAAAAAAGGTATAAAAACGGAATTGATGATTTGCTTAAATTAAGGGGTCATGGGGAAATAGATAGAAAAGTAAGATAAATGGGAATAATCTTGATTGGAGACGTAATATTTAGAGATAGTAACGCAAATTAATGAGAATATGTCAGCTAAGCGATGTGGAGGGATTGGGAAGTTTGTTTTCTTTGTTTGTTATCAAATTTTACTATATTATTTGTTTACGTGATGTATTTGTTTGTATTGTATTTTAATAACTTAAATAAAGATTATTTTAAAATCAAAAAATAATAATAATAAGCAACGAGTAGATAATTCATAACTGCCCATCAAATAAATAGAGCCGTCTCATTTTCTATAGCATACTTTCCAGCCCTATCAGTGACTTGTTCTATTTGTTGCACTTACAGGAAAACCTATAGAAGGCACTTTCCTTTATTTTTCAGGGCAATCTTCATCCTCCCTGTTGGACACAGTTGACTGCAAAAAATTTGACACTAACTTTTAAGATGATGCTATAAATAAACATAGATTTAATGCTCAACCATGTTTCCTAGTGCAATGAGAGCCAAGGACTGCCCGGCAGACACCTCTTATGCCCTGCAGTTGACCTTCTGTGGTCTTCTGGGTGTCACATTCAGCCTTCAACTCTGGGATTCAAACGGAAAGAAGTTGTGACCCATGAAGCCATCTGCTTGAGCATCTGTGTCTCAAAGCAGCAAATGAATGAACCTATTGGGCTTTGTTTAGAAAACAAAGAGGCACACTGTGTCATGGTGCGATGATTGTCATTTTAGTTCCAAATTAATTTCCAGGTGTGGCTTTGCTATATATTATTGTGTCAGGTGTAAAATATCTATGGTAGGGCCATAATGCCAGCCAAAAACTCACTTTCTCTGGTCCAATGTCAGGTTGCCTGAGTAATACTTCTCCAACTCCAATATGAATTCAGTTTTGCAGCGTTATGTTACTTCTCTCTTGTGGGGTGCTCTGCCACTGAATGTGATGACTCCAGCCCAGTCCCTTCATATTCTTACAGGTGTGTGCCCCAAGGTCGATACTTCCAGGGGATGCTCCTTCTCTTTAATGATGGAGAATATCCCGTATATAAGAGTGCGGCCGTACGCCTGTTAGGTTGGTATCCCTATTCAGTTATTCTGGAGGTATCCTTATTCAGTATGCTGAACCTCTTATTCAGGTATCCCCAAACTTCTGCCCTCCAGATGTTTTGGACTACAATTCTCATCATCCCTGACCACTGGTCCTGTTAGCTAGGGATCATGGGAGTTGTAGGCCAAAACATCTGGAGGGCCGCAGTTTGGGGGTGCCTGCTCTTGTTGAACTGGAGTTTTTCTCTTTCTTCTCATCTGTACATACAATAGAAAAATATATTGTTTTATGTATCTTCATTGTTCGTTTTGTGTTTCTATCTTGCATTTTTATGTTGTGAACCACCCTGAGATGAAGGATGGTACAAGTGGTGCCCAAACTTTTTTCAAAGAGGGCCAGATTTGATGAAGATGCTGACCTTTATTTAGGATTGAAGTTGTTGAGCTTTTTTTTTTACCCCGGGAAATAAATTGCCACAGGGGCCAGTTTAAATTGACCAGAGGGCTGGATTAGGCCCCCGGAACTGACTTCGGACATGCCTGGTGGTATACAATTTTTTTGTTATTTAAAAAAGAATTATCTTCAGATCTATCATAAGATGGTGGAATAAGCAAGTGAGAGGACAATTTAGTAATGAGACAGCACATCAGGAAATACTTCAAATTATTTGTCTTAGCTTGGGTTATTTACGACACAAGCCCACCTCCACCCCATTTTTCAAATGCAGATAATAAACTGGGTAAGAGCGGAAATTGTGGAGAAGGTTGTTGTTGTTGTTTTGGATGTAGAGACACAGAAAGAGGAGACGGATTGCACTGCTTAGCTTTCTGCCTGCTGAAAAGCACAGAGCTCCCAAAAAATAATAAAGTAGACTGGCAACCTTTTATGAAGCATCTGGGCTTCTAAAGATAATTGTCTGCTTCCTCCATCATGAAAGAGCTGAGATAGTGGAACTAAAATCTAATCGATACCATGGTCAGGTTCATCGATCAGAGCAGTGGAAAATGGGTAGTGTAACAATAATCTTCTGAGACACAAAAGCAACAGCAGCTCTGGAAAGTGGGCAGGTCAGAAAAAAGTAAAGGTATTAAGTCTGGCACCCACATTCAAAAACGCTTTACAGAGTCCAAGGTCTCTTATTCACATGGGCGCGTTTGCCATATTTCCTTCCTTGACTTATCAGAAAGCAAAGGTATTGTTTCCACATTTCCCCTCTCCGCGGCTCTCCTCCGTGACAGAAATAAATCCAGCATGGCTTCCTTTAGCCTGGATTTGTGCAGGGATGGAGGTCAGGGCACCTACAGACCAATCCCCCGTCACGCCAGAATGAAAGGCATACAGGATCTGTTGGAGGGAGGGGGGGGAGGAAAATCCTAAAGACAGCAACCTAATGGGGAAAGGTCATAGCTCAGTGGAAGAACAACTGCTTTAGATGCAGAAAGCCTGGGCTTCAGTCACTGGCATCTCCAGGTAGGTCAAAGAAAAACTTCTGCCTCAGATTCTGGAGAGTCACTGTTAGTCATTGTGAGCTAAGAGACCAGTGGTATGTCTCAGGTTGCATACGCATCATGCATTCATAAGACCCTCCCAAGTATCCTTATTTTCCAGGAACAGTCCCAGATTTACAGAAGCCACCCCGGTTTCTGATTTGATCCCGGAATGTCCTGCTTTTCCTTGGGGCGTCCCTATTTTCATGGGAGAAATGTTGGAGGGTATGGAGTTATGTGACACACACCCCCAAGCCAAGGAGATAAGTAACTATCCAACTGTTAGAAGACATCTGAAGGCAGCCCTGTACAGGGAAGGTTTTTTTAAAAAAAAATGTTAAATGTTTTATTATGTTTTTATATCTGTTGGAAGCCACACAGAGTGGCTTGGGCAACTCAGCCAGATGGGTAGGGTATAAATAAAATAAAATAATTTTATTTTATTTTATTTATTTATATTCGAGAAATGTTGGAAGGTATGCATTTAAAGCACAATCCTCCCTCCCAATGGTGTGTGAACAGCATTTGAATAAAGCACATTTCAGTGTTCCTCTGTTGTGTGTGGCACATGACAATTACTTATATAATAAACAACAATTACAATAATTTTTATTATTATAGCCCACCCATCTGGCTGGGTTTCCCCAGCCACTCTGGGCGACTCCCAACAGAATATTGAACAGAACGAAACTTCAAACATTAAAATTTTCCCTAGACAGGGCTGCCTTATAAAAGCCAGGTAGTTGTTTATTTCCTTGACATCTGGTGGGAGGGCGTTCCACAGGGTGGGCGCCACCACCGAGAAGGTCCTCTGCCTGGTTTAATGGAGCCAAGAGGTTCTGCTTCCTCAAAGGGTGACCGGAACTGTTACCACATACATGCGATTCCCATTAATCAGCACTACTCAATGAATTTTCATCCATTTTCACTGCACATGTTAAGGGCTTGGCACAATTTTTTGGGGTGGGTGGGGGAATCCTTCAGGAAGGTCATTTGAAAAAGAAGAAGCACATGGGAAGAGGGACCCCCCACACTGCTGTTTCCCTTAAACTACCTACCATTGGCTTATCCTCTGTAGAGCAGGCATGGCCAACATGATGGTGCCCTCCAGATGTTGGTGGACTACAACTCCCATCATCCACTGTCAGCATGACAGGGATGGGGAATTGGAATCCAGCAGCATCTGCAGGGCACCATGATGGCTACCCCTGCTCTACAGCAAGCACAGAGAACCTGTACCGCTCCAGATGTTCCTGGACTACATCTCCCATCATTTTTGACTGCTGACCATTCTAACTGGGGCTGATGGGAACTGTAGTCCAAAAACATTGGGGAGGGAGGGGGAGAACACAGGTTCCCTACCTCCACTCCTCATTCCTATGTAGATCTCAAGTTTCTAATTATTCTCCATTAAGTCTGTAATGACTTGCCTAAACTAAACCTGAGAGACAGGCTTGCCATGGTGTCTTATTGATCCAGTTTCTGTGATTTTTAACAGCAGTCTGACATACAAAAATGAAGGAAGTGATTCCCTCCCCCTCACAGTGTGGTGATAAATGGCAGGAGGTAATGCACCACCTGTTTAATTTTGCATTGCAGACTGCAGTTAAAGGCATAAGACCGGTGGGAAAAGGTGTTCATGGAACAAAGGTAGCTTCTCATTCTCAGTGATCTGGTGCAATCCAAGGGCTGCTACATACATGACAAAACTTTGCATTTCCTTCAATGCATGAACAGCTTTGGGATTTTCTATATGTAGAGTGGCATATAAAATAAATGGATGGATGGATTGATTGATTGATTGATTGACAGACAGATTTTTGTTCCTGTTGTTAGGTTCCTCTCTTCCATTTTCTACTCCACCTTAACATTCTCCTGTGGCACAAATGTGCGAGAGCACTCAAAGGCATTTTTCCTGCTGCATGCCAAAGCAGGTTCAGGATTCAATATTCTGTGAATGGACTAGCTTAAATAAGACTTACCTTCGATCAATAAGTGAAAGAAAAATGCATTTCACAGGCGTGGGAGCTGGAGGGCACTTTAAAATTCATGGAATGTTTGTGACTAATAATTACTGCTATTAACCTAGCCAGCTCCAACATGTGTAATTATGTGTTATAACACAACACAGTTGGCCTTAACTCAGTTTATTTCTTTATGCTACAGTGAAACAATAGTTCCTCCGTTGTTAAGTGTGCAGCAAAGAAGCCGCTGGGATCTGAAGGAAATATTGTACATACAAATGTAAAGAAAATAATAAGAACGGTTGGAAAGAAATTTGTTCCAAGAAGAAATCTTGCGGAGAGAGTAATTAAGTACAGCAAGGGGTGAACTAAAAAGTGTAAATAGCTTTAACAGATTTATGGTAGCATAATCTGGTGTGGACTGGAGTCCACAAAAATACCAAATGGGTCTACTCAGGGGTAAAATTGCAAATTGCTGCAGAAATGTGGAGAATGTAATTTAAGGTTGGAAAACGAGAAGCGGACAGGATTAAAAAAATGGCAAATCCTTTCATTCCTGTGTCCAGACAAGAGTATATATGAATGCAGCCTAAATTAAATGGTTTATATGAGGCCGGCAAGCAGATTTCATAACTATATTAGAAGTTCAAAAACTGTATGAGAGTGGCAATGCTGTCCTGAAAAATTATCACACCCACCCAGCAAGGTTTATAGCCTAGGCCCCTGAGAATTAGTGCCAATGTCTATCCCGCAGGTGTGTACTTTGTTGGGGCAGGTACATCTGTTTCCACTGGCAGAGGCATTGCCTGGTCCCAGGACCCGCCTCCTCCTCTGAATGGTGTTCGGCCACAACACTGTTGGAGCTCTCCTCCGTCTCCAGCAGCACACCCTCTTGCACAGGGAGGGAAGAAGCATGTATGACTCCTATTCCTGCATTACTGCCTGACAGGGAAGGGCTTTCCTCAGAAAAGTCTTCGCTCTTCAGCCCTATTGCCCCTCATCTGCCTCCAGAGACTGCCATCCCACATCTGTGACCAAAGGTGACTCAGGGCATAAACTGAGAAGCTAAGCCAATATATAAGTGCAGTTCACTCACACTGGCTTGTTATACATGGTAAGGAGCCATTTTAAAGGTCTGAGAAATAGCATATCCTCGCCATGCTATTGCTCTTGTAGCAGTGACATACTGCCACCGACATACCTATTTTTGTAAGCAAAATAAGCAGCCTCCTCCAAAATGACACTGTCACAGACATATTTAGACAATATCAGTGCAATATGATATTAGAATTAATTGCTCGTGTTCGTCTTTCCCCTGTGTGAAAACTCAGTCATCCAGTCATATAGATAGAATATGAAAACACGGGGAATACCCGTGGAAGCTTCATAAATCGAGCTGGGTCATTCTGCTGCAATTATTCCGGGGTTGTCCAGGGTGGATAATGCAATGCTCAGAGTGGATGCCATGGATCAGTACAGTAAGGCCCACACATGGAGCCCACCACTGACCACTTCCAGGTACCACCATTTTGTTTCATCTTGCACGCATGTTGGCTTGAGAAGAAACCAACAAGGAAGGGATTTTAAAGATGCTCATTCTCATCCCTTCCGCCACAGCTTCTCCTAACCTCTGATCGGGGCCAGCCCTGTAATTAGGCAGAGTGAAGCAATTGCCTCAGGTGGCAGATAAGGGAGGACAACACCAGCAGTACTCTCTAAGAAATCCAGCTTTCTTAGTTCAATCTTATCCCACTAGAGCACGCAAACAACAACAACAACAACAACAATTTACCATTTATACCCCGCCCATCTGGCTGGGCTTCCCCAGCCACTCTGGGCGGCTTACAACAGAAAAATGAAATAAAATAATTAAACATTAAAAGCCTCCCTAAACAGGGCTGCCTTCAGATGTCTTCTAAAAATCTGGTAGCTGTTTTTCTCTTTGACATCTGATGGGAGGGCGTTCCACAGGGCAGGCACCACCACCGAGAAGGCCCTCTGCCTGGTTCCCTGCAACTTGGCTTCTTGCAACGAGGGAACCGTCAGAAGGCCCTTGGTACTGGACCTCAGTGTCTGGGCAGAATGATGGGGGTGGAGACACTCCTTCAGGTATACTGGACCGAGGCCATTTCGGGCTTTAAAGGTCAGCACCAACACTTTGAACTGTGCTCGGAAACGTACTGGGAGCCAATGTAGATCTTTCAAGACCAGTGTTATGTGGTCTCGGTGGCTGCTCCCAGTCACAAGTCTAGCTGCCGCATTCTGGATTAGTTGTAGTTTCCAGGTCACCTTCAAAGGTAGCCCCATGTAGAGCGCATTGCAGTAGTCCAAGCGGGAGATAACCAGAGCATGCACCACTCTGGCGAGACAGTCTGCAGGCAGGTAGGGTCTCAGCCTGCGTACCAGATGGAGCTGATAGACAGCTGCCCTGGACACAGAATTGACCTGTGCCTCCATGGACAGCTGTGAGTCCTGAATGACTCCCAGGCTGTGCCCCTGGTCCTTCAGGGGCACAGTTACCCCATTCAGGACCAGGGAGTCCTCCACACCTGCCCGCCTCCTGTCCCCCACAACCAGTACTTCTGTTTTGTCAGGATTCAACCTCAATCTGTTAGCCGCCATCCATCCTCCAACCGCCTCCAACATGAGGGGCCCCCTGAGATTTTGGTTGCCTAGCAACCTCCACAGGGTTTTATCCGGCACTGTATCCCATTGTCAGTGTGGAAGTAAGATGTAACTGCCAGTCCCTTCGGCTTCTCAGTTGGAATGAAGGGTGCGCCAACTTGTCCTCAGGCCGCAAAATGTCTTGGGTCAATCCTGCCTGTCATCACAACATGATTCTCCCATGAGGTTTGGTAATACCTGCTAATGCTGTTCCCGGCATCCCACCTTCTTTACCTCTGGCAGCAGTTGCTATGACATCTCAAGAATGCAAGAATAGCCTGCTGAGTCAGGTCAGCAATCCAGCAATGTGTTTGCACAGTGGCTGAAAGGTAGGAAGCTTGCAAGCAGGACCTGAGCGTGACAGCACTTTCCCCTCCTGTGGTTTCTAGAAACTGGTACTCTGTGGCATGTTCCCTCTGGCAGTGAAAGTAGAGCATAGCCACTGAAGTTAGTAGCCATTGATAGCTTTATCCTCCATGAATTTCAAAGCCACCCAAGCGAGTGACTATCAAAGGCTCTTATGGGAGCCTGTTTCATAATTTAACTATGTACTTTGGGAATTCCGAAGTGTACCTCTGAGGACACAGTACCTACTGTGATGCTTTCATGTAGGGGAATTCCTATCAGGAATGGTCAGTGGCCAGGGATGATGGGAACTGGAGTTCAGCAACATCTGTAGAGCCAAAGGTTCCCCACATCAAGACAACACAGTACTGTGTCCTCAGAGGTATGATATATGAATAGATTGTTTTATTGCCTATTTTAATTGTGGATGTTAATATTTTAAAGTTTGTGTAGCCGGTTTTTATACTTTGTAAACTGCTCAGAAGCCTGTTTTGTCCTTAACAATAAAAATAATAATGTGGCACTGCATGTTTCAGATACTGATCTGAAAAGGAGAATGATTTATTGAGTGATGAGTTTGCCTGCTTTTTCGCATCTTCTGAGACTCAACAGGCCAGGCAGCTTGCTCTCGTACATCCTGCTAGGCAACTGGCAATCACTGTTCCCATTCAAAGAGTTGGCCGGCTTGGGGTATTTCTGTTGAGCCTGGCTTGCTATTGTGCATCCTTCCTATTCTGTGCCACTGGCTTAACGTACATAATATGGTGAAAAAAGTCACAGGCATTTCACCTCCTTTTCTTCCTTTTCCAGATACAGACGCAGAACTGTTGAAAAAGCAAGCTCCTAGATTTATGCCACTTGTAAACTGCAATTATTTCCTTCTGAGCAGACCTGTTTAGGGCTGGGCTAGAAGTCCTTGTTTCAAATAATATCTCCACGTATTATTAGGTAAGACATTGTCCTTTAGCCTCAGCATCCCATCTGCAATATGAAGGCAATAATATTGTCCTAACCTGTAGAGCTGATGTACCAATTACTTTGAACCACCTAAGCTCATCACAAATGTTAAGCACCAATACACACACTCACACTCACACTCACACCAGGGAACCTTTTTTTTTTAATCTGAGGGCCGCATGACCTCATACCATAGGTGAGGTCACATACCATAGGTGGATGGGGTTTGGAGTCAAAATTATATCAAGTATGATGAGACTTTTGGCTTTGTACAGTGATATAGAATTCAAAGGATTGTACACACACAAACCTCTTTTTGGCATTTAGGGGAAATGATGGGTGCAGTTTGCAGGGGGTCCTGAGAGCCAGACAGTTAGCTCTGAAGCCTGCACTTGCCCCTCCAGGCCTCAGATTCCCCACCTCTTATATTTTGAGTGCCAGTTTAGCTTATGGGTGTTCACATGTTAGATTCAGCGAGTGTACAAACTGTGTACACAAAGGGTTGAGCTGTAAGCTCATACAGTTATTCACCTGTAACATTCAGTCTATGCACTGGTGCACACCAGAGCAGAGCTGTAGAAATCAGCAAGGCTACATGCTTTCACACAAACACATCTATGTGTGTGCAAACAGCTTCTACCTGTGTTCAGTGTAACATGTGAACAAGCCTCCTCCAACATAGTATGATCTATAGGATCCTGCTTTTTTTTAATAAAACACAACCAACCAACCAACCTTGAACCACAAATCTATACACTTCATATTCATTATATTTTTATTATTTTAAAAACCTTTCAATTAATTCAAGACTTCTTACAAAACAATGGCCTCCAATGGATTGTGCTTGCTTTATGGCCCACTGAGATAAAATATTTGAATATTCTTGTAAGTATTGGGCAGGAGTGTGGTAAAAGAAGGGCTCTAATTTCCCGTGTTTATTTTTAGAGTTGCATTTTGAAGAACTATATGGGTTTGATAGCTATGAAAATGGAAACAGAAATAAGTAGAAAAAGAAAAAGAAAACTAAAAGCCTTCCAGGTTTTCTGAAGGGGTTTCTTTAGTTTAAATTAGTTATTTCCTCTCTGCTATTTAAAGGAAAATAGATTTAGTCATTGGGAAACTGCCAGGGCACTTTAAAAGATCACAGTATATTCAAAGTACATTTGATTAAAAATGCCCTTGCATAGATAGTGCACTATCAAAGGTTATTTCTTTTTAATGAATGATTTTGTTAACATGCTTTTTATCCATTTTGAAATGAAATCAGTGCTGATTTGTTAGTCAGTAGATACAAAGACAAATGTGCACAGCTATTGTGTTAATGCTTGATGCCCAGCTCCTCATTTGATTTAGATTTGGTCTCTCCAGAAATGCTGTGTGATTTACGTTCTCATTGGAAAGGATGTCTCCCAAAAGATAACATTTATTTTGGGTTAAAATCCGTTTAGAGCTCTTTGCCTTTATTGCCAAGACAGATTTGCTTGGACTTGATGTTACTTTCTAGTGCATCAATTCTTGGTAAGAATGTAGAAATTAATCCACTAAGCTTAAAATGTAGGTATGTCGTTCTTTTTTTCTCAATTTGGATCAAAGCTGGTTTGAGGGGAAAACACATCAATATTGTCTTGCATAAGAAACTACAGGATAGATGTGGAATGTTGCTGAAGTTGTGTGTACACCACTTTCCAAACTAGCAGTAGGAATTCACTGGGTGAAGAGTATACACTGGCATGTACACAGCCTTAGGTTCATGTACACACACTGGCCCTCTGAACTGGCCCACCGCCCCTTTTGAATGTAGCCAACCTTTCCCATCATCCCACATCACAAACACTTTTGAAACTCAGTTGAATAACAGAAATAACTTGTGATCATTTAAGTCCATGCTTAAAGCTCACTTGGGCTCACAGGTTTTGAGAGCTTTGGGTCTTGGATTAAGTTGTTTATTAGTCTGGTTTGATGAGACAGTGTCCACCACCTTTTTTTTCTATTGTGTGTTGAGGTAGCAATCTATAAAGATCCTGGCTTTCTAAAAGGGTTAATCAGAAGTATTTCTCCCACCATCACAAAAGGATGTGGTCTTGTTCCTCTTCTCCCATCACTGCTTATGCTATGATGCTCATGTCCTTAATAATAATAATAATTTATTATTTATACCCTGCCCATCTGGCTGGGTTTCCCCAGCCACTCTGGGCGGCTTCCAACCGAATATTAAAACAGTACAGCATTAAACATTAAAACTTCCCTAAACAGGGCTGCCTTCAGTTGTCTTCTAAATGTAAAATAGTTAATTAATGCCTTGACATCTGCTGGGAGGGTGTTCCACAGGACGGGTGCCACTACCGAGAAGGCCCTCTGTCTGGTTCCCTGTAACCTCACTTCTCGCAATGAGGGAACCGCCAGAAGGCCCTCGGTGCTGGATCTCAGTGTCCAGGCTGAATGGTGGGGGTGGAGACGCTCCTTCAGGTATACAGGACCGAGGCCGTTTAGGAAGTATTCGGAGTAACAAGTTAAAAGGACATGCCTCATGTTGGCATTAACTAAACAGGCACTATGATAACAATTTCCCTTAAAAATACATGCAGCAGAAAATGAGTGGAGTTTTGCTCCTGAATAAATGGACGTGGGGGGCCAAATTCAAGCATACAGTTGCTCAAGCATGAATCAGTACAATAATTCCTCTTGGTGCAATAAGGCTTTTCCTATCCTCTTCCCACCCACCCCAAAATCACCTCTGAAGAGTTATGCAGTCAAACATAACTAGCAAGCTTAGAATTAGTTAATGCATGAAGGAGTTAAGACCATAGAAACATATTCCTAGACTCCCTTCACCTGGAAGGAAAAAAGTTAATTTTCCTCTCTTTAGTCATGTGAGCTTACTGAGATAGTGCCTGAGCTTGCTGGCTACAAGCTCAGATGTTGTGCTTAGAACTATTTCACTATATTTTGTACCCCAAGATTTCTGCCTGTGTTTACTTGCTGCTGCATGGAATAAAACTGACCTTTGGAGTTTGTAAGTAAAGTATTTAAACTTACTAAATGGTGTGGTCTATTCATTGCAATAGGGGTAGTGGAGGAAAGTGCTGTAAGCAAACTAAATGTGATATTTAAAAGGTTTAGCAGCCTATCATTCCTATGCTGTAGTGTGCTTCATTCTTCTCTGTTTTTAAATTCTGCTGGGGGCTCTCTCTTGCTGGAGAGTGTGTTTAGCCCTGTGCTTTGGATCTAGAAATCTAGCCAATTCTTAGGGGCATCTTGACCATAGAGGCAAGTGGCACCAGGGTGCCAAGTTCGTGCTGGGTTCTGGAGGGCTCCTGGGAAGAGGCAGAGTCTGGCTGCGGTGCCTCATGGCATCAGCTCACTGCCCTGGTCTGCCGCGCTGAAGCAGCACCACGCCCGGAGCCTCCACCTGCCATGGAGGGGGCCAGGGAAGAGGCAGGGGTTGGGCACAGGGCCCTCGCCCACCGCACTGAAGCAGTGCCACGCCCGAAGCCTCTGCCTCTTCCCCACTGGAGGAGCCCCCCTCCAGCTGCTGCCCGCCTCCTCCAGCCCCGCAAAGCTGCCGGCAGCGCTATAAAAAGGTCAGCAACTCTGGGAAACGAGGGGTTGCACGCCAGAGGGATCTTTGAACCACAGCGCCGGATAGGCTTAAGACGGCCCTGCCAATTCTTTTATTAAGTACCCCACATGGGTGACCTATATCTATTTTCTCCCCATAAGGAGAACCCCCCCCCCGAACAGTACAAAGGGAGAGGAAAGAGGAGATGATTTCATTAGGCAAGGCTTCCACTGGTGGAGGGATCTCCGCGCTACTTTGAATTCCACCCTGAGATTAGTATCCAATAGGCTTCAGAGGGTTGAGGGCATAGCTGTCAACTTCCGGATTGGAAAATAAGGGATCAGCAGCAGCGCAGCACCGGAAATCGATTCTGCGCATGTCCAGACATGCGCAGAAGTGACTTCCGGTGCCGGGCTGCCCGTGTCCGCATGTCTGGGCACCGGAAATCGCTTCTGGACATGCAAAGGTGATTTCTGGCAGCACTCGGCAAGTGAGCGAGCAGCCAGCCGGGAGCCGGGACATTTATGGGGTATTTTACAATCTGGGGTTGCAGCGGGAAACAGATTTAAATTCAGGGGTTTCCTGCCAAAAATGGGAGGGTTGACAGCTATGGTTGAGGGGAACCCAGAACAGATGTAGGGGTCATGTGAGGGGAGGGGAAGAAGGAAATTCCATTGTCCACTTAGAAAT
This sequence comes from Zootoca vivipara, assembly GCF_965207765.1. Taxonomy (NCBI): domain Eukaryota; kingdom Metazoa; phylum Chordata; class Lepidosauria; order Squamata; family Lacertidae; genus Zootoca; species Zootoca vivipara. Next base: position 31,589,174 of record NC_142587.1, on the reverse strand, counting down.
CCTCACACAGAGGAAATCAGTCACTTAGTGCTACTTTGAATACAACCCTGTGTCAATGTAAAGGTAAAGGTAAAGGGGCCCCTGACCATCAGGTCCAGTCGTGTCCGACTCTGGGGTTGCGGCGCTCATCTCGCTCTATAGGCCGAGGGAGCCGGCGTTTGTCCGCAGACAGCTTCCGGGTCATGTGGCCAGCATGACAAAGCTGCTTCTGGCGAACCAGAGCAGCACACGGAAACGCCATTTACCTTCCCGCTGGAGCGGTCCCTATTTATCTACTTGCACTTTGATGCGCTTTCGAACTGTTAGGTGGGCAGGAGCTGGGACCGAGCAACGGGAGCTCACCCTGTTGCAGGGATTCGAACCGCCAACCTTCTGATCAGCAAGCCCTAGACTCTGTGGTTTAACCCACAGAGCCACCTGGGTCCCTGTGTCAATGTACTAAGAGGCAATTAACACATTCCTACAGAATGAGATGATAGGCTGAGATGGTAGGATTGAGGTCCATACCACTTCAGATTACAAGGGAGGGGTGTCTTTTTATTTATTTTTAATGCTTCCCCTTGTAGAAGAAAAACAATGCTCTTTGCACATAGAAAGTTTTAGCAAAACCCTCTTGCTGATGTGCTACTTGATGGCAGGCAGGGAGATTTCACTCACACACACACACACACACACACACACATATATATATATATATAGCCTCATCTATAACGTGAATTGATACAATTGAGACTGCCTTCTGTGTTATGTGTAGATCACTTGAAAACAATCACAGTGTCATCAGTAGCACTGCCACACACTTAACACATGGTAGGGTATCACTTCTGGGAAAGTGAAGGCTGAAGATCCTATTATGGGATGTGTAATGTGATGTGAACTGAAGGTCTCCCTATACTCATGACAATAGATTGGCAAACTATCTGTTTATCTTGCTCTCTCGCGCCTATTATGCAAGCCTTTCAAAAGAGGCTTTTACATTTAAAGTGGACTTCTGTAGTAAACAGATAGCAAATTTGGCATCCTTATTCTCTTTAAATTACAGCTCACTTCAGAATCCAATTTCAGCAGCTTTAGCACTGTCGAACTCGTTATGTCTCTTGGGGATTCACAGCATAAAGTGAAAAAAGGAGAACATCTATCCTATGATTGAATTATTTATTTCACACTTTACCTAGGATAAAACGTTCTGTTAAGAGAAGCAAATCCCTTCTTTAAAAGTCAGTTCCATGCATTGCAATCCTACATGTCTGCTCAGAAGTAAATCCCAATGACCCCATAAGACTTGTCCCCCATAAGTGTGTATAGGACCGCAGCCTATGCTGAAATACATTTGTTTCAATCACAAATATTATTAGGCATTATTTTCTTTCCCATTCAGAAGCATCTCTCTACTGGACTAAATGGACCCCTGGTCAGATTTTGAAAGGCGTTTCTCATATTCCTAGCAAATGGTTATCTAATTGGGCGATCTAACAGTTCCAAAGTGATACAGAAACAAAACAAAGCAAAACAAAAAGGCCCAGAAGGGCAAGGAGGCCAATCTCAACTGTCCACATCACTTTCTTAGCACGTCCCCCATTTTTCAGAATCACAATGCAAAGTCTATGGCAGGCCTGTGCAAACGTGTAATCTGCCATGCTGAATATAATCCAGCAGTCAACTGCATATGGTGCCCAATCCTGAGCTGTTTCAAGGACTACATACTAAGAGGAATTTGCAAGTCACAGCATTTTGGGCTTGTGTCCATGCATCCTGCTGCACTGGCTCCGGGTGGAGTACAGGATCAGATTTAAGGTGCTGGTTTTGACCTTTAAAGCCCTATGTGGCTTGGGACCCTTGTACCTACGGGACCGCCTCTCCTGGTATGCCCCGCGGAGGACCTTAAGGTCCACAAATAACAATATTTTGGAGATCCCAAGCCATAAGGTGGCTAGATTGGCCTCAACTAGGGCCAGGGCCTTTTCAGCATTGGCCCCGACTTGGTGGAACGCTCTCTCACAGGAGACCAGGGCCCTGCGGAAAGATGACAAATCCCGCAAGACAGAGTTGTTCCGCCTGACCTTTGGGTTTTGATTTGGGCCATTTTAAAATGAGGCTGCATTTTAAAACAATTTATAAATCTAAATTGTATTTTAATCTGCATTTTAATCAATTGTTTTTCTTTCTTTTATGTTTTATTGTAATTTTATTGATGTCAGCCGCCCTGAGCCCGGCTCTCACTGGGGAGGACAGGGTATAAATAAAATATTATTATTATTATTATTATTATTATTATTATTATTATTATTACTATTTACTGAGGACAGAGTCCTCGGTTTGAAGTGCCCTCTGGCCCAAGTCTTGTTTAAAGATGAAGAACCCTAAGGAGGAAGAACATGAGGGGCCTTTAAATTGCCCGTCAACAGTCAGCACTTTGACATCAGCTTGAACAGGGACTCAGGTCGTTCCCTCCCCCTGACTTACCTGCGATTGACTTTCGTGTGACAGTGTATACACGTGGCACTGGGAAATAATTAAATCAATTCAAACTTGGAAATGGCGAGAGAGAGCTGGAAAGTCCTTGTGGCTCACGAGAAAACCCTCCCCGGAGCCAGAAGAGGAAGTCACTGAGGGCAGAGGAAGCTCCAAAGAGATTGGAGATGAAGTGGGGCTTTGTGTGTACACTGCTCAGCCTCTCCGCCCAACAGCTGATGTCCAGGGTAGCACAGCAGCAACAGCCACTTTCCTGCTTGTCCTCCTGCCAGCTCCCGAGTTTCAATTATAGTGGTGGATACTTTTGGATACAGTATTTTTGGTATGGATTGAAGCGAGAGCGGCAGAGAGGGTATTTAGAGGGTGCTCACCGCTTTACGCTATTTCACTTATGTGTCCCGGGGCCTGTGAATGTTACATTTCAATTTAAATTATAGTCACTGTTCCCTGAATTTGCACCAGTTGCATAAATTAGCATATGCAAATGTTAGACAGATTTCTTCCCCATTTGCAGTGTGTGTGTGATAGTGTGAAGAATGTTCTCCTTTTGAGTGAGGTGTTAAGCAGCCACTGTACTGCTGGGCTGCATTTGGTCTGATGGGTCACAAGTTATGTGCAGGCCTAGTCCATGATGATCTTTAAAGGTAAAGGTACCCCTGACCGTTAGGTCTAGTCGCGGACGACTCTGGGGTTGCAGCGCTCATCTCGCTCTATAAGCTGAGGGAGCCGGCGTTTGTCCACAGACAGCTTCCGGGTCATGTGGCCAGCATGACTAAGCCGCTTCTGGTGAACCAGAGCAGCGCATGGAAACGCCATTTACCTTTCCACCAGAGCGGTACCTATTTATCTACTTGCACTTTTTGGCGTGCTTTTGAACTGCTAAGTGGGCAGGAGCTGGGACCGAACAACAGGAGCTCACCCCGTCATGGGGATTCGAACTGCTGACCTTCTGATCAGCAAGCCCTAGGTTCTGTGGTTTAGCAAGGAGCTTATTCTCAACCCACTTGAAATATTCGTCTAGGTTAAAATAGCTGCCAGAGCTACATTTCTGGCTGTGTGCATGTTTCTTTGGGAAGATGTACAGTGACAGAGGATGTGAGGCAGAAGCTTGGCAAGCATGCCGACACTTCAAAACTTGCTGCTTTAAGTGGCGAACTGTGTGGCTCATTATCACGTGCTGTCATCACAGTTTCCCATCATTCCCTCCTATCTCCTTGATCTATTTATAAAGTCCTTTACATGAAAATGCTGCTTCTTGATTTATTAGTGGTTCATTCCAGTGCAGTGTAATTTTTAAGGATATGTATGTCTCCTCACTCCTTCTGATTTTAATAGTTTCCTGACTCTATATATTAAAAATAATAATAGGCTTCTGTGATTTTGTATAATGTACCCCCTTATTCACACTGCCTGCCACTGTAACCTCCTGTTATAAATATTAGCAAATGCATGCAAGATGATCTGAAAATGTTTATGTGGGGGGGACACATCTTGCAGTGGTAACCAAGGTCATTAATTTCAGTCAGAATTAATTTTCAAATCACTTGTCAGCAGCAGCTTTGCCTTTTTTATTGTGTTTTCTTTGTTCATGAACACCTACTCCAATAAAGTAGCTGAGATCAGTGATGAATGGCTCTTATTATGGGACATGTCAAACCCTTAGCAAATGCTAGCATACACCAGTAATTCTTAGTACTTTTGAAGGGGTATGAGTAAATCCCAAAGTCAATTCAATTCTTTTACAGTCTCATTTTTGGTCTTTAATGGTAAAGGTGACATTTATCATGGCAACTTGGTAAATGCCCCCCCCCACAAACTCTCCCCTCTTGTTCTCCCCTCTCCCTTTTTCTCCAGTGGGATCCCCCTTGGTAACTGCAAAGCCATCCCTTGTGTATTTTGGGTCTATAGACCGCAATAAAGCTGTTTTGTTTGGAGTGGGACTTGAGCATGGACTTTGCTGCACTACAAAGATGCCTCAAATTGCAGCACTTTACTTCCCAAAAGGTGTGACCACTTAAGATTGATATACAGGCACTGTCACCAAGGAGTACCTGATTCAATGGACCACATTCTCTTAGATTGCTCTTTACACAGTAGAACTCACCAACTGATGCTGAGCAAAATGTTGGACCTCTGGCCTATAACTCCAAGAAGAAGTCAGGTTTCTCCTGGCAGATATCACTGCTTTAGTAGCTTCCCTTTTAGCCACAATTTTACCTGAAAGGGTTCCCAATGAACCATCCTTTTTTGAGGAATAGACAGGGCGAAGCAGAATACCTAAGTGCACAGGATCACAGTGTGACCTTATGACCCTCGGCAGTGTCCTTTTAATTATCCCAGGGACCTGAAATGTTTTATAATGTGATGCCAATAAAGGTATATGATATGATATGATATGATATGATATACAGGCAGAGCTTCCAGCTTCCGAAGAAGAATTGGGAGGATAGGACTGGCACCATGCTGCACATGACCTCACATACGCCATGTCCCAATGTCATGTGTGTGATAGCAGGATGTTGGAGGAGCCCCCTATACTATCTTGATGTTGCCCCAAGAATATTTCTGCCTTCATAGAACATTCTTGTGCCTAAGAAAGGAAGGCCATAATTTCAATGAGGAAAAGGCGAAAAAAAGCCAGCTAAGTGTCAATCATGTTGAAAGGGGGAAAAAATCCTACCCGGCCCTATCAACCAGTGGGTGGGTGGGCGGGCGGGAAACTCTCAAGGCAAAATGGTGCTGAGCTCCAGGAGAAGCAGCCTTATATATGCTTTCCCCTCCTCTTTGCAAGGGCTCATGAGACAGCTTTTTCCCATGAGCCCATGGCACAAAGGTGCTGGGCAAAACATGGGCCAGTGGGCTACAGTGGGCTACAGTGCCACCAGTCAAAGGTGTACCATACTTATTGGGCATGGAACAAGGCTTCTTGGGGCCGGAAGAGTGGTGGTGACTGGACAGATGGAGCTCAGAGGAATGGTGATGAATTTCACACACACACACACACACACACACACACACACACACACACGAGTTTCCACTGAAATCACCTCCCACTTTGAAAATGCGTGAAAAACGGTCCTTGTGAGGTGGGGAGCAGCATAATTGGGGGGAAAAACAACCTATTTCAAATAGCTGAGATACTTTGGAAGCAACATCAATGTAATTTTCAGTGTAGCACCGAGGAGGGGATTACTTTTTTTCTAGTTTGCTAACTCATAAATGATTGTGTGCAAAGTTCAGATAACTTTTAATTACCAATGTCTCACTGCAGTCCAAAGGCAGGCAGCACTATTACCCTGAAACTGGCATTTAAAACCCATTCATCTTTGGTTGTAACTTCTTAGAGCAATTGCCGTATTCAAGAGACTGACAAGCTTCGTCTAATTGACACATAATCTTCCGTTAAGAACAACAACAACTAATTAAGTTAACATTATATACTTTATAGAAAAGGATAGCCTTCCCAAAATAACCCAATTCATTAGGACCATTGTTTTGTGCTATGATGTGCATTCAAATGGTATCCACTTTAGGCTCTTTATGTTGCTTTATTGCAATCAGGGAAATCTTTCCCCCTTACATAAAAGTAATTATTAACACACTAAGAGATGGCTTCCAGAGTGAAATGCTTATAGCATAGAGGTGATATGTAGGTATACAGAATGTAAAAAGCATCAAGGTATAAAGCCATTACAGCTTAGTTAAATGGGATGTTTATAGCTTACGCTTTAATAGCTTACACTTTATACAAGTTCAAAAGCATCCTTTGAAATGTGGGGGATCATCTTTGAAGTGTACATCTATGTACCCAGGCTAATCGTCTGGAGGAAAAGCAGTTGATGCAAAGCGTGCTGCTAAAAAGAGAGGAGTTTCCCCATCAACTGTTTTCTTCAGTTGACTCGCAATCCATGACAGCATTTCAACTTCACTAAGATTTCAGCTAAGAAGGCTGATCGCCGAAGAATTGATGCTTTTGAATTATGGTGCTGGAGGAGACTCTTGAGAGTCCCATGGACTGCAAAAAGATCAAACCTATCCATTCTGAAGGAAATCAGCCCTGAGTGCTCACTGGAAGGACAGATCGTGAAGCTAAGGCTCCAATACTTTGGCCATCTCATGAGAAGACTTGACACCCTGGAAAAGACCCTGATGTTGGGAAAGATTGAGGGCACTAGGAGAAGGGGATGACAGAGGATGAGATGGTTGGACAGTGTTCTCGAAGCTATGAACATGAGTCTGACCAAACTGCGGGAGGCAGTGGAAGACAGGAGTGCCTGGCGTGCTCTGGTCCATAGGGTCACGAAGAGGCGGACATGACTAAATGACTAAACGACTAAACAACAAATATCACTTCAGCACAATGACTTACCCCTAGATAACTTTAAATTGCATAGTAAGAGAGAGAAGTTCTGCTTGGAAGTCATCATTCACTGTGCATTAATTCTATCAGCCACAAACATGAATTCAAACAAGTTTTTTTAAAAAAACAAACAGGTGAAAGGACAGCATCCTCAATGCCATGGAGACAGCTCTTATGAACATCCCTCTACTCATGTTGAAGCCTGCTTGCTTAATTGATGAGCCAATGTGCCCAATCAGAAGTTAACTGCTCTGAAATACCTTTTTTCATGGAGGGGGCAGGTGGATTGTGTGTGCCAACCCCACTGGGCAGATGGCCTTGGCCTCTAAAGTCTATTCAATGGATCTACATTGGGAGGACACATATATTGGGGAAAAATACAGCAGGTACAGTCCCATGATGCCCTCCACAGACTCAGAATATACACAGAGTCAGACAGGACTAAATGACTAAACAACAACGATTTCAACTTAGTCACCTCCACAAATTGATTTCTTTCCACAAGAGTTCTTCCTTCTTTCCTCCGAATTTCAAGCAGGCAAAGGGTGACTCATATCCATGCAGTGAGAAGAGGCTCCATGGTGGAGGGGGTGGGGAAGAGGGCCACGCTTGCCACGCCTGTCCCCAATGTCCTCATGCCTGACATCTCCACCCCCAAGTCTTCATGCATGGGACAGAAGCAGGAAACTCTGTGGAATGAATGAATCTGCCTAGGGGGGTCTTCCATGTGAACTGGAAGCTGAAGCAATAGTGTGGGAGATCCTATGTGCTGTCAGCTGAACATGCATCGACTCTCCCTTCAAACTAAGGTATGGAAATCTTAGGTGGAGGCCGTGGTGAGGTGCCAGGGTTTGATGGAGAGACAGCCCTGCTCTGCTCTCCATGCATGGAGTTTAATTTCTATGAGGGGCAAGTGCACTGAGTAAACCAAGTGTCCAGCATTCAGTGGCTCTATTGGAGAGGGAGTTAATAATTTATGAAATATGGGCCCCCGGTTTGTATTAATTAATCAATTAGTTTATTTAGAGTGCTTATGAACCACTTGATATTTAGAAAAAAAAATCTCAAAGCTGTATAGGCAAAAAGAGAGAGACCTCCTATATACATAAAACATAAGGCTGTCACCATGCTGCAGTTATGGGGGGTGAGGATGTGCGTGAGTGGTAAAGGGAGGGGGTTGGTCAGGTGGGGGGGAGATAGATACAAAGGAGTAGGTGGGTTTGGCAAAGAAGCATGAGCAGTACGAAATAAAATACAATAAATTCAGCTCAACAGAATGCACAAAGAGCAGCGGCTACCATAGTCAGTGCCAGCACCCTCAAAATTCTTGAATAAACAGAAAGGGGTTGAGCAAGCATCAGAAACATAAGATGGCTGGTGCCTGTCTAACTTCCGTAGGCAGAGTTCCCCTGGTGCCATTTTTTAAAATGCAATACAATCCCCAAACAGGGAACAATTTCATAATTATACCCAAAGAATCCAGGAGACACTCAGGCATCCCATCCCAAGGAGCATTGTTCTTCTTAATGAACCTGGCAGCAGAATTAAAACTATGGTTCCGCAGATCACTTAATGCAACACTGTATTACCGATAACTGTCCCACAATACTCATGATGCTAAACACATTTGTTTGGCTGTTAAGTCCCATTTGGTTCTAGAAATTGTGTTAAAGACTGTGGTCTTCAATCACCAAAGGTCATGGTGCATTTAAAACACCTACAGGACACTGACATCACAGAAACCAGCCCCTTAAATTACTACTCCTTTCCCTTTCCAGATCAAGCAATCCTACCAAGCAACAATTTAAAAGGTTGTTTATTATTAGAGCTCCTGAGTTCTAGTTAAAAAAAACAAAGCTAAATGGAGAAAAAGGCAAAACTGTAGCAATGGGAGAGGAAATTGCAACATTGGACAGAGGCTGGATCTCTAAACACATCAAAAAAGTGTTTCAGGAAAACACCAGGTAAACTTCATAATGGGAAATCACATTGGTGAAAGACAGGACTCCACAGCGCCATCTGGTGTCACAGTGTTATAATGCATACAGTCATACTTTGATTCTTGAACGCCTTGGTACTCGTACGCTTTGGCTCCCAAACGCCGCAAACCCAGAAGTAAGTGTTCCATTTTGCAAACGTTGTTCAGAAGCCGAACACCTGCACAGCTTCCGCTTAAGTGCCGGAAGTTCCTGCAGCCAATCAGAAGCCATGCCTTGGTTTTCAAATGGTTTCGGGACTCCAACGGACTCCTGGAACTGATTAAGTTCGAAAACCAAGGTATCACTGTATAAACACTTTTTCTTTACTAATGTAGCTGAGTTCATGGTTATGTTTGTGCAATCAGGAAATGCAGGACAAGCAATGCAGAAGATGAGGCATCAACAACCATTTCACTACCTGACCCACAGGCCATAAATCAGGTGACCAGGTGCACCAATATTTTAGCTATTTGTTCATTTATTTCAGCTATTTGTCCACCACTTAATCACCACTGTTTGTGTGCATTTTTCCAGGCCATACTGTACAAGCTGATTCACTTAGGGTCTGAAAAATGGCTATCAAGTAGCTTTTCAAGGGGGGCAGGAGATACACCAGAATGCAATGGCTTAGGGCAGGGGTCCCCAGACTATGGCCTGGGGGCCACATACAGCCCCCGAGGCTCTTTTATGCGGCCCCCGGGGACCCCCGCCGCCCGCTCTTACCAGCGCGGTGCGGCGCGGCTGCCGACTTCCAACCCGGAAAAGCGACGGAAATAGCTTGTGCGCACGCGCATCATTTCTTATGTACGTCCGGGTCGGAGGAGGAGGCTTCTGCACATGCGCACAAGCTATTTCTGGCGCCTTCCAGGTGGGGAGTGTGCCAGAAATAGCGTTTGCACATGGGCACACACAGCTGCGTGCTCCCGCGCGCCCACCGCGCACGCTCCCCCAAAGCCAGGTAAGTTTGGGGACCCGCTGGCTTAGGGCCTAGATTCGCCACAAGAATTGATTGAAATGTATTTCAGAGAAAATGGGTAGTGTGGAAGTAGCCCGTGTTTTAGAAGAGGCTATAAGGATAAGGAGTCTTTACTGAGAACAGTTAGTTAGCATTTTGTAATCTAGAAAGCAATGCCAAATAGTCATGGGAGGAGGGGAGTGAGAGAGGCAAATGACTGTATTTTTTGTGAGGAAAGAGGGAAATGAAATCTGCCTGAGGAAGAATCTCATCACTCAATTATTGTAAAGAGTTTCAGGAGGAGATGTCCATTGTTTCGAAGCTTATTAAAAGCAACTGATCTGTCTGAATAGGTTTCTTTGTGCTGGGGGATTTGTTAAAGGGGTCAGAGGTTTTTGCTTTGGTGACTCACACATCCTAATTTGGGAGCGGGGATATAGTCCATTACAGGCTGATGCTCAATTTGCAAAACTTAAAAGAGGTCTAAAGAGCTTAGGAAGGATTTGGGTTTCGGGAGGGTGAAACACAATTAACAAGTGTGGCTACCACAAAAGGAGAATGGAAAAGCACTTGCAAATTAAGGCATTTGCTGCTTACAACGGTTTTTCCAGCTCTCAACCTGTGCTTCAATAGAGAGACTCCTGTTTGTTTATCTAACCCTCCCCCCCCAAAAAAAAGCTCAAGCATGTCTCTTTTATATGTGATGTATTCAGACAGATCAATTGCTTTTAATAAGCACACAGACGGTAGGCAGGCTGTCTGTCTGGTTGGGCGCGAGGGTCCAGCTGCTGGGGAAGGAGGGAGTGAGCCTCTCCCTGGCCTTCCTCCTGCTTCCCCCTCCCTGCCCGCACAGCCGCCTGGGCCTGGGCCAGGCTTGAGCCGAGAGGCGGAGGCGCTCGGCAGAGCCTTATAACTTTCCAAAGCGGCCATGGCGCTTGGGGGCAATGTGGCTGCTCCTGGGCTTGACGGGTGAGTCGGCACCAGACGCGCGGCTGGAGGGCGAGCTGGAGGAAGGGGAAGGGCGCGTGCCGTGGGGATGGACCTGCAGGAACCCCGGAGGGCAGCGGCGCCTCATGCCCCCCTCACATTCTTATGTCCCCATCAGGCTGAGGGTTGACTTTGTTCTGACTTTTTTTGCCCATAGGAACGCATTAATTAAATTTCAATGCATTCCTATGGGAAACCGCGCTTCGCAAGGCGAAATTATCGCAACGAAACGACTCGTGGAATGAATTAATTTCGTCTTGTGAGGTAAAGTTTAGGGAAGCTTTTAATGTTTGATTCCTGTATTTTAATATTATTATTACCACTGTAGTAGTTTCCTGTTAAGACATGGGAATTGCAAACTGCCACTGAATTCAATGTGCCTGATGTTCTGCGTTCTAAATAATAGAAAATGGCCATTTCCCTAGATTTTTTTTTAACAAGACACTCTCCATTTTATTTTGTATATAAATAGGGGTGTAACATAAATAAATCACACTGTGCTTTTCATACTCAGCAAATCCTGCACATTGAATCATAGAATTCCAGAGTTGGAAGGGACCCTGAGGATCATCTAGTCCAAACCACTGCAGTACAGGAATATGCAGCTGTCCTATTTTATGTGAAATCAGTCACTGTGTACCCACCTTTTGAGCACAGTAATATATGTCAAGATCTTTTATTTTCTAGTTTTAAAAGAAAGCTTCCAAAAGTGGATTGAGCTAGGTAGATGGTGAGACTAGAGCTTCATTTGTTTTGAAAGAAGGCATCAGACTGAGTTAATGACATGGCAAGAGAATCGAAAAACACTGAGTGGGCTGGTAGTAACAGATTACAGTGGTACCTCTACTTACAAATAACTCTACTTATGAATTTTTCTACTTACGAACGGAGCTCCGTCCGCCATCTTGGATGCGGTTTAGATAGGATTTTTTCTACTTACGAATTTTTAGATAGGGTTGCTTCGACTTACGAATTTTTTCTCCCAATGCATTCCTATGGGATTCGACTTACGATTTTTTTTTGACTTACAAATGTGTGTTCGGAACGCATTAAATTCGTAAGTAGAGGTACCACTGTAAATTGAGAAGGCAATCCCACAAAAATACATCACCAATGAGTCCCATTGATTCAGAATTAAAATACCCTCACCTTTCTTCCACTGAACTAAATGGGACTTAATCGGGCTAGATTTTGGGAGTATGAATTGACCTTTGGTGTGGAAGAGTCAAGGAATCTTGAACTTTGTATATATCTTTGTATGTGTTAACTACTGAAGAATGGAACTGAAGAATCTTGGACACTAATCTTTGCTTAAGATCAATCAGTAACTGGTAATATTCAGGTTTATCTTGATTTCAGACAAATGTTGGTGAAGAACGTTAGTTCATTTATTGTTTGGAGACTCTCAGCGGAAATCGAAGTAACTTCTTGTGTGAAGTTTATGAAGATGATACATCATTCTGTCTGCGCAACTGTTGCAATCAGCAAAACAAAGCACTGTTTTTTCCCTCAGGCACAATTAGGCCAGGAATCGAATTAATCTCGGCATTGAGATATGTCTAGCAAAAATTGATTTCATTGTAGTAAAGAGCAAAATTAAGTAAACAATAAAAGTGTGCTTTATCTTAAAGACCACACTGCTACTTTAATACCCATCGTTTAGAACTTAAATCAAGAAATGGAATGTTGACTGAAAAATATAGAATGTATTTAAAACGTATTTCATTTGAGACATTCCATAGCAAAACTTTTATGAGTTCTAGTTGACAAATTTTGACTTGGTCATCTAGGTTAAAAACGTATCAACCTGGAAGTTTTTTTTTTTTTTTGCTTCCTTTCCCTTAAAAACAAACAAACAAAACCCTGCATAGTCTTCAGCACTGGCTGTACGTTTTCTGCACTTTACATATATTTATGGCATTCTATCATCCAAAATTACTCTTTGGACTTCACTTCATTAAAGTCCATGACATAGGCAATTTTCTGCTACTGCTGCTTTCCAAATAAATGGATTCTCTAGTGTCTGTAATTGTTTTTAGCATTTTCATACCTCATATGCCTTTTAACACTCTAGAAAATGCACACAAATATGTGTTCCTCTTAAAATCTGTTTTCAAAGTTGTGTACAACACTTCTAGCACCCACCCACAAAACTACTTAGATTGAAAAATACTGACTATGCCTTTCCAAATGATTTATTTTAAAACATTCCTTCAGATTGTGTGTTATATGTTAAGGGGGATGTAAGCTGAGCAGTCAATGTGCATAAAAACTGGACACTGTGCACATTCACCAGGCCTCATAGAGATAATCCATTTAAGAAGAGGGAATTGTGCACATTGCCTAGTCAATATACATAATCTCCAACAGGCCTTGGGAAATATGCATGTATCAACTGAATTTTGTACATCCTGCGGTCATTGTGCATAATATCCAACATGCCTTGGAGGATGTGCATATATTAACAAAATTTTGCACATTCTCTAGTTATTGCGAAAGTGGTGCTCCACTCATACAGTGTGGCTTCCACTTCTTCTCTTCTCCCCACCCTCCTCAAAATCTGCTACATATGTTGGGGTGCACAGCAAGCTGCATGAGATAACAAAGGAGCATAGCTGCCAAGTTATCCCTTATTTTAAGGGATTTTCCCTTATGCTGAATAGGCTTCCTCGCGAGAAAAGGAAAAACTTGGCAGCTATGCAAAGGAGGGAGAAGTTCTGTTCCACCAGCAGAAGTCTGTTGTCCAATTGGAACAGCAGCATTGCAGATTGGCAGTTACACAGTCCTTATTTTCAATCCAGTTCCTGCTTTGCTTTGCAACAGCCTTCACCAACCTGGTGCCCTCAAGATGTTTTGGACTGTGACTTCATGCTTGCTGGACCTGATGAGAGCTCCAGTCCAAAACATCTTGAGGGCACCAAGCTGGAGACAGCTTCTTTACAATGTAATATCATTCCTTCTCTTTCTATGACCTTTTTTATTTTTCAGACCAGTTCTGATAAGGCAAGGATCATAGCAGATAAGAGCTTTTTCACCCTAACCCACTACTGCTCATTTGTGTCAATTCATACACTTGGATTGCCAAGTATCAAGTACACAAGAGTCAAGTGTGCAAGAATCATGTGACACACATGCACATGTGGATGTGGGTGATAAAAGCATGCACACTAAAGTACAAAATTGCAAAAACCATGTTTAACCAATGAAAGACGAATTTAAAAAAGCACAGGAGATTTATCAAAACCCAAACTGGAATTGGTTAAGCTCAATTCTTGTCTACCATTGCACCATCTATAAGTCAGTCTGAGAAGCTTTCTACAATTCAAAATCCTCATAAGAGGTTCAATTCAAATGTTATGAGAAGCATAGAATCACTGATGCTTAAGCCTTCCTTGCTCAGTTGAACTATTCAAATCAGGTGCTTATGGATTTCATATTAGATGGCATCTGGTGGTCTCTGCCTACAATATGCTCACAAACTTGGAATTGATTCCAATAGCTTCCGAAGATCCCATATAGATGGAGGATGACTGAAGTAACAAAAACCTTACTTCGCCAGGTAATATTACCTCCCAGTACCGAGGGCCTTTCCCTTGTTGTGAGAAGCCAAGTTGCAGGGAACCAGGCAGAGGGCCTTCTCGGTAGTGGCGCCTGCCCTGTGGAACGCCCTCCCATCAGATGTCAAAGAGAAAAACAACTACCAGATTTTTAGAAGACATCTGAAGGCAGCACTGTTTAGGGAGGCTTTTAATCTTTAATCGATTATTTTATTCTTCTGTTGGAAGCTGCCCAGAGTGGCTGGGGAAACCCTGCCAGATGAGCGGGGTACAAATAAATTGTTGTTGTTGTTGTTGTTGTTGTTGTTGTTGTTGTTGTTCACCTTGTGCTCTCTCCTGTTTCTGTTGTACAGCCATGCACAACATTGTTTTCCAAGTCATGGCATGGGACCCTTGTGCCCTATCACCATTTTTTTGCTGTTAAATTTGCTTAAGAGGAGGACAAAGATGGGAATAGGGATACATGGAGGAAGGAAGGCAGAAAGAAATGAAGAAAAGAGTAAGAATCGAGTTAAGAGAAAGGTTTATTTATGGTAAACACTAACAGTCAAAGAGCGCCCCCATTTTGCTGGTTGGAGACTAAAGGCTTTTGAATCATGACCCAAACAGAAGATGTTATACGCCCTTTCGGAACTTCAGGTATCAGAAAATAACTCAACAAGTCAGTGAATGGTTGGTCGCTTTCCTTCAGTCTGGCATCTACAAGGATATGTAGCATTTTCACAGTTTGAATCAACAAGGAGGTCTTTCAGTGTCCCATCATTTCACAGTGGGCACCAACTGCTAGAGCACCATGTGCTGAATGCCCTAGTATTCCCCTTGTTCCATTTAGTCATATCTTCCATCAAAAAGAAAAAAAATCTCTGCACTCTGCGGGTCAATGTTTTCCAATAATACAGGAGGGCAGAAAACAAACAAGAGATCTGCGAAGACTTCGTTTTTGTAGGAAGTGCTTTTGCAGTTTAAACAGCACGGGCCGGTTGGCAGTTTCCCTTGAAATGTTTTCCCTATCAAAGTTCACTCTCTTGTCCTGCTGTGGCAAGATGGTAATCACCAGCTGTGTCTTGCTGGACTCCTGCTGGACCAGGGACTCTTCATTCATATCTTCTGAGTGTGTTTATGAAAACAGAGCTTCCAAGATCTAATCAAGTGGCCTGTCTAGCAGGAACCTGTGATATTCAGAGCAGTCCTGCTGGAATCTCAGAGTGAAACAGGGTGGCTTGAACGTCTCAAAGAAAATCCAATGTGAGGTGCCACATCTTTCTTATTGGTGATTTGCACCCATTTAGAGGTCAAGATAATATGGCCCTTTGAACTCTACCGTGACAAATAGTGCCTGAATCATAGTGCCAATATAATGTGTATTTCTTCAGTTAACCAGACCAGTCTGTTCAGCTTCAGATATTCCATAAAAGCTAGACAAACAAAACTATAAGGAATTGGACTGATGTGTTAAGACACTCTGGTCCAGAATAACCTTATTTTTCCCCTCCATTCATTCCATTTGGGAAGCTGCATTCTAAGTTCTCAAAGTCATGTACATCATACAGTGTATGAATTCGCTCAGTTGTCCCAGGAATGTTGCATTGCTTTGCAATGATTATGCCAATAGATCTATCTATCTGACTGTATCATTTTATGCATAATTTTATACATAACTTTGTGTAAATATTATTTATGTATTATTATGTTATTCTACCCCATTCATTTCAGTGCAAAGGAAATGCAATGCAATGCAATGCAAATAAGAAAAAGTCACCAGCTGTGATTTGTTTGTGAACTGAAAACAACAATAGCCAATTCGGATCATATTCACTGGATTGATCTCTGTTCTAGGCATGGGACAAATACATGAATTTCATTCCCGTTTATTTTGGAATTCTCCAACATCCCTTACTCCAGCTTTAAGAAAATGTGTTTGAGCCTGCTCTCTTCTCCTTCCTCCAATTCCCCTTTCCTTGTGTATCCTTTCCTTTTAGATTGCAATCCTGAAAGTGACGGTCTTAAAACTGGTGTTTTGTAAGGTGCTCTGAGAGCCTTTTTGGCTGAAGGGCAGGGTATAAAAGCCATAAATAAACCAACATCCCATCATGAAAATTGCTGCGACGGAAAACTGTCTCATCTAATTCAACCTGGAAAAGCAGGAAGATCTCTTGGCTGCCAGCAACACTGATTTGGAAACTTTCCCCATCTTCTGCCCATTCCTTGAGATTCTCTTATTTAGACATTAGCAAACAATGTGGGAGCTACCCATGAGAAAGTGGCAATCGTACCACTGCAGTATTATATGAAATAGGCAAAGCAAAGAAAATTAAGAGGAACTTTATTGGTGCTTCACCCACAAGGCCTGAGCCCAGCTCAATGCAATGAATATCCAGACTTCCTAAAATCACCAGTATCTCTACAAGGCATTTCAGCTGCAGACAACATTGACAGTGTCTATTTCATATGTGGTGGAGTGGCTGTGATCTCTGTGGTTTCCTTGCCAAAGCATGAAGATCTCACTTTGAAGGAAAGCAGCACCATTTTGAATTCCTTGGCCTTCTCCACCTGCCTCACAGTGGAGTCAAGACTCCATCAAAGAGCAACACAGCACTAACAATTCAGGAGCTGCTCTCCCATGCCTTCGCACCACAGTTGCTTAAATGCTTTAATGCCACCCACTGTGCTGTGAGAATCAGATGTATGACCCTAACTGATCTAAGCATCAGTATCTGTAAATAGTCAGATACCAAAAAAGGGGGGGGGGAATCTTATTATGAATGTAAAGCTGTCGGGCACTTGAAACCTGCAAAAGTCAAAGGAAGAGAAACAGATTTGTGCAAGGACTCCCTGCTCCTGCTCCCCAGCACATTGGCAGGCTTTGAGCTTTAAAACTGCAGCAGTACCATGTGCAACAACAAAATTTGGAGCCCCCACCTCTTGCCTTCTGTTGTTTGTCATTGTTGCAGCGCCCCCTGCAGCACCCTCTTGGCTCAGCACCTAGTGCGGGCGAATTGGTCGTGCTCCCCTAAATTTGCCTCTGCCCAGCATTTTGCCTCTGCTGACATTGTTATGCTTCAACTTCAGCAAGCTCAAATACATTTTTTTTGGAACACTGCCTTACTAGCAGGAAAAGGTCGCTCTGTTGGTGCAAGCATTTCAACTTGCCAGATGAAATGATTTCCCTGCTTCTCCCTCAACTGCTCTGGGGAGTTCTCCCGACTCTCCAGAGCGAATTTGGAGAAAAGGAGAAAGTGCATGGGCCGAGAGAGAAGGGGGAACTGGCTTCTGCTACTAGAACAGCCTTTGTCCAAGGTGGACTACAAAGGACATGTTCAGGCTGGGTAGAGACGGGCACTATTTGATCTCCGTAGCCAATCGCAGATGTAAACCAACCTTCAGTAATTCTGTCATGTGCTCTGATACACACAGAGAGGCTTTGTATATGTCGAGTGTTTCATTCCTGTTGATCAGTGCACAAATATTTTCTTCTCCCATTAAAGTAAGCAGAGAAATACTCGTTAGTGGGAAAGTTCCCTGCATATCTCAGAACCCATGGTTCCACAGCAAATCATTGGCATGTGGAAATATTTGAAATGCTGGTTTTCCATAATTCTGTTGCTACAGTACAGAAAGACTAAATCCTAGGATCAATGTGTATATTGTTTGCTCTACTGACAGTGTTGATCTTCTTGCTACTTATCACATATCCAGGTGATTGCTTATCACTGTTCCCCATGAAAGTCACTTTTTCCCCTCTTCTTCACTGATCCATGGCAGTTGTTTGCTATACTTTCATCTATCTGGGATATTCACTCTCAGTTGCAAATATGCTGTTGTAAAGATAAATCCTTCAAGCTCACCATTATGTGGAGAACGATGTGCCAACTTTAATGTTTGGTGGGGGTGCACTGTGGTCCATGCCTTTTGGCAAAATGTTTGTCCTCCAAAGTTACCAAATAAGACATCCCTCCTAATTTGGCACTTATTTTATTATCACTCTAAAAAATTATTTTCCTTCCTGTTCACAGCAGCTACGGTAGACTAGTTGTTGCCCAGTGATGGAAGGAAACCCCTAATATACCAACAGAGGCTTGGGTTGATAATATCTGGAGTATTGCATTTGCTTTATCAGAACCCCTCACACACCATCCGTGACTAATCAAGGGCATCTCAAAAAAGGATACCTTTAATACAATCTGGTCTCCCTTTTTCCTTTTTATTGAAGAACAGGATATTTTAATGCCATCATCATCATCATCATCATCATCATCATCATCATCATCATCATCATCACAGAGGTGTCTGTTCATTGAAAATGTTAGCTTTTTCCCTTTCCTTTTTTTTTAAAGGAACCTACCTGTCTGTTAAGTTTAGCACCAGAGGTCCTTCTCTACATATCCCTGCCACTCTGTAGGCTTTCTTAATAATAATTACTATTATTTATATGCTGCTACCTGAATGGGTTGCACGGAGAGCCACGTTTTAGACATCCCCCCCCCAAAGATTGCCCAGGATTTTAACTGATTTTATATCTACTGCTTTTTGTATTTTTACTGTTGCTACGATAACTGCTTTTGTTTCTGATGTTTTTGATCTGTTTTATATTTGTTTTATGGTTCTCTTTTGTAGGCTATCTTGGAAATCTAGATTAATAAAATTATGTTTTTTAAAAATATAATAATAACAATAACAATAATAATTATGATAATAATAATAATAATGATAATGGAAAATATGCTGTTGCCATTTGGGGAAGTTTTTTTAAAAAATGGTTGATGCTTGTTCCATAACTAAGAAGACCACATGTGGTAGACGTGCCCTAAAGTAAAAGACTTCTGGGAAAAGATTTATAATGAGTTGGAAAAAGTGTTGAAACTAGAAGCCTTTTTACTTGGAATAGTTGAGGAAGAAATTCCCCCCAAAAGATGTTACATTCCTTTTGTATGCCACAACAGCTGCATGATTATTACTTGCCAAGAATTGGAAGACTCAAGAGATACCAACCATAGAAGAATGGCAAATGAAGATGATGGACTTTATGGAACTTGCCGAACTGACTGGAAAACTCCACGACCAGAAAGAAGAGACAGTGGAAGAAGACTGGAAGAAATTTAAATTATATTGAAAAAATATTTTAATATTTGATATCTTGGAATTCTTTTGGAAGTTGATATAGGCTATCGGTGTTGAAGTAGGCATTGTGTATAGTGTATAAAGATATTAGAAAGTATAAAATGAAAGAAATTTTGGATAATGATATAATGGTTACTATGGTAAAAAAAAATTAATTTTGGTAACTGCTAAAGATGATTAAAATTGAAATTCAGATAGGGGGGACTCAAAGAAGTCAACCAAAGAGGTTAAGAAAAGTATGAATTAACATGAAAATGAGAATTTTTTGTTTTGTATTTTTGTATTTGTTTTTGAATGATTTTTTTGTTTCTGTATGGTTGTTTTTGTTTGTGCTCATAGAAAATGAATATTATTTTTTTTAAAAAAAAGAAGATCACGAATTAAACTTTAGTTTGCAATTAGGTTGTTGCCTTGTAGCTGATCCTGCTGTATCTTTGACTGCTCAATAATGAGTGTAATAGATTTTAATATAAAAAATGTAGAAAATCTTGTATCTGCATCAAAGTCTCCCATACATTTTGGCTTAATGTGCATTTGCCACATTTCCTTTCAATAAAAGTAAGAGATATCCTTTGGAACTGTAGCTGATGTGGTCGCGTGGAGTGTTTAAATGCGTACTAAGCTGCCCATGAAATTGAAGTGCCAGTAAATAAAAAGGAGAGCGTCAGGTACAGAGAGGGAAGGGTATTTTAAAAAGTTGGCTCTGATAAAATGAAAGGCCAGATTATTTCTGATAGCTTTCAGGAACTAAACCCAAACTGCCAGCACTTTGACACAAATAAACCACAGCAGTAGCAACTTCTGGTAAAAAGGAAAGAAAAAGAAAAGCGTGGTATGATCCTTTGATTGGTAAAATTAAGTACCTGCAGAACAAATACGATGTTTTTACAAATGAAGACTTTATTAGCTAAACCCCAATCAACTGTGGTTAAGTCAAAGGCAAGAAAGGGCATTCAGGGTGTATTCTTCATGGTCTCAAACTCAACTTCCATAGTTTAACTACACACTGTGTAAGGATGTACTTTCTGTTATCTGTCCTGAATTTGCCATCATTCCGCTTCCTTGGAAGGTCTACTGCAGTGTTTACCAAACTTCGGTCTCTGGCTGTTTTTTGGACTACAACTCATCATAACTAGCTAGCAAGACCAGTGATCAGAGATGATGGGATTTGTGGTCCAAAAACAGCTGGAGACCCAAGTTAGGAAGCACCATTCTAGTGGCATGGGAGAGGAAGGAAAACTTTTCTCTATCCACTTTCTCCATGCATGATTTTATAAAACTCTCGTCATCTCTTTCCTGACTTTTGTCTAAACAAAAAATTCTCAACTGCTGCAACCTTTCCTCATAGCTGAGTTGCTCCATCCCTATGATAATTTTGGGTTACCCTTTTCAACATTTTGTAGAGTCAAAACGCCATGAAATTGTAATTGTAACTGGTCTCTTACCTGCATCTGCTATTTCTCTTTGTGTGTGGCCCTTCCTCCACCTGAACTCTTGCAGAGAGCAGCTGGAACGACAATTATCATATGCTGCTTTTGTACATTTCAAATGACTTGCCTTGGCTCAACTTTCCTGTTTTCCCCTCTTGCTTTGGTTTAGATAAGGCCTGCAATTTCAACCGTCTGTGAACATGTTATTCTCTGGTGTCATTTTGTCTCAAAAACGTCTGAGATTGCTATGAAACCAATCAATTAATGTGGATTTTTGCCACTGCCTAACCCAGAAATGCAAGTTACAATTGCCTTGGATAAGTGTTTTCTTGGCTACCTCTTTGAGAGTGTTTTTCTTCCTTGGCCTTGAACTAAAAATCCTTCAGATTTTCCAACAAGGTGTCTTCTCTCTCTCTCTCTCTCTCTCTCTCTCTCTCTCTCTCTCTCTCTCTCTCTCTCTCTCTCTCTCTCTCTCTCTCTCCAACCCCTGGAGGAATTTATCTACTTAAAGTTTAAAATTGGCATGTTCGACCTGCTTCTTTATCCCGCTTTTAATTTTTTTTGCTCCCATTGTTCCTCTCAGGTGGCTAATTGTTATTATGCCTTCCTTCCTCATCTGGCATTTTAGCAGTGGGGGAGTCTGGTCTGCCAGCCTTCATGACATTTCTTGATTTGAGCAAGGATTCAGCCGCTTGCTCTGCCCACAGAGCCATTTACTCTGTTGAACAAGCCCTGCCAGAACAAAACAGAGCACTCCTTTCTCAAAGCCTGAGCCAGAGACTCTGAAAGAGCCTAATCTTTCTGGGTGCTTAAAACCCTTCAACTGTAAATAATTCTATTGTGTATGCAGACCCCACCAGCTACTGTTCATTTGTAGCCTATTTCTTTGCAACTTCTGGCATTGTAACAAAGAGCAATTGGTCACAATGGGGTGTGTATGTGTGTGTCGGTACTATAATAAAAAATGCAAAAGCCAAACTGGAGAGCAATCAGTTGTTGGTGAAGGGCCAGATGGATCTATAGGCACATTTTATGCCTTGGTGGAATGTTGCTGTTTTGTTCAGCTGGGAACGATTCCCTTAGGTTGTGTCACCTTTCAGCAGAGAGATGAGACAGTTCTACTCCAATAGCCCGTTTGCATTTTAACACTGGGAATAGGCCAGGGCAGAAATTCAGGAGAGAGAAAAAATGTGCCTACAATGTTCAGCAGGTTCCCACAACCCTCTGGAAAGGCTATGGGACTTTGAAGGAGCCCACAACAGGAATGAAAGGAAAGATGAGTTGCTTCCCACTCCTGCAACCATTGGATAAAACCCTGCGTCATTTAATCATTCAACCCCCTAGCTACAATCTGAAGTGGTACAGTCCAGGAAGAGTTGTGTCACCTGGTGACAGGGTTGCCAGCCGTCCCTAAAAAATACCCAACGGGATCACCCTGTTTTTTGGACAAAAGTGTCCCCTGTCCCACATATTTGAGCTCAACCAGCCCCAAATGGCAGCTGCGTTGCTGTTGGTATGGCTGACAAGGAGCCCCACCGGACGTGAGAAGGGGGAGAGAGCAACCTCCTCTCCATCCCTTGCCCTGGTGCTCCTCCTTAGCTGTCACCCACCGGTCTAGCATAATATGGGTCTGCCACTGCTTGGCCCCCTCTGCCCCTGACCTCCTCTTCCCTCCTCTTCCCTCCTCTTCTGTGCTCAAGTCTCTTCTGACATCAACATGGGCAAGAGGCTGGAGCTGCGACTCAAGTCACCCTTGGGAGCCAGCCATCTACCCCTGCCTGGTCCCTGCCCATCTACATGAGTTGATGGGAAGAGCAGGGCCAGGCATGGGTGGTGGTGGGCCAAATATAGGGAAACCTCCTCCGCAAAGGCAGGAGAGGATTTGGTGTCCTGAGAGTGTCTGTGCCCCCCAATCCCCACCCCAACCTGCCCTTTATTTTGCCAGACCTGTCCTGTATTTTGCCCAAACAAAGATGGCAACCTTACCTGGTGAGCAGAGTTCTAGAGAACCTCTGAAGCAAAGTCAATTGTCAGTTCCACCTGTCACCAGCTCAAGAAATGATCACATAGCCTGTTCTGAAGCATTTCAGCGCTTTTCACTTTAATGAATTTGAATTATACCACGGACACCCGTTGGTCATATTTTAATGAGAGGTTAATAGTCTGGGCTGGCATAATGGCTTCCACAAAGACAGAGCATAACACGATGGAAGCAAGAGAAATTCATACCAGACTTTCCATATATTTATGCCAACTTTCAGGCCCTCTCAGGAGGGTTCACAATGAAAAACATAAAAACAAATTAAAGCATAAAACAGGAGCCAGGTAACAAAATACACAGATAAAATTGCAGCACTTAATCAGACCAAAGGTCTGTTTAGAGATAAGGAGGGTAGATGAGACATGATAGCAACTTATCAAATGATGCATTATGTGGATAAAGTTGACAGCGAGAAGCTTTTCTCCCTTCTCTCATAACACTAGAACTCATGAAGCTGAATAGTGGCAGACAAAATAAAGTATTCCTTCACACAGCACAATAACACTATGGTATTCACTCTTACAAGATGTAGTGATGGTTTTCCAGCTATTTCTTCATGCTCCCTTGCATGATACACAAATACATGTGCAGAGGCCATGCTGATCTCCCCTGTATCATTCCAATTTAAGTATCATGTATGCGCTGCATGCAACAGTTATTAAATGAGCACATCGTCATGACATGCATTCATATTATTCTGGCGTTGAGCAAGTGGCCATTTTCTGAACCCAGACAACGTTAAACACTGCACTGCTAAAGCTGGCAATAAGATGCATTCCTAATTTGCTACCACCTTTCCCGAGCGATGACTTAACTTTATCTCCATTTAAGAAATGCTGAAGGCTACAGGGTCTATCCCTGGAGAGAATACGATCACAGGAACAACTCATTGCAAATCTATATATAAAATGCTTCTCTTGGCTCTAGTCTCTTCTCCATTCATAACTCTCTCTTCATCCCTATCTGTCTTCACATACACATTTGGCTTAGAATGCAGTGCAGCCACCCTAACAGCTTCAGATCCTCTACATGAAACTATTGCTATAGCATGACCTTGTTGGTTTTAATCTCGTATAACTAACTAACTAACTAACTATGTGTGTTATTGTCTACACCAGGCATCCCCAAACTGCGTCCCTCCAGATGTTTTGGCCTACAACTCCCATGATCCCTAGCTAACAGGACCAGTGGTCAGGGATAATGGGAATTGTAGTCCAAAAAGATTAGCAGAGTCAAAGCAGATGCTCATTTGTTTGTTAATGCAGCAAAAGAACATGATTCATCCCTATGTTCTAGGGCAGGGGTGTCAAACTCAAATTCATCGGGGGCCGCATCAGCAGTTTGGTCACCCTCAAAGGGCCGGTTGTATCTGTAGGACTATGTGTCCACTCTTTATTATCATAAATTATTGTCACTGCATTCAATTATTACTGTTTTTTGTAATAATGTAAGTAATAACTAGCTCTGAAAGCAGAAACATAGTCAGAATAATGGCAAGTAGATATTCAAATGTACAATTATTGTACAATTTATTGAAAAATGATTTTTGGTAACTGCACTGGGGGGTGGAGGCTCGCTAGGGTTTCATGCAGGACCTTTGCAGAGCTACTAGTACCTGGAGATGCTGGGGTCCTTCTGCATGCAGGACAGATGTTCTGCCAGTGAGCCACCACCCTTCACCAAAGGGACTGGCTGAGGTTGACTCACTGGAGCTGCTCTCCTGGTTCCAGGGTTTAAGGGCCAGAAGTATAAAGCAGCATCCTATGTTTCTGAGGAGAGGGAGAGGGAGGGGAGGGGAGGGGAGGGGAGGGAGGGAGGGAGGGAGGGAGGAAGGAAGGAAGGAAGGAAGGAAGGAAGGAAGAAAAGAGGGAGTGGGAGGGAGAGAGGAAGGAAGGAAGGAAAGAGGGGAGAGAAAGAAGAGTAGGAAATAAGGAAGGGAATAAAGAAGGAAAGAAAAAGAAAGAAAGAGGGAGAGAAGACGGAAAGGGAGAAAGAAGGAAGGAAGTAGAGGGAAAGAAAGAATAAGAATGAGGGAGAGGACGAAAGATGGGAAGCACGGAAGGAAGAAAGGAAGGAAGTAAGGAAGAAAGAAAGAAAGAAAGAAAGAAAAGAGGGAGCAGGAGGGAGAGAGGAAGGAAAGAGGTGAGAGAAAGAATAGGAAAGAAGGAATAAAGAAGGAAAGAAAAAGAAAGAAAGAGGGAGAGAAGACAGAGATAAAGAAGGAAGGAAGGAGAGGGAAAGAATAATAAGAACGAGAGAGAGGAAGAAAGAAAGGGAAGGGGGGGTCGCCGCCTTGATTCAGCGCCAGAAAAGAGCGCGAAGGGACCCAGGGGCAAAAAGCATTTCCCATGCAGCGTGAGGCAGCGGGTGTCCGTTTTAGGAGAAGTGCGTAAAGCCTGAGAGTTGCACGTTCGTGAGGCTGAGCCGCTGCTGAGCTCACGTTCATGAGGCTGAGCCGCGGCAGGAGGAGGAGGAGGTGAGGCAAGAGGAGGAGGAGGTGGCGGCGGCTTGCCGGGTCGGTGCCCGGCAGCGCCGCACGGAGAGTCCCGAGCCTCTGTGCCGCAGCAGTGCTTTGTAGCACTTTGAATCATCCTCCTCCTCCATGCGGCGCTGCTGGGTGCTTTGTCTGTGCTTCAGCAGCAGGAGCCGTTTCCAGGCACCGAGCCGTGGCAGGAGGAGGAGGATTCAAAGTGCTACAGAGCACTGCTGCGGCACAGAGGCTCGGGACTCTCCGTGCGGCGCTGCCTCCTCCTTCTCCTGCTGTGGCTCGGGGCGCTCCACGCAGCGCTGCTCCGGCCGCCTTTCTACCCCCCCAGCTGTTTGTCGGCGCTTTGTCGGCACGGCGCTTCAGCAGCAAGGTCCCGCTGCTGGGTCCCGCTGGCTGGGGCGGTCGGCGGGCCACATGACGAGGTCTGGCAGGCTGGATTTGGCCCGCGGGCCTTGTGTTTGACACCCGTGTTCTAGGGTGTATGTGTGCTTGGGTTGTTTGTTACACCATGCCCTTTTGCTTAAACAGAGCTGATCAAGAAAGCTGATTCAAGCACCTAAACATGTTCTGAGGTGCAGATCGCCCTGACTAGATTGGGATGAATGTTGCGTTGCTGTTTTAACAACGTATTGTTATATGTTTCAGTACAGTACTTCCAAGGCACAATGAAGTGTGCTTCAGTTCCACTGCAGTGTCCAGAATCCTAAAAACGACTCGGGCAGCAACTCTAAGCTACAGTACAGTATGTTAATATGCTGAACCCTCCAGCATAGCTCAGTTGGTAGAGCATGAGACCCTTAATCTCAGGGTCATGGGTTTGAGCCCCATGTTGAGCAAAAGATTCCTGCATTGCAGGGGGTTGGTCTAGATCAGGCATCCCCAAACTTGGCCCTCCAGCTGTTTTGGGACTACAACTCCCATCATCCCTAGCTAGCAGGGCCAGTGGTCAGGGACGATGGGAGTTGTATTTCTAAAACATCTGGAGGGCCGAGTTTGGGGATGTCTGGTCTAGATGACCCTCATGGTCCCTTCTCTAAAATTCTCTGCAATTCTATGCTTCTATGGATATTGGACGCGCTGGAAAGAAACCAAATGCACTTTGAAATTATTATCTCTGGGATTCCCGTGGGCAGCTCTCCATTGGATGACTCCATCTATTCCGAGATAGAAATCAGGCTCACAATTTGGGATGTTGTAACAAAAGAAAAAAAGATCCTTCAACTTTTATTGTTGACACATGGCCCCATCTTCCATGTTCCAGAGCCATGGTTCAGACTAAGTTCCTCCTTCCCTCAAGTCCTAGGCCATTGACTTGCTTGTGTCCCATAGCAGGGCTATCTCTATCACATTATTTCTGTGTCCTTCCATTTGGGTACCCTTCTTGCCCTTTCCTTTTCTCACCAGCACCAGTTCCTATTTCTAGCCCAGCCTGCTTTAACTCCAGAAGCATTGGGCAAGAGAGGTGTGTGTGCCCTGCAGTCTGCATTGCACCCCCTAACCAAGACGGATGCAGTGGAGAACATTGTGCTGATGTACGATTTGACTGCTAGTGGCTGTCTTGTCTTTCGCCTCGTGCAGACTAAGTCCTGGCCTGATCTTATATGGATTTGGCAGGCATCAGAAGAACAATTGTTACAGATCAGAGCTACATCAGGCTCTGCCACACAACATCTTAAAGGATTTCAGGCCCACTGAAGAGAAGTCAGTTAATGTCACACGATATGCCCTTTCCACGTATCGAGGAGTGTGCTTGGCAAATGCAGTAGGGCTGGGTGGTACTTCAGAAAGAGAGATGTGGTATCAAAGCTTCTGAACACTACAGCTACGAAGATAGAAAGACATGCTGTTTGCAAACGCCTGTGTCTCGCCACATGCTTTAGTGTTCCTGCCAGTACAGAAAATATGCGATAGGAGCCCCATGCTGTCTGAGTTTGTTCCTCACCTCCCATTAATGGTTTCCAATTAATGAGAAAACAAAAACATCCCCTTGCATTTCTAAACGTGTGGCAGACAAGAACACCATAAGATTGATCGCAGTTATTTTCTAATACGTATTATAATAAAAACGGGGTGATCATTGTCTCAGTTGACTGGACAAGCAAATTAAAAATGATATTTCTTGGCTTATGCAAAGTACATTACTGCACCAGCTGCTGTAGCTCAAGTTGAGTCTGAATGGTTTCCTTAATATCGTTATTAAAGCGCCCATCATTTGCTTTGGCAAAAGTGCCACTGATGGCCCATAATCTCTTCTCTTTCTCTTCTCCAAAATGCTCGGGCATAATTAAAGATGGCAAACTAGTCACATTATAAAATATATATATATAAAAACCTGGAGTTAACTGATGAGTTTTCCACTCATGAATTTTCCATATATAGATGATGGTTACAAATGTATCTGCAAATGTTGAATGAACATTTTATGCAGATGTATCTCATGAATTATTTGCTGGAACTTTGGTTTTTGTGCTCAGTGTTCTCTGAGCAGATCACTCAGATCAAGTTACATTTGTTATGCTTTTTCGAGGTCCAATTAGATCAGAGTTCCCAAACTAAGGCCCGGGGGCCGGATGCTGCCCAATCGCCTTCTAAATCCGGCCTGCAGACAGTCCGGGAATCAGCATGTTTTTACATGAGTAGAATGTGTCCTTTTATTTAAAATGCACCTCTGGGTTATTTGTGTGGCCTGCCTGGTGTTTTTACATCAGTAGAATGTGTCCTTTTATTTAAAATGCATCTCTGGGCTATTTGTGGGACATACGAATTCGTTCATTCCCCCCCCCCAAAAAAAATATAGTCCAGCCCCCCACAAGGTCTGAGGGACAGTGGACCAGCCCCCTGCTGAAAAAGTTTGCTGACCCCTGTATTAGATCAAGGTTTCCCAAATTTGGGTCTCCAGCTGCTTTTAGACTACAATTCCCATCATCCCTGACCACTGGTCCTGCTAGCTAGGGATGATGGGAGCTGTAGTCCAAAAACAGCTGGAGACCCAAGTTTGGGAAACCCTGGATTAGATAAAATTGTACATATACATACTTCTTCGTCAAGGTGTGCATGGTTATGAGACAGAGGGAGTTATATTAGGGATGCTAGGGGGATTTGGCGAGTCCCAGGCTAATGTGCAGGTTTATTTATTTATTAGGGAAATCACACATAAGCAGGACAGAACAGACTTAAGAGTGAATCCACGTGAAGGGGACAAAACTGGATCATATCTGCCCATTCATACTATATATCTGTCCTTCTGTTTGGAAGGAGCCCAGCAATGCAGTTAGATAATTTTAGAATAAGGGTTTATCTGGATTTTGGTTTCTTTTGGGGGGGGGCTCTTTGAAAGAGCCCTAGCTTAGTGGTAAAGCATCTGCATGGCATGCAAAAATTCTCGAGTTCAATTTCCAGGCAAGGCTGGAGTACTCTGAGTAGAGCTAGCATTAAAGACTACCCATTATCTGAAAACCCTGAAGAGCTGCTGCCAGTCAGTTCAGACCAGGTACGTCTAACAGGTAGATCGTGATCTACCGGTAGATCACTGGACATCTGTGGTAGATCACTGGCTCCCCCCAAAGAAGCTCAACAACTTTTGCTCCCCTAGAAAAAGCTCAACATGTGTGCCTTCCACCCTAAATGGCCTCGGTCCAGTATACCTGAAGGAGCGTCTCCACCCCCATCATTCTGCCCAGACACTGAGGTCCAGTACCGAGGGCCTTCTGGCGGTTCCCTCGTTGCGAGAAGCCAAGTTGCAGGGAACCAGGCAGAGGGCCTTCTCGGTAGTGGCGCCTGCCCTGTGGAACGCCCTCCCATCAGATGTCAAAGAGAAAAACAGCTACCAGATCTTTAGAAGACATCTGAAGGCAGCCCTGTTTAGGGAGGCTTTTAATGTTTAATAGATTATTTTATTTCATTTTTCTGTTGGAAGCCGCCCAGAGTGGCTGGGGAAACCCAGGCAGATGGGCGGGGTATAAATAATAAATTATTATTATTATTACTACTACTACTACTACTACTACTACTAAAAAAATCCCAAGAACTTTGACCAGAACCCCCAAAACCAGGGCTTTCTTTCCTAGAAAAAAAGCTCAACAACTTTGACCTGAACCCCCCAAAGGGGTAGATCATTGCCAGTTTTTAACTCTGTAAGTAGATCGCAGTGTCTTGGGAGTTGGCCACCCCTGGTGTAGACAATGCTAGGCTAAATGGACTAACCATCTGTATGTATAAGGCAGGTTCCTATATTCCCAATATTTGTATATTCCCAGTGTGGTAAGCCAGCCCTGCTGTGTTCAGAGACCTTCCAACTGGCTTGGGCCCTGAACTTCTGTCTTTGAAGTCCTGCCATGATGGTGCCACCAGGAAGTGTCAGATAGGTGGACAGCCAATCACGATGAGTGCTTTAGTTGAGATTGCTGCATTGAAGGGGGGATGGACTAGATGAACCTCAGAGTCCCTTACAACTCTACAATTCCATGATACTATGATTCTGCCGGGTCATTTGTTAATATTCCTTGTGTAAGTAAAACAAATCATCCTCGCCAATGTGCATATTGCTCAAAACTGCATTCTCTCTAAAACGATTCAGAAGACTTATCATCATCATCATCATCTGAAGGAATGAATGTATTCCATTTGCCACTTCATGTCACGTGTTGCTGGTTGTTTTTGTTTTATTTTAAACAAAGCATATCAGCATGGAATGTTCCCTACCTAAGCACAATTCTTACAGCCAATGAGTAAAATTCTTTATGGCAAAGTCTAAAACAATTTTCAAATAATTAGTCAGGCCTCACGGCTCCCCTAATTATTACAGATGATTAGCCCAATTATTCTGAAGTCTAAAATGAGGAACATAATGACTTATCCAAGGTCAAATGGCTGATGAGTGAAGGCATGCAAAAGAAACAGAAAACAAAAACAACAGGCAAACAGGGAGGCAAATACAGCCCCTGCTACAAACAAATGTTGGTTAACAGCCCCTGCTATTAACAAATGTTCAAATTACATTACACAGAAGGTTTGCAATATTTTGCCATCCCCCTACCTCTTGCAAACAGCAACACAATCGATCAAGCATGCCATTCCACGGAAGAGCAATAAAAAACAGTGTACTCCTTTTGTGTCCAAGGCAGAATACAATATTTTCTGCAATGAATGACAACCCGTAATCATTTGTACGTGCCTAAGCAGGTTTTTGGTCATTCTTTCAAGCAGCAATAAAAACAATTTTCAATTTTTAAAGACTCAAACAGCTGTCCTATGGTAAAACATAAACACTTTAGTCCTGTCCTGGAATTAGGCCTAGGTAACATGGATGGGGTCACAGTGTCATGTACCTCATTGGGTGGGAAAGTCAGAAGGGATGTTCTGTGCAGATTCAGCTGAACAGCCTTAGAAGCATCCCTGAGATAAAGAGCCCTGCATTACTGATGGTCTGAAAACCATGTTCTTCCCTCCACCACCGGAGGCAGTATTCTCCTGAATACCAGTTGCTGGAATCTGCAGAAGGGAGGTGCTAAACTAGATGGGGAACTGGGTCTTAGCTTCTTATAACTGTGAATCACAAGGAGGCTTCTAAGCATGTTTAGCCAAAGGCACTTAGTCTTAGAAGCCCTTTCAGATTCAGGAAGGTCAGGAATGGAGTGGACAAGACTGGTCTGAATGAAAATAACAGGAACAGAGCTAGCCCTTTCTTGTATTTTATTAATGCCTGGATGTGGGTTTTGTGCTACCATGCATTCTATCTTTTGTGTTACTATGCATTCTGCCACAGATAGTTGCATAGATAGTCTTCACAATAAAGCTAGATTGTGATAATAGAATAATATAATTGTAGAAAGGGACCAGGAGGATTGTCTCGTCCAACTGCCTGCAATGCAGGGATCTTGTCCAATGTGGGACTCAAATCTACAACCCTGAGATTGAGAGTCTCAGACTCTCCCGATTGAGTTATCCCTCAGTTGCTATTAAACTGAAGATGCTCAGGTTTTGCAACCATTAAAGTTTCCATCATTTCTTCTTCTTTTTTTAAAGCATCTTGCTTATTCTGTAGATGACACTTTAAAAATGCAGGATGAGGTTCTGTTTATTCACCCTTCCAAGGTGCTTAAGGCAGATTGGCATATGACTTACCACACCCTATTAGGTAATGAGCAATTCAAAATGAGCATTGACAATTAATGGGCAAATACAAATAAAAAGCAGCCAGCCCACTTCCAAGCTGTCTTAAAGCAGGCTCCAACCCACATGAACTTGGCTGGCACTGACGAGATTATAACTTCTCTCCTTTCTACCTTACAAAATATACTAATAAACGTGCAATTCTGCAAGCAAACATATGTTCTTCCTGGTCACTGGAAATTATTCCTCCCCCAGACAACAGTGTGTGATGAGGGGACAAATGCTTGCATGCTGGCAGATGTTGGCGGCTTATCTGTTGGAATCTTGGCTGCTTTTATGAGGCATAATTTAGAGTGCCTTGGTTCACGCATAATACTAAACCATGCTTTAGCATTATGAGGATGAGCCACAATGAGCCTCAGGCTCATGCACTCTCACATTCCCATCTCCTCTGTAGGAGCAGGAAGGAGGCGATGGGAAGCTTCTACTTCCTTTTCAGATTAACTGCAGTTTAATACGTTCTTCAGACTCTGAACTGAGGTTCATCTTAACTGCAACTTGTTGAAACAAACCAACTTCCTAAATTATCACGTGAAGCTACTTTGTTTCAACAAACCATCGTTGAACTTCACAATAATTTGTCGGGTTCAAATGACACAGTAAACTGGAGCTAATCTAAAATGGAAGCACAGTATCCTGAACTTCTACTTGTAGCCCTGCCAGAGGTGGGAAGGGCATGATCAGAAGACTTGTCAAGGCTCATTCCCATAATGGTAAATTGGCAGGGCCGTCTCAAGCCGGTCGGGCGCCCTGGCGCGGAGATCGCTCCGGTGCCCCCGTCCTGGTGGGCGGGCGCAGCGCGCAGCATGGCTTCCGCACCACCGAGACTACCCCTAGAGCCGGGCCTGTAAATTGGCCATCCTCAACTGTGTCCTCATATGCTGTTAGACTACAACAGGAAATGGAGGTTATTTTGTTTGGTTCACTTTCAAAGTAAACTGAACTAATTTGTACCTCTCAAACAAATTCAGGGATCAAAACATAAGGATCATTTTGCATCTTACACTTTTGTGAAATGCTTCTTGGCTCAGATCATATATTTGGGGTTAAAACATATATTTGGGGTTAAAATAAGCTTTTCAATGCGTACATTGAGCTAAAATAAATACGGACTTTGTGATAAAATGCACATTTAACATATTTAAACACAAATATTCATAAAGACATTTTGAAAACCCATTTTGCAGATCAATACAAAACAGGGTGAATAAGAATCATCAGCTTCCAGTCTAGCTATCCTTTCATATAGACTCAGCCTAATTGCCCCCTGCCAATCATACTCCACCATTGGGGTGACAGGTTCCAGAAGTTTGCAACCTTTAATATTCTCAGCCTCAGACTAATAATGTGCCTTACAGAGGAGTTCTGCTGCCCTTCCCATTTGAGCTCCCTGTCAGTTCAGGCTTTTCAAGTTAGTCCTATAATTAATTCCCAATGAATAAAAAAAAATGTCATCTGTATATTACACAACAGTCCATAAAACAAGGCTGTACAATCAGTCCAGACCAGCAAGATATAATTCTTCAAACTAAGCCCAACTACTGCATTTTCCTCTTATTATTATTATTTCATTTGGCCATCTAGATTTGTGCAAATTCTAAAATAAATAGTAAATCATTTTAATTGTACTCTGTTAGGTTAAGAGCTGCTGCCATAAAATAAATACCTTTCACTTTATCCCTGGTTGAGTAAACCTTGTTTTCCCATTTAATTGAACATGCCATCTTTAGAGAATATATACAGATAACATTTGCCAGA
Source organism: Zootoca vivipara (assembly GCF_965207765.1). Classification (NCBI taxonomy): domain Eukaryota; kingdom Metazoa; phylum Chordata; class Lepidosauria; order Squamata; family Lacertidae; genus Zootoca; species Zootoca vivipara. Next base: position 31,555,858 of record NC_142587.1, on the reverse strand, counting down.
TTCAATGCAAACCTTTTCAGATGCAACTAATTACAACCTTGTTTGTTAAATTTTAATGCTTGGCATGAGTCACAGCAAGCATCATTCCCTAAAAGTTTCAACAAGTCATTTCTAGTAGTGTCCCACTGTCCACAACAATACCAAGGAATGCAAAACAGCAATTCATTAACCGTAAGCTGCAGGATTTTAATGGTGCTTATGCCAATATTTCATTTCCGCTAACAATTTTATATACTTTGGCCTATGGAGCTTCATTGAATGCAAGCACAGATGAATGAATTTCTTTATTAATTGTTTAAGCTGTAGGCCACAACATCATCAAAGATACAGACAGGCCACATTATATTAACAACTTGTCAACAATACGAAAAACAGAAGCAGACTCAATTATCTAATTCATACTAGACTATTCTGACAGTATACAACACTGGAGCTATTAAAATTTGCCTGAACAACAGCCACAGTAACAGGGCATCCTTATGTTCAAGATCATGGGGTGTTTCTACTCCAAAGCATCTCCAGCCCAGATTTATAACTATGAATGTTTTATGCTAAAAAGGAAATGCGGAATCCCTCTTTTAAAGTCAACCACATTGAGGAATATAAAGCCCAATATTTTGCTGTGTGGAGGGAAAGAAAAGATGGTGCCTCACCTGAGCTGGATCTAGACACCTGGATCTAGACACATCAAAAAAGCGATTCAGTTAAATGTGTCGTAAACTTCATACAGGGAAATCTCACCAGCAAAAGACGGGACTCCACAGCGCCATCTGGTGTCACAGTGTTATAACACATATAAAGCGCTTTATCTTTATGAATGTAGCAGTCTCATGTAGGAATTGGTTTTTTTAAAAAAAATCTTGAAGTTTAGCTTATCCACATGGATTTCTTCCAATTCCTATTTTATTTCTTAATTGAGTTTTCTCCTAGTCCCACTAAAAATATAAACAAATCTCACATACTAATATACATATATTGCGCAAATGTACAGGTTTCCTAAAGGATAAAATATGTATACAGTGGTACCTTGGTTCTCATACGCCTTGGTTCTCAAACACCGAAAACCCGGAAGTAAGTGTTCCAGTTTTTGAACCTTTTTCGGAAGCCAAACATCCAATGCAGTTGTCAGCTATTATTTCCAGGGGCCCTACACCAATCAGAAGTCGTGCCTTGGTTTTTAAACATTTCAGAAGTCAAACTGACTTCCAGAACGGATTAAGTTCGAGATCCAAGTATCACTGGTTGCGAAAATATAGTCCAGCAAGGGCCTTGACTCTTTTAGCTCTGTTGTGCATATAATATACATACTTTTGCATATCATTAATCGGGATTTATTTATTAAAAACTCTGACAATGCACAAGCAGCTCAGATGTATGCAGATGCTTAATAAAATAGATGTTTTGTTGCGGGCAAAGTTTCTTCCGGTTAGAATAACCAGATTCAAGTATATAAATCCATTTTAAATGGATTCTTCATCCCACTCCTTTACCAATTGCACGTACAGAATCTCAATCCAATAGTTTCAATGGAACAATGTATTCCACTACACCCGAGGGGAACAGGACAAGACTTGTGAGAAGCACAGCTTTGTTCTCCAACAGAAGGGAAGCCCAGGAGGAACAACTGAGGGGTCTGTCCCCAGTATTTCCCACATGAGGAAATACTCAATCTGCCTAACGATAGGGCTGGCAAAGTTTCATGTGAAAGATCTACATAATTCTCATTTTGTCATATCTGATTAGAGCAGAGGAGATCCTATGACTTCCAGTTCTTAGTAATGCAAACGCTTCAGTTACTCACAAAATTGCCCTTTTCACTCTGGAGGTCAAGAAGATCAAAAAGGTAAAAGGTAAAGGTAAAGGACCCCTGGATGGTTAAGTCCAGTCAAAGATGACTATGGGATTGTGGCACTCATCTCACTTTCAGGCCAAGGGAGCCGACGTTGGTTCACAGACAGCTTTGTGGCCAGTATGACTAAACAGCTTCTGGCGCAACGGGAAACTGACGGAAGCCAGAGCACATGGAAACGCCATTTACCTTCCCACTGCAATGGTACCTATTTATCTACTTGAACTTCCAAACTGCTAGATTGGCAGGAGCTGGGAGAGAGCAACAGCAGCTCACCCCGTCATGGGGATTCAAACCGCCGACCTTCTGAATGGCAAGCCAAGGAGGATCAGTGGTTCAGAAAGAAAAACCTGGACAATATAGCACTGAACTGTAAGAGAGACGCAGAGATCTAAATAGAGACTACTATTTGTGGTGTGGGATCCCTTTATGTGTATTCATTTTTTATTAAGATTTCTCATAGACAATGGATAGCACAATAAATCTATTTGGATTGGATTAGAGCTTTTGGCGGACAGATCTAAAGATGCCTCATGAGTTTGTTTCCTACTAAACCTCCATGACCTCACTGGGATGGGTTCCCCCTCCCTGTTCGGCAGTGGAATTTGCTACCAAGGAGTGTGGTGGAGTCTCCTTCTTTGGAGGTCTTTAAGCAGAGGCTTGACAGGCATATGCCAGGAATGCTTTGATGGTGTTTCCTGCTTGGCAGGGGGTTGGACTGGATGGCCCTTGTGGTCTCTTCCAACTGTGATTCTATGATTCTATGAAAGGCGGAGCTCCACAGTGCCATCTGGTGTCACAGTGTTATAACACATTTAAAAGGCTTTTTCTTTACTAATGTAGCTGAGTCCACTGTAATAGTGCTCAGTACTGAAAGCATCATGACAAACAATGTGTATCCATTTCTAAGTGTCCAAGATTCCCTCCTCCTCTTCTTCTTTACCAGGCACAGAAGCCTCCAATAAAAATCCAAGAAATAACATGAGGGAAGGGAGTACTCCATCCTTCCCCCTTCTAGCCAGAGATGAAAAAAGGAAAGGAGAAAAATAATAATAATAAATCCTTCCAGTAGCACCTAAGAGATCAACTAAGTTTGTCATTGGTATGAGCTTTTGTGTGCATGTATCTGAAGAAGTGTGCATGCACACGAAAGCTCATACCAATGACAAACTTAGTTGGTCTCTAAGGTGCTACTGGAAGGATTTTTTATTTTGTTTTGACTTTGGCAGACCAACATGGCTACCTACTGTAACCAGGAAAGGAGAAGGTAGGGAAACTGGTGAGGCAGAGGGGAGATTGGCATGTATACATACCTGGGCACCACTATCTTTCTTTCTACGTGGTGACCATTCAGGTAACTGCAAATGTGTGCACACATGTATAGGTAAGGCAAAAAGGTAAAGGACCCCTGGACGGTTAAGTCCAGTCAAAGGCGATGATGGGGTTGTGGCGCTCATCTTGCTTTCAGGCCGAGAGAGCCAGTGTTCGTCCACAGACAGCTTTCTGGGTCATGTGGCCAGCAGGACTAAACCGCTTCTGGCACAACAGAATACCGTGACGGAAGCCAGAGTGCACGGAAACACCGTTTACCTTCCCACTGCAGCGGTACCTATTTATCTACTTGCACTGGCGTGCTTTCAAACTGCTAGGTTGGCAGGAGTTGGGACAGAGCAATGGGAGCTCACCCCGTTGCGGGGACTCGAACCACCGACCTTCTGATATACACATTTATATTTAATGGTAGCTAAAATGGCAAGTGGCAAAAATGGAACTGTAGTGGGCCACTCTGAAATTGTTTCAGAAGCAGACTTGGGTCCAAGATCTGAACGAGTCAACTTGCCATGCCCAGTTTTAGTAAACTAATGTACTGATGATAGCAATACAGATGCTTCTGTTTCATCTTGGAATTAGCTGGTCCCATTTCCATTATAAACTTTACCTTGGACCATTATCCCCTGAACCAACTGCCTGACACAGCTGTTAGCCTAATAATCTCGCAGACTCTGAGCTGTTTAATTCCTAACTGAGAGAGAATCGCAAATATGAAGCAGGCCAAAGTATCTACATAGTGCCAGTCAACAATCGGTATTTTTTCAAGCTGATGGGTAAGACATCCAAGCAGTTATTTTAGCAACAGGGGACTAAGGCTACCCTGCAGATTTGTTCTACTATACTATACTGGAGCACACTTTCTACAGACGCAAGTGTATTCCAAGGTAATAGCATTTGGCACATACCGAGAATACAGAGGAATTGTGCCATCAATAGAAGCCAGGAAATAGAACACTAAATGGAAGGAATGGGAAGGAAATGGTATTTAAAAAGCTTTTCCATTCATCTTTTCTCAAGCCTTTGCAATATATATGTGTCCTTTGAATATCCCCCCCCAAAAAAATAGCAGACACCTTGACCACACACCCAAATTGCCAGTTTTACTAAGTATGTCACAGCACAATCCTACGTATACTGGTAAGTAGTTGTTGAGTATGAACTCAAGTTCAAATGAGTTCAGTGGGGTTTTGTCCCAGATAAGAGGTTAGAAGACAATGGCCTTACTGATTTTTCTTTTCACTTGCTCCTATATGCGACATCAAATTTATATGCAATGCTGTAGAAACTTCTCCAATTATACCTATTTGGGTGGTTGTTGAATATTAAGCTCTCACCCTTTTGAAAATGATCAAACAAGCCTGCCACTGCTGAGTTTTCAAACCCTGAGAATAATAGTATTTGAGAACTGGAATTCTATGCTATATGATGAAACATACCAATGTGGAATACCTTGCAATTTATCTCCCAAATACATTTTCCGTAACTACACGAGGAATTGGTTGCACAAACAGATGCTACCTGAGACATTTCTCACATGATCAAGCAATAATCCATTACAAACACTACTACGTGATGCAACTGAGAGAAGCAGGCATGGGAATGGGGATGCATATCACAGACAACCTGAGCAGTGGCAACATTAAACTATTGTATATTTCAGTTTTATTATCTTTGCTATAGATTTCGTTCCCTGCTTATTTTATGTACAGTGGTACCTCGGGTTACAGACGCTACAGGTTACAGACGCTTCAGGTTGCAGACTCCGCTAACCCGGAAGTATTACCTCGAGTTAAGAACTTTGCCTCAGGTCAGGATGAGAACAGAAATTGCTCAGTGGCAGCAGGAGGCCCCATTAGCTAAAGTGGTACCTCAGGTTAAGAACAGTTTCAGGTTAAGAACGGACCTCCAGAACGAATTAAGTTCTTAACCCGAGGTACCACTGTATAGCCTTTTAATGATTTTATGTCACTGTTCCCATGAGTGTTGTTTGGCGGTTTTATTTGGAAAAATGTTTCTGTGCACTTTTTATTTATTTATTTATTTATTTAAGATCTTCATAGCAGTTTTCATCCATTTCTGGTCCCAGCACTAAGTTCTTGCTCCTAATTCATTTCACTAATCTTACCAAAACACTTCTGGGCTGTATCCAACCAGGTTGCTCCATTCACACAAGATATTACAAAACTTACCCTCCCTCTGCTTGTGCCCCAATGCCCTCCAAATATGTTCTGGGGTTCCCATCAACCCTTTGGAGTAGATTCTGGGGGGCACAGGTGGAGAGGAGATAGTTGGGAGTCCTTGCACAAATGGAGCAATTTGTTGGATACAACCCTTTGGTTTTTGTGTGTATGATGTTTCTCAGATGTGTTGCCTGAGAAGGAAACTCTAAACCGAGATGAAATTTCAAGGCCTTATTCCAGTGCATTTCTATGCGTGTCCACTAGGAAAGAAGTCCCACTAAATTTAATGGTACCTATGCACAGATAGCAACCTTAAACATATGTTCCATACACAGACTACTTGGTCTGTTGCCAATTTAGAAGTGACAGCAGCCTCAACTTGAGGGGGGCACTTGGTGCAGAAATCCAGTGAATAGGAGCACCACAGTTCTAATTTGGCAGACAAGTTTGCCTAACTTAAAAACCAAACTACTTTTGATTAGTTAATAAAAATTGCAATGAAAGTGGAAGCACTGGAAGCAAAGAAGAAAGAGAGTAAATTTACTATACTTGATTTTGATGAGTCTGGTGTTAGTGGAAGCTCTTAACGTTCATCATTCTTGCAAGTACCACAGCTCACTGATTTTAATTTCTCCTTTCTGCCTTTTCTATCCCAATAGTGATAATTCCCTTTGTAACTTCAGTGGGCCATGAAATATTTCTTCAATAAGAATAAATATTGGTTTTCATTCAGATACGCCATAAAGGTATATGCTCTCATGCATCTGTACACACACACACACACACACACACACACACACACACACACACACACAATAGCTCTGTATATATTAACACAGAGAGACAGAACTAAACTTATTACTTTGTATGTTTCATTAGGCAGCAAGATCCCAGGGACTGTTCCCCTAATCAGAAATATCTGTTTGAAATGTTTCAGCCATCCAACTCACTATGCCTCATGAACAGCTGTAGGAGGTAGGATTCTGCTACAGCTTTTCTCAAGCTGTTTCCCTGAGATGGCACAATTTGAAAACAGGTACTGTTGTTGTTTTTTTGCTCTTTTTCAGATGTCAGTACAGTATTGTGTCTCCTTTTGGCTACCTTAGTTGCCCACAGATAGCTCTTGGAGTCACCTTTGTTCATGGAGACCCAGGTTGCCTCCATTATGAAGAGCACTAATCAACTGTTACCTTTCCTGGACAGCCAGCCTAATCCTACTTCACAGGTTATTGCAAGGATAAAATGGGGAGGAGACACTCGAGCTCCTGGGAGAAAAGGTGGGGTATCAATGTAATTAAAAATCAATAAATAAATGCAGACAGTAGCACAAAACTGTGAATTAACACTTGGCCACAGAGAGACTCCAGGTTGGATCCACAAGTGGAAAGCAGCTTTTGCTCATGGAAGGACTGGTCTCTCCTTTGAAGACTGCCACGTGAATAGGGTTGCCAGACTCAATAGAGGACAGGACTTCTGTGCCTTTCATTGCCCTGCTCTCTTTTGAGTCTGGAAAACTTAAAGAAAAACCAGCAGACCCTTTGTTTCATTTCCAAAGCAAAGGGTCTGCTGGTTTCTCTTGTAAGGTTTCCAGACTCAAAAGAGAGCAGGGCAATTAAAGACACAGAAGTCCTGTCCTCTATTGGGTCTGGCAACCCTACACGTGAAGGGTAAAACTAAACTAAGATATAAATCCACATGCGCAAACTCTTGCCCAAGCTGGAATCATGAGAACTACTATAGAAATTATAGCCTTACCCTGGAATGTTGCCCAACAAGAGTTAAACTTAAACCCAAAGATTTATCTGAAAGCATGTTTAGGCTACCTAATATTTTTTAAATCCCAAAATAGGGCACAATATAAAACAAACAAACAATACAATACAATTAAAAAAATAATAGAACATTAAAGACACACTCCAGAGAGGCTTTTAAGGAGACTCAAATGGCTTACTTCTAAGAAGACATGTATAGTATTACATTGTAAACTAACATACCTTGGGATCCAAACCATTGTCACTGGCCATTTCTGACTAGAGGATGTGGATCAAAGAAATGAAGGTGTTTCTATAGTTGTGCTGTTTTATTTCTTCCTCTTTTTATGCTAGCTTTTTATTTGCTATATGTTGGTCTGGAGCCTTTGCCCCCAGGAGGCAATCATCTAATCAAGACTTCAATCATCCGGACTTGCAATTCCATACTTACTACTTCCACCTGTAATCAAGAGAGAGGCAAGTGCTCTCTGGTCTTAAGATCTTGGAAACAAAGCTCTATCCTCAAATATCATTATTGTGGGGCTGAAGGACATTGTTTGTGGCAACCCTGAAATCACCTGGTGAGAGGATTTTTAAAAAATAAAATATGTTTTAACTATAATTGTTTTTAGGGTGCTTTTAAAACATGTTTTTGTTGTGGATTTGTTGACACCCTCAGCTCCTTCAGGAGGAAGGAGGAGAAATAAATTCAATAAATAATAAATAACATACAAGCTATGGGGCAGGGAAGTGCAAAGGCTAGTGAAAGTTTCCATATATACATATAAACATTTTCCTGCGAGAAGTGAGGTTACAGGGAGCCAGGCAGAGGGCCTTCTCGGTAGTGGCGCCTGCCCTGTGGAACGCCCTCCCATCAGACATCAAGGAAATAAACAACTATCTGACTTTTAGAAGACACCTGAAGGCAGCCCTATTTGGGGCAGTTTTTAATGTTTGAGGTTTTCTCATGTTTTTAATATTCTGTAGGGAGCCACCTAGAGTGGCTGGGGAAACCCAGCCAGTTGGGTGGGGTATAAGTGTATAAGTAATATATTATTATCCGGGATGTGGGTGGCGCTGTGGGTTAAACCACAGAGCCTAGAGCTTGCCAATCTGAAGGTCAGCGGTTCGAATCCCTGCAACGGGGCGAGCTCCCGTTGCTCGGTCCCTGCTCCTGCCAACCTAGCAGTTTGAAAGCACCTCAAAGTGCAAGTAGATAAATAGGTACCGCTACAGCAGGAAGGTTCGCCAGAAGCGGCTTTGTCATGCTGGCCACATGACCTGGAAGCTGTACGCTGGCTCCCTCGGCCAATAACACGAGATGAGCGCCGCAACCCCAGAGTCGGTCTTGACTGGACCTAATGGTCAGGGGTCCCTTTACCTTTTTAATATATTATTATTATTATTATTATTATTATTATTATTATTATTATTATTATTTTCACAGGGAATTGTAGGTCTACTGGGATGTGCCAAGAATTAGCAAACTCTTTACCCAGCCAGGCCCTGGGTTTCCCTCCCCAGCCTGCTGCTTCAAAAACCAATGGATTTTTATGGAACTCGCCAAACTGACTAGGAGACTCCGCGACCAGAAAGAAGAGAAGGTGGAAGAAGATTGGAAGAAATTTAAAGTATGTTTGGAAAAATATTGTAATATTTAATATTTTGAAATTCTTAAGGAAGTTGATATAGGCTATCAGAGTAGAAATAGCAGTTATATGTTGTATTTTAATCTGTGTTTAAGATTTATGATGAGTTGGTTTTTTAAAAATATAGTTAATAAATTGAGGTAGATGTATTTTGAATTTTAGAAACTGCTAAAGATGATTAGAAGTGGAATTCAGATGGGGGGACTTGGGGAAGTCACCCAACGAAGTTAAGAAAAAGTAGAAAATAGTAAGAGTTATTGTGTGTTGTTTGTTGTTTTGTTTGTTTGTCTGTTCTTACAAAATGAATAAAAATTATTTATTTAAAAAACACAACCAATGGAGGGAGTGGCAGAAAGATTTGTTCAGAAAGCAGATCAGGTGCTTATCCCCTGCAGCGTACAGTTCTAGCTCAAAAGGCATGAAGATGAAATTATCATCTTACTGGAAGGAATCGACACCTGCTAGATATATAATAAAGATCTAGGGCTAAATACAAAGACTGTCAACTGCCAGTTCAGGGACAATGCAAAACAAGTGTTACATACGAAGCTGCCTTTAATTCTACGAGAAAACAAAATGTATGAAGTGGCTTTAATATTTGTGTCACTGGAGTAAAAAAAAAGGAGGGGTGGGTATTGCAAGGCTGCGATGCTGCAGTGAATTCTTAGCGTGGGAGTCCTCCTCTGGATATTTTGCAGAAATCACTCTGAAACCAATTGGATTTTTGTGCCTGGCAGGAGAAAAGCCCAGCTGAACAGAGAAGGGAGATACCAGTGACCTTTCCAGAGCTGCTGCAAATATAGAGCATTCAACCCACATTGTTGGAATCCCTGGGAATTCCTTGTTTCCTTGCACGGTTCTGCTATTGGTTATAACACCAGAGAGAATGGTATGCATTCTAACGTTGCAACATCAATGTTAAATTGCAACAACTTGCATACTGAGTCAATGAAAGGAATACTGTATTTCAGAGGATTACATTTTAGTCGCCAAAACAACCGCCCCCTGCCCCCCGTACATTAAAATCTGAGAACATTGCTAGCCAAATACAAGGATGCCTAGTTGGAAAAACAGTAAAATTTAATTGTTCTAAATTTAAATCCACGGGGCCAAAATGAAGCACAAATGTGTTTATTTTTTTTCAAGCCTGGTTGCATTACTGTAACTGCAGTACTGAATCTTGCTTGAATATCTTCACTCTCTGGGAAAGAGACATTCTTTATTCTGCCTTTTTCAATGAGACTGAGATAACTTTTTCATGGATGGGGCAGAAAGGGCTGTGCTCATCTCAGGAATGATACAAGTGTTGGTAGCAAGGAAAAATATAGAAATATAGAAAAATATAGAAAAGGAGAAGTTCCTAGATACCAAGATCCAGATTTGGGGCAAGTATTACTCTTTGGTGGGAGATGATCACTGCTTCCATAGTTTAGCAATAAGTTTGTTTTGATTTTATAAGTTTTCCATTTCATCGTCGGCTGATATGGAACTATATGCATGTTTTAACTTATTTTTAATATAGCACACAGTAGACAAACATCTCAGGCTCTATGGCCCCAGAGTATAAATATGATGATGAAGAAAAATCACAATTTGATTGGATTTAACTTAGGACTCAGCTAAGGGGAAAGGTAAAGGGACCCCTGACCATTAGGTCTAGTCGTGACCAACTCTGGGGTTGCAGTGCTCATCTCGCTCTACTGGCCGAGGGAGCTGGTGTACAGCTTCCAGGTCATGTGGCCAGCATGACAAATCTGCTTCTGGCGAACCAGAGCAGCACACGGAAATGCCGTTTACCTTCCCGCCGGAGCGGTCCCTATTTATCTACTTGCACTTTGATGTGCTTTCGAACTGCTAGGTTGGCAGGAGCAGGGACCAAGCAACGGGAGCTCACCCCGACCTTCTGATCAGCAAGCCCTAGGCTCTGTGGTTTAACCCACAGTGCCACCCGCATCCCAGGACTCAGCTATACAGCTGCAAATAAAACGTTTTAAATGTGTTGTAAAGTGCAATATACAATTGTGACACTGGATGGCGACAGTGAGCTATGCCAAATTCAATGTATTTTTCAAAATATTTTTTTAAAAAAGCACCTAATGCCACCTTAAAATTAAAGGGTTATTTATTAAGAGAACTCACCAAATTTACTTGCAAGTGGAACCTGACAGTGTCCTGGAGGATCTGTAAGGACTGGAGCTGACCAGAAACATAATGGATTCTAGAGAAGTTTCATTCTAGTTTCAGAGGCCTCATAGTAACTACACAGGAGACCTGTGTGTTTGTGTCAAAGACACAATCGGTGTCTTACACAGGGGCCTCCTATACCACAGCCATGTGCAGTTTAAATAAATAAATACAATGTACATGTGGACTAATTGTACATACATGGGGGAATTGCATTGCAGCAAAATAATCATACCTTGCCCATATAGTAGGCATCAGGGTTTCCCAAATTTGAATCTCCAACTGTTTTTGGACTACAATTCCCACAATCCACTGGTCCTGCTCGCTAGGGTTGGTGGGAGTTGTAGTCCAAAACAGCTGCAGACCCAAGTTTGGGAAACTCTGGTATAGAGAGGCAAACTATTCTAGAGGGGCGGGGGGAATAAGTGTGCTGTGCATAGCATTTAAATTAGAGGAAGGCAAAGGAGGTTGAAGTCCCCTTACATTTTCTGACAACTCTGTTTATAGACAGATGCTGTTTATAGAAAACTTGAAGAGAAGCAAAATTTGATTAAGAAATAGTCCAGCAGGTAGAAATGGTTCATTATACCAGGAAATGGGGTTTACCAACTCCCTTACCAGGCAGCTGCCTTGGGCTTCTAGATGTTAAATAGCTTGCCGACCTACCCCACTTAGGGTCCCTGTTGGACACGATTATTGCTCACAGACAGGAGAGGTGGTTCACTCCAGCAGGTAAAAGTGGCTTGCCCAGTTTCTCGTACCAGTTGTTATCCCCCTTGTTCACATTGATAAATGGGACAGGAAAATTATCAAAAAAAATGGAATGGAGAAATTGTGGTCCAAATGTTTAAGAAAGCTGATAAGACAGACCCAATAAATAATAGTCCACACTTTTTCTTGCCAGTTTGTGAGTAAAATTTGGGAATAAGGGGAGGTTAGAGAGCTTGAGCATTTCATTAAGATTTCCCCTACCTTCCCCACCCGACTTTGTACTGTTTCATGGTTGGTGCCTGCAACCATAGGCCACTGTTCAGACATGTCGTGAAAGCTGTGGAGGTCCGGGCATTGTAATGGAAATCTTCACACCCACTTATTTTGAACATGTGTGGTGATATATCATTAGTGTGGGGGTATTTGGGGCCTATGCCATGAGGCGTACTTACGGCAACGAAGCTTGCAGATCCTACAAGATTCCGACAAGAAGGAAATTGGAATCAGGGCTTCCATAATTGGATTTGGGTAAATGTCTGCGTGGACAATCCTGTTACGTTGAGAAAGGTGTGGTGTTTTGGTCAATTCTACTAAAGGGTGTTGCTTTTGGAGAGTGCCTTTAGTCAAGCATGGATGCTGAAAGCTAGCACTTGTTCATGCCTTCAGTGGCTGTGTGTTGGGAATGTGTATGTGTGCAGTGCTGAGATTGGGAAGCACATGTGCCTCACACTTGCAGTATTTGTGCATATTAATAACTGGGCCCTCCCCAATATGCACCGATTATCAAAGGAAGTATCTCGGGACAGAAAGATGCCAGCATCCAAATATAGAACATTCAGCTGAGCATTTCCCCATAGGTCCAACAGCTTAATTATCCTTGCAGATGTTGGACCCAACCAATATTGAGGATTCTCTTGAAGCCTGCCCTCCCGCAGAGAATTGCCATGAATATACAGTGGGTTCGGGAAATTAGAAAAGTTATTCTGCATGGGCTTCAGATGCAGCCAGGAGCAGGGAATTCCTTACTCTTAAAAGCACACAGTCTGTGAGAACTTAGCCTTGTGCATTGAATACAAATGAGCACGGCGTGGTAAGCATTACAGGAGGCCTGGTCCTTACCCTTGGTAATGCCCTCAAACCAGATTAATGCCTGGTTAGCTTTCCCTTATAGGCACACTTTGATGGAGAACATGATAGGCTTCATTGCCTGCTTCTGTGCCCCATGCCATATTTGACAGGGATAGTCTCGCCTCAGTTATCCATGTAAGCGCCCAACCTGACTGTTGTAATTTACTCAACACATGGCTGCAGTTCAGAGGCTGCAGCAGGTGCAAAATGCAGCAACCAGAATGCTGAGAGACATTTCTGTATGGGATCATGTTACACCTGTCCACCATGACAGTGCCACTGGGAACAACAATGCATCATGTTGTTAGCACCATTCTCTTCTCCCTCTCCAGTAAATAAAAGAAGTAGAAACCCTCTGCTAACTTATCTTGTGAAAAGCCATCACCACTGAAAATTAATACAACTCGTTCTCAAAAACCCTATTAGTTTTTATGCTGCAATCCACCCCACTCCCCAAATTGATGGAAAACTGTGGGCAGAATATTTCAGCCCAGCATTAATGTGAAATCAAATTTGCACAACCAAATTCTTGCTTATCCCCAAGAATGACCATAGAGTAGCCTGCACTCCTGAGCACTGAAGCTCAGGCAGAAGCATATGTCAAGCTATTTTACAAATCTAATTAAGATACCTTGCTTAGCCACAGAGGGGCCTTATAATCTGGAAAGGGAAAGGAGAAAGGGGACACTTGTTCTATCACATCATTAAAGAACTGCAAAGTCTTGATGGATCTTACAGTGGCAGGAGAGGCTAATGAGCTTTTCAATGGTGAATAGCTAATTCACAGAGGGTGCTCAACCTGCATTGCAAAAATGCCTTTATACACTTGACTCAGATGGATAACTAGTTAAGTATTCTATAAGGATGTGTTATTTTTGTCATTGAAAGGGTTGCAGAGTTTAGGATCAGCTTGCACAAACAAGCAGCACTTTCCCCATGCGAGAGGGAGCTCAGCAAGTACAGCTCACCATAAGAGCTAGCTGGAAAGGTCGACTTTGGAGTGTGCTCCAGAAAGTGGCCTTGCCATCAGTTATTTGAATATCATTTGATGTAGAGCTAGTCTGGCTTTCCTGACTTTCTACTTTTGCTTCATGTAGATCAGGCATGCCCAACAGGTAGAGATCGACAGCCAAGTGTTTGCCATTTCCTCTTTCAAGGGGCAAAAAACTGTGGAATCAGGGTGATTTAATGAATTGGAATCACGGAGGGTGGGGAGCAGCTTGGCCAATGGAACTGAAGTCATGGATGGCAAAGCAGCAGCATGGGGCAATTAAAGGACTAGATCTTAATTTGCTCATACCTGTCATGACCTTTCCAAGACTGTGATACTACAAAATATGCATTGGTTATCTGACAGCAGGATGCCCAGTTTCTCAAATAACGGTAATCATGAAGATCAGTGAATGCAAGAAGGCCAGCATGGGGTTATTTCCAACTGTGTCTGGCAGATTGTCAAATGAAACTGACTTGGAGAATAAAGCACTGCCAGAAATTTACCACATCTATACATAAACTCCTAGTGCTTAATGCATTGGGTTGAATGCAGACTAACAATGCAATCCTATGCATCTCTACTAAAAAGTAAGTTTCACTGAATTCAATGGGAGGGGGCAGTAATTAAAAAATTATCCAAAATTGGGGGGAAATTGGGGAATATCTTAAAAGGCCGTGCCCCATGATAAAAACTTGGATTTACTTTTAATATTCCATACAGATCAAAAATTTGGAAATTAAGTGAAGCACTGTAAAAAGGTATGAGTGTATTAGCCCGGGAGGAAGACAAGTGGAAGTCGGTTTACAGAAGAAGGATGTACATATTGGATTTAATCGATTTATTTGATTTATTTGATATATTCGATATAGAAGTTTTTAGTTATGTATAATTTGTGTTTTAGGTATGGTTTATTTGTTTATATTATTTGTATTGTTTATATTATTTGTATTGTTTTTATTGTTATATTTTGTTATATTTTTTATTTTAATCTCAATAAAGAATTTTTTAAAAAAAGAATTCAATGCGACTAAACTTTCAGGTAAGTGTGCATAGGATTACAGCGTAACTCAGTCAAGCTGCGTTTTCATAGAAACTGATGGAAATTAAGCAATGGCTAAGTTTTCCCATTCACTTCAACGGGATTTAAGTTCAGCTAACATAGCCTGGGTGTAGCCCACTGACGTTATAAAAAGTGAGTCCCTTTGTGGATGTGTAACCTTAATGTTATGGCCTTAAGAAAAACTAGCAGACTTGTTTTTTTGGGCTGGTCATAAAATCTACATGCAAGGATTATTTTCCAAAACTGAATTCTTTTCACTTTGGCTGGAAACACTAACTACCCCTAAGTCAGGAATGGCACAACTTTCTATAAATCACCTGATCCAAAGTAATATGCAATAGGGTGCATTCCGAACGTCTATGCATAGACCAACCTATTCATTTCAGGGCAGGAGTATAAGCCATACATGTGTGTGGCTTGGGTAGCTTGGCCACCTTTACTCACAAATCAGAAAACTCTTGTGAGCAGGGTCTTCACTACCATAAGAAATGGTTCGATCTGGACAGCAGAGTTGCATGCTCCCCATTCATGCAGTTCTCTGATGAGTCCCCATAATAATGCAGAGTGAAATTGCTGCATTTTCTGGGAAGCCCTGCACAATTCACACCATGACTTGATTTCCTCAATACAGGATAAAAACCAACTAAAAAGATGCTAGATGAAATGCCAGAAGACTGAGTTTCCCAAACTTCCGGCGCTTGGGGTAAATATACAATGTTTCCAGCATGGCTAAATGGATAACTATGTGTAAAGCTCTTTTTTTTTTAAAAAAAATGAACTTTCAACCACTGTGGGATAATAATAATAATAATAATAATAATAATAATAATAATAATAATAATAATTTATTTGTCTGTCTGTTTGTTTGTTTGTTTATACCCTGCCCATCTGGCTAAGTTTTTCCATCAACTCTGGGTGGCTCCCAACAGAATATTAAAAACACAATAAAACATTAAACATTTAAAACTTCCCTAAACAGGGCTGCCTTCAGATGTCTTCTAAAAGTCAGATAGTTGGCTATTTCCTTGACATCAGGTGGGAGGGCATTCCACAGGGCAGGTACCACCACCAAGAAGGCCTTCTGCCTGGTTCCCTGTAACCTCACTTCTCATAGGGAGGGATCCGCCAGAAGGCCCTTGGCACTGGACCTCGGTGTCCGGACTGAATGATGGGGGTGGAGACACTCCTTCAGGTATACAGGGCCAAGGCTACACACACACACACACACACACACACACACACACACACACACCAGTAGCGATGTATGGAAGTGAGAGCTGGACCATAAAGAAGGCTGATCACCAAATAATTGATGCTTTTGAATTCTGGTGCTGGAGGAGAGTCCCACGGACTGCAAGAAGATAAAACCTATCCATTCTGAAGGAAATCAGCCCTGAGTGCTCACTGGAAGGACAGATCCTGAAGCTGAGGCTCCAATACTTTGGCCACCTCATGAGAAGAGAAGACTCCCTGGAAAAGACCCTGATGTTGGGAAAGATGGAGGCCACAAGGAGAAGGGGACGACAGAGGATGAGATGGTTAGACAGTGTCCTCGAAGCTACCAACATGAGTTTGATCAAACTGCGGGAAGCAGTGGAAGACAAGAGTGCCTGGCGTGCTCTGGTCCATGGGGTCACAAAGAGGCGGACACGACTGAATGACTAAATGATTAAACAACAAATATCACTTCAGCACAATGACTTACCCCTAGATAACTTTAAATTGCATAGTAAGAGAGAGAAGTTCTGCTTGGAAGTCATCATTCACTGTGCATTAATTCTATCAGCCACAAACATGAATTCAAACAAGTTTTTTAAAAAAACCAACAAACAAACAGGTGAAAGGACAGCATCCTCAATGCCATGGAGACAGCAATGCCATGGAGATGGCCTTGGCCTCTAAAGTCTATTCAATGGATATACATTGGGAGGACACACAAATTGGGGGCAAATACAGCAGGTACAATCCCATGATGCCCTCCACACACTCAGAATATATATTTGGATGGGTAACACAATAGCTCTTATGCAAGCACAAAATTTTAAGGCAGGTGAAAGTGGCCCCCAAATGGCAACTGTCATTTGCCCTATTTTTACTGCTATCACATCAGTCTCTAGGATCCTACACTGACAACTCAACTGACGTTCATCACACTGCAGTTAGCATTAGGAATTGGGGTTTGTGGGGGGGGGAGAGACAGAAAACAACTGAATCGCCTAATTAGGAAAAGCAAATGCATGCACATTATCGGTTTGCTCGAGTATAATGACAACAAAGAGCTTGTTGTTGTGAAAGCTCGAATGACTGTATAATTAATACAGCCTAAAGAAATAACGCTGAATCTTACAAAGTATTGTAGGTTGTTTTTCCCCCTCCAAAGAAATGGGAAAAATGGTGTTGTGTTTTTTTTTTTTTAAGAAAGCTGTTGTTAATAGAAATGTGCAGCTTTTAAAATCCCACAACAGCAATCTGCATCTTTTAGTCCTATTGGAGTAGAGTGTGGACTATTGATGTTCATATTTCTACAGACTTGATGGTGCTGTAGTTACTAGTCTTAGACCATGAAGCTGCTCAGACCCATTAGTCCATCTAGCCTAGAATTGTTGAGTCTGCCCCATTGCCTGCTGCCTGAGATCCTTTAAATTGGAGCTGCTGGGGATTAAACCTGAGACCTTCTGAGTGCAAGGCAAAAGCCTTGCCACTGGGCTACAACTCCACCTCCAACGTCTGCCATATCTGCAGGAGTAATTCTGAAGCAGTTAGAAGGGCTATTCTTAGCCTCGGATGGTTGCCAAGGACACAAAATGTCCCCGAGTGTTTAAAAATAGTACAGATGCTGTGCACGGAGTTAGAAAAGCAACCTCTTCCAAATTACCCAACTGATGGTAAGTCAACAACACCAAGACTTCAGTGAACTGGCTTTGGTGGCAAACTGAACCAGTCATCCCAAGGCAGGAATGGGTTTGAATTTAAAAGGTTCTACATTTTGCCTCCTGCAGGGCAACAATGAAGTAGTGATTCAAACACTTAATTCGCCATTCTTAAGAAAACTGTGCACTCATCTTGGAACTGGAACAAAAAGCAGCAGGAGGATGGATTCTTATTCAAATGTACATTTAAGCTTTTCTTAAATCACCTGTGAAAATACAATGTTACGTGACATTGCTTTATGGTTAATTTGTTCTTGATAGTTTATATTCCCTATATTATGCTTAAATAAGTGTTCTATAAAAGCAACTAATCAGTTTAATAAATACTGCCGAATATACTCTCCAGGCAGAGGCTCCATCATTTATATCAAGCTAGTATGTATAACAGAGTTTTATATAAAACTCTGTTTATAAAACTTACCATGTTTCCCTTTAGTACTCATGTCTACCACAAAGAACCTTTGAGATTCACTTATGGCTGGAAACAGAACTGAAGGATTGATGGATTTTATGTTTTCAACAAATGAGGAACTGGCCACTGTGTGTTTCTTCATTCTAGCATTCACAGGTGTATAGGACTGAGCTGTCAGTACACTCCATGTTATCTGAGACCAATGCAGACTTTATATGGCTTTAACATCAAACCAGTACTTATCTGGCCTTCCCCACGGCACTTTGCTCAACATTCAGTATGCTTGTGTCCTATTCAAACATTCACCGCTCCCAGGCGGTTTATATATATAGTAGTATATATAGATTTATATACTACTTAACGGGGGCGCTGTGGATTAAACCACAGAGCCTAGGGCTTGCCGATCAGAAGGTCGGCGGTTCGAATCCCCGTGATGGTGTGAGCTCCCGTTGTTCAGTCCCAGCTCCTGCCAACCTAGCAGTTCAAAAGCACATCAATGTGCAAGTAGATAAATAGGTACCGCTACAGCGGGAAGGTAAACGGCGTTTCCATGTGCTACTCTGGTTCGCCAGAAGCGGCTTTGTCATGCTGGCCACATGACATGGAAGCTGTACACTGGCTCCTTCGGCCAATAATGCAAGATGAGCGCCGCAACCCCAGAGTCGGTCACGACTGGACCTAATGGTCAGGGGTCCCTTTACCTTTATATACCACTTAATTGATGAAAAAATCCCCACCCCAAGCAGTTTAAATAAAGCAATAGAAAGTGGTATTAAAAATAAGCACAACTATATGTGTGAAGGCCCTGTGGCTACAGATGTTCACACATGGAGAGGAGCATACAACATTAGGGGCAGGGCTATTTAGCAAGCCACACTCCTTGTTCCGATGTTGTTCCATATGGGAGTGAAGAACAGCCAAAGAGAACTTAAGAGTTCTGGAGATTTCGAAAGCTGGCTCACTATTTTTTAATATTTTGGTTGGCCTAATAAAAGAACTGCCCTACTAAGGATTTTGGATTTTTTCTTATGGGCCAACATCTTATGAAAACAACTTTGCCTTTTATAAAGTTAATAGTGGTGAAAATTAATTGTGGAGCATTGTACTATTAACTGTGACTATGCTGATAGGCTGAGCAGAAAGACTTCTCCTCCTGAAGGTACCTTCAATTTACTTATGGTTCTGAAATATCCTGATGACAGTCAAAACATATATTCAGCTGATCTATAGAGGAGCCTACTGCTTGTTTAATTAGGCTTTAGCACTGAACTCCACGACAGATCGTGAAGCTGAGGTTCCAATACTTTGGCCACCTCATGAGAAGAGAAGAATCCTTGGAAAAGACCTTGATGTTGGGAAAGATGGAGGGCACTAGGAGAAGGGGACGACAGAGGACAAGATGGTTGGACAGTGTTCTCGAAGCTACGAACATGAGTTTGACCAAACTGCGGGAGGCAGTGGAAGACAGGAGTGCCTGGCGTGCTATGGTCCATGGGGTCACGAAGAGTCGGACACGACTAAACGACACAACAACTGAACTCCACCAGTGGGACTATTTACAAAAAAAGAATTAGCTTTACATTTTCTTTGTGTCTCAAAACCAAAACAAGAGTGTCTATCCCCCGATCAATAACCTGCAAATTTTAATGCTAATCTGTTTCCACACCCGGAACATACAACTTTAAAACAATTGCTTCATGAAATAAAAATAAAAGCCAAAAATTATCAGTGCTTATATCCTGATCCACAATATACATTAACCAACTGTTACATATAAATATATTATTTGGCGTGTGTGTACAGAACATGCTGGGTTATGCTTAGAGCAATGATCCATACATCCTGTGGTGGAATAACATAAGCAGTTTGTACTAGACATATATCTTCTATCAATGTTCCATAACCAGACACATTTCAACCCAGCAGGCTCACCCACAACAAATTCCTTTATCTGAAACAGCTGCGAGCCACTGGCAGCAGAGTTCAAAGGGACTAACACCCAAGTAAGTGAAGGATAACAAATCAAACCAGTAAAACAATCAAAAGCATAATGACCAGTAATAGACCAAATCATGTGATAAGGATTGACCATAGACCAGGCATGGGAAAGCTTGGCTCTCCAGATGTTTTGGAACTACGACTCCCATGATCCCTGACCACTGGCCCTGTTAGCTAGGGATCATGGGAGTTGTAGTTCCAAAACATCTGGAGAGCCAAGGTTGCCTATGCCTGCCATAGAATGTCCTACCTTGCTTGCTCTGTAACTCTGAATGGAGCAGCAAGGAAGCTCACCTTGTTGCTAGTCCCTCCAAGGGCAGCCCATCTTGTTTCACCACCTGAGGCAAAGTGAGAAGGGGGCCACCCTGACTGTGTGCCCCCTCTTGCCGCTCCCACCAAATCCTTGGGCACCAAGGAGCAGTATCTGGCAGGGATTAAACCAAAAGGTTGATGGCTCCAATAACATGATGTTGAGTATGAAACAAAGAGTGCAAAACATACAACTTTTGGAAGAAGTTCAATCAGACACTGGAGAGTCATGAACATGTTTCCAGTCACTTCAAATTTATTCCAGAAGCAGCTTTGGAAGAGAGTGGGTGGGAATTCTATCTGGACTAGGTGATACCAGGTTTGGCTCCATATACCTAGTACATTTACAGCACGTGCCTTCCCTCAAAAATTCCTGAGAACCATAGTTTACCCCTCACAAAACTCCAGTTCTCAGCATCTTGAGCAAACAACAGTTCCCAGGATTCTTGGGAGAACATCACATGCTTAAAATGTATGATGCGTACCCGGACTTTATCAGGGCAAATAGCTGGGATGTTTCACACTGGGAAAACTGGGGTGGTGAGGTTTAAACCCTTCTACCTTAACTCTGGGATTCCAAACATATCAAGAAAAAATGTAAAGAGATCACTGATCTCCACTCCCTCATCAAGTTTGGTTCTCCATTTGCGAACACCTAGGTTACTGTCAATTGAGTTTCAGTTTCTAAAAAGCACATGGGGATTATTCTTGGCTTGGAGAAGGATTTGGCCAATATTGTGGAAGTAGTAGCCCAGAGTCACAAACACAAGTGAGGGGTGGGGGTAGGCAGTTGAGGAAACAGTCCTTCTTTGAATGCAGAGTGAGATCTGTACGATTTGTTCCCATTTTCATCATCTCTGGACTGCAAAGTCACACTGGCAATATATTATTGTCAACTGCTCAAGGCAATTGTCTATTTTATAATAGCTACAGCATGCAAACTTGACAGTTGCGATTAAATGTAAAGCTCTTTTGTGTAATAGATTTTTTTTAAGAGTGCATCTGCTTCGCAATATATGAGTTCAGTCCCTTTTATACCTCATTTACACTTATCCGGCATGGATTAGTAAAGTATATTACCATGAACACGAGTGTCTTTGTAACAGAGGGATGAATTTAAATTGCTAGCATTCATTACTTTGAAAGATAATGATGGAGTCCTTGACTCCATGGGAGAAGACAGAATTGTTTTGATGAAGACAGCCCCTCCTCTTCTTAGATATTGTGCTATTAAAAAGAGTATATAAATCCTGTACCTGAATCCCCTACTGTTTCTGGTAGGGATAGGGGAGGAATTCAACTCAGTTCACATTTAAAGACAAGCTTACTCAATTCACACTTCCAAAAGCAATATGTGAAGCAAAACACAGACACATTAGAAATTAACCTTTCTCCAAATTCTGCAATGCAGCTCTTTAGCCAGGTAATCTGCACAAAAATGCACATACAGAACAAAGTGTGCATATAAATCACATATTAGTGAAAATAATATACAACAGTGCATCATATTAGGGGAAACTGCTTTGGCAAAATTGCATACAAAAATGTATATATTCACACTAAAGCAATGGTGAATTTTCAAACTCATCGTGGAAATGTGGAGAAGTGGACTGGATACAGGGGGAAAATGAGAAACAAAGAGAAACCAAAACTAACATCTTTGTCCATCCCTAGTCCCAGTCTTAGAGTAAAAAATAAAAAAAAAAATTCCTGCACAACAGAGATTGCAGCCATAGAACAGGCTGGTTTCACATGAGAGATGAGTCAGAAGAATTAATTAAGTGTTCTGTTTTCTTTTAGGAACCATAGCTGTAAACATCTCATAGGCTAAACACTAGATGGAATATTTTAGTTGAGGTTCCCTAATATCGCCGTTGTACTGCAATGCTGCCATGGAATGTTTGCAAACATTCTCTCTGCAGGCCCCTTGTTACGTATAATTAAAGAAATGTGCTGTGCAGTTAATGTTAGCAAGCAAGAGGAAGGTTTCGTGGAACCCACTGTTGGGAAAAGAGGGACTTCCACAAGGAACTTGGTTTCCTATGAGTTGGTTCTGGGGTATTAAATCTCATAGCCTAGAAGAAAATGTTCTGAAACTGCTGAGTGTTATGATTAATGGTTTCTTTGGAACTTAGGTGTGGACATGCTGAAAAGTTAAAATGAGAATCAGACTGATGCAAAACAAAATACTGAAGTCAATAAAAAGAAAATGGAGGTCAGGGCTTTGGGAAGGTATGGAAAGCATGTTGTGTGTGCACCCATGAGTGCTGCTCCTGATAATTAATGCTTTGATCATCCATTGTGTTCCACAAGTAAAGGAAATTATGGGAGGTATTCAACTAAGTTTTACTCAGAGCAGACTTAGGATTTAGCTACATTACTAAAGAAATAGTATTTTATATGTGTTATGACATGGTGACACCAGTTGGACTGTGATGGCCCTAACTTAAGTCAAATTTAATAATTTCACTGCATCTGCTCTGTGAAAAACTTGGTTGGATACCAGTCCCAATCTCCTTCTCAATATATAATTTTAAATAGATTGCCAGTCAAACTGTGCCAGTTCAAGGGATGTGGTGAGATTCTGATCTCATCTGCACTATACATTTAAAGCAGTGCCATACCACTTTAAATAATAATAATAGTAATAATTTTTATTTGTACCCCGCCCTCCGCGGCCAAGACTGGGCTCAGGGCGGCTAACATCAGGTATAAAAACAATTGATTAAAATACAACTTAAAAACAGGATTAAAATACAACTTAAAATGCAGCCTCATTAAACCGTCTTGACTTCCCCCTCAATAGTCATGGGAGCTGTTCAGAGAAAGCTGTTCCTCCCACTGAACTACCCTTTCCTAAGGTTCATGGGAAGAGGGATTGAGTGTTAAATTACTCTGGAAATTGCCCTCTGTGATATGGCAATAGGCCCATGGCACCTGCTGCTTCTTTGGTGGCCAATGACCAATGTCAGTCAGTATTTCTCACTTCAGGATGCAAAGTTAGTGAAGGTAATCTCTCTGGAAAGGAAAGGCTCTTCAGGAGGGGATCAAAAGCTACTGGAAGGTTGTCTCTGGAATTTTCAGAAACAATAGTTCTATAGTTCCAGACTCAAAATTCTGGAGGATGAGGAAGGAAGGGTCAAGGGTTCCTGTTGCTGTTGACTTTGTAGGGATTCTTTTCCCTGGCTTATCCTAGGCCCCAATGGTTGCTCAGCCCTGTTTACAGACTCACATGCATTATTGATACTCTCTCCTTCACTTGAATATAGGTTGCACTCAATTATATCTTAGAAAGTGTTACAGTTGCAGTAAGAGGACTAAATAATTCAAGTATGAGCATCGGGAAATGCAGCCACCATAAAACCAACCTAAAAAGGCTTTTGGAAGGCAGATAACATGGATTTGGCAGCCCATATAATGAAAATTATGCTGTCACCTAGCAATTCCCTAAATATTCTTTAAAAAGAGGTTGTTATTTTTTTTGCTCACTAGACAGTATCCTCACAAAACATCTTGTAAACAAGAGGGTTGGCAGGCAGATACTTTCCCCAAGAGGACAACAGCGAGAATAAATTCCTTAATTCCTCCATAGGCATATGGGTAGAGTGAGGTGATCCCCTCAGGCAACAGATTTTGAGTGTCAACAAATGGTTAATCATTTAATAACAGTACTGTGTTTTTCCTGCTAGGGAATGCCCTTGTGGGATTGTATGCCTGAGGTGTCAAAATAAATTTGCCAGTATTGGGCAGTACATGCCATGGCTGAGGAGGTTGGAGATGAGTTTATTTGCTGCTCTCCATCAGGCACCAGAATGTCTTCAGCCAGCTCTGGTGTTATGTAGTGCTCTGCTATACTTTGCAGGAGAGGGTATTGCAATATCTTTTCTGCACTCTCATGAGCACTGCACATGATACATTTGTCGTATAGTCACAGTATGAAACATTTCCCCTGTCATGGCTTACCCCCACGGCTGCAATAATGAGATCACATGTGGACTGGCCGAGTGTTATGGCACCAGCATAATCCAAATTCAACAATCCAAACTAACAGGACAATCCAAACCCGAGATCCACAGGGATGAGGAGGTTTGGATTCAGGTTTTGGCAAACCAGGCTGAAGCAAGGCTTCACTGGCATATGCCCCTCACCCTGGCTGAGCCAGAGATATATTGGGCTTAACCAAACTCAGCTAGGACTCAGCTAAAAGGGACTCCTGACCATTAGGTCCAGTTGTGACCGACTCTGGGGTTGCGCGCTCATCTCGCATTATTGGCGAGGGAGCCGGCGTACAGCTTCCAGGTCATGTGGCCAGCATGACAAAGCCACTTCTGGCGAACCAGAGCAGCACATGGAAACGCCGTTTACCTTCCCGCTGTAGCGGTCCCTATTTATCTACTTGCATTTTGACGTGCTTTCGAACTGTTAGGTTGGCAGGAGCTGGGACCAAGCAACGGGAGCTCACCCCGTCACAGGGATTTGAACCGCCAACCTTCTGATCAGCAAGCCCTAGGCTCAGTGGTTTAACCACAGCGCCACCGGGGTCCCTTAGGACTCAGCTAGCAGACTGCAAATAGGGCCTTCTGGGTAGGATTGTACACAGCCTTAGGCTGCTTGGAGGGAGGTGGGTGTACATACACACATTAAATCAACCAAAATATAAAATTTACCTTTGCAAACATCACATAAACAGCTTGACAAAGTTTGAACTAGTGAAGGAACAGAGGAATGGGGAAGATGAAGAAACTGGACTGGATGGAGGTAAGCAGCTCGGAATTTTGGTGACAGCAGAGTCTCTTTTTCCAAGAACTGAAGCTGAAATACTCAGACACCCAAGTTCTGTGCCAACTTCCCAGCACCAAATGAATGTACATCTAAGAATATCCTCTGCTCTGTTTTCTTTGTCCTAGCATTGCTCAATGGAATGGTTTGTATGGGATTCTGTTCCACCATCACCCAAATCCAGCAATGTCCTGCAGTCCGGGAAGCTCAGAAGCACACAACGGCTTTCATACTAGGAGCTGCCCATCCTCCCATATTGATCAAGGCAGCCACTGTAGGTCAATAATTCTCCATGAGGATATTGCACACAGTGCTCTGGAACAGGGAAACCAATGTCATTTGCTAATTTCATTCATTCAAGTGTTGTGCATAGCAGTGTGCACCAAAGGGCACATTCCCCATAAACATGTGCTTATAAGCAGCATTCACTGCCCTGCCCCAGGATGAATGATTGTGCGCCTGGGGGAAGAAATCATTTCATTTCAGTGCCAACTGGTTTTTAATCCTTATCTAAATTGAGCTTCAGGGTGGTTAATCTTTTCAGTCGTAGGAGAAGGCAAGTATGAGAGAGGCTGCAGCCATTTCTGGGTCCCATTATCAAAGTACACAGGTACTTCGAGTCAACTCGAAGTCTCTTGCTCATTTTTCTTGAAATTGGTCCAATGAGAAATGCTAGTTAATGGCAACAAATAGCTAAAAAATAAATAAAAATGCACACTTAACTTCAGTAATAAGCAAAAAACAAAAACAAAACCCAAAATCTATTGGATACAGCCACTAGAAAGATTTCTCACCTACTTTTTTCCCATTCTCTCTTTGAGCTAAGTAGGAGAAGTATTCAAACAGGCAAACAATTATTTGTACGCTTAAACCAGACAGTTTCTGACACATATCAACCCAGAAGTAAGCCCAATTGCTCCCAGGAAAGCATGTATACTATGTAGCATTAAAAGCATCATTTGCGTGACAAAGCTCCCAGAAATCCCCCCTAAATAACTCACAACTCACACATTATTTTAGGTTTGGGTTTTTGGCATTGTTTTGGCCACAACTTTATTTAAAATACAATTTTATTCTGAGTGTTGGCTTAGGCTTTGGTTAATCCATCTGTCCTCTCTATGGGACAGGACCATTTCGATCTGACCCACGTTGGGTCAGGACCATTCCATCTGCCCCGCTTGGGGCAGGACCAATTCCATCTGGCCCATTTGGGACAGGACCATTCCATCTGACCCCCTTTGGGTCAGGACCAGCTCCGACTTACCTATGGGTAGGTAAGTCAAGTAAACACCCCAAGTGAGTGGAGGTACTGTTCAACAGACACTCTCCCCTCGACCCCGGAATGTTCCCCAAGGCTCGGCTCTGTAATGGCCCATCATCCCCGCCTGGCGGGTATGTGACTAGAGTCCCTGAGCCCCAGGATTCCTTTAACGGAATACTTCTATGAGGAGCAAAATAGGGGGGTAGGAAATTTAAAGCCAGGCCCCTCCTATAACCAATTTATTAACCCAAGCCTAATGGCCAACCTAACAAGTTGTGACAATTGGCTAAGTAGGCAAAAACCAAATGGCAGCAGCTAATCAGCCAAGTGGCAAAATTCCTACTGGGCCCCTGAATACAGACGACCCCTGGAAAGGCAAAGCAATGTCAGGCTAAGGCCTATAGAAAGCGGCGGGTGGGCGGGAGATTCAAAGGCTATTCGAGAGTGGGCTAGAAACGAAAGTAACTGGGCTTAAGTAAGGTCAGCCTGTCAATCAAATACAGCTACATGCCCCCATGACTCAGTCTAAACTACAGCCCACCCCCTCCCAGATTTCTTTAAGCTCTTCCACAATCCCCATTACCCTCTATGGAGGGTAATGGGCTTTAAAGTTTTTAAGTTGTATTTGAGCTTGCTATTCCCTTCTCTCTCCCGTTCCATTTTCCATGTGTCTCATGTCCTTAAGATAGTAATCTGGAGAGCTGAGGCTGTCTTGTTACTTATTTCTGCAAGCTACTCTGCATAGGAGACAACTCCTAGGGGCCAAGGTCCCTTCGGCCTCCCCCAATAAAATATTTGAGTGGTCCAGACCCCCCAAAGTTGATGGGAATTGCCAGGGCCGTCTTAAGCCCACCCAGCGCCCTGGCGCTAGGTCCCTCCAGCGTCCCCCTCCAGCGCCTCTCCAAGGGCCCGGGAGTGCCAAGTGGACCACAGCAGCAGTGGGAGGCCACCTCCGAGGACTTCACGCTGCATCTCCTTCTCGTTTCCCCAGCACTGGGTTCCGCTCAGTCAAGCTTTGCCACCAGCGTGCGCACCGTGGGACCAGCAAGAGCTGCTTGGGCGCTGTGCGCATGTTGGTGGCAAAGCTCGATTGAGCGGAACCCAGCGCTGGGGAAACGAGAAGGAGGTGCAGCGCGGAGTTCTCAGAGAAGGAGTGCAGTCCTGGCCAGATCGCCGGAACCCTGCACTCACTTGGCGCCCTTCCAGCGCCCGGCGCCGTGGTTCTACGTGCCACTAGCCTCTATGGCTAGGACGGGCCTGGTTATCGCCATTCAAATGGAGTGTGTGCCGTGTCATGTGATTGATTTTTCAGGGAGGGGCTTACCTGGGTCCCCCCCCAATATTTTATTCAAGTTGGCAACCCTACCCTGGGAGCCTTTCTGACAAAAGGACAGGGTAATAACTGCCTTAAAATAAATAGATGTTACTTTACATTAAAATCCTACCCGGACTAAAAATCAAGTGACTGGTATTTGGACCCTTCTAATAATGGTGTCTATTTGACCCACTAAAAAGAAAAAAGAAAGATTGTAGTTTTATGGAATATTATTCCATAATCATGTTCATAACCCCAAAGGCTGATCTTTCCTGGTGTCAAAATATGAGGCCTCTGCACTCAGACAGAATATTCAAGATTCCAAAGATTGCTATTGACGTACATGCTATGATGTTGGAGTTTGAGTAGGCAGCCAACGATTACTAGGCAGCTAATACTGAAGAAGGGGCAGGTGGGGTTCATCATCCTGGGATGGTAGCCCATCTAGGAGAAGGAAAAGTCTGATCCTACACCTCCGCTGCCTTGCAGGATATCTTCGGGAGAAAAACAGGTTAAGGAGTAAGCCCTACACAAATCTGGAGTGGAGTCTGTAAGATGGTTGGATGGTGCCTTGTACGGGTCTTTCCAGCAACTCCTACCGGTAGTATATATCAGTAGCCACTAGATCCAATGGTGTATCCCCCTCCCCACAAAAAATCTTCCAGTACCTTATTAAGTGAGAATTCCAGCCTATGCTAGTGACTGTGAAGACAGTAGTTTTCCACTTTAACCATCAGGGTGTATAAGGATGTGATCTTGGATAGGTGGAGTTTTCCATTGTTTGGTTATTACTCTTGATTTTGGCATAACAGTCCTGCTCCCTGTTTTGATAAGAAGGAACAGGATAGATCTAATGTTGTATGTACTGTACACTGATTCCCAAACAAGCTGTGGGGACAAACTGGATTCAGAGCAAACAGGAGTGTGTGCACAGCCTCAGTGAACAGTATTTATGGAGATGACCTTCAGCTATATTCCACCCTATAATTCTATGGAGAACAGTAACAGCTCTCTGTAATGCTCTTGTCATATACCACAAGAGGTGGGAAAGGGGGGTGAATAAATTTCCCTGATGATTCTAAGGGAACAACAGAGGGATAAAGAGGGGAACAGAAGAAGAGAAGCATTTTGGCCAACAATACAGCTTGATAGCTCTTCTCAACCTCTAATGAACTAACATTTGCATACTACATGGAGCCCAAATAAGGGAACTTGAAGCCACTTTGCCTTAAATATGCCCAGATGCTTGGTGAGGATGTGATCCTGTATGATTTAGGAGCAAAGGAAGGAAGATTATCTGGGAGGTAGAGAAAGAAATGGAGGAAGCCTTTTCTTATCAACTGATTGTAGATCTCTGTTTGGCACTTTATTCTGCAATTATGCGATGGCAATTTCCCCCTGCACTGCCCTTGACCAAAGTCCCCTAATTAAATCATGGAGCGGACAGTTCTGTGCAGCTCTTTCCTCACCTAACCCCCACAAAATATGCATCTATTAGCTCTACTCCACAAGATACCTACTTACTCTGGAGGAATCCTGTGTACTTTAATGAGATTGCTCAAGACTAATTGGGTACTTGACCTTCGGAAAAATTATTAGTACTCTTCCTGCGAACTTCACTGTGGGTTTTTATGAACTCGGAAATATTGGACTGATTTCACATATTCTTTTTGAGTCAGAATTCATCTGCCATATTCCAATGGGAATTTCACCCCATAACCAAACAGAAATTGCCCCCAATACTAATGAGACTAAATCTGTGTCTCTGTCTTGATTGGGAACTAAGTTGTTGATTTTTGTAACTGACAACCACTGCAGCAAATGTAAGGATCAAGAACCCGGACATGCCAGCATGGAGAGAAATATTCTTGATTTTTTTTTTAAATGTTCAGGTATAGTTAGGAAGGTAACTCACCCTGAGTGATACCATTAGTTCATCAAGCTCCCTGCTGACTACACACTAACTGGGAACGGCTCTCCAGGGTTTTAGACTGGAAACATTCAAAGCCCTACCTGGGTATTGAACCTTCTGCAAGGTCGTCCTAGGTTCAACCCCTGTCTGGGGTTTGGCCTGGAATCTCCAGGAATTAACCTCCACCCACAGGAATCCCTTAAAGCCAATCCCATATAACTGACCAGCTGCCGTTGCTGTCTCACATTGTTGAGTGCTAGTCAGGAATATGAACAAGATGGTCCTGCCATTCAGAAAAGGCCACATCCACAGAGGGTTGTTGATCGCTTCTGCTGTGGACTTGAGCAGTGCAACTTCCTTAACTGCAAGGGCAGTTTCAGTGATTGCAGGTACTGCAATCTTTGCTTACTGTCAATCTCTGTTATACGTAGATAGCGCTATGTCATATGAAATGCTGCTTTTTAACTAAATCTTTAAGACAGGTGCTATAGATACCAGCATAGAGAAGTCCATTGCACATGGGCAGAGAGACACGAGCCCACACATCTAGTCGCTCAGTGAAGGGCCACCTTTTTAGGATGTGACTTATAAAGTACCATTCCATTCATTTTAATGGGCTCGTGGCTGGAGCAGTGCTTGCTGGCGTGTGAACTTGCAGTACCTATTCAATATTAAATATTTACAGGTATGACTATCCCCACCCCCCACCCCAAAAGTGTTAGGGTTTCACATTTTGTCCTTAGGAAAACTGGCCAATGCTAGTCATGTATATCTCTCTTGCTATTTGTTTAGCATTGGCATTTTGATGGCTAGCAGCATAAATGACAGCTTTATTATATGATGTACTTCTCACAAGCAATGGGACTTGCTTCCTTGTGTTTCTACTCAATTTAAAATGTGTTTTAGATGACATGAGTATTTTATGGCCATGAAATGTCAGCCATTGATGATTAAGATACACTTTTACACAGAAACCACTGATTCTTTTAGGGAATGTGGAAATCAATAAAAATAGCATTAGCTCTCAGCAATATATACCCCACAGTTACAGTATGTCATGATTAGGAAAGGTAAGCTGCAATCCTATACATGCTTATGTTAGAGCAACTCCCACTGAATTCCGTAGAACTCACTGTTGAGTAGATAGGATTATTTTGTTTAGGATTATTGTGTTAGAGTTGGACCAATAATTCTACTTAGAGTAGTCCCTTTATAAGATGAATGGCCTTGACTATTGTTTTCAGTGTGTCTACTCTGAGTTATGAACTATAAATCCTCTTGGGCAAGAATTGAACAAGAATTGAGAGATGCCATCACCTACTTGGAGAAAGTAAGAAGGTGGGTGGACTCAGGGAGAAAAACTGATGGAGGTGATTTCAAACCAAGGATGGGGATAAATACGGTTTGGTTCACATTTTAATACAAATGCATCTAATTTGCAGTTCACAAAACACTGTGCAAACTGACTCACAGCTATCCTTCAAATTATGCCCTCTGAATTTTGCTATGTCCTCCAACCAAAAGAATGTACATACAGTCATACCTCGGTTTAAGTATGCCTCGGTTTGAGTATTTTCAGTTTAAGTACTCTGCGGACCTGTCTGGAACGGATTAATCCACTTTCCATTACTTTCAATGAGAAAGTTTGCTTCAGGTTAAGTACGCTTCAGGTTAAGTACAGACTTCTGGAACCAATTACACTCATACCTTGGGTTAAGTACGCTTCAGGTTGAGTACTTTGCGGACCCGTCTGGAACAGATTAACCCACTTTCCATTACTTTCAATGGGAAAGTTCACTTCAGGTTAAGTACGCTTCAGGTTAAGTACAGACCTCCGGAACCAATTGTGTTTGTAAACCAAGGTACCACTGTATTAGCGGAAAGTGTGTGTAAAAATACATATAATCACAAAAATAACATTATATTGGAGGAAATTGCTTTCAAGAATGGGCAAATGCACACTACAAAATGCTGGTGAATTTTCATGTTTCCCTCCATCATTTTGACTTGGTGCATGCACACTTAGTCCCAAGTGTGATGACGGATGAGTGCAAATATAATATAGCTATGTGGCTTTAATAGAAAGACTGTGTTTTTAAGGGGGGGGAGGGAAATTTCAGAGGTATTTTTTGAACAGGCCTACACAGCTTGTGATCATACAGGCCAACTGCCAGCCACCAGTCATTCATTGGCCTTTCATAACAACACAGGGGTTGTTTCTGGAATGCCAGGCAGGCAGGAAATAAAAGAGGAAATTTTATCAAGGCTGTGGTAATGGCTGGTTCCATTCGGGAGGTCTAAAGTTATTCCTGACTGTTTATAGTAAAGAATGGCTGCAGCTCTGCCCATCAGTTCCAGAAGATACCATTTCTATCGTAGTTAAAGAAAACCTGAATATATATAAAACAGTGATCAAAGTACAGTTCATAAACAATAATTGGGAAATAAATAGAGTGGCGATTTCATAAGAAATGAGTTTTGCAAAAGAACATTAGTCTGATGGTATTTCTACAGCTGCACATGCTCCTGCAATATATTTTGGGGCTATGCAAATAAGTCAAAAGAGAAAGGAAGAAAGAGAGAAAAGGGGAATGCAGATTTCATCATGAGCAGAGGAGAATATTTAACCGGAAAGCGCTCATTTTCAGACATCTGTTTTTTAAAAAAGTACCTCGTGAGCCTGACAGAGAAGAAATATGAGCATTTGGGAACCCCAACACCGAAGCTGGAATTCAATCAGGGTATTGTTAAGTCTGGAGAATTGGTTTCATTCTCAACTGTGAAGAAAAGAGTGAGGTAGAAACAGAGGATGCATACAAATATAATTGGGAGCAGGAAAGAAAATGGGTAGGAAGAGCACAAAGGGAAACTCATCTGAGGAACATGTAATCCACATCTAAGAGTGAGTGTATCCGCAGTTATCCAGTGAAAGTGTAATTAGTAATCATATATCACAGTAAGGATGTTCACGTCTGCTACAGTATCTCCTATAGAGACAAAATGGACACTGTTTCTCCCATTCCACTCCATCACCTGGAAGGGAGTGAGTTCATGCCTGTCCTTTCCATCGAGCTACCCCACCTCGAATGTCCCACACATCCATCCTGACAATGTAAATGTAAGGTGCGACATATGTGTGTGGGTCAAAATAACACAAGAGGAATTTCCCCCACCCTTGAGAGCCAATCACCTGATTTTGGCCTATGGACATTGGATTTTACATGCATAGGCCAAATGTGTACATCATCTCCTCCATGTCACTCTGTCAGAACATTGGTGATGAGGCCGAGGGAGGTGGTGGCAAAGGAAGGCAGGTGATCCCTTGCTCCCTTCCATGCTATAGGCTGCTTCGGGGGGGGGGGGACTATAATCCAACCTGGTCCATAATTGATATGAAAAGGAGTTTTCCTGGCACTGCCACATTATTTATAATCTGGAATTGCCTCATTAAAGGGTTTTGTTTTGGGGTTGTTCTTGTTTTATTGCATGGGATCTCATATTAAAGGGTTTTGTTTCTTGTTGTTGTTTTTTGCATGGGGTCTCATTCATTTTCCTTCAGAAATCCCAAGGCATTGTGCTTCATCTGCCGGCTGGTGAATCCAGCCCTGTAAACCATAAGCCTCGTAAAGAATCCCAGAGGGGAGAGAGAACTCTGTGCTTGCCTCTAGGCGTGTGGCTGTTTGCACCTGCCTTGCCTCACTAGTCCTCCTGAGCCCCAGGAGGATCAGAAGGGAGATGCTGTCAAACTGAGAGAAGAACTTTCTAGTCTCGTTCTAAAAGTGGGGATGGGAATTAGGGACCAATGCCATCCGCCTGCAGGATACTTTCAGTATGTGAGCAGTTGCTGCACTGCCTTCAGCACTCTATCCTGTAATGAAGACATCTGCTCGGAGAGAGGCTTTTTCCATCTTGCTTCTTCTGCCTTGAGACTGCTAGGTTTAGGAGTCGCCCTTTCCCTGCTCAGTATATGGGATTCTTTTTACACTGCAGGAGAGTGCGATGTCTGAAACAGAAGGGTTGCATCAGCAGAGCACCAGTTTTAAATGCAGAAGGTTCCACTTTCAATCCCCACCATGGGACCCTGTCTGAAGTCCTGGAGAATGATGGCCAGTAAGCATAGATAGCACTGAGCCAGGAGAACAGTGGTCTGACTCCGTATAAAGCATC
Organism: Zootoca vivipara; assembly: GCF_965207765.1. Lineage (NCBI taxonomy): Eukaryota > Metazoa > Chordata > Lepidosauria > Squamata > Lacertidae > Zootoca > Zootoca vivipara. Next base: position 31,521,937 of record NC_142587.1, on the reverse strand, counting down.
TTCTTCCTATGTTCCTAAGTGCCTAATGACTATCATGCCTTTTCTTCTAGGGATAGATTTGGTATCCCAGTGAGCATGGGGTAGCCTCATCTGGGCTAAAGTGGGGCTTTTAGTTGGACATCTTGACTGTATTGGTGCCTAGGAGGGATCGTCAGGGTAGTGTCTTCTAGTTGTTGGACCACAACTCCCATCAGCCACAGCTAGCATGGCCAAAAACAAAACAAAACCAGGGATGATGGGAATTGTAGTCCAACCACAGCTGAAGGCATAGGCGCCAACTCCTGGGGCCATGGGGGCTTCAGCCCAAACAATAAAATATTTGCCCCCAAAGTTGATAGGCATTGCCATTCAAAGCATGTGTATGCACCTTGTCATGTGATTGATTGTGTGGGACAGGGCTTACCTGGGCCCGCACAATATTTTATTCAAGTTGTTACCCCTGGCTGAAGGAGACCACATTGGCTAGCCCTAGTGTAGAATAATACAGTATGCTTGGTTGGAAGTTTCTGCTAAGAGCAGTTCAATTGTGTTAGTTTTCTCTTTTCTGTGGGAACAGGGGCATAGCATCTCCTATTGCTGCCCGGGGTAGGCATGCATACACCAGGTGGAGGGCATGCATGCCAGGGGTGGACATGCATGCCAGGTGGTGGGGCATGCCACTAGGCTGGGAATGCCGTGGGGCGCACACATGCACCAAAGCCCAGTGGAGGAGAGGGGCAGCGAAGTGGCTTCTGCCTCTCCTCCTCTCTGCTGCTTCTGCCCCTCAGTCAGGCTTGACCCAGAAGTGAAGCGCTGGCCGGCTGGTGACTGCACCCTCCCCCTCCCTCTCGGCTGGCCCAGGGGTGCCCCTAAGGAGAAGGAGCCACTGCTGACACACACACACACACACACACACACACACACACAGCTCCAAAGACCAGGCCCTGGTGTGGCTTACCTCAAAAAGGGAGTCTCGTGGTTGCACCTGGTTGCACCTCCCCCCCAAAAAATGTGCCCCCCCCCAGCCCCCCATGCTATGCCGCAATGTAGGAAAGCTATCTGATTATTAAGTGTCTTCATAGGAAGTACTAAACAAATTGCTTAAAACGGTGCAATGTTGATATTATTGGCATTGGGTATTGTTAATTGACTCATCAGTATATTTCATGCACACTCAGACTTTTGATATCTGTCGTAAATGAATTGTAATGGTTGGAATGTCAATGGTAGGTCACAGCGCATCCGTTTTATTTGCTGTTGCTAATGCACTTGACTTCTGTGAACTGTTTTGAGCAGAAGGTATCTGTGGAAAATGTGCTATATAAACAGACTGACTCTTCACCATGACTGAGAAAGCAGCAGGCATGGCGTGGGCATGGAATCTCACAACAACATTGCTCCCACTGGGATTGGAGACAGCACACACATTTCCCTGCCTGCTCTGTGCTGGCGCCATTATTTCACACATCTGCAGGGAAGTTAAAGGAGCAGCCATGGCTGAGGATGAGCCACAAAGATGCCCAAATCAGAACCAGAATCAAAGGCAGAGGGAAACTTTCTTTTATCCATATTGGATCAGAGCCTTGAACCATGAAAGTGACTGTAAAGATGAAGAAAAAAGAAAACAGTCATATTCCTGATCTAGGCTGTGTATGCATTACTGGCTTAAAATGCAACTAGGTTGTGGTTTTTCTCAAATTGGATCAAAGCTGTTCTGGGAAAACCACAACAGTGCTATGTTCTTTAGTATGTTTTTAGTTTACTGATGTTTTTTTTTAATGTTAAAATTGTTGTTTTAAACTGTTTTAACCAATAGTTTTATAGCCCCCCTCCCTGTAAACAGCTTAGAGTCTGAGTTGCTTTTTTAATTTTTCGTTTACAGTTGAGCAGCGTAGAAATTTTTGTGAATTACGGTAAATAAAAATAAATGGCAGGATAGTTACAGGATAGATATGGATTGTGGATAATGTCTTCCAAACTAGAAGGGAGGATGCACTGGATACAGAGAAAACAGGAGTGTTTACACAGCCTTAAATCAACGGTGTGTTGTTTATTTAAATTTGATTTTGAGGAACTGATTGTAATTGGAATAGATCACAGTCATATACAACCAAGCTGTGGGAGGTTTTTATTTATTTATTTATTTATTTATTTATTAAAATACATTTTGGATCAGCCAGACTTGCATGTTACCTTGTCAATGGATGGAAATTAGGATAGAGGCTTTCCGCTTAAAAATGGCGTTCCACTTTAGAAACTATGAAACTGCAATTACAGTGTCCGCAACACTGGTATCTAATGAGGTCCCCGCCTCCATCGCACCTCAGATATTGCTGTATTACAGTTCCCATCACCTCTTGATTATTGGCCATGTGCATTGGGGTTGATGAGAGTTGTAATCCATGAACATTTGGAGTCACCATGTTGACTCCCTCTAGTCCATACTATAGAAATGCTTTCTTTATTACTGTTTCCCCCTTTCCTCAACTTTAAACTAAAGATGATGTGGAGAGAGAGAGAGAGAGAGAGAGAGAGAGAGAGAGAGAGAGAGAGAGAGAGAGATGGAGAGACTCAGCAGGAGAGAGTACACATCTGTCCAGCTGGGACTTGGAAACCAGGGACAAGTTGTTAAAGCTTCTTTTGTGGCTTCTCCTGAATGTCACAAAGGGACCCTAATGCATCTGTTAACAGCTAGTGAGATGACCCAAACTTCCTGCTTTCAGGCTTCCTTACTTAAGTGGATGGAATTGGTTTACCTCTACTGCCTTACTTTGAAATGCTAGCCTGGAAAATAACCTATAGCCACTGATTAAATGTGTGCGCAAAATGTTGGATTTGGAAATGAAGTTCTGAAATGTCATGGGAGTGAAGTGGCAGGGCTTCTATAGAACCAAAGCAAATAGTCTTGGACTAGGCTAGATCTCCATTGTTGTCATAGACATAAAAATGATCTTAAGCAACAGGGGAAAGGTGAATAAATTCCCGCAATAGGCACGAATCACAGTTCTCCCAAGACAGAGCACCGGATGGCATTTTGTCAAGAAATGGCAAGTTGTGGTGTTCTGTTCATTCCCCTCTCCTATAAAAAGAGTCAACACTAAAAGGGACACTAATATAGCAATGTAAAGTTCAAATTTGACTTTCTGCATTAAGTGACATGTAATAGTTCTCAGTCAGACAGCTAACATTTCTGTGGGCACAAATGTGGTTTTTTTCTCCTTATTATAGAGGTGTCAGAATGTTTGGGAAATCTACATTTCAAACACTTCCTGTTTTGTATGGTCACTTCTCACCTCTTTCCTTAGTACCCATGGAAAGCCTTTCTACTTTGAACCTTTTGTTATCTGAGGCAGCATCTCTATTCCCCTCCTGACCCTTTCATATTAAATGTTTGTAATACAGTGGTACCTCGCAAGACGAAATTAATTCGTTCCACGAGTTGTTTCATGTTGCGATAATTTCATCTTGCGAAGCGCGGTTCCCATAGGAATGCATTGAAATTTAATTAATGTGTTCCTATGGGCAAAAAAAAGGTCCGTCCCTTGCTTCCCCTCCCCCCAGCTCGCCCTCCAGCCTCGCGTCCAGCGCGCTCGCTTCCCCTTCCCTCAGCTCGCCCTCCAGCCTCGCGTCCAGCGCGCTCGCTTCCCCTTCCCTCAGCTCGCCCTCCAGCCTCGTGTCCGGCGCCAACTCACCCTCCGAACCCAGGAGCAGCCACAGCAGCCACACAGCCGCTTCGGAAAGTTTTATGGCTCTGCTGAGAGCCTGCGCCTCTTGGCCCAAGCCCGGCCCAGGCCCAGGTGGCTGTGCGGACGGGGAGAGGGAAGCAGGAGGAAGGCCAGGGAGAGGCTTCCTCCCTCCTTCCCCAGCAGCCGGACCCTTGTGCCCAACCAGACAGACAGCCTGCCTGCCGTCTATGCGCTCACTCTCCCATTCGTGCGCAGTCTCTGGAGCACAGGGTGGTGAGGCCACTACTTCGTCTTGCGAAACACGGCCATAGAACAATTCATTCTGCGAGTCTCCCAAAAAATCGTTGGACGAGTTTTTCGTTGGACGAGGCATTCATCTTGCAAGGTACCACTGTATATTCAATGTTTTAATGTTTGACATTTTTTTGTGTTTTTATATGTGTTGGAAGCTGCCCAGAGTGGCTAGGACAACCCAACAAGATGGGCAGGGTATAAATTATAATATAATAGATAGATAGATAGATAGATAGATAGATAGATAGATAGATAGACAGATGATACATACATAACTTTTTTACTACCGTGTTTCCCCGAAAATAAGATACTGTCTTATATTTATTTTTCCTCAAGAAGACACACTATGGTTAATTTTCAGGGGATGTCTTATTTTTATTACGCGTCCAGCCTCGCCTCTTCCTTGGCACCCTCCAGAACTACACCTATCACTATGTCTTATTTTCGGGGTATGGCTTACATTGCGCAAATGCTTAAAAGTCCTGCTACGGCTGATTTTATGGGTATGTCTTATTTTCGGGGAAACAGGGTAGTATCAAAACATACAAAAGCTAAAATATACAGAGTGGTACCCAACATCAGTCATACTTGGGTCTATGGGTTCACCCTGAGCAAGACCTGTTGGATATTGCCTGCATTCCATATAAAAGCTACTTTACTGTAAGGTAGAATTTGTAATAGGCAGAACATTTAACCATTTGAATTGGTCATAATAACCCAGTGACAAACAGTTCTTTATAAAAAAACAACAACTACTGGGTTGCATATTTTATTAGAAAGTAGGATTCCCTACATAGTGAAGTGTTCGGTGCTTCTATGAATCCAAGCGCAGAACATGAGAGAGACATGTCAGCTGGACAACAGTTCAATAGGCTGATGTATTATTAGGGGTTTTTATTGGGTTGGTTGTTGCTGCTGCTGCTGAAGTTACTTTTTTGTATCTTCATTTTGTATCTTATGATTGGTGTATAAATTGTTCAATTTAGTACGTACCTTTTGATGTTTCGTTTGTTATGATATGTTTGTAGTTATGTGATTTTTCATATGTTCTCAGCTACTTTCAGCATGGTTTTAACCTTGGAAAGGCAGCGTGCAAATAAAATGATTGATTGACTGATCATTTAAAAAAAAATTATGGACCTCTGTTTAACATGGTTCCTTGGAGCCATTCCAAACTGCAGGGCAAATGACCCATCACATGGTCTCCTGAAGATGCAGATAAAACTTAAGACCTTGAGCTTCCAGTGGAAAGATGAATCTTGGTAAGAAAATATGGAATGTGCATTTCCTGATGAATGACTGAAACAAACAAACAAAAGATGGAGTGTGCAGAAAGCACTGGGGCAACTGGCATACTGTATTCAGTCAAAGTAATGTATTTGATTCATTTTTCTTCAGGTAAAAGCAAAGTTTGCCGAGCAAGGGAACCATCTGCTTCAGCCTTAGAATTGACAAATAGCTAATTATCTTTTTCTCCCGTAACAACAAATCAACGGGGGTGGCTTGTGCAACCTGCATACAGCATGCACTCCTCTGATTCATGTTGCTTAATAGGTGCATATTAAGCATTTGTTCTCTTTCGAACAAATGAGACAAAATGTGGTGTGCCAAGCCAGAGCAGAGACAGGCAAAAGAAATGTGTGTATCTGTGCATGTCTTGTGCAACCAAATCTGGGTGGAGTCATGCAGATCACTCATATGCGTTTACATGGTAGATGGAATTTAAATTTATCCAGAGTTCAAATGAAATGCCAGGATAGGCAGAGCCTGATTTCAGAAATTGCAACCATGTTATGGACTTTGCAGAGTAACCACCTATATCCAGAGGGTGAAACCCATTTCTTTCTCATATTTGTATCTTGATTTTTGCCCAGCAGAATCCCCCACCATTGCAATAACCAACCAACCAACCAACCAATTTCAAAGTAAAAAAATAAAATAAAAAATGGAGCAGCTACAACTATATAAATGTATACACCCCTGGTTTACCCTATTCCTCCACCAAATTGTTCAGGGTGGTCTACATGGCAAGTATCTCATATCTGTTGGCATCCATCTGTCTTGAGAGACAATGGAGTGTGCCTCCAGGGGTGAAGTCAAACCACTATGTTAGCAGCACTGAAGTGACCTCCTTGAGCTCAAGCCAGGGCAGTGTGCATGGATGCCTTGGTTTGCCAAACAACAAGACTCCTCTCTCGACCTCCCTGCTCTAATACTCTGTTCAGCCATAACATACTGACCATAATATTATGATACAGCAAGCATCATAATCAAAATTGCAGGGTGAGGAATCCAGTGGTACTGCTCTACTAAAATGCTTCTAACTTACAGTCAGCTGTGCTTTCCCACCTCTACACAAGCACAAGAGATGTAAAATAAAAAAAATTCCTTCAGTAGCACCTTAAAGACCAACTAAGTTTTTATTTTGGTATGAGCTTTCGTGTGCATGCACACGAAAGCTCATACCAAAATAAAAACTTAGTTGGTCTTTAAGGTGCTACTGAAGGAATTTTTTTTATTTTACTTCGATCCAGACCAACACGGCTACCTACCTGTAACAAGAGATGTGAAATTATGTTATTCTGTGTTTACCCCAGCTAGCGTGAAATTAAAGAAAGAACTCCTGGTCTTGTAGTGACCCAATTGCAACACTCACTGAATCCTGGCAATGTCTGAGTGTTTGAATTGATTAGCCTTCACCCCCCCCCCCAATTTCCCTCCACTAATGGACACACAGAGATGCCACCTTGATAAGCAAAATGTCTCTCTCATACACACACAGACACCAAATTCTTTGGGGGGAAACCCCAACCCTTCAAAAAGCAAAGAAAATAGGTTTTTTATTAACCTTGATTCAAAAGAAATTACTTGAAGTCCTACAGAAATCAACAGAACAAGCCAGTAGCAAGTACGGTTTCATTAATTTCAATTGCATTTAAGCATCAAAATTTCTCTCTGGCTCAGGGTCATTATTTAGAATTTGGTAGCTGCTGTTTCCCGATAAAATTATTGGCATTAAAAGCTTTCAGTTGCGAGTAAGATTAAGCCAAACATTCCAACAAAGCTGAACATCACAGCAAAGAGCATTGTTACACGGAAGAAGAAATAAGTTTGAGAAAGAGTAATTTAGCTTAAACCAATTTGTTGTACCATCGTGATATTCTGTATCTTAATAAAAATAAGGAAGCAGAATTACTAGCACAACCCTACCCCCAAAGTAACCCCTGCTGTGACTGGTATTTACTCCCAGTGATAATTACTCCCAAATAAGTAGGTACAAGACTACGTCCCTAATTTCTTCTGAGTTCAGCTCCAAATGTCCTTTATGGCCAGAATCACTGCTAAAAATGGAATTAAATCATGTACACTGTAGTCCAGCAGATTCATTCACATAATTAATTGCATATCCTCCTGCAACTAAAGCTTTGCCTGTGCACCACAAACCATTAAGTGTTAGTTAACTGTGCATATACACTCTACAGATAGCTCAGAGAGATATTCATTGTGTTATAAAATGCCACTGCCAAGTTCACTGGATGGGAACAAATGTGGTTATAAGTACAAACGTATTTTTGCTTTGCTGATAAGAGTTATGCATTTAAAAAGTGCTTTGAAAAAGACCAAAAAAAGCAACCCATTATCGTGCATGTCTACTTAGAAGTGAGCCCCACCAATTTCAATTTGTCTTCCTCCCAGGCTAAGTGCATAGAGCAGGGATACCCAACCTGTGGCACATGGGCCAGAAGTGGCCCACAGAGGCCATTTAACTGGCCCACGAGCTGCCCCCAAACCGAGCTGCCCACTCGGCGAGTCCCCGCACACTGTGCTAAACTGGCACAGCGTGGCATGAGGACTCTCTTCCATGGCTCCAGAAATCGCTTCTTTGCATGCCCAGATGCCGGAAATTGCTTCTGTGCATGTCCATGGTGCCGGAAATCCCTTCTGCGCATGCCTAGACATTGAAAATCACTTCTGTGCAGGCCCGATTTCGGGCATCTGGGCATGTGCAGAAGCAATTTCCAGCACCGCAGACATGCACAGATGCGATTTCTGGCATTGTGTTGGACCGGCCTGGCCCATGGAGGATCTCTGTGGAAGTTTTCCAGCCCATGCCCGCTAAGCCTTGCCGACCCCTGCCGTAGAGGATAGTATCTTTAGTGCATTTAATTGTGAATTTCTAGAAGACTCACAACAAGGTAGCATACTTTACATTAAAGCAATCTACAATGCACTTAGATTCAAAACAACGAAAGCGCTCATAAACGAACTACAATTCTACAAAGTTACAGCAGCAGCAGAAGGATTGTTTAGCTAGGTCATAACTATTGAGAAACCTCCAAAAGACCAAGAGGGGGCCAAGCATGAAAAATCTTTAGGAGGCAGGAATTACAAAGCCATGAGAAAAGGTCCCTGGTCCTTCTAGTGTCTAGTCAGCATCATGACTACAGTATGATGAGCAGTGAAGGCTAATATTCAAGGGTGAATGAGGCACTGCCTCACCAACCTCAATTTGCCCCCCCCCAGCCAACCCTCTCCCCCCAGCCTGCTTCTTACAACTTGTCCAGGGGGCAGTGCTAGCCACAATCTCCTTCGTCCTATCATATTGCCTTTTGGACACTCAACAGGGAGGAAGATGGAGACATAATGAGAATTAGTTGGCTCCATTGATTGTAGTAAGGTAAAGGACCCTTGGATGGTTAAGTCCAGTCAAAGGCAACTATGAGGTTGCAGCGCTCACCTCGCTTTTAGGCCAAGGGAGCTTGAGTTTGTCCACAGACAGCTTTCCCAGTCATAACTAAACTGCTTCTGGCATAACAGAACACCGTGATGGAAACCAGAGCACAGGGAAACGCCATTTACCTTCCCACCACAGTGGTACCTATTTACCTACTTGCATTGGCGTGCTTTCGAACTGCTAGGTTGGCAGGAGCTGGAACAGAGCAACGGGAGCTCACCCCATCGCAGGGATTAAAACTGCCGACCTTCTGATTGGCAAGCCCAAGAGGCTCAGTGGTTTAGACCACAGCGCCACCCGTGTCAAAATTTATTGTAGGCTTTGGGTACACCTACTGTTGGACTCCTTTGCCTTCCTCAGTACCGGTTCCAATGGCCACTACCTACCACTGATGGATGATGTGTGTCACACAACACCAGTTTCCATCTGTGTCACGGCCTCTGGGAAGGTTTATGGGGGAGCAGATGTTCCCTTACAATATCCTGAACTCCCCCAAACTTGAAGGCAGTTCAGCAGTCAATGATTTGGTTGCCGTGAGTCCACCATGTTGACATGCAGACTTCCAGAAAATATCAGGCCAGTCTTTCAATGGCAAAGCATATGACTTCAATTTATTTACACACAATTACCCAGTAGTAAACCCCGCCAAGAGTAGCAGGACTTACTTCTGAGTAGACACATGCATAGGAGTGCAGCGTTAGTTTACATGGCCACATTTTCTGCAGCCAGCATTGTTTCACCGTTGCTTGCAACGTCAGGGCAAGCATATTTCCCAGAGATAAACGGAATATGCATCATTTTCAAGAGTGTTTTTTCTGTGGCAGACAAATCACAGCATGATACTGCTGAGCATCAGCTCTCCCCTGCCTGCACTGCCCTGGCCTCCCTCAATAGAGGGACAAAGAATTGTCAGGAAAGCAGAACCAGATCAGAAAATACAGCGACAACAGCAACCATAACACTTCACCTCGTCTCATGTTTTAGTAAAAATTAAAGGGATCAGATGCGGATGGCATGAGCAGCGATGCCAATAAAATCATTGACTGGAAGACACTTACCATATTTATTGATGACACGGGGCCAATGCTATTAACATAAATGTCAACATCAATGACAGTTGGTTTCACTGTGAAAGAAAGAAAGAAAGAAAAAAAGCAGCATTTAATAGTGCCCTGGAGACAACACAGGGCATCATGTTTAACATTTCTGTAATTATAGCCTTCCCATCTCAAATCTGTTTGGAAATAACAGCACAGCACAGACAATTACATCCCCTCCCCCTCCAAGAATTCTTCTAAAATCCTCTCTCTCTTTTTAAGCAACAGCTTGGGAATGAATTCACATTGTGTATACTCTGTGGTCCTCCTTTCTTCCTCTCTGGAGCTACATTTGGAGCGAATAACTCCATAACTCAGTGGAGGGGGCTGCTTTTGTGGGTTGGCCTCCTCACCATCAGCCGGTCCCTCATTCCATCTGCAGCTCCTCCTGATCCCACCCTCTGGATGGAAGACCCTGAAACCGACTCAATCTGCCAGAGATCAGAAGAGACGTTGTATCATGGAAAGCTTAGAGGACATACCAATTGGAAAGCTAAACATGAACTTTATCGTTTCTCTTTCAGAGGTTTCTGGGGTTTTTTTGTTTTTTGTTATTTTGCTGTGTTGAAATGTTGTGACTATTTGTGGAATCTCCGGTAATTTATTTGCGTTGTAGAGTTTAAAATACCGTGCAACATTGACTGATAGCTTGCTTGACTGAGCCTAATTGGAAACTGCTTTGTGACCATTCGGTGTTGGGGTTAAAAGCAAAATCAGCAGAAACTGGTTGAGGAACTTACACATAGAGACCAAGGCTTAAACAAATGCTTGGTTTAATGGAGAAAGGAAAAATTACAAAAATTAAATTAGGCTTACACAAAATACCCACATTACCAAACCACCCACCAAGAGCACACTGGGAAAACGCCCAGCACAGAGGCAACACACAACACCCCTGATATACCCTGCATCATCAGCTTCACAGCAACACCTGTAGAGCTGCTCCACAGCTGCAGAGCCCCAGTCATTAAATCTTTCCTGACTCTTAAAGGTACAGTGAAACAATAATGACACTTTTACACAATCATTCAACATATCCCCTGCAGTTCATTATTGTGAAACAGAGACAAACTTTGTACATGTCTTTCATGCGCAACTTTTGGAAGTGCTTTAGTAAAGATGTCTGCAACTTGTCTGTCACCGGGGACATATTCAAAAACAATTGTTTTGTCAGAAATCAAATTCTTTACAAATTGTAAACGTAATCTCAACACTCTAGTGCGCTGTGTGTTGGTTTCTGAGCACAGGATAGCAAGTCCACTCTGGGAATCGAGATAAACTTTTACTGGGAGTGATGCTGGCATCTTTAAGTCTTCAAATATTTGTAAATACCACTCTATATCACGAATGGCCTGAGTACAGGCATATAACTCACTTTCAGTTGAAGAAAGACAATTAATCGTTTGATTCTGTGCTTTCCATTCAAAAGGACACCCATTATAAAAATAAACCATACCAGATGTACCTTTGTAATTATTTTGCTCTACAGCATGAGATGCATCACAATATATTTCAAAACCTTTGTCAATAGATGGTGTAAATTCCAACCTATAATGTTTTGTGTGTTTGAGGTACATCACCACTCTCTTAAGAGCTTTGAAGCATTGGGTAGTGGGTTTTTCTACAAATTTTGCCAGAAAATGAAAAGCATAAGTTACATCTGGCCTTGAAACTCTTTGAATAAAATTGAGCTTGCCTATGGCAGAGCGATACAATGTTTTGTCAGAGAACGTGTTATTGCCATCTGTAAAAGTGAAACCACATACCATAGGCGTTTCTTTCCCATTTGCATTCTTTAAACATAACATTTCAACAAGATCATCTATTTTTGCATTTTGATGAATCAAATAAGAACCATTTTTGCCTTCTTCAATTTGCATGGATATATAGTTTTTAGCTTTGCCTAATTCTACCACATCAAATTTTTCTTGTAACAGTGACACTATCTTTGTATATTCATGTTTAGTTTTTGTAGAAATTAATATATCATCTACAAACACACATAATTTGGTCACAGAATTTCCATTTTCTTTTGTAAATACACAGTTATCTGCCTTGCCTTGTGTAAAACCAAAATTCAGCAATTCCTTCACTAAAGTCTGATGCCAGTTTTTACCACTCTGATGCAAACCATAAAGAGATTTATTTAGTTTGCACACTACTCCTTTAGTGGCGATTACGCCATCAGGAACACGCATAAAAATTTGTTCTTCTAAATCTGCAAACAAATAGGCAGTTTTTATATCTACATGATAGACAGAATGTCCACGCTGGGATGCATCTTTTAACAAAAGCTTAACAGATTCATATTTTACGCTCGGTGAGTAACACAAATCATAGTCTTCACCTGGGATTTGCTGGAAACCTCTGGCTACTAACCTAGCCTTGTACCTTACAACTTCGTTTTTATCATTCATTTTCACTTTATAAACCCATTTTGAATCAATAACTCTCATGTCTGGGGTTTGTGGTACAAGAGACCAAGTGTTATGCTCTTTTAAAGAAGCTATTTCATCATCCATAGCTTTGTACCAATTTGCAGCTTCATGCAAAGGTAATTTTTGAACATCGTTGTAGCATTTTGGCTCAAAAACTGCTTTATTGGCATACACAGTATATAACTGCTCTTTTGAAAACCGTCTTGGTTCCTGTCTCTTTCTGTCTGAACGTCTTAGTCCTGAAGAAGAGCTAGGCCCTTCAGAATCAGTAGAACTATTTGGACTTCTAGCTTCAGACTGTAAATTGCTATCATCAGACTGTTGAGACTCTTGTGGGCTTTTCTTACTTTCAGAAAACTCAGAAGAACTTAACCTTTCTTTAGGTGTCTGTGTCTTTAAATTTTCAAACAAATCACCAGACACAACAGGCTTTTCGTCTTCAGATTCACTAGTATCCCCTGCTCCAGCTTCTCCCTCTTCTACTTCTACTTCCTCCTCATCAGCATTATCTAAACCATCACTATCTTGAAAAATAGCAACTCTATTCCAATTTACAGTTTCAATCATGCTTCTGGTAATATGAAATTTACCAGTTGCTGGTACATAAACTCTGTACGCCCCCTGCTGGTAGCCCATAAACTTTCCTTGAACACTACGCTCATCCAACTTGTGTCTAGCAGGGTAGTGAATAATAACGTCTGAACCCCAAATTCGCAGGTATTTTAAATTAGGGCGTTTTTTAAACAACATTTCATAGGGTGTAACATTTAAACTAGAATGATAGGATCTGTTTTTAACAAAAAGATAGGCATGAAGAGATTCCGCCCAATATTCTTTCCCCAAATTAGCATCATGCAAGTAAGTTTTAACACCTGCCTGCAAATCACGTTGCACTACTTCTACAATCCCATTCTGCCAAGGACTTCTAGGGCAGGACAACTCGTGAACAGTCCCCTGCGCTTCCAGGAAATGTGAAAATTCCTCAGAAACAAATTCTCCCCCCGTCAGAAAACAAATGCTTTATAGGTTTGTTAAAGTGGGTTTTTACCCAGTTGCAAAAAATCTTGTACTTCTCAAGTGCTTGTGACTTTTCAGCAATGGTGTAAACAAAACAATATCTGCTGTACTGATCAATAAGAGTAAGCCAATATTTTGAATTTCCTAAGGAAGGAGGGAGTGGCCCTACTAAATCACAATGCACACGTTCAAATGGCTCTGTTACTTTCCTGCCTGAGCATTTACCCTTTCTTGCAACTTTTATCTTATTCTTACAACAAGATACACATTGCATATAGTATTTACATGGCTTCAAGTTTAGTCCATCAACAATCTTCTCTGTCTTTATCACATCTGTGAAATTTAAATGTCCCAAAAGTCTATGCGCCTCATGAATACATCCGGAGTGAGGTTTTACATTTCTCAGCCCCTGACTTTTTCTCAACCCTTGACTTGGCTGGGTTACTCTACAGTTCACAGGTGGCTGTGAATGCTTTTTAAAATATAGTCTATATAAACCTTCAGACTCTCTGGCATACAATACACGCTTTCCCCCTTTGTAGAACTCACATAGTGATTTTGTGAAGCACACAGTAACTCCTTGGCGTGCAAAGCAACTTACTGATAATAAATTGTCCACTGATGGGCAGTAAGTGCAATTTGCTATTGTGATGTTTAAGGAGTCAAGTTTCACAGTACCTCTGCCAAGCGACTGTAGAACATCGGAGTTGGCCAGATGAATGGTGCCAATTTCCTCTTCGAAAGAAACAAACAGACTTCGGTCGTTACAAAGATGAATTGACGCCCCGGAATCTACTACAAACGATTTCCACGTGTCATCTTTAATTACTTTACGACCTAATTCACGAGCATGGAACGCTCGCGGCTCACGTCCATCTTTACGATGTGCTGCCGACTGCTGGGTTGCTGTCTGTGATTTACGAACTGGAACGGACCCTGAAGCATTTTGCTTTTTAAATCTGCAGTCCCTCGCAAGGTGCCCCTGCTTTTTACAAAACCAGCAATGCTTAGAAGTTTTGAAAGCAGATGAATCACCACAGACTTGCATACGGCGTTCCTCATTATTTTTAGAAATAGGAGTGCTAATCCCACAAGCCTCCCTTCTGTCCAGCTCGCCCATCAATCTTGCTGTTACCCCTTCCACAGTTAATTTTGCTGGAGGTACAGCAGATATCTGGCTAGCTATGGCAGACGCTGACTCCTTTCTAACGTGCACTGCCGCAAGACTGTCCCACATTTCTTTGGCAGTTTTCTTATTTCTTATATACACAACTTGCTGATCACTAACAGACAAGTTAATTAATGCCCTTGCTTTAGCATCACCTTTTGACCAGGCATCGGTCATAGGAGCAGGAGGGTCCTCAGTCACGTACTTCCACACATCACGGGAAGTTAGAAGTGCTTCCATGCGAAAGGACCATAGACTGTAGTTCTCGGCCGTTAGTTGCGGGAATGTTAAAGCCTTCTCAGCCTCAGCAACACGGTCTGCCATGCTGGAACTTTTCAACCACCAGCCCACAAAACCGTTGCAGCAAAAAGAAGGAAAAAACCTTTCTAAACCTTTCTCCAAAAACTAACATGTGCAGTTCCACGCTCAACCACTGGGCCCATAACCAAGATGTTGGGGTTAAAAGCAAAATCAGCAGAAACTGGTTGAGGAACTTACACATAGAGACCAAGGCTTAAACAAATGCTTGGTTTAATGGAGAAAGGAAAAATTACAAAAATTAAATTAGGCTTACACAAAATACCCACATTACCAAACCACCCACCAAGAGCACACTGGGAAAACGCCCAGCACAGAGGCAACACACAACACCCCTGATATACCCTGCATCATCAGCTTCACAGCAACACCTGTAGAGCTGCTCCACAGCTGCAGAGCCCCAGTCATTAAATCTTTCCTGACTCTTAAAGGTACAGTGAAACAATAATGACACTTTTACACAATCATTCAACACTATGCACATGTTGGAAATAAAAGAAATAAATACCTATAAAAGAACAGTAATTGGATACTTCTTCCTCTGTTTAGACACAACTAAATCCAGTGCCACCTAGTGACTAAACTATATATAATATCACTAGCCACACAGGCTGTGAATACACCATACATTCAAAGTTCATTTAAAGCACACAAACAACCCAAGAATTTTGCAGACTGGAGTTTACCTCACACAGCTGTACAATTCCGAGTACCCTTAAAAATTAAAGTTTCCATGATTTTTTGGGGGTGTGTGTGTGTGGCGTTTTTAAATGTGCTTTAAATGTAGAGTGCCTATACAGAAATAGACTACCATGGACACCTCCACATAAGGGCTAAAACAGAATGCCCCCCCCAATTTTCCTATAGTATTTTGGAGCTGGGAAATGGGGTGGACCCTTGGTCTATTTGTCCCTGTTTCGTAAACCTGGTATGGTCTCTTCTTATAGTAACACCCTCCACTTTAGAAGCCACCAATTGGCTTCAGGGAGGACCCCCCCCCCCCAAGGTAATGCAGAGGCTGATTGAAAAAGGGCAGCCTTGTAGAAATACCCCCACCGGCACTGCTTTATCTGGTGCAGTTTTTTTTAAGCGGACTGAGCAGATGGCAGCCCTCTGTTACCTGGAATCACCCTCCCCTCAGACAGCATGAGACCAGGATGGCTGGGAGGTGGCCATCACAGTAGGTATAATTCACCATTGACTCACAACAATACAAAATGATAATAGAATTTATTGCTGTACTAAAATATTACAACAAGAAAGTGAGGGTGAAGTAAATATTGTGCCATGATATATATATATGTGGTCATGAATTCTGCCAAATACTATTGATCAATCTACTGGTGATAATGATAGTGCAAGAAACGCCTCGATCCACTTGAATAATTTTGCTTGGTCCATGAAGCTTGGCAGCAGTACATGGCTTGTAAGCTGCATTAGCATTGGTGGAGCACTGTTCTTGTTTAGGTAGGTAAAGGTAAAGGACCCCTGGATGGTTAAGTCCAGTCAAAGGTGACTATGAGGTTGCAGTGCTCATCTCGGTTTCAGGCCGAACAGTGGCGGAGCTTCATGCTCCGGCATAGGGGGCAAGGGCAGGGCTGGTGCCCGTTCTGGGGGCGGGGCACGCATCTCGGACGGGTGGGGTGCGCATTCCAGGGCTGTGGCGCCAGCCCTGGTGCATTCCAGGGCATAACACACGTTCCGGGGGCGGGGTGGGCATTTTGGGGACGGGGTGGGTGCCCGCGATGGCGCCCCTTGGAGCCCACCGCTCGGGGCGTCCTGCCCCCACCGCCCCTATCTTTCTACGCCCCTGAGGCCAAGGGAGCTGCCGTTTGTCCGCAGACAGCTTTCTGGGTCATGTGGCCAGCAGGACTAAACTGCTTCTGGGACAATGGAGAACCGTGACAAAATCCAGAGTGCACGGAAACACCGTTTACCTTCCCGCCACAGCGGTACCTATTTATCTACTTGCACTGGCATGCTTTCGACCTGCTAGGTTGGCAGGAGCTGGAAAAGAGCAACGGGAGCTCACCCCATCACAGGGATTCAAACCGCTAAGCTTCTGATTGGCAAGCCCAAAAGGCTCAGTGGTTTAGATCACAGCGCCACCCGCCTCCCTCTTGATTAGGTAGAGTGGCTATGCAAGGAGCCTCCATTTTCAGAATGGGACATGTTCTGAATACCAGCGACTAGGGACAAACAGCAGGCGGTTTTCTCTCTCTTGCCCTGCTTGTGAGCTTCCTTGGCTGGCCCTTTTTGGGGGGGGGTGATGCTAGATGAGCTGTAGGTCTGATTCAGCATGGCAATTCTTGCAGTCCCCATTTGTACCTGTGATGATGTACACACATCCCAAGATGCTTGAACAAAGCTTGCGTAATTCAAAATACTAAAGATATTGCAGGCACATAAAATGTAAATGGGGGGGGGGAGCTTTCAAATATTTCTGTTTGTAAATCCCATTGGTTAGATTTACACGGCTAGCATTAATTACAGTAGTGAATGAAATGATTTCATGTGGACTGTAGTAGCGAAATATAAAATCTCAAATGTGGGAAAGTGTTGGATTTCAACCGTGAAGACATAGGTTCAGATTCCTGCTTATTCATGTCACAGAGATCAGTGGATAGCCTTGGGCAGGTTGCTATTTCTTAGCTTAACCTATCCCGGAGGGTTGCTGTGAGCATAAAATAGTGAGCTCCTGAGAGGCAGAAGAAACACAAATAGACCAGGGTTCCCTTCACTGCCAATTGGGTATGATGTTTCTCTCCCGTCTTCTGCAGTTTGAACTTGTGCGTATTCCTAAAACTTGACATTGCTGGTCAGTTTAAAAAATAGCAAGCAGAGAATGGAATCAAGAATCTGAAATATCCTTTAATTTATAATGATACAATACAGTGTAGAAATATTTTCCCATGCAAGCCTTTTGGCCATCTAATTAAAAGTTAGAAATTTGAATTCAGACTAAATGTAGGGTAACATGGATGATTTTCAGTCTTTCTAAAACTTTATGTAATTGCTGACAAGTCATATATTGGGGGGGGGGGGAAGATAAGTAAAAACTAACTGAAGGGTTTTAAAATAATAACCCAGTAGCCAGATTCAAGTTGTTCTCATCTGTAGAGTTGAATAAAGGCTGTTCTGGGACAATTTGGGGAGAGTTAATTAAATCCAGAAACTTACACCACTGAACCCAAAGAATAGCCTCAGATGAACTGAAGCCCTGGCTTCACCACTCAAAAACAGAAATCAGAACAAATACGACTGATTCATCAATGTAACCCTGATTGTAACGCAACTGAAAACAAATGGCAATCTTCCTGCTGCTCCTCTTAAGAGAAGTTGCAAAATGAAATAATTGAGGGACCTCTAGAAATCCATAATAGGTGTAATTTTAAGAAGTATTGCACGGACTGGGGGGAAAAGCAAAGAGCAGCACAATGTAGGCAGATCACAATCAAAGGGTCTGTGAATCTCCGAATCCATTCCTCTTGAACTGGGGCAGTGTGAAATTTATGACACCTGTTGTGTTGTCAAGAGTTCGAACATCTTGAAGAACTTACAATAGGATGCAAAAGAAGGCATGCCTCAATGAACCCTGCTCTCTTCATGTGTTGAAAGTGGAAAGACAAGGCCCCCAGATTGTGTCCTTGGAGTTCTCTATCACTCTCCCAGTGGATGGGCACGGCACAAAATCCTGCCTCTTCTCCTCAAACTATTCAGAAGGGAAGGGGAAAATGACTGTGCCTTACTTCTCAACTTTGGATTGAGCCCCAGGCTCAAACTCCAGGAAAAGAGGCTAGAGGAAAACTGAAAAACATGGGATTTCTGCTTGAGAGCAGAGGTAGCCAATGTGGTGCTCTCCGGATGTTGCTGGACTTCAACTTACATCATCCGCCCTGACCATTGGGCATGCTGGCTGCAACTGGTGCAAGCTGTAGTCCAACAGCTTCTGGAGGACACAGTGACTGGTGCACTAAATGGATTATGGACCAAAGGGAAGCCCAATGAGGTCCACAGGCCATAGGTTCCCTACCACTAATTTAGCCCCCTCCTTCTAACTTGGTGCCTACTGCTCTGCCCTCCCTTTTTTTTAGGTATCTGCCTTTTTGTTGATTCCTTGCGGGGGGAGTTGGACTAGATGGCCCTTGGTGCCCCTTCCAGCTCTATGATTCTATGCTCAGCACATTGCTCCTGCCCGACCTATCTGTCCCAGTTCTCTCTGCCTTCTATGGATTTAACCAAAAGCTTTTGGACCAGTTTGAAAGCTATTAGTTGACATTTCTATTTCTGCAATAAACCATGCATTTGATTACACCTGACACTGGCTCCTTGTCTCGTTGCCAATCCTCCCTATTAGGAAGGTTTAGCTATGCAATGGTATAGCATGATTCTTGGTCCAGGACCCTCCTATACACATGCAATCAGTGAAACTTGTAGACGACAATACAAGGTAATACATAGTTTCCCTGGCACTTGCATATGTCACTGTAGCACTAGTGGAATCCCCCTGCAGAGTACTGTACAGTGGTACCTCAGGTTAAGTACTTAATTGGTTCTGGAAGTCCGTACTTAACCTGAAGCGTACTTTTCCATTGAAAGTAATGGAAAGTGGATTACTCCGTTCCAGACAGGGCCGCCTAGTACTTAACTTGAAAGTACTCAACCTGAAGTGTACTTAACCTGAGGTATGACAGTACTAGAGAGGTACCACAGTGGAAAATCAGTTTTGATACATTCTTTAAACAAAAGAAACCCCCTGCTAGATCAGAACAGAGAGCTATCTAGTTAAGCATCCTGTTTTTCCAGAGTTTCTACCTAGTTGCCTATGGGAAGGCCACAGTCATGTCCTATTGAAATGATCTAGAACTGGGTGGCTAACTTGCGGCACAAACACCCAGATGTTGCTGAACTACAACTCCCATCATCCTTGCCATTGACCACTCTTCCTAAGGCGGCTGGGAGTTGGATTCCAACAGACCAGTTCTCCAGCCCGATTAGAACTTCAGCTGCTTCACATGTGCCAAACAAAGAGTACAGTATAGTGTAAGAAAGGTGTGTGTGATTACTTCCACACTTAAGGAAAATAGACACACAAATGATTAGATCTATCAAATGTTCCAGCTGGGCAGAGGTGGAGAACTTGTGGTCTACCAAATATTGTTGGCACCAACACCCATCAGCCCTTGCCAGTTTGGCAAGTGGTCATGAACAATGGGCATTGCAGTCTAGCAACAACTGGACGGTCATAGATTCTCCATCCATTCAGTCGGGCGACACAATAGAATAGTAAAAAATGCATATTTTTAAGGGCTTTATTTTAGTCATGGGTCTGGAGCCTTCTGTCACGCGAAAAAGGTCATTCCCCGCAGTCATATTGCCTAGTGAGCAGGTAGAATAATGTTCGTGCTAACTCTTCTCAAATCTGTCAGTCAGATTGTAGATGGATCTCCAGCTCTCCGGTGTTTCTTTGTCAGAGGGATCAGACAAAAATAGTTTTGAAAGTGCTGTCAGCAACCATAACATTTACATGTATATCATAGGTGGAAGGATGATTAAAGGATGTCAGCAGAGATATCAGCCTTCTCAAATCAACCTCCTTGAAACAGTTCTTAACGCAGGGTGGTTATTTTCTATGAAAGAAGAGGGGGGAAGGAAATGTGTCCAAATTTCAACACTGCCAGGCTGACATCTGGTAGCACCAAATGACAAATGTTTAGAGCTGTCTAGTTGTTTGTCACATACGTTGTAATATCCAAGCATCCTGTTTCTAATTAAGAAGGCCATTGATGAAACTAATGAAAACATGAATAAAGGTTATCCTGGTTATTTGGAGAGCTGGCAAAATACATCTGACAATTTCCACTAAGCACAAATCTTGTAGCAGTAAATCAAGGGGATAAATTCTGCCTCCATGTGTGCCAGCACAAATCTACAGCAGCCTCCCTGGATTTGACAGTATTTCGCTTTCCTGTTTGAATTCTTTTGCACCGCGTTTAATAGATTACATATCAAAAATGATAAAGACTTTGGCATATCTCTTCTGTTTAATGGAAAGCCCACAGGGGTAGAAAGATGCCTAATGGGGGTTTTTAAAGGGGAGATTTCATCTAAAATTGCAATACGATGATGCACATATTTGTGATCACCAAAGCACATAAAACAATGAACATAACCATTGGTCTCCACTGGGTGCCTTGGCCTGTTGAGTGCCTTACATCTCCCTGCCTCCCCACCTTGGATGCTCTGTGGCCTGCATAAGAGGGGACAATTCAAATGCCACATTGGGAGTCAATGAATGACAGGGGGCTCCTTGGAAAGCCTATGGGGAAGAAGAAAGGGGTGGGAAGTTAACTATGCAGTACTTCCAGGAGTTAGTAGAGTCACAATGGTAACATGTTAGTCTCAAAGGCACTGCTTAGGCGGGAGGCAGGGGAGCCTTAGCTCAGCAACAGAGTAGATGCTTTGCATGAAGGAGCTCTGAGGTTCAGTGGGTAATGAGAAAGAGATCTGCTGGAGATCCTAGGGAGCTGCTGTCAGTCAGAGTACACAATGCTGAGCTAGATGAGCCAATGTTCTAACAGTATTAGCAGGGCCGGCTCTAGGTAGAGTCCCGTTGGCGTGGGGGGCTACGCGACAAAGCCGTGCGGAAGCCATGCTGCGCCCTGCGATGGCGGGGGCGCTGGAGCGATCTCCGCCCCTCAGCGCCAGGGCGCCCCACCTGCTCGAGACTGCACTGAGTATTAGGCAGGCATCCCCAAACTTCTGCCCTCTAGATGTTTTGGACTACAATCCCTGACCACTGGTGCTGTTAGCTAGGTGCTGTTGTAGGCAGTTTGGGGATGCCTGGTATAAGGCAACGTTATATGCGCCATGTACAGAGGAGGGATAAATTTGATTCAGTTAGCATTTAAATGAGAACTTGCCAAGTTCACAATTTCTGGAACAAAGCATGAAGGAAAACACACAACTCAGTTGGCAGAGCTTGAAATTCTTAATCTCAAGGCTGTGGGTTTGATCCCCATGTTGGACGAAAGGTTCCTGCATTGCTTCCTGGTTCCTGGATTAGATCAGGCAAAGGCAAACTCGGACCTCCAGATGTTTTGGGACTACAACTCCCATGATCCCTAGCTAACAGGACCAGTGGTCAGGGATGATGGGAGTTGTAGTTCCAAAACATTTGGAGGGCCGAGTTTTCCTATGCCTGGGTAAGATCTTCCTCATGATCCCTTCCAACTCCATGATTCAATGATCCAAGCTTTGATTCCATGCTTCAAGCAAAACACAGCCATCCTTCAATATTCACACTTCTCTGGATTTTGCAATGCAGTTCTCCAGCCAAGTAATATGTACAAAAGTGCATATACTAATGGAAAGTGTGCATATAAATGAAAATAACATACAGAAATGCATTCAATTCAGGAAATTACTTTCCAAAAATGTGCATTAAGAAGGGTGTGCAGAAGAGGAGGGGATGTTAGCTTCATAAGTGGGTGGAATGGGTGCAAGGAGGAAGATGCAGGAGGTTATGGGGAAGACGGTGAAAACTGATGCAAAGAGGGGCTGCGGAACGGAAAAGAGAAGTGGCTGCAGAAATGGGATTGGGGAGGTGAAAAGAAAACTTAGTAGTTGCATAGGGTGGGAAGAGGGAACTCTAGGGGGGTTGAGTGGAGTGGGCGGCGATCCAGCCCCTAGTAAACAGATAAAAATGAATCTGATCTAGAAGAGAAGCCCTGAAACAATTATATGATATTAAATAATAATAGTCATAGCAATAATAAATCATTGCTATCACAAATTTCTTACTTAACTTAAACATGACCCTTTTCAATCTGCTTTAGCCTTCTTCTCCATGAAGCGGAAGCTTAATACAGTTTCTAATTATTTTTCCTTGGCAAAAAGAATTAAGGGTTTTATTCCATCCTTATTCTTTTTAAGCCTTTCTGCTTCCTTTGACAGCCACTCATCCTGTTCTTCTCATTTTAGCCGTGGATCCTGGGGTCCTCTCCTGGATTGCATTCATTTTTATCTTCCTACTGAAATTTTAGTGTTTCTGTTGACGGTTCTGTCTGCAAGGGCTTTTCAGAGTTTTGTCCTTGGGCTCCTTCTGTACACTCACTAATGGTCAGAGAATGTCCAGCGCATGACCCACTTTGAGCCAATTTTATGGCCTTGTGAAAGGTTATTTCTTCCTTCTTCAGACATTGCATTATTATACTTCAGGGGGTAGGGGGGGGAGAGAGTTGTTGGCACTTCAAATATCTTACTGGTCACATATTTTGGTACAGCTGAAGAAAACCTGCTAGCTCCCGACCTCTCGCAGTTAAAAAGATATATCTAACTTGGGACATGATTCTCATCGGAAACGTAACATCATTAAGGCTGAGATTTTGGACTTGTCCCAAGATTAAATTATGGAAAACAATCTTTAATCACATTAGGGGCATGCCTGATTTAGATGTATCAAGGTCATCCTACTAGGATATCTAAGAGAAGCAATTCAAAAACCAGATGGAGATTTTAAATTGGATTTATTAGCAGCAGCTAAATTGAACGTAATCCCCATATTGTAAAAGGATGCACTTTCTATTTCTACACAGTCCTGTTGTTGTTGAAGAGGTAGAATATAGCAATACTGATGATGTGATACTGAATACTACGGTATGTACGAGTATGCATAAACACATTTATAGAGTAGATATTTGGTGTGCACTAGAATGACAAACATGGCAATAAAGCTAAACCACATTATAATGCCTATTATTTAAATTATATCAGTTTTATTTCAGATTTTAAACCAGAATCAGATGTAAACAATTAGTCTGATCCTGTTTACTCAGATGTAAGTCAATAGGGCTTCCCTGAAATGCCTCCTGTATAACACACACATATGAATCTCCTTTAGACATCAAATAAAGCAGTACTGCCTTTCTCTAAAAGCTGTTGTTCTGTTTTAATTGGAGAACCAATTCCGGGTAGTGTATGAAAATACACCTGGACATATACAAACAAGCACTACAGCATCATTAGTCCTAATGGGTAATTCATTAAAACTGTGCGTAAGATGCTATGCAAGTCTTTAAAACTATCTAGAGCAGGCATCCCCAAACTGCGGCCCTCCAGATGTTTTGGCCTACAACTCCCATGATCCCTAGCCTTATTTAACAGGACCAATGGTCAGGGATGATGGGAATTGTAGTCCAAAACATCTGGAGGGCCAAAGTTTTGGGATGCCTGATCTAGAGTATATAACACTAATTATTGGAAATGTGAAAAGGACAGGGGTGTCTGGTGGTGAAGAAGTACTAGCAAGAAATGATGTTGGAATATTTGGGATGCTTAGGTAAAGGTAAAGGGACCCCTGACCATTAGGTCAAGTTGTGACCGACTCTGGGGTTGCGGCGCTCATCTCGCATTATTGGCCGAGGGAGCCGGTGTACAGCTTCCATGTCATGTGGCCAGCATGACAAAGCCACTTCTGGAGAACCAGAGCAGCGCACAGAAATGCCGTTTACCTTCCCGCCGGAGTGGTACCTATTTATCTACTTGCACTTTGACATGCTTTCGAACTGCTAGGTTGGCAGGAGCAGCGGGAGCTCACCCCGTCGCATGGATTCAGATCGCCAACCTTCTGATCGGCAAGCCCTAGGCTCTATGGTTTAACCCACAGCACCACCCGCCTCCCGGGATGCTTAGGTACCAAAGGACAAAAAGAAACTATTGTTCTTTATGACTGCAGTAGCATGGATACCTCATTAAAAGTATTAGAAGAAGAAGAAATACTACCAGCACGTATGCGATTAAAAGAATGGTATATTGAAGTGCTGGAATTTGCTACATTAAGGAAGGCTACTTGGATCCTATGGGTCAGGCTGTGCATTGAGTCCGTCCATGGGAAGGAAAGGGGTCTCACTGACCTCATTTTTTTCCCTACAGGTTGGATCCAGTACCTAGGCTTCTACATCAAATGTAGAACACACATACCAGGTCAATGTGTGACCTGACATCCCGTTTGTGAGTTTAGCCACATGGTTCTGAAATCAAATGACCAGTGAAGATCAAAAGTCGGGCCTGCCAGGTTCATGGCATCCAGGCAGCAGAATGGGCACTGAACCAACATATAAGGTGGTTCTCCCTAAGAGTAATGTTTTTATTTATTTATTGAATTTGATAGTCACTTTATCTTGCCCAAAGCGACGCACTACCAAACAGCACTCAGACAAAAACCCCAACCCACATACATAATAAAATTCAATAAAAACATATAACTAACATCCACAAAGTAGTAGAACAGGTATTAAAAGTACTACAAGCCCATGAATACATGGATAAGTAAATAAATAAATAAACAAATAAGGGAGCAATACACACACGATTTGCAGGGGCTTCACAGCCACTGAAATGGCACCAGCTTTATTCTGGCACAGTAATCAGACCCACATTGGGCCCAATGAGAGCAGCTGGGTCAGCTAAGGATCAAATGCCCATGGAAAGGCTTCTTTTAGGGCTTTCTGTTAGCAACCACAGCAGGACGACAGGGAGGTGGGTGAGGATCCCAGCCAGGGGTATAGCTGGAACGGGGAAACACCAGGACAAGCAGGCGATGGGGAAGGAAATACTCACAGGGCGACGGAAGATAGCGAGGGGCTGGGGGGGGGTCAATGCACAGGACCCATCAGCAGAGCCAGCGGGCCCCCTGTCTCCACAAACATGGCGGGCTTTGAGGTGTAGGGAGCAGCAAGATGGGAGCTCTAGGAAGCTGAGGCAGGCCAGGGCCCACAGCCCAGCCTCCTAGCTGGCCAGGTGGGGCTCGCTAGCTCTGGGAGGAGGGGGAGGGTCACCTGCCTCATCAAGGCCAGCTGCTGCAATCAGACTGCAAAGTACACAAGGGAAGCAGAGCTGGCTTTGCTGTGTCTGCTCAGCTGCCCATGTTGATTGAGCTTTGCTTGGATGTTCCCGGACCTCTGTGGAACTGTGCTTTGGGTTTGATTCTGGGCTGTATCCTGACTGCTAGACTACTTGGATTGACCCTGGACTTAGTTTCCTGACCCTTTGGACTTTGCTTGTGTGGATTTGAACTTTGGACTTGACATACTGGCTTGCTGCCAGATAGGCCAGGGGTTCAGGACCCACTATTGGGAAGACGGCCCCGATATCAATGGGTTAATCAAGGGATGGGTCAATCAATCAATCAAAATACCGCCAGCCATATTTCCTTCTGCCCATTTAGGGTGGACAGAAGGGGAAACTGAGCACCAGCTGACATATTTCTGCAGGTGACCAGGGGGGTGCTAACCAGGACAGCTTTAGCCCGTCCAACCCCCACACCTTCAAGGCAGACACAAAAGGGGAATTGGATTGCCCTATAGTTCTTTTTCAATTGGCAGAATGCAAACACACTTGTTGCTCACCCAGATCTCTTGACCTACATTAAGTTAATATTAAAGTTACCGTTTATATGACCAGAAATTCATTCATTTTCTTAAAGTATAAATTCCTCTTAATAGCCTTATTTAATAGCTATTTCTGTTTATATTCCCAAATGTGCTTAATACCTACATTAATAATTATCTAAATTGGCCAACCTTTTCCACGTGAATTTTACAATTTGATTCTATTATGTGGCTGTAAGAAGAGGTTTAATTTTATTTTGTAAGTATCATTGGTACCTAGATTTAGTAATCGATCGCACCTTGCCTCATCATGCCCTGCTGAATTACGTTTTTCCTACTTGTGGATTAATCATTAACCGAGTCTTCTCTCGTGTGTTATGTGATAATTTTCCTAACACCTTATGAATTTATTTTTGTTTCATTTGTCTCCACGTTTTACAATTAATCAAATCTTACCTCATGAATTTTGTCTCATGAAATTTCTGTATAATCTAATAAAACACCCTTTTGAAATATACATGGTTTCTTCTTCTTCTTCTTCTTCTTCTTCTTCTTCTTCTTCTTCTTCTTCTTCTTCTTCTTCTTTACAATTTGCTGTTAGAGCTCTCCACGTTCTGCAATTACTTGAATCTTATTTTATGAACTTACGCTGATAAATTACTCTTAATGGGCAATATCTAACATGGACGTGATAGGATTTCCCTTTCTTCTCTTTTCTGCAGCCCCTGCTTCTGCTATTGGGGAGATTTGTGGGGGTGTGAGGAAATGCAGCAGAGATGCAAGGGAGGAGGAGAGAATGAGGTCCTGCTTGCATTAGAAGGTTCATTGCACAACACTCTGACACTGTCACATGTCACACAATGCATTTCAAATTCTTCCTATGGTGTACACCACATTGTTTAGTCGTTTAGTCGTGTCCGACTCTTCGTGACCCCATGGACCATAGCACGCCAGGCACTCCTGTCTTGCACTGCCTCCCACAGTTTGGTCAAACTCATGTTCGTAGCTTCAAGAACACTGTCCAACCATCTCGTCCTCTGTCATCCCCTTCTCCTAGTGCCCTCCATCTTTCCCAACATCAAGGTCTTTTCCAAGGATTCCTCTCTTCTCATGAGGTGGCCAAAGTATGGGAGCCTCAGCTTCACGATCTGTCCTTCCAGTGAGCACTCAGGGCTGATTTCCTTCAGAATGGATAGGTTTGATCTTCTTGCAGTACATGGGACTCTCAAGAGTCTCCTCCAGCACCATAATTCAAAAGCATCAATTTGTCGGCAATCAGCCTTCTTTATGGTCCAGCTCTCACTTCCATACATCACTACTGGGAAAACCATAGCTTTAACTATACAGACCTTTGTAGGCAAGGTGATGTCTCTGCTTTTTAAGATGCTGTCTAGCTTTGTCATTGCTTTTCTCCCAAGAAGCAGGCGTCTTTTAATTTTGTGACTGTTGTCACCATCTGCAGTGATCAAGGAGCCCAAGAAAGTAAAATCTCTCACTGCCTCCATTTCTTCCCCTTCTATTTGCCAGGAGGTGATGGGACCAGTGGCCATGATCTTGGTTTTTTTGATGTTGAGCTTCACACCACATTACGTTTCATTATATAAACCATTTTGTTGCTTTTGGAGTGTCTGGGATGCCTGATACATTAAGCTCATAAGTCAAAGACCAGGGTCCCAAGCAATGTGGGTGATGTTTTTCTTGTGCATAGTGGCTTTTTGCTTTTGCCTTCAACCATCTTACTCCACCCCAAAATAAACCTGGGCACCCACTGACTGGGTTTCCAATTACTTCAAGTCCACCCCCAACCCACACACCACCTTGTTGTTCTTTTTCATTGTTCTGGAGTGCCTTTGATAGCTACTGCCTTGAGGCATCAAAATGGGATATAAATAGAAAATAATCAGGTGCAATTCAGTTCATCAAAAGTGCTGTATTCCACAGGCGCTTCTAAGCACAAAGAGCATTTGAAAATATAGATTATCTACTTCCATACACCTCGCTGGCATTCATATTTGAATCCCTATTTAAAATGCATGACTGGTTGCTGACTTCTTTAAAAAAACCACAACTATATTAGTTGACATATATTTATCTTCTCTTCCATTTATTTTGCTTCTCTTTTCTATACCATGATATACTTTGCATTAAACTCACACAACGTGGCTCATTGAAAATCCTACTACACTTGGAAATATTCTCCTTTTTTCAGGGAAAAGGCTATAAGTCTAATTGCTTGTTTTTATTAAAGAAATATAGTCTTGTTCCACAGAGCCAGAAAAAAACAAACCCTTACAGCACAGTCCAGCTGATGTTTGTTTACTCAAAAGCAAATCTCACTATGTCCAACAGGGATAATGGGACACTTAAGGGAACACAGACACTTAAGAAAACACAGGATTACAGCCATAGGGAACAGGAAATTAATTAAAATCCAGTTGTTTTCAAAGGGCCTCACTTTGTATTTTGACCTTTAGTGAGAGTGTGCTCTTAGCTGTGCATTCAGTACTATACTGACACCTAGTGACATTAACCAAGCAGTACAACCAATCATTAGCAGAGAAAAAGAAAAAAGAAAAAAGAATGGGACCATTCTGAAAGCTGGCTGTTTTGTGTTACATACACCCAATGGAATGTTTCCCCACAAATTGGTTTTTGAAATGCACCTTAAATGCATAAGTGGTTTTTTTTGTAATCCAAATAATTTTTATTGATTTTCATGTAAATACAAGAACAACATATAACTACAGTAACTTGGAGAATGTCCAGTGGTGCATTCTTATTAAGTTTCATATGCAGTACACAGTACACAAGCAATACGTTTATTTATGCATTGTCAATTCAAGTATCCTCTCCACAGAGATTCTTGTGTTGTGGGCAGAATAAAGTATATTCTGTCTCATTTATAAAGGAAAAGAATAGAAGCCAAAAGTGTCTATCTCTGAAGTGCCTTTAATTACCCTTCTATGGAGAGTAAGGCCTTCTGATAGAACCACATTCCAAATATGATTTATGCAGGTTTCAATGGGGATTTCTATCGGTTGTGTCCAGTATCGGGCTATTCTTAATCAGGCTGCTGATAATGGAAAAAATACTGATTCTCTGCATTTAAGGTTATTATTTAAATTTGAGTCTAAGGATAACGAGGCAAGAGCTGAATTGGGTGGAAGGGTTTGATGAGCAATTTTGGAAATAATCTGGAACACCTTTTCCCAAAAGGAGTATACCGATGTGCAACTCCACCATGCATGAAAATATGAGCCTATCTCTCTGCAGCTGTTCCAGCATAGGGGAGAGACGGTAGTGTTTATTTTGGCTAGACGTGATGGATTCCAGCGCCAGCAAAATATAGTTTTAAGAGAAGCCTCCTGCAAACAAGCAGAGATTCTTCGTAGGGATAGGTTGTGCCAAATTGATTGCCATTTATTATCCGCAGTTATGATCCCCAGGTCTCTTTCCCATACCATCCAGAGACCACCTGTATCACCTGCGTATTGTTCTAAAAGAATGCCATAAATTAAAAACGCAGCTCCTTTTATGCCATATTTTGATTGGTTACATACAGAATCAAATGACGTAAGAGAACAAAGGCGTTCCAAGTATCTTGCAAATGTGCACAACTGAATACACTGAAACCAGGCTAACTGGTTTGCTATGGAACAAGTTTTGAGGTGTCATAGTTGCTGTTTGACAATTACAAGTCAAAAAAACGTTTGGGCGATGGTTGTGTGGTTCTTTAATCCTAACTAAAGAGAACCAGGGAGCAGGCAGAGTGGGGAAATGAAGCATGCATTCCAATTCAAAGAAGATACAAGTAAAAAAAAAATAAAATTAAGTAACCGGACAAAGAAAACTGCATGCATATGTGTGTGTGTGTGTGTGTGTGTGTGTGTGTGTGTGTGTGTGTTTTGATTTGTCTATGTATGACATTTGCCTTTTCTGCCAATATGCAATGTATTTAATGTTTTATCCCTTACCCAAGAAATCAAACTGAAACATCAAAAATAAAACACAGCTTAAAGTTTAAACTGAAGCAATAAAATGATGAAATGTCAAACTCCTTCCTCCCCAAATTCTCACCTGAATGATATTGATGTTATTTGGCACCAGAAATATAAAAGATAGGGCAGCGCACAAATCTTTCTGAGGAAGGAGTTCCAAAACCTAAATGTCACTGCCGCAAGGTCCAGTCTCCTGTTGCCATCTGCCTAGTGCCTGATGGCACAGAGGAAAGCTTCTGTTGAACACTATAGCATATGGCCAGGTTGATATGGGAAAAGGCGGATCTTTGGATAGCCCGACCATTGAAGACTTTTGTAAGTCAATGCCTGGACTCTGAATCGAGCCCAGAAAAAGACCTAGACGCCAGATTTTTAAGCACTTGGAATGTTGTGGTCAGAATAGCAAGTCTCAGTTAATAATCTGGCCATTTGATTCTACATCAAATGCTTCAAAGACAGTCCTATGTCTAAGAGTTAGATAACTGTAATGGTTACCAAAGAATGTAAGAAGGCAGCAAAATTAGTAGCCCTTAAAATGAGTTCTAACCCATGCTCAGTTGGATTTCCCCTGAGTTTTCCTCCATCTATGTACCATTCCAGCTGCTTTATCATGCCAAGCTCGTTGGAAGCAGGTTGGGATCTAGTCAGTGGGAGATGGCCTTTGATCACCATTTCCTTAACCCATTGATCAATCAGGACTTCATCAGGAGTGACAACTGTCCCAGCTGGAAATTCTCCCAAAGGTCACCAAGAGACTATCAATTTGCCTCTGGGAGAAGAGTAGCCTAACTGGTCCTCTTCTGGAGAGGTTTGAAGGTCCTATAGCCATCTTACCAAATAGTAATTTATCAGTGAAAAAGAAATTGTGAATATGTTCCCCCCCCCCACTGGCATTTCAGCTGGCTGAGAACACTAAATCAAGTGTTATAGGCCATCATGTCACTAGAGCCCAACTAACTTTAGTATAGTCTCATTGTTTTCATAGTAGCCATGGAGTCCTGAGCTATTCCTAACAAAGGAGCTCAATATGGATGTTGAAGTACTGCAGTACCACACTCCAAGGGATTCCCCCCCCCCCACACACACCAGGTCCAAAACTATCTCTGCCAGCTCAGACAAGGTATCTGTTGGCCAGCATGATGGGCAGTAGGGCTGGGCAATATATCATCCAAAACCAGTTTGCAGTCCATATTGTGAGGCCAGTTTCTTAATTTTTGACCTCGCGATATATTGTGAATCATGTTGTGCATGTGTGAGCTTGCTATGCAAAAATCACAATGCGGGGAAAACCATGGAGCCAGCCAACACTTCTACATAGGTCCATCCCTATTTCAGACATTGTGATATATCAGTATATAGTGATTTTTAGCTGGTGGTATATTGTGATGTTGAAAGGCAGACATCACCCAGCCCTAATGGGCAGCATACCAATGGATGACAGCACATCCTGTCTTGGGTACCCAAGTATCAGTTGCATGAGCTCAAAAGTTGGGCTTTTCCAATAGAAGACATGGAGAAGAAGATGGAATCCCATTAAACCACAGCAACAAGGATGATTCACTTTCCTACCATTATGCTGGCATTTGCAAGGATAAGTGCTTCACAAAAACTACCGTATATTCTGGCGTACAAGACGACTGGGTGTATAAGACGACCCCCAACTTTTCCAGTTAAAATATAGAATTTGGGATAAACTCGTCGTATAAGAAATACGACCCAGCGTATAGGACAACCCCCGACTTTTGAGAAGATTTTCCTTGGTTAAAAAGTAGTCTTATACAAAGGAATATACAGTAGGCTACTGTTTATTGGAGTTATTTAAGTATCTCAAAATACGGTCCAGAGTTATATGGACTTTCCTACCCCGTCTGTTGGAATATATGAGATGTCAAATAATTTGACTCCTTGATCTAAGCCAGGATTTATGATTGCATACTGAGAGATAATGGGAATTATTTTGCCAATGGATCTTTCAGCATTGGGGAAAATGTGTAACCACAGCTAACATTATGGAAACAGACTTTATTATTAGGTAGTTCCCTGTAGAATCATAACGTGATTTATTCTGCTCATTCCAGGCCTGTGTGGGAGAGATGATTTATTTCCAGAGTTTGTGACCTGGGGACAAGCTGCCCAGCATAAAATGAAGTAGCACTTCCAAAATTTAGCTGCAGGTGTTGCGATTGGCTGTGAACTATGTTATTGTTCAAACTTTAAGAGCTCCATTTGATCAGGTGTTGAAAGCTCTTTATGCCTAGCATGACGCAGCCATGAAATTGAAATATTAACAGCTTTTCTTCTAACACTGGATTTTATTATGCAAGGTTGTGTTAGCAGTGAACTAAGACGGGCTGAGTTCAATTAGTAACCAATTGCCATTCGTGAAGCAGCTGGGTTATACAAGCAGGGAAATAAAACCCAACCCTTAAAAAAAAGAAACCCACACCATATTGGCTATGGATACTGCTAGACTACTTGTTTATTGAACATTCATCCTGATTTGTTTGCAGAGGGATAAAAGGACATTGGCTATTTGATGAGAATTCATTGTGATTTGTTTGTGGGGAGGTTAGATAATGCTGCATCAAGTGTTATCCCACACTTGTAAGTGTCACTTTTTGAAAAACGTCTGATCTTTGGGGGAAATGGCTTAGTTGCACACAATCGTTCTGATAATTTTGATGCATGAAAAGGTTAATACCATAGAGTAAGCTGTCCTGCCAGGCTTAGCTTACCTTGGGAGGGACCAAGTAATCAAGCTTTTGACAGGGCCGTCTTAAGTATATTTGGCGCCCTGGCGCCCTGGTGCGACGGATCCCTCCGGCGCCCCCGCCCCGTTTCCCAGCACAGCAGGCAGGCGGAGCTGCACAGTGGGTGGGCGGGAGGGCGCAGCGCACAGCGTGGCTGCCAGGGGCACAACTCCGCGGTGGGCGGGTGAGCGCAGCTCCGCGGAGGGAGGGAGGGCGCAGCTGTGCGGCGGGCGGGCGCCCTGCCCCACCCAGCCTGGCTGTAGGGCCGGCCCTGGCTTTTGATTTCTCAATCTACCTGAGAAGCTCAGCCTCTGAAGCGGCTAAACTGGACAGGTTTTCAAGTAAGCCAAACATGTAGTCTTTTTCTATGTTAAGGGAAGAGGAAAGTTTTGGAAATCACAAGGGCATATATTAAAGGTCTAAACAGCCTAGATTTCCACGCTTTAGTTTGCTGCATGTGGTACATGGGGTGTTAGAGAATGGCTTCGACTGGCCGGCTAAACCAGGTGAGGGTAGCTGATGGATATCACACCCTCAGTGAGTTAAGGAATTCCTCTGCATACAAAGATTGAGCGGACAAGACCAACAGTGGATCCAGCAATCAAGAAGGTGGTTTCTGCACATACTGTAGAGGGAAGTGAGGGGCAAATGGGGCTTGCCAACATGGGAAGGTGGCTTCTAAGAAAAGAAAAAAATCAGACCCTAAACCTCTGCTGCCTTGCAGAATATCTTCAGGAAAAGAAAAGGCTAGGGAGTAAACCCTACCCAAATCTAGAATGGGCGGTGCCTTGTACACCTCTTTCCACCGATTCCTGCAGCTCAGCTGGTGCCAAATGTATTGTTCTGCTTTGCTTTGGACCACATCTTGGGCAACCCAGGACTGCCCAGACGTGCCTCAGGGAGGTCACTTCAACGCTGCAAACACAGTGATTTGATTTCACCCCCAGAGGCACACTCCATTGCCTCTTGAGACAGAAGGAGGCCAACAACTTTACCCAGTGCTATTTTTCCAGAAAAGGGGGTGCTGGAACTCAACATGAACACCTCCCATGTTCTCTTATAATGGCAATTATAATGAGAGGTGCCGGAACTGAGTTCTGGCTGAAAAAGAGCCCTGATTTTACTGCATATGTTGTGGATTTAAAATCTTTGCTGGGGTTCCCGCACCAAAGAGTACTCTCCCCCAACCAGGATCTTGTCATACAGGAATTCTCCTACCTACCTGTAACTAGGAATTCTCCTTTCATACCTATTTTTCCCTTGAACCATCAGAAATGTCCTATACTGTTCTTCTACTCTACACTCCAGGCAGTTAGTGGTGCTAACTCTGAGTTATTGCTTAGAATGGCAGAATTACTGCCTGCAGGTGCCTAACCTAGGTGTGTCCTGGAGCCTGTTCTCATCCACAAATCACTTCCTGGCTCTTTATCTGCATACGTTGGGCTGATTCAATACAAATTAATTCCAGTTGCACAGCACCTCTCTAACAAAATAAACTTGAGCGTTTTCAAACAAAAACAAACAGCTAAAAAGTAAATGCATTACAGCCCATTCCTCACACCTGGATGACTTTCAGCACACCAGATCTATTCCTTGAACCAGGGATCTGTGAATTTAGGGATGCAAACTGCTTGTTAAGGCAAATCATTTTCTGCCTGCTACCCGTTTAGAGGATTTTGTTTATTCTGGCTTGCAGCCCAGAAGTTGGGCCTGATGGTCTTTTAGCCTTTTCCATCTCGTAGGATTCTACAAGGCTGTCCCCGATTTGTTCATCCATGCTTAATAATGGGTTCTGAGCTCCTCTGCCCAAGCCACTGCAAATGGGCCCTGTGTTAATTCAGTTATCTGAGAAGGACTTGTGGATCAATTTGCAAAGCTGCTAGAAGGAGCATTCTGTCTGGCTAGAGGTGCTGCTTTTTGCAAAAATTACTGCACAGTGGATCTTTCCCTTCCTCTGTTCCCTCTGACCGTCAGGGGCTGGGCAGAGGAGGAGGAGGAAGAAGAGGAAAACAGTATAGATTTACAACAGTGCTTTGTGGGAGGTCACAGCTCAGAGGCACATGAGAGGGAAAGTTGGGAAATAATGGGAGAGGAGGTTGAGCTCCAGACAGAGACAGAGCAGCAGCTGACTGACACGTTGTCACTAGACAGCATTCCATACCCACCATCTCCCAGAACCTGGCGAGCCTTAAAAATAGGAGAGCAAAGAGCTCAAAGACACAGGCCACTTAGTGGCACCCACAGAGGAGATTATGAGGATGACGAATGAGGAAGTGGGAGAGACAGGGGATGGAGATTCACTCGGGACAGAGCCATTATCCAAGAGGCTGGGTTCTGTAGCCTCTCTCTGTAAAGTTTGAAATAAAAAAGGACTAAGAAACTTTTCCTTGTCTTTATACATCCCTGGGCAACCAGCCAGGAGCTGCTGACAGCACCCTGACACTGATCCCCTGTACGTTCGTATACACACACTGACACACACACACACACACACACAACACACACAGAGAGGAAAACTTTTTCCAGAGGATTGAAAGGAAGCTACCAAATACTATGTCTTAGGAGGTTGCATTGGGAGGGAGAAACTAACCAAAACCGGGTAGCAGGAATTCGCCTTTCAATACATTATATGAATAAT
This sequence comes from Zootoca vivipara, assembly GCF_965207765.1. Taxonomy (NCBI): domain Eukaryota; kingdom Metazoa; phylum Chordata; class Lepidosauria; order Squamata; family Lacertidae; genus Zootoca; species Zootoca vivipara. The sequence continues at coordinate 31,486,429 of NC_142587.1, read as the reverse complement.
ACTTTAAATAGGGGGGAGGATTCTTAACCTGGCCACTTTTCTGTTGGAAAGAAAATGCAGCTGGGAGACTCCAATTTGGAATGCATTCCTGATATGGATTGGGGACCCATCTCTTATTTGTTTACAACTTTGTTTACAAATGTGCTTTTAACTTCCAAGAAGTTGCAGTGAAGAGGGCCTACTACACTGCTTCTTGTGTATCCTTGAAAAATCACCCTATAGGTCACTGTGTTCTGCAGATGAATTTCTCCTGAAAGTCCCCAAAATATGAGAATCCCACTCTGCAATAATTCAGACCAGGGATTTCAGTATGAATACCCCTTTTGTGTGGAACAGCATCCCTGTCAAGATAAGACAGGTGTCCACTATGTGGCTTTGAATTTTTGGGTTCATCCACCTTTTCTATCCGAATGTAAAGGTCTCAGTCTTTGGTGTTCATTTTGTTTTGTTTTGTTTTTTTAAAAAAACAACATCTTGGGAGAGGAGGTTGTACGGTTTATAAAACTATTTTTAGTGGTTTTAAATAGTTAGTAAATTGTCTTGAGACAAATATAAAAGGAGATTCATAAATTAATGTGATGGTGGCAAATCTCCCCCCTGCAGCCTGCTGTCGCAGATACACTATCTCTGAACATCTAAGTTTTCATATGGTACCCTCTGCTGATGAAAGGCACCCCTCAGCCGAACAAGGAGGAAGACTATTTTTCGCTTCTACCCTGTACCCTAGTCCACTGAAAGTCTACTCTGGAGGATTGGGGATTCTTCCTGGCAGAGTTTCAGGGGTGGCAGAGGGCTGCAGTTGGAGCAGGAATTTCCCAACTACCCCACCCGCTCAGTTCCACTAACATATGCCTTCTGTCCATAGCTGTCAACATTTCCCTTTTCTCGCAAGGAATCCTATTTGGAATAAGGGAATTTCCCTTCATAAAAGGGAAAAGTTGACAGCTATGCTTCTGTCAGTGGGGTGGACTGTGATGTGACAAAGGTATTTGAGAGCAGAAGCAGTAAAGGAAGCAGTAAAGGAGTCTAGAAATGTTGTGAAATGCTGAAAAGCTGCAGAATCATTTAGCATGCTGAATCACTGTCACTCATCTTGAGGGTGACTCACTCTCTGTATAAGTATTGTATCTGCTTGCAGGCAGACTCAGTGTCTCACTCAGTGTCTGTGTGTGTCTCTGTGTCTCAGTCTCAGAGTGTGGTGGAGCCTGTGCTCAATGGAAACACTGTGTATGCTCTGAAGCTAGTTTAATCTTCTGTTCACTATGCTGTTATTTGCAAACAAGTTTATTTTAACTCAGTAAAGCTTTTATTCTTTTACTGAAGAAGGCTCTGCATTACTAATTTACACTGCGCGTCATGGACATCCAATGGATGCCACCCTCTGTTTTTGGATGTCATGGTTATACCTACATATATAGCTATAGATGTATCTTCTGTGAATTAATCCTAATCCCTTTTAAGATCCATCTAAATTAATGCATGTTATCACATTGGTGATGGTGAATTGCAGAATTTAATTAACTATACAATCCGTCTTGTCCTTAAACAACTACCTATCAACTTCCTTATGTGCCCAAGTTCTAGTACTATGACAGAGGGATTAAAATGTCTCAGCTATTCACTCTCTTCTCACTCCATAGTTTTATAGATCTCCATAGTATCAGTCATCTTGTTTCCCAAACTAAAAAGCATTTGGACATCTTAACTTTTGACGCAAGGGAAGATGGTCTAGCCTTGTGATCATTTCAGTTGACCTTTTCTGTATCTTCCCCTACTTTCCAACAGTTTTTGAGATAGGGAAGCCAAAGTGTACTATTAAAAAGTCTAAATGCACCCATTTTTATAAAATGTGTATATTTTTATTATGTACCAAACAGCACAATCTTATTATGCATGTCTCCTCAAAGGTTAGTCTTACTGAGTTCAATGATGCACTACTATATATAATTATAGCCTTACCATTTTATTTTCGTACTATTTACTGATTGCCCGGTGTCTCGTATACAATCCAATTTCTACTGCAGGTTGTAGACAGCCTGAACCAAAACACATTGGTCTCTATGTACGCCTCTGATCATGCACATTGGTTACTAAAACAAAAAGAAAATATGGACACAGCCATCTGCAATAGGATATATCCATTACAGAAAATTAAAGGGAAAGAAAGCACTCACTTCCAATGTCTGGCCGCAGCTTTTTATCATATTCTCTCAGCAACTTGTTTAACAACAGTGTCACGTCAGTGTCATGCGTTTTTGGAGACATTACCCATTTTTGGTTTGCCGTGAAATCTTCAAAGTCATCCTCGTCAACCTTTCTTGAGCTGCAATTCAAAACATAAACCATAGAACAGTGTCACATGAGGAAGGGCAGTGGAAATGTCTCTATTTCCTCCATAATTCAGTCATTTCATGGGGGAGCATTCAGAGTTATTTGTTTTTCCCATTAAAAGAAGAAGAAAAAATTCAAAGGATGTGCTAACTGCCACAGGTGAAAGTCTAAGTAGGACACTCTAATGGAAAATAATTGAATAGTATTTTATCATTACTTCTCATTAGATCATGAATCTGGGGACAAATGCCACTTTTCTTCTATATCAGTCTTTTGAGCTATTTTGTGCAGCTTTTAACTTGCGGTAGCAGCCTGAGGTGGTGGAAGAACACCCTGCAGAACTTCAAATCTGGCTTCTTTTTAACACATCTCTTGCCCAGGAAGAAAGTGAAGGAGGGAGGATTGGTTATTTTAATATTTCCTGATCATGTCACCCTGTTAAAAAGTCATTATTATATATTCTCAGCATTTCAGATTTCAGTTATTTAATGTAGCATGTTTGAAAATAAGATAAAAGTATCCTGGGCACATTGCCTTGGATCCTAAGATAAGTTAACTGAAGGAGCTTCATGGAAGGAACGTTTCCAGTCACCCATGTCTTCTTGCAGCTCTGAATTGTTGGGTGGGCGGTCCTCCTGGTATGGGGCGTAGGGTATGAACTTCCCCACCATGAACCTCATTCAGTTAACTCATATTAGGATCCACATCTGAACTGGAGTGCTTCTCCCTGCTGCTCCAGCAGCCCCACATCATTTGGGAGTTTTCCCTCTGGCCCCCAATACTCCAAAGAGTGTTTTTGGGGGTCAGAATCAGCACTAGGTGAACAAATATTCTCACTACATATAACACAATTTCTTGTGTCCTTTACTGAAAGCATGGTGAATCTCATTTCCATTTGAAGCATATTAAAGTGATACATTTTAAAGGTGAAATGGATGGACGTATTCCCAGGGACCAACTTAAATGTATAGTGTATACCCCTCACAATAGTACTACTACTACTACTAATAATAATAATAATAATAATAATAATAATAATAATAATAATAATAATTGCACCCCACCCATCTGACTGAGTTGCTCCAGCCACTCTGGGCGGCTTCCAGAATATACAGAAGCATCATTAAACATTAAAAACTTACCTATACGGGGTTGCCTTCAGATGTCTTTTGAAGGTTATATTGATACTTATATCATTGACATCTGATGGGAGGGTCATTCCACAGAGTGGGTGCCACCACTGAGAAGGCCCTCTGCCTGGTCCCTGTAACCTCACATTGAGGGGATAGAAAGCCATGCTTTGCATGTGTGGTTTCTCTCCTCTATGTCCATGTCACTTTGCATGATGGAGTAGCCAGTGATGGCTGGTGGCTGTTAGGTCCGGTAGGATAGAAGACAAGGAGGCCCACAGGAAGCAAAGCCAGATCTGGGTGCTCTGCTCATGGTGTAAACTGAGAGGGATCTTGCTGGATAAACCTGTGGTGGGTCAAGTAAACTGGATGCGATCTCTGAGTCCCTGTTTAGGTGTTTGCTTGAAAATCCCAGAACTCCCTCCTGTCTGGGGGCTGTAGGAGTTAAGAGGAGGAGGTTGGTTGCAGCAATTACCGGATACTTTGGGATGTGATTGGCCTATTTCTCAAGGCAGTTGTCGGACAAAGCAGGCTTTCCTAGCTCTCCTCTTTCTTTACATGCACGCAAGGGCGTACCCACCACGGGGCAAGTTAGGGCAGCTGCCCTACTCTAGAAGCAGGGCTGGTGGGCAGAGGCGGAGCACAGCCCGGCGGAGCGCCGCACCCTCCCTCCAGCTCCCCAGCGCGCCCTCAGGCAAGGCCAAGCGCGGCGGGGAACCAGGGAGCGTGGCGCGGTGGGCGGGAACGCCGAACTCGCGCTCCGCTGGGCTGGGCTCCGCCTCCGCCCACCAGCCCTGCTTCTAGGGAGGGGCACAGCCCGGCGGAGTGTGAGTTCGCCGTTCCCGCCCGCCACGCTGCGCCCTCCCTCCAGCTCCCCGTCGCGCCCTCTGGCAAGGCCAAGCGCGGCGGGGAACCAGAGAGCGCGGCGCGGCGGGCGGGAACGCTGAACTCGCGCTCCGCTGGGCTGGGCTCCGCCTCCGCCCACCAGCCCTGCTTCTAGGGAGGGGCACAGCCCGGCGGAGCGTGAGTTCGCCGTTCCTGCCCACTTTGTGGCCCCTCCCCTTCCGTGCCTTGGCCCCTCCCCTTGCCCCCCCCTAGTTTTGATCCTGGGTACGCCCATGCATGCACAATGTTACAAAATTTTGATCTTGCTTATTTCCTTTCCTTCCAGTTTGTTCATCTCTCCCCCTCTCTCTCTTTGTAACTCTCCTGGGATGTTGGGTTATGGTAGATTTCCATATTTGTTAACCTGCTCATTACGTTAGGGAGTTTGCTGCAGCATCCTTTCATTTATATGATGCACCAGCAAGCAATTGGACATGAGTACAGCCTAAGTTAAATTACAGTTTAATACGTCTGGGATATTATATATATATATATATATATATATATATATATATATATATATATACACACATATACACACATATATACACACACACACACACACACACACACACACACACACACACCAAAATGTGGAAGGAAGCTGTGTTTCATTGCCCATGGCACTTATTCCTAAGCCTTATTGTACTTCCTCTCTCTCTCTCTCTCTCTCTCTCTCTCTCTCCGGTGATGACACTCATGATTTGTCAAGGTACATTAAATGAATTATTTTCTTTCGGAGGTGAGTTATTAAAGACTACAAGGCAAATTCCATCTGTATTCAGCTGCAGCCAGTGCAACTCCATTGCATGCAGAGTAGTTCTGGGTTGAGTCGCACCTTGAGTACATATCAACTGCTGGATTCCTGCTTTCTTTTGGGCAGGTTTCTCCACAGTGAAACCACAACCCAACCCGAGTCCCATTTCTGCTCCTGGAAGTGGATTTAGGGTAGTGTGACGGGTTCCACCACACTGGGCGCCGAGCCTAGGGGGTGCTGTGGGGTGTCACAGCTATGACATGGTGGATTTAAAGAGCAATGACAGGGCTTGTTGGAGAGGAATTAACTTGATTTGGAGCAGGAGCTGATGGAAAAATTAATAGAGGGTAAACGAATGGAAGAAGAACTGATCTGGGGTGATTTGTCGTGGGGTGAAATTAATCAAAGAATTTATTTGCAGCAATTTGGATGAGGAAATGGTTGTCCTGCCTTCTGTGGCATTTAAATTATAAAAATCTGCATCTATACATATACGTCTTCATATGAAAATTGGTTTCTACGGGACCAAGCCTCAAATCTTTTATGTTCCTACCGGTGCCCCTGAGGAACTGATAGCAAACTAACAATGAACATGTTTGCTGCCAAATAATACTTTGAACTGGGGGGGGGGGGGAGAGAAAGTGAAGCTTGGCTATATCTGCATTCATGTCAAGCATTTCAAGTTTTTAAAATGGCTATGTACAGTAACCAGATTACATGTGGGTGGGTGAGACTAGAATACGAATTAACTCAGCATGCATATATGTTATTGGTCAGAGGGGAGATTTCATTTTGTAACTTTTTTTTCCCCTGTAAAAAGGAGAAGCGTCTGGTTGTATTGGCATTATTTTTGTAGCAAATTGAATGGCTTGAAAGAAATTGCCGAATGGGAAATGTAAGGAGAGGTGTTTGATTTGAAACCTCAAAGCATTTGTTATTATGCAGGCTGTACGATGGCCCTGTACTGAGAATGGTGTTTCTTCTATAGCTTCCCCAGAGTCCCTATTTCAAGAAACAAAAACCTTCCACAGCTCACCTGATCCCCAGGTCATTTGCCCACATTGCAGGCTACAGAGAATGTGGGCCACCCTCAATTTATCTTACTAGCAATATGCTCTCTGTACCGCCTAGGGCTGAGCCAAAATGCTGGGTAGGGTGCTATCTTTGTAACTATCCCAAAAAGTTATCAACAAAGTTCTTCACCATACATCCTTGAGTAACAGGGTGAGTGAATGGGTCATTTTATGGATTGTAAATAGCTAAATAAGGAACAAGAGGTGGATTGTATGAGTAAATGGATAACTTTGATTGTAAGCAATTGAATCCCCCCCCCCCAATTCATATGGAGGAGGAGCCTGTTTTGTTTAATGTACAGTGGTACTTCGGTTTACAAACTTAATCCATTCCAGAAGTCCGTTCTTAAACCAAAACCGTTCTTAAACCAAGGTGCGCTTTCCCTAATGAGGCCTCCTACTGCCAGTGCCCTTCCACCATTTGGCTTCCATTGTTAGACTGAGGTAAAGTTTGCAAACTGGGACACTACTTCTGGTTTTGCGGAGTTCATAAACTGAATAGTTCATAAACAGGACTGTTCTTAAACTGAGGTACCACTGTATTCATAAATGAGTTGGAGTCAGATAAAAGCAGTGAGAGGTGACAAGTTTGTGGATTATACCAAATTACTCAATATATCGAACCCCCAGGCAGATTGGGAATAACTCTAAAATTCCACTCTAGGCTGGGTGAGTGAACAACAAAATGGCAAATGAGATTCAATGTGTGGTATGCAACTAAATTTCACTCAGAGTAGACTCACTAAAATGAATGATCATGACTAAGCTTAGTCTATTCATTTCAATGGGTCTTGTCTGAGTAAAACTTTCCAATGTAAGTGGGAAGTGAGCCATACTTAGACAAGAAAATCGGTCATGCCTATGCACTAAAATGGCAGCAAAAAAAAAAAAATCCAGGTAAGAGATATCAGGAATGTGATGAGTACAGAGTTCAATGAAATCATTAACTCAGTATGCTGCAGTGGTGAAAAGCCAATTATTGAGAAAGGAGTATAAAAGCAACAGGCTGGTACCATAGTGTCTTGGTATACATGAATGGCGTGGCCAAGTTTGGAATATTGTGTACAGTTCTGGCCATCCTAGCTCACAAAGAGTATCACAGCTGGGCTGGAAATGGACAGACAAAATGGGATCAAGGAGATGGATGAGCTTCATTCAGGTGTCTATGGATTTGCCATTGAAGATGGAAGGTGGCACATTGCATACTTATTGTGTTGTTTCTTTTATTTCTTGTATTTCTATAGCATTCAAACAGAAATACAGTGGAATTCTAAGAAATAAAAGAAGCAATAAAATGCAATTATAATTATTCTGACATCTTGCACAGCACAGTACAATGGCTACACCTGGCAGAAAAATCCACCGAGCCCCTCAGCAAGTGGTCCATGGGAGGAAAAGTTTAAGAACCACTGACTTATACCATTGACTGGCCAAAGTCACTGTTGAGAACAGACCAAAGAGAGTCTTTTCCACGCAGTGAACAATGAATTTGTAGAATTCACTTCTACAAAATAAAAAAAATGATGATGTCTGCTGACTTAGGAGGTAGACAAACTCATGAGGATGTCAAATTAGCAATGGAACCTCTATGTTCAAAGGCAATAGATCTCTGCATTTTAGTTGCTGGGGAGAGTTGTCTTCATATGGGCTTGCAGGAAGCAGAATGTTTGACTGGATTCAGCAGGGCACTTACGTTATGAATGAGTTGGGGCTGGGTTTATTTATTTATTTATTAAAAATCCAAGCTGACATAAGTTGTGCAGGGTGTGTGATCTGGTAGAATTTAGACCTAGAGAGATTTTGCAGAATCCAACTAAGGGTGGAGTGAGGAGATGGAACAGAGACTGAAGGGGAAGAATGCTGAATTGTTTGTGTGCTTCCACTTTTGAGCTAGAGTACCAAATCAAATGGTGTGTGGTGTGTTGTAGTTCTCTATCATTATTCTTAGCAACAGTCTCAGCCTCTTCTTTACAAAGTAGCCGAAGGTAAGTGCTATACCACAGCTGACTTTGGGATATCCTTCATCAGAATTTTATGTGTGTGTTTTCTTTAATTAAACCAGTTGCATTGGGTTTCCAATCTGATTAAGAAAGTGGTGCTGTAAGGTGGGGTGTTTAACCCTTTCCCACCTGCTGACCTGAGTCACCCTTCTGAAGCTGCTATTTGCCCAGCCATGTCAAATGTAGCAGTATGGTGTCTGTATGAGTTCCTCTTGATGGGCAAATGGGATGGGAGTATGCCTGAACACCTCTTCCCTCAGTCCCTCTTCCCCAGTCACATTCCCACAAGACTGCTGCTTTGAAGGAAAACAAAATAAAAACAAAAAGCATGTGTCTAATTTAGTTGAGCCTGAAGCAATACACAACTATGATCAAGTTAATTTAGGTGGCAAGTTCCTTATGTCAGGGAGTTTATTGCTTTAAAAAAAAGAGAGTACAGAATGGCAGAGAAGACACACTTTGCATGCAAATGGTTCAGTCCCTGGGAGCTACAGTTTAGTAGGGATGGGGGACCCTGTAGCCCTTCAGAGGCTGCTGGACTTCAAGTTCCATTAGCTGCAGCCAGCATGACCAAAGGTCAGGGGTGATGGAAATTGGAGTCTAGCAACATATGAAGGTAATGGGTTCCCCATCCCCAAATTAAATGGATGAGTGCAATGCCCATCTCTGTCCAAGGCTCTAGAGGAGCTGCAACCAGTTGAAATAGTCCTGCGATAAGATGGACCAAGAGTCTGTCTCAAGAGAGCTTCATGTGTGCCTTGAGGATGATATATAAAAGCATTCCCTTTGGCAACTGTATGGAATGCACAAAACCATTTGTATGGGGCTGATCAGGCAACATCCACCATGCCACCATTGTCGCTTGCATGGTACGACCATTGCCGATGAGCGGCCGCCGAGACCACATAACACTGGTCTTGAAAGATCTACATTGGCTCCCAGTACGTTTCCGAGCACAGTTCAAAGTGTTGGTGCTGACCTTTAAAGCCCTAAATGGCCTCGGTCCAGTATACCTGAAGGATCGTCTCCACCCCCATCGTTCTGCCCGGACACTGAGGTCCAGTGCCAAGGGCCTTCTGGCGGTTCCCTCGTTGCAAGAAGCCAAGTTGCAGGGAACCAGCCAGAGGGCCTTCTCGGTAGTGGCGCCCGCCCTTTGGAATGCCCTCCCATCAGATGTCAAAGAGAAAAACAGCTACCAGATTTTTAGAAGACATCTGAAGGCAGCCCTGTTTAGGGATGCTTTTAAAGTTTAATTGATTCTTTTATTTTATCTTTCTGTTGGAAGCCGCCCAGAGTGGCTGGGGAAACCCAGCCAGTTGGGCGGGGTTTAAATAATAAGTTGTTGTTGTTGCTGTTGCTGTTGTTATTTCTGTGCAATAATATTGAATTAAAGTGGAGCAATATTCACTCATCGAGCTAGCACATCTGCTGCAGGACACAATAGGGTTTCCATCTCACCAGTGGCTCTTGGGTCTTGCTAAGAAGGGGACAGCCCTAGCTCAGTAGGCAATGGTGCATGTAGAGGGTCCTATTGTCAAGTAGGATAGGGAAAGTCCCTACCTGAAACCCCGAAGAGTCACTGCCCATCAGTGTGGGCAATAGTGAGTCAAGATGGAGCCAATATAAGGCAGTTTTGGAGGTTCCTAAATCAAAGCTAGGAAGCTCTGAGAGCCAGTCAACATTGTAAGCATCCCAGGAGACATTGTCATAGCTGCCAAGTTTTCCCTTTTCTCACGAGGAAGCCTATTCAGCATAAGGGAATTTCCCTTAAAAAAAGGGATAACTTGGCAGCTATGGACATTGTACACACTGTGGAAGGATCTGAGACTAAGTAACTGCTCCAGTCTAGACACTAATCTTTGGCTGAAGCTTTTTCAGATGCACCACGCTCTAATTTCTCCCCTAAAAGGGTACGTCATCAGCATTTCCCCAACCCCAAAGCAATTCAATAAGACCAGGGTGATTTTATCACTGCATATTAGATGGGAAGGGTTAGAACGGGCAAAATGACAGAATAAAATGTGTACAGTTGTCACCTGATTAAAGCAATTTTAGTCAACGATGTGAAATAAATAAATCTGCATTGTGTGTGTGTGTGTGTGTGTGTGTGTGTGTGTGTGTGTGTGTGTGAGAGAGAGAGAGAGAGAGAGAGAGAGAGAGAGAGAGAGAGAGAGAGAGAGAGAGAGAGAGAGACTGGATGAGCAACTGAGTCTTGTGGCACCTTCAAGACAACAAATATCACCATACCCTTTCATTGACTAGAGCCAACCCTGATCACTTCCTTGTTAGTCTTCAAGTGGGTTGGGACTCTCTGGGAACTGCAATGCAACGCCAGCTGAGGTCCCCAGGTCCCCCCCCTTTAAGGTGCCTCAAGAGACTTGGTCCTTCTTCCTTTAACGGATCAAGAGGCCTCTATCTTTGGATGTTGTTCTCTTGGAGGAGGCATGGGTGGCCATGAAGGGAGAAGCTGGAGCTTGCCATTTGCATAATCTTAAACTTTTTAAAAGTGTTGTCCAGTTATTCCAGGATGCCTTTCTAGATGAATGAAAAGGCTTTTCACCTCATTTTGTATTGAGAGGTTGCAGGCATCTCTGACCATGTATATTCGGGGGCAGTTTAAAGGGGGAACAGAACTTCTCCACCATTAGAGGTGTGTGGATAACTCAGGAATGATGGAACCTCCATGCAGTAAAGTTACTGGTTAGGGAAAACAGAAGGTGTATTGTGGGTTTCCCCAATAACGTGGTGCAACTGCAAAGGAGTTAACTTTGATTGACATCCTGCCAGTTAGCTGAAGTTTAGCAGAATTATTTCTGCGAGGAGAGGGATGGCAAAGAAGCGGCAAAAGGGATCCCATTAAGACCACCCCGAGTAGGGCAAGCAGATCGCTCTCTGAATGACCGTGCAGGCATTTTCCAGAACGGATTGTGACACGATTATTACCGAGGCATTATCGTAACCCGGTATAATATGATTATCAAAGGAAACCATCTCTCTGGATAATCCCGGACAAGATATTTAGGCAATCGCTTTGATCCGTCTAACGAAATGAGCCTCGCAAGACATTCCCCAGATCAGCTGCGGAGAAACAAAAGCGGGCTAATCAGGCTAATTGCCTTGATCAATTTCCTCCTGTCTTGGTCCTCGACTCGCATGTTTAAAGATCTGCCGTCGTTCGCCCCCAAATCTGGACCCGGGTGAGTGAACGTCAAACCTTCGATCTCACCGCGGCGCCACCCAAATCGCTCGCAAGTGGATCTTATTTTGAAATAAGAGGGTGCCACTTAAGACACAAACCACTTGGGGAATCTCGTCCCCTGCAGACAGAGCCTGCTTTGGGCTGTCAGAAGCCTGGCTTTGCGAGGAAGGCTCGCTTTAGATCCCCCTACAAAGTGCAGAGCAAACTTCCTTTTTTTTGCAATGGGTGGGGGCGAGAGAGAAGGGGCTTGGGACTGAGAGAGACTCCAGAGGAGGACCACCCGCGATTTCTGGAGCCCTGGAAAGGGAGAAGAGGATGCTTGGATGGAAGGGAGCAGCATCTGGGCTTACAAAGTGACAGTGTGTGACTACGAGTTGCTTGCAGCTGGTCCATTTCACGGCGCCTCTTCCCAGCTGGGGAGAAAATCACGGCTGTGGAGGAGAGCGACCCACACCCCCAAAATTGTTGTCATCATAACGTTATTTTGGGCAGCTGGAGATGGTTGTTTTTTCGGACACGGACATTCCAAGAAAGGGGGAGGGGGAGGGAGAGAGAGAGAGAGAGAGAGAGAGAGAGAGAGAGAGAGAGAGAGAGAGAGAGAGAGAGAAGCAGGCTAGGAGAAGCGCTCCAGATGAAACTTACCAGGCTTGGAAAACGGACAGGAGGAAGAAGCCCACCAGAAGCTTAGCGGACATGATCCGAGCAGCGCAGCCAAGCGAGGGGAGAAAGTGCAGCAGACCCAGAGGAGGAGGAGGAAGAAGAAGAGGTTGCAGGAGATGTTCAGGCAAAGGGGAGGAGGAGGTATCTGAGGTGAGGGAGAGCAAACCACGGATATTCTCTTCTTTTCCCCTCTTGGCTGTTCCTTATTCCCAGTTCTGCGCGCTGCAAGGCATATCCCGCTTTTCCTCCACGTCTCCCATAAGGCAACCCCCACGACCCCCCCCCCAAGTGCAAAGTGAGCTTTCCCTCGATCCCAGAGGGACTCCGGATCCGAGGAGGGTCTGACAGGTGGTCCGAGGTCCTCCACAGTCCTCCTTCTTACCCCCTTCCCCTCCCCCACTTTCCCCCCAATTGTCTAAGCTGGTCAAACAAGCTCCTGGTCCACGGGAGGGTCGCGTCAGCCAGCCATGCCCCTCGGCTGGTGGGGACACGTCCGAGGAGGGGGAGGAGAAGAAGAAGCAGCGCCTGCAGAAAGCACATCAGGCGTTGGGCAGGAGGAAAGCTCCGATCCCCGACGTGGGACGCTTCCTCCGGACCTGGATCACCGAGGCTGCGTAGGGTCCCTCACCATCTGAGAAGCGCCCGGTGGGTTTCCCCACTCCCTCCCTCCCCGGATGGCCAAGAGGTCCCTGGCTTGTTCCCGGGCAGCTGGAGCCACTAGGAGCTTAGACGGTGCCTCTCCATCCTTGAGGGTCAAGGTGCTCCAGAAGAAATGGAGGGGGGCAGTTGGAGGAGCGGGATGGGGGGGTCTAGTTTCTCCCCAGCTTGACTAGGCGACGGCAACAGCAGCGGCAGCAACAGCAGCACCTCCCGGCGCCGCCCGCGCCTCGCGAGGAGGCTGCTGCGTTTGGCTGACTCCTCGCCAGGCGACCCACGCTGACAGTTATTGAGGAGCGAGCCGAGCTGAGCCTCGTCAACATTGCCTCGGATGTCCTTGCAGGAGCGGGGAGGTCCCTGCCAGCTGCAGGGATGGCCAGGCAAGCGCGAAAGAGGGCGGTCACATCCCCACCCCCCACCCCACCGCAGCTTTTGGCAAGACTTGGCAGCCAGGGATGGGCGATGAGTAGGAGGAGGTGGAGGAGGAGGACCCTGAATCAGAATCTGGTGGGCCAAGCAGGATCCTCTCTGGATCTGGAGACGAGTAAACACGAACGCCGCTGCTGCCATCCGCCCACTGCTTGATCCGAAATAGAACTCGCGAGCGCAGGAATATCCAGGCAGGGAATGAGGTGGGCTAGTAGCTCGCGCTCAGGAAGGTTTGCGCAGGTTTCTAGTCCGCATGAAAACAGGTCTTTCGAAAGGGAACGAGCATTTCCCTCTTCCCCGCCCATTTAAAAAACAAACCAACCCGCAGCAATAACGATTCTTTGCTCCCTGAGGAAGGGAAGAGGAAAGTTGATCCAATTCCCCTTGGCTACAAACAATGGCACCGCGCCCCCAAGTCACAATACGAAAAGAATGCCAATAGCTGAAACGATTCTCTGGAGCAACTGTGCTGAGCTTGCTGTTGCGGTGGACTTTAAGAGGACTAACCCTGTCCTCGACAGCCTTGGGTAGCTTTGGAGAAATCATTTAGGTTCCTTTGGCTAAAAGAGATTGGTAGCCACCAACTCCAAGGAGATTCTAAAAGCACCAGCAACCTGTTCACCTGTCTTGCTCTTGTAACGTCTGAACCCTCCTATCAGGGTAAGTAAGGAAAGGACCCTGATCTCCTTAAAGCTACACAGCTCTATTATAAGGACTGTACAGTACATCAATGGAACCTGCAGTTAACTCACATGGAAATCAATGTGTACTCCTACCTTTCTAATTGCATCCACATCCCATCCTTTTCTCCAAGGAGTTCGAGGCTGCATAGATGGTTTTCTCCCTCCTCATTTCATCCCCACCACAACCCTGTGAGGAAGGTTAGGATGAGGGGCAGTGACGGGCCCAAGGTCACCCAGTGAGCTGCTTCACCAAGCAGGGATCTGAACCCTGGTCTCGCAGCTCTTGGTCTGATGCTCAAACAACTAGGCCTACAATGGCTTTAATTATTTGTTGATAACTTGTCTCGGTGACTTCCATGGGATTTAACCCAGACTCGTAAGGCCTAGTGATCATATATTATGCAGAAGTGGTAGAGCAAACAATGTCCTTTCAGAGTCTGCAGACTGAATATTGTTTGGAACGCTCCCTTGTGTTATAATCCCATGCAAATAGAAATCTAGAGACAAAGATTCAGTTCTTTGCCTGCTGTGCTGGGTTTCTATTTGCAAGGAGGTGCTGTTTTTTTTTTTTTTTAATGTAGGGAAAGCTTTCCAAAATGGGAGGACATTTTCAGAGGCTCAGCCTTCCACCTCTTCCTGATTCATTTGTAGATCAGTATAGCTTTAGTTGAGTCAGGACAATCTAACCACTTTAAAGGGTCACATCACTGAGATGTACTCTGCCTCCTCATTTTAAAATGGTTTTGTCTGCTGTTGCAATAAGCCATCACTGATATATGAAAAGGGGGGAAATGCTATTTTTAGAAAAAAGGGTATTTGCCCCCCCTCCAAAGAAATTGTTGGATTCCTGGGGAAAATAAGGTGTTCGCCATTCTATTTTTTTCATATTGCAGTTAGTAGATCAGAGAGAAATGTGAGTTGCAAGGGAAAAAGTACAGTGTTAAAACTAAGGAGATAAAAAACCCTATCATTTAAATACAGGAGTCACACTAACAAACAGATAAAAAGTTATGTGCACATGGAAATTTAAATGGGATATAATGGAATAAAAACACAACACACCATAAGTTTATTAGGAGCAACTCAAAATTGTAAATCAGAGTTTTAGAGTTCTGCAAAACATTTCATTAGGCTTTATTTTTAAAAAGAAAACAATTCCCCAAAAAGGAATATGTGGTGTCAGAACTGGGGGTGGAATGTTCAGGATGCTCATAAGATCACAGATTGCTCCGAGCTGTACAGAGACCAATAAAGCCACACATGCACACACTGCTCTCTTAGGGGATATAAAAGCTTTCTCAAAGAAATAGTCATTGCTTCTTTGTTCCATTCTGCTTTTGGTGCCATCTTTTTCACTGGCTACAAAACCAAGCTCATTTTTCTGTAATAATGAAGCCATGGCTTCTTCCATGCCCTCTAACATCATCTTTTCAGGTGTAGAACATCAGCCCCCCCCCCAGGGTGGGGTAGGGGCAAATTATAGACCTCTAGGCCAGGCATCCCCAAACTCGGCCCTCCAGATGTTTTTGGACTAAAATTCCCATCATCCCTGACCACTGGTCCTGCTAGCTAGGGATGATGGGAGTTGTAGTCCCAAAACAGCTGGAGGGCCGAGATTGGGGGTGCCTGCTCTAGGCCTTTCTATCTGACCCACTGAACTCTCTTCTGGGCCACACCCCTCTGACGTTTCCTCATCCCCTCCCCCACATTTATTATTATTATTGTTATTTTGGCCTGGCTGAAATGTGTACTTGAACTCTGATGACTACATCTTGCTTGTCTGGATGGAAGGGTGTGTGCACAAACCAGCCTACTGAACAAATGTAAAATTTACCTTAGTTGCTCTGGCTACATGCACCGCTTGCACTGTATGTTGGAAATGTTTCCCCATCCCTGTAATGTGTGGGATATAATCCACGAGAGGCAGTCAAGTACAACATTCCTTGTAATGCTAGAGAAGACATGCAAGGGAATGTTTAGTCCAGCCAGTCGAAACTTCCTGTTCCTCCTGGCTGGAGCATCTTTCCTTTTGCATGTGATAGAATGTGGGTGTGACCTAACCTGTCCAGGTAACAAAAGAACAAGTCACGCAGCACACTCCCCTCCTTTTTGAATTCCTTCTTCATTTGACCAGCTTTTAGCTAGGACTGCTCTGCTAGCAGAAGCACTGGGGTTATTCCCCCATAATGGGGTAAATCCACATGCACATATTTGTAACTAAGCCTGCCTTCAGGAATCCAGCTGTGAACTGATGTGAGTAAACTTCTTCTATTGACTTTGAATAAGATTGTGGCATCTTTATTCTTTTAAGAGAGATTCAAGGGAATTTACCAGGAACGTATAATTCAATCTGAGACAGACTGGATTGTATAATAGTGAGAGGTTCACACAAGCCTGCAACCAGCTATCTGCTGTGCATGTAAAAAGGGTAATGTAACTCTGCTAAGTAAAAGAACTTGCTAGCACAAGTTAGGGAGGATATTAATAAACAATATATCCTCTCCTGCCACTCTGAACGTTCCCACAAAATAAAGATACAATAAAGATCCCTGGTTTCCCGCCACCCTCTCATGTACCAACACAGCTATCTGATTATTACTATTATTTGCATCAGAAATAATTAACTGGGGAAGCCCCCATACTACTGAATGGGAGATCTGTTGTTGATGTCCACAGATCAAACTTTTGTTGCTGTTGTTAATTAATCCTCTACTTATTTAGGAGTAAGGGCTCCTCCACACTTCCTCTTGTCTCACCAATTTCCCCTGGAGAAACCCACTCTTTACCACTGAATCGGAGCCACACCAATCAAGTTTTCCTCAGATTGATGCTTGCTCTGATTCAGTGGTAAAGAGTGTGTTTTCCTTCCAGGAGAAAGCAATGGAGTAAACAGAAAACCACTCTGACTCATGCCCAGAAAGTATGGGACCAACGGATAACCACTCGGACATGTGCTTTCTAGGCACAGGGAAGCAGAAATGTGGGTGAGCTCTAAGTCCCACTGAGATCAATAGGATTTCACCCTAAGCTCTCTCAGTTTTAATAGGGGGAAAATTAAGCAGTAATATATGAGCTCAAATTTGACAGATCATGCCTTCCTCCCTTTTAACTGGATGCCAGTAGGTTGTTCTCCCATACAGAACCACAGAACTAGCCCCAGATCCATTGAGAAGTGAAAGGTAGGAGAACTCAAATGCATTTCTTTGAAAATGAGTTGCTTTTTTTAACAACAGCTTTTCTTAATTAAAGTTGTCTGTTTTTATATTGATTGATTGATTTCATTTGTTGCACGGCTCTTCATAAGAATCCCGGAGCAGTTTATATACTAAAACCACAAGCAATCAAGCAAGTTCACAAATACAAATAAGCCACACGTGTGTTTAGCGTTCAAAATACAGCAGTGCATCAAAGCCAATTGTATTCATGTAGCAACAGAAGCAGCTCTGCTTGGCCTACACTATCACAGAGTTCACTGGGAGCAGCCACCAAGATGTCCTTCTCTTGAGTTCCCACCAACTGCGCTGCAGATATTGGTAGGACAGACAGAAAAGGCCTCATTCAGTAATCACAACCTATATTTTTATTTTTATAACATCATAAGTAGATGGTGATTCTAAAAGTAGTGTGAAATGCAAAATAACTTGTGCTTATTCATTTATCTTAGGCAGCAATCCTACAGTAGGTGGGAGGATTTCTGGGATTGGGCAGTTTAATAGAATGTTTTACATCTCACTTTCTGAGAGAGAGAGAGAGAGAGAGAGAGAGAGAGAGAGAGAGAGAGAGAGAGAGAGAGAGATGTTCACCCTTGTGAAGTGAGATCCAACTATGTGCTGTCTAGCCTAAAGGTAAAGGACCCCTGACAGTAAAGTCCAATTGTAGACGACTCTGGGTTTGCGGCGCTTATCTTGCTTCACAGGCCGAGGGAGCTGACATTTGTCCGCAGATAGTTTTTCAGGCCATGCGGCCAGCATGACTAAACTGCTTCTGGCACAACGGAACACCGAAACCAGAGCAGTGCACGGAAACCATTTACCTTCCCACCAGAGCGGTACCTGTTTATCTACTTGCACTTTTTTTAGCGTGCTTTCGAACTGCTATGTTGGCAGGAGCTAGGACCAAGCAACAGGAGCTCACCCCGCTGTGGGGATTCAAACTGCCGACCTTCTGATTGGCAAGCGCAAGAGGCTTAGTGGTTTAGACCACAGCGCCACCCGCGTCCCTGGAGTCTAGCCTACTGCAGCAGAAATCTGAGTAGCCCTTGCCAACTTCAGTAAAGGCAAAATCTATGCCATAGGTAAAGGCAAAAAAGGGAAGCTTTTCTGGGGTTGATCGGGACATTGGGAGAAAACATGGCTCCATAGCCTGCCCTCCAATGACATGTCCCCCAAATAGGGGAAGACATATTACTGGAAGGAGCTGGCAGATCAATTTTTACTGCCTCTGGAAATTAAAAAGCATGGAACAAATGCAAACCCCACCACATTCACCTTTCCCAGCAGCCATCCTGCATCTAGCCTTGGCAATTCAGATTGTCTGTTGTCATCACTGACCCCAACGCATTGGCAGCATCGTTCTGCCCATGAAACTGTTCTCCTGGGTGGCGTGGATTTTCTAAAGCCTGCTGCCTCTTTGGAAATGGAGCCTTTAAACCTCTACTTCCACGTAGGAGGCTATTCCCATGGTTACATTACCTCACTACAGTTCATGCAAATTAATAATTACCTGCTGTAAAAGCTACATTTGTCTGTTGCCAGAAGGGCAAATCTAGTTCAAACACAGAAGTTCCTACAATTGGAGGGTTCTTATTCCTGCTTGTTTTCAGTGCTGTGACCAATATGCTTCATGCTAATTTGATATTTGGAATGTTTGTTTAAACGCAGCACGGGCTTCTGCATTGGCTAGATAAGCTGCCTGGACAGTAAGTGCCTTGTTCTGTAACAATAACTATTTGTGAGGTGCAGGACGGAGGTAGCAGAGGAGATGGCATGATTCACAGATCTGTTGCAGAAGGAAGGCATTCGGTAGCTTTGCACGATATGTTGCTTTTCAGGAGAATGTATGCAAAGGGTAGCTTCCTCTGTGGTGGGTTTTGGGCTGCTAAATCAGAAATGAGGTGGGAAGCATAAGGAACTGCCTAGATACGGGGTAGGGGACGAAGGAGAAGGAGAAGGAGAAGAGGAGAAGAGTTTGGATTTGATATCCCGCTTTATCACTACCCGAAGGAGTCTCAAAGCGACTAACATTCTCCTTTCCCTTCCTCCCCCACAACAAACACCCAGCAGCTGCATGTGGAGGAGCGGACCCGCTCTTAACCACTACACCACACTGGCTCTCTTCCCTTATATAACCAGTAACCATCCTCTTTCAGCACTTGAACTCCGGACAGCTCCAAAGAGTTAAGTTAGAGCTAGCACAATACCCACAATCAGCACAGAATGAACAGCCAGGGAAACTTTGTAGTTGCTGCACTTCTCCCTTTCCTCTATAGACTACCCTGTGAGGCGGGGAAGCTGTCCTCCCTTCAATTGCCAACTATGCCACAAGTTACTGTGCTCCAGCCCAATGACAACAGGGAGCTGCTGCCTTAACAGTCCTTTTTTTTGGCTGCAGAATCCTCTTGCAGCTGATCCAAGAAATGCTACTCAGAAAGCCTTTTTTTGTTGCTGTGTTGTTTCCAGCTGAGCCCATTCCTCCCCACCTATAGATTAAGCTAGGAGGAAGCCACAGGAAGTTCTATTTATGGGGGAATTGCCATCGATCTTAAGACAGCAGCTATTGCTTTGGGCTGCTGTTTGGACCATTGTGCTTTAATAGAAATTCTGAAATGCCTGTCAGGTAGGTTTAGAAATGATCGGCTTCTTTTAAATATGTTGTTGCAGAGAGGAGTTTGAAACCTATCCCATTAAGTGAGGCAGTTAGAGTACTGCTTTCTGCAAGCAGGCACACCACTCACTGCTCCCACCCAGAAACCTATGTCTCCACTGTGGAAGGAACGTGTGGATCCAGAATTGGCCTCCATAGTCACTTACAGACACACCATTAAAACTGTGTTCATGGAAGACAATCTTACTTGGCCACAACTGATCACCAAAGAAGAAGACCACTTTTTATTACTCAGTGCTCCATCACTGTGGCTGAGCATGCAACTTCCTTCACTGGAGTATTAAAATTATGATGATGATGATTACTCTAATTATTATTGAATTACCTTTTACGTGTGTCTGAAAGGGATTAACAAACATACCGTGAAGAGTGTTTTAAGTAGCTTTTAAAAATAGAACAAAAAAGATAGGTTTAAAGACAATGAACACCCAAGGCAGAGACCTTTTCAGCCATCTGGAAAAGGTTGTCAAAACAGAAATGTCTTCAGTTGTTTATGAAAGGAAAAGATAGTGAGTGCCTGTTGTATCTCAGAAGGAAGGCTGTTCCACAGAACAGGCGCAGCCCCACTGAAAGTCCTGCTCTGAGTTACTATGGACTTCTGATATTTGAGGGACTTGAAGGAAAAACTCTGCTGCATAGAGGTATTCATATTTTTAGAACCAAAACTTGTCCAGGTAGCAGATTGGCAGCTGGTGCAAATCCCACAACCAAGGTGTTCTCTGCTGCTGGTAGTTTGCCACCTCAAGTAACCTAGCCACTGCATTCTTTGCTAGATGGCACCTACTGGCTGCTCCCAATGGCCACTCCCATTGGTGTGTTAATCTGGTGCTCTAATAGCACCTTAGCGACCCATGGGCCCAGGGAGCAGTGGTGTAGCCTGGGTTGCCAGTGCCTGGGGCTGTATGGAAGGGTGGGAGGAAAACAGATGGAATACACATACACATTCAATATGCCTAATGGAGTCCACATCACCCAGGAGATTGCAGCCACAGAGATAAGAAAAGAATAATAATAATTCCATTGTCTGGAGAGGTCACTTCCTGGTTTGCATGGAGAAGCCATTTTCAATGGAGCCCAGTGACAGAAGCACACAACTGTCTTGAGGCAGCACCAGGTGTTGAAATTTTGCACCCCTAACAATTTTGTGCCTGGGACAACTGCCCCTATGTCCCCCCCCCACACACACACACACTACGCTCTGTCAGGGAGTAAAACATAACCAAAGATAACGGCCACAGACTCCAGATTGTTACTGAAACAAATTGAAACACAATTCAGTATATAATGCTGTTTTCATATAGAAAATAACATTGGGTTGCTCAACAGAACTTCCCCTTCCTCTCCTCTTCTCAAATGCTCCCATGTCCTCTCCAATCTACTTTGCAGGATTGGGGCAACCTAAAAACAGATCCGGAGGGGGGGGGGGACATAAAGGGAGGAGAAGGAAGGGAAATTCCATCTCTTGGGTACAAATGGAAGTACTTCGTTGGATTCAGCCCATTATTTCTTTTGAAGAAAGACATAGGAACATCAAGGAAAATCAGCAGTATAATAGCAAATAATGTGGATTAAGAATGCCATGAGAATAGCATTATAACTGCCTTGATAAAGTGATCAGAGTAATTTGAATGATAATTTTAGGCTTGCTTTTTCCTAGATTTACTGAAGGTTAAGCCTCTTTTCAGCTTCCTCAGTTCCCCCGCTCTGTCCCCCTAGTTTTCAAAAAGAATATCTGAGTTTCCAAGCCTGACCTTTTATCTACCTTTCCTGACATTTTGGAATAAAGTTCGTAGTTACCCAGCCAGTGCCGTAGGTTAGGATTGTGTTCTTTTCAGCTAGGTGAGAGCATGTGAAATAGAGTTGCATAGGAAGAATCGGGGTGAGTATCTGAGCATCTTTTATATTTATCAGCAACTTGGTGGTACCACAGCCATCAGTTTTCCATCTTGCACCTACCTGGAAGAGGTCATAGGAAAAAGAGAAAGAAATCTTTTGGTTTCATACTGACATAAAGAATACTCATTGAAGGAAGCAGCAGTAATTTATAGTTTACCTCAGAAAGCGATTGAGCTAGTATTGTAGCTCTTCTCAAAAAATGTAGATTTTTTTTCTTCAAATTGCTCAGCAGGGAGTTGTTAAGGGCAATGGAAAGTGAAAGGAGATGGTTGATTTTACTTGATTCAACAGTTTAACCTCTGTGATGCCAATACAATGATACGGTAGCATAGTGATCCTATGGGAAATTGCAGTCAAATATAACTAGCAAGCTTAAGGCTAGTTAATGCATGATGGGGTTAAGACCACAGATCTGTATTCCTAGACTCAGCTAGGTCACACCCCTCACCTGGAAAGAGGAAAGTTAAGATTCCTCCTTTGTTTGTTCTTCTTTCACCAAGTGAACTCACTGAGATAGGATGTGCCTGAGCTTGTTTGCTACAAGCTCAGACTGCGTAATTATATTCCACTATTTTGCTATGTTTTCTATTCCAGGAATTCTGCTTGTGTTTACTTGCTGTTGCATGGATAAATGCATGAATCTGACCTTTGGAAGTTTTGTAAGTAAAGCCGTTTTAAACTTCTAAAACTGTATGGACTTTTCACTGTGAGAGGGGTAGAAATGGGGAAGCTCTGGTAGCAACTAGAATGAGATATTTAAAAAGTCTAACAACCTATTATTCTCCCGCTACCCTACTTTTGTGACTTTAAAGCTCTGCAGGGGCTTCTCTCTTACTTAGCCCTGTGTTTGAATGTAGGCATTCAGCAAATTCTGTTTTTATTTAACCTAATATCGACAGATCCTTGATTCTCCATTGTGTAGCCCAAGAGGCAGCTGCCCACTCTAGTTAGATACAGATTTGCCAACAAGTACTTTAGAGGATTAACATTTTTTTTAAAAAAAAATCTATTAGAACAAATAACCAAAAAGACTTTATACAAATTACGTAATGTCAATTTAGTGGGGGGGAAAGTTGCAAAAAAAGTGTGATTTGCATAGTTCAAAATACCTAGGATTTGAAAAAGGGTTCACGAGGGCGAATTTCTGAAACCAATTCCTAATTTTAAGAACAACCACAACAGAGAAGATCTTCAGTTCAAGTCACATTTCATTTCAATACCAAAGCTAATTACAGCTGGGGAAATGAAAAGCCAAAAGTTACAGGCCATTGATGCTGCTGTGGAAAGTCACAGAGAACTCATGAGTCTTTTCTTTCCCTGCTTGCTTTGCTGAAGATGGTGACATTAATGATGGTAAAGTGATATGCTGAGGAACTTTTCCCTTCATCTCTGACTTTTCAATATAACTGGGGTAAGAAGACAGCACTAGCCATTCTGGAGAGCAGAACACAAGACAACACATAAGTAGCAGTAACAGATGGGGATCCTTATAAGCAAACCTTTGAAAAGAATAATCATCCTTTGAGCATTTCTGTTTATTCAGTAGTCTTCCTTAGGATATGTATGGGAACATATGGATTTTAATTATTTTTGTCAACAGATCACCTGACTCAGTTATCAAATCATTCCTGAGCAGGAACAAGAAAACACTTTTTTCCCTTTTCCTCCTCCTCCTCCATAGATTTTATTGGAATATAGAAAAAGGTATACAGAAATTATTATCAAATATCTTTTTTTGTCAAAGTAAAAAGTTAATCTAGATAAAAGCACAAATCACAACAAAAACAAATGAAATAAAGAACTTCCTATTCCTCGTCAATCAGCTATTTGTAAATGTTATTCAACTCATCCATTCTAGTATTACACCTAATAAAGCCACTTTCTATAAACCAACATTATCTTCAGTCTTCAAACTGAAATGTCATTACAGTGGTACCTTGGTTTAAGTACACAATTGGTTCCGGAAGTCTGTACTTAACCTGAAGCATACTTAACCTGAAGAGAACTTTTCCATTGAAAGTAACGGAAAGTGGATTAATCCGTTCCAGACGGTCCGTGGAGTACTTAAACTGAAGCGTACTTAACCTGAAGCGAACCTTCCCATTGAAAGTAATGGAAAGTGGATTAATCCATTCCAGACGGGTCCGCGGAGTACTCAACCTGAAGCGTACTTAACCCGAATTATGAGTGTAATTGGTTCTGGAAGTCCGTATTTAACCTGAAGCATACTTAAACTGAAGCGAACTTTCTCATTGAAAGTAATGGAAAGTGGATTAATCCGTTCCAGACGGGTCCGTGGAGTACTAAAACTGAAAGTACTCAAACCGAAGCGTACTTAAACCGAGGTATGACTGTAGTTCATTTTCTTTTTCACACACAGAGTCTATAAGAGATTCCCAGTCTTTAGTCAATGTTTCCCTTATTAAACATGTCAATTTCGCCATCTCAGCTACATCCAATAATTTTAACAACCATTCTTCCATTGTTGGGAAACTTGAGTCTTTCCATCTTAAAAATAAAAATCTCACCGCCAGAATCATGTCTTGGAATAAAGTTCCATAGTCCTTTTTCTAATTGTTTGTCCATAAGTCCCAGCAGGAAGAGTTCTGGTTTCAGTTGGAAGTTAACCTTCAAGATTCTCCGTATCATTGTTTGAATTTGTATCCATTTTTTAAATAGCTGTACATCCCCACCCCAAGCATGATAGAATGTCCCTTCATGTTCTTTAAAGGTAAAAGGTAAAGGGACCTCTGGCAATTAAGTCCAGTCGTGAATGAATCTGGGGTTGCAGCACTCATCTTGCTTTACAGGCCGAGGGAGCCGGAGTTTGTCCGCTCTGCAGACAGTTTTTCCAGGTCATGTGGCCAGCATGAACTAAGCCGCTTCTGGTGCAACGGAACACTGACACCAGAGCAGCACACGGAAATGCCATTTACCTTTCCGCTGGAGCAGTACCTATTTATCTACTAGCACTGACGTGCTTTGTAACTGCTAGGTTGGCAGGAGCTGGAACCGAACAATGGGAGCTCACCCCGTCACAGGGATTCAAACCACCGACCTATTGATCAGCAATCCCAAGGCTCAGTGGTTTAGACCACAGCACCACCCATTAAACATCCATCTTTAAACTTCCAGCAAGTATTTGGAATATTTTTATACATTCTAAATAACTTCTGAGGGGTTAAATACCAATGGTACATCGTTTTATTAAAAAATTCCTTTAAATCATAATGTAACCCTATAATCCCACATGCTTGCATTGTTCCATCTGTATATTATACCCAGTTATTTTGCCTATTTAATCAAACATTATTTAACTTGTTCTTTTTTGCATTTCAAATTTAAACCTTAATTTGAACATTTAAAGGGTAAAGGGGACCCCTGACCATCAGGTCCAGTCGTGACCGACTCTGGGGTTGCGTGCTCATCTCGCATTATTGGCCGAGGGAGCCGGCGTATAGCTTCCAGGTCATGTGGCCAGCATGACAAAGCCGCTTCTGGCAAACCAGAGCAGCACATGGAAATGCCGTTTACCTTTCCACTGTAGCGGTACCTATTTATCTACTTGCATTTTGACGTGCTTTCGAACTGCTAGGTTGGCAGGAGCTGGGACCAAGCAACGGGAGCTCACCCCGTCACAGGGATTCGAACCGCCGACCTTCTGATCAGCAAGCCCTAGGCTCAGTGGTTTAACCACAGCGCCACCTGGGTCCCATAATTTGAACATTTACACAATGACATATTCATCCTCTGTACACAACTGTATTTCAGAGTTTGTCCTTTTTTTGTTCTAATACCGAAAATCTTTTTTATCTAATTTAAATCTCTTTGTAAGCTGTAAATAGGAAAAACTTTGGAGAATGTGAGCTTCCTTTACTAAGTGCACGAGAAAACTCTTCTGTCAGCAGTCAATAATTAGCTAGAAACTAAGTGGGAATTTTGATTATCTGTATTAAACAACTACCGTCAAGCTATAAAAGGTAGTTGTTAAACCATCTAGCTTTTATGGACTCCTCCTGTGGTATTTCAAGCAAATTACCACATTTAGCAGTGAAGTGACACAAACTGCTATAATGTTAACCACAATTTCATCAGATTCTATTATGATTTACTGATTTAAAAAATTAAAACCAAAATAAATAAATAAGGAAGACTTGTAGAAACCCTCACTGAAATTGATGCACATTCTCCCTGTTGCTTTTCAGTGATCTTAGATCAAGCCTGCAAATACAGACGCAGAAAGAACTATGAAAATGCCATTACAAACAAAAGCAAACCATCTAGTGGATGACTGTAGCTAAAGCAGGGATTAGTCAAGGTCTTGGCAAATGCAAACAGTGCACCTTTCTTGAACAAAGTAAGAAATCTGGCAAAGCAATATGGAGATCACAGACTGTGCACAATCCATTGATAGAAAACAAGGTCCAGATGACCTGGGAAGGATAACATCCTTTACTGTTTTTTTATATTATTATTATTGTGCAGAGAGTAAATCACGAGTCACAGTCAAAACAAATGCAAGGTACATCAGGGTTTGTACCAGTGACCAGGCTTGACTGAAATGATAGGACAAGCTACTGTATTTGAAATCCAGGATCTAATTGAGAGACACAGTCTAAGGGCAAAGGGTGGACTTAGGCAGAAACATAAGAGGCTGCAGAAAAAGTGTGGGAGTCCATGTAGCATGGATGGAGATGGGACCACAAGTATTGCTCAGTGGGATGCTGGAGAGATCTCAACAGGGAACAGAGAAAAGGCATTTGTTACAACTCATGGGCCAAACCAATCAACTTTGATTGGGCAGGCAGGAACGCAAAGGTCTTAAAGCAGTCAGTTTTTGGAACATACATGAGAGCTTGGTTTCTCATGCAATGCATTGGACAGAACTCCAGAAGAACACATGCTGAGACCCTTGAAAAGCAACAGTCATTACTGCATAGATCAGGTGCCCATATCACTTCCCAGGAATATGTCTTTCTGAAAGTGCATTTCTATTATATAGATAGTATACAGATCATCTCACAGCAGTGGGACACCACAGATCCATGTACCAAATTCAAACAGAAGCACGTCACCACTTGACCCATGAAGTCATTTTGACCAAGCCATGGGAATAGAGGTATTCCGTTAAAGGGATCCATGAGGAGGTGCTTCTGTCCAGATGCCCAGGCTAGGGCCATACCACTTCTTGAGATGGCACTCCACTGAGAGGTTGTGCCTATTTGATGTATGTCGTAGGGCAGTGATGACCAACCGGTCAACCTACGTAGCGTCAAAAGAGCGGTCTTTTATATTATGCTGCCGACGTTAGTGGGCTTTATTGTTTTGTGTGATTGTTAGCATCGTAGTAAATGGATAGTATTCCCCCCCCAAAAAAAAGCTCAACAACTTTTGCCTCTCTCCCCTTAAAAAAGCTCCTCTCCCCTCCGATGACAAGGGGTAGATCACTGCAGTCTCTTGGGCACCACCTACTACAGCAACTCTCCGGCAAGGTATTTGCTAGCCCTGCTTACCTGAGATCTTTGAAACAGGAGATACTAGGAACTGAACATGGGGCCTCCTGTATCCAAAGCATCTCCTCGACAACTGAGATATGTTTCCTCAACACCACCCCAAATTCTGGGGCAGAACTCATGTGCAGAGATGCAAAGAATGCTGTGTTGGGATAAGCTGGAGTGAATAAACTTTCCTCTTAGCTCATGGCTATCTACAAAATATTCACAGTGTGTTTAGTCAGGTGTTCAGACCCACTGTGATCATGGAACTGCTTGCTGGTCAGTGTGCATAGGCTCAGCTTACAAACGATCTCTTTAAGGCTCTGGAGACTGCACAAGTGTACAGAAGTGCAAAGAAATAATAAACCTTAATTGCAATGGCCTTGGTGCTGATTAGCTTTATTCAAATGATGTGCAATGGAAATAAGTGAATGAGATTGGGCCCTGCAGCACATGTTCTGCTGAGCTGAAGAAAGTAAACTTTTTTTTCAAGTTTCAAGCATAGCCCTCCCATTCAGTGCTTTCCACCAGGAGCAGCTCTTGTCTTCTGGCTTCTGTGGGTATGTACCGAGACATTATCACCATCTAATTCCCACAGAAGTTCAGAAGTGAAAGCATTTGCACAGTTCACACACCAGCTTAATCATACAGAAAGGATAGCATTTGCATAGCTCATGCTGGTCCAAAGGACCATGTTACTCTGAGTGATGCTCTGGGCCATTTTAACTCACTGTTGTATACTCAGTATGGTGAATAGTCCCATGAATAGTGCTACTTGAGTTTGGGTGTCCTTTAGAGTGGGGGCAGAAGGAGGATTCTTCAGCCCAAGTGCCACATTCCCTCATCAGCAATTTTTCCAGGAGCTACACATGGCTCCATCAATAGAGCATGAGACTTTTAATCTCAAGGTTGTGGGTTTGAGCCCCATGTTGGGCAAAAGATTCCTGCATTGCAGGGGGTTGGACCAGATGGCCCTTGTGTCCCTTCCAGCTCCACAATTTTAAGATTCTATGATACTGGCGCATAGCTGCCAATGACCCCATTTTTCCAGGGAAACCCCTGTATTTTCTTACCGTTTCCCGCTGGTCTCCCGAATGGATTTATATCCCGTAAATCTCCCAGAAAGCAGCTCCTGCCGACGGCCATGTTTCTGGTGCCGCTCTGCCCATTTCCAAAATGGCCGTGGCGCCAGAAGTCGCTTCTACGCATGTCTGGAAGTGCGTAGAAGCGACTTCTGGCTCTGCAGACATTTTGGAAATGGGCACAGCGGCGCCGGAAGTCGCTTCTATGCACTTCCAGATATGTGTAGAAATGACTTCTGGCGCCGCAGCCATTTTGGAAATGGGCAGAGCGGCACCAGAAGTTGCTTCTGCGCATGTCTGGAAGTCGCGTAGAAGCGACTTCCGGTGCCGCGGTGCTGCTGGTCCCAGATTTTTCAATCCGGAACTTGGTAGCTATGTACTGGGGTTAAAAGCAGGTGGTGCCAGGAGCAAAAGTTGACAACGGAACAGATGTGACTCCTATCTCTGTATAGTAGGTGGCATTACAGTCACCTAAAAGCCAGTTTTCTACTCCCCAGCACTGCTACATATCTTGCCATCCTCTACCCAGGCAAGTGAGAGGCATCATCACAGTTCAATGATACATTCCATCTGAGCAAATGCACTAGAGGAGGCCCCTGGTTCTGATGGCTGACACTCAAGAGAGATCTCTGCATAACACCCAGCCATCAGTCAGTCACTGGGTTATTCAGAAGAGATACACCTAACAAAGGAAGGTTGCCCAACCCTCTTAAGGTCACTCCTAAGTTTTGGACGGAAGAGCCAAAGCAGAATCAAGCCTACAACTGCAGCAGTTCCTTGCAGCAGTTGCCTTAAAAGATGTTTGAAGGTCCTTCTAAGATACAGTTACACTGCAGGAAGCTTAGGGAGAATTGTTCTGTTCTTGTGTGAATTACTATTCTCTCAGTGGCTGTTGCTCTCTGCCTCTGGACACTGTAAATATGAGTGTCCCTGAGCAGGAGAATACTGCTTCAGCCCCTAGGTAGTTTCTCTTCACAGAAGTAGTACTATGTCCCTGGGGTTTGCCAGCTGAGTCCTTCTGTTTTCTTTGCCAACTCCCATTTTCCCAAGTAGGTTATGATGAATGATGCCCTGAGGTACGCCATACGTTTGAGGGAGCCTTTAGAAGCAGATTTTCTGTTCAAAGATGGAGCAATAAACTGCAATGATTCTGGCACCTTGCTCCTAGTGCATGCCAATTCAGATGCACAACTGACCCCACTAGAAAATACTCCCAAGTAGGTGTGTATATAGGACCTAGGCTGTGACCCAAAACACACTTACAGGAGAGTGTGTCCTATTGAAGACGTGGGTGGTGCTGTGGTCTAAACCACAGAGCCTAGGGCTTGCCGATCAGAAGGTCGGTGGTTCGAATCCCCGTGACGGGGTGAGCTCCCGTTGTCCCTGCTCCTGTCAACCTAGCAGTTTGAAAGCACGTCAAAGTGCAAGTAGATAAATAGGTACTGCTCTGGCAGGAAGGTAAATGGCGTTTCCGTGCGCTGCTTTGGTTAGTCATGAACTTAGTCCCTCAGCCAGTAAAGCGAGATGAGCACCACAACCCCAGAGTCATCCGTGACTGGACCTAAAGGGGTCCCTTTACCTTTACTAAATATGTATAAGAATAAGGTGCTCTAAGTCTCTCCTCATCTACTTTAGAATAAGCCCCAATTGTACATAGTGAGGTCTACTACAGAGTAAATGTAAGCCAGAAAGCAGACTTCATGTCAGCTTGCAGTGGCTCTGCAGCAACTAACTATCAGCTTTCCCCAAGAATGTTGTACAGGAAAACAAATTGCTGTTAGAAAATGAAACCCCATGGTGGATTTCACCAGTGGAGGTGTTGACAGTGAAAAAGATAAATATGGAAGGGAGGAGACCTACTTATGAGGAATTACTAAGAATGTCTGAAAAGGGTTGGAAATTGAAACCTTATGACGAAGTTAAAGACTCATTGACTGGGTGGTTGCAATACCATCAAGTAAATGATGTGTTGTCAAATGACAAAAAAATAGGCTTTGAAGACAAAAGGTCTAAATTCCAGATAGAACTGTTGGAAGGCAGAACAAAATTGTTGTCAAAAATGTATAATTTGTTGTTAGAATGGTATACAAAGGATGAATTGACAAAGGATGTGATGATAAAATGGGCAAAGGATTTTGGGTATAATATTGAGTATGATGCGTGGTTGAAATTATGGAATCAAACATTGAAGTTTACTGCATGTACCGCCCTGAAAGAGAATTTGTGGAAGATGATGTATAGATGGTATTTAACACCAGCAAAACTAGCTAAAATGTATAGGATGAGTAACAAAATGTGCTGGAAATGTAATGAGAAGGAGGGAGAGTTTTATCATATGTGGTGGAAATGCGAAAAAGTGAAAAGATTTTGGGAAATGCTTTATAATTAACTGAAAAAGATTCTTAGGTATACCTTTCCCAAAAAGCCTGAGGCATTTTTATTAGGACTTATTGGACAAGAGATTGCAAAGGAGGATTATATAATATTTTTGTATGTGACAACCGCGGCTAGGACTTTATTAGCCCCAAAATGGAAAACTCAGGAATTACCAACGATTGAAGAGTGGCAGACAAAAATGATAGACTATGCAGAATTAGCAAGACTGACTAGCAGGATCCGGAACCAGGGGGAAACAAGGTTCCAAAAAGACTGGAGTAAATTTGTGGACTATATGGAAAAGAACTGTAGAAGCTTAAAGACACTTGCAGGACTTAAATAAATCCTACGAACTGACTTTAAATGGATGGAATAAAGGAACTGCGAGATAAGAGTTGAAAAGAAAACCAAATGAGGGGAGGGAGGGAAGTCAAGCTCGGCAGAGCATTGGGAATGAGAGAATTGAGAAGAATTGTTAAAAAGATAATTGTGTGTGGGTATTTGTTTTTTGAATGTTTGTTTTGTTTATCATCTTTTGTGTGTTTATTTGGAAAATTTAATAAATTGCTTTTTTAAAAAAAGAATGTTGTACAGGAAAATTGGGAAGTTCCATAGCAAATGTATGATCAGTGATTTCAACCAATCTGGCTGGGTTGTCCCAGCCACTCTCGGGAACTTCCAATAGAATGTAAAAAAAAACCCAGTATAACATCAAACATTAAAAATTTCCTGATAAAGGGCAGGCTTTTCAAATGTCTTCTAAAAGTTGTTTAGTTCTTATCACCTCAACATCTGACGGGAGGGCATTCCACAAGGTGGGCGCCACTACTGAGAAGGCCCTCTGGATAAGGGAACAAAAGGACCAGAAGTTCCAAAAAGATTGGAGTAAGTTTGTAGAATATCTAAAGGAGTACTGTAAAACTATAAAGACACTAACAGGATTGACATAAAACCTACAACAAAAACAATATAGATATATTCAAATATGGTAATGTAATTAAGAAGATGACAGAGATATGGAGATGATAAAGCGCAATACTGTATATATGATGATGACTTAGAAAACCGAGGAGGTAAAAGGAGGAAGTTGTGTTCGGCAGAACAATGGAATGTATATAGTAAACAATAATAGAAATGTAAAAGATGAATTGCTTTATTGATGACTATTTTTCTTTTCTGTATATTAGTAATCTTATGTTTGAGAAAACAATAAAAATGAGAAGGCCCTCTGCCTGGTTCCCTGTAACCTCACTTCTCGCAGTGAGGAACATCAGAGCTGGACCTCGGTGTCTGGGCTGAATGATGGGGGTGGAGACACTCCTTCAAGTACAAGGGCTGAGGCTGTTTAGAGCTTTAAAGGTCAGCTTCAACACTTTGAATTGTGCTTGGAAATGTACTGGGAACCAATGTAGATCCTTTTGGACTGGTATTATATGGTTCTGGTGGCAGCTCCCAGTCACCAGTCTAGGTGCTGCATTCTTGATTAGTTTTAGTTAGTTATATTCTCACACATCCAAGAAGCATAGCAATTGCAATCACACACTCACTCACATACCTAGATACCCTGCCTCCCCACAATGGTTACTAAGTTTGATGCACAGATCCTGCCCCCTCTCCTTCCTTTTTGAATGCTATTCCCATCCTCCGCTCTCCAATATCCATAAGAATGGAAGTACTGTTATTGATGGTGCATCGTGCCAGGATTGTGTACGGCAGCATAATACTCCAGTACAATACATTTTCTTGGCTGAAACCTGAAATAGAAACCATTAATTGTGTCCACAGTATTTTGCTGCACGCAACAACTTTTGTAAGGAAGCAAACACTTTCATAGAAAACCTAAATTCCTCCTGTAGGGCACAAAATGAGATAGAAGGTAATAGAAAACAGACCATTATGGCAATATCTTAGCAACACCATCGAGAGAGGAAGGAAGGGAAGGAGAAAAGCAGCGCTGGAAACTCAGTTTTACAATGTTGCCCTCTTGATGGAGGAAGGGACAGGCTAACTGAATCAGAATTGTGGAGAAATGTTTGCAGCAAGGAAGTTTGGGTCTTAAATGTCTTAGGATGCTCTCTGCACAGTTACTCTTCAATGGCATAAACCTTGATAGCAATTTCTCATTGCACCAGATTATTTTTAATGGAAGATATTGATGATTAGTAGTCATGATTTATGGAACAACCCCCAAAGGTTGAGTGGAAATCAGAATTTACAGACACAGGAGGGCAGGGCCTTTTTGGTACTGGCCCCATGCTTGTTGAATTCTCTCCCTAGGGAAATTATAGAGAACTGGCTTTCAAGTAGACCCTGAAAACATTTTTCACTCGCAACTTCTTTTTAATATGTAGCACTCTTGCATTGTTTTACTGCTGCTGTTTTAATGTGGGACTTATTCCCAATAAATGGGTTTAAAATAGCAGCCACAAATAAACCCCAAACTCTCATTAGATATGGTGGAATGGCTGTCATGTCTAATAGTTGCCTAATCTGGGAGGTTGGTTACCAGAGCATCGACAATGGAAGTTAGGCTATCCCTGTCCAGATACGGGCACAGCTGGGCCACCAGCCAAACTGGTGGAAGACACCTCTATACCATCAAGGCCACCTGAGCCTCAAATGAGAGTGAAGGATCCCGAAGTACCTCTAAGCAACATACCTGCTCCTTCAGAGGGAGTATAACCCCACGAAGAGTAAGCCACCTCTCATCCACCCAGTCTAGGTAACCACCCCTCCCTAACAGTCCCTTAGTTTTATTGGGACTGAGTGTCACTTTATTTAGTCACATCCAATCCATTACCAAGGCAAGACATCAGTCTAAGACATCACCACCACACCTGCAGATATAAATAAGAAGAGTCATAAAACAAGGGCTAGCAGCTGGGACTTCCAAGAGGCTGGGGAACAGCTCTTGCTGTTCTTAAGTCTCCCCTAGATGAAAGATTGTGGTAGTCTGCTGTGGATCATTTAGCCTGCAGAGAAGACCTTGCCCTTTCTGACCTGTATTTAGGTTATGCTACAGAGTGTGGGAATGTTCAGGGACGCAGGAGAAGATATGTTGTTTATTAATATCCTTCCTAACATGTGCTAGCAAGTTCCTTTTCTTAGCAGAGTTTACATTCCCCTTTTGACGCACAGCAGATAGCTGGTTGCAGGCTTGTGTAAGCCTCTTACTGCCATACAATTCAGAATTGAATTGTATGTTCCTGGTAAGTCTTAAAAGAATAAAGACACGACAAACTTATTTAAAGTCAAAAAAAGAAGTTTACTCACATTCAGTTCACAGTTGGATCCCTGAAGGCAGGCTTAGTTACAAATATGTATATTTAGATCAACCCCATATGGGGGAATCATCCCAGTGCTTCTGCTGGCTGGGAAGCTAGCAGAGCATTTCTAGCTAAGAAGCTAGTCCGTTGAAGAAGGAAGTGAAAAAGAGAGTGTGGCAGCATGCCTTGTTCTTTTGTTACCTGGACAGGTAAGGTCACGCCCACCTCTAGACACATGCAAAAGGAAGGATGTTCCAGCCCAGGAGGAAACAGGAAGTTTTGACTGGCTGGACCAAACATCCCCTTGCATGTCCACTCTAGGAAAACAAGGAATGTTGTGTTTGACTGCTCTCAGTGGATTACATCCCTCACAGAGGCTCCTTGGTGTACAGTAAGGCCAACAACAGCAGCTGGGACTTAATTGTCTGTTAACCTTTTCTCTTTTTTGCTCTGTACTTATGTCTAAGTCTAGATTATTTCTTTTGCAATATTGAACTTATTGCATTTGCTAAGTTGTTGGCCTTTTCCCTTATCTCGCTTCGTTGACATGCCTTGCAAACACTTTTTCTCTCAACTTCCTCCACACACACCTCTCAATGTCTTGTGGATGAGTGTTGTAAGCTGCTTTGGTGTACAGCTCACTGTGGAAATGCAACATACAAAGAAACTCAACCAATTAATCAACACGTTTGGCTGTTCCAGCTGTGTGGGGGCAGTGGGGTGGAATTTCAATGACGTCTCTTTCTTGTCAGGGGTGTATCTCATCTCCTGGGCTCCTGCCAAATCCTCTAGCTCCTCAGCAAGTGGCAGTGATAGAGTGGGAAAGTTCTCTGTGCTCTGTTTTTGTGCAGCACATTTTCCATTTCATATGTTCCTTGGTAACAATGAGTGCATGCCAAGTGCAAAATCAATTATTAGGCAACCTTGGCAGTTTTCAAGCTTTGCTTACTAAATACAAGTAAATTAATGGTGATAAATTAGATCACTCTCTGGCACATTAAAAATATATATATCCAATGCAAATGGAATTTACACCTTACTTTGCATAAGATTTTTTTTTCGGGGGGAGGGGAATCCAACTGACATTTTTGTTCTAGAAACTCACATCTAAATGTCAAAATGAGGGTGAACTGAGATTGTATGCCAGGGACCCTACAGGAGCTGAAGCTGTATACCAGGAATAGGGAACCTGTGGTCCACTAGGTATTGGTGGACTCCAACTTCCACCAGCCCAGCCAGCATGGTCAATAACCAGGGATGCAGTTGCAGACTAACATTTGGAGGGCTACAGGTTTCCCAGTCATGTTTTAGACATTGCTCTCTGTAGAGGGGAACCTGTGAATATATTGGCATCAAGTTGTGAGAACAAAGAAGGGCACTCACTTGAAAAGACCTTCCATTAAGTTGCTCACATGCAAGCTTGGTCTGCAACCCCCAGATGTGAGTCGCACTTGGTAGACCTCTGACCACTCTAGTGGTCAGATGGAATTAATATGTAAAGGATGGGGAAACTAGCTCTCTACAAGAACACAGGAGTAGCCTGTTGGATCAACCCAATGGCCCATTTAGTCCAGCCTCTTGATCACAAGAGCACTCTCCCCTCCTGTGGTTTCCAGCAACTGGCATTCAGAAGCATTGGTGAATCTGTTGTTGGACTACGAATCCCATCATCCCTGACTATTGGCCATGGTGCCTGGGACTAATGGGAATTGGACTCCATGAACATCAGGAGGACAATACTTTCTCCAGCTTTGAATAAGGTAACCAGAAACCCCAAGAAATGTAGTGTTTTTACAATTAGAATGCCTTTCTGAGGATGCTGTGACCGCCTATAGTCATGAAAGTTTGTACCAAGGGCATGATAAGTCACCCTTTTTATCCTTCCTAACCACTGCTGTAAGCATTACTCTGAGTATTTGTGAGTTTCACCGGTCAGTAGCAGTTATGGAACACAGAGCTGAGCTCTGAAGAGTCATGAATGTTGAATGGCACAGGTAGGTGGCCAAAAGGATCAAACCTCAAATACACATCAGGAAATGGAGCCTTATTTCCTTGGCAAATTAAATTCCACAAAGCTGTATGTTTCTAGCATTTGTTCCTACTGGTGGCAATCACAATTCAAGCTTTCAGTTGGTATTTTTTTTATAAAAAAAAAACCAACACAAAACAAAACTGGAACATTAATTCTCTCTATTAGCAATCAGTTTGGAAAAGATGACATTTTGCAACTATCAAATGTATTCTTTTATTTAAACATTAAGATAAAATTACAAAAGCTACTGAAGCAATGGATCTACGCAGGGAAAAGAAAGTAAAAATAACTCAAAATTACGCATGCAATCCTGAGCCTAGGCATGGAAATGCAGGAGTAGGTCC
Source organism: Zootoca vivipara (assembly GCF_965207765.1). Lineage (NCBI taxonomy): Eukaryota > Metazoa > Chordata > Lepidosauria > Squamata > Lacertidae > Zootoca > Zootoca vivipara. The sequence continues at coordinate 31,450,251 of NC_142587.1, read as the reverse complement.
TGTTTGAATTCAGTCTGGCACCTACTCTCAAGGAAGTGTGCAAAGGACTGCAGCCTGATGGTGTAAATCCTAGACATGTCTACTTGGAAGGAAGCCCCATGCACTTGAGTGGGACTTTCTCCCAGATCAATGTGTACAGGATTGCAGCCTTTATCATTCACCAATGAAGCAAAACATACTGGAAGCAATAAAAGTTTCCGAAAGGCATGATCCCCAACAAAATAATGATATAGCTATTGGAAACAGCTGGCTTTTTTATAAAAAAACCAAAAACATAATTTCTCTCTCTCTCCCTCTCTGTCTTTTATTTATCACAACATGACATCATTATACAAAGCATTCTTTTTTTTCCCTCAAGAAGACATTCTAAATATGTTGATATCACCCTAATGGAAATGAATACTAAGCGAATGAACAGTACGTTATATCTGGCGCAGTTGGTTCTATCCTACTTTAAAAAATAAAAAAGTAATCTCATGCAATACATGTTCCGATTCCTCAACAATGATAATTAAGTGGTGGTTGGGGGGGGGGGTGTAGCTTGAATTTGAACAAAAGTATTTATTTCCCTGAAAGGCAAAATTCCTGTCACTTCTAATGAACACATAGGTAGTGGCTTGATTGTTCAAGTAATCAGTGAACCAGACTCCCAGCAAGCGCATATTAAAACTGTTCCGTGGGTCTCAAAATTCCTATGAGAATCTGGGTCAGTGGCATCATCTGTGTAATGAGAGATCTTCCACCAGGAACTTGCTCCTGCATAGGTTCCACTGGAATGGGATAATGAGAATGGCTCTTGCACATCTCCTGTTTGTCAAGTTGCAGGTCCATGTGAAAAAGTCGCTGGAGTGACCAGTGTGAGTATATATGGCAAAATCATTGCTCAATGCCTGATTTGTTGTCAACATGCTACTAGACTGGGAAACGGGTGGAACTTTGGGGGGCTTAGCGTTCCTGTCTACCTATAGGGAGTATGTTTTTGTGTGTGTGTGCATGATTAAAGTCAGAGTTCATCTATAATTTTAAATAGCCTTTAGAAAGCTGGAATATTGGTAAACCATACTTTTTTTTCCTGCCCCAAAGCCTTAAGACTAAGTATAAACATGGGCTGGATCTACACCAGGCATCCCCAAACTGCGGCCCTCCAGATGTTTTGGACTACAATTCCCATCATCCCTGACCACTGGTCCTGTTAGCTAGGGATCATGGGAGTTGTAGGCCAAAACATCTGGAGGGCCGCAGTTTGGGGATGCCTGATCTACACTCAGCTGTTTAATGTTATTAGAACGATATTAGATATATCGTTCTAAAATGTCACAGGGCATATTTGTAAAACAAAGCACTTCTTACCTTTGTTTTTTGTTTGGACAAAATGCTGTCCCTCCACTGCCGATTGCTCTCTTGTCACATTGTAATAATTAATGCATTATGAATGTTAATAGTTTGGACACCATGTGTCCATATGGTTATTGAAACCATTCCTTACCCCTTTCTTAACATTAAAAACCATGAGTGTAAATCCGCCCAGGTTCTTGAGTTTCATTCAGTTGCTGAATATAGTTACATCTGTTCTTATGTTCTGTGCTACTATAATGTTCTTTAAATATAATACCAGTTTTAAAGTTGTTGAACTGGTTGTGGATTGTGGGTTGTTGTGGGGTTTGGGGGAGGCATTTCAGTTGGAGCATTTGCAAGTAAGGGGCAGAGAAAACAAATTTATAAACAGTACTAATAAATAGCACAATAAATACATTGTGGTCCCCAATAGTGCTGGGATCAAAAGTCAAACGAGATATACATTAAGGAAACTAGCTAATTGAATTAGATTAGGGTTTACTTCCCTGATAAGAGCACTGCTTGATCTTGTTGTAGAATCTGGAATTTCGTGGAATGGTGGCAAGACAGTTCTGGACACACCGTAGGAGTGGAAAAAAGTGAATCTTGCAAGTGGGGGAGCCACATTAGAAACTAGAGATGGAAAACCTATGTTTCTCCAGGGCATGTTGGACTTCAACTCCCATAATCTCCAGCCAGCATGGCCTGTGGTCATGGACTAGACATTTGGAAAAGGTAATAACCATAACGCAAAGTTCTTTCTGGCAGGTAGTGATAGGTGAATCTGTCAGTTTCAGTTTTTCTGTTTCTTGTTTCCCCCCCAGCCTTAAGTTCCATTCTCCCCCATTTTCACATCAGTTTGAATTAAAACCACCTGCATTTTAGTGCTTATTTTTCTTAATATACAGTTTTGAATGCAATTTTGCCTAACATATACATCCTCTGCAAAGCAATTTCCCTAATACAATAATAATAGTAGTAGTAATACTTTTATTATTTATACCCCACCCATGTGCATGTGGCTGGGTATAGACACGATTAATTTAGGTCCATTAATTTCACTGTGTCTACTCTGAGCAGAACAACCCTCATTTTCACTAATATGTGCAGTTATATGCACGTTTTACTGTAGTATATGCATTTTGGTACACTTTATTTGACTGGAGAACTGCAGTGCAAAATTTAGAGAAGTGTGGATTTTGAAAGCTGGCTGTGTTCTTATTGTGTTTCTGAAAGTGTGAATTAGGTAAGTTTGCCTTTAAAAACGAACTGAATCAAATTCTTCCCCATTCCTCCTGCAGGGAAGCGATGGAAGCGATGGGAAGCCATCTGCTTTAGGTGACACATTCCTGATGGGCACAACTTTCCTGCTTTCAATGAAGAATTGGGTGGTGGCCTTATTTTCACTGAAAAGGTGTATTAAGGCTACCAAGTATTCTATGTCCCAGCATTTGAAGCTGCCTAAGTCTTCTGAAGCTAGGAGGCAGCCACTAGATCATGGGTAGGCAAGCTAAGGCCCGGGGGCTGGATCTGGCTCAATCACCTTCTAAATCTGGCCTGCGGACAGTCCAAGAATCAGAATGTTTTTACATGAGTAGGATGTGTCCTTTTACTTAAAATGCATCTCTGGGTTATTTGTGGGGCCTGCCTGGTGTTTTTACATGAGTAGAATGTGTGCTTTTATTTAAAATTCATCTCTGGGTTATTTGTGGGGCATAGAAATTTGTTCATTTCCCTTCCCCCCCCAAAAAGTCCCGCCCCCCACAAGGTCCGAGGGACAGTGGACTCGGCCCCCTGCTGAAAAAGTTTGCTGACTCCTGCACTAGATAGTTAGTGTGCCCTCATTCTTCCAGATAAATAGTTTGAAGTCATGGTCATAGGCTATAATCAAGAGGTTATTACCTATGTATGAAAAGAATCTAGACCTAGGTCTCTAAAACCTGCACCTCTCCACTATATGAGAAAAATGAAGACCCAATCAAGATCCATTCACTCTTCTCAATAACTAATCATTTAATGCAGTGTTTCTCAAACTTGAGTCTCCAGCTGTTGCTGGACTACAACTCCCATAATCCCTGACCGCTTTTCCTGCTAGCTAGTCATGGTGGGAGTTGTAGTCCAATGACAACTGGAGACCCAAGTATGAGAAACACTGATTTAATGACATAATCTAGAACTGGGCTGCTCACTGCAGGGCTCAATAGACCCATGGTTATTTTTCCAGAGGCACCAATAATATTTGGCACTGTTAATCATGAGGTCCAGGCATGGGGAACCTGTGGTTCCTCAGATGTTATTGGTGGACACCAACTCCCATCATCTTGACCACTGGTCATGCTGGATGGGCCTGATGGGAGTTGGATGATGACAACATCTGCTCTGCTATTGTTCCCCATCCCTGAGGTAGGCAGAGGAATCACATCGTGAGCTTCGCTCAAAAAGTACTGCGCTTATGTCAGGAGCTTACCTTCCAAGTCCAGGACTGCAGAATCCGGGACCGGCAGCCGTGTGACACCGGACGTTGTGTCGACATAACTTCCGGTGTCGCTTTGCCCTTCTATGGGCACCAAAATGGCCGCCGCCGGCTTCGAAAGTTGCTTCTACGCATGTCAGGAAGTGCGTCAACGCAACTTCCGGTGTCGCTCTGCCCATCTATGGGCACCAAAAATGGCTGCCGCCAACACCAGAAGTCGCGTCTATGCACTTCCGGACATGTGTAGATGCGACTTTTGAAGCTGGCGGCAGCCATTTTTGGTGCCCATAGAAGGGCAAATCAGAAAAAAAAAATGGCCGCCAGCAGGAGAAAACAACGGAGAAAAACGGGAGACAAAGTGATACGGGGACCACCAGGAAAAGGTAAGTAAAAACGGGGGGTTTCCCGGGGAAAACGGGGTACTTGGCAGCTATGGTCAGGAGTGTTACCTATTATGGCTGGGGTGAGGGGAAGCTTGCCACTGGGCTGCCAGTCACCGCAGCCCTCATAATCGAATGTGTGGCCCGTCTCTCAGATTTGCAGCTGAATGTGTGAACTGCTTTCGCTGAAAATGTCTGCCTTACCATGAAGCGATGTGAGGCCAGGTGAAGCCTGTGGTCTCTGATCTGCGATAGGTGTCCCACTCAACCATGCACACGCAACCCAAGTGTACATATGTGGATCGCCACTAATCCAAAAACCTGCCAGGAGGAGCACAACACGAGAGATGGTGAACATCCACTTGCATGTGCACAGCCAAACTATGGGCCTGCAGGGTTCTGGATCCTAGCCAGAATACTCCAGAACTGACAAACTCCAAAATAACTTGTATGAACTTTTCTGCAATGGCAGAATCCACAGTTGCCACCGATATTTACATTCAAAGTATAAAAAACTGCAGATATGCAATACAGTATGCCCAAACAGTTTAAAAAATATACCCTATTTCATTTGTAAACTATCAATGCAAGTTACTCAGCAGCCGTAGAAGCCATGTCCCATGTCTTCCATTGTCCTATAAAGATTTGTGTCTGCTGCCATTAATGTAATTGCCGGAAATATCTGAGGTTACATGTAGAAACAATCGAGGCAATGATATTTTTTTCTTTTTTTTCTTTTTGTACATATTGTTAAACATGCAAAAACTTCCTGAAGAATATTGCCCAAAGGTAGAAAGTCTTTTGGAACCTCGAATTCTCCTTGGCAGAGTTTGTTTTTGCAAGTATGGCTAACACTTGATTCAAAAGGTCCTTCCATCTATTTTGAAGAAGCATCTTTGATCACAGGTTCCCTGTTCAAATACGTAGCCCAATAGACTAAGTTAAAAGTTCCAAACAGGACCGGAAATACTATCCGGGACATCTTGTCAATCTTACTGATGCTGTTGTAGGTCTTTTTGTTTTCGGCTGGTTTTTCGGCGGGCTTGACCGGAATGGGAGCGGCATTGGAGATTACTGCAGGGGAAGAGTCCTTTGGTAAGTTTAAGGTGGGGGTCATCCGTCCGGCAGGGTAAGTGTTCATGGCTCTGCTTGCCAACAATTCACGCTCTTTTTTCTGCAAAACAACAGAAAAACCAGAACACTGGTAAAAAAAAGAGAGAAATGCACACTTAGGACATGAAGAAAGATGAGGTTTGTATGCAGAGATTATTTATGCCTTAAAAGCAATTGAGAACTAAATGGGTGTCTGCTTTATATTCTTCTAGTGGATTCTTATCCTCGCTAAAACTGTAAGGGCACTTCAGATTTATAAACCTGCAAGCAAAATAAACCCAGATTCTAAGAATGCTTTCACAAATACACATTTGAAAACATGGGGGGGGTAGTGTTTCACCACATCAATCTGATTGTACGGCAAACACAACCAATTAATCTTAATTCAGTTTGAGAATGCATCCTCTGGTTGGGTGTGTACAGAATTTATTTTAGCAAGAGGATGCAGAGAGAATGAAAAAGGGTTTTCTCCTTTACCACCCCTTAGGCTTGGAACTGGTGCTCTACTTCAGGCCTAAATATCTGAAATCAAGTCTGTTTTTTGCTATACTTTTTTGGCCTGGACCAAAATATCTCTCTCTCTCTCTCTCTCTCTCTCTCTCTCTCTCTCTCTCTCTCTCTCTCTCTCTCTCTCTCTCTCTTTCTCTCTTGGTCCAGGCCAAAAAAGTATAGCAAAAAACAGTCTTGATCTCAGATATTTAGGCCTGAAGTAGAGCAGCAAGTATCTCCCCCAACCCCAATGCACTTGGCCATCTCATGCCAGTATAAGCATGCAAGGAAGGTCGTGTTATTTTGGTAGAAATTCCCATGGGTGTCTATCCCTCTCTAGCTGTAACATACAATAACAGTAAATCAGTAAATCAAACAGTAACCATTTGCTGCCCTTTATTGATGCTCGGAATCAGCTGCTTGAGGCAGCCACCTTACTCTATCAAATGGTAGAACTGGCCCTATGACTTCCATTATCTCACTGAAGTCAAAAAGATAGTTTCTTTGCTTATGTAACATTGTGAAATGTTAGGAGGGTGATCCAGTGGAATGGCACTGTGGAAGATCACAGCAACAAGGACACTCCCTGTAGATGATGTTCGCTCGATTTGCAGGAATATGCAACTGTCCCATATGGGGATCAAACCTGCAACCTTGGCGTTATCAGCACCATGTTCTAACCAACCGAGCAATCCAGGCTACCTTCTTTTTGGCAGCCTCTAATGCCTTCTTGCCATCCCAGGCCCAGCTTCTTTTTGTGAAATAGTTGACTGTGGCGAATTCAATCAGTGCAGAAAACACAAAGGCGTAGCACACGGCTATGAACCAGTCCATTGCGGTAGCGTAGGCCACTTTTGGTAGAGAGTTGCGGGCGCTGATGCTTAAAGTTGTCATGGTAAGGACTGTAGTCACCCCTTGAAAAGAAAAGAAGGAGCATCTTTTAGAATTAGCCTTCTCCAGCCGGGTGCCTTCCATATGTTTCAGACTCCCATCAACCCCAGCCAGCATGGTCAACAATCAGGAACAATGGGAGTTGCAATCAGGGGTGGACCTTGGTAATATGGCGCCCTGTGCAAGGCCAAAATTTGATGCCCTCTCCGGCCCTCACCCCACTTTCCCAAAACTGCATAAGAGGTATTGAGCTTTGGGAAGAAGGCAGAAGGGCTCTGGTAGGGTCCTAGAGCCCTCCTTCCTCCTCCTCCTCAAAGTGCTTGCCCAGCTTTGGGAAGGTGGCAGGAGGACTCTGGGACTGTCAGAGCCCTCACACCTCCTTCCCAAAGCCAGACAAGCCCTTACTGGGTTTTGAAGTGCCCTTCTCGGCTGCACGCCCACTGCGGGCAAACTGGTGCCCTAAATCTAGTTACAGGTAGGTAGCCATGTTCGTCTGCCGTAGTCGAAACAAAATAAAAAAATTCCTTCCAGTAGCACCTTAGTGACCAACTAAGTTTGTCATTGGTAGTATCTCATTATAAAGCTATTTTTAGCCATCTCACCCCTTACTTTTTCCTGTAAGACCAATTGCAGTCGTTAACAGTCGTAACAGGTTTACCACACCTATCAGCCAATCACCCATTCCCACCACCCTTCTGAGTAATAATAATAATAATAATAATAATAATTTATTATTATTATTATTATTATTATTATTATTATTATTATTATTATTACCCCACCCATCTGCCTGGGTTTCCCCAGCCACTCTGGGTGGCTTCCAACCGAATATTAAAAACAGTATAGCATCAAACATTAAAAACTTCCCTAAACAGGGGCGCCTTCAGTTGTCTTCTAAAAGTAAAATAGTTACTTATTGCCTTGACATCTGCTGGGAGGGCGTTCCACAGGGCGCGTGCCACTACCGAGAAGGCCCTCTGTCTGGTTCCCTGCAACTTGGCTTCTCGCAACGAGGGAACCGCCAGAAGGCCCTTGGTGCTGGATCTCAGTGTCTGGGCTGAATGGTGGGGATGGAGACGCTCCTTCAGGTATACAGGACCGAGGCCATTTAGGGCTTTAAAGGTCAGTACCAACACTTTGAATTGTGCTTGGAAACGTACTGGGAGCCAGTGTAGATCTCTCAGGACCGGTGTTATGTGGTCCCGGCGTCCACTCCCAGTCACTAGTCGAGCTGCCGCATTCTGGATTAATTGCAGTTTCCGGGTCACCTTCAAAGGTAGCGCCACGTAGAGCGCATTGCAATGGTCCAAGCGGGAGATAACCACAGCATGCACCACTCTGGCGAGACAGTCTGAGTAATACCCCTCCCCACCCTCTCACTATATATAAGGTGCTACTGGAAATAATTCCTTATTTATTTTGGTGCCTTAAAACCACCTCTGCTGCAATCCAAAACATCTCAACAGCAGGCACACCGGCTTGCCCCCGTGACTGAGGGGGGCAGCACCATACACACATGCTATGCACACTGCATGATGTGCTGACATTGCTCGTGCATGCTCATGGCACTTGCACACACTGCATGGCGTGCTGACGTGTCACACGTATGCCACATGGCTTGTGATGTGACCATGCTGCACATCACACATGCATGGTGCAGTACCACATGTACCATCAGGGAATACTGAGGGGGGCCCAGGCGCCTCCCCCCCCCCAATGGTGCTCCTACTCAAGGGTGTCAGTTTGAGGAAGGTTCGAGTCGATCAGGCATGGCCAAACTTGGCCCTCCAGCTATTTTGGGACTACAATTCCCATCATCCCTGACCACTGGTCCTGTCAGCTAGGGATGATGGGAGTTGTAGTCCCAAAACAGCTGGAGGGCCAAGTTTGGCCACGTCTGGATTAGATGAACAGTGCTGGGTTTTGACCTATAAGGCCCGGGACCCTGATACCGAGGAGGAACACCTATTCCCAAGCATGCCCTCAGATCATCTTGGCAGGTCCTTCTCTAAGTGTCCTCTTATCATGAAGTAAGGCGAGTGGCTCCAAGGGAAAGGACCTCCTCATCAGTAGCTTCCCATCTGCGGAATGCTCTCTGTAAAGAGGTTTTCCTGGTAACTACACTTTAGACTTTCCATCTTCTCCCAAACCTTTCAACATCTTAAATACTGAACATCTTTTAGCATCTACCAACCTCACTGACATTTTATATAAACACACGGTTGGCTTTAGTTGCTGTGGGTTGATGGCAATTGATGAGTTTTTGCCTTGGAGGGGTGTTCTGCTCAAAAGCAAATTGTTGAATTGCAGGAATTGCGGTTTGATTGTGTTTTATCCAATAAATATTTATTGCCTGTAGCTGCAGGCGATGGCAAATGCAGTAAAATGCCTATTAGCACAGGCCTAAAAACATAGATAAATGTACACCCTGACTTTGTATGTCACCTAGAGCCACATTTGCAATTAGGGGACAAAGAAATAAAAGGAATAATTAATACTTCTAAAGATGGCGCTTGCTATTAAGCATTGATCGGCTCCTCGGAAATTGCAAAGCCTGATGCAGTGCGAGCGCCCCAATATATCAAATCTAGAGATGTGCAATACTGAGGGAGGAAAACAGAAGTCATAATGTGGGATGAAGACCCCAAACTGGATATTAACAGCATGTGGATCAGGGGAAGACATATGCCTGCAGAGACCTTCCAGGGTGACCTCCCCATGCTGAAAGTAGGATTGAAGGAAGCATTCAATTGCAGCCTGTAGAACAGGTTGTGATGTGTGCTTGGCAGCAGGGTGTGTGTGTGATGTTAACAAGAGTTTCTCCGTTTTGCATATATGCCTACAAGTCCAAAGGAGTTGGCAATCATTGACCTACATGATCTGGGTGGTTCTGGCAGTGAGGTTCCCCTGGCAGGGTCAAAATCCATACAAAGTGAGTGGCCACTACTTCAATCAAGCAGGCCGCTGTGGTTTGGCTTCAGGAATAACTGCGCCTTCTGCCCAAGCAACACAAATCAGGCTGCAAGCTGGCTGAGATGTCGGAATGCAGCTTCCTGTCCGATGGCGGACTCTAATGTTACATTTCCTTGCTTCTGTGATTGAAGCTGCGTGTAGGGGCTGTGGCCCCTGCTTCCTTCCCTGCTGGTGGGGCTGAGGGGTGGAGAGAAAAGGCAACGAACTGTCTGAGACAGAGGCATGCAAAGAGGAAAACTGGTTGGCGGGGGAAGAGTGAAGCATTGCCTCCTACCCAATGGTGGTTAGGTCACCAGGACCCCTGGTTAGGGTTCTCATTCCCCTGCCTTAGAGTAAAGGTCACTTGAAAAGAAGCACCAGAGAGAAGTGAAATACTTGCCAAAGACTGTTCTAGCAGGGACAGATTCTCTGTTTAACCAAAACGATACTTGGGATAAGATCACCGTCATAATACAAGGAAGGTATGTCTGGATGACGAAATAGCCAATCTTTCTTTTCAGGTGAAAGTGTGCTCTCATGATGGTATATTCACCTAAGGTGGCAGAAGAGGAGAGAACGACACACATAAGTTATCAACAAAAGCCAGAGCGCCACCAGTTCACAAACAGCTGTCTTCTGTCTAACAGTTCTCCCATATGACAATCTTGGATGGTTCAAACAAAAGAAATGAACGGAGGACTTCTTTTTGTACCCATAAGCCACTGGCTGGGAACAAAAGCATACACACCATACATTTTAAACGCTCCACTCCAAAGAATCCTCAGAAATATTTACCCCTTGGAGAGTAACAATCCTCAGCACCCTTAACCACAATTCCCAGATCTTTGTGCAGGGCACGGTGTGCTATAAAGTAAGGTGTGGACACAATTAGAGCCAAGCAAGACCCATCCACTTGAAGCTTATTTCTAAGCTGAGATGCTCTCTGGTACCCATGCTTCATAGACTTCATTCATAGTGTTTCAACTTGGGCTAGCACCCTGCCCATCTACCCAGTTGTTGGCGAAGAAGAGTGAGCTCCCATGGTCCCATTCAATCCATGTTGAGGCCTCAACTTGGATGCTGGAAAATGCTTCCCCATAAGAGTTTTTTTTATGGAGCAGCTGTTATGTAGAGTATTTATTCTGGAACACTGCATGACTTATGGGGGAATCCTCATGCTTCTACCACACATTTTCAGTGACAATTAGCACTGCCAAGGATTCTCTCCCCTTGTTGTGGAGGATCAATTAGTCTTTGTCCTTCTAGTGCCCTCAATAAATTTTAGATTACAATGCCCATTAGAGGTGCCAACTTGAATAAAATATGGGGGGGGCAGGTAAGCGCCACCCAGCATAATCAATCACAAGATATGCCACATGCACACAATTTGAATTACAATGCCCATCAACTGGGGGTGGGGTGGGCTTGACCCCCTCAAATATTTTATTGGCGCTGCTGAAGGGACCTAGGAGTTGGCTCCTATGATTGTGATCCAAAACATCTGGAGGGCGCCAGGTTGGCAAAGGCTGCAGTATAGTTACTGCCACATGGACACATTTCTGTGGCTTCCACTGGAGGCCCCCCCCCATCTCATGGTGGAAGGTCTGTATCATTTCCACAGAGAGTTCCTACCTCTTATAATTGTACAGCAGGCAATTACTGTGTCCTGAATTATTGTAGCTTGTCTCCTTGTAGCTTTAGATATGACATCACCAGGGCTGAACTCAATGCAAATTTACTTTATGCAATCCTGTGCACACCTTAAACGAGAATTTTCCTTTGATCCTAATAATCCATAAATATGTGGATCTATTTGCACCAGTGGCAAGGTGATGCCATAGCAAACTATCAAGGACTAATGTGCTACCAATTTTTGCATCTACTGAATGCATGAAGAGATGTTCAACATTCAGAGAACATAATTCTTCCTACCAAGCAGACTTCAGGAGCTCCAGACAGTAGAGATTGTGCATGGTTCGGATCTTGCAACAGGATTAACTCAAGGCAAGATGCGTATTTGCTGTGAGGAGGAACCTAGACTAAAAGCTGAATATGCTGGATCTATAACGTAGTCTGATTTAAAATAAATGAATCAAGTCCCCCACAAAAACTTAGTGTCTCATTTAGGGGCAAGCAGGCACCAAACGGGTCCAAGTGAGAGCAAGAAATATATAGGAAAGTGCCGTCCTTTTTCTCAAAAGGCATTTGGCTCCTCAAAATTGGCAAGGCCCTAAAGTTCTACATCCTTTGAGTCCAGGTCTTTCAATCTGAGATCCACCGCAAAATCTCTTCTTGAGATTAGTGCTTCTTAGCAAAGACCTGCAGTGGCTGTCCCAAATGTTGGTTCCATGGATCCTGGCACTCTATCCCAAGTAAGGTGACCCACATGGCAGAAGCAGCCCTCTGCATCATGCTCACCCCACTGAAAGCAACACATTAATCATTTCTTTATTGCTATTTATATCCTACCTTTTCTCCAAGGTGGCATACATAGTTCTTGCCACCCCCATTTTATCCTCACAACAACCCTGCAATGCAGGTTAAACTGAGAGTGAGCAATTGCCTAAAATCACCCAACGAACTTCATGGCTGCATGGGGATTCGAATCCCCATCTCCCAAGTCTTAATCAAACACTGACCCCACCACATCACACTGGCTCCTTTGATTTCCAACAAGCTTATTGCAGGCAGTATCCATGCATGATGTGGTTTTGGATTTTGGACCAATTTGATTTCATTTCCCAGTGAAGAGCAGAAGCAGCCCTCGCTGTGAGAGCATCTACTTCGTATCATCCTGAACCTTCCACCTCCCCACCAATTGTTGCATGGTTTAAAATAAAAATGGCATATTATTTATAGGTTGTTTGGTGCTGTGTGTGTGGTTTCTTCTTTTTTAAAAAAGAAGCAATTGCAAAGGGGGGAAATGAGGAAGGAGAAGAATACGCAAACTGTGGAAATCTTTCACAGGTCTATGCTTGTTATTTTCAGATCCTGCAGCTCTGTGGAAGGACAGAACATCTTGGAAATCCGTTCACAAGTAACCCCGATTACAGGCCTCCTGCGAGCTTGATGAAGCCCAGAAAATCCATAGCTGACTGATGCTTCCCCTGTGTAAAATCGGATTTTTGTATTTTGCTAATCCCTGGTTACAATCTGTGTCCTGCTCTTTGTGATCCACCCTGCAATCAGAACCCAGCCTGCCCAGATGTAACCTGGGACGTTAGCAAGGGGGGAAAGAAAGCAGAAGACTGGGAGGGGGAGAATGAAAGGGGGGGAAGCAAACCTATTGATGTTGAAAACCAACATTTTATTTGCTTAAATCTTTGCAAGCCTTAAGGGAGGCGGTGCCCCCGGGCACTAATATTCTGATTTCTGTTACGAATCCTGCTGCTTCCTTGAGGCTGCAGCTTCCCCCACCCCCTTCGCAAGTGCCCTGCAGAGTACTGGCCGAGTTGAGTCCCCTGGCACCCTGGAGCGCCCACTGCTCGCTTGGGATTGTGGTTTTGCTCCGAGGAGCCGCGCACGACCCTAGGAGATGCCTCGACACGCGCTCTGGGTCTTCCTCTTGGCGATTCTGAAGGCGAAAGGGGAGCTGCCTTTCATCGCAGAGAACAATGCCGCGATGATGGTGAACTGGTAAGAAACTCGGTCGCCTGCTGCTGCTGCCTGCCTGCCCTGGTTTCATCGTACAGGTGCTCCTCTAACTTCCACCATCCCTCCTCCCCTCCCCCTCCCCCCAAAAACCCCGAAAGCTTTTGACTTGTGGATCGGTGCGCGCTTGTTTTGTGTAGCCCTGGATGTGAGGTTGGGGGGGGGATAATCGGTGCGATCTGAGCTTTGATCAGACAATTGCCAGGTTTGTGGCGCTCCGTGCGAAGTTCCCTTCTGCCGCCGCCGCCCCTTCCTCCTCGCCCACCCACCCCCTTATTGTCGCCCTTTGGATTTCAAAAGCAGCCCGCTGGGCTCTCGGCGGGTCGCCGCTTTGGGAAGAGCTGCGGGCGCCTTTGCTGATGCGAACGAGGCAGCTTGGAGCTGTGCCATCGCTTCTCCTTCCCATTAGCCCAGTGTCTGCCTTTGTCTCCATTAAGGGATCCCTTAAAAATAGCCCTTCCCCTGATCGAACAGGCAGCTCCTCCGCCCCACCCCGGATAAGTCTCCTGAATCAGCCCCGGGGGACCCTGCTGGTTTTCCTCCGGAGGTGTGCGCCACCACCCCGGTGACAAAGGAGCTCCGCGTTTCCTTCGGCGGCGTCTCCCCCGATGGGCGCAGCATGAGGCCCCCTTGCTCTCTCTTCTGGTCCCTCCGCCCCGGGCGAGGTGCTTAGTTTCTAATTACCGCACAACGCCAATCCCGCCTCGTTCTCAGCAGCGAATGCGAGGCCGTTATGTAACCTGTTGCAGCCCCTCTGTCTGCCGTCCCCATGTGACTCCCGGGCCTTGGTCCGGGGCCGCTGCCCTCCTCCGCACCCTCCGAACGCGCCGCAGCCAATCGCCGGTCAGGATTGCCCTGACATAGAACCCCGAGCCAGGCCGGGAGCGGGGGAGGGGGGGTCTCACGTGGGTGGCTGGCCCCGGGATTAAAGCTTCTTTAGTTCCCTAATGCTGCCACATCTGGCGCCTCCACTTCCAGTTAGGGAGGAAATGGGAGAATCCTTCGGGTTAGCGCCTCCTTTGCAGCCACGTGGTCCTTCGGACACGCTGCAAAGCTAGGCAACAGCTGCCACTTCCCCCCACCCACCCACTTCCCCCCTCCCCCGCCCGCCTCCAAATGCGTTTCATCAAACAAATCATTTTAAAGCTCGAGAGGGAGGGAGAGATCAAAACGCGTAGGCGGTTGTTCGCCTCCTGCAGGAGGGGAATAAGCCGGCACGAGCGAAAGCAGCCTCTGCAAAACGCGGGGGCCTTGTCCCCGGTTCCCCTCAAGGGCTCAGGCAAGCGGGCCTTCCTTTCCTTAGCGCCAAAGTGTCGGACTATGATGCTGCTGCTGCCGCCGCCACAGAGGATTTGGGCTTTGGTGGAGCAGCTACACGAAGGCAGCCATCCAACAGGCGCAGCTTTCCCCGGGTTGTAGAGGTGCACCGGCGAGGGAATGCTGCGCCTCTTGGATTTGTGCTCATGCAGCTGTTAAAGAGACAGGGAGGGAAATACGGCAAGTTCAAGAGGTAGCCTATTCAAGGATTGATTTATGCTGCTTGCTAGGTGTGTCTTGTATTCAGGACATGGACAAAGAATAGTATTTCCTTTGGGTTGCTAGGTTTCTGTCACTTTTAGAGCAGGAGTGGGGAACTGTGGGGCCCTTTGGATGTTGCTGAACCCCAACTCTCATCAGCTTCAGCTGATGGGGCCCATGTGGGAACTGTAGTTCAACAGTATCTGGCAGGCTACAGGTTCCCTATCTATGTTTTACAGATTGTGTCCCCCACCCCCACCCCAAACATAGTCCCAAAGACTAAGCTCCCTTTTCACCACAATACCTATAGCTGCCTTTGGGTACATACCCAAGTTTCTACCTTTTCACTCTGTATTAATTGAATGAGAATCACTACGGTCTCATGCACACATGTAGCCAGGCACAGACGGGAGATTGGAATCCTCCTCCACGTACCTAAAAGAGTGTGTGATGTAGGCCAAGTGGCACATACATCAGCCTAGATGTGTGGTGGCCCAAATCGAACATGAGAAAAAGCATGCAAAATCAGGGAGTCTTTGCATGACACATTTGTGTCACACATATATGGTAGAGAAAGACTGAAAATGCATGTGGTGTTTTGGATCCTGGACACTGCCCGAGGACGAATCAGTCATACCATACCTGACTGCATGCTCACAGTCATCAAAGCCACCAAACTGGTGGCACACACATGCAATATTCTCACTGGAGCACTGCAGTATCCAGTCATGACTTGCCATGGGGGAAGGAGCCATCTGGGATGATGGAAGCTGTTGTCCACCAAAATGGGAAGAGCTGCAGTTCCCCATTCCTGCCACAAGGCTATTCAGTGGGTTCTGCTCAAGCAAGTGGTATATATGCATGCTTGAGCAGGTATTGCCTCCTTTTCCAACCCACACCCAAACAAGACAGCAGTGAGCAGTGGTTGGAATGCTGGGTTCTAATGCCCAGTTAGCCATGAAGCTTGCTGAATGACCTTGGGGGCCCATCACATCCTCTCAGCCTAACCTATCTCACAGGGTTGTTATGAGAAAATAATGGAGAGGGGGAGAATGCTTTAGCTCCTTGGAGCAACGCTGGAATACAGATGCAACGATACATAAATAAGACGGGCAAGGGAGCACCAATTATTTATCCACACTCACTGTGAGAACAAAATAGGGAAGTGAAAATATAACCAACTGGTGGTAAATGACCTGAAATTTCCAGAAGTGAATCTCTCATTTTCCACATTGACTAAAACATTGCAGGTCCAGGTGGCTTCAGTGCTAGGAGTGCTTTCTACCAGCTTGGGCTGAGGTGCCACCCACAGCCATTCATATAATTTAGGTACAGTGGTTCATGCATTGGTATCCTCAATACTTGATTATTTCAATGCACTTCAGTCTGCCCTTGAGGTTGATCCTCAAGCTGCAGCTGGTGCTGAATGCAGCTGTTAGATTGCTATGTGAAGAAGGCTACTATTATCATGTAACACCTTTGCTCAGGGAATTGCAGTGGCTGCCAATATGCTACAAGGCCAAGCTCAATGTTTTATTGTTGGTATATACAGTACCAGTAACATCCTCTACATCTCAAGAACAGGTAACCTGAGAGAACAGCTCCACCATGTTTGTTCTCCCTGCACACCACTGCTGGACCACAGCAGTCCACAACTGCTGACAGTATCCCATGGCTAAGTGGGTCAGTTGGCTTTCAGTGCCATTCCACCATGTTTTTTTTAAAAAATGGTGCAATACCAAGCTAGGGAAAAAAACCTGATTTTTTTATAGCTTGGTATTGTTTTTGAATTTGTTCACAATCAGCATTTTGAATCTGCCTGACTCTTGTTTCATCCTGATATTCTAATGTTTCTGTGATGTGTTACTTAGATGTTTTGATGTTCAGGAATCTAAACCTTTTGCAAAAATAAACACATGAGTTGTCAAAAACAGTGTCCCTTCTCCCTCCTCACCTGTACTGGTAGTGATGTTCTCAGAACCGACAGTTTGCCCCATCAAGTGATACTGGTTGAGCCTTGAACCGTCTTCTGCTACTACCACGGATGCCGCTGGGCTGTGAGTCCACACATAGATCACTTCGGAATTGGGATAAGCATCTGGCAAAAGAGCATGTGAGAAATTGCGCCTGGAGATTAATATTCATAGACTTGAAATTGTACACGATAAGCAGGGCTTAATTCCAAAGCTCAGCTCCGGAATCTCTTGCTAGTGTCAGGATTCAGTCCTGCACACATTTTATTCTAACATCAATGGAGACAGAGAGATTGGTATTCCCCCCCCCACCTAGTCCGCACACATTCTAGATCTGTTGCATATTTTTGCTCTGAAAAACATTTTTTGAGCAACTGGTTTCTTTCTGAAAATAAAAGCTCATTGTAGGCTTATTCTAGACAGCCCCATAGTGTGTCCATTCGAAAACAGGTGAAAACAGGTGTAGGCAAGCCCAGCAATGGGGGCTGTATCTGCACCTGCCCAATGACATTGTGGGTGGATTGCAAGCACCACTTCATTCACCTGGAACATGTGCAGGGAGGAAAATGTGTGGATATCCTAACCGGGGAGGGTTTCTAAATGCATATCAAGTAACTGCCCCCACCTTTGTGGACAGCAGAATTTAGAATCAATCAAATGAAAGCAGCTTATTAAAGACAAATATGAAAGATTCCCGGCTGAGGGAAACTACATATTTGTGGTACAAATGGGTTAGTGCGCATACATCCAAAGACTGAGGATATGCATGGTGACCAAAAGAGGATCTTGTATAGTGGGAGATAGAGAGAGAAGGTTTTCGGGCAGAGTGTTTAGACACAAATCTCTCCCTTTATGGAAATTCAGCACCAGTTTTAAAATGTAATGGAAAATGCTCTTGTAAATGTATACCCTTTCTTATTCCTAGGCCTCGGGATCTATCATAATGTTTCCATATTTCATTACTCATTTAGCCTGCAAGGTAGGTGACTACTATATATTATAGATGGAAAGCAGAGACCGGGAAACAGTCAATTTCACAGAGCCATTCATCAGCGGATGGCTGTGATGAGCCTCCAAGCATTTCGAAATTCCTGTGCAGAAGGCAATTCCATTAACATTCAAATGGTGAGCAGATCAGCACATGTCTTCTCCAAATTGCACAACAGGCTGCTACTTCTGAGCTTGTGTGCACCCTATTTATATGACAAAACAGCGGTGCGTGCAGTTGTCATGTGAGGTTGCCTATATGAGACTTGCATGCCTGTTAGAAAATTGATTGTAATAATCCGTGTAGCTTTCAATATAGCATAGAGAAATATATATGTCAAGCATCCATGGATTGTGACCAGAGCTGGCTCCGTTTTTTGTAGGCCCCAGGCAGTAGCTTGACCATAGAGTATTTGCTTTGAATGCAGAAGGTCTTAGGCTCAATCCCAGGCATCTCCAGGTAGAACTAGGAAAGACTCCTGTCTACAATCTTGGGAAGCTGCTGAGAAGGAGTAGGGCCCTATTATTCCTGACCATTGACCATGATGGATGGTTCTCATGAGGGTTGGAGTCCAACAATATCTGCAGGGCCACAAGTTTGGATTCTACTGTACACAATACTGACCTTGATGGACCAATGGTTTGACTCGCTATCAGGTAGCTCAATGAGTTCTATCTTCTGTAGGTTCCTACTCTGCCATATAATGACACAAGCAAATGAGCAGGGTGGCTTCTGAAGAAAGGGACCAGGTGCCTGGGATATCATGTCCCCCCTGCCCCCTGTATGCTGCTGACATGCCAACTTGAGATCTGCAGCAGATGGGCTGCAACTAGCTTTCTGTGGGGGAAGAGCAGCTGTGGAGGGCAGGATTTGGAGCCTGGTGCTGATGGGTGACGACTACTGCTGCTTCAGAACCAGCCAGGTTGGTTGGCCTAGGGATTCTCCTTCTCCTTCTCCTTCTCCTTCTCCTTCTCCTTCTCCTTCTCCTTCTCCTTCTCCTTCTCCTTCTCCTCCTCCTCCTCCTCCTCCTCCTTCTCCTTCTCCTTCTCCTTCTCCTCCTCCTCCCATCACTCTGGTCATGGCACCACTGCTGTGCCCACCTGAGAGTGACTGCGTGACTTTCATAGCTTTATCTGAGCCTGTGCACAAGAAAGACCAAAGATGGCAAGTTGTTCCCTACAAGCAATGGTGGCCTTACTGCTCCAACCTCACTGCTGATAGGATGCCAAGCTAGCTGCTGCCCCCACCAGTCATATTCAGTAGTCCACCCAAAGCCAGTAAGCCTCTTGGGTTTTCTGTCTGCCTGGGGTTGTGAAGGCAAAGGCATTGTCAAAATATATGGCTGGAGGCTATATTTGGCCTAGGACAGGGTGGGAGCAAACATTGTAGAAGCCTGATTTAAATGCTGGAAGGAGGATATATATCAAGAAGAGCCTTATTGAGCAAATTAGGAGAATTAATTGTTACAAGAGCTGTATAAAACTTCAAGCTGTAGGAAGGTAATTGCATTACTCCTAAATAAGCAGCGCAGAATCACTAGGGGGGGGGGATGGTGCTGTTTTCAGCCTAGTAGTTACTGTTTCATTATGTGATTTTAAAGTATTTTAACAATGCAGACTGCGTTACCTTGCACAATGTAAGGAAAAGAGAGAGGATGTTCAAACTTCATCAGTGTCTCTCAATACTCTCTTAGCTGCCTTATGATTTGACATCCATATAACTACAGTAATAATAGTGCAACTGTAATTCAGGAAAATATGTCTTTGGTACTAATTTGATATTTCTCGAAAGAGTTATTCCTACCAGCTGCAATTTTTATTTTACTTTAAAGGATACTCAAGGGACATAAAGAGGGGGATGCAATGTGTAATAGCCACAATATATAACAGCCAAATCCCTTGGTTTTTGCTTTCATGCTATTCCCCCCCCCCATAATAAATAAATGAAGTGAGTGCCTTAAGGTGAACAGATTACATGCTCTGAGGGCTACATTCTAATTCAAGTGTCTTCCGTGTAGGAATTTTGCAATACTGAAAACAGTCTCAGGATCTCAGCCCAGGTCCTTTAGCCCAACTTCCTAGCTGCTGGTCTACAATGACTATGAGGCAAAATGAGGATGCAACAATGTTCCCAAATGTCTAACTTATTCACAAATGAACAATTCCTGTTTTAAACCATTATAGGGAAACAAACATTGGGGGAGAAGAATACATTATTCCTACTCTTGTAACATGGAACACTTACTGGATGGATTTGAAGTTGCCTGCGGGGAGGGGAGGAATAAGCATTTCAAATGGTAATAACATTGCCAAATTGGAACAATATTCCAATTTGACATATTTTGGCCAGAGTACCACTATTGGTGCGATTTGCACATCCAATGTGACTTTTACAATGCAGGGTTGGATTGCAAGAGTAGCCCCCTCCTCAGTTTTCTTGGATCTCCAGTATTTTCTGTCCCCCTTCTTTCCTTCCTCTTGCTCATTGATGTTAATATTTATAGTGGAATATTTATTTTTGGATGCAACATTTGATCTGGAATGAATCTGAAAATTGATTCTGAACTGCGCGTTGACAGTGGCTGCATAATTATCTCTCTAGGGGAAGCAGCCAGAATCGGTTATTTCGGCTGCTATTGTTTTTTTCCTTTGTGCGCTCTCCTGCTACGCTTGCCGACTTATTGTCACTATAAATCTCGCTTTTTAAAAGGGCCCTAATGGCTGAGCATTGAAAGAGGGTGATTTTGAAGCCATCTCTTTAGAAACTGAAACTATACAGGGCAGTTCTAAATAGACTGGAGCTCTTGTAAGCATGACAACAAGGCAGTGACTTCCAAAGAACAATAAAGTATGGGAGCCCAATTGGGTGGAGTCCAGCATCCAAAATCATGTTACTTTGTTGCAGCTTTAACCACAAGTGTTGGTTCCAAATAGGGTTGCCACCTTTGGTCAGGCAAAATATGGGACAGGTAGGGGGAGGGATTGGGGTGCCCACCCCTTAACTCACATAGACAGGCAGGGGCCAGCTCCCATGGGAGACTTGAGCCACAGCTCTAGCCTCTTGCCCATGCTGGTGTCAGAAGAGGCTCGAGCGTGGAGGAGGGAGGAGGAGAGCTCAGATTAGAGTGACAGAGGGAGTCAAGTGAGAGCGGAGCTGCACAGTGTTAAATCAGTGGCTGGTGGCTGAGGAGGTCTCTCCTTTCCCCTTCTTTCTATTGTCACTCGTGCCAGGCTGGGCTCCTTGTCAGCTGCACCAACAGTGATGCAGCCACCATTTTTGGTTGGCCGAACTCAAATATGGAGGGGAAAGGTATCCCGTTTGAAATCCAAATGGGACAGGAGACATTTTTGTCCCAAAACAGGGCAGTCCCATTTTTTAGGGGTGGGTGGCAACCCTCATTCTAAAAAAGCTGTAAATCAGGGTTGGGTGGGAGGGAACTAAAGGTTGCATACACTTTCTATCAAATATGTAAATTTAAGTATCAAATTAAAATATAAGAGATTTATAAAAATAAATGTTATCAAGTTATTTTGTATACTACAAAATATACATAATATAATGGCATGTGGGTGGCACTGTGGTCTAAACCACTGAGCTTAGGGCTTGCCGATTGAGAAGGTCGGCGGTTCGAATCCCTGCGACAGGGTGAGCTCCCATTGCTCAGTCCCTGCTCCTGCCAACCTGGCAGTTCGAAAGCACGTCAAAGTGCAAGTAGATAAATAGGTACCGCTCTGGCGGGAAAGTAAATGGCATTTCCATGCGCTGCTCTGGTTCACCAGAAGTGGCTTTGTCATGCTGGCCACATGACCTGGAAGCTGTACGCCGGCTCCCTTGGCCAATAAAGCGAGATGAGCGCCGCAACCCAAGGGTCATCTGCGACTGGACCTAACGGTCAGGGGTCCCTTTACCTTTTACCATGCATAATGGCTGCCCCCATTCTGTGGAACAGCATCCATGTTGAAATATGACAGGTACACACTATCAACATAGCTGCCAAGTTTTCCCTTTTCTCGCGAGGAAGCCTATTCAGCATAAGGGAAAATCCCTTAAAAAAAGGGATAACTTGGCAGCTATGACTATCAATCCTATTCAAAGCTGGGGTTTCCAGCAGTGATAGTAAACCCCCGTAAACCAGTGTGGCACAGTCAGTGACTGGGGATAAACAAGAAAAAGCACAGCATAGTAGACAGCTTCTGATAGTTCAGCTGGAGGACCAAGCTCCAGCTTCTAGAAGAAGGCAAAATAAGCAAATCAATCTTATGATCTCCAGCCCAATGTGGGCTGAAGGAAAATGGTGTCATTACCCAAATATTGTATGCAGTCAGAGCCGTGAAATCCAAACATTGCCAGTAGAGCATGTCATTTGTATTATGTAGGGAATAGCCACCCCACCAGCCATTCTGATGTAGATCAATGTTTTTCACTTTTTTCCATTGTGCGCCTTGGGAGGTTTTACATTGAAAGGCGAAATATAATTCTTAAATAAATAAATAAGAAACGAAGATTACTCTCACATGTGCTTACGATGGTGGCATAAGGCCTCGTATGTGCAAGGATCGTACTTTAAAAGAATGTCTATAGCCCTTGACTGTTTTCTTTGTTTTACAAATTATTGGTTTGCTATTCACCTACGAAGGGGTTCAGTTTCCCTTTCTAGAAGACAATATCTTCTGCTAGGGACAAAGTGGTGTTTGGAAAACAAATGATTGATCAGTGGAGGCTGATTCATTTGAGTTTAGTGGGACGGCAACCTACTTGCCCTTTCTGCCTTCAACCAACTCTCTCTTGGCTGTCTTCTTACTTACAACTTCTCAGGAGATGCTTCTGCCTATCATTTGCTCTGGCTCCACTTACTGTTTGTTTGTTTGTTTGTTTGTTTGTTTGTTTGTCTGTCTGTCTGTCTGTCTGTCTGTCTGTCTGTCATCCTAGCAGTCCCAATGGATTGCCCCCTGTTTCTTGCAAGGGCAGCACAGTTTATGCTATTGCGGCTTTCACACTGCTAGCACAACAGTGTTTCTCATATCAAATATATCAAGTGTGAACAATGTACCCGCATTTTTGAACATCCATGTATGTGTACCCAGTTCAGGTCAAGTTCCCACTACACAGGTGTGTATGCAATGCATACTTTATATTTTTGTTGTTGTGGGAAACACTGATTTACCTGCAGCAGTTGTACCTAAAAGCTGAGCTGAAACTGGGAGGGGAGAGACACATCATTATTATTTTTTCATCCAATGGAAAAAGTGCTTCTCCCTTTACCCAATCATTCAGGTCCCTCAAAAGTGAGTGAAAACACCTGCAAAGCGCATTTCTGTTGTCAAGGCCCATGCTCTCTGTCTTTCCAATGCAGCATGGTTCCCTTGGCATATGTGTGTTTCCTCCCCACACTAATTCATAATGTCATCACATTCCCTGTGTGATCCCTGATTGTCTAGGATCACTCAGGGAAGAAGAGACCCCAGAGGAAGGGGGAAAGCACTAAGTAGAACCAGAAAACAGTCATGGATAGGAAAGTGCTCCAGAAGGTCATAACCACAGCCCAAAAGGTTATCAGTCATCCTCTCCCATCTCTGGAAGAACTATATAATTCCTGTTGCCTTAAAAAAGCAAATACTATTTTACAAGATTCATCTCATCCTGGATATACTAGTCTTTTTGCACCGTTGCCTTTGGGTAAGAGATACAGAACAATTAAATCAAGAACGAATAGATTAAAAAACAGTTTCTATCCGAGAGCTATAACCATCTTAAATGCCATAACTAAATAATATGATCCTGGGAGCTGTGATGTGTGTGTGTGTGTGTCTGTAACTGTGTTCTTGCTTAGTTTTTTATAGGATGACATTCAATTTCGTTGTACTATGACAATGACAATAAAGTATCTTATATCTTATCTTATCTTATCTTATCTATCTTATCTTAAAAGGAAACCAATGAATGCACACCTCTGAAAAGCAGAGGGGAAAGGTACTGTTGGAGGGGAGCACTCTACAAACCCAATTGCCTCACTTTCCCCACTATGTGTTTGTGGCAAAAAAATGGCACATCTCTTATCAACCATGCTAAAGATGTTCTGGGTAGAGTCGGCAGAAGTTCTGTTGTTCTTGCAAGAGTGTTTGACTTCTGCCCCCACTCCGCAGCAGGATGCTCAATGTTGTGGGCTTTAGAAGTGGCAGATGCTGTGCCATGTCATGCTAACACATCTTGAGAGCTTACTTAATTAGATTTAAAAGCTTTATCTCTCCCCCAAGGCTGAGGGTCAGTAGCTTTCTCCTCTCTGACTATGGCCCTGCACAATACCAAAGAGGCACTAAGGCATTCAAGAAGACAAGGTTTTAAATGGCCTAAATTCCTGTCTAGATGGAAGTAAAAGGCTACTCATTATAGAATGTGGGTGACTGCTAAGTAACCAGTAATGCAGCTGCAACAGCTTCTTAACATATGCTGCAGTAGTAGAAGGAAATAGTTTCGAGTCTGCAGGCAAAATGCTGGGGCCACTGTTATCTCAGTATGGAGTACTTGGAATGCATGATACTATAAAATGCCTTTCAGACAGAGGGCTAATGTAATGTTTGGAGTTTGCAAATTCCAAACACTTTGTCGTTAATAATGGAAATATTTTCAATGTAACAAAATGATACTTTTTTAAGAGGAGTGAAAGATGGGGATTGGTATAAAACAATACAGTGCAGCATAGCTGCCAAGTTTTCACTTTTCTCGCGAGAAAGCCTATTCAGCATAAGGGAAAATCCCTGTAAAAAAGGGATAACTTGGCAGCTATGCAGTGCAGTACACTGAGTACAATGCACATGTGCAAAGTCAAATATTCAAGTTTTGATTTGCAGTTTTCCCCACTGTTAGTTATGTAATAATCACTGTCACTTTACTTCCTGCATCCCTCTGTACCTCACTGTCAGCTGTCACTCCAAAGCCATACCTGTCTCTTTAACTCAGAATTACACTTCATGCATCTGATGATCACAGACTTTTATGCTTTAATAACACAGATAATTTTTAAGCTGACACAAGACACTTCTTTGTCTTTGCTGCAACAGATCAACCAGGGCTGCCATACATCCGGAATTTTCCAGACATTGGCAGGATTCATCCTTCAAAAATGGCATCTGGGCAGATTTTTCAGAATTCAGGCGTATAGCAGCCCATTTTGGAAGTGTTGAATTTTTTGGCGAATTTCCTATTAAAAAGTTCAACAACTTTGGCAAAAAAAAAAAAGCTTGACAACTTTTTGTCAAGATTTTCTCTTGTGAAATATGACAACCCCAGATCAACAATACTATCCTTACTGAAGCATCAACAATAAAGACTTGCATTTCAAATTCTAATTTCAGTGCATTTTTTTATTTCACCCATGGAGATATTCAAGTGGAATGAAATATCCATGAGGATTTTGCAAGAAAGATTCATAAGTAGGAGACAAAACTCCTGTCCAAGGACGTTTCACTCAAGGCCCAACATGTATTCTCATGGAAACAATGCTTTACAAGAGAGCTTTGTGACAGTTTCTTGCTTCGGTGGGCAAGACTTTTATGTGTTCCACATTTTGGGAGTGGATCATTATAGCATGCTTTGTGTAGGTCTGGCTTTCAGACGGAAGCTTTAGACCTGTCTCAGCATTTGTTTTCAGGAGCCTGACAACAGCTTACAGTTTTCTGTGTCTTGTATTGCTTCTTTTCTTCAGTGATTCAGTGTGGTGTAGTGGTTAAGAGCGGTAGAATCATAGTCTGGTGAACCGGGTTCAAGTCTCCGCTCTTCCACATGCAGCTGCTGGGTGACCTTGGGCTAGTCACACTTCTTTGAAGTCTCTCAGCCCCACTCACCTCACAGAATGTTTGTTGTGGGGGAGGAAGGGAAAGGAGAATGTGAGCCACCTTGAGACTCCTTCAAGTAGTGATAAAGCAGGATATCAAATCCAAACTCTTCTTCTTTTTCTTCTTAAGTGTTATTGCAAGTTTATACTAACAGCACATAAAGCCATGCCTTCTATTGTGTCTCCTACTAAAGCAAAGGCATACAGGCAGGGCAGTCTCGAGCACTTTGGGCGCGCTGGCGCTGAGGGGCGGAGATCGCTCCAGCGCCCCCCGCCCTCGCAGCGCGCAACATGGCTTCCGCACGGCTTCGTCGCGCAGCGCCCCGCCTACCGGCCCGGCGCCCTGGCGCCCCGCACCACCGGGGCTCTACCTAGAGCTGGCCCTGCATACAGGTCTGTTTCTCAGAAATTTCTGTCATTCCGGTAACTCTAATAGTCATCTCTCAACTAAGATTATGGGCTTTTGATTAAAGGGAAAGTCTACCATCAATGTGAGCGCATTCAAACTGGAACCCAGTACAAACATTTCTGTTGGCTTTTCAGTGGCATGAGATTAAAGAAGTATATTTTTTTGAATCAGAGGATATTCAGTCAAGCAAACAAGCAGATGAGAGGAGCCACAGAGACAGGATGGGAGATAATATGATAAAACAGATTCGTTGTTTAGAATTTCAGAGGATACAGGTACAAGAACAAGCAGGTACCTGATATCCGTTAACAACACAAACAGAAAAATCCTCTTCAGGAGTTCAGTCTGAAGATGCAGAGGCTAAAATTGTAGAAGAAGGTCATTGGACAGAGGCAAACCTTGCCCCCGACAGCTATGCCAGCTTCACATCAGACTATGATGGTTTGAAGGGAACTTCTAAGCACATTTGGCTGGATACACTCAGAAGTTTCCTCATGGCTGGGAACCCAGCCACTATCAGGCTCCCTGATTCCAAGAAAGCTTTTACATATGTTCAGCTAAATATGCTCTTCAGACCTTCCCTCTCAAAGCTGGAAGACTAAAGCAGGAGGGTGTATGCTCAGTACATGTGGGGAGGCGGCGGCGGTGGGGGGGGGAGGAGCTGCACAAGTGCCTCTGCCCCCAGTTTTTGTCCTCCACATATTCATGCCAAAAGAGGGCTCTTATCATTTTCTTCTGAATCTAACTTATGATATCATAGGGGAACCTTGGGCCAGTCACCATTTCTCAGCCCAATTTACTTCACAGAGTTGTTTTGAGGGTCCAATAGGGAAGGGGAGAACCATAAAAGCAACCTTGAGCTTTTTGGATAAAAGACAGGAAATAAATATAAGAAGAAGAAAAACATTAATTGTTCCTTATGCCCTTTAAAAGTCATTCCTGCTTTTTCCTTGCTGCATCTTCTTTGTGGCTTTCAGCCCAGAAATATAACATCCCCTCTGACTAGTCTTAGGTGAAATCTACATATACATAAAAACGTGAAAATGCTTTTAAAAAAAACCCTTTTTGAAAAATATATTGAATTTGCAGTTCAGTCTGGAAAAGGGTTTCAAGTAAATTATAATGACCATTATTAGTTCTTCCTGTCAAGGTTCATATTTCCATTAAAAAAATTATTTTCTCTTCTGTTTGTTTTTTTAGCTTTACTGTATATAGTAACTATAGGAAAGAATGCAAGAAATTCAATGTTGCACCAAGTTCTTCAGCAGTTGACCAGTTGTGTTGGTGGAGTGACTTGTGCAAAAAGCCAGCATGGTTCTCGTAGCTGTTGCACAACCAATTTCTGTAGCACCAACACTTCCTGTTGCACAACCAGCTTCCCCTAGCACAACTTTTGCACTGGATTTTGTATTGCACAACCTTTATCTCACCCTTATGCCGGCACAACAGCCCCTTGCATTGGTGGTCAGAGAATGCGGAATCCAGGCCAACAATCCTATTTTCTTCTAGCTAGAGTGTTGAACTCTCCACACACACACACACACACACACACACATACACTAATTCTTGAAGCATTTTCAAAAAGTTATCAGGAAAAGTTCAAGCTTCTTCCAAAAGTTCTCTAAGAATAAAGGTAAAGGTAAAAAGGTAAAGGACCCCTGGGTGGTTAAGTCCAGTCAAAGGCGACTATGGGGTTGCGGCGCTCATCTCGCTTTCAGGCCGAGGGAGTCAGCGTTTGTCCACAGCTTTCCAGGTCATGTGGTCAGCATGACTAAACCGCTTCTGGCACAACGGGACACCGTGATGGAAGCCAAAGTGCACGGAAACACCGTTTAGCTTCCTGCCACAGCGGTACCTATTTATCTACTTGCACTGGCGTGCTTTTGAACTGCTAGGTGGGCAGGAGTTGGGAGAGAGCAACAGGAGCTCACCCAGTCACAGGGATTTGAACCGCCAACCTTCCGATTGGCAAGCCTAAGAGGCTCAGTGCTTTAGACCACAGCACCACCTGCATCCCTCTTCTAAGAATAAACATCTGCCTCCTTCCAAACACTTCCCTGCGAACACTTTTGTTCCCACTATTCTCTACAGCTGGTTTCCCTCCATGTGAGGCTCAAACGATAATTGGAGAAGGATACAAAATGGCAGCTATCCCTTCTAAAATAGCAGAAAATGCAGCTTCAAAAGGAAGGAAAGCATGGATGCCATACTCAGGAGGAGTTTGAAGCACAACACATGCCTTATAAGCCATGATCATGGAAACCTGGAAGGAAGGAATGGCAGCTCCTGAAGCAAAGGCAAGTGTAATAGCAGAAAAGCTGGATGGAGCCACTGAAACGGCTTCTGTAATCATGGATTTAAGTGTGCAGCCAGAACAAAAAAAATAAAAGGCTGCTTCAGGAAAATAAAGGCATTAAGTCTAAGCCTGAGGAAGTTGAAAACATTTAATAAAATGTTAATTTACATGTGTGCAGGTTTAAAGAAGGGGCTGAATGAGATAATATTAGCAAAAAATTTACGATCTTTGCTTCAGGTGCCCAATTGTGTCCGAAATTCCATACTCCTGCTAGAAACGGGTGAATGCCCAATTTCAACAAAAGCATGGTGGGCTGCACTAAAACATTGGCTTAAGATTGCAGTATTTGGACTAAAAACCTGACCAATGAGGAATATGTCAGCAATCGGCAGAAAATGATGTCTAGAAAAGCCACTGCTATTGGCCTGTCACCCACCCAACTCTGTTACCTGGTCTATGATGGTGCCCTAAAGACCTTAAAGCAAAAACTTTGGGATAATACACACAGTGACCTGCGACATCACATGCAGTCTGTAGTCCGTTGGCAGTAGGAGTACAATATGGGCATGTTTTAAAGTTAGAAGGCTTACGTTAAAAACCTGACTGTCCCAAACTACCGAAGGTTATTCACAAAAGCCAGATTAAATGTTTTCCCCTCTGCAGTGCTGGAGGGTAGGATGAGAGGAGTCCCCTACCAGGAAAGACTGTGCTCCTGTGCCCAAAACATATTATGCTGCACTGTGTGAAGTTCAAGCAAGCTAGGGCTGAATTGATTTCACCCTTGCTAGCCCTGATCCCAGGAAAATCGGAGGAGTATTATATCAAGTTCCTATTGGGAGACCGGTCAAATGCTAGAACATTAGCAGTGGCGAAGTTTCTATCGGTGTTTGCAAGAATCAATGATCCCAACTCTAAGTTTGAACAAAATGTTTCTGAAACCTGAAAGCAGGATGTCCTTATTGGGTATCACTTTGTAACGAATTGATGGGTCTATGGACCGTAATAAAGATTGTTGTTGTTGATAATATTACAGAATTTCTCTGGAAGTGTCCCCAGAAGATATGAAGAGAGTACATAGAGCACTGTCAGTATACCTATGTGATGCAGGCCCCCACAAACAATATTGTTATGTGCTTCCACAGTTTTAAAAAGAATGACAAGATCTGTACAGTTTTGAGAAATGTTGCAGCAATAATACACGGCAATAATCGAGTCATGATCTTGCAGGATTTACTCTCAGATACTTTGAAAAAAACCACGAAGCACAGAGTTGCGCTCCACAACACTTGATAACTGCAAGACGCAGGAAAAAGATACTGTTGGGCTTTTCACTTTGGTTTAGTTAGTCCCTAAAGGAAACACCAAACTCTCAACCACCAACCACAAGGAAGCCACAGAGCTATTAACAACACTAGAACTGGACTCTCCCACTTGAGGTTATTGATTTGTTGCAGCAGCAGGATAGTGAACCCATTGGTAAAAACGACCCTGTTCAGGAGCCCAGGTGGGAGAGCGACAGCAAAGCCAAAAGACCACCGAAGAGAAGACCGGGACAAGGAATTGTTGCACATATTTCAGAAAGGTTACAAATGTCTAGAAAATAAGCAAGAACTAAGGCAGAACTAAGGGACGTGGGTGGCGCTGTGGTCTAAAGCACTGAGCCTTGAGCTTGCCGATTAGAAGGTTGGCGGTTCGAATCCCCGCGACGGGGTGAGCTCCCGTTGCTCGGTCCCTGCTCCTGCCAACCTAGCAGTTCAAAAGCATGTCAAAGTGCAAGTAGATAAATAGGAACTGCTCCGGTGGGAAGGTAAACAGTGTTTCCATGTGCTGCTCTGATTCGCCAGAGGCAGCTTAGTCATGCTGGCCACATGACCCGGAAAAACTCTCTGCGGACAAACTTCGGCTCCCTCGGCCAGTAAAGTGAGATGAGCGCTGCAACCCCAGAGATGTTCGCGACTGGACCTAACGGTCAGGGGTACCTTCACCTTTACCTTTAAGGCAGGACTATTGCAAGGCGAAAATGTGGTTTCAAAAGGGGTGGTGGTGTTTTTTATAGAAGCTAAAGCATTCAGACTGGAATGATCTGAAAACATAAACATCTTAAAAGTACCAGCGTGTTGGGACATGAGATTTAAAAGAAAATGCCCACTTTAAAACATCCTATCATTTACTTTGATTTTTATGTTTGATTTTTATGCTTGTGGTTTATTCTATACCCTTAGTGGTACTTGAGAACCCTCTAACATTGAAAGAGGACCCATACCATGCTCTACGTTTTAAAGGTTTTTAAGTTAATAATTCAAATGTGTTTTTTAAAAAATATTTCTCAGGGCAGCCATGTTGAACAGTTTAAAGATGAAAAGGAATAAAAACTACGTTAGAAATAAAGAGAGAAAGGTATAAGGGTGAATTTCATTCTTGAGCTGAACACCAACCTAAAGTTGGTGCACTAACTTAATTAAGACCTACTTAAACTTTCAAACTCTGATCTAATAGAGGACTTAGTACACGCACCCTTGTCCTAAGCTTCCTGCCTGTACGTAGGTCAACATCAACTGAAAAGTTAGGTTAATCACCTAGTATCACTACACTTAAGGCTGATTAGTGTCACTAAGAAAGCAATGGATTTTTTAATTGATTCACAAAATACTGTTGTCAGATTTAGAAAGCCTTTATAAGCAATGGCAGATCTAACAACATTTATTTATTTGAAAGATTACCATATAGGAAAATGTCCTCTGGATGGCTTACAATTTTTTTTAAAAAAGAAAACAATTCAAACCCAGATTTCAACACTACTTATTCCTTCTGGCTGACATAGCAACATGTGTTTCTATTTCAAAATTGTTTTTTCATCCAGAAAATTTGTCCAGATTATATACACTTTCGAATGAGAAGTTTATGGGACAATTTTTATTTTATTTTTTTAAATGGCCTACTAGAGATTTTTGGTACTCAATCAAGAGTATAGAAAACTGAAAAAAACTTTACAGTAACAACTTTACCACATCAAGTGTAGAATTATCACACTGTCAAAAGAGTGGCACACATTAACAAATTCATCTTTGAGTGAGGTGAATGCAATATCATTAACACTATGTGCAAAATGTGATTTAGGAGCTAAGTCAATTGTCTGGGCAGGGGGGCTCCTTTGTCTGGATTAGACATTTGCTCAGTAGACCAAAGAACTGCGGTGAAATTCTCATTCTGACATTGCTTTGCTGGCATGACCTTGAAGGAAAGTCAATTAACCTCTTTCTGCTCCAAATATCTTGTTTGTACAAAATCATAATCATATTTACCTGCTTCTATTGAGCTGCTGGAAAGCCTCACTCAATAGCTACAGAATACCTATTGGGCCAGTGAAGGAGCTGAAGATTGCTACAGCAGACTGAAAGATAATCTTGTTGGAATTTCACCAGACTGGCAAAAAAGTATGGCCAAATATTATACGTAGAGGAGACCAGCTAAACTTCTGTTGGTGTATGGCAGAGATGGGAAACTAGATCCTTATTAGGGCTGGGCAATATATCAATAGATCACCCAAAACTGGTTTGAAGTCCATATTGTGATAATCAGTTTCATAATTTTTGACCTGGCAATCTATGCAAAAATCACAATGTGGGGGAAAATGTGAGTCAGCCTCTACGTCGCTCCATCCTTATTTCAGACCTCGTGATACATATTGCAATGTTTAGCTGATTACCAC
The DNA here is from genome assembly GCF_965207765.1 of Zootoca vivipara. Classification (NCBI taxonomy): domain Eukaryota; kingdom Metazoa; phylum Chordata; class Lepidosauria; order Squamata; family Lacertidae; genus Zootoca; species Zootoca vivipara. Next base: position 31,418,243 of record NC_142587.1, on the reverse strand, counting down.
AATGTTGAAAACCAGATGTTGCCCAGACCTAAATCTACCCCAAGTCCTGTGGACAAAGTTTGACAGGTGTGCATGGCTGACCACTTGTCAGTCACTTGACATCACAATGATATCAGACCACCAGTTTATGCCCACGCAGCAATGTCTTTACCGGTCCCACATTTGATGTCATGTGTGACAGGATGTGTAGGGCAGGTGGGCATGGCTGGGCCAAAAGGGTCTTGCAGGCCAAATGGGGGTGACCTATGGGTATAATTAGGCCCATGGGGCAGAGGTTCCCCACTTATGCTGTAGTGAGTATATAAACTTGCAAGTTGCATATAATTCCTCATAGGGAAACAGCTAAATCTGGAATGAGCCTTCTAAATCTTTGGTAGGCAATGTGCAAAGATGATGGAGATGAACCAAGAAAAGATACCATCTTCTTTCTTTTTGCATTGGTTGTTTGCTAACATCAACTTAGTAAAAAAGAAAAGAAAAAGAAAAGTAAAGGCAAAGGACCCCTGGATGGTTAAGTCCAGTCAAAGGCAACTATGGGGTGTGGCACTCATCTCGCTTCAGGCCGACAGACAGCTTTCTGGGTCATGTGGCCAGCAGGACTAAACCACTTCTGGTGCAACAGAACACTGTGATGGAAACCAGAGTGCACGGAAATGGCGTTTACCTTCCCGCCACAGCGGTACCAATATATCTCCTTGCAATGGCATGCTTTCGAACTGCTAGGCAGGCAGAAGCTGGGACAGAGCAACGGGAGCTCACTCGGTTACGGGGATTCAAAAACTGCCAACCTTCCAATTGGCAAGCCCAAGAGGCTCAGTGCTTTAGACCAGTGGTCCTCAACCTTGGGCCTCCAGATGTTTTGAGACTACAATTCCCATCATCCCTGACCACTGGTCCTGATAGCTAGAGATCATGGGAGTTGTAGGCCAAAAACATCTGGAGGCCCAAGGTTGAGGACCACTGCTTTAGACCACAGCACCACCCACATCCTGTTCCATCAACTTAGTAGCATCTGCTTGTCCCTGCACTGCTTGTCTGCTATCTAGGACATATGCATAACTTCAGAGGTGGGTGGTAGTATTTATTTCCCTATCCCTGCCCCAGACATTCTAATATGAAAGGCAACATTTGTGGCTATCAATAGTACACTTTCTAAAGAATACTATGTTGTTCATGGTGACCCACTGGTCTGATGCTGTACACCATGTTTCCATCTAGTCTTCCTTACATATTTTGGGTTATATGCAATGTTGTTCCTCTTCAGAGCAGACCCACTGAAACTGACAAATATAAATAATTTAGGGTTCTTAATTTCAATAGGTCTACTTTGAGTAAAATTGAGATAGATACAACCCATTACCTTGCGTTGTCCTCCTGCTATTTACCTACCCATGGACTTTCTAGACTCCATCTCCCCACAAACTGCTCTGCTGTTTAACTATAAACCTGACTTCCACAACATGCCCCTCTGGTGTGTGTGTGTGTGTGTTTGTGTGTGTGTGTGTGTGTGTGTGTGTGTGTGTGTGTGTGTACACACACACACACACTCACACATATGGAAAAGAGACTTTCACTAGGAAAGTCATTGTAAAGAAAATGAAGGTGGGGGAAAAAGGGCCAAAGAGGTAACCCTCTGTTTTAGCAAGCTCAGATAAAAGATTTTATATGAGAGCATGATACCTCTTGAATGGGCTAATTAAATCCAAGTGTATCATGCTGTGGTTGTGAATGAGACATTTCTGTGTTTTTGTTTTCAAGCTGCCTGATTAACAAAGCAAAGGTTAAGCTTTTGGCTGTCCCATCACGTTAACATGCAGAGACCCCACTTGGGCTATTGCACTTTATATTTGACCAACCCAGAAATCTGCAAGGCAGTGGGAGTTTCTGTCATCTGCATTTTTAAGGGCCAAGGTCGCCCAAAGGAAAACAGTCCTAAATACAAAGTTGCTCAGTCAAAGCTTAGACGTGTGTGTGTGTGTGCGCGCACACACACACACACATATTGAAAGATGGCCTGCACTGGTTGAAAAGGAAACAAATTATACGGCTAAGGCTGAACTCATCAGCAGCTCAGAGTTGGAGGATCACTGAGCGCATGAGTAATTTTATTGTCACCTTTGATTTTGTTTGACAAACTGAAAGCTCCTTATGAGCTCTAACCCACACCATTTGATGCTTTCAAAACACAATCCTGCATCCGAATGGGTTCTAAGAAACAGCACTTAGAGTTTATATTGGCATTCTAAGACTCTTTACTGCGGGGCTATCCAAGGGCACCACCAGACTGTGAGTGTTTTGTGGAAGGGATTCAAGTGCCTGCTAGGAAATTTAGGTTTGTGCAATTAAGGTGGATCCAAGTGCTCTGTCTCCCTAGTGCAACAAACCCACTATGTGAAAAAAGGACTTTTGGGCATTAAAGAAAAAGAAAAGTGTGGCACGAACAAATGACTAACAGAAAGATGTATCAACACTGCACAAGCCAATCAGGATAGATGTCTGATGTAGGTCCACTGCTGTATAAGCTCTCTGAACATAAATCAAAACAGATGCTCAATAAATACTGGATATAATCAAACCTTCCTGTATGCTTTGTCCAAACAAATTAGGATGAAAGTCCAATAAATAGTACATCTGGAGGACCCCCAAGTATGAGATAGTCTACCCAAAGAATAAGGCTGCTGCAGTGGAGCCAAGCCTCTGACTTTCAAAAGCAAAGCCATACCCTGTAAGTGTCCCCATATTCCAGGGACAGTCCCAGAATTATGAAAGCCACCCCAGCTTTTGAGTTGATCCCGGAATGTCCCTATTTCCCCCACCACCACCGAGTTTAGGGAGAAGGATGAGCTGGCCTGCTCGCTATGCTGTGTCCCATTGGTGACATGGTGGTGGAACTCACCCTTCGTCAGATAGGAAATACTCTGCAGTTGCGCCGGGAGGAGAGGATGGGGGTTTCGAGGAGGGTCAGTTGGTGGGAAGTGATAAATGTCCCTATTTTCCTCTGAGGAGTGTAGGAGTGTATGCACAGCTCCTCCACTGTTGTAAAAGCACACATTGAACTGTTTCCTAGGAGCCGAGGTCCCTTCAGCCCCCCCCCCAAATATATGTTTGAGGGGGCATCCCTCCAAGTTGATGAGGATTGCCATTCATATTATGTGCGTACAGCTCATCTTGTGATTGATTATGTGGGGCAGAGCTTACCTGCCCCCCCAATATTTTATTCAAGTTTTCACCCCTGCAACCATGACAGAGGGTTGCTGAAGAAGGGAGACAACAGGTCCCTAGTCATGCTTTTTGAGCCCCAGGCCCCTGCAGAAGCATTTAGTGGCCTGTCGAAATGTTAACAGGTGATATTTGTGCAGTGGACATTTCCATAGTTAGCTTTTAAAGGTAGGAGCCCTCGACGCAGTTGCTAGGTGAGGCCCAAGTTTCTGCCTGGATCCACCCCAAACCAAGTTTGTTTTGGAATAAGATGCGAAATTCAGACCTGCCGCACAATCAAGAGCAGAACAAATGGGTGCACATCTTCTGCTTCATTGCACTGACAAAACGGCTGCGATTGTGTACACACTGCCGCCTTTCTGGGTGAAGTACGCTGAGCAGACAGTGGCTGCCAATCTGATTGGCTGCCCATCTGATTGGGGGGCTGCCATTTGCAACTGATGAGAAGGACATGCCTTTGTACTGCAATGTGGAAAGCATAGCCAAAAGCAGCCAAAAATCAGTATGTGCTTGGGTAGTTTGCCAAATAACGATCAGTTAAAAGCAGCCTCGTATTTTACCTGGTGGCAGTGAAGTTCTAAAGGGAAAGACCTGGGAAGCATCATGGTACAGGACCCAGGGAAGATGGGGTGCTTTGGCATTAGTTTTTCCTGCTCTTATCCTTATCTGGTCAGTTTGCTCTTTCTGTTCTTTCTGCCTGCTTTAGCAAGCAAAGCTCTCGTTTTGCTGTACAACTGGCAGGAAGTGAAGGTGGGTGTCAAATCTAGGGGGTGAGCAGGTCAGGATAATCTTCAAATATGTCACCTTCTATTGCTGCTAGGGGGTTGTTCAAGGGCTATGCATTTTCTTCACATTCTCCCTCTCTCTCCCTCTCCCTCTCTCTCTCCCTCCCTCTCTCTCTCTTTCCTTCTCTCTCTCTCTCTCTCTCTCTCTCTCTCTCTCTCTCTCTCTCTCTCTCTCTCTCTCTCTCGTTTTATTTGTCTGTGGTACCCATCATTCTGGATGCTGTCAAATGAGAACGTAAAGACCATATGCCCAAAATATTGTGCTCTGGAACATAATGCACAGCATAGATTCTCCTTAATCCCAGCCCTTTCTTTCTGGACCTGCGCATACCATATTGGACGGAAAAGGCGCATTATGGTTCTCCGGAGAGATAATTCTTTGAATGTTTTGTGTCTCTGCTGGAAAAAAACTATACAACTTGTTCAGAGCATTCCCTAATAGTGCACATGTAAATACTGTACTAATACAATCTGAGACTTAATGGAATGATCATTTTCACATAAATATAAAATCCCCAGGCACCTGCCTCACAGTGACTAGCTGCTCTGCTTGCAGCTCCTTATAAATAACTGTGCCACATGGCTGTTCTCTCATTTATGAAATAAAATGCATCCCAGGTCCCCTTTCTCATACTCGTAACATGCATGCCAAAGCACAGATATCTTGCCAATGTGTGGCACACTTGCCAAAGGCAGTCTATTAACCTATTTTTATACCATCTGCAAAAATGTCCCAATGATAGTGGCTAAGACCCTCAGCAAACTTTGCTTGTGGCTCACAGCACAACTACTGTTGACTGTGGTCACTTTCTGTGAGATAAATTTGCCCCCCTGACTGCAAAAGCCAAAGTTATCACAGTATATTAAGTGAGTGTGGTTTGCCATTGGGATGATTGCCTCTGGGGATTATAGGGAGTTAACTGTGGAAGCTGGTCTGAGCAAGAAAAAAAAGTCCTTGCTAGATCCAGTGCTTTCCAACCCTGGGGGTACTCAAGGGTACCATCACCTTTTAAAAAGAAATGTTTAAAATGTGGAATAAATTCATGGTGAGTACTAGCACCTCCCCCCCCTTTAAAAACCCCCAGCACTGACTAGATCAAATGTACAATTATAAAGAACAGATGTAGGAAAGGAAAAGCAGTGTCAGATCCTTCACATTTAGCTAAGTTATACCCTCAAGGCACACAGAAACCCCATTAAAATAGGCTCCCTTCCTTCATCTTGCTCAAGGGACACTGAGGTCCACCCCCAGGGGTCTTCTGGCGGTTCCCTCACTGCATGAAGTTACAGGGAACCAGGAAGAGGGCCTTCTTGGCAGTGGCGCCCTCCCTTGTGTAACACCCTCCCATCAGATGTCAAGGAGATAAAGAACTACCCAACTTTTACAAGACATCTAAAGGCAGCCCTGTATCAGGAAGTTTTCAACAATTGACATTTTATCATGTTTATATGTTTTTCTGGAAGCTGCCCCAAGATGAGTGTGGTATAAATTATTATTATTATTATTATTATTATTATTATTATTATTATTATTAGACACTTACAACTTCCAAATTTTAACGGGCAAGCATGTGCATCCATGGGGAAGTCTTCCAGTTGCATGGGGCATTCAGCAGAGATGGTCAATCTGATGGAAAGAGAGAAAGATAGACAATTCAGGGTTTGTTGGTTTGATCCACAGAGAAATATAGCTATACCAGATAAACAGGGATCCACATGGACCATTACACGTTTGATAGATCATGCAGGAGGATTGGCAGGGCCATGTCACCCAACGTCCCTCACTGCCATGCTCCTCCAATGTCCATTCATTCATTTGTATGTGGGGAGACCTCCTTCTGGTGAACCTTCCATGTGCAGAAGTCAGGGGAGCATGATGTGCTGGCATGTGGCAGCGCTAGACCACATGGTCCCGCCTCCAATCATTCTTTCGACACATGGGTTGTACGAACCCCTTACAAATGATGTGTGTGAGAGGTACTGCAAACACAACCATATTTTCCACACCTTCTCATGGGAATTAAACGATTTCTAAGTCACACATAGAAGCTTTAATAATGTAGTGATGATGCAATAATTGTTTCCTTACCACCTTAAATTTTAACCAGTTTCTAACAAACTTGGGGCAATAAAGGGTGGATAGTTCATTCCATCCCCCATCCCCCAATGCTTTTGCTAAAGGCTGCTCTTTTGGCAAAGTAGCTGTCCTGCTAATCCGTAAGACTCCCTCCATTTTTATAGTGGCTGCACCATTTCCCAGTAGAGGCAATGTTGATAATGACAACGTCAAATGAACACTTGAAGGTATGGAATCGTGAATGCTATTCAAATGCTGCTAAGAGACTTTAAAAATTGCATTGATTTTAAAGACTTAGCTGGGAAGCTATCAGGCAATGGGACTCTGAGAGACAGTCATGCAAGTGGAAGTCAGTGATAACTAGAGAAATATGCCCTAAGGAGGATTTCCTAGGGCTGCGTGGGGTGTTGCAATAAAATTGCAAGCTGAATCAGTGTTGGGTGATCAGACACTCTGGTGGTACTTTAACTAATGGGGAGGGAGAGAAGATTTTTTCGTATATATCTAACAGGATGGGTTGTTACTTTTAGACTGATTTATGTGTGTTCAGTTGATGTGTGGTCATGCACACATGCATCACGGCGACCCAGAAGTGGGCAGAAAAGGGGGTGGAACGGGGCAGAAAAGGGGGTGGAACAAGGTTATGTGTGCTCCACCATTGTGCATGATGACCCAGAATGCAACTCCCATGCAAATCTGGGCTTGCCTGTACATCCAGGTACACATGTGAGCAAACTTAAAAAGCCAACAAGTTTAATGCTTCACTGTCACACTAAAAATATTCTCTCTGTTGTTCCCTGTGCTGGTCTAAACCACACCATAATGGCAACATCTAAACCAGGCACCCCCAATCTGCGGCCCTCCAGATGTTTTGGCCTACAACTCCCATGTTCCCTAGCTAAGAGGACCAGAGGTCAGGGATGATGGGAATTGTAGTCCAAAACATCTGGAGGGCTGAAGTTTGGGGATGCCTGATCTAAACTATAGTCTCGGGTTATTTCCTCCCAAATCTATTAGTTGAAGAATTGACTTTCTGATCCAGGCCCGGTTAACAGCTATCCACTACAATCAAAAGAACAGATTCTTGTGGTGCCTATATTAGTTAGGTCCCATCATCTCAGGGTAGTTCCAAAACCAGGCCCGGCTCTAGTGTAGTCTCAGTGTAGTCTCAGTGGCGCGTTGACTGTGAGTCTGTAAAGCAGGCATAGGCAAACGCCGGCCCTCCAGATGTTTCAGACTACAATTCCCATCATCCCTAGCTAACAGGACCAGAGGTCAGGGATGATGGGAATTGTAGTCCCAAACATCTGGAGGGCCAGAGTTTGCCTATGCCTGCTGTAAAGGGTGGAAATAACATTTCTGAAGCCCACGTGCCATTCTACAACCATTTCCTTGGACCCTCTCCCCTCCCTCTTAATCAGTTGCCCACCCATCTATACAGCTGTCCTCATCTCTGTTTCCTCCATCCATCTATTCAGAGACAGCCCAAGACATGTTGCTTCCTGAGGCATAGCAGCAAATAGCCCAGCCCTCAAGTCAACATACATAGCACCAACCCATGGCATAAAATCCCACAAGCCCTTCTCCTCCTCCTTGGCAGTAAAAAATATAATGGTAATAGATTAGATAACTAGCCATTTGCTGCTCGTTCATGGAACCCAAAATCAGCTTCCTACTGTGTCCCCCTCACTCCTCTTACTTGTCCACAATCTATCCATTCTAGGTGAATTGGTAGCTTTATCTCACAACTAATCAATATACCATTGGCAGAAACACCTATTTCTGAAAAGTTATAAAAGCATAGCCTTGTAAAAACAGCATTAATCTGCAGAAAGGAACAGTCGTCCCCCGAGCTTTCACACAAAACATGGTATGCCACATGAAAACTGTTTTTTATTTTTATTGGTTTTTTTTAAAAAAAATCCATGGAAGAATTCTATATTCCCTAATCCAATCACTTTTCTCCAAATGTGTATAATACTCTTAAAAAGATGCACGGCTGTAAAATATCTCTGTTAAAAAGACCCAGAATATAACCCAGAATGAACCCAGAGTAACCAAGAATGTGTTAAAAAGGATCACGATCAGATTCCCAAAGCACTCAACTAACAAATCTGTGTTGTTCTTTCCTCATCAACTCTAAACAGGAGTTCAAAGAATATATAGGAGCATAATGTTTTGAGGACATAGGAGCCAGCTCCTAAATGCCAGGTTCCCTTCGCCCCCCAATAAAATATTTGAGGGGGCCACCAGCCCCAAGTTGATGGGCCTTGCCATTCAAATGGTTTGTGTGTGCCGCATCCTGTGATCAATTATGTGGGGTGGGGCTTACCTGCCCCCCCATATTTATTCAAGATAGCACCCCGGTAGAGGAGATGTATCTGGTGTCTTCACCTTTGACCTTCCTGTGGAGCTGGAAGATCTGAAGAAACCTTGATTGTGCAGTGATCTTGAAGAGCGTTCTAAGCATGTTCAGATAACCATGCAAAGAATCCACTGTTAGATCTTTGACCGCATTGCACAAAGCACAAGTGGAGGGTGGGGGCAGCAGAAACAGAACATTGGGGACATGGAGTGGTGAATGTACTCCCTGCACACTTTCCCCCCTCACCTGTGAACACCTGAATGGGACTTCTGTCACCTTAACTTCATGTCACTCGGTCATTATTGTGACTCAGTATCAAGCTGCCATCACCGTTTAGCATGGGCGTAGGCAGGGGGGCAGGAGGGGGCAGTTGCCCTCCCTAGAAGCAGGGCCACTGGCCAGCCTGCCCCGCTGCCTGGTGCCATCTCCCTTCTCCCTGGCTGGCTGTGGGGCGGGTGGAGGGAAAGCCCCAGAGCCGCGCAAAGCGTTTGGCTGGCTTTCCCTCCGCCCACCCCACAGCCAGCTGGCTAGAGGACGTCTCCCTTCTCGCTGGCTGTGGGGTGGGTGGAGGGAAAGCCAGCTTTCCCTCCACCCGCCCCGGGAATCGCGGAGGGGGAGGAAGGGATCGGAACAGCCCGATTTCGGGCTGATCCTGGCACCCCCTCGCCTCTGCCGATTTTGGAGGGGGAGGAGGGGGTCGGAACAGCCCGATTTCGGGCTTATCCTGGCGCCCCCTCGCCCCTGCCGATCGCGGAGGGGGAGGAGGGGGTTGGAGCAGCCCGATTTTGGGGTGGGCTGATCCTGGTGCCCCCTTGCCCCTGAACAACCATGGCTTTCCTTGCCCCACTGTGGCCCCTCCCCTCCCGTGCCTTGCCCCTGCCCCTTGCCCCTTGCCCCCCCTAATTTTGATCCTGGCTACGCCCCTGCCGTTTAGGGGAGTTTTCCACTGTGTGTCTAGTGATGAATGATATGTCTTTCTGCTTGATGTTTTCTAAATTGCTTCTAAGATGCATATGAACCAGCCATGGAGAAATGGCAGTCACATCTTTTCTATAAAGTCTCAGCATGTGAGTGAATGAGGTGCTTCTAGCCTTTGGGGAAATTTCATGACAAAGTTTAGTGGTCCTTTCTTTTTAAGGGTTTGTACACTGAAGCCTCATTCATTTGCTTCCCATTCATTTCTAAACAATCTAGAGAAACTGTACGTAGAAAAGAAATGCAACAGAATAACCTATGGTGGCTCTGTGGCTGTATTATGAGAAACCACGGTTTAGTGAAACATGCATAAGTTACAACAAGCCTCTCATCTCCTCTTCCTGTGCCGCATAAAAAAATTGGGAAGCTTTCATTTCTGTTTTTAGTCTACCATGGCTCCCCATGTCATCAAAACTGTGAAGCATGGTTAACACAAACAACAGTTAATTTCAACCCAGGTTCAGAAACCATGGTTTGATGTTAGAGAAAACGGAAGCTTCAGAACTCCTCTTCCCAACCAGGCAAGAAGGTTAGAGGGAGGAAGCAAGCAAGCCTAGGGCTTAATACGGGTTGCGAAATTTATGGAAACCATAGTGCCCCATAGTGCCACCAAGGGATAGTTGCATAATTTTTGCTGCCTTTCTGTAGGCCAGGGATTTTCATCATACCTTATCTATCCACGCAAAGGACAGCATATGATTTAGCACTACAAAGAAGGCTTAAGATGCGACTAAAGATTTGGCTGCCGTACAACTACCAGTATGTCAAAGAGAAGAAAACCCCAAAGTTGGCAATTGGCCAACGAAGTTGTACACAATGAAGTTCAGAAACAAATGAGGCCAGGATATTTTTAAAACAACAACAACTAAATTTAACTTAAAAAAATAAAGAGAAAACCATGCACATTTTCCTTAAGACAAACGAAATACTGAACGATTAGTATGTAGCCAAATTGATTGTCATTTGTTTTTCTTTTTGTTCACTGTTCAGTTATTTTGTGTGTACCTCAAGTGAGTCACTTTCCTCTAATCTTATTTTAAAAAGAAAAAAAAATCCTGGTTTGATCTCTGTCAGTGTTAAGTACTTCTTAAACCTTGGAGGATTTCAGCTGTGCAGAGACCATCTATAAGGAAGTGCATGCCACCCACTGGACTATATTGACCCACCCACCCTGCCTGTCTTCTAGCTTTCTGTTTCTCATACCCTGCAGTTCCTTTCTATTCCCTGCTGTTGCTGGGCATGCACGATCGCAGCCCACCAATGAATTTGTGATTCAGAAAATCTGGAGCCCTTGTTCATTTCCTACTCACGGTCACAGTCTGTGCCAATTTCCATGCTTAGAAAAAAACACGATCGCCACTACTTTGCTGTTGCAGAGCTGTGATGAAGCTTGATTACTATATGTATGTTTTTGTGTGTGAAGTGCTTTCAAAACTTCAAAGGGCGAGGGCTGCGGAAGGGCATAAGTATTGTCCTTATTATTGATAGAAGGTGCCTTCTTCGGCACAGTGGATAATTTAAGCCTTGGCGTAACAGAGAAACTTTATTACTGCCTTTACATAATCAATGCAGAAGGGGAGCAGAGGCCCCCTCCAGACCCTAGCTAAACAACAACAACAACAACAACAACAACAACAACAACAACAACAACAACAACAACAACTGAATGAAAGAAAAGAAATGTGGAGATCATAATGGACTGCTCACTGTAGATGTTGACCCAGTGTGCGGCCGCTGTGAAAAATGTGAATTCCATGTTAGGGATCATTAGGAAAGGGGTTTTAAATAAAACTACCAATATCCAAATGCTGTTATACAAATTCATAGTGAGACCACACTTGGAGACGATGTATAGTTGTGGTCTATCGAAAACAATATTGTTGGTCTGGAAAAGGTTCAGAAAATGATAACCGAAATGATTGGGCTTTGAGTGACTTCCTTATGAGGAAAGGTGGAGCTTTTTGGTTTGGGGAAAAGGCAAGTAAGAAGGAACATGATCAAATGTTTAAAATCATGACATGCAGAGTTTGGAGAAAATGGATAGGGAGAAGCTTTTCTTCATTTCTCATAACAAGGCTAGGAATTGGTGCCAATAAACTGAAGATCAATCCAGATAAGACTGAGGAACTGTGAGTGGGTGGTTTCCTAGACCGGATGGATGGGAGGTTGCCTGCTCTTGATGGGGCTACAAACCCTCTGAAGGAGCATGTGCGCAGCTTGGAGGTAACTCCTGGATCCATTGCTATCACTTGAGGCTCAGGTGGCCAAGAGGCATGGAGTGCCTTCCATCAGCTTTGGCTGGTGGCCCAGCTGTGTCCCTATCTGGACAGGCATAGCCTAACTTTTGTTGTCTATGCTCTGGTAACCTCTAGGTTAGATTACTGCAACACATTATATGTGGTAATGCCTCTGAAGATGGTTTGGAAACTTCAGCTACTACAGAATTCAGTGGCCAGGTTGCTCACTGCGGCAAGACAGTTTGAGCATATGACACCGATTCTGGTTACTAATTGGCTACCAATTAGTTTCCAGGCCTAATTCAAAGTGCTGGTTTTGACCTATAAAGCCTTACACGGTTCATATAACTTTAGGCGCCAGACAATAACTTTCCTCTAGACCTAGGCCTTTGGCCATCAACTGTCTATGGCCTTTTAGAAGTGGGTGGGATGTTTTTAATGTGTGTATTTCCCCCTTCCCACCACCTTGGTTTTAATGTATCTATGTGGGGTGTTGCTGTTTGCTTTTTTGTGTTTGGTTGCAAGTTGCTTTGGGTTGCTTGGGCAAGATATAGGCAGAGGGAGCAGGCGTTTGTCCGCAGACAGCTTCTGGGTCATGTGGCCAGCATGATTAAGCCGCTTCTGGCGAGCCAGAGCAGTGCACAGAAATGCAGTTTACCTTCCTGCTGGAGTGGTACCTATTTATCTACTTGCACTTTTGGCGTGCTTTTGAACTGCTAGGTTGGCAGGAGCTGGGACCGAACAACGGGAGTTCACCCCATCGCAGGGATTCGAACCGCCAACTTTCTGATCAGCAAGCCCTAGGCTCTATGGTTTAGACCACAGCACCACCTGTGTCCCCAGAGATAGATAGATAGCCACCCCCATATTTTGTTCTGATCAGGGCAAGTCAGCAGGGCTCAGCCACAGATCTCCCCCATCTAGGATTGCTTTGCCCATTACTAAGATAATTAAAGGATACAGGACCAGTCAAAATAGGTTGTTTCATTGTGCTAATCCTGAGTGTTTGGGGCATGCTGAACTGCTAACAGGTTTCAGACTCTTCAGTTTTTCCTTAAAAAATTAACCAGAGGACCAAAAAAAAGAAAGAAAGAAAAAAAAGCTATTGCTATTTTAGGGTGCATCAACAGTACTCTAGTATCCCAATCAAAGGAAGTTATAATGTTGCTCTATTCTGCCTTGGTCAGACCACACTTGGAATACTGTGTCCAATTCTGGGCACCACAGTTTAAGAAGGATGTTAGCAAGGTGGAATGTGTGCAGCGGAGGGCAACCAAAATGATCAAGGGTCTGGAAACCAAGCCTTATGAGGAATGGTTGAGGGAGTTGGGCATGTAATTTGCCTGAAAAAGAGGAGACTGAGAGCCACATGGAGGAGGGAGCAAGTTTGTATTCTCTGGCTCCAGAGGCTAGGACTTGAACCAATGGATTCAATTTACAAGAAATGAGATTCTGACTAAAGATCAGGAAGAACTTTCAAATAGTAAGAGCTGTTAATCAGTGGAATAAATTCTCTTGGAAGGTGGTGGACTCTCCTTCCTTGGAAGTTTTTAAGCAGAAGTTGGATGGCATCTGTCTTGTATGATCTAGTTGAGATTCCTGCATTGCAGGGGGTTGGACTAGATGACCCTCGAGGTCCCTTCCAACTCTGTAATTCTATGATCCTATGATTCTAAGGGTATATGGTACTGGATTGCCACCATAGCTGCCAAGTTATCCCTTTTTTAAAGGGATTTTCCCTTATGCTGAATAGGCTTCCTTGCGAGAAAAGGGAAAACTTGGCAGCTATGATTGCCACATCCTGAAACATCCAGTTGTTCCTATGGAAATTATTTCTAACTTAAGCTTTCAGTTTGTTGCAATAGAACACTGGAACCACATTGTTTGTTTTATTGATTTCCCCCTCTACCACCTAATCAAATATAATTTAAAATCTGTTTTCCCCACATCTTTTAGCTACTGTAAAAACCTTAGAAGTATCTAACACGCTGTGCATTTTGAAGTTTGTTTTTACTACATAAAAGTCAGTCATACATTTGACATATATTCAATCAAACAATGTAGGACCTTGAAAATTTCATGGAAAAGCCTGAGTGAGAAACATAATGGATCTGCTTCCATATAGAAACAATTGGCACTGGGTCATTAGCCTGCATGCAAAATACCCTTCCTTCCTTCCTTCCTTCCTTCCTTCCTTCCTTCCTTCCTTCCTTCCTTCCTTCCTTCCTTCCTTCCTTCCCTCCCTCCCTCCCTCCCTCCCTCCCTCCCTCCCTCCCCCACCCCTCGCTCTCCACGCACACTCACGATCTTAAATTCATGCTACTAGCTTTTAAATCCTTATAAGAAATCCAGCTGATACATAAAACAAGTCACATTGGGTTGTTGTTGTTGTTGTTGTTGTGTGTGTGTGTGTGTGTCTGTAACAGCAGAATAAAAAATACTGGCCGATTTTCACATAATCTCTTAATCCTTTGCTGCCACACAAAATATTAAGCAACATGAGCCAAAAGTCATATTTTGGGGTAAGAGAGATCGGCAGATTCTATCTAGCCCATCTTTTACTTCCCAGTAGGCTCAAGTCCATCTCGCCTTCCTCGTGAGCCCCGAATATTGTCTCAGAGAGTGAGAGTTCAGTACCTAACATGTTAATGGGACAAATCTTTATCTCACGCTAGGTTTTTACTGCCTTGCAGGCCTTCTCATGCTCGTGTTTATGCGATTACATCAGGTGCTACCGAAACACTAATAACAAAGATGAGAAAAAGAAAAGGCTAACTCACCCCCGTACATTAAAATGAAAAAGCTTCTCTAGAAGCAGCTATTGATGGGAGTAATGTCCGTACTTATTGAAGGGCAGCTGGGGTAGCCGCTGTTATACCCTACAAGGGATTACACAGCCGGGCTGGGAAAACATCTGGCATGCTAGTTTGTCTCTGCAGAGAACCAAACAGATTTAAAAATTAAGGTAAGTTTTGTTTGTTTTTTAAAGCAAGAAAAAAAAATCAGCTCTGCTGCAGCAGCACTAAAAATAGCTCCTTAATTCCACACTAATTCGTTCTAATACCCAGTAAACATTACGGTGTCTATAAAGTTTCTGTTAAATGTATTTATGGGAGCCTAGAACCGAAGTGCACCTGATTCTGAACATCATGCGCACATACATGAATGATGCACAGGACGCAAGCCTTGAAAACGTTCTTCTCCATTAATAAGCTTAGCTACCGGGCCAGGACTTTGTGAGCAAAGATATGGCTGTGGTGCCATCAAGTGGCCATTGTACATATTGCACTAAGTTTCAGCTGGCCCACATTTTATTTTATTTTATTTTGAAATGTGCAATTAAGGCAGGTCAAATATTCCCATGTGCAAATGGCACTGACTGCATGGTTATGGTTAATAAAGTCAGCTTCCCTACAACCATATTCAATGGCAAATAAATAACCAGGTAGTTTTGCAAAATGAACATTTAAAGCTCATCGGAGCATAGGTTTGCATCTTTGTTCTGCAATTCAACAATCATAGTGGTTTTCTCTGAAAGAAAAGAATCCTGCTTATTTGCTTCCCACTTACATATCAATAGAAAGTTGTGTTTGTATCGATATTCCCATGCCCCACTCACATTCTGGTTTCATTTCTGATATGCTATTCAAATTAGCAATATTGGACAGAAATATTAATAAAAGCTCATTGCTGGTACTCTTCCTTTCTCTATGTGCGAACCTTTTGGATGCCGCAAAAACCAGAGCTGTTCCTGTTAGCATTTTGTATAGATTTTCCTCTTTGTGAAAGCCGCTTGTTCCAAATTTAGAAACGGACAATGCTCCCCTCTAGGGGCTGAAAAGAAACATACAATCTTAAATTCATGTTGCCAGTTTCCAAACACTTATTAGAAATCAAATTACTACGCAAGTGAACATGCTGGTCACATTGTTTTACAATCAGCTTAGTATTTTTACCGTCCATTTGTCCAGCTAAATCAGATGTGTGGCTCAATTCTAAATATATTTGCTTATTTCCCAGTAGTCAAACTAATACTTAGATTGCATTTTTAAAATTTATTTTACTACATCTACATTTTATTTTAAAGAACATATTTTATCTGGATTGATGGGACCCCATTAAAGTCCCCCAATTTAAAGTCTAAATGATTGGGTTAATAATATCTGGTGTATTGCTCTATCGGAACTCCCCACATACAATCAGCAAATAATCAAAGGCACGTAAAAAAAAAATACATTTAACACAATTTGGTCTCCTTCCCCCCTCCCTCTTTTATTGAAGAACAAGATATTTTAATACCATAATCATCACAGAGGTATCTGTGGAGGGGATATATTGATTGAAAATGTCTACTAAACCAGATTGGTAGTTGGGTTCCTACTGAGAGTATTTGGAGAACCAACATGACAGGGATGAGGGATTGAGGATAGGAGTGATCATTCTGTGGTATTATGGCAGTGGGCAAAGCTGAAGTGTAACTTTTTAATAAGTGTATTTTTAACAACAACAACAACAACAACAACAACAACAACAGAACTGTGATAACCTCTCACCCAACACTTTCCCATGGAGCCAGCTCTCATGGGCAACTGTGTGTCTCTAAAGGCAGTGCAGCCCAATCTGATGTTTAACTTGGGACGGGAAGGATTAGGGAACTTGATATCAATTCAGAGTTGGCACATGTCTTTTCCTGCCCTTTTGTCTGCTCAACACAGCAGATCATTCCAAAGCAGCCTCTCGGGGCCAACCAAGATAATGTGCCTTTAGCTCTTGTGTGCATGTGTTTTGTTTTGTTTTGTTTAAAAAAGTGGGGGCCCCAGATTGGCACACGAACAGGGAGGTGTCCTGTCCTGTCTCAGCTCAAGGGAAGCCTGCTGTATAGGGGCACTCACTCTTTGGGTACAGTCATGTTACATAAAGTAGAGTGGGGTCACAACAGGCGAGGCTGCGGTTGTCAGCACCATGGACAGCACCCTGCTAGCTGGAGGATTCTCCCAGAAAGAAAACTCCTTGCCTCAGCAAGGCACAGAAGCCTTCTGAGGTGGCCAGAAGGCTAGCCAGCCTGGTCCTGCTGCCAGCCTCCCAGCCCAGTCTGAGCCAAGAATGAAGGTACCACTGTAGGTCTTCTGAGTCCAATGACTACAGCAGACAATGTCTTCTGACCTGGAAGATCCCAGAGCAGTGGATTGTGACTCCTTGAGCAGCAGTTCCACCTCACCTGAATCATCTTCTGAGTTTGGGGAGGGGGTGATGGTTGAAGCCAGCTCAGGAGGGAGACCACGGGCAGATCCACCACACACATTTAAAGCACATGGCTTCAAAGAATCCTAGGAAGTGTAGTTTCCTCCTATAACTCCCATTACACTTAGCAAACTACAGTTCCCAGGATTCTTTTGGGAAAACGATTGCTCTAAATGTGCACTGGATGTGCTTAAAATGTGTTCTGTAGAGATACCCTTTAGCCTTTACCTCCACCATGGTCCTAATCCAGATACCCATACAGTGGTATCTTGGTTGTCAAACTTAATCCGTTCTGGGAATCCGTTTGACTTCCGGAACCAGTTGAAAACCAAGGTACGGCTTCCGATTGGCTGCAGGAGCTTCCTGCACTCAAGCGGAAGCTGTGGAAACCGCATCAGACATTCGGCTTCCAAAAAACGTTTGCAAACTGGAACACTCACTTCCAGGTTTGCAGCGTTCGGAAGCCGATTTGTTCGGGAGCCAAGCCATTTGACAACCAAGGCCCCACTGTACTGGCTATTTTTAATGGGAGGAAAGCCCCATTGATCCAGTCCCCCTTGCATTAATTTTTTAAGAGATCAGGCACACAAGGGTTAAATAGGTGAGTAATGTTGTGTCTAATTTGGTGCTCACATCCCCAGCAGAAGGGTATTTCCAGCTCAAATTCAATACACAAAACAGAGAGTCTATTAAAACTCCAACTTTGTGGATGTGGCTTTCTTTTCTTTCTTTCTTTCTTTCTTTCTTTCTTTCTTTCTTTCTTTCTTTCTTTCTTTCTTTCTTTCTTTCTTTCAAGTGACCATAATGGTTACAGAGAAACTTACAGCAATTGTGCATTATGGAATGGAAAATTTAAGTGCTAACCTTGTTACAAGTCTGCACTACTTGCATATGCTACTGGAATAGATGTTAGAAGAGGAGTGCTAAATTTAATTGAATGAACTCAGTTCAGTTCACTTACATTAAATCTAAATTTTCAGTATCCTTACTGACTGGTGTCCAACATTATCTAGGCTTTAAAATTTACTGAATGATTTTAATACCCCCACTCATATATTTCTATATGCATTTTAATTTTTATGTACATTTTAAAATGAAATGTGTACGTACTTGCATCCACAGGAGCTGGAATTTCAATTCTGAATTGTAACGATCTCATAGAAATAAACTCCAGGGCTGCTAAACCATGTGGTTGGTCAAGCCCCAAACAGGTTTTGGGGGGGTCACACCAAGCTTTATTATGGAACAGCCTCAATTTAAAAACAATGGAACAATTCTCAAGCATAACAAGGGCTTTCTCAATTTGCACCATGGTTACTAAATGTGAGGGAAAGCGACTTGCTAATATACACACACAGAGAGACATCACACTTTGAAACCTGACATTTTACAGCTAGCAGCTATTTCTCTAAGGACAAATAATGTTATCATTATTTTTTTTGCCAGTGAAAAATATCACAGGAACACTCATGATGAAAGAAGTGATGTTCTAAATGCAGCACAGCTCTGCAGAGGCATTTTGATATGATTATGTATTACTCAGGGATTTCCCAACCAAAAATGGAAGCAATTACACAAATGGCAGCCTGATACATCTAGCACATATTGGTTTGTCCTCAAAACCAAAATCTGCCACATTCATTTCAGCACCCAAGATACCTACTCCCAACATTTCTGGTTTCTCGGGCTATCCTACCTCGCAGGGTTGTTGTGAAAATAAGTTAGAAGCTGGGGGGGGAGCTCTTTGGATCCCCATCATCTGGGGATACAGATAAGACAAAGTAAGACTGAAATGAATAGGCTAGACTCTCACTCCCACAGAAGCTCTGTGAATGGCAGAGCCCTTTGTATTAGGGCAATTTTCTGCACTACAAAACTGAATGTTTACAACAAATCTATCATTGCATTGAAGGATTTACAGAAGTTTTCGACAAGCTTTGGGCAGTGGTTTAGGTAATGGATGGAAAACCATGGCTTCCCAATTCCCCTGCTGCGTCTTCCCTCTGTGGTCTGCTACCACCACTGATCCCTCTTCCTCTACAAAGCTTCAATCACCGCGTCCCACAAAGCTACCCAGGAGGACTCACAACAAACCCAGCAACTAAAGGTGCCACAGCAGCAGGATGCTGAAAAGGAGCCTCTTCCTACAGCCACTGTCGACGAGTATCTATAGGAATGGCCAGCAGCATGGACCAGACACAGTGCAATGGCTAAAGCGGCCTTCTAGAACTCTGCTCTAGGCCTGCACTCTGTGGCTTAGCTGCACAGGCACAGAATGTTGTTGTTGTTTAGTCGTTTAGTCGTGTCCGACTCTTCATGACCCCATGGACCAGAGCACGCCAGGCACTCCTGTCTTGCACTGCCTCCCGCAGTTTGGTCAAACTCATGTTCGTAGCTTCGAGAACACTGTCCAACCATCTCGTCCTCTGTCGTCCCCTTCTCCTAGTGCCCTCAATCTTTCCCAACATCAGAGTCTTTTCCAGGGAGTCTTCTCTTCTCACGAGGTGGCCAAAGTATTGGAGCCTCAGCTTCACGATCTGTCCTTCCAGTGAGCACCCAGGGCTGATTTCCTGAAGAATGGATAGGTTTGATCTTCTTGCAGTCCATGGGACTCTCAAGAGTCTCCTCCAGCACCTAGCATTGTATCTTGCGGCATTGTATCTTGCTGCTAAGTGGCAGCCCTTTTTCATCTGACTGCTGCTGTTGCTGCTTACTCTGTGCCCTGTACTGAGTCCTCGCAACTATGACACTTTTCTCATTGTAAAGAGCACTTGAAGTTTCATGGCTGCAGAGCTTCAGCTTTGAGGAGGGATGTCTTTCAAGGCCACATTATGGCAGCAGACAATAACAAAAGAATTCAAACAGAAACGCTGAGTTCTGCCTGACATGGGGGGTGGGGGAAAGGCACGTCGTGTGCGCATGATGCCCATACCTGCCAAGTCTCCCACTGAAAGATGCGGGATCAGCAGTGGCGCGGCACCGGAAGTTGCCTAGAAGCAACTTCCGGGGCCGTTCCGCCCAGGTGTGGGCACCGGAAATCGGGCAGAGTGGCACCGGAAGTCGCTTCTAGGCATGCCCGGCGGCCATCTTGGTGGTGGCCGCATGGCGGTGGCCATCTTGGTGACGTATAGAGTTCAGGAGAAGAACTCATAATAAGTTCATTATTACAAGTCCAGGCAATTCCAAAGTTTGCCACTATCATTTGTCATTAATCATATTTTACAGGGAGCTGTACGTGATATGCAATGCATTAATTTTCCTTTAGATTTTTGTCTGTGTGACCACACTTGTGATGCAATTGTTGCTCCTAAGTAACTATTACAGAACATTTATTTGCAATTAGAACAACAACAACAGTCAGGCAACAGAGGGGCTTACATTCCATCCTATTTATTTGCAATGAGAATAAAAACAAAAAAATCAGGCCATAGAGGGGCTTATAATCCATTCCACCACATTTACAAATTGCATTGCAAAAGTATGTCTTTCCAATATCACTAGATCAGAAACGACCAGAGCTATGAAAGACATGGATATTGATCTAACTCACAAAGACTTTTAAAAAGCACTCGCTTGATCTGAAAAAGGGCACCTGCTAAAATGAAGCCTCTTGCATGCTCTCGCCAAGGCTTTAACATCATGGTCTGTTAATTAGGATTAGTAAAAGTCGAGGAAGAAAAGAAAAGAAAAACCTAGTCTTTGATTGTTCAGTAAGTACCAAACCAGTGACAGATTCAACTTTCTGGCTTAGATCAAAATCACAGCTCCAAATACAATGGGAAAGTACTAGTCTTTGGGAAAGAAAGAAAGAAAGAAAGAAAGAAAGAAAGAAAGAAAGAAAGAAAGAAAGAAAGAAAGGTCTGCATCATCTACTTTTCAGATAATTTTTTTAAAAGATCAGCATTGTTCAGAAACTGTATGTTAATTGCTAGTTGTAAGGCACGATTATGCCTTCTGCTTTCTTTTGATGTTCTCATCAATATATTCAAGAGACTTTTTTCCCTTGACTCTCCTGTGAAGAACACAGGGCAGCACAAATGGGGACCTATCATAGAACAAGCATCAAAAGAAACCCACAAGCTTCATCCTCACCTCATTGTGTAGAGGAGGGTCCCGTCATCCTCAAGGCGCAGAAGCTTGTTAGGAGTGGTCATGTTGTGGGCGATAGATTTTTTACCATTGTGGAAAAAGGTGTCTGGAGTCCAGATCTTACTGGCAAGGAGGTTGTTCAGAGGCAGGCGTTGCATGGGACCTTTAAATTGAAGCCTTTCGTCTTTCCAACTTTGCCGGAAGAAAACATCGATAGTATATTCCTGGCGTAAAACAGAGACCATTGTATAAGTGCTATAGCTCATAAGAATGAACCAATTCTCCAGATTATTCTAT
This sequence comes from Zootoca vivipara, assembly GCF_965207765.1. Classification (NCBI taxonomy): domain Eukaryota; kingdom Metazoa; phylum Chordata; class Lepidosauria; order Squamata; family Lacertidae; genus Zootoca; species Zootoca vivipara. The sequence continues at coordinate 31,396,958 of NC_142587.1, read as the reverse complement.
CTAGCAATAGAAGCAGGGGACATTTAGAATCACAGCATTGCAACCTACCATTTCGGTGTCTGACACAGGACCAAAACTGGTGACAAAGATGTCTGTTTTCACCTCTGTTATTCTCTCTACAACAAAGAAATGTAAACAATTAAGACTGCTCCATCAGCTGGCAATTTGCATGGAAGAGCACCTAATCTTATAGCAATAGCAAAGCAAAGAAGGGTTTTGCCCTTCCATGGCATCCTGACTCTTCCACATAATGCTATGCAGCTTCTGGGCAATTACCATATTGTTTCTGTGTTGAGGACAGCACTTAGCACTTTGTTGGTGCTAAAGATACATTGCAGAAGTAAGTAGCAGCAGTAGATCACCTCCGCCTACAAGACTAATGCAAGCGAGGAAGTCTGGCAATTCAGCAGGCCTAAGTACATGATGTGGAGCTCCTGAATGTGTGGGCTGCTTCAATAGATGTGCAAAGAGAGGTGCGGACACAGAGGTGCCCTTGCATTGAAAGAAAATGGGTCACTGTACACGCCAAGTTGCTGTGGGTTAAACCACAGAGCCTAGGGCTTGCCGATCAGAAGGTCGGCGGTTCGAATCCCCGCGACGGGGTGACCTCCCGTTACTCGGTCCCTGCTCCTGCCAACCTAGCAGTTCTAAAGCACAAAGTGCAAGTAGATAAATAGGTACCGCTCCAGCGGGAAGGTAAACAGCATTTCCGTGCACTGTTTGCCAAAAGCAGTTTAGTCATGCTGGCCACATGACCTGGAAGCTGTACACTGGCTCCCTCAGCCAGTAAAGGGAGATGAGTGCTACAACCCCAGAGCCGTCTGCAACTGGACCTAATGGTCAGGGGTCCCTTAACCTTTACACGCAAAGTTGCTGCATGCCTGCATTAGCAGCCCAGTCCCCACAACCATCAGTAGAGTGAATGAAATAAATGGTCTTTAGCTCTGGTACAAAGAGGACATTAATTATGTCTGCACAGCTTCAAAAACAGCTGGACTGGTAAAATTAAATGATAACATTTAACAATGTCAAATTTCACAACTGGCTGCATTTGTTAGTATTCACGTGGTTGTACTAAAAACTAATGCTCTGATCTTTTTCAACACTGCTTAAAGCTCATTTGGGGTTTTTCTCTCTCTCCCCTTAAGGATTCTATTCTATTCTTGCTTGCTTCGTGGAATGATAACGTCATAACAAAGCCTAGGTCATTAAGACAAATGCGAGTTTTGCCAACTATTCAGCTTAGTAATTTAGATATGGTATATTGATTTTACATGACAAATCCTAGGAATCCTAGAAATCTTGGTGATGTTTTCTTGGTAATGTGATATACATCACAACCTGGGGCTATAGTAACACTATCAGATATTTAGGTTATTGATTTACAAGATAGAGCATTCTGAGATTTGAGAGGCAACTGATTAGCAATTAACCAAAAACAGATATAGGGAATATTCTATATGACTTCCATCCAGATACTGAAAGGAAGAACCTACTTTGTAGGTGTGATGACCCTGGGGTCAAACTCCACTTTTTCAGTGGATGAGGATCCTCTTCAAATGGAAGGGTATCTCTCACCAAAAGCAGAGCTAAATATTGAGGATATATCAATGCTTCCTAGTTAAGATTTATTCTGTTTATGGTTGCTGCTAAAGAAGCATCTGAGCTTTTATGGAGTCTCCAGCCTGAGCCTGTATGGAGCTGTCCAGAGTATCTGAGTACTCAAACTATTGAAGGGGTTGTGGGTGGTTGTGAGGGGCATGTTCTTGACAGTAGTGGGACCATGACAGCTGAACTCACTTCCTGTTCCTGTTCCAATAATGCCCAATGAACTTTTGGAAGTGACTGAAAGCATTCATTTACTGGGTCATTTTGCAGCCTTTGACAAGTCAGTCTATTACTTGGTCTCCACTACATTGTGGCTGGTGTTGTTTAATTGTTCAGTTCTCATTTTGTTTTGTCGTATTGCTTTAAATCTATATTGAAGCATCTCTGAAAATGTGGGATATAAATAATAAACAGTATAGCAAGTGGCTTTCATACTATAATGTAAAATCAGTGTTCTCCTCCCACCCTCCCAACTTCCTTGTCTGGTTGCAAAGCTGAGGAGGTGATCTGACTTCTCTGGGACTGCTCTGAGAATGATGCAACAGATTACAAACTCTGTGGGTCGGGGATACTTTTTCTAACTTGAAAATGGGGAAATCTTTAACATGGAACCAGTGAGAAAACAAAAGCACCAGGGGATTTTTGTGGCACTCTTCTGCTGCTATCAGCACACCTTCTGGAGATCTCTTAACCATCTTCCACTGCTCCCTAAACAGATATTTGGTCATTTCTTACTGGGACATGACTGCATGCTGTTTTAAGCGTTTGTCCCTACAATGGCATGCTTGTAGGAACATCTGTTGTACCTCCCAGGCCTGGCCGAAGCCTGTTATCATATCCATCCAGCAGGCCGTCCAGAATCCTAGTGAAGATGGTGATGTTGTCATTGGTATCATATTTCCCTGAAGCTGTTGGCATCTGTGAGAAGCTGCGAAAAGGGGTGGGGGTGGGAAATGGAGAAGACACATCAATAAAAACTGGGAGAGGTAGCTAAAGAGTTAAAGGTTGTGTCGTCGATCTCATAAGCAACTGAGATTGGATAGCTTAAACAAGGACTGCAGAAAAATGCAATGGCTTGGTTGCTCTTGGACTTTGCTTGTTGGGGATTTCTACCACTGTGTTCCAGAATCGTGTGTTATGTACACAGGTGCCCCGTAACATGCATAACACATGTGCAGCTACATTGATTCACCCTATCGTCAGGGCTTCTAGGTACAATTTGTTTCCTCTTTTCCAGGAGAACCAGAATCTACTGGTAGGTCCAGTGGTGCCTGGTGTCCACTGGAACCGATAGGGTGGAAGGCAGGGAGGCCAACAGTAGGTGAAGCCAGAGCCAATTACAGACAGAGCCATGCCCTGACAGGTTGTAAGTTCAAAGGCAGGCAGGTGGGGGCTGGCTGAGGATGCACTGAGATTGCTGGGGCAGTGTCGCCTTTGCTCAGATGGACCAGCCTCTGCTGGATAGATCAAGGAGTAATTTGCAGCAGATAAGCAAGGCTTCTGACTCCCAATTGTTTAACATGGAGCTGGTGATATCAGGGCATAGCTGTCAAACCCCAGATTTGAAGATAAGGAATCCTATGGGGCTGTCAACTCCTGGATATGAAAGTAAGGGCACTGAATAAGGGAATTTTCCGCAAAAAGGGGGGGGGGAGTTGACAGCACTGTCAGGGGTGGAAGTTTGGGGAAAAATTGGAGAGGGGTTTTGTGTGAAAGGGCTGTGCATTCTGTTTTGGTATTGGAAACAAATTCAGTTTGCTCAGAGGCACCCTGCTCCTTAATTCTAAAAGTGTGTTGCCCCACTCAGCCATTCTTTTCTACGTGGTTGGTACCTCTTGGGGTTCTAGTAAAAACAACAACTAAACACCATGAACCTGAGATTTGTTCACCCTTGCTTTATCCCTTGCCTTTTTGTCCCCTTTCTTTGCTTCTCTAATAGTTCCATAAATGCAGTGCTTTTTTTCCCTTAAAATATGTTTAGGGGTACTCTCATTTTGACTCTAGAAAATCACCGTTTTATAGTTCAAATCAGGGAAAATAAATACAGTAAATGGACAAAAGTACAAAGATTCACAAAATGTTTAGGGGTATGTGTCCCCTTGCGTCCCCCCCAGAATAAAAGCACTGCATAAATGCATATGGTGTGGGAAACTGGCTTGTGAACTATACCACTTCTTACTACTGGTGGGCTTTGCAGGGGCTTGGAAGGGCGGCTCATGGGATTGAATGTTTCATTCACAAATAGAGAGAGAGAGAACGTAGGAAGCTGTGTCAGACCATTAACCTACCTAGCTTAATACTCAGTACATCTATCTAGCTCAATACTCTGCACTGACTGGCAGTGACATTCCAGGACATCAGGGAAGGAGCCTTTTCCAGCCCAGCCCTTCCTGAGGATACTAGGGATTGAACCTGGGACCTTCAGCATTCAGAGGTTGGGTTAACAACTTGTTCCTCAACCTGATGAGGCTCGTTTGACAAAAACAAGAAATGGAGCCTATGGCGTCATCAGCCCAGTCCTGTGGAATTGTTATGCCAACAGCAATTCAGCAGATACCTTCTGTTTAGACCAGGCATGGCCAAACTTGGCCCTCCAGATGCTTTGGGACTACAATTCCCATCATCTCTGAACACTGGTTCTGTTAGCTAGGGATGATGGGAGTTGTAGTCCCAAAACAGCTGGAGGGCCAAGTTTGTCCATGCCTGGTTTAGACCATTAAATGCCAGCTGAAGGTGTTTATATATATGGGTTGGAACCCACTAGTGGGACACAGCTTGATCTGAGGTGGGTCTCAACAAGAGCATTACCACCATGCAAATGTATGGTAAAAGATTAAGAAATGGGTCCCCAAATGCTGGTTAGGATTAGAAGTATGCCCTGGGTCTGAAAATGTTGAGGACTACTGGAATAAACCAACCCTTCTCCCTGATAAGAGGGTTTTCTATGTGCATGGAATATTAGAGATACTTTCAATCACATGAGTCCACATACACAGTTTGAAATAGTACAGTCCACTGACAGGTTTATCTTGCACAAATGATATTTGTAAGCACCAGGCCTCAAATTCTAAGCCAAAGGGCAGGAACAGTCTTTCTATAATCTCTGTAAGGTGATGACAAGTCTCTTTCTCACCCCTACTCAGAACAACTTTAAAAACCGTCATTTTTTTCTGCTTTAACATTACATTTTCCACCAAATTCCTAGACATTCTGTTGCACCCATTGCATTCCTCTTCTGCTACTGCTGGACAGTCTCCAGAATCTGAGATGAGTAAATGGAAAACATTTGCAGATAAGTAGCCAATGGGTCAAAGGCGTTCTTCCCTAAGTTGATCATAGTCAATGCGCCGCTTTAATTAAGTTGCAGCCAGAGGATCGAATTCTGCCATCTGCTACACAGAGTTTTTAGCAACATTTTAATCCTATGAAATTGTTACTGTGAGCAGTGATGGCCACAATGCTGTGTAATGCTGAGCAAAACCATAATGCAAGCTAGAACTTCGGGGATCCAGTCCCATGGCCATTCTCACTTAACATGGACAATAAATGCGACTGGGATCGAGAACAGAACAATGACTGCCCATAGCTACTGTAGGCATGGAACTGCCACCCTGTCATAATTAGTGTTCTTAATTACAAATGATTCGGAATACAGTGGTACCTCGATTTAAGTACACAATTGGTCCGGAAGTCTGTACTTAACCTGAAGTGTACTTAACCTGAAGCGAACTTTCCCATTGAAAGTCATGGATTAATCCGTTCCAGACGGGTTCGCAGAGTACTCCACCTGAAGCGTACTTAACCCAAAGTATGAGTGTAATTGGTTCTGGAAGTCTGTACTTAACCTGAAGTGTACTTAACCTGAAGCGAACTTTCCCATTGAAAGTAATGGATTAATCCGTTCCAGACAGGTCCGTGGAGTACTTAAACTGAAAGTACTCAAACTGAAGCATACTTAAACCGAGGTATGACTGTAACAGGATATGAAGCTCATCAGTCCCACTCTAGTGTTACACATAATATAATACTACAGCAATCCTTAGAGGAACCTTAGGGGTGAGCAACCTTAGGCCCAGGGCCAAATACCACCCTCCAGGCCTATCTGACCCTTGGGACTCTCCCAAGGTCGCATGCCCTCTCCAGCCACACCTCCTTCTCTCCCCCAGGCCACATCCCTCGCACTTCACACCCTCCTGGAGTATTTTTGCCAGGCTGGAATGTGTCCTTCAACTCTGATCATTACTCTTGCTTGCCTACATGGAGGAGAAAAAGGTTGTGTGTGTTTTTGAGAAACTGGCCTCTGAGCAGAAGCTTCCCAGGCTTTGGGATGGAGTTGTGAGGGGGTCTAAGAGATCCTGCAGCACAATTCAAAGTGTTGGTGTTTCAAAGCCCTAAACGGCCTTGGCCCAGTTTACCTGAAGGAGCGTCTCCACCCCCATTGTTCTGCCCGGACAGTGAGGTCCAGCGCCGAGGGCCTTCTGGCAGTTCCCTCACTGCAAGAAGCCAAGTTACAGGGAACCAGGCAGAGGGCCTTCTCAGTAGTGGCACCCACTCTGTGGAACGCCCTCCCATCAGATGTCAAAGAGGTAAATAACTACCTGACATTTAGAAGACATCTAAAGGCAGCCCTGTTCAGGGATGTTTTTAATGTGTGATATTTTAATGTATTTTAAATTTTTGTTGGAAGTCGCCCAGAGGGGCTGGGAAACCCAGCCAGATGGGCAGGGTACAAATAATAAATACTATTATTATTATTATTATTATTATTATTATTATTATTATTATTATTCCCAAAGCTGGGTAGAGGTGCAAGAAAGAAAGCTACCCGCTGGCACTGCAGGTAGACAACACAAATCCTGCTTGCACTCAGGTTCTGCTTGTGGGCTTCACAAAGCCATATCCGTGGCCACTGTGAGAATAGGATGCTGGACTAGATGGGTGTTTGGTTTGATCCAACAGAGCTTTCCTTATGTTCTCTCTGGCTCTGGCAATCTTACACCTGGGTATAAGCATTTTTTCTCCACTTGACTGGGTTTTCTCTGCTCCGTTAAGGAACTTCATACATGCCTGGAAATTAACATTCACAGTCTCATTGAATACCAAGAACGATGGATCATATGGCCTTCTTAAATTCTAACTGTTGTCAAAAGAGTCTGCAAGATTTCTTTGGGCCGTCATGGTAAAAGCTAGGGATTTGCTTAGAAATTTGGAAAGAGTGAATGCAGACCAGTGACAAAAGCAACTAATGTACTTACTGTTCTACTGGCCAGGCTGAAGCACGGGGAAAGCTGAAACCCTTTGTGCAATTTCTCTTCTCTAAGGGCAGTAAAAGGATGCCATAAAGCATTTCCCCAATGGATTTTTTAAAAAAACTGAAATTGTGTTTGTCTTCAAGGAGACATTAAGACTAGCAAAAGCCTATGATTCTTGTCTAATCCAACACTCTCCTGCTCCTGGTATTTCCTGGAAGCAATTACATCCTATGTTATGTAATATAATATAGGACTGCACTGGAAAAAAAACTATCTAAAAGGAAGGAATCCAATGAGCTTTTTAGAAAGGAAAGTCTGCATTGTTTGGTACCTGGCTAGCTGACACTTCTTGGGAAGTGTGCCGGTGAATTCTCTTTCATTACACAAACTATTTGTGGTTTGTAAAGCTTTAGTGCAATTTTAATTCTGTCTAAAGCTGCTTATAAGGAAACAACTTTGAGAGAGAAACAGAATAGGGAGAAGAACTGGAAGCCTAAAATGGTTTCCAGTGCCCAAATGGATATGCAAGCCTTGACAACAAGTAACCACAGTCTATCATTCTCCCCCTCCCTCCCTGTCTCTCTCACACCTGTTTGTGTAATCTCGTAGTAATAGAGATGGTGATGCTGAAAAATTGTGAATGATTTAGCCTTCCATGTGAGTGATGTGAGCCTCCCTCCCACCCTGACATCAGATTTTATTTTGCTGGGCATTTCATCTGCCATTTTTGATGGTCTCAGTGAAGCTGAACTGATTGGACTATTAAATTGTTTTGGCAAGAGATGCAATTTGCTTGATTCAGCATATGTTTACCTGCATGAAATATGTGCTGTTTGCATTATTTTTTAAAAAAATAAGTAAATTAAAATTCCAAGCTCAGAAGAAGAAAAGAGCTTGGCTCTGTCTAGAATCTGATTCCAATGTTCCGTTACTATTATGTGTTTTCTCTGGGGAAAGCATAGCACCATTTGTGAGTGAGTCCCTGGAATGTGTTGATTGGTCGTCTGAAATCTCATCTCTTTGTGATGTTGGTTGGCAATAAAATGAAAGAGTACATTTTTCTTATTGTGCGCCACTTGAAAAATCCACTCTGGGCCACTTTAACTGTTACCTAATTCTTTTACAGAAAGCCTTATTGTGTAAGACACAAGATGCAACTCACATGCAGAGGATTACATAAAATGGTGTCTTTTTCACAGATGCCCTCTCCCAACCGGCTATGCTTCCCCAAGTATGGCATCCCCTTTTGCACAAGGAGTGAAATGCATGCATGCACGTTATTTAAAAGCAACAACATGAATTTGGGAAACCACTTGAGATGGTGACTGTTGTAGTGAAGCCATCACAGTCTGATGTGCTTTGACATGTTATTAATCAGGAGATTACTCTGGTGTCACAAGCACATGGGAAGCCAGCGAGCGGCATGTTCTGATCATGCCATGTGTTTGTATCTGTGGTGTGTCAAAATCTGGCAACTATGTTCAAAGGTCACACTACGGTGGCTTCACCACATTGGTCCCCATCCCAATTGGGTGCCTATATCCACACTAAAACATCAATCCAGAGTAGATTACGCGTGGATTAGTGATGAATGTTTGATCTCTAGCAAAACGGTCATACAACTGTTCCCCCCCAAAAAGTATTAGGCACATATGGTAAAGCAGATTCCAAAACTGCACACAATAACATAGTGTCAAAGCAATCAGATGTCTCCATAATTTGGGAGCACTATGACAACACTGTATGCCAGAGCTCTCTCCCTGAACAGGGAAGGCTCATCCAGAGTTGAAAACTCAAGGATCTGGTTAAAGACTTTCTTAGAACCTTCAGGATTCAGTGCTTAGCACTTCCCCAGTACTTCTCCATCCTTGGTCCCACTGCTAATACGGTAGTTCCAAACAAGAAGAGTGAACCTACCATGGCTCCCAGTCTTGATGGCTATATAATGCCTCTGTGATCAAAGGCACTATGATTCTGAACATGGTGAGGAACAACTGCAGGAGGGGGCTATTGGGCTTGCATCCTGCTTTTGAGCACCCCATCTGACTGGCCGATACGGGAGACAGTATTCAGTCAAGCAAGAATTTGTGTTTGCCTTTGTCTGACTCATGCTGGCCGCATGTTGGCATGTTGGATTTGTGAAAATACAGAAAATGATATGTATCAATCAAGCTTTATTACGGTCGTATACCAGCTATTAAAATAAAAATGTTTTACAGGGCTATGGGGGTTGTCATTCAGGGTGGATATAAGAGTCTATAAGTTTGAAGGGGCTATGTTTCCAGAAGGCGGGTCCAGCTGGCCTTTCCCCTGGTGCTGCTCAAAGTTCTCAGTTTCGTACCCGAGCGAAGGAACTACTTCCCACAGTCCAATCCCGTGTTTACTATTCCAATGGCTGTCTTGTTCTGGGGGGGGGGGGGGAGACTGGTCCTGCAGATCTGGGTGCAGAATCTGGATACCATCCGAGTTAACTTTTGCTCCTTTCCTAATAGTAGGGCCTTTAGTTTGGCCTTATCTGGGAGGTCGGCCAGGCTCTCCAGAATGGGGGCGATGGTATCTCTACGTACCTTATCGAACAGAGGGCATCTAAAAAAAAAAGATGTTCAGGGCTGCCTACTTCCCCCAACGGGCAGGAGCAGAGTCTCTGCTCGTATGGGATCTTTCCGAATGAGCCTAGCAGCCTATGTATTTTATCTGTATCCTCCAAGAAGCTCAGAGGGGCTTTTCTGCTGCACCATGACCCTAAAAGGTAGGTTGGGTTGAGACCTCCAGGGCTGATTGGGTATTAAAAACTAGCTTCCCCACAGCCAAATCAAACGCTCTAGGTACTGCACCAGTCAAGTATGTGCCCTAGTTCCTTCTTTCCTTTAGTACTTCTATGTTCCACAACTTCAGAAATACTGAAATAGAAAGCAATCACCAAAGTTAATGGCAGGCATGATTTATGTGGCTTGATCAGAAACAAAATATTGGGAGTTATTAGATTCTGGGAGAGTGTAGAGCTTTTCATTTGAAATATTAAAAAAAACCACTGGTGATGTTCTGTGGGAAAGAATCTTACGTCAACGAGGGTTGCCCTTAATGAGCTCCTTCCATTTCTGTAATTAAAACCGATGGATTGCTTTTGACATCAAGTGAAATGTAGCTCCTGATATAAATTCTCCTTATCATTGATGGCTCTGGGATGTGTGGGTCTCACCCGTGGAAATGGAGATCTCTGAGAGTGTCTCTTCACAACAGGGAGACTGAGTTTTTATGATTCAGCCACTTTGTAAATTTGTTTCCCGGTCTTGGAAAAGAGGCAAATCTAATGAACACGGAGGCAGAGAGAATACTTTACAATATCTTCATAAAGAAAGGGTATGGCATGAGGCAGAGAACCATTTTAAAGAAAGCGGAAAGTGCTTTCAGAGAGAACCATTAGCTGTCATGGTGTACAGACATCTCTTCCATTTGCCCCCCGTTGCCTCAGGTCAAATAGTGTTTGCTGGTTTTTAAACAACACAAAACCCTCCAAAACCCTTAATCAGGAGCCAAAGAGGAATGTGCAGTACAGTCATACCTCGGTTTAAGTATGCTTCGGTTTGAGTACTTTCAGTTTAAGTACTCCATGGACCCGTCTGGAACGGATTAATCCACTTTCCATTACTTTCAATGGGAAAGTTCGCTTCAGGTTTAGTACGCTTCAGATTAAGTACCGACTTCCAGAACCAATTGTGTACTTAAACCGAGGTACTGCTGTACACACCAAGCACAGCATCACTTTTTAAAAAACTCTGAAGAAAATGACTGTGGGAAGTCAGCGGGGAGTAGTGGTACAAGGAGACTCACGATAAAATCCTCCCCTGAGCTATGAAGCCAATCACTGCCTCTCAGCTTAAGCTACCTCACAGGGTTGTTGTAAATACAAAGTGGCAGGGGAGAACTGTGTATATTTCCTTCAACCCCTTGAAGGAAGAACACAATAACATGTAATATTAACATCAGCAACTGTTCTGTGTGTTCGGCTTGTGAAAGTGACAAAATAAAGCACGAGTGCAGTAAGGAGGGAGGGACACTTATATGTGAAGCACTTTGAATGACTCACTCAGCTACTGCCTTCCAGTTGGTTTGAATTACAGCTCCCATAACTCTTGACCACTGGTCATGCTACCTGGGGCTTATGGGAGTTGTAGTCCAAAACAGCTGGAAGGCAGCATATTAGGGAACGCTGTTCACCTCATCCACTGATGGAGGAAAATGGCAGAGCATTGGCCTGTTGCAGCATATTGTCTTTGCTAAAGAATGGCAGATGCTTTCAGCTATCCATCGCAATCGATCTCTTTAGAATGCCAGAATAATATTTGTTGCGTATCAATGCAGAACACACACTTAAGAGCCTCCCCATCTCTACAATGTCCAGCTCATGTCAGGGCGGAAAGTCCGTGATCTGAGTTGACACATTATAATACATTCGCAAAACTGTCTCCTATACTTGAAGTGAGTGAGGGAATATGCAAAGTATCTTTCTGCAGCGTATCTGGGGCTGTCTGACTTTGGAAAACAGATATTGGGTTTCCTTGAACTTTTCTAGCAGAGATGAATGGTGGCAGGGGAGTTCCCCCCCCTCTTCCCAATTCTCAAACAATGTAGGTGCAGTTGCCACCCCATTTTCATGTGTGTATGGATATTCACCACTTAAAACATTTATTGAATGTATCAGGGTGTACAGAAAAGGGGAGGGGAAGTGACCACCACACCTGCTTAAATTTGGATAGTTAGGTGCGGGTTTCAAGCATAGCCAGTGTGTCACCTAGTAAATTTCTCTTCTTCAAAATTAAGAATTTTCAAGCTATATATTTAGTAGCATTTTGAGGCTTCTGTCCTGATAACAAGATACATTTGCGTATGTTTTGCTACAGTATTAAAACCAAAGCTGAAATTAATTTGGGAGGAACTTTCTCCATTGTTACAGCTTTGGATGGAATGTTGCAATTTTTTTATATATTAAAAAAAGCCTTTTGAAGCATATCACTATGCTGCAAATTTACAAAAAAAAACCTTTGTTTTGGCCCTACTTCCTAAACGTTTATTTCCCCCCAGGATTCATATTGTACTTCTTGGCCAATAAATGCTATCCAAGTGGCTGGCAAATACTTTAGCTGCATAGTAGCCTATGAATAAAAGAGGCCTCTCTGAATTCTACAGTGACTAGGAAGGCCATATATTGAATCTCTTAAAGTACATTGGATTTTAGTTTACTGCTTTTACAAAAATGCACCGTAAAACAAAAAGTAATTACAGAAGTGCCTGGTTGTGACAAAGAACAACTCTAGGTGTCAAATGGCTTTGCTGAAAATGCTGCTTTAAATTATGGGACCCAGCCTTATGAAGATCTATAGGGCCTTTCTGAGGAATCCCCAAACATTTCACAAGCTGGTTACTAAACCGCAGCTAAACGAGGACAGAATTTCTGGGCTTTATTATGCACGTTTCCCACACATCCCTGCATTGCTGAGAGAATTGAGCATCAGGACAGTCTACAGCCAACATTGCAGTGAATTAGGAACTTTACCCCTGCAGTTGGTTACAGGAATTTGTTCGGCAAGTTTTACCAATTTTAAGAACTGCTTTACTGCAAGGATAAATGGCAGAATGCAGAAAGGCTGCCTATCCCTGCCGAGTTGGTCTTGTACTAAAATGCCTGGTTTTGTTACCGTTCATTGGGAAAGCTTTATCCTGAATTATACAAGAGGGCTAATTTTCCTGGCTCTGGCGTCTGCATCTGATTGTGTGTGTGTGTGTGTGTGTGTGTGTGTGTGTGTGTGTTTTAATAGAATCAGAGAATCAAATAAGATACAAGGCCAAATTTCATCTAGAAAATGTTGGCTTGCATTTAAGACTCATAATAGCTGAAAGGATGCAGATAGATAATTTAGTCCATTCTCCAGCTTTAAAATAGGACGAGCTATTCTGAAGGAGGAGGCTCCAACTGGGAGCTTTGCAGATGAGCCACCAAGAGCTTTGCAAATGGGACAGCCTCTCTGGGATCACCTGAGGATTCTGGGTAGTGGTGTTCTGACTGCTAGCCAGAATCAGAAACCACAGGCAATTCAAGGTGGACAGTCTAGCACCCTTACTGAGCGTGCTCGTGGTCTCAGGTGATCTCAGAAAGCCAATCATTTGCCACTGCATGTTCTAAAGCTCCAGATCTGTTGTGTTCCTTCTCTTTGGGAAACTTGCTGCTGAGGGCAGCACACCAATCCACCCCAGCTCCTTGTCAGATCTTAAGAACTTGAGTGCCTAATGATGCTCATTCTTAAAAAGCACATGGAGAGATGCAAGCTCCCTGTCTCGAGAAAGCTGATTCTATTCCTGAAGTAACTTTAAAGGGTATTTGAATCAGCAGAGCTTGGTCCATTGGGGAAAATGAAGCACTGCACCTCCAGCCTCTGTCTTCCCTCAGCTAGTCTCCACATGCATGCCTTCATGGCCTTGCCTGTCATTGGCTTGGCTCTACCTGCTGTTGGTCTCTCCGCCTTCTGCCCTGCCAGTCCAAATGGGCACCAGTGACCACTGATTTGCACATGGCTGTGATATATGCAGAGCAGGGTGTGTGTGAGTATTTCATATTTCCCTTTTCTGCACTTTCCCTGCCTTGCAGCAGCAATCTTTTCTCATGTTCTCCAGTGGCACAGCAGCCTACATTTCTCTTATATGGGCAAGATGTGGACCTTCTATTCTAAGTGGGATGGAGAAACAAATAAGCAGATATGTTGACTTTTTCTCATCCCTCTTATTCATCCTCTCCATGGTTTCTTCTTCTTCTTCTTCTTCTTCTTCTTCTTCTTCTTCTTCTTCTTCTTCTTCTTCTTCTTCTTCTTCTTCTTCTTCTTCTTCTTCTTCCTCATCCCCCTCCCTGCTATTTGGCTTAGTGAGTTCTTATTTACTTCTCTTTTTAAAAAAATTTTTTTATCATGAACCTTCTCTTCATCAACATGCCAGGGTGGTATACAGGACAACCATTAAAACCACCTACTAAATCATAAAATAGCAGTTAACAGATACTAAAATGAACCATCCAACAAAAGAAGAATCTTAAAAAGAAACAAAAAACTACCACACACGCAGAGAGAACAGATGAAATATGCATCAATTTACAAAACTTCAAATACCTGGGCAAATAAATCTTAACTTGGCACAGAAATGCTAACAGCATCAGTGCTTGTCATACTTGTAAGGGCACTTCCACAGGCAGGGCACTACCAAATTTATGCCTTAATATCTAATTATATTTGCAGTCCAGCACTTCAACACTAAATGTGCCTTGTCCAAAGTCCAATGGTCAAGGTAAGCAACTATTCCCTCTACTTTCTGCTGTTCTTTTTTAAGAGTTGGAAACTTCAGGCAAATCTCCCTTTCTTTTTTTCCCAGCCCTCTTGGCTAAATAAGCCCCTAGCAATCATTTGCTCACTACTCTGTTCAATATAATAATGAAGCTAAACAACACAAATACTGACAGGTGCATGAACTGCCAAGCAGCAGAACCTGTGTCCTCACATCTCTGGAACCTTATATACAGTAAATGAAAAGACAGAGGGCCGATTTACAACTCATGTGACACACACAAATCAGTTTTAGGCCTGTTTTGTCTGGCCTGACTTCCTACCAAGAGTCCAGGGAATTGCACTGCTATGTTCTGCCTCCACAACTGGAGGCAGTATGACTCTGACCGCCAATTGCTGGGCATCACAAGTGGAGAAGGGGTTGTTGCTCTTAGGTCCTGCTTGCAAGACTGTAATGAAGGTGCTAAGATGGAAGCCCCTGCTAGATATCCCTAACTTTCTACACAGAACTACAACTCTATGAGTGTGCTGGGCAGATAAGCTTACTTAGCCTAGTCTTAGGGTGTTCATGCACCATACTTTACAGAGGACAGTCTCCTTTTAAAGAGCTGTCAGAGGACAAACCTCTATTTGAAAGCATCCTGTGATTTTTAAAGCCCTGTCTGGGTTCAAGAACCATAAGCTGGGAGAAGAAGGACCTTGAAATTGCCCACCCACAATCAGCACTTGGACAGCACCCAGGTCACCTTGTCAGTCATCCTCACAATGGCAATGTGCATTTCTCTTTAAACTATAGGAATCACATGCATTTAAACTTCATGCACAAACTTCTGTCCTTTTTATTGATGGTGTATCAGTACAAACAACCCCAAGCAAGAGTGCTAGAGGTTGGCTTCACCCTTACTCAATTTCCCTTTCACTCTTGTATGCTGTGATCTTGGAAGCTATTGAAGAGGGCTTCCTTGGACAGCTCCTATCTTCATTTCACATTTCTGCTCCGACAACAACCCTTATTATTTATTCACCACCCTGCTTCTTAAACTACCAAGTAAGCAGAGATCAGTGTCCCAACTGCCCAGGCAACCAGAACAATATGTCACTTCCCACTGAAACCAGTGATCCAGCATAGCTCATCCCAACCCCTTTTGTTTTTCCATTTCTTTTGTGACTTCATCAAACAAAAATCTGGGGAGGATGAATTGAATACAAGGAAAACTTTTTGTTGTTCTCATTCTAGCCAAGGCCCTGAGGTCCAAGTGTTTGCAACATCTGGCTTGGTTGTTATCTAAAACATGAAACTTGACTAACCTATATTACATTGTTTTTGTAAAATAAGATTTCTACAAAGCTCTGAGGAAAGGACAAGGGTACATTAAAAGAAAAAAACCACCTCCAAAAAAACATCTCAGTACATTTCTGGTTAAAATTGATGTTCCACTAAAATCTACTGGGGTTGCATTGTTAATTGCAAAAACATGAGAGTTTTCTCCTTTCCCTACAACAATCAAGTAAGAATGTAGCAACTCTGGATTTAACCCCAATGCTTGCCTGTATAGCACATTACTAAAGCATTCCCCCAATGGGTTCAACAAAAGTCTTGATTTGATTCCCCCCCCCTCATTTCTCAAATGCAACCTTCAAATTCGTTCAGTAGTAATTATTCAGCATTTATATAGCACTTTTGAGTGGTTTTTCTTTCTTTCTGATCTTTGCAACCATTTTATAGGGTGGGCCAGTATATTTCAATATTTCAAACAGAGAAGAGGGAGGGTCAAAATAGATGTGCATTTAGTTTGTAGAAGGCAGCTGTGTACCTTGCTTTTCTTTAACTAATCATCGAGGGAGAGGAGTCTGATTCCAAGCTATGAAGACAGCTTTCACTCTCCTACCAAGAAATGAATGGAGATCAGGTCTCTCCACTGCCTAAGAAAACAACAACACCCCCCCCCAATTGCTGTGCACACCTAGTTTGGCCCTGAGTCTGGCAGAGAGTGGCTTGCCTAAGGCCACCCTAGCAAATTCATATTTCCAGAAGCACACAGGAAAGAGTTAAGCAAATATAGCAAAGATAGCAAGCCATTGCCCTAACGGTAGTCCCGCTTCCTTCAGCTAACCAGGAGCTTGCAACCTATGGGCACACTTCCTTTCTGTTGATTTACAGCGATGCTGACTTTTGTGATCCCAGAGTGCTGAATGCTAGAACACAAGCCTGGCACTTCTTATGGAGAAGAGGGCAAGACCCCGGCTGCTCAGCTCATAAATCAGATCGGCTGCTTGGCTATATGAATCAAACAATCCTGAAGCTTGGGTTTCTCTCTTTTTTACCCTGAACAGGGCCAGCCCTCAGCATTAGGCAGAGGAAAGTGTCTACTGCAGGCAGCAATTGCTGGCTGGGTGGGTGGGGGCAGTAGCAGCAGCCCCACCTACACAAATAATTAATCTTCATTCTCTCCCCCCCCCCCTCCGCCAACCCCACCAAAAATAATAAAAGCATGAAGAGGATAAGGCTACACTAGTAATCCTCTATGGATAAAGACAACAAAATTATGGGGGAGGGGTGGAATTGTTCATAAACATAGGATATATTGCAGCTTATGACAAACTACTTATCTCTGCCCCCAGAGGAGGCAGACTTCTGTACCTGTGGGAAGGGCAAGCAGCAGAGTTGCACTAGCTGTTTGCTGCATTTACTGATCTGAAATAAAACATTCCTTTAAAGCTAATTCTGCATATGTCCAGGAGCAGTGCTATTTTTCTAGAAAAAGAGTTGCCAGAGCTCACCATGAACCTTGTTCTCTTAGAATGGCAATGGCACCCATCTGAGAGGTGCGGGAAGTGAGTTGTGGCTGAAAAAAAGCCATGTCCAGGAGTACTGTGGACCTTGACTTGGAAGAGTGCCATTTGCTGCTGCTCAGGAAGAAAAAAAGTCTGGGGCTGCCCTTGATGGTTGTTCTCCCAAACCTCCTTCTCCCAAGCATCTTACTCTTTCCATCAGCCACCAACGCCTTTCTCCAAGGGGAAGTGTAGAAGGTGTCCTCTGGCAGAGGTCAGGAAACCAGGGATCAATGGGTCTTTCAGACAAGCCCCATAACCCACTGAGAGTGTCATTTGCCAGTGACGAGGGGACTTGCTCTCTGATTCACCACCTTTTGTAGGGAGGGAAGGGAACAGAGGAGGGAGGAGGGCCCAGGGCATTTGAGTCTGGCCCTGCGTGTAGGAGGACTAGACCCAAGTCCAGAAAGGGTGATCTATTTGAGTAGGGGGAGGGCTGACATTTTCGAGCCTTCCCCTCCCATATTGCCTACTTGCCCCATCCCTCTTCCTAACGTGATCACTGTAAACTCAGGCCATGAAACATGCTCAAAAGAGTTAAACAATGTGCTTGGGCATGATATAATGGGGAACTGAAGGTTGCTTTGCCCATTTCCAGAAGGGACAGAAAGCAGATGTGTAAGTGATGCCCCCTTCAAGCTAATGCACGAAGGAGGGACTTGTACATCTGCCTTGCTGCCTTTCGGTGTGATGCACAAGTTTTGAATACACATGGAGCATGTGCATTTCACTAATGCTTTAATTCCCCTTTCTGGAGGGTACAAGCAGTAACAGGGAAAGCTAATGAGCAAGTTACTCATGCAATGATTTTGCTTGCTTTGTCGTGTTTTAAGGCACACAGTGAACTGACTGGCTCACATCCCTGTCCCTTACAACTACATATATTGAAGGAGAAATAACGACTATGGCGACAGTAAAACACTCTGCATGTTGTGTGTCTGGTATCCTTATATATTAGGTCCATATTGTTGCTATTTTACAGACAGGGGAATTGAGGCTGGCAAACCACAATCCTGATCACTCCAAATCCAGCATTCTGTCATCCATTGCTTGGTATCAAGTTGCATTAGGATGCTTTCTCTTAACTCCTTAGAACTAATGGTTTCCATTCATTTAAATCATCATCATCATCATCATCATGTAAAATTTTATTATTTTTAAAGAACACACACACATATGGTAACTTACCCAAAATGACTGACTAAACTCATAGAAATGCTGAGCAGAAAGCAGTTTTTGATCATGATAAAACCAGAGAACATCCCATTGTCCATTCCCAGTGAAATTATTAATAGAAGCAGCTGATTTTGCAGGGGTGTACCTTTCGCCACCTTTGTTCTGAAACTGCAGAGGACAAGAGAGGCAGAAATGCACATAAGTGTTAACTTAAAGACAGCAACTAGGTCAGATATCAAGCAATACACCGCACATCATTTGTCTAACCCATTGGGGAGATATTCGAAACATTCCTCAAAGACCCCAAATTCGTTGAGAAGTGGAATTTACATAAAGGTTGTGCGAGCATCTCTCGCTACATGAAGGATGTCCAAGTGTATTCGGTTACCCTCAGCTGCTTGGATAATGAGTACCCCAGTGTATTGGGGATCTTTTGAGGTTGCAACCAGTTCTTATAATTAAGTGCCTTTCCATAGATGTATTGATATAGCGATAGATCTGATCCATGAGTCGCAAATCAGGCAAGGAAGTACTTGCCCTGCTCACAATGGAACATCCATTGCAAAACAAATGTGTAAAAACTACAAAATAGGCACTTAACCTTTCCTATTTTTAATTATTATGATATGCTAGCGTGTGTGTGCATGTCTACACACAGACACACTTCCCTCAGATGCCCTTTGTCTCACCTGGCTATTTTCTTAACCGCAAGAAGCTAGCTAATACATCCAGTGGAAGTCAGAGTACACACATAAAGAACGGTATATAGCAAGCAAAGGCCTCATTTGCTTTGAAGCCCCTTAACGACACACTAAGGAGTTGGGGAAATGGGGAGGGGGGCTGGCATGGCAACAAAATACCTGCTTGCGGGATTGACTGGTATTCCTTTATTTGCCTGCCTGCATACCTGCCTGTCGTCCAGTCCCCCCAAATACTAAAAAATCTCCTTATGACTGTATGCGAGGGCAGCATCTCTCCCTCTTCCTGATTTGTCTAATGAGGATACAGAGGTGACAAAACAAAGCAGTCTTTCAACTCTGGGCTCCTTTCCTCCCCCACCCCCACCCCCACCCCCCGCACCTGAGACTAAAATAACCCTGCACTCCATCGAGCCATGCAATGGAAGCAGCGAAAGGAGGTTCTCCTCCGTTTTTCAAAGTGCTTTGTGGCGACCACCGAGCCCTAAGCAGAATTCAGGTGACCAGCGAAAGACACAAGGAGTGGAGATACGACCTGGCCCTAAGTGCAAATGATTTTTTTTTATTTTTTTTATTTTAATCCTCCCGGTGGAAAAGAGGGTTCCTTGCCTCCTCCTTCGAACTGGTCCAGATCTGGACCAGCGGATGTCTCTCCCGCTTCACCTCCCTCGCTTGGCCAGAGAAAGAGGGCACTGCAGAGCCGCAGCAGTCCCTTACCTCCCAGCAAAGCCTCTCTGCCACTGATCTCTTGCCCGGGGATTCACGCAGACCCGCGCAAACAGCCTCACCCCCTTTTCCTACCATCACGACCACCACCATCCCCACCCCAGATCCTACTGCTCTCTGGATCCTTCTCTGCCAAGTGTGCATGCACCCCCACCCCACCCTCTCCATCTTCTGGCCCAAGGAAATGGCTGTGTACCCGTGGCCGGATCCACGCAGGACGGGGTGCCTTGCAGCCCTTGTTGCTGCTCCCGCTGCTGCTGCTCCCGCTGCTACTGCCTCTGCCGCTGCTGCTGCAATGAAGCCGATCGAGCGCCGGGTTCTCCTCTCGCGCCTCGCCGCGCTCTCCAACTCCCGCAAACTCCGGCGAAAGAGCACAAGTGCGGCTCTCCCTCCGGCTCCATCGCTCTGGCCAGCCGGGACAGAAGCGGGGGAACCCCTCCCCGTCCCGACCCCCCACCTTCAACCGACGTCCACCGAGCGATCCAAGCGGACGGATGGAGCGCAGCTGCGCCAGAGCAGCCAGGCCAGCGAGCGAAGTTTGCCTCCCTTCCCGACCTGCTGGTTCGCCCTGTGCGTTGCCTCCCCCGAGGAGATCCACCCTCCTTTGCTCCTTTCTTTCGGTTCTCCTCGCCCACCATCCCTGCTCTCCTGCGGATCTCGCCTGCTCCAAGGAGCTGCGCTCACCCAACCGCGAGTTCGCCGCGCAGCCAAGAAAAGCTTACCAACGCTGGCCCACCGCGTGGATTTCGCCTCCCTCGCCGATCTGCTTTTGAGCTGGGGTTGCCGCGGTGATCCAGGCTTCTCTCTTAACAGAGCATCTTACACCTCGGCGCCAAAAAAAAGCGTGGTGGTGGCGGCGGCAGCGGGGGGGGGAGTCTAGCGGGGAGTCAAATGTAAAGATCCAAGTAATAACCCCCGTTTCCAAGATTGCTTGGCCGGCTTGGGGGGGGTGTCTCTTTGATCCCCCTCGATCTCCCCTGGTCCTCTCCGACACCCCTAGTCTTCCCCTCGTAAAATCCACATGGCTTCTCGCTCGGCTTGTAGTCGAACGGCTGCCAAGCAGACGCGCGCCAGCAGAGGCCGCTGCACGCATGGCAGAAATAGCCCAGATTAATCACCGAGTCCCTTTCTTTACACAGGAGAGCTCGAGACTGCTAAAGCAAGCGCTTCCTAAATTGTGCTGTTTCGAAGGAAGGGGATTCCGAAGGCAAGGGATGGCTTCTTGCGTGCTGAACTGGGGCTTTTCGGTTTGGGGAAACTTGAATGCAGCGTAGAGAGGGAGAGATCTTTAATTTTGTCCATGTGCACACACACACACGCACACGAGAGAGAGGGGGGGGGCATTTTCAGTGCGCAAAATGATTTGCAGCCCTTATTTGTTCTGAAAAGAGTTTGCTTAAGACTGATGACATATCTGTTTTATTTTGTAATGGTAGATAATGCGTTGCCGCTGCTAGGATGGCAACCCTGCTCAATTTACTTCTGAGTAAATATGATTAGGATGAGGCTCCAAATGCACATGCAACTTCACCATAGTTAATCGAGGTTTCTTGTCAACGGGGCCTATATCATACATATGTTTACATGTGAACATAAATGTTGTATACACACAAGCAATGCAATGGGTGGAACAACCTTGAGATGCAAACACAAAGGTGATTTAAACAGATACTGGTTTAGATTCATACTTAGTCATGCTTAGAGTGGGCCCACTGAAATCAATGGGTTTTGTGTTCGTCATGGTTAACGTAAGAACCATTTATTTCAACGAGCCTACTCTAAGCATGATTAAGTTGGGATCCAACCTAATATTTACTAATAGCAAAAGAAACCCTGTAAAACCACCTCATCCCACCCCATAATAATAATAATAATAATAATAATAATAATAATAATAATTTTTTATTTGTACCTCGCCAATCTGGCTGGGTTTGCCCAGCCACTCTGGGTGGCTTCCAATGAAGATTAAGAATACATTAAAGTTGTTGCTACCATCAAGTTGCCTTGGGTGAGTTCCTGCGTTTTACACACCATTTTTCTTACAATGTCTTTACGCAATTCCTCCCCTGCAAGCATTTTACAGAAGCAGATATCTGGAGGAAGGGACATGATGAAGGCTGAGAGAAGGAGAAAATGGCACACAATGCAGGAAGTAATTTCACCAAGGGAACTCAAACTTTGCATGTCCAATAACACAGGTAGAGACCACATTAATGGCAGATGCTTCATTACAAGGAGTCTTAATCCTAAAGATGTAAGCCCAACCACACTTAACCAAGTCTCATTCAACCTAGTGAGCATGTTCATGAGTAAACATTGATAGGCTTAGGCTATAAATTACACCTGCACTTTCTGAAAAAGAAATCAGAATTATCTCTCACAAATGTCTGGATTTGTTGTTGTTTAGTCATTTAGTCGTGTCCGAATCTTCATGACCCTATGGACCAGAGCATGCCAGTGTACATCTAGATCTAAGCAAATTTGCACTTGCTTTTGCCTTAGATTGCAATGTTTACACTGTTTCTGCCAACTGTGAGAAGGAGCAGAGAGATATGGCACACGAGTAAACACACACACACACACACACACATACTGCGTTTCTGAGATTCCACCTTACATTATGTTCATGTTTGCCAGTTTGCTTTTAACAAGAAGACAGCTGAGATTCTCAGAATGCAAAAGTCTGTGCCCGGTATTGAGCATCACATTTTCCAGTTCAGCTGCATGATACACAAAGCAATATCTTTGTCAAGGTTGCCCTTGCCCTCCTCTTGGCTTCATTCTTGCAGCTGTATGGCCTGGTTTCAGCACAGTGGAGAGAATTGCCTGGCCCTGTTGCTGAGGCCCTTGGACTTTGTAAAAACAACAACAACAACAGCAAGAGGAGTTCCTGTGTACATGTACAGAGCATATTCACTTGCTTCAACCACAACCTGCGTTCAACCATCACAGATGTGGAATTAGAATACAAGCTAGCCTGGTTTTGCATTTCCCAGTGTCCCCACAGCCCTGGCCTCTGTTTCCTCTCACAGCAGTCCTAACACAACACCTTCTAGCTGCTTCTCCTCCCCATCACTGCTGCTTTCGGCTCTTGTCAATTCTTCTATCCCTCGTTGCTTCCTCCCTTCTGGTCCTCTGCTGGTACCTGGTTCCTTCACTGCATCCCCAGACCTGACCTACAGTATCCAGAGGTCCTTCAAATGGGCTTCTGCTGATGAAGCTCCTGCCACAGCGAATGCTGAATGTTCCCCAGATTTGGCTACCTTATTGGCATCTCTGGGGCTTCTTCATATGTTATGAAAGCAGCATAAGTGTTGCCTTCAACCCTTTCCATTTTCCATATCCTCCAGATATGTAAGCTATGAACTGGCCTCATCGTGTAGAAGGCCTCTTTGCTAGTGACCAGGACCATAGCGCCATGTCACAGCATCTGCTTTGCAGGCAGAAGGTCCCAGGTTCAATCCCTGACATCTCCAGGTTGGACTTAGACTGTTTCCTGCTTGAGACTCTGGAGAGCTTCTCACTGGCAGACAGCACTGAGTGAAATGCCCTAATGGTATAATTCAGTATGAGGCAGCCTCCATTGTTCCTAGTGCTAGAAGAAGGCAGGAAAAGCTCATCCATGCTGGGGAAGTGCTATAGCTCAGTGGTTGAGTAGACACTTAAAGATAGATAGATAAAACTTCATTCGCATTAGCCAATGGCCATAGCAACAATAAAACATTACAGTGTACACAGAAAAGGAAATTTGATATAAGAGCACAATTTAAATGTCCTGAATCAGCAGGCAGTTAGTGGCCCTTCTTCTGATTGCCCCTGCTATGAACCTAGCAACCTTTGCTGTTATCTGCTCATTTTGTTCTGATAGAAGAAAGGACATTGTGCCAGTGGTTCAGCGCCCTGGGATGGTTAGTAAGAGCAGGTTGAGGATCTCGTTCCTCAGGTCTTTGTAGAGAGTGCAAGACAGGAGGACGTGTGCCACTGTTTCGGTGCTACCGTCTCCACAGGGGCGAAGACGTTTCTCAGGTGGGATCTTTTGGAATCGACCCTCATGTACAGCAGATGGCAAAACATCCAGTCTTGCAAGTGTAAAAGCACGTCTGTATTTTGGGATAATACGTTTGTGCAGATATGGGGCCAGAGAATCAAAATGGAAAGGTGGAAAATGAACATACCAAGGGCAGAATTTCCTTATAGTGGCCAGGTTGTTCTGATGCTCGATATCTTTTAGACGTTGGCCAATTAGACTGTTTGCTTTGGTAGGGCCCATAGTGAGTAGGTGTTGTGGGGATAGGCCACTAGAGTAAAGTTTTTGATAGACGGTTTTAAGCCAGGCAATGCTTAAAGAATAATAATAATCAGGGCTTTTGTTTAGCTAGAACTCACCGGAACTCAGTTCCAGCATCTCTCAGGTGGGCGCCATTGCCATTCTAAGAGAACAAGGGAGGCATTGATGGTGAGTTCTGGCACCTCTTTTTCTAGGAAAATAGCACTGATGAGGATGATGATGATCTATCCCACCTTTCTTCTAAGGAGCTCAAGGTGGGATATACGGTTCTCCCTTCCCATTTTAACTCAGAACAAACCTGTGAGGTAGGTTGGGCAGCAAGATGGTGACTGGCCCAATGTCACCTGGTGAGCTTCATGGCCAGGTGGGGACTTGAATTGAACCCTAGTCTTCCAGATCCAACACTCTAACCACTACACCACACTGACTCTACTGGTAGAAGGTCTCGACTTGAATTCCTGGCCTCACCTCCTAGTGATAGCAAATTGCCCTTTCAGAAATCCTGAAGAGCCACAGCCAATCTGTGTGGCCAATAGTCAGCTTGATGAACCACTGGTCTGACTCGATATAAGGTTGCTTCTTGGGAAGACCTTCCACGTGGAGAGCTGTCAGTGGAACATAGGAAGTGGGCCAAATATTCTGAGGCTGAGATAGTAAAGGCCTTTCGGAAATCTGTTCTTGTTTTTTCGTGGAGGGAGCTGCTTGTTCAACAAAAGTCTCCGTGCACTGGGAATCATGCCCTATGTCAAAAGTAGCCTCTTGTCCGATGGTGTACATTTCAAACTCTTAGCAACCTCACAGCACCAGGGGAAAATGTGTCTTCCTGAAATCACGGAAACCCCAGCTTAGGGGTTGACAGCTTAGGGGTTGACAGTGTGGACGGCATGCAAAGCTTTCTGATAGTCTCATTTTTATATTTATTATGCATTTTGTGTTTTTATATTGTGATTTTATGTTGTGAACCGCCCTGAGACCTGCAGGTATAGGGCGGTATACAAATTTAATTAATTAATTGATGATGATGATGATGATGATGATGCAAGCCTTATAGGGGTGTTAATGTTTCACTCCCAAGAGCTCTTACTAAGGAATCATAGAATCATAGAATCGTAGAGTTGGAAGAGACCACAAGGGCCATCCAGTCCAACCCCCTGCCAAGCAGGAAACACCATCAAAGCATTCTTGACATATGCCTGTCAAGCCTCTGCTTAAAGACCTCCAAAGAAGGAGACTCCACCACACTCCTTGGTAGCAAATTCCACTGCCAAACAGCTCTTACTGTCAGGAAGTTCTTTCTAATGTTTAGGTGGAATCTTCTTTCTTGTACTTTGAATCCATTGCTCCGTGTCCGCTTCTCTGGAGCAGCAGAAAACAAGCCCCACTGAGCACAGGGGGAATTTCCTTTAAGTAAATACCAGTATGCATAGGATTACGCTGTATTGTGGAAGGATAACTGGAAGCAATTTTTTTTGCCAGATCTCCTATTTGGCAGTCTTATGCACAGTTACTTGAAAGCAAGTTCTGTCGAACTCAGTGGGGCATCTGCAGAAACATGTAGGGTAGCATTGCAGGAGTGGGGAAGGGGAATTTCTGCATCTGGTTTCTTTGTCAGCTCCAACACGACAAATTCAACCTCCTAAAAGAAAACCCCAAATCTATACAATTGTTTAAAAGTACAGGAGGCCTCCGCTGTACATTTGCCAATAATAGCTGTATAATCTATGTATATGAAAACGGAAACAACTAAAATATGAATTATTTTACTACTAGCAGGAGTATTAAAAACACCCTGTAATTTGTGACTCTTTAAAGTGTCACAGGACTAACATGGCTAGTCCTCTGGAAATTGTTACTTTTTCCACAGTAGACACACTATGGCCACTTCTTCATAATGATAAGACAGCCAAGGTCATCTCTCTCTGACAGCCTGTCCGTTCGCTCCAAGGAGAGTTGACTGATGAATATTATCCTTTCTGCACTAGCCACAGGATTCAGGCCATGCCAATTTTCTCTTGGGAGTAAATGGGCTTTGCTTTGGTGCCTTCTGCTGCTTACAGATTCAGAAGGAAAACCAATGAATTTTGCCAGGTTAATGCCATGAGAGGAGCACGTCTACCTATAACCTGCTAAATTCTCTATTGAGCTCCTAAAAAAAAATACAATTCAACTCTGCATAGTCTTCTATATGGATGAGGATATTATGCAGCAGCCCGTATAAGAAAGCGAACCACTTTCTAAACAGCAAGTTTGTGCTACACATACAGAAGACATTGGCAGGGAAGATATTACGAAGCACCTCACTAATATACACAGTTGACATTCTTAATATAAACTGGAACTATGCAAACTGGAACTAAAAAGAGGGAAAGAGGCAGATTAATATACTGACATTTCTTTTAAGGTGCTGAGTTGATTTCAGATGCTGAACTGTAAAGACAACTGTAAGACGCCTTAGCCGGAGAATAGGACAATGAAGAAATAATGCATTTATAAAGAAAGTGATGCGTTAAAGGTAACGTCAGAAACTTTATAGGATCCAGGAACTAGGTCATGTATAACTGTGAATGAAAAACCACAAAGCAAGCGCAGTTTGTGGCCCAATTCCATAGCATTCAAGTAAAGCTCACATAGGTAGGATGACAGCTATAGTTAAAAGGATGAGTAACAGTCAATTTAAGTATCCCTTCCTTCTTCTTTCTCTTGATGTGGCCCAGAGTGATATGGCAGTTTCACCTGCACATGGATGCAAGCAAGTGATAGCTGCAATTTCATAGAATCGTAGAATTGTAGAGTTGGAAGGGGACACAGGGGTCATCTAGTCTAACCCCCTGCAATGCAGGAATCTTTCACCCAACGTAGGGCTCAAACGTGCAACAAAGAGATGCAGAGTCCCATGCTCTAATGACTGAGCTATCCAGCTAATCATTATAGTCTAGCCTAGAGCTGGGCAGGCTTCAACCCCTTAATATCCATTGATTAAGCTCAGCTAACTGAGCTGGATTCTAGCCGATATGTGAATGTACCATGCTGTATCAGATTTCAGACTATGAAAGCATAGACTATGTGTGCATGTTTTAGAATAATATACTTGTAGAGTTGGAAGGGACCGGGAGAGTCATTTTGTCCAACCCCCTGCAATGCAGGAATCTCTTGCCCAACATGGGGCTCAAACCCACAACCCTGAAATTAAGAATTTCATGCTCTACCAACTGAACTATAATCATGACAGGATTATGGTTTTGGCATCCATACTTTTATTGGGCAAGCTATGTTGATAAGGTGGCAGATATCTGGAGTTACTGGGAACAACTCTTCAGGCACGGCACAGGAAGAGAAGGAAGGCATAACCTTGGATCAAATCCTCTTTGGAAAACACCTGTTTTATGTTCTACAGCACCTGCCCATAAGAATCTAGTTCTGGCCTATGAAATTTCTTTCCTTTCAGAGATTTAAATCGGAGCATTTATTTTACCCTAGATTTTTAATGTAGGTTAACTAAGCATAGAGATGAGATAGCAAAAAGGGGGTGGGAGAAAAACCGTCATCATTAAATAAAAATTGCAAATAAGGACACTGGCCTAGAATTTTTGTTTTTCAACTGTAACGGAGGGCCATTGTATAGTTCCCTGCTCCACTTTCAACTTTGATCTAATCTCACATTCACTTCTTTGAATGTGTCAGATCTTTCCCTCAGAGCGGTGTGGCTTAGAGATGAATATTCATTCAACAAAATCAAGAGAGAAGTCCTAATGAGAAAGGTTCTGGAAATTGGATAGCAGTCTAACGGCAAGGCGACTGTCGATTTTTTCTTCCTCTATTTTTTTTTTGTAAACTTCTCAAAAGAAAATGGAAAAGTGCATCCCGCTGCAAAAGGGAACATTTGATAAATATCAATTTAATTTTAGGAGATTGTGCTTGCCACGAGAAATACCAGCTTACAGGCACACATTGCTAAACCCCATCTGTTCAGTCAGCATTTTCCTCCTGTTCTTTAAGAGGAAGCATGATGCTTAAATAGGTGCAGTTGGCCACTGGGCCATTAGAGGGTACCATCGTTCCATAGAAACCTGTGCTAAGCAGTTCTGATCAGCAGGCCTGAGGCTTGCTACCAGTAAAGGCATTTGAACTGATGGTGGAGCACTTGCTCTGCCTGTAGCGATGGCAGACTTTCTCTGCAGAGGCTGGCAATTTGTGCCTTTGCATGCATCTCTCTCTCTCTCCCCTTCTCTCCCCTTCTCTCCCCTTCTCTCTCTCTCTCTCTCTCTCTCTCTCTCTCTCTCTCTCTCTCTCTCTCTCTCTCTCTCTCTCTCTCTCTCTCTCTAATTGTGACAATAAACCAGCAAAAGACAAAAAGCAATTTATCAATGACAAAAACGTGACATACATTTCATTGGATAGCATCCAATTATTGTTCCCAATACCGGAGATAAAATAAATATTCTGGTGTGTGTGTGTGTGTGTTTTTTATTTGGGCATTTATAGCTTGTTATTTATTGCTCAGGAGTATATATGCACACGGGCACACACACACACACACACACACACACCAAACAAACAAACAAACAAACAAACATATATGGCTTAAATCAGAAACACTCCTGCATTAAAGACATGCATTGAAATGAGAGATTACCATACCTTAATGGCTTTGGCCATGGCTATTTTTCAACAGGAACTCACTGGAACTCAGGTCCAGCACCTCTCAGGGGGGCACCATTGCCATTCTAAGAGAACAAGGGAGGTGTTCAGTTGTGAGTTCCGGCACCTCTTTTTCTAGAAAAATAGAGCTGATTAATAGCACCTTAAATCCTCATAAAGAATTTTATAACCTGGGCTTGTGGGAATGTGCTTTAAATACATAGTGCGTATGCAGCCTAATAACACGTTAACTCAAAGACTGGTCCACCACCATCTTTCCCTAACCTGGTGCAGCTCTGCCAGTTGCTGGAAACCATAGATAAGTTCTTATGCTCGAATCCTGCTTGCTGGTTTCCCACAGACATCTGGTCAGCCACTGTGAGAACAGAATGCTAGATGAGATGGGTCATTGGCCTGATCCAGAAGGCCCTTCCCATGTTATTATGTTCTCTACCTAAGAAGAGCTAGTAAGTGAGCTGAATAGACCCCCACCGCTTGGGAATGGAGATAAACCAGTGTCTGGCTGGAGCCAATGAATCTTTAAGCAACCAAGTTCAGTACCCAACCTGGAGATGCTGACATCTTCTGATTTCTTTACTTGTGCTCTTTTCTAATTAAGACACAAATAACAACACATTTTCTGCCTTGCAAGACAGGCACACTGTACTAGGTTGGTACGAATGCCTACTCTTATCTGTCTGCTCAGCCCCCGTAATTTCAGCAGTGGAGAAGATCAAGCAGCTTCTCCAAGCCAAATCATTAAGGGAGATTAGAATTTTGCTTTCAAAGGAAATAGCAGAAGAGCTCAGTGGTTGCATCCAGAAATTCTGTTGCCTAAACTTGTCAGCTAGAGGGGACGTATATTCCTCCCCTTTCTCCCTACTAAATAGAAGCTGTCAGTTTTCACAAAGGTTTTTTTTTTTGGGGGGGGGGAAGCTAGGAATGGCGGGGAGCAAGGTTCACACCTCCAGATCCTAGCCCACCTCAGCAACCACTTGCTCGTGGGAAAAATGTGTTCCTTGTGCTTTGGCAGTTGCATTGCTGCCACCTTAACTAGAATACAAAAACCTGGCCTCCTCATGTATCTTTAAATGCTAGCTTGATCTGTAGAAATCAGTAGGGGAACCTTCCATACAATAGACAGAAGCTAACTGAGGAAGCTGCTTTTATAGCTTCAGGAACAATGCTGTTAATGGGGCAGGAGGGAGGGAGCTATACAATATACAGAAAACCAGATCAGAATAATGATCACGATGGATGGGGGAGAAGTGCAGCTGAGTTCACATTTAAATGTGGAACTCACTTCATTTGCATTTTCCAACACGAAAACACAGCCGTCCTTCAAAGTTTGCACCTCTACAAATTTCGCAATCAGTTCTTCAGCCATGTAAAAAAACACATATACTTAAGTAACAGTTGCATAAAAATGCATATATTCGTGTAAATAACACACAAAACTGCATTAGATTAGGGGAAATTGCTGTGCAAAAATGTGCATATTAGGGTAAGTTCATCCTAAAGTGCTGATGAATTTTCTAAATGACTTGTTTTAATTCAAACTGATGTGGACTGAAGTTAAGATCGGATAAATCTGAAACTGAGAAAAATGAAAATTGGCAGTTGGGATACCAGAGATGTTTCCTTAAAGGGGAGGGTCTGCTATATAAGTCCGGGACATGGGTGGTGCTATGGATTAAACCACAGAGCCTAGGGCTTGCCGATCAGAAGGTCGGCGGTTTGAATCCCTGCAATGGGATGGGCTCCCATTGCTCGGTCCCAGCTCCTGCCAAACTAGCAGTTCAAAAGCACGTCAAAGTGCAAGTAGATAAATAGATACCGCTACAACAGCGTTTCAGTGTGCTGCTCTGGTTCGCCAGAAGTGGCTTAGTCATGCTGGCCACGTGACCTGGAAGCTGTACGCCAGCTCCCTCGGCCAGTAAAGCGAGATGAGCGCCACAACCCCAGAGTCGTCCGCGACTGGACCTAATGGTCAGGGGTCCCTTTACCTTTTGCCTGCTATATAAAAAATGTATTCAGCATGTGAGAGTTTGGGCATTTACTTTTGCAAAAGGTGGCTTCATCACAAGAAATAATTGTTGCTATTGAATTTTACTTATCACAAAAATTGTGTTGGATTTGGAGAGTCCTGCTTCACCCAAACCATGGATTTTGAGGGAAGCAAACAGACTTCTTGATAATGTTAGCCCACTTTTCATCATATTTCTGTTTCTGCACATCTGTAATAGCAAAGTCCACTAAACATACTTTTTTATTCCTGGAGCCTTCAGTTTGATAAGTTCTGTTGCCTCAATGTTTCGACAGCCAAGGGGCCTCCATTAATCTTGGTTGTGTTGTTTTTGATGCTATACTTTTGTTTATTGCATTGCTCTGTGCTGCTCGCTAAAACTTCACGCAGGCTACATTGTAAGGGTTTCTTATTTTCTGCTGCTGATCTGTGCTGCAAGCTAATAATGATTGGTGGCCAAAATTATTTGTACAGATGAGATGTTCGGCATAAGCTTTAGTGCTGACCTGCCATCCTGTCTTTGGCTTCAACTGGGAAAAATAAGCCTTCAAAAAACTGCAGAGATGTTTATTCTAAAGTCTCTGAGACAGAGCTTCCCTTCTGCATTTATTGGCACGTGTTACGTGTTAAGATGAAAGAAAGGCACTCCAAATTCCACCAAGGCTTCGCGAATCGGACTGCTACAATTAATGTGGTTTTAAGGGGAAAATATTTTTCAGACAGGTCAATCTATAATTACTTGTATTGAAACTGGCTACCTTCCCACTCACCATCCCTCCAGAAAAGTAAAGAAAAAAACTTTATTAGCTAGGTTGTAGCTTAAGGCAGTGTGACATTTTGGACTAGTTATTTCTTCAGCAGAAGAAACTGCTGTGGACTAAATATCAACAGAGTGTATATATGTGTGTGTTAATCCATACACACACACACACACACACACACACACACACACACAATGATTAATAATGGAACATTGCTCTGTTGATGAAGGAAATCAGACTCTGCTAGCCTAGCCAGCGTCATATGTTGTTGTTGTTGTTGTTGTTTAGTCGTTTAGTTGTGTCCGACTCTTCGTGACCCCATGGACCAGAGCACGGCAGGCACTCCTGTCTTCCACTGCCTCCCGCAGTTTGGTCAAACTCCTGTGTCAATTCCATGTTCCATTTCCCCACCATCAAATGGAACATGCAACATTTCATGACATCACAGTAGCCCAGCCAATAGCTTTAGATGGGGTGAGCTTGTAGGTGATAGGCAGGCAGGCTGCTTTAACTTACAGTGGTACCTCGACTTACGAACGACTCGACAACCGAATTTTTCGACTTACGAATGGGGGTAATGGCAGTGCGCTTACAAATGTCTCGACATCCGAAAGAAAACCGCGGCAGTTTTAGGTAGGGATTTTTCGACTTACGAATTTTTAGATAGGGTTGCTTTGACTTACGAAATTTTCCGTTTCCAATGCATTCCTAAGGGAAATCGCGTTTCCAATGGCGTTTTTCGACTTACGAATTTTTTGACTTACGAAGGTGCCTTCGGAACGGATTAAATTCGTAAGTCAAGGCACCACTGTACTTAACTATTAATAAAATGTATTGTCTTGAAATTGACCGGTAATAAACAGGGATGGACTCATGCCAAGGTCAAAGAATTCTGCACTGCTACTTATTCTTGTGTGATATAAGGAGGCCTTTAGGCCCTTGCTCTTTTCTACAGAACAAAGTCTCTGTAATTTCAGCCTTGCCACAAATCCTCGGATTGTCCAGAATGGCACTTCTGAGCATGTGTATGTGTCATATTTTATCTGTCTCAAACTGAGAAAAGAAAAGAAAAACCCTGCTATTTTTGTTTGTGTTGGCAGCGCCATCATTCGCTGTCCTCATTTCGCACTCCCGTTTGTACCCAGGGCAGCTGACTTGTATGCTCTCATCACCACAAAGCAGCCTTATCAGGGTGCACAAATATGCTTGTCTTCCTCCCTCCCGTTCCCCATAACTTCTGTTTTGCAACACATTTGCTTTAGCATTAATGCTTGCTTCAAAGCTGCACTTCATTTTGTAGCTATATTAATAGATCAGTTTAGCTGTCAAAGAGACATAAGCAACCTGAGGCACTCAACAACAAAAGTTGAGAAGACCACAGCACTGCCCTGATGCTCCAATCAGACATTATCAGTAATAGTTGGACATATTGTTGTGTTCTAGGATTATTTTGCCACCTTAGGATGAGATTTTATTTTTATTATCTCATACCACCAAGTTTGAAACCCTTGCAATATTCTCATCCTAAATTTTCTTGCAAATTCAAAATGACAGAATAGAACCTATCATTATTATTATTATTTCACTGTTGTTGTTGTTGTTGTTGTTGTTGTTGTTGTTGTCATAGATTATTTTAACAGCAATGGGGCCCCCCCAAAAAAAATATATCTGGGAGTTGTAGTTTGTTAAAGGTGTTGAGATCCGCAAGGAGACTCCTATTCCTGTCATAGAGCTGCAATTCCCAGAGATAAATCAATCAGATGTGCGGAAAAGCAGAAGTGAGATTTTGCTTAACTGAACATCTAATTCAGAAAGTAAGATTGGATTTTCACAAGGCCCAGCCACAGAACAAAGCCTCTCAGACCCAAGAGAATTAATTGGTGCACAATGCAATCAAGATACGGGTCAAGCAAAAATGTGGATGAGCCCCTAGTCTGAAGTCACACAGCCTGCTGGTGAAAAGCAACAGATAAAATTTTGCTCATCAACTTCACTGCAATGGGGTTACTGAGTTAAAGTGAACCTCTTGTTACTTTTACAGCACATTGTAAGTCTGATGTGGATGAGTGCTTTGGAGGAAAACAGAACTGGCGGCCTTTTTTTCTCATTCAAAATGGCATGGGTAAGAATGCTTTATAAGAAAGTGACATTCCCAAGGCCACTAGCAGGTCGAGAACCAAAAGAGTGATAACAAACAGCGGCTGCATCGTTGCTGCTGTTTCTGTTTAATTTTACATGACTTTAACAGGATTTAAAAGTCAGATATGAGATGCCTTCTACTGGCCTGTAGCTTCTGAACTATCCCCATTGTGTTGGCTTCCTTTCTTTCACGTGCTCCTCCATTCCAGGAAATCATGTTGTGATCAGGGCAGCGGTGGTTTTATGGACAGGAGAGTTAGAGCTGTAAAAGAAGGCTGTTGCTGCCTTTGTGTTAGGGAGTCTGGTACTGCTGTGATGAGTGACCTTATAAAATTCTATACAAGCGAAAATATCAACTCTCATATTGCTGAGGGCACCTTCATGAGTGAAGCACTTTGTCCTTTGCTTTAACACACACCAGTCCACCCTTTCCCTGCTTCTGTCCTGTTTCTTAACGTACAAAAAGGTCACAGGCTCAGTGAAGAGAAAGAAAGGGCATTTGTATAAAAACATAAGAGGAGGCCTGCTGGATCAGACCAACAGCATATCTGGTCCAGTATTCGGTTCCCATTCTGGTCAACCTGATGTCTCTGGGAAGCTCCAAGCAGGACATGAAGGCAATAGTGTTGTCATGCTTGTGGCCTCCAGCAAGTGCCATTCATAAGAAGACTGCTTCTAATAATGGAAGCAAAAGAGAGCCATTTTGATCGGTAGCCATTGAGCGACTTGTCCTCCATGAATTTGTCTCATTCCACTTTGAAGATGCTCGCTTCATAGTGGCCCAAGCAGGAGACGCTGCATATCTCTCCCCAATGTGGTGGTGAAAAATGGACCGGGGGGGGGGGGGATTCACAGGTACGGAGCATTAATAGAACGTCATCAGTCAAACCTTTTACCTGTATTTAGTTTTTTAATCATATTCATAACCTGATTGTCAACCCCAAAATTCCAAGGGCAGAAATAAATAAAATTAAAACTAAAGTCAAACGATAATATCAAACCAGGCCAACATAAATTCCATACAAATGAAACGACAACAGTGATTTAAAAAATCAAAACAAAACATTTTATAGCCATGTTTAGAGTCCTGGGATAGCATTATGGGCGTGAGTCACTGTCCTTGGTGCTGAAATAGTACAGCAAGGCATGGCAACGTCACCCTTCTGAATGCACCCTAGTCAACTGAATCCAGCAGCCCATTGTGCACACAGGATTTCTGGTATGCACATGAATCTCATGCATGCAAGGCTTTCCCCATTCATTTCAAAGGAGGGAAAGGGTTTCCTGTGAAGTTTGTAAGGACATGTTTTCTATGTGCCCCAAGGCAAAGCCAGTAGCTGCATGATTCACTGAAGGTTGATATCAGGCTCTTTGGTTTTGAGTTAGGATTCCATGTGTAGTTTGTTGGTTTGCTTGATTGCATTTGTATGCAATCCTTTTCTCTAAGGAGCTCAAGGCAGCATTCATTTAATCCCCTCTTCCTCATCTTACTGTATCTTCACAGCAAGCCTTTGAAGTAGGTTAGGCTGAGAGAGTGTCTCAAGTTAACCAACTGAGCTTCATGGCTGAGTGGGGATTTGAACCCTGGTCTCATAGGTCCCTGTGTGACACTCTAACCATCTAGCCTGCCCTCTTCTGAGATGGTTGCAAAGTCAATCTGGAGGCACATGAAACATTTGGTTTGTCCGTTTACTGTAAAGTGGATTAAAGCATTCTTCCATTGCCACACAACAAAAAAAGGAGGAAGGAGCACTTGAAACAGACTTTTTGCAGATTGGAAAGTGATGGATAAATGTATTGGAAAGTGTGCAATGCATGAAAGACTCATGAACAAATCAGGATGAATGCCTGATGGATGTCCATTGTCATATAACCTGTAAACAAAGCAGAATGAATGCTCAGTGAAGACTGGATATAGTCTAAAGGTTTGTGAAAGCAAATCGGAATGAAAGCTGGAAAAACATCTCATATGGAGGAGCATTAGAGAGAC
This sequence comes from Zootoca vivipara, assembly GCF_965207765.1. Taxonomy (NCBI): domain Eukaryota; kingdom Metazoa; phylum Chordata; class Lepidosauria; order Squamata; family Lacertidae; genus Zootoca; species Zootoca vivipara. The sequence continues at coordinate 31,361,499 of NC_142587.1, read as the reverse complement.
TACATTAAATGGTGAGAGCACACAAAAGGAGGAGGCGGCAAAACCTACCTAATTTTAGTTCCTCCCCCCCCCTACTACTTTTGCTGATCAATATACTGATGTTACCGGCTGTAAAAACTCTCACATATTCAGGATGTCTCTTCCTGATTCATGAGCTCCTTTGGGAAGGATTAAAATAATAATAACTAATATTTAATAATAAATATCATTGGTCTTAAACTCCATTTGAAAATTTCCCAGAAGCCTCTGTTTAGAAGAAACAAAATGGAGGATGACATCTTTGGTCAATCAGGAAGAGCAGGCAGCACAATTTGCATCCAGCTCCAAGCCCATTAGACACCTTGGGAATCCCTTGTGGTGTGGATAAGATCCTTCCTGGGGCCGATTTTTGCTTACCTATAGCATCAGACCCTCTGTTCATTGTTCAGCATCTTTCATCCATCCTTCTGAAGCAGCAAGGATATGTGCATCAGGGCAGTGATTGGAAGACAAAGTTTGCCCAGGAAACAGGAAATAGCATCCAGGAAAGAAGATTTTATTTATGAGCCCACTTCTCGGCAGTAGCCCAGCTGAACACATCGCAACTACGAATGAGTTCACCTCACGCCATGGGCTACAAAGCACCACGAGCTCATTTCACAGCTAGAGAAAGTGAGTCATAGTCTGAAGCTTCGATGAGAAGGTTGAAGGAAGTGAACCAAACTTTCCTAAGCACTGAGCTGATGATACGTTAGCCAACAGACAATGTCTCTTGGGGGGCTTGTACATGATAGGATGAAATAAAAGAAGTAGGTTATGCCATAGCTGAGGTAAGCATTACCACAAAAAGGCCTTGTACATGCCAGTCTTCTTAGCAGAATATGGAAATTGCATCAGGTTTCTGGGAGTGGGGTGGAATGGCTGCAGCATCAGAATGTCACGTTTTTCTCTAGAAAGAGACACAAAATTGCTAGCCAGTCTAGCATACTCCAACCACAGGTTTTCTCTCAACATTGGGAGAACAGTAACAGCAGCAGCCTGAATGTGACTTCGTGGAGTACTATGGTTGCTGAATCTGAGTTTTCTGCTAGCAGAGTTATGAATGCAAGGGGTGGTGATGGATGTAGAACTGTGCTGGACTTAATACTGAAATATGACCTGCTTTCCACTTACCCTTGAATCTGAGTTTCTAGTATACTGGCTGGGGTCCCAAATGGATTTCCACACAGCGGTAATTTAGTGAAGGCTCAAATTAATTTAGAAGTCCCAAATTAAAAGTACCGAAAGGTACACTCCTAGTTTGCACTTGTTCTAACACAACTGGCACAGGGAACCTGTGGCATTCTAGATGTTGCCGGGCTGAAACTCACATCTTCCCTGACCACTGGCCATGCTGAGTCCAACAACATTGGGGCACCAAATCCCCAATCCATGCCCAAAATATTGTGGTTTCCCAAGCCATATAGCGAACATGAGCACTGCCGCAAGAGTTACACAGGAACACATTGCAATATTATTTTTTGCAGTAGAAAAATGCATCTCCCTTTTTTTGATATTGGTAAAAAAGCTCTGCTACAGGTGGAAAATCGTTTTGCCCCATTTTCCATCTTTGAAAGTAAAGCAGATTCTCATTTGGTTCATTTCTCTGAAGGACTCAGGTACTATTTGAAAAGGTGTTAAATGCATCTCTGTGCAGCTGAGAAGTTGTTTTGGGTCTAGGAGAAGTAAATTGCACCTCTTTTTTGGTTTTGCCAAAAAGTTATATCTAAAAGCAGCATAATGGTATGCCTTTAAAGGAGGAGGAGGAGGAGGAGGAGGAGGAGGAGGAGGAGGAGGAGGGATGGCCTAACATGCCCCCAATTAAAATAGTACACTGTCATATTTTCAGAGTCTCAAGGGCTCTGACTAAGTAATCTATCTTAAGAAAACTTTTCACTTTTAGCTGGGATGCTTCATGACTGTCAACATATTAACATATTAAACATATTAAATCACTATCACTAACACACACAAAAAATCCAGCTCCATAGGTAATGTGGATGTCATTGCTAAACACTATTGCATGTTTTGCAAATTTCCAAGTTTAAAGGCAATCTCAATGACTTTTCTTGCTCTCCTTACAGTAACAGCATTTTTTAATTTTTGCCTTCTGTTGAAAAAAGCAATATGGTTTGCTTGCTCAAGTCATCTAAATGTTAACGATGTTACTGTTTCACAATCACCTCTTCAACCAGACTTCCCCAACCAGGTATCCTCCAGATGAGGGAAAGTCCTCTGAGCCTTTTGTGGCAGGGAGTTCCACAAGCTGGGAGCTGCAACGGAAAAGGCCCTGTCGACATTTAAAAACAAAACAAAAAACATTTTCTTATTTATAGACTGCATAAATACTTTTAAAATTCCTTTTATGGGTCAGGGAAAGTCCAGGCAAAAAGATAAGTGTTTATAAAACTTCTGAAGCAACTGATGGTTGGCATTCACATATTGGAGAGGGAAGGGGAGTTCCACAGAACAGGGATGACTGCAGAAATTGCCTGTTCAGTTTCCTTGCTCTGTTACTATACATTTGCAGGCTGGACTAAGAGATAGCTGCTTGTGCAGCAGGAAGGGATCTTAGGACAAACCTTACTGTGAAGCAGTGGTGGCCAAACTCGGCCCTTCAGCTGTTTTGGGACTACCATTCCCACCATCCCTGACCACTGGTTAGCTAGGGATGATGGGAGTTGTAGTTCAAAAACAGCTGGAGGGCCACGTTTGGCCACCGCTGTTGTAAAGGTAAGGTAAAGGTAAAGGACCCCTGGATGGTTAAGTCCAGTCAAAGGCGACTATGGGGTTGCAGCGCTCATTTCACTTTCAGGCCAAAGGAGCTGGCATTTGTCCACCAACAGCTTTCTGGGTCATGTGGCCAGCCATGACTAAACTGCTTCTGGCGCAACAGGACACTGTGACAGAAGCCAGAGTGCATGGAAACACCATTTACCTTACCCTCCCACCACAGCAATACCTATTTATCTACTTTCACTGGTGTGCTTTTCAACTTCTAGGTTGGCAGGAACTGGGACAGAGCAACGGGAGCTCACTCCGTTGCAGGGATTTGAACTGCCAGCCTTCTGATCGGCAAGCCCAAGAGGCTTAGGTTTAGACCACAGTGCCACCCACACTGAATACAGTGCCAAATGAACAACATTGTGGTTTAGTGATTTGGTTGTATTCATGGCAAGGACAGTGTGTATGGACACTATGCAGAACCAGGGATTTGACCTATGTGATAAAAGAGGAAGAAACTATAGTTTGCCAAATTAGATATGCAGTGTGATTTTATTACAGACCACTATCTATTTCTGCTGTCAGTCAAAGGATCTCTCTAGGACTAAATGGTTGTGGGTTTCCTCATCAATTTATATTCATGACCCACTAGCATCTCTTTGTGCATCTGTCATTCAAAACCAAGATTCCCCCCTCCCAAGTGTTAGAAGTGGTATATAAATGTTTTATGTTAATAAATGGATTATACACACAGGGCTTCTTGGAAGCTGAGGAAGAGAAACAGAGCATGTAGTTGGAAGCTGAATTTATTATTTACAAGATTGATTAGACAGCTTTCCCAAAAGATCAAGGCAATATATGACAATTCAATAAAACAATCAGATTAGAAACAACCTTTAAAAATTAAAACATGAGAGGTTATGTGCAGCAAATGTCAAAAACATAAGCTTTCAAAGGAAGGACTTGAAAGACTCTAGTATCGTTCGCAGCAAAACAGACACACTGTCAAGTCTTGTTTATTCCTTGTATACAGGATTAATTATACTGGACGTATAGCAAGTCATTTATGAAAGACGGCCTCTTATCCCGAAATGGTGTGTTAGATTTCTATTTCCCCCCTACAAAACTGTTTGTACATAAATAGATACTCATACTGGAAGACATACTGCAACATTAAGTTCAGCAATAAGATGTGAAACAGACTCCCACGAGAGGTGGTGGACTCTCCTTCCTTGGAGGTTTTTAAGCAGGGGTTGGGTGGCCATCCGTCATGTATAATCTAGTTGAGATGCCTGCATTGCAGGGGGTTGGACTGGATGACCCTTGGGGTCCCTCCCAACTATCCAATTCTATGATTCTAGGTGAGGAAATTACACGTTCAAAGTATGATAGGGAAGGTTTTTAATGTTATACTATGTTTTTATATATGTTGGGAACTGCCCAGAGTGGCTGGGGCAACCCAATCAGATGGGCAGGGTACAAATAATAAATTATGGTGATGATAAAAATCTCCCACATTAGCATGACTAGAAGAGGCTCTATCGTAACAGAGTTCTACTGTGAAGTTATTCTGAAGGGCCATAGCTCATTGGTAGAGCTCCTATTTTGCATGCAGAAGGTCCCTCTATGCAGGACTGATAGAAAATCTAGAAAATCACTCGATGTAAGGCAGGTTCTTGAGAATGTGTAAGCTGCCACAAACATTAGATTGCCCAGGAGGAGTTGTTGTGCATTGTTCACAGCTTGCTAGACTTGGAGGTCATGGAAACCAGCAGCAAAGTCCATTTTGTGACCAACACTGTGCAATGTTGGCTGCTGTTTCCATGACATGTAAATACTCAGAATATACATTTCCAAAAAGACACTCTAAGGACTCGGCTACATTAGTAAAAATAAAACATTATAAATATGTTATAACACTGTGACACCAAATGGCGCTGTAGAGCTGAAATTGGAACTCGGTGAAATTTTCCATTGTGAGCTTTAAAACGTTTTTTTTTCATAGCAATTTTTTATAGCTGTGTAGATGCGGCCTAAATCCTCAGTTGGTCTTCTCTTCTCCTAAACAAGCAGACCCCACAAAGGCTGATAGAAATCCATTCTGCTTGAGAAAGGAGGGAGGTGATATTGGGCTGGATTACAACTCCGTTAGTTGGAATTAGTTCCTATTGAAATCAATCAGAAGAACTTGTGATCCAACAACTAACTTACTCTGGATCAAGCCCACCAGAGGTGCCCACTTGAATAAAATATTGGGGGGGCTAGGTAAGCACCACCTCACATAATTAATCACATGACACAACACACACTATTTGAATGGCAATGCCCGTCAACTTGGGGGAGCTCTCAAATATTTTATGGGGGGTGGGGGTGGCGAAGACACCTGGGCCCCTAGGAGTTGGCTCCTATGCAGCCAATTGTTTCCTTATGATATATCTTTATAATGATTCAGACCAAAAAAGTCACCATCCATCTACCTGAACACGTTTTTCAGCATTTAAAAAAAAAAGATGAAAGTGGAACATCTCCACTTTGCCCATGGAGTTAAATATATTCCATTATATTCAGGCCCATTTAAATGCTCCTCACTCAATTATATATGCATGTGTATTTATATATATGTAAAATATAAATGGTGTTAGTTCTTCTGCATCACTTATCCAGCGAAGTGTTTCCTCACTTGTCCACACATTGCCAAAGGTTCACTCTGCAATTTCTCTGTACTCCAACACTTGGTGTTAAGTAGAGGGGAGGAGGAGATAAATAATGCTGTTATTGACACAGTGCAGAGCTAGAGGATCTTTAGATCTGAACTTTTCTGATGTTTAAATAAGTGTTACAGACACAGAAGCACACCCCCTGTGGCTAAGTTCTGAAGCTTTTAAGAGTTCCCAAAGGAAACAAATTCTAAATAGCTGAACTGCACTTAACTATGAAAAAGAGCATGTGGCTATGGTCATGTAAATGATGCTCTTTGAGTGTGGAGCTAATGTGGATGCCAACTAATTGTGAGAGGGGACCAATCCACATGTCAGGTTCCCTTGCTCCGTTGGACACATGAATACTAAACCCGAGCTATGGTAAAACATGTTGAGAAAAGGCACATCTAACTACACACCTGATGTCTGCGGCTGCTGCAGGGAGGGCCGATAGAATGGACACAGGAGACTTGTATTGGGTTGAATTAGGCCACAACTTTATCGATTACAGGATAGAGCAGGTTTGGCTAAGACATTGAGCATGTATCCTGCATCAAGCTGCCTAATAGCAGGCATAGGCAAACTCCGGCCCTCCAGATGTTTGGGACTAGCAATTCCCATCATCCCTGACCACTGACCCTGTTAGCTAGGGATGATGGGAGTTGTAGTCCCAAACATCTGGAGGGCCAGAGTTTGCTAATAGGAGCCAAGTGAGGTTGACCCTGTACTGGGGAGTCATTCCTGACATGGATTGGGTGCCACGACACCACTGTGGGCCAATACACCTCTCCCAATGGCAACCTGTGTTGCAACCCATGGGGACTCCCAGAGAGTGTCACCCCTCCTGGCCCCTCTAACAGGGTACCCCCACAACTAAGGATCCAGCCCAATGCCTACCAAAGTTGTGGCAGTTGCTACAAGGTAGGTGAAAACCTGCAAGACAGCCAATTTGCTTTCTCCTTGGCCATGCACACACGCACACACACACACACAGACACACACACACAGACACAGTATCACAGGAAGATGGAATGTCTCCTAACATTGTGGTGCAATTCTCTGACCAAAGACATGGACAGAAATATGTGCATTAAGCATGCATATATATTTGTGGAAATAACATACAAAAATATTATGGAGAATTGTGGCTGAACTGTATACTAGGAGAAACTGTGTACAAAAGAATGTGTACATTAGGAGAGATGTGCAGTGAAATGCTGACAAATTTTCACGAGGACTGTTATGGTTTTTCTAAACTACGAACTGGAAATGTGCTGAACTGAATATTGTTTCATTTATCCCTTGTTGGGAGTCAACTGGCTGTTGAGTTAGCAGATGAAATGAATTTAAAAGTGAAGTGTTTAGTAGTTAAAATCACAAGTTGGAACGGATACATATAAATCTGTAATTTATCAAAAAACAAAACAAAACAAGAACCCACAGCTGCATAAACCAGAAGCAAAAGGACAACCTTTAGAGGCAGTAAAGAAAGACATGACTGGCCTTTTTTTTGCTGCAGAACAGGCTTTAAATAATATACCAAGCTGTTGGTTACTGCTGTGGAAGTTAACAAGCCCTATTCTGTCTCCAAATACATTGGAGGGCTTTTCTAAATTCATGCAAATGTGAGAGTATATGCTTGAGAGAATATGCACAAATAAATCCACATGCTTAAGTTGAATATGGTGGATGAACTTTTATCCTATCTGGTCGAACCCTGAGGAACCAGATGGCTGGTCTGAATCGTCCAACAGGGCCAGCTGCTTTTAGATGCAGCTGGGCTTCAGCTAATGCCCTGGACGAGGTTTTCCAGGGAGAGTAAAATAATGGTCTCTCAGGAGGGCATCAGCTGAAAAAAGAACAGTTGGCATGAGAGAGGAGGATGAGAGTAGAAGCAGCAGAGGGAGCGACTCATTCACATTATGCCAGTCAGCCAGAACTATCCTTACAAGGCATTTTCAATGTCAACGCAGCGGTGGGAAGTGTCACAAATTGAGAATAGACTTCAGACAGGATTGGGGATAAAGAAATAGCTTTATTTCCATGGCTGTGACTGTGAGCAATACTAGATCATCCCAGAAAGGAATTATATTGAAAAATAGAATGAACTGGAGCCTCCATAGGCATATTTTTGGCTGTTTCTGCATTGCACATTGACCAGATATATTAAAAAACATTATGGTCTATATTTCTGTGATGGTTGCAGTTGCACGCCCTGCGAAGGCTGAAATAACCAACCAACCAATCTGAAAAGGACTTTTTGTGAAGAATTTCTCTGTCTTCTATTTCTGAAGGACAAGGACCAGCAGGTTGAAGAGGGTCTTGCCTATCCAGTAGCCGGGATGGAATAGAATTGTCAAACTGAATCGTCAAACTGTAGAGTTGGAAGGGACCCCCGAGGGACATCCAGTCCAACCCCCTGCAATACATAGCTATCATCACACATTAGAAATAGCTTGCAGCAAAACGGCACACACATACACACAAACTAGAATCTCTGTTTCTCGTGACATAAATTATCAATTGTCCAATTGGAAATGTTCAGCCGTTCTGATGCAAACCTTTGCAGCTTCTTCCCTGCAGCAAGAGGTGTTGAGCGCCTTTATTGAATAGGAACTGGCAACCTTTTTAAATAAATAAATAAATAAATAAATTGTAATGTTTCTCCCAAATATGTCATACTGATGGTTTTGTAATAGAATGTCAGATTATGTTTACCGCTGTATTTATGGGGGGCTAGAGAATGTGGGTGGGAGAGCCTCTTTAGAAGTGCAATAAAGAATCCATGAACATTATTATATTATAATCCCATATAAGTTAAGCATCAAAATTACTTAAAAGCATACTGAATGCTTTTTGTGTACCTAATAGGGGTTTTGGTGTTTTGTTTTTTTAAAAAAATGTTTAGACAGAACCATCAAACTATAAGCTCCTCATACATAAACATTTCAGGAAACCTGATACACACATACAGTATATACTTAGAGAAAGAGATCTGTAAATTTGTATTCAATTTAAAACCTATTCAATGTGATTTCAGCAACTTCCAGTGATAATTTAATCAGTGCCAGAGTGTTTTTTAATATCCCCAAAGCCTTAAATGTAACTTGAATATTTTGCTTTGGGTATTGCAAGAGCTGATTCTCTGTAATGGATCTTTGGGCTTCAAAGCTAACCTGCTTCTATCTGTTTGTAAAAGAAAGTAAATGTTTGCCCGAAATGCTGTAATCATATAGCTGGCATTGAACCTGTAGACACGGACAGCATTTTGTACATATTTAACTCTCAGTCCAAAGAATTACCAGTATCTTCCATTTTGAAGGCAAAATGAGATGCATTTACTGGTAAGTCTCCACTGGATTTCAGCCATACTCTACAGACTTTAGGATACTGTGCAACAATATCGAGCCATTGAAAGTGCCAAGATGGTTTCAGCTTAATTTGTTGACTGTGTTCATTTCACTGATTGGAATATTAGGGCCATATTTATTATTTATTTATTTATTTATTTATTTATTTATTTCGTAAAACGTATACAGCACTTGATTGAAAAGAAAAGAAACCTAAAAGCAGTTCATAAAAAAGAAAAAATTGAAAAAATCAAGAAAAAATTTCAACAGCACTTTAAAACATACAGAAGTTGAAATACTAAAACAGATTAAAATGACCTCAAGTTGCTAAGCACCAGAGTAAAAAGGTAAAGGTAAAGGCCCCCCTGACCATCAGGTCCAGCCGTGTCCGACTCTGGGGTTGCGGCGCTCACCTCGCTTTATAGGCCGAGGGAGCCGGCGTTTGTCCACAGACAGCTTCCGGGTCATGTGGCCAGCATGACAAAGCTGCTTCTGGCGAACCAGAGCAGCGCACGGAAACGCTGTTTACCTTCCCGCTGTAGCGGTACCTATTTATCTACTTGCACTTTGACATGCTTTCGAACTGCTAGGTTGGCAGGAGCTGGGACTGAGCAACGGGAGCTCACCCCATTGCAGGGATTCGAACCGCCGACCTTCTCATCAGCAAGCCCTAGGCTCTGTGGTTTAACCCACAGCGCCACCTGGGTCCCATAAGCACCTGAGTAGGTTTATCTAAATAAGTATGTTTTTAGCAGGCACCAAAAAGGGTACGGCGAAGGTGTCTGCTTGATCTCAATAGGCAGGGAGTTCCAAAGTTTAGTTGCTGCCACACTAAACAATTGAGGTCTTACAAATGCAGATTACTGGGCTTGGTTAAGGAAAACACATGGGCAGACAGATTTCCTGTGTTCTGATGAAATACCTCTTAGAAATGTCTAAAGAAATAAATGACAAATAGGTTAATCTATAATTTTATTTATTAATTTGGGAAATGTTTAAGTTGTTTTGCAGCACAAGGCTGTTAGGGCAGATCACACTTAAAAACTGTTGATTTACAGGCCATAACCCAATGAGAAAATCAGAAGACAGCAGGTTGGCGTGCTAGAATGCATGGGCAAGTAAAGCATTTCTCAACTGGCACCAATATGACATCAGGGTTGGTGCCAAGTGAGTTTCTCTGGGTAGGGCATTCCAGATACAAGTTACCACAAGTGAGAAATCCCTGCCTACTTGACTTCTTGTGCTGAGAGAACTCAGTAAAACCTCTGCTGGTGACCATGAGGTTTGGGCAGGAATATGTGGTAGGAGACAGCGCTTCTGTATCCCAGACATGAGTAGTGGCGGCCAACCCCAAAAATGTCATCGCTCTGTGTGCTTGTAAAGCTGACTGCAGAGCAGAGTTGGAAGGGGCATGATAAAGGGTGACCGTAGGGGGAAAAAAAACCCATTTACAAGGATACCAGGAACATAGCTGCCAGGTTTTCCCTTTTCTCACGAGGAAGCCTATTCAGCATAAGGGAATTTCCCTTAAAAAAAGGGAGAACTTGGCAGCTATGACCAGGAAGGATACCAGGAAAATTGATTGGCAGATAAAGAGGAACCTTGGAAAGCTGCCCCTCCTGAGTGATTAGAAAGCTCAGAAATGGTTATCAATGCCCTTTCTAACAAGACCGAATTGCAGAAATTTGTCTCTTCGTAATGAGGAGATACTACACCAACATGAGGCCACTGATATCCTTTAATTCAGCTCTATTGTGGACTTTTCTACAGCTGAAAAAGCTGCACTGTAATTAATGGTTTGCCTTGGCCCTGATATAGCCAAAATAATAATCACATCCTGTATTTTCTCGAAGGCAACATGAAAGCCTGTTTGGATACCGGTCCCAGACTCCTGGATGCTCAGTACAGGTTAAACGCAGCAGAGTTCCCTGTATCACGTTAGTGGTGTTTCATTTTATTCTCTAAAGTTGAATCTGTATCCTGAGTCATAAGCACAAATATAACCCATTAGCTTTCTCGGCAACACTGATGGCAGCAGCAGCAAAACCATATGTTCTCCATTTGATTTACCATCAGCAGCAACTGCCTGGCTGCCCACAGTTATTCTCTGCTTAATAATATTGGCTCATAATAAGTGAATATCTGCTATTAACTAGCATGTGAAGAATTTTTAATAGGAATCATGATGCCTCCAGTTTTGCGCTTCTACAAATCTCTTCCTCCAGTGCTGCACTGTTGGAAAACTAAAAGAATTTCCCCAGTATGTGAAAACAGAATGGCTTTGACTTCAAGTGATGTCAATTACTGAGCAAGCTTGAGGGTGGGGGGATGAAACGGAGCATCTAACTGCATATACTCTTTGATTTTTGTGCAGTGATCAGTGATAGACTTTGCTAAGCTGCTTCTCTGGATTATTATTTTTTGATGCTGCTACATCAATAAAAACTTCAGCTGTAATTTATCCACTTCATCTCTGTTGCACTGTGGTCAAAATGAATGTGTCATCTATGCCTTAGATTTTACCATCAGTTACTTTATGCTTGTCTTACTGCTATTACAGGCCAGTCTTCTACTTTCCATTCTTTTTGTGTACTCTTCTCCTATCTAGTTCATCTCGTCTCAATACAAGCCTGCATTACCTAAATGTATTGCCTGTCCTGGCAAGCAGGGAACTGTGTACTTCAACAGCATGGCTATGTACCCACAGGAAAGCTAGGCCATATTTTAACTATATATGCATGAACTTTCTCGTGCACTACCCTCTCATCTCTTTTGGCACAGCTGTGAGATAAAAGGCATTTGCTTCCCGTTTCAACTAACCAAGGTTTGTTGTTGCATCCAAACCTAGACAAACTGTGGTTAGTGTTAAAAATGGTTTCTTGAACAAAGCTTTGAATCATGGCCAGTGAAATACTATTGAATAAACTGACTTGTTTGTGAATGTTTCTGTTTTGTGGTTCTAGAAAAGCCTTTGGCGAATGAAAGGCAGAAACCTTGCTCAGTGAGTGACTCCAGGTCTTGAAATGAGATCTGTGTGGGATGGTAGTAGGAAAATGGGGCAAAGAAAAGGCAACAGGAAAAAAGGGAAACATAGACTTAATGTTTCTTTCTTATTTTTTAGGAATGCTGTGGAAGAAAACAAAAAACTCTATGCAATTTATGACACAAGGTAAGTCATAAAAATGTGCAAAAACAAAAAAGTGCAAAAAACAAAAACAAAACTGAAATATAAAAGTTTGAGATTCTTTAGTCACTTAAGAAAAATCAATTCAATCATTTAATAATTCCAACGGTTCCAAATATTTTCAAATTTTGGGGCTCCAATTTGGAAGGTTTTTAATGCTTCTCTTTTTTCAAAAGATAATAAATAGATAATCTGAGGTCTAGAAGAACTGTTTGCATCTTATATACAGGTAGATATAAAAATAAATATTGCCTTGGAAATCTGCATGTCTGGCTAAATAAAACATGGAAGAAGGAGATGATTTACCCTACCAAGGAACTTAAAGTATTTTATTCTGAGCTACTCTCTCCCCCACCCCCCACCCCCCACCGGTAAAATTATGGGTGGAAAAGTTGAAGAAGGAAAAAAAATTGAGCAGAAAACTCAGAGGATAGGGTTAAATAGATCCTGTCCACTTTGATTTTATTTGATTTACTGTATTTCTCACTTACTTTTCATTCAAATGAATCCCAAAGTGGCTTACAAACAATGAATAATAATAACAGAACAGAACATAATAGAACAAACACAGTTAAATCAGATAAAATAACTAACAAATCACCAATGAAACAATCACAATCTATTAAACACTATTAACAACACCACAATTAAAAATAATCTGAACACCACAATTACAGCAACTCTATGATTGAAAAAATCAATACAGATTTTAATATATATCAAACAATATTAACATTAACAAAATAGCAGCTAAAAAAACAGTCTAAGCACTGTTCAGTTCATACACAGACTGTATTTTGAATTACTCAACTTATTTATTCCCTCTTCCTCTTCTCCAGCTCACAAACTCCGAAACTTCTTTCTAAGTTCGAACCAGTTTAAAAGCTGGTTTATTGTTTCGTAGTGCCAAATAACAATAAAACCCACCCACTTTCTCCCGCCACTGTTCCTGCTCAAACTTTCAGACTCCCGAGGCAGCTTTTGATTAAAAACAAAACTGGGGGAAAGAAATGCACAGCTGTATATCATGTCTAGTTTGGCCTTAGGGGGGGTGGGGCGGGAATCTTGAAAATGATGTATGGTTTTTGTTTTTTAATCAGAGCACATGGCTATTCATAGAAGGTGGCACTTTGCTTTCCTGAGAACTTGTATCTGTGACTGATAGGTTTTGGGCAACTTACCAAAATGGGGTTTATAACATATTGGCTTATCAGACATAGCAATGTCTTAAGTCTAAAAGAAGGAGGGGGTGGGTATTGTTGCAGGAGTACCACGCATGTTCTGACGAGATACATTCTTTATTTGACCATAAAGTGCACACCTAGGCATAGTTCAGTTCTACAGGCACAGTAATATTCTACGTAATAAAGTTATGACACTGACACCTGTCATACCATATGCTCTAGAGAATATTAAGACTGCAGTGGAAAATTCCATTTATGATCTGAGTGTACAACTGTACTGATTAATTTCCCAGGCCTGAAAAGCAAATGCAGTCTTCATCAACAGCCATGAAATTACCATAATGTAACAGAGTGCAGGGATGGTGGGGGGGGGAATGAAACCCAGCAAACTTAAAACAAAACCCCCCACCGCTGGTCAGCAACTGGTTTTCTTGGGGGGGGGTAGGGAGTTTGAGGTAGGAGTAGCTGGTGAGGCAGCATCTCTGCTAGCATCTTTCAAAGCAGAGGTGGAGAACCGCAGGCCTAGTGACAAAATGCGGCCCTCCAAGTCTTTCCATCTGGCCCTCAGAACTCTCACTTTGCCAGGCTCCAGCCCTCCAGATGTTTGGGACTACAATTCCCATCACCCCTGACCACTGGTCCTGTTAGCTAGGGATGATGGGAATTGTAGTCCCAAACATCTGGAGGGCCGGAGTTTGCATATGCCTGCACTAGGTCATTTCCTCTTCCCAGGCCACACCCTTCACTGGCCCCATTCTACACTATACGTGGCCCATGCATTAGCACAGATCAGTGTGTTAGAGCATGGTGCTGATAATGGCAAGGTTGCAGGTTCAATCCCCGTATGGGACACCTGAATTGCAAGGGGTTGGACTAGATGATCCTAAGGATCCCTTACAACTCTATGAATGTTTCTAGCTGGTTGGACTATGTCCTTGAATTTGATACCTTAAGGAACAAACACCAAAGAAATCACAATTCATTTTTTCAGTACTTTTTTCACAGCAGTTTTATTTATTCACTGAAGTAACTTTGTAATGCATTTTTAATTTCGAACGATTTTCAAAAACCGAACGTCTGGTGTGGCTTCCATGGCTTCCGATTGGCTGCAGAGGCTTCCTGCAGCCAATCAGAAGCCATGGTTTGGGTTCAAAACATTTTGGAAGTCGAATGTACTTCTGGAACGGATTCCATTTGACTTCCAAGGTACAACTGTATGTGTTTTTAAAGCATTGCTTTCTCCCCTGCAATTTAATGCTTAGTAAGCTTTTTGTTGATAACCAAGTCTTCTCCCACCCACTAATCAGTACCTCATACCACTTTTCTCCTCACTAGTGAAATCTGTCATGGTGCACACAATGTGTACCTCCTCTTTCACAAATTGTTTTACATTGTTTCCTTGGAGAGAAAAACACACAAGCATGGCAGTTTGCCAAAAGAGAATAGGCAAAGACCTGGAAATGAGAATTAGCCAGCTGAATTGATAAGAGTAACAAGATTCAGTTTCCACCAGAGAAGCAAACAAATGCTACATAGCCATAATAAATTAAACCTCCCCCCCACTATCAGCAAGCAAACAGAAATTTCACAGCAAAGCTAAATGGGAGAAATAACCTTATAATTATAACAGATTTTACACATCTTACACAAGTGTTGATTTGTTCACACCTTACATTTCCTTCCAATTTGCCTATATAGGGCATTACTCAGAAACACAATGTCCGATGATGATGTATATTTCCTTAATAAGAAATCTCATTCTTTTTTTAAACAAGAAAAAAAAATATTTCCAATGCATTATAGATTTTAAAGAGAAAGCTGAATATGCATGAGCTGAAAACTATGCAGAAGCCTGGGCAAGTGGAGCCAAGATAGTCACATCTCAGTTTAGCCTTATTCCAGGTCAGCAGGATAGGGCAGAACAGCTGCTCTAGTAGGCATATGATCCCTGAAGTCAGGCAAATGCGTGATTATTTAATGTTATTGTTATATCTCCGAGAGCTGAGGCCCCAGGTCCCTTTTGGGTTGCCAGAGGAGCTATGGAACAAAACTTGACAGTACCACAGATTATAGTGACCACAAGGAGAACTATCCAGCCTGTTAAGTATTCGACCACTCTTTGTGGGCCAATTCATACACAACAGGCTTGTGGCCAAAGCTCAGTGGTGCCAATGGAAGCTTCCCTGCCTTGCCCAAATAGCAACTTGGAGGGAGGGCTATTTTTTGGGGGGGGTATGGTGCAGGAGAAAAGAGTTAAACCCACCTCCCCATGTGGTACAATCCTAATCCTGCCTGGGGCCACAATAGTTGCTATTGACACTTCTGCAAACAAGAAAAATGCAACTTCAAAGTTGTATTTACATGTTAAACATGTGAAGGTGCTTTCTGTAAGTCAGAGCAGAGCAGAGCAGAGCAGAGCAGAGCAGAGCAGAGCAGAGATTCAGGCATGTAGCAGGACCTTGGAGAGCTCCAAGTAGAACCAAAGCCAAATCTAGGCCTGGAGAGGAGCATACTATAAAGGCAATAACCATTGGTTGCTAGAGATGTCTTGTAAAGACAGATCTTTGGCCCAGCCTTTCCATGACTGGACCCTGTTTTATATGTTTGAATCCCCTGAATCCCTGTTTTATTTGGTTTTATATACTTTTATATGTTTTTATGCTATTGTTTCATCGGCTTTATGTTGCAGTTTTGTTTTGATGGTATTGTTTGTTTTGTATTGTATACAAATAAAGAGTTCAAAAAAATATTAAGCAACTTATAAATGCTTTAAAATAAATTAAACTGGCTACAGTAAAAAAACAAAAAACAAAACAAAAAAACCACCCAAAGAGGCCTACCGGTGACACATTGAACACTTTGCTCTCAATGCTGAGAACTAGGGAGTTGTGCCAAGGGCTTCTTGAGGCGGAGAGGGTTTTGAGAGGTGGCACCATCCATAGAAGGAAGTGCCAAGCCTATGGGGCAAGAATGCAGAAAGGACAGAGCAGGCAACCTTTTGAATGCCCAGGATGGTGGAGCTAGAGAAGCAAAAATATCATAAAAAGATCATAAAAAGATCAGAAAGGCCTACAGGGCAAAGCCATGGGAGGGGGTTGAAGGTAAAGTGAAGGCAGGAGTGCCAACTTGGCCCTGTGACCATGGGTGCATGGCCCTGGTACCAAAATTTGTGGGTGCCCAGCCCCTTCATGGGGAGTTTTGTGAGAGCTCGGGCACCCAGGGAGTTGGCACCTATGAGAGAAGAAGCTTGCACTGCATACAGGAAGAGGGCTGCTGAAAGAAGGGTTGCTGCTGGACTCACCTTTGGGCTGCCCTCCCATGGCTGCCATCACCGACCTTTCATGTGGGGAAACCTGTCCCAAGAAAGGACACCTCTGCAGACTTCCTGGACTCAGGAAGGAAGGAGGGAGGGAAATGAAGGGCATGAGGACTGATGGATGGCGCATGAAGTCCTTGCAGGTTCATTTATTGTCAGCCTGTGGGAAAAGCAGGGTATAAAAGCCTAGAACAGAAAGAAATCTTAGCACAGAATCCTAGGCAGAGTTGGTCATCTAGTCCAACCCCCTGCAATGCAGGACCCTCAACTATAGCATCCATTCCCTGGTGGTCTAGTGGTTAGGATTCCGCACTCTCACTGCTGCGGCTCGAGTTTGATTCTCGGTCAGGGGAAAGAAAGAAAAACTATAACATCCATGACAGACAGACAGATGGCCCATCCAACCTCTGCTAGAAAACCTCCAGGCAAGGAAAGTCCCCAACCTCCCAGCAGATGCATAAGAGGAGCAGTTTATGAGGGGGAACTTCCGTAGCCTAGCCCCAACCCAGCCCCTGAGAAAGCGACCCAAACTTGGGCTGCTTTCCTAGGCGCTTCAAGACAAGACCCATAGCCACTGGCAGCCATTTGCGCTGAGGGCGGCTCTCCTCCGAGGGCCTAGCTAGCCCCTCGGCTCCCCGCCATGCCCTCGCTCCGTCCGCACACGCCCCTCTAGGTGGCCCCGAGCTGCCATTCTGAGGAGAAGTTGCACCTGTGGCTGCCGCCGCCTGTCCCACGCCTGCTTTGGCGCGCGAGGCTCCACCCGGCTCGCGCCTGAATGCGCGCCCAGCATTGGCGCTGTCGCCAGCCGCCGCCGCCGCCGCCGCCTCAGTGGAGGCAGCAGTAAGCGGAGAAGGGCGGGAAGGCGGCTGCTGCTGCTGGTGGTTCCTACCGAGGTGGCCTCAGCTTGGGCTTGGCCCGAGGTGCCCGGCCACAAGGGCTCTCTGGGGGTGCCTGCGTGGCATGGACGGCGCCCAGAGGAGCCGAGCAGAGTCTCCTCGCGGGAGAAGGCGGCGGCGGCGCCCGTCCGAGCTCGGCGCCCGCAGTTCGCCGGTGCCCTGAGTGCCAAGTCCCAGCCGCGGCGCTCCCTCCCTGGGCTAGGCGTGTGGGGAGGGGGGGAGAGGACCGGGCGACGCGGGGTTGGGGTGTTGGGGGGGCAGTTCTCCTCAGCTGCCTCTCTCTCGCTCTCCTCAAGAGCTTCGCCTCAGCCTCCTGAGCTGGGCGGGAGGGGTGGGCGGGGGGAGCGTCGGAGGGGAGAGAGAGAGAGAGAGGCAGGCGAGGGGACTGTCGCCTCCGCCTCTTCCTCGGCGGCTCTCGGGCAGCCGGAACCGCACGCGGTCGCGGCGGCAGCTGCTGCTGCTGCTGCTGCGGCGGGAAGGGAGCCCGGAGCGGAGGGATGTGGGGCTTGGGACGAGGCAGGATCTTCGGCGTCTTCTCCGCTCCGGTCCTGGTGGCCGTGGTCTGCTGCGCCCAGAGGTAGGAGCGGCTCCTGGCGGGGAGGGGAGGGGAGGGAGGGGACGCCGCGAGGGGGGGGGGAGAGGGCTGCGGCTCGACCAGCCACCCGAACTGACCAGAGCTTCTTTTTCTGCCCCCCTTGCCGACCTCTCTCTCCTCCTTCGCCTTTCTTTCCCTCGTCCATCCTTGTCGCCGATTTATATCTCTTCTCCTTTATCGCTTCACTTTTCCTCACCCCTTTTTTTAAAAAACAAAAACCCTCACATCTTTTCGGACTTTTCTTATCCCTCTCACCCTTTTCAATCCCCCCCCTTCAAACATCTCCTCAAACTCCTCCTTTCCCCACAGTGTGAGCGATCATGGGAACATGTCCTTCGTGAAAGAAACGGTGGATAAATTGCTGAAAGGCTACGACATTCGCCTCAGACCGGATTTTGGAGGTGAGACTCTGGTTTGGTGTCTCTGTTCTTGTCTGTCTCGGATTCTGTGCGGGGGTTTTTTTTTTCCCTTGGTTGGTGGGGGGGATATTTTTGAGAGAGGAGGAAAAAGAAACATGTTTCTACCAAGTGTGGGGCCAAGTGACACCGTCTCCTGTTCTCCATTAGGCCCCCCAGTGAACGTCGGGATGAACATAGACATTGCCAGCATCGACATGGTGTCAGAAGTCAACATGGTGAGTAGGTCTCTGGTGACTTCGGCATGGACATGGCTGGCAACTTACTGTGTTGGGTGTAAGGCTTTTTCAATGGTCCTGAATCTCAGTTTTGGTGATCACGCTCAGAGGCAGAGGAATCATGGAATTGTAGAGTTGGAAGGGACCCCAGGGTCACCTATTCTAGTCTGCGTCCCCCTCCAGGAAGCTGGAGTGTGCTTAGGAGGGGCAGTAGGTGGAAGGGTGTTGAATAAGAGGCCCTTTCAGCCAGAGAGCACCTGGGCTGAAAGTTTCCACAAGTGCCAGAAACAAGCAGTTGCTAATCTTCAGCATTTTCTGTCGGTGACCCTGGCCCCTGTTATAACTATAGCCTACACTGAGCCTTCCCATAATGGTTTGTGAGGCTACTCTTTGCTGCTTGGCAAGGACCGCTTGTTGATTTGAGAAGTTGTAATGCAGCAAAAGCCGGTCTAATGGCTGGCTTGGGTGTGTCATATGCAGTTAGTACTTGCATGTGGGGGTGTTCAGTTGATGGCAGCAGAGTAGACTGCATGCTGAAGGGGATAAAGCAGGATTTCAGAGTGCTGTCTCAGGTGCTGAAAGGGAACTTCTGTTGCCCAGATGCATCTGTTGTTCCTGCTGCTTGCTGGGATTGCAGATGTCACCCTAATCAGAGTTTTAAAACTGCACTGCTTGTATTGTGTGTGAAGGAGGCATTGCACTGTCTAAATCATGACCTGGTTCCACTTAAAAAACCCATGCTGCTTGTCACCGCTGTAGAGCATGTAACATTTCAAATAATAAGTGCAAATAACATTGAACCAAGTAACAAATGTGTGGCTTTGCCATGCGGCAAACGTTTTTGGCACATGAGAACTTACGCTGCATCCTATTCCCACTTTCCTAGGAGTAAACCTCAATGACGTTAATGGGGCTTACTTCCATGTGTACGTTTGCACTGTTAAATATCACAATAGAGCTGGGATCTCACTAATGACCTGGGTAGGGAAACTTTCCCCCCAATATTAAATAGGATATATGTACAAGCACTTTATCGTATTTTACACTCCTAAATATACCTTGTTGAAATGCTTCATTTACAAAAAGATATCTAGAAGACTTATTGTAAAAACTATGGCATAAATATCAAACCTATCTAAAAGTCTCAAGTTGGGTATTAATATATTATACTAATGGGGGTTTTGCTTTTATTTATACAGATAGTAGAAATAGTAATACTATCTGTATAAATAGTAATAATATCTTTAGTAATAAACATGTTGGTTGCTATGCTATTTTAAAATAAATAAAAGACAATGTATCGACAATGTTTTAAAGAATAAACAGAATAGAGGAAATATTAGAGAGAAACAATTTTAAGATGCTTCCTAATCCTCTACAAAACTGGATAATGTTGTTTTCTAAAATCCCATTTGTTGTGCTTCATTGTATGTTTAGAATGCGTTGTATAGATTGAGTTTATTTGACCCAATAGATTACTGTATTCTTAATACAATTATGAACAGAATACTGTAAAATACTTTTTGTGTTTGGTTGTTTGGAAAATCTTAAAAGGTGTGGCTTCTACAGAAGAAACAGCTTGATTAAAATATGTTGACATATTAGAAGTTAAAAAAATCACAGTTATTTACTATTGAACCCAATACCTTTACAGTCGCTAAATGATTTTGATTGTCAGATTTATTAAGTTTGGAAGTTATTTGTGTTTCTATAGTTCTTTGGTGATTCATGATGGTCTGAAATAATACAAGAGGCAGGTGATTCTGTTTCCTGTTCTCAGATGGGACACTGGTTCTTAACACAATATTGAACACATTACTTATCTGCCCTGGAAAATATCAAATGTGGTTTTTCCTTTTTTCCTCTTATGCTGTTTTCTATTTAGTACTCCAATCCTAACCAAATTTTCTGGGGAATAAGATTCCTTTTGGATGTGATAGAGAAGTGCAGTGAACAGGAAACACAAATTAAATGTACTTCCTGTCTTTCTGTATATTATCAAATTAGAAACAGCTTCGCATTCCAATGGGTACTTTCCAGTATTAATCATGCTTAGATAAGACCTATTGAAATTATCTACTGTGAGTATGACTTATTTGGAGTACCACCCATTGATTTTAATGGGCCTTGTTTCTAAGTACAGTGGTACCTCGGGTTACAGACGCTTCAGGTTACAGACGCTTCAGGTTACAGATTCCGCTAACCCAGAAATAGTACCTCGGGTTAAGAACTTTGCTTCAGGATGAGAACAGAAATTGTGCAGTGGCGGCGCAGTGGCAGTGGGAGGCCCCATTAGCTAAAGTGGTACCTCAGGTTAAGAACAGTTTCAGGTTAAGAATGGACCTCCAGAACGAATTAAGTTCTTAACCCAAGGTACCACTGTACTTCTGTGTAGGACTGTATCCTAATGCTTTCACAGCTTAACCTGTTATCTACACTTCTTTTTGAGTAGGTGTTTACTGTTTTTCAACTTCAGGAAACGCTGGTGGATATTTTCAGAGTTTTTTTCTTCAAAGGGTGTTAGCGAAAAATAGCTGAGGAAGCTGCAAATGTAATTAGAAGGAAACAGAACACACGAGTCATTGTTTTGTGATACAATGCAAACTTAAAACACGTGTTCTGTACCCTCAGTTACTGTCAACTCAGGGCAGAGAGCTGGCTGTTATCTCAGCAGACACGTGGTCCCAACTCTGTGTTTTGAGATAATGAGGATTCTGGAGGAAGAACATCCAGAAGGTTAGCCAGGTTTGTCTTATGGCACCTTGAAGACTAACCATTTTATGATGGCATAAACTTTTGTGGACTACAGTACATTATCTGGAGTTACAGTATGTTATCGAGAGTTGCAGATACAGGTATACATAGTGGCGAGGGTGATGATTGTAAACAGTGAGGTCAGAAGGAAATTAAACTCAGGAAAGTTCTGCAGTCCATTTCCTTAATTCTTAAGGTTTTATGGTGCCACAAGTCTCTTTGTTGTTTCTGGAGCAAGAAGCCACTTGGAGCAACACCTTCCTAAGTACACCAATTCATAGCTGCAGATGTCTTGTCCAAAGTCCTCCCCCCACTCTCACAACTGGGGAAATAATGGGAAGCTGTTAGGGCCAGGGTGATATTTTCAGGGAAGACACTAGCTGCTCCTGCTAAATTCATAAGCAGGATGTGATGAAAACATATATTGTATATCCTCAGCATCTACTCCAATAAAAGTAGTCAGGACTAGAGATTTTTTCAGGCTGGCAAATTGGAATAGTCATAAGTTGAATTGGCCTTAAGTTGCCTAAACTCTGCTGCTGCAACTAGTTATAATAAAATGTCTATACTGCCTTCCCTGCCTCCAGTATTTGCAGAGAGTGCATGGAAGAAAAGACCTCATTGCTCAATTATGGCCCTTCCCCATAGTAATTGGTAAACAACTCTGGAATCTACTGCTGTTTTATATAGTCTGCCGCAAAGTGCCTATAATTGGAAGAATATATTTAGTTTTAAATCTGTACCTTCGTATGCCCAGTACTTAATCACATTTATTCCTCAGTGGGTCCTGAAATATTGCAGGGTTCTGATTTATTAGGCCTCGTCACATGATGAATGGGATGTTTAAAATAAACAGCTTAAGTAATGAATACAAGCATGACAGGGACAGAACATATATTCCATCTAGTCTGGTACCCAGTTAATTGATTATCCTAAGAATCCCTTGACAGCTACAGATGTAGGTTGAAACGTCTCGCGCAAATGGCTATCTACTTCATGTTATATGTCCTGATTCTTGAGACACAGATTTGAGCTCAGGGACTGACTTCATAGCAGGGCTTATGGTAATGTCCCCAAAGAAGCAATTGGTGGCATTTAATTTCTGCGGTTGTGCACTCTGTTCTACATACATACAAGTGAGGTTAGTAATTTGTTAAGAAAATAGGAAAATGCCAGTCATGGTTGAGAGGTGGTTCTGCTGTTGCTGGGTGAGAAGTGGATCTGAGCAATGCAATACAGGGTGTTGGGGTCTTCAAACCCATTCTGCTGTTAAAACCACCATATTAGGTTGTGGAAAGGGGGTACAGTGAGAGTTCCCCAGCCTATGTCCTGTTAAAGGTGTTGGGGCCCATGGCTTCATAGAGAGAGAATTAAACCATGTGAAAATCTTAATTCACAGCTAGACGGTGCAAAGAGGGGAGGCAGAAACTGACTTTTATGATAGATGGGATGAATGCTAGGGGTCATTGCAAGGACCCCTAGCAATGAGATGCACAGTACTGTACATCCTTGTGGTATTCCTGTTACCATTTTCGTTCCAACCACAATTGTGCTCCCTTCGCAAGTGTAGTACTTCTCTACACTGGAGTAAATGGTAACTAGGGGTGAAATCCAACAGTGCAATAAGTTTCAGCTGTGCAATGGAACTTCCCTGCACTCTCCTCTACCTGTGTGCCCCCTGTGCCCCCTATAAAATGGGTTGGGGAAACTTCCAGAATAGATTTAGGGGAGGCACAGGGAGGGGAAGTTCCACTGCACAGCTGAAACGCTGTGTGCTAGCGGAACTACTTTCCCATTTGCTTATATGGGAGAAAAATAAACAATACAGATGGTAGCCCATTTCCTTTGTGGCATGGAACTTGATGGAAACTACTGGGAAACAGATCTGCTCCTTTCTGCCTCTTTGTATAATGCATAAGCCACTTGCATTTATTTAAGTGTGTGATGAAACTCTGGGAGCTGTCCTTTTCTATGTCAGGGGTTCCCAAACTTTGGTTGCTGGACCACCAATGGTCTACAAGCTTCATTCCACTGGTCTGCAGCATATCTGTGTATTTGTGGTTGAAGACGGGAGACAACACGGCCATTGCATTAAATATTCATATAGTGGTTTTTTTTGTAATTTTATTGCTTCTTTCATTTCTTATATTTTATTCTATTGCAATTCGAATTCTATGGAATTCAAATTGCGCTGCAATAAAGTACACTGTATATGAAATAAAACAAGCAATTAAAATCATACAGCATCTAGCACAACACATTACAAATGCTACCACAGGCAGAAAAACCATTAAGAAGTCCAACAAGACGATCAGCAATTTTCAGGTGATCTGTGGCAGGAAAAGTTTTTGAACCACCGTTCTGTGGTATCTCTGGCAAATAAAATTTATTAATTACAGGCAATCTGATTTTACCACAAACCTCGTTAAAATGTGCACCACTAATATTTACTGTGGCTTGTATTTGATGAAATCATGGTCATGTTGGACCCTTTGAAATCATTCGTCTTAAACATGGCTAACTTAAATTTGTTGGTTTTAATGTGTCTAGATGAAGCTGTTTTCATAACTAAAGTGTGTTTCATCATCCTGTTGGGACTCTCTGCTTGTCAGACTATATTTTCATACAATTAAGCTTCAGGATACGCCAGAATGTAAAGATTAGTGCTTGATTTAAAACAACATCTTTTTTTTACGTAACATAATTCTGAAATGAATAATATAAGCGGTAGATCAACTATCATATTGGTTGTCCACATTAGAATTATTAATCAGATGCATGTAATATCAAGATGATACTGTGATTTTTAAAATTTTAACCTCAGTAATTATTAAAGCATTTCAGGCACACTCTTTAAACCTGGTAGTGGTAATGATACTAATTTATTTGATTTAAACCTAGACATTGGAATCAGCTTTTTGCATAATTGGTCTATTAAAACCTGAACTCTACCTTAAACATAGAGGATTAAAATTCAGCGAATGTATTCAAATAAATCAAATTACTAGAACTGTTTTTACCATAGTACCTTAAAGGCAGCACACAATTTGACTGTCAATTATATTATAGGCTTTGTTACAAGTATTGTAGCACAGCATATATAATCAAATCCAATTCTTAGCATATATATATATCCCAGACTGTTATAAAGCTGCAAATGTAAACTTGAATTAAGTAAAATGCTAGCTTATGGAGTTCTATATGCTCAACAGGATTTTCATTTTAGAAATTTGCCTCCTTATGTTGAAATGGATAAAGATAGGACATTTTCTCTAAGGAATTGTCTGCTACTAGATATGATTTATGGAGTAAGAAAAGAGTGTTTTGAGTGGGCCTGTACTAAATGTCTTCAATTGAGGTTTCTTGTCCCCAAAAAGATGTCCAGAGTTATATTGAACTTCTGCTAGGGATCAAAAGGTAGCTTTAAATAGCCGCTCTGCCCTTCCAAGCTCCTCTACAACATCTCTCAAGTTTCTATACATCCTAGCATAGCTGCCAAGTTATCCCTTTTTTACAGGGATTTTCCCTTATGCTGAATAGGCTTCCTCGCGAGAAAAGGGAAAACTTGGCAGCTATGCATCCTAGTAATACTCCAACTACTGTATTTGTTGTTGTTGTTTAGTCATTTAGTCGTGTCCCACTCTTTGTGACCCCATGGATCAGAGCACACCAGACACTCCTGTCTTCCACTGTCTAATGTGCCATCGAATCTAATGCACACCCCAATTTTCAGAACCTTGAAACCCCCAAAAGTATTTGCTGGTGAATGTAAATGCGCCACCAAGTCTAATGTGTTCCTTAATTTTCGCAATGTAATTTGGCCAAAAAAAAGGGGTGAGCATTAGATTCAAGTAAATATGGTCTATGACAATCAGCTGACCGTTAGGAGGTCCAGCAGACTTGGTAAAGCTTTTGTTACATATCTAGCTCCATCATCAAGAAAGAACAGAGTAGCACCTTATTACTTGTGGTTCCATGCCCTGTTTTAACCTCCCCACTGAACCAAAATGATGTTCAGAGATTAGGCTGTGTTTTTTGGGTGTCTCCTTCCTCTTTTCAGATTTGAGGCATTAAAGGATGGCATTGAGCATGCTAATAACGTATCTGTTTCTGAGTAAATGCAGTCTGATTCGTACATTCAGTAACCAATGTAAAATTGAACGTAATTAGGGTTTGCAAAAGTAAGGTTGATTTGCAGTTGAGAATCAATTCTTAGTAGCTGGCTTAATTTGTCTTAGAATGTCTGTTCAGCTTGCTTAGAATCCTTTGGAGACTGCACTTAGTCTAGAAGATGAATGTGTTTCCTGATCTATACCAGAGCAAGCATATAGGACACACATTTTATACAAGCATCTCTCAGCACACTAAAATGCATTAATAAGGTTATGCTACTAATCTAGGCAATGGTGAAAATTTAAGATAATTTATATGGAAGTTTATCTTCAGCAAAAGAGTCTTAATTTGGTGGGAGGGGAGGCACTATGGGTTTTCCAACATTTGCTAGCTTCTCCCAGGTCAGGTTGACTTGTTGCAAAGCCTGACACTGAAGACTCAGGGGAGCTGTTCACAGCTATCTGAGTACATTTTTGCTGTAAAGTTAGTGAAGATGGTGAGGTTAAGTGTGCTTTGCTGCAGAAACAAAATTTGGCAAATCTAGATCAACCAGACTGTTTGAAACTGGTGTAGCTATGTGTTTCTGAGAAACATATATGAGGAGCTTGCTTATGCACCCCCCATACTGTGCTACAGCACTGGCTTTGCTTGTATTAAAAACAGAAAGAGTGAAGTAGCATGAGCTGTGACCCATGTTATTTATATATTTGTTTTCAGAATTTATATATACTGCCCTTCACCTAGAAGTCACAGAGCAAGCCACAACATAATAAAATCCACTTCTTTAAAATGAAACATGCAGGTCCCACTATACGAAACTAATTCGTTCCTGAAAAATAGTTCATAAGGCAACTGTTTGTAGAGTGACCTGAACATTTCCATTATTTAAGGGGGAAATTCCATTGAGTTTCTGACCCAGAACAGTTTTGCCCCCAAAATAAAAACAAACAAACTAAAAAGCATAGATTGGTGAAGGATGGCAGATCAGATGACAAGCAAACTTCTATGTCTCTCCATGTTGATTTAACTTGTTTCCAAGTTCAGACATGTAATATGAATATTCTCCTTACAAAGGAACAGCCAGATTGACTTCCTCTTCATTAGAATCACAAAATTGTAGACTTGGAAGGGTCCCAGAGGGTCTTCTAGTCCAACCTCCTGCAATGCAGGAATCTCAAGTAGGTTATACATGATGGATGGCCATCCAACCTCTGCTTAAAAACCTCCAAGGAAGGACAGTCTATAGCCTCTCATGAGAGTCTGTTCTACTGTCAGACATCTCTTACTGTCAGAAAGTTCTTCCTGGTGTTTAGATGGAAATTCCTTTCTTGAATCCATTGCTTTGTGTCCTAGCTTCTGGAGCAGGAGAAAACAAGCATTTGGCAGGCCACAGATTGCCCATGTCTGAGTTAAGGAATGCCTTCATTTTGTTACATGGGTCATGGTGTGAATTCACCTCTCTGCCATTTGGCTAGAACCTTAAGAAAAAATGTATCCACCTTCATTTCCCCCCAAACACTTCAAGGTGCCCATGAATTATTGCCCCAGCCTGAACGCAGCTCATTTCCTAATTACGGAGAGGGTGAGAAAGAGAATATCCAAGGATTAAAGTAAGAAAAGAAAATGTAGGGTTATTTCTAGCTCTCACATCCTTTCCAAATGTTTCAGCTTTAAGGCATCTCCAAAACATGTGAACTAAATTGGCAGAAAGTTCCTAGGCACACACAGGCATCATTATCACTAAGTCCAAAATGGTACAATTTGACAGAGCACCAGTGTATTCTTAACAGAGTGTTTGTGTTCCAGAGCTGCACATGTAAGGTAGTTAAATTAATAGGGGGAAAATAGGGTGGGTTTTTTTGGGAATTTGAATACTTTAAATCTAAATTCCACCTTCCAGTTTATTTATTTACTTTATATATAAGAGTTCGCCAGAAGCAGCTTTGTCATGCTGGCCACATGACCCGGAAGCTGTCTGCGGACAAATGCCGGCTCCCTCGGCCTATAGAGCGAGATGAACGCCGCAACCCCAAAGTCAGACACGACTGGACCTGATGGTCAGGGGCCCCTTTACCTTTATAAGAGTAATTATGAACAGCAAATTGAAGAAAAAATTATCAAGATGGTGTACAGTAAAAGAGAAGTTCCAAGTTTACCAAGCCCTGGGTGTGTAATTCCAATTCCAAATGCTGTAACACTCATAATGTAATCACTTTGGTTCCGATACTGTACATTTTCCCATACAGTTGTATGTTTCCTACCCTGTTTTATTTGGAATGTTAGAAACAGATTTAACCAAAGAAGTTAAACATGGTCTTAATAGAGAAAAGTTCATGTTTGTGAAGTATGTGGTTGGCTTCAAAAGGGATGGGTGAGAAAATTGCCAGATCCACTACTCATAGGATCATAGAATTGTAGAGTTGGAAGGGATTCATGAGGATCATCTAGTCCAACCCCCTGCAGTGCAGGAATAGGCAGCTGAGCCATATGGGGATCAAACCTGCAACCTTGGCATTATCAGCACCACACTCTAACCAGCTGATCTATCATTCCTCTGAAGCATGGAAAGGGGAAGGCAAGCATGGTCCCATTACATACTGTACTTCTCTGTGTATAAGACAATTTTTTTTTACCTTAAAACAATGCTTAAAAATTGGTCATCTTATATATGGGTAGTGCAGAGCGTGGACGGTGGAAATGATTTCTGTCTTGAGTAGTAGATTGTCACTAGCATTATTGCAGGTGATAGGCTGCAGCCTGTGGCAATGTCTGCTTGCGATTGGGCACTGCTATGGCAATGTCTGCTTGTGATCAGTCGCTGCTGTGAGAATGTTCGCTTGCGATTGGGCGTTGCTGCGGCAATGTGCGCTTGCGATTGGTCGCTGCTGCGAGAATGTCCGCTAGCGATTGGTCACTGCTGCAGCAATGGCTGCTGGTGATTGGGCTCTGCTGCAGCAATTGGGTGCATGATTGGGGGCTGCTGGTGTCGATCGGAAATAGGATAGGCTTCTGCGTTGCGTTCGATCGCAAGCGTTTGGAATTTGGGTGAGCTTTTTTTGGGCATTCCTCCCATTCTGGACAATCTCCCCCCATTTTCTTAATATTGAGTCCCCAAAATTAGAGGGCGTCTTATGGATGGAAAAGTATGGTAATGTTAGTTACATCATGTCCATAAAGCATCTTCACCAGCATTTATTGTCACCCTAAGCTAGTATATTCATAAATCAATAGATCACCAGGTATTATTGTTTTAATATTTTACTGCCAACAGTGTGCTAGATTTGGTACTGCATGTACATCATCATCTAATTGATATGTTAACACTCAACCTTGACAGCAACCGTAGCAATATTTTAGGAGTCTGTCTCCCTGTTGGTACAGCTGCTGAGATCTCTGCTCAAGCTCAGTGCCAGCTTAAATGTGTGATGGTGAGAAAATGTTATGCATTTCCCCTTTTAATTTTGTTGTTCCCGCAAAGGTTGATGCTGGATACTGATTCCAGAGGATAGTCTGCTAACAGTTTATATGTTTACTGATAGTTATGGATTCATTTAATTAAACGCCTACATTCCTGCATTTTCAGAAATAGTAAAGTCATTAAGGTTGAGCCAAATATAGAAGATCTAATAACATAGCTTAATAATTAGTATATTAGATATAGCATGGTGATACAACAAAGTTCAGAGTTAATCACATCACACTGATAGATTACCCTGAACATTGGAGGGAATTGGGAGCTACATATGGGAATTAATAGGAGGCTGGTTAGTTATTCCACTGGAACAAGCTTACATGTCACTTCTCCTTCTCTTATGGTTTTGTTGATTTTAACTGTGTTTTGCATCACTTATTACACAACACCACAGTAGCCTACACGAGAGGAGGAAAACAGAGTGCTTGATCTGAGTGTTTGAGTCTTGTAGCGTTTCTCCTTCAGTAGCCTACCAGAACATCTATGCATTTCTGTACATGAACAATTATTCCAGTGCTCTCATAAGAGAGCTCCACTTTGGGCCTTGGGGTTGTTGTAAATCCCACCAATGGTAGTTCAGCCTGCTTGAATATTTGGCGAATGGACTGGAGTGGTCGGTGCCAACCATTGCCCCTTTCCATCTCTGCCAAATCCACCTCTCCTTTCCAGTCCAATGCAAGGGGATTTTAGATTGCGCTGTAAATCTTTTAAATGTTGGTGCCCCTGGGTTACTACATTTTAAAATGTTGGCCCAGGGAACATGATAACAGCCACTCAAAGCAGCAATTTAAAACATTCTCCAAGGATAATGTTCCTTGTATGTTGAGCCTTAGCACCAAATTCCTTAGCACCAATTCTCACCTGCATGACTAAACTCTTTAACATATGTCAGGAGTTTCAGTCAGGTGGCAACAAAAGAATGGACTCTTGAAAGTGCATTCTTGCTCTTGAGATATTTGAGCATTACCTGAGCAGAGTTCTTTCAACAATTGAATGAGAGAGCAAAAGAGAACTCTGGATAACTTTGGATAACTCTGGATATGATCTCAGACACAATCCTCTGTGTAGAATGTACTCCTGTACATTACGTGCATTTGGGCATATATTTTTTACTAACTCTTTCAAGAATACCTAAGCTATATATCCATTCTGCATACAGATATAGCTTGTGATAATTTGAAGGGCACTACATTTTTGAAGGTGCTCTATGTTGACGCTTATGTCTGATTGTTGATTTTGGTGTTTCATTGTAGGGTATTGGTTTTTTGGTTTTTTTTTTTGGAGGAATCTTTTATCCTTTGAAAACGTAATGATACTAGGAACCACTTAATGCTGCAAATTCTGATTTAGTAAAGATGATTTCTTTTGCTGCAGCTTTTGTATAGGGTATATTTTATGTAGAATCATAAAATTGTAGAGTTAGAAGGGACTCTGTGGGTCATCTAGTCCAGCCCTCTGCAGTACAGGAATCTCAACTCGATCATACATGGTTATCCAAGCTATGCTTAAAAATCTCCAAGGATCTTCAAGGAAGGAGAGTCCACAGCCTCTCATAGGAATCAATTCCACTGCTGAACACCTATTACTGCCAGAAGGTTCTTCCTGATGTATTTCACATTCACTATTCAGTGCATACAGCAGCCAATCTTTGTTGCAAATGAGGGCTGTGTATAGAGAATGGCACATTATTAATTTGCTGCTCTGTGATCTGAACTATTACAGAAAATGATCAGATCTTCTAAGGGTGAAGGAACACTAACAAAGTATGCCATCTCTGTTTCACTGCCATGTAGTCTGGCTGTCAGCCTGCCTGTCATTTGCCAGAATTATGCAAAAAGGAAAAAGAGAGAGAGATGAGTTAGGTATCCATATAAGAAGAGACTGTACAGATGATTGGAAGTTGCTAGTTGCTTTTTCGCCTTGGGATGGGACGTGGGTGGTGCTGTGGTCTAAACCACTGAGCCTAAGGCTTGCCGATCAGAATATCGGCAGTTTGAATCCCTGCGACGGAGTGAGCTCCTGTTGCTCAGTCCCAGCTCCTGCCCACCTAGCAGTTTGAAAGCACGTCAAAGTGCAAGTAGATAAATAGGTACCACTCCAGCAGGAAGGTAAATGGTGTTTCCATGCACTGCTCTGGTTCTCCAGAAGCAGCTTAGTCATGCTGGCCACATGACCTGGAGGCTGTACGCCGGCTCCCTCGGCCAGTAAAGCAAGATGAGCGCCGCAATCCCAGAGTCATCCGCGACTAAACCTTATGGTCAGGGGTCCCTTTACCTTTACCTATCAGATGTGGCAGTGATCGCGGAAGACACTAGAATCAAACAGGATTTTCTGAAACTCATAGAATTTGCAACACCAGGCAGTTCCAATGTAATATTTAGAACAGAACTGGGGGGGGGGGTGTCCCTAAAATGGTTATTATCACTCAAAAAGTTACCACCTCCAAAAGGTTTTGCTAGCACTCTTGGTATTTGAATACCTCAGATAAACCCAAACTGTCTGTTCATCCGTATAAAGGTAGCACCACACAGTGTTTAAGCATGGGTAGGCATAAAGAGTTTTAAATCCCTAGCCACATTATGCAATAGATAAAAATAGACTTATCCATTAGGATATTAGAATCACTAGGCATCCAGACGTAAAAGATAATAATGTATTTCTAAAACTATCTGAGCTGTCTTTCTTTATCCTAAGAAGGTATGAAAAGACAAGGCATATAAAGGGTAAGTCCTTTAAAAGAGGCCCTGTGGATACAGAGTACACATGTTCCACGGGGCCTCTTTTAAAAGTACTCACCCTGTACTTGCATAGTTACCAATTCTTAGAAGTCCATTTCTTCCAAAGAGGCCTGGGAAGCAAGGAATCTCCATGGGGCCTGCGACTGTGGCAGCCAAAGAGAGCAAGAAATTACTTCACAGCAGGAAACTCTATCTCAGTCTGGATTCTGAATCTTCCAGGAAATAGGGGTGCCACCACTTGGCCAAAGGGAGTCCATTGGAACATGAACCAGTCAACGCTATAGTACAAGGCAGCAAGATTCAGGACCTTGTGAAAAGGGAATAGGAGAAGATTAAGGCATGAATGACACTGTGCAGCCCAACCTGTACAACTTCACTTTTATCCAGTAACAAGGCAGCTTTGTATTTAATTAGGGGGTGAGTAGTGGGTGGGATGGAACAAACTGAGAGGTAATATATGGCCGCAACTTGGAAAGACTTGGTTAGGGTCAAAGATGCAAAGGTCCTGTCCTGTGTGTGACAAAACACACCCATACTACTTTTCTGACTCCCCCAACTGTTGTACTTGACATTTTAAAATGGAAGACAGAATATTAAACAGGGCAGTAAACACTGGTTACACGGGGGAACAGGGTTTAGCTGCTATAGCCAGCATGTTCTATCATCCGTTTGAAATGCAGTTATTCAGGCAGGACAATTTTGTGTGTGCGTAGTTGTTTATTTATTTTAAATGAGTTCTGTTTGTAGCTACAAGTCATAGGAGCTGGAAATGTTATTTTTTTAAAAAAAAATATTCCCTTCAGTTCTGCTTTGTGAGCAACAGAGTTCTGTGATTACCATATTTTTCCATGTATAAGACTAGGCTTTTTTAAACCAAAAAATTAGGTTTAAAATTGGGGCTCGTCTTATACATGGGTAGTGCTGAAAAAATACAGTAATTTAAGAACCCAAGTCCTGCTTCGGTTTCCTGAGAAAACAGTTTTGCGGAATTTCCAAAATTAATAGATTAATAGATTTAAATTAATAGATTAATAGATTTAAATTAATAAATTAATAGATTTCTGCTTCATGAACCCAGTAATGTGGGACTTTTACTTCTCTGGTGCTATGAGAGGTTTTATATTAGGGTTACTTGTATCTGACTGCAAGGGGAAGAATCAAACAGCACCCTCCCTCCTTTGACGATCTCAGTTCTTGCCCTTTCTTGCCCAGGAGTCACTTAAGCTCATCCTGCAACATGGGCACGCCTCATATCAGCATCCTGTAAGCCAAATACCAGGCCCCATTGGCCCATCAACAGGATTTTAAAAATTATTCCTCCTTTCCAAACCTGGCTGTGGATACTAAGCCATCTATAAATGGACTAAATGTAAATGGACTAGATAAGGACTTCCGGTTTGCCACTAGCAATGGAGGGGGGCGGTGACACTTTGAGGAGCGTGCTGGATGCCGATTTTGGAGGTTTAAGGGGCATGCATGTGAGCAATGTGCTCCCCAAAGATTCCAGGGTGAACCTGGAGATCCAGAAGATCCATGGTGACTGAAGAGAGCCCCCCAGAGACCAAGTTGCTCCAGAATCCCTCATCGACTAAGCGGCAGGCTTCCCCCCCCCCCAAGAAAAGCCAAAATCAGAAAGAACCAATTCGAGAATATTGGAGAAAGAAGGGGGGGCAACTTTGGAGTTAAAAAAGGGAGTCCACTCCAGAATTGGTCTAAACAAGCTGCATGGGGGGGGGGGGAATGACTGAGGAAGACAAGGTAAAAAAATTAAGAGCCTGCTATGAAACCAAGTAATAGGGAGAGGTCTGAAAACGGAGACCAAACTGTATAAAGTGAAATCAGGATTTAAAGACCTCTGATCCCTGTAAAAGACTGAAAATTCCAGAGATAAGAAAAATAAACAGCAATAATTTATGGGAAAAAGAAAACTGGCGGTGTGTAACTATCTCTCCTCCTTCTCATTCCTTTCCCTCTTTCCATACTTCTCATTTAGCAGTGGATTAGAATCAGCACACCATGCATAACCACACACTGGAGAAATAACTTGTCCGTTGTAATCTGCATCTCATGTGCCTCATCACACGCTGAGCAAATATTCCTTTGAAGAGATGATGGTCCAAAAGAGAACAAGTGTCAGGGAAGTGCCTGTGTTACCTGCAATAGAAATATAAATTAGTTGAGATGGAGGGTCATCAGCAACTGAGGAACGAGGAGGAGCAGGGGAACAGGATGAAGAATTAAAAGTATTTAGCATTATGTAGTTGCTGGCGTCCATAGCATTCCTCCATCCTCGCTTTCTAGCTCCCTGCCTAGCTGCCTGTCTGCAACAGAAACTATGTCTACTGATGGGGCTTGCTCACACCATCCTTTCCCCAGAACCATGTGGAGACGTTACATGAAGAAGCCAAGAGTCGAGTCAACAGCATTCCCTGCAATGAGGCCAGTTAGCAACACTGCTGTTGAAGATGTCTAAAAACATTTAAAAACAAAAAATGAAGAGGGCAACAAATAGCAGCACTAGCACTCATGCAAATCATCTTAAAGTTAAGATGGTGAGGTGACCCATTATGCTTAAATCTCCAGCAGTGATGATAGTTTGTTTGGGTGAAGTGAGTTCTGCATAGTGAAGGACGATGATTTAACATTCTTGTATCCCAACTATGAAAAACAATGAGTAAACCTATGTTCACTCCAGCTGTGTATAGGATTGTCCCAGTCAGTTTCCAATATCATAGTTTGCAGAGGGCATAGGCCAAAAGTCAAAAATACTTCTTTTGCATAAAAATCAAAATTATACTCAGTAATTAGAAAGTGCATTGAAGTTTAATCAGCTGATCTTTACTTGGGGTGACCAAGCTCTGAGTCTTGGAATGGAATTTCCAGAAAACAGGCACCAGGTCCTTTGATGTTATTGTAAAGTGGCTCCTTCAAAATCCCCCCCCCCGGCATGTCTGCCCATGTAGCATTGTAAATTGCTTTTAAAATTACATAAAGGAGCTTATGCTTCAAAATAGAAATCAAGAGCTTGCATAAATAATGTTCTTATCCATTAACAAGAGATGTGTTCTTTATCTTTGCATTTAGAAAAGCTATAGTGCTTCATCTTGAAACTAGAAGACCCATTTGCAGTCACTCGATGATCTTGCCCTCCTATCTATCACAGGAGGAGAGAGCGTTTTTCTGTAGGGTGGATAGGTGCTGTCCTCCCCCCCCCCCCATTTTAGAATAAAAAAGGGAGATAAAATGCATTGATTCATGGGAAACTGAGAATCACACAGGAACAAGCTAGTTTTCCTTAGAAAGGAGAGAAACATAATAATGTCCCTTGTGGAAGAATGGTGGACCATTTCCAATGCTGTCTCCCCTCTTCTCTCCTTGAGCCTACACAAGGGCTTCCATGTCTTTGCTGTGGGATATGGGACTGTTTAGGGCATAAAAGCATTAATGGACAATTACTGCTTTAGGAACTCAAAAAATGATGTGGGTTGGACTGAAATGATGAGCAAAATGCTGCCTATGGAATGGGATTTACCTGCCTTTCTCTTTCCTGCTGCATCACACAACCCAACTTCCAAATATTCCAAGGCTTGAGGAACTTTGGGATATGATGTGGGGTATGGTTTGAGGGCGGTGACTGCAGGCATGGGGGAAGTTGGTGGAAATCACAGACTCCCCATTGCCTAAGTGCAGTGGCGCTCCAGGCACTGCTGGATTCACAGTCCCTATGTTAGGGGGAAGTATTGCCCATCACCAATGCAATAACATTTCATTAGCAGGGACTTGTCCGAGGACAGATGATGCTATTATATTTTTAAAGCTAAGTAAGCCTTGGTTTGGTCAGTGCCTGAATGTGAAAGTTCCTAGGCGCATAAGGCGCACCGTGGTCCGATGGAGATATACAGTGATTAATAAAACACAGGGAAAATTTTAATGGGGTGAAATAGGCCAGAACATTTTTTGATTACTGATGTAAAGTGGTTTGGCAAAGGCATTGGGTAAGTATACAGGATGCCCTCAACCAACCCACTTGCTGGTTGAACCTGGTGATGGGTCAGCGCTGATACCCCTTGGCATAGATAAAGTGTGACATTCCTGCCAGTGCCATCTCTTGGAAGGGGTGTCATGGCCCATTAGCTCCACATAGATCCCTCAACATCAGTGCTTCTCCCTGAACCCTTTAAATGAGGTACCTTTATGATAAAGGATACCACCCAATGCACTATCTGCCAAAGTCATGACATTTGCTATGAGGCACGTGAAAATCTGCAGATGGGAAAATTA
The DNA here is from genome assembly GCF_965207765.1 of Zootoca vivipara. Taxonomy (NCBI): domain Eukaryota; kingdom Metazoa; phylum Chordata; class Lepidosauria; order Squamata; family Lacertidae; genus Zootoca; species Zootoca vivipara. The sequence goes on along the minus strand of NC_142587.1, from coordinate 31,325,541 downwards.
GCATCCCAGGGGGAGGGGAATCCTCCCCTGGCCCCTGGAAAGCAGTGGTGAAGTTTTCCGCAGTCTTTTAGTTGTGTCCAACTCTTCGTGACCCCATGGACCCGAGCATGCCAGTCACTCCTGTCTTCCACTGCCTCCCGCAGTTTGGTCAGACTCATGTTGGTGGCTTCGAGAACACTGTCCAACCATCTCGTCCTCTGTCGTCCCCTTCTCCTTGTGCCCTCCATCATGAGGTGGCCAAAGTATTGAAGCCTCAGCTTCACAATCTGTCCTTCCAGTGAGCACTCAGGGCTGAATTCCTTAAGAATGGATAGGTTTGATCTTCTTGCCATCCATGGGATTCTCAAGAGTCTCCTCCAGCACCATAATTTAAAAGCATGAATTCTTCGGTAGTGGCACCCACCCTGTGGAATGCCCTCCCACTAGAGGTCAAAGAGAACAATTATCAGACCTTTAGAAGGCATCTCAAGGCAGCCCTGTTTAGGGAAGCTTTTAATGTTTGATGGATTTCTGTATTTTAGAATTTCTGTTTTTTTGGAAGCCGCCCAGAGTGGCTGGGGGAACCCGGCCAGATGGGCGGGGTATAAATAATAAATTATTATTATTATTATTATTATTATTATTATTATTATTATTATTATTATTCGGCGATCAGCCTTCTTTATGGTCCAGCTCTCAATGCCATACATCACTACTGGGGAAACCATAGCTTTAACTATACGGAGCTTTGTAGGCAATGTGATGTCTCTGCTTTTTAAGATGCTGTCTAGGTTTGTCATTACTTTTCTCCCAAGAAGCAGGCGTCTTTTAATTTTGTGACTGCTGTCACCATCTGCAGTGATCAAGGAGCCCAAGAAAGTAAAATCTCTCACCGCCTCCATTTCTTCCCCTTCTATTTGCCAGGAGGTGATGGGACCAGTGGCCATGATCTTGGTTTTTTGATGTTGAGCTTCAGACCATATTTTGTGCTCTCCTCTTTCACCCTCATTAAAAGGTTCTTCAATTCCTCCTCACTTTCTGCCATCAAGGTTGTGTCATCAGCATATACTACATTGCACTAAATCCCCACAGCAACTGGTCCTTATCTTGCAATTACTGGTAAATCCAGTAATGGCAATACTTCCAGATGTGGTGAGCTTCCAGAAGATGAAATGAAACAGGCTTCCTATGCATCCATATTATGCTGACAACTTTAGCAGTATGGCTGTGACAGCATTGGGGAGAAGGGAACAAAATGGGCTGGAGTAGAGGCAAGATTGAGTCTTAAGGAGAAAGAACTGGAGCCGAAGAGGTGTGCAGAGGAAAGGTATGGAGCAAACTATGGACTGGAACGCACCCATCTCCCAACACCAGTGCTTTTCTTTCTGGGGTTACTCAAGGATACGGAGTATCGGCAGCGTTTTTTCTAGAAGACAAGCACTGCCTAGTGGGACAACTGGGCAAAAGTAGATTGGAAAAGAGTGGTGGTGAGTGGATTAGGAGAAATGGGTATGAGGATTATGAGTGGAGATAGGTTGAGTATACCACATGGGAGAAACAGCAAGAGTTGGAGTTTTCCATCTCTCCCCTCTCTCCCAAAATTATGCCAAGTGCGAAATTTCTCTGGTCGATGACTAATAATACACAAAACATTGCTTAGTAATATATCTAATATGATTGCCCAGTAATGCATATTCATTGTCAGTTGTATAGTGCTAGATAGTAATATGTAGTAGAATGGAATTGCTTGCTGGAGGGAGGAAATCACATTTTTCCACTGACAAAATAATGCATTTTGATTTCTGAGATAATGTGATATTGTCGCATTAAAAGCATATTCTCAGGGAAAGATACCAGGATTCCCCGCTGCAACTAACGGTTGTTCATTTATCACCCAGCTACTACAATACACTCCCATTTTCTGAAAGGGGACAAAATTGATTCTGAAGCTAGCAATAGACTCGGATCATATTGTCCTTTTTGTCAGTTAAAATATTTTGTCTTATCTCACCTCAGTTTACTTACTCTTAAAGTTTGAAGTCACTTTAATAATGGGCTTATATATAGATGCCTGGCTTTGCTTTTTTGTTAACTGCAAAGGAAAAAATGCAGTTCAGGCTGGCTACTATTAATCTTAATTTGACCCTTGTTAGCTGAGCACATCTAGTAATAATTCAGATGCATAACTGCTTACTATTGCCTTCTTCACATTGCTGAAATGGACTTTTTAAGAGCTTAAGGAAGCACTTGGATATTTTATTTCAACTGAATTTGACAAATGCAATTATTTTTTTCTGTTGACAATCCATTCCATTTTTTTCTTCCTTTGCAGCATGATGCTGGAGAAACAATTTAGAGCCCTGTGTGCATTCCAAAGCATGCAGACCTTTTGTCTGACTAGGATTTCTCATTTTATTTAGCAGACTGGGCAGTTTCAGATGGAGAAATGAACAGAGAGGTCACTGTAGCTGGGAGAGCTGCTTGGGTCGTTCAATGGAGCTCCTGTGCTCATAAGAGATTACTAGTGTCTGGTGTGTGAGAGGGTATACGCTGAGTGTTGTGAAGCCTCCCATTACACATATGCCATGAATTGTAAAATGGGCTTATGCATATACATCGGCTACACACCTTCTACTTAAGAAAAGGTGTGTCCATATCATGCATATTGGACCAGTGTGTCAAGGAATTGTACGTGCATAGGCCAAATTAACATGTTATGCATATATTAAGTCAGAACACACAATTTCACTGCCCATTTACACATTCAGTATACATTGTTCGGCAAAAATGTAAATAGACCTTGGGCTTGTCAATACATTCATTTTAGTCATTGTCTGCAGAACAATGTGGTTAAAGAAACCTGTTTCTCCTTGCCAGATTTAAAAGTAGAAAATGGTTGATTCTTGTATGTTTTACCACCCCCTGAAATAAATTCAGACAAGACTCAAATTTAAGTTTGGTTTTTGGCAGAATTTAGGCCACAACTTTATTGGTTACAATCAAGTGAGTTGTTGCATAGGCTCTGGTTCGACTAGCTCCTTGCACCCTTGCAGGCAGTGCTGACCCTGGGCACCAACCATAGGTCAGCCTCGGGTGAACACCTGGGACAGACGGCAAGCAGGGGCGTCTGCTAGGCCTCCACCCAGATGTCCCCTAGACTCAGGCTCCGGGCCCTCACAGGGAAGACCAACCATGAGTCCTTGGATTCCTTTTAGAGGAATACCCAACACACAGGGATGGCTAGGCATCCTGCCACCCCTATCCACCTGAACCAGAGCCTATCCGCAACCTTACAAGTTGTGATGATTTGCTACGCAGCAGGCGAAACCCAAGTGGCACCAGCCAATCAGCCAAATGGGGAAAATTCCTGCCATGCCCCTGTCCCAACAACAGGCGACACACGATGGCATAGCAAGGTCAAGCGCAAGCCCTAAATATAGGGAGAGGTGGGCGGGTGTTCTGATGCACAGAACCCAAAAAAGGAAGCTCAGGGACACATGCATCAGCTTAAATAGAGGTCCCTCGATTGCGTTGACTGGCATCCCTCTTGCCCAATTGCTCCCCAGATCGAGGGACCACCAATAGGGTGTTGTGGCTATCCAAACGTTCCCACCCACAACACAGGGTCTGGTTGCCAGGTCCCACCGCAACACGTGCCCTCTTGTTAGGGAGGACCCAATTTGCCACAGGGACAGTTCTGTCTGATACATTCATTTCGAACTAATCTGATATTTGATAGAAATTGCATTTTAATGTAATGCACTGAGAAGAGTGTGTTTAAAATCCTTCCACTTTTGCTACATAACCTGTATTTAGTCATTCATCATATTGGACACTATACAGAACCCAGAGAAGTAGAACTCTCTGCCTATGAGCTTCTCATATATAGATATCATACTTTGTCAGCTGAGAAGGTTGTAAGCTTGTGTGTGTGTTTAGATTGCTGCATTTCCCTTTAGAGTACACAGAAGTGCATTTCAAAGAGGAACGTGGCAGATCACACATGTGTGCACTTCATAGTAGTACAGTATGCATGCAGTTTGTTCTTGGGTATCTGCAATGAAATACAAAGCATAGCATAAGAAGCCACCCTTGAAGATTTGTTGTAGTGTTCTTTGTCCACTGTTGCCACTGAACTGTGGGCATCCTCAGCAGACACATAGCACTGAGCTATCTCTTCCAGCGTAAGATAAATAGCGGAACCAAAAATAGAATATTATGATGAAGTATGTAGCTTGTGACAGACCACTTCTGAGGACTACACTTAATGCTCAGAGACATTATGGTTCCTGTACTGAGAATTTGCAAGATGGATGTTATCAATTAATATTACTGGTACATGCCAACTGAAAAATGGTTTATCTTTCAGAAAAGACAAATTGTTGGGATGATAAATAATTGGATGTGATGTTGATGAAGGCAATCAAAGTACAGAAGAGCTAGCCCAGCAAATAATGATAAAAATGTATAAAACGGTTTTTATCATGTATAATTACATTTTTGACCATGTTTTCACAAGGATTACATCTTTCATGTTCTTCTTTATTTAGTAATCCTTTTTGTTTAAAAAAAGAAATAAAAATGTTACTGCTGCTTGCAGTGTGAACTTTTTTTTTTAGTTTTGCTTTTATCTCCAAGATGCCATTTCAGTTCACACCTCCTTAATTCAGTCAATGTAGCCTTTAGTATTTTTGGAATTCATATGTGAGCATGTGTGCGCACAGCAGCCAGATGTGTAGGTTGTACAAGCATCAGGAATTGCTGTGAACAAAACTAAGGCAGTGAAGTACATTATTCAGATGTAAGATGCTTCTGCTAATGGAAACAGGGGCCGATTCCTACAGAAAATACGACATTTGTGGCTTTAAGGACGCGTGTCAATCATCACATTACAGTTCTGTGGCTACTATGGTTTTGTTTATGTGCATGTTATGTATCGCCTTGCATTTCCTAGCTCCTCACTTTGGCAACAGTCCTAGAACCTCCTATACCAGAACAACTGAATATATCCAACTCTATACGAAATATAAATACATCTCTAGGGAGGCTTAGAGCCTAATAGGGCTGCTTACCCGCATTAACACCTTACTGCCCAAGCCGAGCCTTATTTCGAACCTGTAAGGTTTAAATAGAACTTTGATTCATTGCTTCCCATCCTCTCCTTTTATATCACTATTAGATCCTCTCCAGATGCTGATGGAATTCCATTAGGCATTAGCCCCAGACAGCATGGTCGGTGGCCAGGGATGATGAGAGAGATAGCCCCAAACACCTGAAGGGCACCAGGATGGGGAAGGCTGCTCAATTATGTATGCTTTCCCTTTGTTGTACTGTATATGAATCCTTGTGATTTATCCCTGTGCAGATGTTTAAACTCTGAACAGGTGGGGGTGAGATTGGGATTGTCCCTGCTGTGGCCCTACCTCTAACCTAACAACAACAACAACAACAACAACAACAACAACAACAATTAAAAGCCTCCCTAAACAGGGCTGCCTTCAGATGTCTTCTAAAAGTCTGGTAGTTGTTTTTCTCTTTGACATCTGATGGAAGGGCGTTCCACAGGGCGGCTGCCACTACCGAGAAGGCCCTCTGCCTGGTTCCCTGTAACTTGGCTTCTCACAACGAGGGAACCGCCAGAAGGCCCTCGGTGCTGGGCCTCAGTGTTTGGGCAGAATGATGGGGGTGGAGATGCTCCTTCAGGTATACTGGACCGAGGCCATTTAGGGATTTAAAAGTCAGCACCAACACTTTGAATTGTGCTCAGAAACATACTGGGAGCCAATGTAGGTCTTTCAAGACCGGTGTTATGTGGTCTTGGTGGCCGCTCCCAGTCATATGTCTGAGATCCTGTTTGCAGAGGACCTTATATGCAAATATCGAAACCTGTGTAAGTTTTGTGCATGTGTCCTGAGCCCCCCACTTTATGGAATCAGAGAGCTGATGTCAGGATCATCCCATCATGGCTGGGGCGGATGGGAGTTGGAGTCAACAATATCTGCAAGGCAACACATTGCCTCTGACTTATACATACTGTACTGGGATGGATATGTGTTGGGTATATTTGAGTAACAGCTGGCACTCAAGCAGGTTGGTGTGGTAGAAATAGCAAGTGCTGTCCTCATCCTTCTCCCCATGTTCATTTGTCCACTGAGTAATTATAAACTTGTGAACAGGATTTATTGAATTAAGTTACAAACTCCTTAAGGGGTGTTGCGTGGGCAAAAGGATGTCAAAGACAATGCCAATTTCTGGGTTGTTGTTTTTTCCCCAGCATTAGCTTTTGGCAAACGTCAACTAAAATAACTCTCACTGATACACTACTTATTATTCTTGGAAAATGCGTTAAACATTTGGTTTGAGTAAATAAGGATTTTCAGAATTTGCTATGTTTGTAGAAGCAACAAGGACCAGCTACTTGCTCCACAGCCTATGGACTTTGCAATGTTGAGTGGTAAAAATAATAATCTGCATTTCTCAGTCATGAGGAGAAAGCACTGTACAATTGACTTCGGGTTATACTCTCCTTTGTTCACTGAGGCAACATTTTATATATAATGAGTATCCCTTGTACCTTACCTTCATTTATATTTTATCACTACTGTGTTCTTGAAACCTACCAAAAGCAAGCCAGTGCTCAGGTCTATTACATCCCCTATTATTTTTACTTCCACTAATTCTTCCTCTCAGCCTTTGGCTTCCATTCATTTCCCCCCCTGATTACGATATTAGCTTCAATTCCCCCTCCCCAATTAAAAAAATATTCTGCCCAAAGGAGTGTCTAGTCACTTGTTTTGACCACTGGTGCTTATATAAAGATTTCAAATGAATGGTAAGATTACATATTCTTCACCAAGTAGATGTTACTGCTCAGAGTCATTTCTTGTCATTCTCTCTTAACAGTTGCATGTGCTGAAGCTTGAGGATTAAATACTTTCTGATACAGATGGATTTGTAGCTTTATGTTTGCAACTTCAAAACCAGCAGATCAGTTTGACTTTATGGAAAGCAGATCTCCCAAGGTTCTTCTGTTCCTTTCCCCAAACTTTCTTGTCATTAAAATTTAAACAATTGTTAAAATGCCTAGAGAAATATGAAATTTTTTGACTCGGCACTGGGAGGCACGAAGCAAAGTTGTCAGCCACGAAAGTGAAGCCTGTTCCAGTTTTATTACCACAGTAGAATAATTTGATGTGCAGGGAAGCTCTTGGAGGAGAAAATGCTCCTTGAAGTATTATTTATTCATTAACAGATGTATTTTCAAGAAATATTTCAAGAAAAATTCTTTCCAAAGTGGTTTACAAAACACATCTCAAAGCATCGTAAATAAAATATAAATTAAAACTGTATTTAAAACAACTACTTTAAAATATCCCCGAAAAGCCAAGGTGATACAAATATAATATTCCAATATAACATAAATAAAAATGACCACAGCACCATTACTATGGAAAAGTGAACCACCAATCATTGCAGGCTGTAGCTGAAAAAACCCGAACCAGCCTGTAAGGCTCATTGGATTGAATATTACAGTTGAATGCTGACCCTAAGGTATTTAGCATAATAAAAATGCTCCCCACCGAAAAGCAGCACACTGAAAACCATTTAAATTTTTATTTATTAAATTTATATACCACCCTACACCCAAAGAGCTCAGGGTGATTCACAAGATATAAATACAGAAGCACAAATAAACAATTAAAACAAAAATGTAACAAAATAACTCCCCATCCCACAAACACATTTAGAATGTAAATCAGCCCAAGGCTTGGTGGAAGAAGAACGTTTTTTGCCTGGTGCCTAAAGATGTATAATAAAGGCGCCAGACGAACCTCCCTGGGGAGAGCATTCCACAAATGGGGAGCTGCTACAGAAAAGGCCTGTTCTCATGTTTTGCTACCCTCCGGACCTCTCATGTATTAGGCACATGAAGGAGGACCTCAGATGAGGATCTCAAAGTCTGGGTCAGTTTATTGGGGAGAGATTTTATATTGCCGAATTTTCAGTTTTAATGCAATAATAGGTGTTACAAGCCATAATTATATCTACAGGTGAGCTGCCACGTGTTTCATGAGTGACAGTTTTCTAACTACTATCAGTACAGGTGCACATATTGTATGTTACACAGGAATTCAACCCTGACTGTACCAAGGCATGCATTATTTTGTCAAGGTTGTTTTATGTCTCCTGGTAAGAGCACAGTCAGCATATAGGGCAGAAATAAATATCTGCCCGCAGCTGCCAACTGGGTCTCTAGAAATAAAACCAGGGGCAAGCCCCAGGCTGTGAGCAATTTCAAAAGATAGAATCATTTCACTGCTGTTGTTTTTTATTTTCACACACACACACACACACACACACAATCACTTGGGCACTGTTTAACCCTGGGGTGGGGAACCCCCCCCCCATGTTGCTAGACTCCTACTTCCATAATCCCTGATTGGAGTTGAAGTCTAACAATGTATGCAGGGCCACAGATTGTCCATCACTGGTTTAGAAAAATGTCTGCCCCCCAAAAGCTGTTATTTCACCCACTATCCTTGACCCATCTGCATTGACTTTACACATTGAAGGTGAGCTACTTCATACTTCTTGTCACTTGAGTCCAGTCACAGGAAAAATAATGGTGTCTACTGTACTGGAAAGTACGTCCTATGTTTTCCTCAACACACAGCTTCATCAGCTGGCTAAGGCTTCCCTCTTGAGGTGGGAGGTACCTTATTGTCAATACCAGAGCTCTTAACTGCCTCTGGTCTCCTCGGTGAACTTTGTTTAGACTTGGAGACTTATGGTAGGGGTATGGCGTTCAGTGGGTGGATTGGATTGTGTGGTGTTAGATGTGAAGCTGAGAAATGTTGAGATGCAAGCAACATGAGCCATGTGAGAGAAATGGGAGGTGGTCACTGTGCTTAACACAGATGCTTTCTCTTTCTGGCTTCTGTTTAGAGGTTCAAGAAGGCATAGTTTTCCATTCCACCCTTTTTTCACTGCATGTTTCCGTTCCACTACAGTTTGTCTTCCATCAAAAACTATGTTATTCATCTTGCTGTCCGCTGTGGCAAACTTTACGCAATTAAGTTGTGATTATGTTATTCCACCCCGTTCGTTTTAATACACAGGAATCACTATGCAAATAGGAGGAAATTCAATCAATTATGTATTGTTTGTGCGTAGAAAACAACAAAAACAGCAAATACCAGTCCTATCCACTAAACTGATTTCCATTCTGGACATGGGATGAAGAGCCAAACATTGGCTGTTTTCCCACCCGTTTCCATTTTCATCAGGATTCTCCAACATCCTACTTGTGCATCTGTGTCTGCCAGTGGACCAACTGTGTTAGCATCCAAAAGTACATTATAACATTGGTTAGAAGATGTTAAGGTAATGCGGCATTGTCCAATGTTCTCAGTTCTCGTGGATGAAATGTGCAGAGCTCTTTTGAAAAGATAAGGAAGTGAAATCACCTTTAAAGCAACTGCCAAGGATCCCATGCACGCCATGCCATGCTCAAACTCTTTGAAAATCAAGCCACATAGAATAATGATGCATTTTCTTGATGGTCAGTTCTGCAGCTTTATTTTCCAGGAGGGAGACAGATTAAGATTTCTTTAGACTTCTTCTCTGAAGCTTGCGGTAGAACTACAGTACAATACAGCCAGGTGCAAAGAAGCTGCAGCATGCAATTCCTACAGTTGACTTTGTTGCTTCTCCCACTAAGTAACTTTTACTATGCCTGCGGGAGAAGAGCTGGAAAATGCTCCAATAAACACTAACTGTGACAAAATATAGGCTTGTAAAATATGCAGCGACACGGATTTATCAGAAGAGGTGATTTAATACCACATATAATCTGCAGTGCAGTGCTGTATTTTAACAAAAGAGGAATAGTAGCCATTAGGATAACTTGGGTTATAGATAGGTAAGGCTCCACACCACACCACACCCCCTTTCTTTCTTCCGCTGGACACTTCTTTATAAATTGATGAAACACACATGGCTTCATAACCATTATAAATCTGGAATATGTGCCCCTGGGGTTGAAAGAGGAATTGAAGAGGGCATGATTCTTAAACCGGGATTGAAAGTCAATTATTGAACATTTTCAAAATTAGGTTACAAAATAGTAGGGGTTTTAAGAGGATTTTCATTGTTGCTTTCTATTGCCTCAAGGACACACATAAATAGTGCTCCTGCTTAAACTTTTTGTGTGTGTGTGGAAGAGAATTTACATATACAACCTTCAGCTGGAGTTCCATTCAAATGTCAGGAAAAAGCCATACCACTTGAATCTCCTGAAATTGTGAAGGACATCCTAATTACTACAAAGTGAAATGATTGGTTTGTAGTCCTTGATAGCTTTGAATCCAGCTGTGCATATGAGCATTTTGGGGATGAGAAAGGAGATTTGGTGCCATACAATGTCTCCTGACCGCCCCCCCATTCATTTTTTCTATGGTTGTTCGTAGTGAATATGTGTTCATTCTCTCTGCTGCTCCCCTTAAACCCTTTTTCTTTTACTGCATGATCACCACCAATCATGAAACATGTACAGAGGGGGATGGCAACATAATGCTATATAGCCACTCAGATCTGGCTACGTAACACATTCCCTGATAGCAAATGAAACAGTTTCCCCTCTCATTCAGGAAGGCAGAAACACATCTCTGCATTGCAAAGGCAGTGATAATGTTCCCTGTGTTGTTTTTTTTGTGCTGTGCTCTGGTGCTTTCATTGCCTTCCTTAAAGAAGAATGTGGCAAGGCAGGGAGCATCAATAAGTTGGCTTGGAAACGAGGACACATTTCCGAGCTTTTCTTGCACTACACTTCAAATCTGGGCAATTAAACTACTGTAGTGCATCATGGGAAGAAACAGAACATTCCCTAGGTGCTTTAGCAACACAGGTACATATTCCCTTCCACACACCCCCTCCGGCAGAATGGGTAAATCCATGAGCCTCTGTTTGAACTCCTGTCCTAGCACCTTCTGAAAAATGACTTCCCATTCTGTGCCTGAAATTTAAGTTCAAGACATTTTTTCAAATGTAATTAAAGTTCCAAGCATTCCACCACATTCCCCCCCCAGCCTAAATCTAGCAAATCTTTGCATGTATGCTTGCAAAATACATGATTTAACTGAATGACTGTAAAAATAAAATAATAAATGTCTTAAAGGTAAAGGTAAACTCTGGGGTTGCGGTGCTCATCTTGCTCTATAGGCCGAGGGAGCCAGCATTTGTCTGCAGATAGCTTCCGGGTCATGTGGCCAGCATGACTAAGCCGCTTCTGGTGAACCAGAGCAGCGCACGGAAACCTTCCCCCCCCCCCCAAACTAAGATTTTGCTACCTTCCAATATCTCTCTGATAAAGTAGAGGGCCGAGTCTGTTTTGGCAATGGCATTCGTAATTCACCACAGTGGAAATAATCTGCGAAATGGGAAAGGATTGCCATGCACTTCTGTAGAAACAGATTGGAAGCCACTTGGGTCTCAGAATGGGAGTCACCTGAGCCCAGTGACTCTCATGACAAATATATAGTGCTTTCCCCTTATTGTCAAGGAATCCTACTTTCACGATTATATCCTGTGTTAAATATAGAAGGGTTCTAAGCACAAGTAATACTTTTCATTGAAGCAAAATAAAAAAAATCCTTCAGTAGCACCTTAAAGACCAACTAAGTTTATATTTTGGTATGAGCTTTCGTGTGCATGCACACTTCTTCAGATACCAAGAAGCTTACAAATAGAATAATATCTCATTAGAATGGCATATGTGTCTATTTCCTAGTTTGCTCCCTTCTTTTCATCCAACTCGAAGAAGTCTGTACCAGCTTAACCTGAAAGCATATCCTAATCCTTTTATTGTTGGCTCTCTGTCTGCTTTTTCTTCATTTTGAAAATAAAATAAATGCTCATGCTTGATCACCAAGTGATTATATTTCTGTGGTTCGTGATCTGCGTTTCAGAGAAGACATTTTTGGCTTTTGGTTTTCAAGAGTTCTCAGATGTATGTTTGGGATATCCTCTTGTTGTTGCTGTAATGTTTTTCTGTTGCTAAGTGTTGCTCTGGTGCAGCTACAGTGTAGTTCTGCTTCAGGATATATATGACGAACAACAACATTATGGCATCATTTAAGGACAGAAAACAACATTAGCCCCTGTAGAATAAAGAAGGCCATTGAACAATTCAAAGGTCCCAGCATCTACTTTTTCATTATCTATGAAGCAGTGGGACAAATCCCTACAGTTCCATAGAAGTAGACTACACTAAATATAAATAAACAAATCATGAGGGACAGAGAGGAAATAAACCACAAGATTAACCAGTAGAAAAGAATTACCTGAAAATGTGGGTTTTCATATGCTTGTGGAATACATTAGGAAAAATGTAAATACATTTCTCCTCATCTGCTGAAAATATTACTGTCTCTGAATCTTTTAATATGACAACTCATTCTTCTTGAAAAAAAGATTCCATCTACTTGATGTGTGACATTTTTTCACCTCCAGAGTACAATAACTGCTCTCATGGAGATCCAATTAACAGTTTCAAAGAGCAAGGCTGCCATTAAGTTTCTAACTTTACATGAGCACAGTAATGATAGCTAAGGTAGTTCTACAGCACTCTTTATATACTTGGCTGAATAATTTGTATGTTTATGCTGACACACAATTAAATTTTAATAGGCTGGAGTAAAAGTTCATATTGAAAAGTCTCTAGTGTAAGTGAAGCAGTCTGCCGTTTACTTGTCTGCTTCCTCCCACCACCGGCTGTGTTTACTTTCAAGATTTTAATCTGATCGAAATGTCTTCTTCTTTTTCTTCTTTTTTTGCAAAGAATTAAACTTATTCTTTCACCTCAACTCTTACTTCAGGTCTCAAGCTTGATATTATTTCACCATTATAATAGATCAGGCATCCCCAAACTTCGGCCCTCCAGATGTTTTGGCCTACAACTCCCATGATCCCTAGCTAAGAGGACCAGTGGTCAGGGATTATGGGAATTGCAGTCCAAAACATCTGGAGGGCTGAAGTTTGGGGATGCCTGTAATAAATCATACTCAAAAGGAACAGAACTAGCTGAAGCACAAGGGTTTTTTTGTAAGTGCTTTGCATCTATTAACAACATAAAGTTGAAAAACAAGTGTGTGGATTTTTTGTTATTGAAATGCATCAATGTAATGGCTCTGAAGACCTCCCCACAAATTTTTAAACTGTCTTCTGCTCATGAAAGGACTCACCTCACTCTACAGCCGTATTTCCCAACCTTTTGCCTCCAGCTGTTTTCGGACTACAATTCCCATCATTCCTGACCACTGGTCTTTGCTAGCTAGGGATGATGGGAGTTGTAGTCCCAAAACATCTGGAGGCACAAGGTTGGGAAACACTGCTCTAGAGCACTGCCTGAGAATTGCTGCCTTACAAAGTTATCTGGAAAGATGCAGGGCATTATAAGTGTTGTCTGTGTGATAGCACAGCATACAGTATGTCTGGCAGCAGCTATATTTGCATGCAAGCACTGTCTGTGTTTTTGGGCCAATGCATACTGTAAGATCCTTTCAAATGCTGTGTCCACAATGTGCTGTGAATCTGCCAGCCCATGACATACTTTTCAGGGTAATTATGTTTTGGCTGCCTCAAATTGAAACTCATCGGTTTGAGAATAGTGAAAATACAGCAGTGTTCTAGTGAATCCTGCCTTGACTTCTTTACTGCTGGCAGGCTCTCTGTTAAAGAAGAATGCTAAGAGACTACATCGGCCTAATATGTAGTCACGATGCCTTCAGAGCAGTGCAAAGCATACAGGAGAAGACTCCAAATTATGCCAAAGAAGCAATTATACTGTTGGCCTGCATCGGTAATGCAATATATATTTGTGCTCTAGTCTCATTAAAGTCAAAGTCAGTGATATCTAAGTGCATACCTAAAGTCGGAAATAAGATTTCGATCTGCTTCTCTCAAGCTGGATTTGTGGGTCTGGCTGCAGACTTGATGGCGTTTGTGCCAAGAGAGCCGATGCCTATGTTTAAAATTCTACTACTCCAGATAAAATGTGTTTAGACCTTGGTCAGCGACTGATTGCTGAATTGAACAAGTGCTGAACAACTAGCAGTGTTTACCCTGTCCACTGATTCACTCCTATGCAAGCAGAATGTCCCTAAATTACAGTCACGACACTGCTACCTCCTCAAAATTTTAATCAAATTGTGCCCCTCTGTATTTGGAATGTAACCTCCACATAAGTTGCAGGCTTACTGCATAGTAAGCATGTTTATTGTACATATGGTTGCAGTAATGTTGAATCATACATATTCTGGAAGACATGCCCAAGTCTCCCTGTCTTACCCACATGTACAGTAGTTTTAGATTGGCCACAGTTTGAATTGCTTCCAGGGGTGTTAGCTTCCAGGGGTGTAACCTAGGGGGTTAGCGAAACAGGCCACTGCCGGGGGCACAGACCCAGGATGGGTGAAAAAACCACCCCAGATTGCTCCAACCAAGGAGAAAGAGTTAGTTGCATAGGGTGAGACACAGATTGCCTGGATGGCAACTGAGATTGTGGAGTGGGTGGGTTGAAAGGACAGCTGGGGTAACAACTGCCATCTTCTTTGCACTCATTGCCAGCAGGGGATGTTAACTTCTCCCAACTCCTGTGTGTGTGTGCTTGTGCGGCCCTCAAAGCCCCCCTGATTCCCTGGAGGTCTAATTAAGCCCTGCCTGCCTGCTTCGTTCCGTGCTTGCCCCTCTTGTGCAGGACTCACTCGTCTGGTGGCTATTGTGGTAAAGTGATTTTTGGGGAAGGGAAGGAGGTTGCTGATACAGCTCCCTGCCAAGGGTGCAAGGGACCGTAGGTACACCTCCGACTGGTTATTAAGTTTGGCTTACAAACTCGAATACAGGAGGTCTGTATATGCTGCAACATCGAGCCTATGTACTTACCCATGAGAAGTCCATGTATGTTTCTTTGCCACATGATTTGGGTTCCCATAACAAACACTTTTTGAAATATAGTTGGTTGCACATTAGATCACAGATAAGGTGGGATAGCATGCATGCCTGGACCCATTGCTTCTCGGTATGTTTATATGACTGATGTAGTAATTGGCCCCATTTCTGCATGCAAGCTTGCCCAATGGAACAATCTCCCTCTCCTCCTCCTCCTCCTCCTCCTCCTCCTCCTCCACCACCACCACCACCACACAGTTCTGGGGAGTTCTCAGGATTCCCTGCAAGCCGATGCAGGGGGTATGCAGTGGGAAAAGGGGACATTCTCATTGTGCAAGTGGAAGTCCTTCCGCAGGGCTTCCGCTGACAGGTTGCATTAGGTGAATCCCACTCATTGTAACTTAATCCATATGAAATATAGCCAAAATGGAAAGAAGCAAATATTTAAAATAAAACCAGCTATCTTTTTGCTGATGTTTGTAAGGGAGAAATCAGGGTGTGTGTTTTAATGGAGTCAGTATTTGAGTTTCAAATGCAAATATTAGGAAAGATTTCTTACACGAGAAGTTGATAAAATCAAAATGTTGTTGGTTAGATAATTTTATTTATTTCAAAAGGATGGCACACAGTAGGAAGTTAGTACAGTCCAGGGGTGGTTGGAAGATAGATTAGTTGCAGGGGTTTCTGACTCCCAGTTGTCTAAAAAAAGGAACAAAAGAAAGGCTTTCCCCCCCGCATCTCAAAGTAGGTTGCTGAAATGTGTGGGGAAGCCAGGAGTGGATTTTTGTGTGAAAATACTTATGAGCTCAGAGCCTACACCATACATTTAAAACACATGGTTCCCACCCCCTGCCAAATCATGGGAACTGCAGCTTACCCTTTACAATCATAGCAACAATTCCCAGCACCCTAACAGTTTTGCATCTGCTGGCAGCTGGCAGACCTCAGTGGTTCTAGTGGAAAAACCAAACCAGATTCCAGAAGCATAAAGCCTGCCCAACCCTGGGATAGTCAAGATATGTTTAGAGCAAAGTATCTAAAGATTTATTAACAAATGCTGCAGTAGCCTTCCAGATGATAGATCTACGTAGGATTAGAGTACCAAAGCCCACTAAAGTAGAGAAAGGGGGGAAAAAACATCATTGGATTACAACAGCTCAGTGCCAAGGTATTTAATGTGGAGCACTACATGGAAAAAAACACACACGAGATAGTTCACTCAAATAGAGTTATTCCTGACTGTAATTTGTAAGGCAATAATACTTTTGAAACCTCATAGATTCCAAAGTGACTGTCTTACTACAATTCTGGAATTTGTGGCTTGCAGTTTGCAGCCCTCTAAATCATATTCACCTAATATAAATATTCACTGTCCTCAGAATACTCTATTAATTTTCTGCTTAAACTGTTTCTTTCCCTTAACATTAATCACTTTAGTGGAATATTTACTCACTGCAAGAGAACAACCAGAGCACAAAAAATAGCATGTGGCATATATGACCATCCATGACCTATCAAACTGCTGAGGTTAAATAAGTAGTTAACAACCCGAGTAGTAGATAATAAATATAATAGATATAAATACAAATTTTCATATAAATCGGGAAAGTGAAAAATTATTATTATTTGTGCATAAAAATGACAAATATAGTGCAGTCATACCATTACCTCGTGTTGCGTTTGCTGTAGGTTGCGGGTTTTTTGTGTTGCTGCTGCATGCGCAGAAGCGTTCTGCACATGCGCAGAAGCACTCTATCGTGCTTTCGCGCATTCACAAAAGCGCCGCTCGGGTTGCGGACTTTTCGAGGTGCGAATGGCACCCCGGAACGGATCAGGTCCGCAACCCGAGGTACCACTGTTACCACTGTAGTGGGATTGTGAAATATTAATGCCCATTGATGATGATGATGATGATGATAATAATAATAATAATAATAATAATAATAATTTATTATTTATACCCCGCCCATCTGGCCAGGTTCCCCCAGCCACTCTGGGCGGCTTCCAACAAAACACTAAAATACAGAAATCCATCAAACATTAAAAGCTTCCCTAAACAGGGCTGCCTTGAGATGCCTTCTAAAGGTCTGGTAATTGTTGTTCTCTTTGACCTCTGGTGGGAGGGCATTCCACAGGGTGGGTGCCACTACTGAGAAGGCCCTCTGCCTGGTCCCTTGTAACTTGGCTTCTCGTAGTGAGGGAACCGCCAGAAGGCCCTCGGAGCAATTCGCTTAGGACAAGTATTGAATTGTCGTTGTGGTGTGGCGGATAGACTAGTGCTTACCTTGGCCCAACAAGACCTTGGTTCAAATCCTTGGGTGATCGTGAAACTCATTGATAGCGTTGTGGACCAGTCACAGTCTTTCAGTCTAATCTGCCCCACATAGGTTGTTGTGACGATGAAATATTGGTGAACCCAGGGGTGCCAACTAGAATAAAATATTTGGGGGTGCAGGTAAGCCCCACCCCCACATAACTGAAGACATGACACGGTGCACGTGTCCCATTTGAATGGCAATACCCATGAACTTTGGGGGTCCTAGCGCTCTCTAATATTTTATTGGGGGAGCCGAAGGGACTTCAGTTGCTAGGAATCTGCTCCTGTGAATGAACCACCAACACCCCCCTCAGCTCTTTGTGGAGCTGCTGCTACGACTACTAAAAAGAATAATTGTCATAAACACTTTTCCTTGACATTATCACCCCTAGAGATGTTTTAGTGATGTGCAAGTATATTTTTGTACTCACCCCACTTCCTCTCATACACATTTAGTTTTTCTGTAGGTTTCATTGTTGGGAAAATGAAGTTTCCTAGAATATTACAGTTTAGTTTTAAGTACCCAAATTAAGCTGTCAAACCCCTTTCCTGCATGTCCTTGTCTTGGATATGCTGAAATCTTTCTGAACTCCGCATTTTGCATTTTCGTGTTTAAAAGTATTGCTCATACCTTAGTTCCTTATTTGATGTACCTTCTGCTCAACTGAACAGTTCACTGCAAAAGGGTCAGAAACCATGTCTCTAGTATTTTTTGATGTAAACAATGTGTGCTGCCTTCAGTTCTGGTAATCCTGCCTGCATATTACTATGAATTCAATAATATTGTTTAAAAGTGTCACTAAAGTAAGTATTCCAGGAACTCCAGTTTTCAAAGAGGAAGTGATTAGTGAGAATGGGTGGTAAAAAGCAGCAGAACCTAAATATCATGGCTGGATAACTATCTGACTACTGAAACAGGCTATCAACATACCGGTACAGTGGTACCTTGGTTTATAAACACAATTGGTTCCGGAAGTCTGTACTTAACCTGAAGCGTACTTAACCTGAAGCGAACTTTCCAATTGAAAGTAATGGAAAGTGGATTAATCTGTTCCAGGCGGTCCGTGGAGTACTTAAACTGAAGTGTTTTTTAACCTGAAGCGAACTTTCCCATTGAAAGTAATGGAAAGTGGATTAATCTGTTCCAGCCAGGTCCACGGAGTACTCAACCTGAAGCGTACTTAACCCAAGGTATGAGTGTAATTGGTTCCGGAAGTCTGTACTTAACCTGAAGCGCACTTAACCTGAAGCAAACTTTCCCATTGAAAGTAATGGAAAGTGAATTAATCCGTTCCAGACGGGTCCGCGGAGTACTTAAACTGAAAATACTCAAACCAAGGCGTACTTAAACGGAGGTATGACCATACTTCAGTGGAATCAGGACTCATCAAAACTTAGTGGCAAATGCCATTTAATTTAAAAACATAGTGCCTGCTGAATCAAGCCAGTAGCCAGTCTAGTCCAGCATCCTGGTCTCACAAAGGCCAACCACATGCTTATGGGAAACCTGCAGGGCAGGCCTGGATAAAAAGGTTTTTTTAAAAAAAGTAAAGGACCCCTGGACGGTTAAGTCCAGTCTAAGGTGACTATGGGGTTGCGGCGCTCATCTCACTTTCAAGCCGAGGGAGCCGGTCATGTGGCCAGTATGACTGAACTGTTTCTGGCACAACAAAACATCTTGATGGAAACCAGAGCACATGGAAATGCTGTTTACCTTCCCGTCACAGCGGTACCTATTTATCTACTTGCACTGGGGTGCTTTCGAATTGCTAGGTTGGCAGGAGCTGGAACAGCACAACCGGAGCTCACCCTGTCACAGGGATTTGAACCGCCGACCATCTAATCAACAAGCCCAAGAGGCTCAGTGGTTTAGACCACAGCGCCACCCTGGGTACAACAGCACTCTCACCTCCAGCCATTTCCAGAAATGCATTCCCAAGCATACTGCCTGTAGGCAGAGTACCATGATAGCTAGTAGCCAATGGATAGTCTTATTCTCCATTTACTTGTCTAACTGCCTTTTAAACCAAGTTCCATAGTTCATGCACTGTATGAACTTGGTTTCGTCTGTTCCTTTCTAACATTCACTGTATGTTCAGTTTCTCCATGCCATTCTTAATTATAATATACTTTATAGTACACTATAATTATAATGTTTGTTTGTTTTATTAGATTTATATACCGCCCTTCATCATAAGATTTCAGGGTAGTTCACAGAATAAAATGCAGGATAAAAACAGGTATAAAATTAAGGGGGGCAGCAATACAATAACCCCCTCTCTCCACAGACACATTTAAAAGGCTTTAGAATATTAATCGCTCAAAGGTCTGGTTGAAGAGAAGTGTTTTTGCCTAAAATATATATAATTAAGGTGCCAGGCGAATCTCTCTGGGGAGAGCATTACACAAATGGGGAGCAACTACAGAGAAGGCCCGTTCTCATGTTGCCACCCTGTGGACCTCTTGCAGAGGAGGCACACGGAGAAGGGTCTCAGATGATGAATGCAGAGTCCGGGATGGTTTATCTGGGGAGAGGTGGTCCATTTAAGGCTTTATAGGTCAAAAACAGCACTTTGAATTGGGCCTGAAAGCTAATTGGCAGCCAGTGCAGTTGGGCCAGGATCGGTGTAATATGCTGCTGAAACTGCATTGTCCCAATGAGCAACCTGGCCACTGAATTCTGCACCAGCTGAATTCTTCCAAACCGTCTTCAGTGGCAGCCTTACCGGTACATATAAAGCATTGCAGTAATCCTACCTAGAGAGGTTAGGCTGCCTCTTACTCACCTTTGCACTAGACTAAAACGCTCCAAATTCTGTAACCTTTCTTCGCAGGGAATTTCTCCAGACTGTTGATCATTTTGGTTGCCCTTGTCTGAACCCATTTCAACTCTACAATCCCTTCTGTGAGGTGAGGTGACTAGAACTGTATGCGGTACTCCAAACATGGTCACACCATAGATATGTATAATGGCATTATTTATATTGGCAGCTTTATTTTCAATTCCTCTCTTAGCTTGGAATTCACCTTTTTCACAGCTGCTGCAAACTGGGTTGATGCTTTCACTATGACCCTACTAAGGTCTTGCTCTTGGTCATTCACTGCCAATTCAGACCCCATGAACAAACAGGAAATTAAGGTATTTTGCCATTACATCCATCACTTGTTTACACTGAATTGCCTTTGTCATTTTAACGCCCATTCACCCTGTTTGTAGAGGACCTTTTGCAGCTCTTTGAGGTGCATCATCCATGAGAACAATCACAATTTAACTCATGCTTATTCACACAAAACTACGTTTTCTATTAAAAAATAAAAGTGCATGTAGTGGATCACATGATGAAAATGCACCCGGTAAAAAGGCATGATCACTTATCAGAAACAACAAACTAGACATAGGATTCACCCAATTTCCTACATGGAAGTGTGAAATTCATCTTGTGTGAAACAGTCCTAAATGACTGTTTAGGTTACAGGGTGAATCTTAAAGTCTTTAGCTCTTTTTTAGCTATTCAGAAGTTCAGGGATAATGAATGTGCATGGGGGAGGAAGCAGCTGACATATGTGACTTTCCAAGGCAATTAGGGACCAATGGAATGTAAGTAAATCTCCAAAGGTTATGCTCATAAGAAAGCACACACTTCATCTAAATTTCCTGAACTTCCTGCTATATGGGGAACAGGGCAAAACAGTGTTGTGTGGTTATCTGTAGTAGTAAAATCCTACGTATTGCCGGCTATCAGAGCACAAACTGTGTAAATCAGTAGGTTCATGTTTGGTGGGACCATCCTCTTTACACTGACATCGCCACATCGTACTTGGTCAAGAATGAGAAAGTGGCAAGGTTGGGGCTGCATGGCTGTGGTGGCAAAGCCAATCTGGTGGTTCGGCTGGTTTGTTCTCAAAGTACCACCCTTACTGCTGCTCTTCCCAATCCCAACCCCAACCAGATAAGCTGCTCCAATGCTAATGTCAGGAGAATGGTTCTGTGGCTCTGTCCAATCATTCTGACCGCTATTTGTAAGAATCATGTGAAGAGCTGTCACCACATTCTACCTAGGACTCAGCTATACAGCTGCAAATAAAATGTTTTAAGTGCAGTATACAATGTTACACTAGATGGCAATGGTGAGCCTTATGGGAAATTCAATGATTTTTTTTTTTAAAAAATGCTTAAAAACATTTTCACAGCTTTTTTAAATATGTGTGTAGATTGCTAGACCTACCTTTTACCTAGTGGGTTTTATTTTATTTTATTTTGTTTTGTTTTAAGAAACATTATGGAAGAGAAGAGACCTTAATTTAGTAAACCCATAAAAATTAAACCCACCTTCCAAAATCCATATTAGGGCAATACCTGTCAAGGACCACATAACACCAGTCCTGAGAGATCTACACTAGCTCCCAGTACATTTCCGAGCACAATTCAAAGTGTTGGTGTTGACCTTTAAAGCCCTAAACGGCCTCGGTCCTATATACCTGAAGGAGTGTCACCACCCCCACCGTTCAGCCCGGACATTGAGATCCAGCACCAAGGGACTTCTGGCGGTTCCCTCGCTACGAGAAGCCAAGTTACAGGGAACCAGGCAGAGGGCCTTCTCGGTAGTGGCACCCACCCTGTGGAATGCCCTCCCACCAGAGGTCAAAGAGAACAACAATTACCAGACCTTTAGAAGGCATCTCAAGGCAGCCCTGTTTAGGGAAGCTTTTAATGTTTGATGGATTTCAGTATTTTAGTATTTTGTTGGAAGCCGCCCAGGAGTGGCTGGGGGAACCCGGCCAGATGGGTGGGGTATAAATAATAAATTATTATTATTATTATTATTATTATTATTATTATTATTATTATTATTAGCTGGACAAAGAGGAGTGGTGGGAGGCAGCAGCCGGGGAACCCTCAAGGGAAAACCCAGAGTAGGAAGGCTCAGAACCAAGGGATTGGTGGTGGGACACAGAGGAGTGACCAGAGGGAAAAGATTGGTGGGAGGAGGTGTCAGAAACTGAAGGGTTTAGTGAGCAAGAAGAACCTGTGACAGGGAGCTGTTCAGACTCCAAGGCTGAAGCAGAGGAGGTTGCTCAAGAGGCTGCTGAAGAAGCCAGGGACTCTCCCCCTCCTGCTGTGACAAGCTCCCCTCCCCACCCCTGGCTCCAAGAACGAGCAGAGTAATGCAAAGAGCAGAAAAGAGATCAGAGGTGCACTGACACAATTTGAGACTGCTTGGAAAACATCTGGGAGAGGCGGAGCCTTAAGGCCTCCAGCCCTGACAACTGTTCCAGATAGGCAAGACCTCCTGGGAAGTGTTGCTGAGACCACTGGGCCGAGTTTATGTCTGTTTCCTTGAATAAATAGTTAACTTCACTGAAAATGGACATCTGGTTCTTTAAGTGCTGAACTGTGTCTGACTCCAGACCTGACAATACCTTTCTTTGGCAAGTCAAAATACAGCGCAAGTTTTTGAGTTTTTTATTGGTATGTGGCGTTTGCCTATGAAGAGAGTGATGTCGTCCCCAGTATGTGTGTGAAAGGGTTTAAATGTAAAGCCAATGAGAATCCAGGGGGCGGAGTCAGCGAGAGTATAAGACAAGCTCGGGGGGGGGGGAGTTGAGGGGGAGAGATTTAGATGAGAGAAGAGAGAGAGAAGAGCTGAGAGTGGAAAGAGTTGTGGTTGTTGAGCTGAGGGGAGTCTGTGGGTTGGTTTAAGCTGTGTGAGAAAGTAAATCTGAGTCAGTGACAGTCAGCATCTGAAAGGAACAGATAAGAACCTAAGCAGTTCTGGTTGAGAACTGGGAGGAGGTTGGTTGAATTGTGAACTTGAGGGTGGAAGGTATAGGCCGGTATAGGAATTAAGCTAATATTGACTAAACACCATCTTTGAAACCATATGCTTGTTATACTTGTAATAAATAAACTGAAGTTTGTGTTCACTTTAACAACCCTGACTGCACTCAGTGATTATCAGGAAGTACCTGGTTGGTGGCAGCGAGTTACCGTGGTGTCACAGGGATCAATTGACCGTGAAAAGTCTGGGGGTCCCTGTGTGATCGCCACATATGCTAGATAGAAAACAAAACAGGGGGGAAGGGAACAGCTGGCTTATATGTTCCCAAGGATTTGAGGTCAACCATTCTTTGCTGATTCTGCCCAGCAGCCTCTGGTGGTAGCTGTGAAACCTGCATAAAGGTAAAGGGACCCCTGACCATTAGGTCCAGTCGTGACCAACTCTGGGGTTGCGGCGCTCATCTAGCGTTATTGGCCGAGGGAGCCGGCGTACAGCTTCCAGGTCATGTGGCCAGCATGACAAAGCCGCTTCTGGCGAACCAGAGCAGTGCACGGAAACACCGTTTACCTTCCCGCTGTAGCGGTACCTATTTATCTACTTGCACTTTGACGTGCTTTCGAACTGCTGGGTTGGCAGAAGCAGGGACCGAGCAACGGGGCTCACCCCATCGCGGGGATTCGAACCGCTGACCTTCTGATCGGCAAGCCCTATGCTCTGTGGTTTAACCCACAGCGCCACCCGCATGGGTAGCACCTAATAAATCCTCATTTGAATGTCTGCTACATACCCCACCCCGCCAATTCCATACTGAGACCGAGATCCCTTTTCCATGTTCCCCTCCCTTTCTCTGTTTACCATGATGGAGCGTTCTGGAGAACTCAAAAGCATATAATAATAATAATAATAATAATAATAATAATAATAATAATAATAAATAATTTATTATTTATACCCCGCCCATCTGGCCGGGTTCCCCCAGCCACTCTGGGCGGCTTCCAAAAAAATACTAAAATACAGAAATCCATCAAACATTAAAAGCTTCCCTAAACAGGGCTGCCTTACTATCTGACATTTTCGTTGGCCTAATATGGTTTGGTGTAGTATTTCATGGTGCATTTTTTAATAGCGAGATTGGCATGCACAAGGTGGAAGAGGGAGTGTGTTAATTTATAGCAAGTCCTACCTCTCCTCAGGGAAGTATGGAGAAAATTGTCTGTTAACAAGCCTTGCCTGCTAGGACTATTGCTATAGGTGATTCAGTTTAATCATTGTTTCTGGCCCTGGGCATTGCCTAAATGCTCATGCCAGTTCTAGAACAGCTCTGCTAAGAATAACTTGCTTTCAGTCAGAAGTGGGAAATTAAACACAGCGAGGGAAGAAGCATCATGGTAAACAGAGCAGCAGAATGCTAATAGGATAGGTCATGTGATAATTATTCCTAAAAACAAAAACACAGCACAGTGCCTTCAGCTTAATCAGAGATTAAAATACCAGAAACCTTGAGGGTTCTCTGTGGTAATCTCTGCAGCGCGACTAAAGAAAATGGTTATGTAGCTTCAACAAGCGTTGCATGTAATTGCTGTTTTACTATGCAAGAAATTTTTGCTTATTTTGTGCTGCCTCAACACTTCGCAGAGTAAAGCTTCTATTTAAAATATGAATTGACATTTTAGAGGATAAACAACATACTAGATACTGTTTAATTAAATGCATTGGCCCAAAGTCACCCTTCATATAGCTCTGCTGACTGACTTCATAGCAATTTTAGCATGAATTAATTGGGGGTCTTGTTTCTATATCATGATATTGTTATGCATGTTGCTGTTTTACTCTGACTGGCAAAAGCTATTAATGGAAAGAAAAACAGCTTGCCCAGCCCCATACGATAAATGTGTTAGTGGAATAATATTTTTAGCCATTCTGTTAGCACAGCATATTTCCTGGAATATGCAGCCTGAAGAGGATATAATATACAGTAACACTATTGCCATTTATTTTAGCTCATTTCCATAATCTATTGATCATGCTAATTCTCTCTGTTTTCCCAGAGTCAATTGCTAAGTTTGAAAAATTCTATATTTCTGGAAAATTCGGCTGCCTTCCCTTCATAGAATCATAGAGTTGGAAGAGACCACAAGGGCCATCCAGTCCAACCCCCTGCCAAGCAAGAAACACCATCAAAGCATTCCTGACATATGGCTGTCAAGCCTCTGCTTAAAGACCTCCAAAGAAGGAGACTCCACCACACTCCTTGGCAGCAAATTCCACTGCTGAACGGCTCTTACTGTCAGGAGGTTCTTCCTAATGTTTAGGTGGAATCTTCTTTCTTGTAGTTGGAATCCATTGCCCCGTGTCCGCTTCTCTAAGGCATCATTTGCAACCTCATTTTGGTTGTCCTCCTCTAGACACGTTCCAGCTTGTCAATATCCTTCTTGTACTTTGGTGCCCAGAACTAGACACAGTACTCCAGGTGAGGTCTGACCAGCGCAGGATACAGTGGTATTATTACTTCCCTTGATCTAGATGCTATACTCCTATTGATGCAGCCCAGAATTTCATTGGCTTTTTTAGCTGCTGCATCACACTGCCGACTCATGTCAAGTTTGTGGTCTAGCAAGACTCCTAGATCCTTTTCACATGTACTGCTCTCAAGCCAGGTGTCTTCCATCCTGTATTTGTGCCTTTCTTTCTTTCTTTCTTTCTTTCTTTCTTTCTTTCTTTCTTTCTTTCTTTCTTTCTTTCTTTCTTTCTTTTGCCCAGGTGTAGTACTTTACATTTCTCCCTGTTAAAATTCATCTTGTTTGCTTTGGCCCAGTTGCCTAATCTGTTAAGTTCATTTTGAAGTGTGATCCTGTCCTCTGGGGTTTTAGCCACCCCTCCCAATCTGGTGTCATCTGCAAACTTGCTCAGGATGCCCTCAAGCCCATCATCTAAGTCATTGATAAAGATGCTGAATAAGACTGGGCCCAAGAGAGAACCCTGTGGCACCCCACTAATCACTTCTCTCCAGGATGAGAATCTTTTTCTTTTCTGGTTTGTAAACTTTCACACTTCACTGGTGCAGAAATGTACCAAAGAATTGCAGGATTCTTAGAGCTGTTCACCAAATGTTTTAAGCCAGAATTCATTTCCACTTTAATCTTAAAATCATCATAATCAGGAATGGAATTTGAAGGCAAACATTTACAAGTGGCAAAACCTCAGATTGTGTAGAGTACAGGGAAGAAAGAGGTAACCAATGGTTGGCGATCCTTGTGGTGACTTGATGGTGAGTGGGATTGCCTGTTCATAATGGAACTAACACTCTTCCTAAATTAGCAGGTTTTCAGTCTAAGGTTGCTCTGTACTCTGCTTTTGTTCCTGTCCTATGCCAAGTCCATCTACCTCAGTACTGTCTGTGCCAGGGTTTGCCAATGTTTTTGGACTCATGGGTACATTTTGCTGACATTCATGACTTTCCAGTTTGAATTTCGAGAGAGTACTTGTGGGTGCCAGTCACAAAATGGCAGCCAGGCACATGTGGCATAAGCTGTGGCATAGGCTGTAATGGCTGCCATGGAAGCATTAAAGGTAAAGGGACCCCTGACCATTAGGTCCAGTCGTGACCGACTCTGGGGTTGCGCGCTCATCTCGCATTATTGGCCGAGGGAGCCGGCGTACAGCTTCCGGGTCATGTGGCCAGCATGACAAAGCCACTTCTGGTGAACCAGAGCAGCACACAGAAACGCCATTTACCTTCCCGCTGTAGCGGTTCCTATTTATCTACTTGTATTTTGACGTGCTTTCGAACTGCTAGGTTGGCAGGAGCTGGGACCGAGCAACGGGAGCTCACCCCGTCACAGGGATTTGAACCGCTGACCTTCTGATCAGCAAGCCCTAGGCTCAGTGGTTTAACCCACAGCGCCACCTGGGTCCCTGTGGAAGCATTACATGACACAAAATTATTGGGCAGTATTCAGTGAAGCTTTACACAGAGTAGACCTATTGAAATTAATAGACCTAACTTAGGTGGAATATACACACATATTAAAAAATGCTGTGAAAATGCTTTTAAAAAACATTTTGAAAAATACATTGAATGTTGCATAGCTCAGTTTCGCCATCTAGTGTCATATTTGTATATTGTACTTTACAACACATTTAAAACATTTTATTTGCAGCTGTATAGCTGAGTCCTTAGTCATTAATGTAAATTGGTTTACTCTGAGCAAAAATTACTTTAATGCCACCTTGTATTTCCATGCTAGAAAAGGCGTGCTGTTGAATTCCTGCCTGTCATATAGCTGTTGAAGTCACAAGAACCTTGTTTTTCCACAGTGCCAACTCAAAACCAAAGCCTAGACTGCCCCATAAAACAGGGAGATGCTTACTTCTGAGTGGACATATATGCCATTGTATAAGTTATCTATGCAATGAATTCTTAATGAGTACTTGGTCTTCAGCTCCTGTACAGCATGAAGCCTCTTTGCAAAGTTTTCTCATTTGTCTTTTGGAGGGAAGGGTGATTCTTTAACATCCACCCACAATTAGCTGTGTAACAGTCTTTACAGAAAATAATTTCTGAGGACTACCTGATCTCAGCACAGGAAAGCTGCATCCTGGTTGCTAGGGAGAAGGGAATGGAGATTCCGTGGTCTATTAGATATGGAGATTCCGTGGTCTATTAGAAAATAAGACAGGAGCAGGTAAAGTACAGCAAAAGGGAGAGCAGCTCTTTAGGACTCCAAGCATTCCTATTGCCTGGTGTCCAGACAACTCATTTATCAACCCCAGCTTTGACTGCACTCATTGGCTAAAAGCACAGACAGGTGGAAGCAGCCAGGCTGGCTCATTTCATAGAAACTGTTTAGAAGGGCATTTATACATTTTGTTTCACAGCTTTCTTTCTAGGAGGGTTAGAGACTGCGTTAACAAAATGAAAGCTCAGTCTGGAACTGTTGCCTGGAGGTGCCAGTGAAGGCCAGCAGGCACCAAGTTGGTGACCCCTGGTGCTTTGGGCTCAGCAGTCTTTCCCAGGAGTCTTTTCCAGGCTCTGTGGAAATAGGAGAGATTCAACCTGGGACCCTCTTCCAAATATTAATTGCAGGCACTATCCCTAGATGCAGTGCTATTTTTCTAGAAAAAGAGGTACTCACCACAAACATCTCCCATGTTCTCTTAGAATGCCATTGACACCCACCTGAGCATAACTGTCAAGTTTTCCCTTTTCTCACAAGGAATCCTATTCGGAATAAGGAGATTTCCCTTTAAAAGGGGGGGGGGAATTGACAGCTATGCACCTGAGAGGTGCCGGAACTGAGTTCTGGCGAGTTCCAGCTCAAGATTTTTTTGCCCAAATCTAGCTCCCTACACCAATTAATTTTGTTTCTGTGTTATATTCTGCAACAGACTGACGTAACTATCAGATGAGTTACCCACTGGTCTAAAAGCAGAGTGGTAGACTAGCCTCGGGAGAACTAGACTATGCTCTACTGACTTCATTGAAGGTACTCTGGCAACATGTAGTAGCAGATTCAAGAACATGGCCTGGAGGCTGTGAAAGGAAGTTTTAGTTAAAAGGGAAGCTTAAGAAGAAATAGTGATATATTCAGCTAAAGTGAAAGGCTGATTATGGGGTGGTTTTTTAAGAAAAAAAGTTTTCGGGTGGAGGAGTCAGAATTAGGTGCATCTGCACGACAGCTGAAATACATTTTGTATTTTTTTCTCAGTCAAACCTACGTACCCATTTGTAACTTCCATGCAATTATTTTATGAGGGTTTATGAGTCTTCTTTTTTTAAAACAACAACAACAACAACAAGACTTTGCCTTTACTAATATAAAATTGTGTAGTTCTGAAGAAAAATTATGTTCCTTTTAGTACAAGCTGCTGTTCTTACGACAGCAGGGGCCAATGAGTTAAAGCCCTTGCTCTCTAAGCCAGGTATTAGGCACTGTCAGGCGTCGAGAGTCCTTCCCTTGCTTCAGTAACTTCACAGACAAGAATTAACTAATTAATTATTCAGTCATCAGGTTGCAAGCAAAAATTCACAATCCTCCCTTCCATCTCCAGCAACATCCTGGGCGCCAACAGGAAGTTCCTCCTCCTCCTCCTCTCTGCATTCTGTGTTCTCTAATATGGACAGACCTCCCAGTTCTTGGGGAGGGAGGGTCCCCTAAACTCTAATGATGTCTCTGCTGGCTGTTCCCTCCCTTCTGTTTCTCTTCCCATTATCTCGTAACTAGGTAACTCCTGTCTAAGCTGTTCAGTGTCTGTGTCTCTCTCTGCTCCTGAAACTGCTGGAAATGGGGGGGGGCATCTGTCTGAGAATGCATTCCCCAATCAGATCCAGCCCATTCCCTGACAGGCCCCCTGCACTGGTAATTTGTGAAACGGAAATCATGTACTCAAGAGCAAACCACAGAATTGAAGTGATTAACATAGTGTATCCTTTGGCTGTAAGAGAATATAGCATGGCCTTAGCTTCCAGCTTGGAAAGCACTACCCCGGGAACTCTTAATACTGGCTGTGACTGTTTCCAACTGTGAGCTGGTTCAGATGTTTAACTCTCTTGCCTTGGTCTGCTTGCATGATCAGTGTTATTGCAATGGAGAGGTCAGTGGGCAGGGATTTGCGGCTTTGAAGTTCTACATCCACAGAGTCCGAATTCTAGATGATATAAGTCCCTTTCTCTAGGGCTACTGTGCATGCATGCTTGTTGGTAAGATTTAATGTATTAACATTCTAATATGCTGGGGGTGGGGAGAGAAATTACTGTGTTTGGCACTAGAAAGGTTTCACAGAAGGTGCTAGGCAAGCTTTCTTGGGGGCAAGGGTGAGGATATATTATTAGGTGTGCTTTCTTGTTGCCCTCCTCTGAGCTTGTGATGGAGGGGTACCCTGAAAAAGTTATCCACAATGTATCTTACGGTCCAGGTCAGCTCACATGGTAGAGGCATTCCTTCAGGTGTTGGGGCCCCAAAGCCATTTTATAGGTTAATACCAGAACCTGGAAATGGGGGTTAGACTTGCAGGCAAGCAAGGGCCAGCATAATATGTTAAGAATACCTGACCCCCTATTAGAAACCTTGCTGATTTTGCACCATCTTCAAGGGCAGCCCAGTGTGTAATGGAGTGGTAACCTAGATGGGAGGTTAACAGAGCGTAGATCACTGATGTGAGGGCAGCAGCTGAGAAACCAGTGTGAGATGCTGAAGCACGCTTTATACCACAGAGGCCACCTTTGCTTCCAGTTGCAACAATGGCTCTAGGAGTAATTCCATGCTCTGGACCTTTTCCTTCCAGTGAAGTGCAACCGCTTCAGAATGGGACAAACACCAGTCATCCAGACTGAGCAAACAGCATCCACAAATGGCACCTCTGCCTTGTCTGGATTTAGACTCAGTTTATTGGTCAGGGACCCAGGTGGCGCTGTGGTTAAACCACTGAGCCTAGGGCTTGCTGATCAGAAGGTCGGCGGTTCGAATCCCTGTGACGGGGTGAGCTCCCATTGCTTGGTCCCAGCTCCTGCCAACCTAGCAGTTTGAAAGCACGCCAAAATGCAAGTAGATAAATAGGAACCGCTACAGCGGGAAGGTAAACGGTGTTTCCATGTGCTGCTCTGGTTTGCCAGAAGCAGCTTTGTCATGCTGGCCACATGACCTGGAAGCTATACGCCGGCCCCCTCGGCCAATAATGCGAGATGAGCGCACAACCCCAGAGTCGGTCACAGCTGGACCTAATGGTCAGGGGTCCCTTTACCTTTACCTTTATTGGCTCTTAACCTGACTGTTACCACGGTTAGGCACTTACCTAACATCTTGTTCACTAATGCGTTTCATGATGCAAGGAAGCCGAGATAAAAACAATGTACAGATAATCAAGCAAGCAAGCAAGCATGAGGCTAGGAAAACCTGCTGAAGTCCACACAAACAACTGCCAAAAGGTACACTACTTCTCAGTACACAACAGAAACTTTGAGTGGGTGAATTTGCTTGCCAAAGACAGCTACAGTTGTGTGAGTCACAAGCAAGCAGTGATAACCTTGTTCCCCCTGTTTGTTCCAATAGGGTAAAAAGTAAGAGTAAATGAACCCTGCAGTAATAAAGCAATCTCACAAATGCAAAGGAAGCCTGTCAGCCTTTGACTTTCCTTGTGAAAAGTTTTTCTGGAGAGGAAGAGTAACCAGCTCAGAGGAACATTGCATGTGCTTTTAATGAAAGGGCTGGTGTCATGCTGTTTTTATTGTAATTATTTGTATGGTTTTTAATAGATTTTTATATATGTTTATAGTTTTGCTTCTAACAATGTTTAATTTTTTATTGATTTTTTCTCTCTATTAAAACCATACAAATAGTTACAATAAAAACAGCATGGCACCAGCTCTTAAGCAGCCACTTTCCAAAAGCCTTTTGGAACAAAAACCCGTCACTTGTTGGCGGAAAGGTGGCAAGGAGGGAGCCAGTTTAGCTTCTTTAGGGAGGGAGTTCCAGAATCTGGGAGCAGCCACCGAGAAGGTCCTCTCCCATGTCTTTTATATTATTATTTTATGTCAACCAGTTAGAAAGAGTTTTTAAAAGAAAAGGAGCAGTCTGTA
This sequence comes from Zootoca vivipara, assembly GCF_965207765.1. Taxonomy (NCBI): domain Eukaryota; kingdom Metazoa; phylum Chordata; class Lepidosauria; order Squamata; family Lacertidae; genus Zootoca; species Zootoca vivipara. The sequence continues at coordinate 31,293,944 of NC_142587.1, read as the reverse complement.
AAGCTTGTTATTATAAATGTAAACTGGCCATGTGTTTTAGTATCCACGTTTCACCAAAACCGCTTGACCGGTTGCGCTCAAATTTTGACACAATACCGTGTGCGAATATGAGAGCAAGCCCATACTGTTTTCAAAGACAGACATCACACCTGTGCCACATAAAAACCCCCAAAACCCTGTGTTTCAAAACACACCACTCAGACGAAAATGCATTCTGGGAAAAGAACCAGGTTGCAAACCAGCGCCCTCTAGCGGCGGCTACACTAGTACTACACCTATAGAACCTATAGAACCTTCCCTCTCAACAGCACCTCAGCTGCTGTTTACATACTAAGTCGAAGCCTTTACCGAATGGAGGTACTGACTCACCTTGGTGGGGGTGGGGGGGGGAGGGGGCGGGATACATCATGGGACGGGACAGGTTGGGGGGAATCACAGGGAAAACCCGGGGGGAGGGGGCGGGATACGTCATGGATCGACACAGGGTTGTGGCAGTCACAGGGATTAGCCTCAGCAACGTGTGGCAGGGCCAGCTAGTAAATAAATAAAATCATGCACCTCAACTACATAAAGTGGAATTTTCTGGCTCTTCTGCCCCATATTCAGATTCTTTCCATCCCATTTCCATTAGATCTCTTTCAAGTATTGTTCTAGAAAACTGCCTAGGTGTGTGTACTAAGTACTAAGCCAGCTAGGCTTTCAAGCTAAGCCAATTATGTGACCCTCATCACATTAATTTACCCTTTGACTACTGTGGTTTGTTTTTAATGTGAGACGTTGCTTGGATCCAATCAAAACCTCACATTCTCTCAGTCAAATACAGTACTGAAATGTGTAGTCTTGGATGATACTAAGTGCTCAATAAAATAGCCTAACATGCTTAATAAAATAGCCCAAAATGACTTTAATTACATGAATTCTGCTGTGATAATTGCATGGGGAGCAAACTCAAACATTAAAACTACCTCTTCAGGCTATGCGAACAGCATTTCCTGAATTCTATTAGAATACTACGCAGTTTCTTCCACTCTCAGAAGAAATTGCTGTAATTTCACTTTGAACATCAGTTTAACATATAGCTGTTAAGTTCTCCCTTTTTAAAGGGAAATTCCCTTATGCTGAATAGGCTTCCTCGCGAGAAAAGGGAAAACTTGACAGCTATGGTTTAACATGATGCTTCTTTTAATCGCTTATTTGTATTCATGCTCCATATCAACCTAAAGGTTTTCAGTAATAAGACAATTTCTTTTAAATTACAGTGAAGTGATACAAAAATTTAATATAGCAAGCTCTGGAGCTGGGACATATGTTTTACTAGGAATAGAATTTTTAATTTTTAATTTTTTAAAAGTCAGGTAAATATTGAGACTTATGCACCTCCTGTAAGTAAGCCGTTCATGTTGTATTAAGTTGTTCAACCATCAGTAATGCCTGAGTATAGTGAAAACTGATGCTTTCCTTGAAACAATTCACTTTTCCTTTTAGAAACTCCCCCTAAAAATAACTTTGCTATTCAGCTAGATTATTCAGGACCATGTCAAGGAAAGGATTTGGCTCACCTATTGTACCAACGTAACTTTCTGAACCCTACTTTCAGGCTAAAGAAGGCAAGGATGTCCCATCTCTGGTTCACTGTTTAGACAGGTCACTTTAACGTCCATGTTTGCACAATTAGATAGCTTAGTAAACTGGCATCTACACAAGCTTCAGACACCTGGACACAGTTCCTTTACCCCCACTTTGCTTCTCCCTTTGCAAAAACTGCAATTAACCATACATCCTGTTATGCCCAAACCAGGAAACTGTAGTTAATTGCTTCCAAACAAGCCAGGATCTGGAAGCCAATTTTAAAGCATGGCTTAGTATCTTGGCTTGAGCAGAAGGCATTAGCCATAGTTTCCTGGTTCAGATGTAACTCCTGTTTCCTGGCTATTCCGTTGCTTGCATGCAAGGAGGAGCACAGAGGCTGTATGTCGTTGCCTCAAAAACTCATTCATATATTTGCTTATCAAGCCAAGATTTGATTGTGCAAATACAGCCAATGTCTATCATGGTGACCTAGAAGTTCTGAGTGTATGAAAGGAGTTGCATATAGGCAGAGGCCTATATTCACTTCTTTAAGGAGGAAGCAGGATGCGGGTGGCGCTGTGGGTTAAGCCACAAAGCCTAGGGCTTGCTGATCAGAAGATCAGCGGTTCGAATCCCTGCAATGGAATGAGCTCCCGTTGCTCAGTCCCAGCTTTTGCCAAACTAGCAGTTCGAAAGCACGTCAAAGTGCAAGTAGATAAATAGGTACCACTACAGCGGGAAGGTAAAACCGTTTCCATGCGCTGCTCTGGTTCTCCAGAAGCGGCTCAGTCATGCTGGCCACATGACCTGGAAGCTGTACACCGGCTCCCTCAGCCAATAATGCGAGATGAGCGCCGCAACCCCAGAGTCAGTCACAACTGGACCTAATGGTCAGGGGTCCCTTTACCTTTACCTAAGGAGGAAGCATCTAATGGAAAATGCTGATGTCTTTGTGGAAAGATTAGCAAGCACTGAACAATAGTATGTGATTTACTTATTAAGATATTTCTATACTGCTCTTTACCATAGCTGCCAAGTTCTCCCTTTTTTAAAGGGAAATTCCTTTATGCTGAATAGGCTTCCTCGTGAGAAAAGGGAAAACTTGGCAGCTATGCTCTTTACCAAAAATGGTCACAAGACAGTTTACAACAATATACCTATTTCACTATAATTCATTTTACTATAGAATCATGTTCATGCATGTACAATCTTAGAGCAAGTTCACAAAAAACATTTTCATTTACAACAGAGGACTCTCAAATGCCTGCATAATGTGAAACAGGCTTGGTAAGAAGGATTTCTTTTTGTGGTCACACCGACAGTTTTCTTTTAGGTTATATGAGTATATGTATGCATTCTGGGGTATTAAGAAAATGTTATAATTTCTTAAAATAGGTGGTATTCAGTATAATGAGAATGATTCTACTACTGTATTTATATAACCTTTTAAAAAATTTAAACCATAATTTTGACACATTAGTGTATTTTTTCTACTTTGCAAAAAGATCTGTCCTTATAAAAGATATCAGCTACTGTATGATGTCCAGAATGTTTATGTTGAAATGATTTTTATTCTAACTGACATAAAAAAGAATCTCAAATGGAAGGCAGGCTTGGCCTCTAAATATATCTGATTAATGATATAAAACTGGCAAACAGCTCTGTGGTGTTAAAGCTTTAAGCAACAATATTTTCTGTGCCACAGCATTTTCTACTCACCTATTGAGAGGCTGCATGACAATATTGCTATATATAACTATTAGACTTAATTACAATGGCTTTGCTTTGCCTTTTATAATGGCAAAATGTTCGTGGCTAAATATAGAACCATCCGCTTTCTAATGTGGATGCAGCATCTGTGAAACCTTAGGTTGTGTGCAGCTAGTTATTTAGAAGTAGATCTAGCTTATTTCTGCAGATAAGTTCAGTTCCCTGTGCAGTAAGATGCCTGAAGTATCAGAGCAACACGTTTCCTCCTTGTGTTCCTCCCCCTTTTTTATATTATATTCTATCTGCTATTTTTCTTGGAATGATATTTTGGTCCCAAATCACAGCCCAGCAATCCTCAGTACTAAAGGCAGCGCCCATTGTTTGGTCATGCTATCCTGCCGTACGCTGTGCTTGCCTATCCAGCGACAGTTGCAGTGGAGCAATATGCTCAAATTATACTGAAGGCATTCTGATTGGCCTGATACCTACATCTTACCTTGCTGCATCTTTCTACCAAAAAAAAAAAAAAGAGGACAAATCAAGCTTCTAATTTTTGGTTTTTGTTTTATCATTCCTTTTGTCTGAGTTGTTTTCAGAACAAAATTTAAAACAAAAACATCATGAGCACAAAAAAAAACCCCTCCTGTGCAGCTCTACACCTCTTAGCCGCTGGCTGTGGGGGCAAAAAAAAAAAAAGGTTTTCCCTTCTCCTTTCATTGTCCCTTTCCCCCAGACATTTTTCACTCCATCTGGAAAGCCATATGGGCCAACCTTCATAAGCCCAGTGGGAGTTGGATACAACTTCTCAGGTGTGCTTCACCTGCCTCCCCTTTTTCTGGCACCAAGCTCTTTGCTGAGTAGTTAGAGGACCATCTCACTGAATCCATAGAGAAAAGAAAGACTCTGCCTTCAGCCAAGAAGGAGGACTGGAAGAGGTGCAAAACCAGCCTCTTCCCCCCCCCTCCCCAAAGACAGCTCTGGAGCCAAGGGCTTCTCTTCTTACCTGCCTTGGTGGGGTAGGTAAGAAGTCGTGGACATCAGCCTGATGGTTCAGGGGGCAGAGCCTTTGACCCATCAGTGTTCCCCAAGCAGGAGGAAAAGTCCTCTTCTGTCTGGTCTGGAGCTGGTATAGCATTGGTATAGCATGGGGGCATGACTTGAATTGCCCCTGGCATGGATATGGCATAAGTGTGCTGTTGCTCTCTCTGTGTCACTCATGTCCCACCCAGATCTCTACCCAGTTTTATGCATTGAACTAGCATAAAAATATCTGCAGAGGGATCTGGAGTGCTCCACCAATATATTTTTAATGGTAGTCCACTAACATGACAGTGTTCCCACCATATCTCCTTTAATTGTCTTTTTTATTTTTAGTATAGGTTTTTGTTTTGTTTTTCTAGTATAGGGTTGTGCCCTAAAAGTTGCAATGGTTGTCTCCTTCTCTTAGCTAAAACAATGGTGTACGGAAATGTATGTGCTTTAGGATTCAATGCATAAATAAGTATACTTGTATAAAAGCCTTCTTTTGCTCATTTCTCATTATAGTACTTTCAAACTGTCTACCTTTGCAGTGGATTCCAAAACTGTGTACTATTTTCACAGCATTATTCTGTCAATTCTTTGGGGCATCATGTACCTGCTTTGACCTCTACCAAAATGCATTGAGTCCAATAACCTCCCATGTTACTTTTAGTAAAGTGTGGGTTGATGTAGAGCACGTTCCCCACCCCCCACCCCATACTGAAGATTGCTAAGGGCGAAGCTGAATTTATTACTGGCAAATAGGCTGCTGTCCATTACGATCAATGTGCTATGGTATACCTCTGTACTTTAAAAATTCTGCTTTATATATGGTATCAGTTTGCTCTTACACATTGATGGAGGTACTTCAGCGTCTGTGCATTGTTTTTCAGCTTTTTAACACATCAAACTTACAGTGCTGATGAAACTCCCAAACTGCCTCTCCTGCAATATCATAAACAGGCACAGCATAATTTTGAGCATCAGTACAGTACTGTTGATAAAGGCAAGCAAGTTTTGATGAGCCAGATTCCCTTGGAAGCATCATGCATGCTCCTTTAGTAAATCAAACTCAGGCAGCATAGGAACAAAGGACAACAGAACTTGCCTCTCATCCCATCCTCATTTGCTAATGAAGTGTGTTTCCCAGCCTACAACTCCTGAACTCCTGAACAAAGGTCTTATTTTTCTAGGAATTTTGTGCTGAAACAAGCAATTTGAGTCAATATCATTTTGCCAAACCAGCAAGCTGTCTACCCACAGTGCCTCCATCTTATCAGGATTCATCTTTAGTTTACTGGCTCTTTCCCAGTCCACTACCATTAATTGTAGCCAATAAATATTGATAAGCATTCTGGCCTCCAAATCTTATTTTACATGGTTCTCAGACTGAACTAGGTTCAACGTTCGTATATATATATATATATATATATATATATATATATATATATAAACACAACCTGGGCTTTTGGCATCCTTTGGGCAAGCAGAATCTTGAAAATGTGAATCTGAGCTACATTTGAGTCTGCATTTAGCCAAGAGTTGCATTTTTTAAAAAAAATTTACTGTAATAATAAGGACCATGTGGATCAGGCTTGTCTTCAGTTCTTTATATTTCTATCTTTCTATGTACCTATCTATCTATCTATCTATCTATCTATCTATCTATCTATCTATCTATCTATATTGTATGTATGAATGTACCATATTTTTCTGTCTATAAGATGCCCCCATGTATAAGATGCCCCCTATTTTGGGGGACTCAGATTTAAGAAAATGGGGGGAGATGGCCCAGAGTATAAGACGCCTCCTAATTTTTGACATTGTTTTTTAGGGGGAAAAACTAGTCTTATACACAGAAAAATGCAGTAAGTATGTATATCTGTTTGAACTAATATTGGGGTTTTAATCAACTGCTCTTGTTCATTTACCAAGCATACTAGCTGTACAGGTGTGTTGTATATAAGTGGAAAGATGGGAATAAATAGTTCTTCCCTCCAGTTGCCTGGGTTAGGATATAGCCTTCATTATAAATGAGCAATCCTCTCCAAGCAACAGGTGAGCACTTCCTGGTTCTTCTCACTGCCCATTTGTTTTTCACAGTATACAGCAATCTGTATACTCATCTTTACAGAGTATACAGAGCAACCTTTATTGATACACATGCAGTATTTGCACTGTCTTCAAGTGCCACTGTAATTCTAGTAGCATTATGAAATATCTAATGAAATGCAAGACATCAGACTCGAATAGGAGCCCTGAAAACAACTCATCTTTATTCTGTATGGTAGGGAGGGAAAAATAATTCGATTTCCATAGAAGGACATTGGGTATCTGTCAGTTATCAGAATTCACTAAGGAAGAGAATGCGGTTGGGTTGCACCATCATGCTGCTGCGGGTGAATGCAGAGTTCTTTCTCTTCATTTTGCTCAAATATGATTTTTGCACAGCAGCAAATGGTGCCGCTTGGCTGTCCGGGGCAGCACCCCCTGGGGGTGGGGCGTCACTCCGCAGCGCGAGCGCGTTCTTCTTTGCAGTTGCAAGGATATTAGGCATTTCAGGCTTTGAAGCGAGTCTTCAGCCAATTTTGTTTTGTGGTGTTATTATTATTACCATTATTTTATTCATTAAATTTGTATACCATCCTTCATCTGAAGATCACAGAGCAGTTCACAACACTGTTATTATTTTAAACAATTTTTATTATAGATTTTCTTGGTTTACAAAAGCACATGCATTGTCTCTTTTTTCAGGTTATAGAGTGTTTTTTGTACAGATCGTTTACATTTGATGTGAGACGTTAGTGTTGTATACAGAATAAGGTTGGGGAAGAAGAAAAAGGGGGAGAGACCTCTCTCACTACCAAGGAAATATAATAAACAAATAGAAAGAGAACCTACCCGAGAGACGCTGACATAAAACTCCCACGTATACACTAAGTAAAAGAATGTAAGTTCATAACATTATTGAAATACTAAGCTGTGTGTTGACAAGGGACAGTTAGACTTATATGAAGGGCATGGTGATTTTAAACTACCTGTCTTGTAAAGTATATTGCTGATGATGATGTGCTGGTAAGACTGATAGGACAATTGACATTTTTAAAAATGCAGCAATATTGGTTTCAGTGTCAGGGACAAGTGTCTCCATCATCAGGTCAAAAGATCACGTGAAATGTTTACTACAGATAAATTTCGAGAATAGGATTCGTGGTCATGAATCGTATAAAAAATTGGTACAGTCTGTGCCTTTGCACATAATAGTTGCTTGAAAACACTAAATCTAATTTATTTATGGACTGATCTAAATTCCACCCCCACCAACCCCCCAAACCCCATGACTAGTGTCTGTGATGATACAAATAAAGGTTATGACCCGTTTCAAATGGATATGTGCTGAAGAATAAGTGAGACATGCAAGTGCAATTCTGGGCCTGTGCTCCTGGCATATACATGTATATAGTTTCACTTTCCTGTTCCTTAGCTTCTTGAGCAAATATGTGGCTGAAGCCTTCAAGGACCCATTGCATTATTTGGCCACGTGCAAAAATGGGCTACTCGTTTAATCAAAATATTGCACTCTACAGTGCTAGATCCACTTTGCATAAAATGGATACTTATGTAATGTTCACAAAAATAGAATACACATTTTAGGGTCATTAAGCCTTAGAATTCGATTATGTTTGACATGCTGTACAGCAGGCATCCCCAAACTTCGGCCCTCCAGATGTTTTGGACTACAATTCCCATCTTCCCCGACCACTGGTCCTGTTAGCTAGGGATCATGGGAGTTGTAGGCCAAAACATCTGGAGGGCCGCAGTTTGGGGATGCCTGCTGTACAGCCTTAAGGCTTTGGTAATTTAGATAGGCAGTATTTGTATAACATACCGGTCGTTGTCAAAAAGTAATGTCACTCTTTTTCTATACAGTGGTACCTCGGTTTATGAACACAATTAGTTCCGGAAGTCTGTTCATAAATTGAAGTGTTCATAAACTGAAGCGAACTTTCCCATTGAAAGTAATGGAAAGTGAATTAATCCGTTCCAGATGGGTCCACAGCGTTCGTAAACCGAAAATTCATAAACCGAGGGGTTCATAAACCGAGGTTCCACTGTACATATACATAGCATAGACTGCAGGAGCCCTGCATTTCCATACACACAAATATATTAACACAAAAGGTTAAATAACTCTGTTTCTTTTTGGCTCACTCTAATACTTTCTTATTAATAGCTCAATCTGGTTCTCAAGTTCTCTGCTGTAGAATGGAAGGAAGTCTATCCTATAATATGAGCTAAAAAGTGGCTTCCAACTCCTTAGTTTTAATCAAGTTTGTGTTTGCGCCAGGGCAGCTAAAGCAGCTTTTTAGGATTATTGCTGTACAGTGGTATCTCTGGTTAAGAATTTAATTTGTTCTGGAGGTCCATTCTTAACCTGAAACTGTTCTTAACCTGAGGCCCCACTTTAGCTAATGGGGCCTCCCGCTGCCGCCGCACCGCCCCCACACGATTTCTGTTCTCATCCTGAAGCAAAGTTCTTAACCGAAGGTACTATTTCTGGGTTAGTGGAAGCGTCTGTAACCTGAAGTGTCTGTAACCCGAGGTATCACAGTACTATCAACATGTGAATGAGGGCTTTTTGAAGTATCACGGTTTCTGTCTGCAGTAATCCTCAGTCTAGTACTTTATTTTGAATTTGTGGCATGCATGCTTATACACATACCATGATTTTCTGCCAAGGAAGAGAGAGATTACAGTAAATTATCTATTAATGCTTCCACCAATATATTAGGTAATATCTGCTTTCTCGATACGGACTTACATACTTGTATGTCCCCCCCCCCAAAAAAAAGGTGTTCCCAAACATGTTTAATGGCCTCTCATCCAAACTAAACATTGTTCACATTCAAATTTTTCTTGGCATTTCTTACAAAAGTTCTTGATCACAAAGCCATCAGTAATAATAGAGTGTTTGTTTCATACATATAAAGCGAGGGCATCTTCCTCTTGGTGGAGGGTATTGCCATTATTTATCAGTGGGCTAGAACCAGTAACATGTGAACTGCTTTCTTGCTTGCAGCTTTGAAATGTGAGCTTTCAAATTTGTAAGGTTAAGAAAATGATTCTAATAAAAGTTGTTTGACATTGGTCATGGTGATGGATGTTCATCTGCTACCATAGTAATGAAGGGTGACATGTTGGTTTATTTGTTTCATCATGAATAGGACAGAGGACTTCTCCCCACGTCTGTTTGCCCTGCCGCTTTCCCCGATCTTTAGTGCTGAATCGGAACAAAGGCAATTGGCTTTCCTGTGGATTGCCATTTGTTCCGATTCAGCACTAGAGAGCGGGTTTTCCAAGGGAATGTGGCAGGGCAAAGGCAAACCACTTGAACCCATGCCCAGAAAGCACAAAAGCGGAAATATGGACGAACCCTGAGTCAAAACATAAGGCTTAACTTTCACAGGTGATCCTGAGGGTGGGAGGGCCATGAAGATGGGTGATATTTACCCACCTTATTTACCCCAATGGCCATATATTAATGAGTGAATTGTTTACATTTGTATACTTGAATAAAATACACACAATGTTTTCCCCTGAATAAAATACACACAAGGTTTGCCTCTTTGGACAAAATATATTTGGCATCTTCATGTAATAAATTACTAATTTTTCTTCCCTTGCTTGCTTGCTTGTTCTACTGGCCTTTTGGTGTCTCTGATCTTGTAGAATGATGGAAAAACTTCAGAACGATACAGGTTAATTAAAGAAAGCCATCCAGTTGCTAAAGCCAGCCTCCTCCAACCTGGTGCCCTCCAGGTGTTTTGGGCTACAGCTCCCATCAATCCTAGCTAGTCTGGCCTTAGTACAAAACATCTGGAGGGCAGCTTCCCATGCAACTTGCAACACTACAGTTTTGCACCCCCCATTTTGGTGATACAGACCAGTAGAAATGGGGAATGGGAAACACCAACCACTGAAGGATACTGTAAACCTAGTAATTAAGTTGTGTACATAGATTGTCCAAGGGATGTGTCTAAAGACAGTGTAGTGAGAATGCTCCCCCCCCCCAAACATGGCATTTAATATCCAGATAAGGGAAGGCATGCAAAAATCTTTCCTAACCTATTCCTTCTGAAAACGTCCAACATTTTGTGCCCTTAACAAGTGAAGTAAAAACCATGTTTTACCTTTCTTTGGGAAATTTACATTGTTGTTGTTTTTTTGTCCTCACCACTATCTTTTGTGCATCTTCATACATTGAGATTAATTGGAGTTTACAGAGACTTCCCTCTTGTGTGCCGTGGGAGAGTGATAGAATTTGCCATCCATAGTGATTGATTGATTGATTGAATGAATGGTACCACAGAAACAGAATATGGCAGATGTTTCTGTTTAGGAGATCTGCATTTTACTGTGGAAAGTTGGTCTGTGCTGTATTAATGCTGCTATCATTTTATTAGCACCAGGCAAATCCTGTATTTCAATGTATAACATTTATTTAAAGTGACCTATGTAATGTTTTCTTTTAGAGCTTGAAGTCTTATGCCCATTGTATGGGTGTTTCAATCTTATAAAGAAAAAACCTGATTTTCCTTGATACCATACACATCATCCTACATGTGTAGGACTTAGGGGCCAATGTACACCTTACAGCTGCTCTGTGTTCTGGCCAGTAAAATTACGGAACAGTAGATTGCCCCCATTGCAGGAAGAGTTTCCATTCCATTTGCAGTCACCACCAGAATAGCCATAACATGTAAAATAAAAAAATTCCTTCAGTAGCACCTTAAAGACCAACTAAGTTTTTATTTTGGTATGAGCTTTCGTGTGCATGCACACTTCTTCAGATACAGTGAAATGGAAGTTTCCAGGCACTTATGTAGAGAAGGGGTGGGGAGGGGTGGGGATGGGGAGGGGGGATCACTCAGAAGGGTGGTGGAAATGGGTGATTGACTGACTGATAGCTGTTGATGACCGCAAACGACTGCAAATGGTTTTGCATGAAAAAGCAAGGGTTGAGATGGCTGAAGATCGCTTATCATGTATAATGAGATAAGAACCCGATATCTCTGTTCAAACCAGGTCCCTCCATGGTTTTGAGCTTGGTGATAAGTTGCAATTCAGCAACTTCTCTTTCCAGTCTATTTCTGAAATTCTTTTGTAGTAAGACAGCTACTTTGAGATCTTGTATAGAGTGTCCTGGGAGATTGAAGTGTTCTCCTACTGGTTTTTCTGTCTTCTGGTTCCTGATGTCAGATTTATGTCCATTTATCCTTTGGCGTAGGGTTTGGCCTGTTTGTCCAATATAGAGAGCTGAAGGGCACTGTTGGCATTTGATGGCATACACAATGTTAGAGGATGAGCAATTAAATAGTCCTGAGATGGTATGTTGGATGTTGTTGGGGCCAGTAATGGTGTTGTCTGGGTGTATGTGGCAGCAAAGTTGGCATCTGGGTTTATTGCAGGCTCTGGTACCAGTGTCCATGTTAAGTCTGGTGGTTGTATTATTGTGGGTGAGGAGTTGTTTAAGATTGGGTGGCTGTCTGTAGGCAATGAAAGGTCTTCCTCCCAGAGCTTGAGAAAGGGAGCGGTCATTGTCCAGGAGAGGCTGTAGATCTCTGATGATGCGTTGTACTGTTTTAGCTTGGGAGCTGTATGTGATGACTAGTGGTGTTCTGTTATTTTCTTTTTTGGGTCTGTCTTGCAGCAGGTTCTCTCTAGGTATCTGTCTGGCTCTGTTGATCTGTTGTTTAACTTCATCAGGTGGATATTTTAGTTCTAAAAAGGTTTGCTGTAGATATCTTAGGTGAGATTCTCTGTCTGTAGAGTTGGAACAGATGCGGTTGTAACGTAAGGCCTGGCTGTATACGATGGATTGTTTGGTATGTTTGGGATGGTAGCTAGAAGCATGTAGATATGTTTGTCGGTCAGTTGGTTTTCTGTATAAGGTGGTGTCTATACGTCCATCCTGTATTTTTATAGTAGTGTCCAAAAAATGTATTTCTTGCATAGATTGGTTCATTGTTAGGTTGATGGTGGGGTGAAAGTCATTGAATGTCTGGTGGAAGGTTTCCAGGGTCTGTTGTCCATGTGTCCAGATAATAAAAATATCGTCAATGTATCGCAGGTACAGGAGAGGTTTGAGTGGGTAGGAGTTAAGGAAACGTTGTTCTAAATCTGCCATGAAGATGTTGGCATACTGTGGGGCCATGCGGGTGCCCATGGCTGTGCCGCTGATCTGGAGGAACAGGTCATCACCAAATTTGAAGTGGTTGTGGGTAAGGACAAAGTGGCAGAGTTTGGTAGCAAAGTCCGCTGTGGTTTTATCTGAAATGGTGTTCCTTATGGCTTGTAAACCATCATTGTGTGGGATGTTGGTATATAGAGATTCCACATCCATAGTGGCTAGTATAGTATTGTTAGGAAGATTGTTCAAATATTGTATTTTCCTCAGAAAATCTGTGGTGTCACGTACGTAGCTGGGAGCACTGATAGCATATGGTTTCAGAACAGACTCTTCAATCTCCCAGGACACTCTATACAAGATCTCAAAGTAGCTGTCTTACTACAAAAGAATTTCAGAAATAGACTGGAAAGAGAAGTTGCTGAATTGCAACTTATCACCAAGCTCAAAACCATGGAGGGACCTGGTTTGAACAGAGATATCGGGTTCTTATCTCATTATACATGATAAGCGATCTTCAGCCATCTCAACCCTTGCTTTTTCATGCAAAACCATTTGCAGTCGTTTGCGGTCATCAACAGCTATCAGTCAGTCAATCACCCATTTCCACCACCCTTCTGAGTGATCCCCCCTCCCCATCCCCACCCCTCCCCACCCCTTCTCTACATAAGTGCCTGGAAACTTCCATTTCACTGTATCTGAAGAAGTGTGCATGCACACGAAAGCTCATACCAAAATAAAAACTTAGTTGGTCTTTAAGGTGCTACTGAAGGAATTTTTTTATTTTACTTCGATCCAGACCAACACGGCTACCTACCTGTAGCCATAACATGTAAATCTCCCAAACAGGTAAAAGAAGAAGAAGCCTAAAATGTGATTCTCTTTAGATGTGAAATGAATAACTGTAAGGTCTGCAAGGAGGAAATGCTGTTCTCCACCACTCCTAGCTAAGGATAATTTAATCTAGGTTTGGGTGTGAAAAGAAATAAAAGACTGAAACAGCAACTTGAGCCTGCGGGTGAGATAAGCTGTGAGGTACAGATTTTGGCTCTGTAAGCTCTCAAAAAGTGTCTTTTTGATGTGAGGGGAAGAGACTTCCTTTCTCTGGCAATCTGATATTCATCAGTGGCAGGAGAACACTGTCACAACTACCAAAATTCACTACCAAAACAATAGCAGCCAGTAGGAATTCTGCACCAAACTCCTGCTGATATCAGTAATGGCAAATATTCAACTCAAAATAAAATATTTGCCACATGATGAGCTATTTTACTGTGGCAATAGTGTCATGACCTTGCAGTTGCTGGCAAGACTGTTTTGAATACAAATGTACAGGAGCAAGAAGTCTTAGGACCTCTTTCTTGTGTCAAGTAGGTTTCTGGAAAGGACGAAATGATGAATGTAAAGAACAAATGAGGCCATGTGCACCATTGTGAGATTGGTTACCATACCCACACAATCTTCTCTCTGTGCCCGCATGGCAGCACTGGGACCTTTTTAAAAAGTAATATTGATTAAAACCATAACAGAACATGGAAGCACAAGATCTAGTTATCCCCGCTTTAAGAAACAGGTATAACATTTTAGCACATAAAGGAGATAATTAACACCCAACCTGTTATACTAGCATGGATTATTCATCAGTATTAAATAGCAATGGCAATGCAGAAATGCAGAAGAGAAGACTGCAAGTTCTAGAAGGTGTACAATATATATTAAAAACTAATTTTAAAATATAAACGAAATAAATACATGCACAACAGTATTATGAAACTAATGCCTTTGGTTGTTTCACACACACCTTCCCTGCTCTAACCAATTTGTATCATTGCAGCTAGACAAGAGTGAATTGTTTCATGGGACATTGATAGCTTTCTTCAGCTTGAGATGTTTGTTTCTAATGCCTTAAGAAATAGGTGTTGTCACCTACAACCTGCAGCAACTACTATCAGGGCTGGGGGATGTTCTTGTTTCTGTTCAAACAACCGCTGAAGCATTTCATGTTAGCATTTAGAAAGAAGTCATCATTATCCCTGTGAGACTAATCAGTTTCATGTATATTTCACAGCATGAAGTCCTATTTGCACTATCATTATCCTGAGATAGTAACTCCTGAGCTCACGACATTCTAAGATTTGTTCACATGCTCATATGAAGGGAGAAGAAAGCTGAATGTTTATTTCTATTAGGTGATGGTTTACTATTTAAATGAGAGAAACAAAGACCTGAAAATGACCCAAGATTTAAAACAGGCATAGGCAAACTCGGCCCTCCAGATGTTTTGGGACTGCAACTCCCATCATCCCTGACTACTGGTCCTGATAGCTGGGGATGATGGGACTTGTAGTGCGAAAACATCTGTAGGGCTAAGTTTGCCTCTGCCTGATTTAAAAGGCCTTGAATCAAGCTTGTGTTGCTTGGGTCCTCAATGGACTGCTAGTAAGCTGGTACACAGCTGCTGGGTATTGAAGGTCTAGGCTGGCTGCAAAATGAATAGACGTGTACAATACCACAAATATGTGTTGGATTTTAATTGGGTGGCACTACTAACTTAATAAACTATCCCCATAACTTTAAGATGGCGATGATTTAAGCCAGTGTAAAGCTACCTGCTAACTCCATTTGTCATACGAGTCAATACCAAGAGGTAGGCTGACGGAGTCCACTCCTATAAAAACACTGGGATGGGGCTCCATCAGCAGTAGGCAGCAAGACTGCAAACCAAAATGGCTGTAGATGTATTCATCCTCTGGATTTAGCCCATTAAATCAACAGAGGAACACTGAGCTGGGATGTCTTGATGTTTGTTGCTTGAACAGTGGACCTCCTGCAAAAAGTTAGTCATCTCTGCAGATAAGATTGGGAACAACTTTTTAAAAAATCCAGCCCACATCCATCTTCAGAAGTTTTGAACATGCTCCTGTCTTCTTCATAATGACCATATCTCTCCCAACCGCTTTCCTTGACTTCTTAGAGCATATTTTCTAATCTTATGTAGGGACTACAAGATTGGAAAGCATGCCAAGTTCAGTAATTAAGGCATTTAACAGTCACTAGGTACCATCACATTTATGGCTCTCATTCTGGGACATACTGAATATTTTAGTGACCTTGAAAGATCAAGCCCAGAGTCCTTAGTCTTAAAAAAGAAATAATCACATTAGGCAACCAGTTAATTAGATCTCACTTAATTAGCAGACATACTCCTAATATTTTTTGTACTTCTAATTAGCTTCTACTGGCTAAGTCTCATTTAATATCTTATTCCAGTTTAATTAGAATTTTTCCATAAATGGGATTGATTTGGTGCTTACTAGGAAAGTTAAGATAATACCTTGCCCATAATACTGTCAGTTATGTAACTTTATCCTGCTAGTTTAATATTTTTTTCAGTGTTAGCTGCTCTGAATCTTAAAGCTGTACTGGGTTCAGAATCAGAATGTTTTGGATTGTGTTCAGCTTACTTGAACAGAGTAGATCCATTGAAATTAATGGACTTAGTCATATTCATTAATTTTAATTGGCATACTCTATGTAAAACTTTGCTGAATACCTCCTATTCAAAAGAGATTATTACTGTTAATGCTTAAGTAACAGTAATTTAAACAAGACTTCAGCAAAGAAGAAATGAATGTTTTGTGTATGATATACAAGATGTGAATCAGAAAGTCTAAAACATGATATTAATATAAGTGAATGCCAGCTGCTGGAGAATGTAACAAGTGCAACAAAACAGCAGCATAAACATACTGTTTGCAAGCCCTCTTGATTTTAATTGTAATCTCCAGCAAGAACACACTTGCTTCTTAGCAGATTTTGTCTTACTATAAAAAAATCTGACTAAAACTGGTCATTTCTTAAATTTGATTTAAAAGGCTTAAGCACAAGCCTATGAAACAAACAAAACTTTCAGAAGCTTGGGTGGTTCATTTTCTGTGTTATTAAATGTCCTTTTAAAATGAATGGAATAAAAACTGTGCAGACATGCATAATGGATAGTAAACCCCGCAGTTAACTGGAGCTGACACTGAAAAGGCTTGGGCTATAAGAGTCTGTCTATGTTATTGTTTTTATTGTGCAGTAATTGTGTCATTCCTACTCAATTACTGTGGGCGTTCTAACCATCTCTCTGCCTTGCTAGTACATCAGCTTCAGGGCAATGACATTTTTCCAGCACTCAGGCAGCAGCCTATTCCACACCCACCCAGGTACTCTCGCCTACTGCCATAGCAAATAATAAGTGACATCACTCCAGCTTCCACCATCACCACATGCAGGATCATATTGCCAATTCATGAACCTTTTTAATTTTTAATTTCACTTTTCCTGTTCAGTTAGTTGGCGGCTGCCTGCTTCCCCATGTCCCAAGCACACATCTCAACTAGAAAAGCACCCTAAACAATTATCCAACTTCTACAATGCTATACAGTAGTTATACAAGTACCAAAAAATGCAAGGACCATTGGAGGAGAGAGACTGTAGGCAAGTGTTTATATGCTAATGCTAGAAACCTCCGGGCCAAATGGGTGAATTGGAGCACTTGGGTTTTAGAGGACGACATTGTCCTATAGTGGGCACAAAGAAAACCTGGTGGGATGGAGATACCCAATGGGACACAATTTTCCCTGGATAAAAACTCTATAGGAAGGGCAGAAGTGGAGTCTGTTAAGAGTTGTTCAGCGGAATCCCTGATCTGGACCTTGTGTAGAAATAAATGAGCTTTCCATCCCCAAGAAGGAGTTTCAAAGCTTTACTGCCGAACAGTCTTATATACTAGCTACAAAGGATAAATGTTACAAAGAAACAAAGTTAACATATTGCTCTCAAGTCACAGGCAATGCGGTTCAGTCCTTTATGCAGTGCAGTAAACTTTTCTCTCTCTGGTCACAGAGAGAGATCCTAAGCTTGTTCATCATTGTGGAGCTTACCGTAGCATCATCTGCCACTGCTCCTGCTAGCCATCACTGACTTTTCAAGTTTCCTCTCCTGCTGTGAAAGATGTACAGCTGGGTTTCTGGAGATGAGTGATTTCTGGAGATAAGCCTGTGAAATGAAAAAATGCCAGCCTTTTTCTTTCACCTACAGTAGAACCTCTCAATTAATGTAAACTTCTGTTTTCAATATGCTAACCTCTACAGATGTTTTAACCTCAGCACATAGAGACATTTTATGCACATTAAACTCTTAGCTTTAACAGTATCACTCTGCAGGTCAAAATCCAACAAGCTAGAAATCCCAAAAGGGCAGACTCCACCACAGAATCGTTGTGGGTGATGATATTGGCCCCCAAGTGTTATTTAGTCCTAGGGATGTCCTATTGTCCCCCTGATCAAAATGTTCAGAGAGATCATGAGATGATGAATGAAATCAAGGAAACATTCAAAAGAAGAGATGTTGTCGTGGTAGTCAAAAAAATTTTTTTTGAAGAAGTCTCTTAAGATGAATAAGGAACCACACCACATAAGGTGTGAATTCACACCACAACTAGTTCTCCTTTACTGATTTTTTTAAATTATTGGCTGCATGCCTCTCAGTTGTACAAAAACAGAAAACTTTTTCTGACCTCCATGTTTCTTCTTGGTTGTATAATGTTTGGAATATTGCTCTTCTAGAAAAAAAATAGCACGGCATGTGGGAGCCTCATGTGGTACAGCAAATCCAGATTCTTTCTTTCTAAATATATTTAAAATAGATTTTAATATTATACAATACAGTCACACACACAAAAAAGAACATAGCATCAAGATTATGGTGACAGCAGTCACGAAATTAAAAAATACCTGCTTCTTGGGAGAAAAGTGATGGCAAACCTAGACAGCATCTTAAAAAGCAGAGACATCACCTTGCTGATAAAGGTCTGTATAGTTAAAGCTATGGTTTTCCCAGTAGTGATGTATGGAAGTGAGAGCTGGACCATAAAGAAGGCTGATCGCCGAAGAATTGATGCTTTTGAATTATGGTGCTGGAGGAGACTCTTGAGAGTCCCATGGACTGCAAGAAGATCAAACCTATCCATTCTTAAGGAAATCAGCCCTGAGTGCTCACTGGAAGGATAGATCCTGAAGCTGAGGCTCCAATACTTTGGCCACTTCATGAGAAGAGAAGACTCCCTGGAAAAGACCCTGATGTTGGGAAAGATTGAGGGCACAAGGAGAAGGGGACGACAGAGGACGAGATTGGACAGTGTTCCTGAAGCTACTAACATGAGTTTGACCAAACTGTGGGAGGCAGTGGAAGACAGGAGCGCCTGGCGTGCTCTGGTCCATGGGGTCACGAAGAGTCGGACACGACTAAACGACTAAACAACAACAAACAACAAATAAACTTGCTGTCATTTAGACAAATACGCAGCTATTTGGTCAGTATTTTTCTACTCTGTGTCTTTATCTATGGATAGAGAAACCAAAAGGAAGAAATCCAAGAAGATGGGCTGGATGTTTAGAACATAGCAGATGCTTAAATCAGATTCATGCCAGTTGCTTAGATGAGTCCAAAGTAAGCAGCTTGTGCTGTGGATCCAGAATGCACGACATTGTTTATGTTGAAGCTGTAGCAACTAAGGCCAGAGCGGTTCTGGAGCACTGCTGTCAGTTTCAGTGCTTCACTGACAGGAAACCAAAGGAAGTGGCTTGACAACTGGAGTCTTAGTCATAAAAAGATACGGTGCCCAGGCTAGATTTTTAAATGTGAACAGCACAGCAAACGGAACTCGGAATGTGATAGAAATCTTTCTCCCCGCACTAGAATCTTAAACGAGATGTCTCACCATTTTTTTCTTTCAAAGGGGGAGGGGAAAAACCTTAAAAGTTGCTTGGCACACAGTGTGAAGTATTAGAGTCTAAAAATCGCGCAGCATAGGAATAAAGTGCTTATGAGAGTAAAGCCTTCAAATATTGTAAAGGCTTGACTGACTCACACAAAACTCCAGCATTTGAGCCTTGATCCTATATGCATTTATGTGGAGCAAAACAGCATCTCTTTCCCACTCCTTGCGGCCCGGGAAGGGGGGGGGGAGATGCTTCATGAAATGTAAATTAAAACCTAATACTGGCATAGTCAATTTGACTCCAGGCACTGCTGCCCAGAACAATAACTTAAGGACAAACTATAGGGAGTAGATAAATGGGAAGATACCAGTACCAGAGGAATTTCCCAGCCTTCCATTCTGCATACAGTCTGTTGTGCTGGGATTTAGGCATGGCTAAAGAGGAAGAAGGAGAGAAGTGTGCTGGTACAAATGGAAGGAGCTGAAATTGAGCCCTATCTCAATCCCTTTTCATGAATACCTATCAACACTCATAATGCAGGTGTAGCACACACTACATCTATAGTGACTACATGTAATTTGCCATCTAACGTTCTTTTGAACGAAAAGCCACCATGTCACAAACGCCACCATCGACGAGGATTGGCAACACTACATTGTGATGGATGGAGAAGAGGGCAAGATTTTAAAATACAACAAATATATCAGAATGTGTTTTGAGTGGTCTAATTCCCCAGCAAATGAAAGCATCTGCCTCATTTGTATTAAAATAGTGGCATTTGTTATGGTTTGTTAATCTAGCTTTCAAATGCAAGCATGGGCATTTTAATTAGCTGTATACTGTTTGTGTGTTAACTCATTTCACATTCGTTTCATGCAGGTCTAATTTATCATATGTGTGTTCATATTCTGCATACATAGGCACCGAAAGATAATAATTGGGAACATCTGTTAACATTTACCACAAGCAGATGTTA
The DNA here is from genome assembly GCF_965207765.1 of Zootoca vivipara. Classification (NCBI taxonomy): domain Eukaryota; kingdom Metazoa; phylum Chordata; class Lepidosauria; order Squamata; family Lacertidae; genus Zootoca; species Zootoca vivipara. Next base: position 31,273,714 of record NC_142587.1, on the reverse strand, counting down.
AACAAATTACATTGTTTATATACTCAGCATCAATTCAGAATAAGGCATGTAAGTATTCCTCAGTGTTCAAGGAATTACATGTTATTCATTAGTACAGTTGTACTCTTTCTTTTTTAAAGATATATATATAATTACTTACAAAACATTTAATATACTGTTATGATAAAAATGAAAACAGTAAGAGTTTCAGCTGAAATTGCTACATTCTTGAGCCTTCTATAATTAAAAATTAGGTGCAAACTTGGATTATGCTCCTAGACTGCAATCATGAGTTCACAGAGAGGTGATTTAGCAATCTATCTCTCCTAAGACTCCAGGTACAGCCCAGCTCCCAGACTTCACAGCAGGGAATTGAGGTTGACCAGGCTGGCCAGTTGTCCTATGTGTGGTGTGAAAAGCACCCCTGCTTGTGGGAAATTTGTTGCAATGATTCATTCAGTGCAGTGGTGGTATGTAGAGGTGGAGATGGTACCACTTGGCTCCTATGGGGGGCACTCTGCAACCTGAAACTCTTCACATAGGATTGGAGCAGGATTATTACTATTATTATTAATATTTATTAACCACTCTTTGCCATGAGGTCCCAAGGTGCTCTCTTCGACTGCCAATGTCCAAACTTCTGAGGGCGGTGAAACAGCCGAGAGGACCTTCTTTGATAATCTTAACACCCAGCAGGGTCTTGTAGGGGAGGAGACAGTTTCTTTGGGGTCTAAGTTATTTAGAACTTCAAACACTAATGTGAGGACCTTGAATTGCCCTGGAGATGAACTGGCAACCAATGCAGCTGTTTTAAAACAGAGGTTATGTGAATCTAAAAGGACCGCTAAGCTAGTGATGTGGCCACTGCAGTTTGGAACAGTTGAAGTTTCCAAGTCGACTGCGAGGGGGGCCCCTTTTGACAATTTTGATACAGGATTCTTTCCCTGAAACTGCAGCATACAAAGATTGGCTGAGAAATGTCTGTCTTCTTTTGAAGTCTATTTGGATGGCAATGAAAAGCTTGAAAAAAACATGGTTTGAGTTTACTTCAAAGATGAGATGACAGCTTCAAGGAATATTCCTCCACCCCCCACCCCCCCGCTGTCACCCCCTCTCGCTAAAGCAAAGCGAGGCCCTCATCTGGCCACTGCTACTTCAGGTTCAGTCACAACTGTCTTTGAACATTTTGTTCCTTTCTTTAAAGTGGTTACAATGATTCTAAATAATCTATCCCCTTGAGTGTGTTAGCTTAAAAACTTTGTGCTGCATAAAGCAATTTCAGTGCTTTGCTGAGCCTGAGGTTATTTGTCTTTTGAATGGTAGTTTTCTTGGGTATTTAGCTTTCTGGTCCTTTAAAAAAAAAAAAGAGCTGTCGTCAACAGTCTCAACCTGTTAGTTGTGTCTTTCTCCTCATGTTTCCAACCTGGAATGACTGGATCCTGAAAAATGCCACCTATCACATCTCAACTCCTTTAGGTTGCATTGCGATACAGAGTCTTTAAATGCAATATTCGATTACCTTTGGGATATCTTTGTGTATCTGTTTTATGTGGGAATCTTGCTTGCGCAAAGCTTCCTGCAGCAAACATGTAAATGATAAATGACAGAGGTGCATCTTTAAATGCTCTTTGATTAGTTGAGAGTAGACCATTCTACTCTTCATTGGCTATCCCTTGCTTGCCACCAGTACAATATCGTGCCCCCTTTTGCTACACACTTTGGTGTGCAGGAGAAAGAAAGAGGAAAGGAAATGGACATATTCCTTCAGTCACTGAGTTTGCGGTCATGTGCACAATTATCTGGAGGTAAGCTCCATCAACCATAGTGGATCTTTCATCTGAGTAAACATGTATACAAATGCATTGTGAATCTTTTGAGATTCATTTGGACCATTTTAATCAGGAAGGGAATGTTGGTGTCCTATCGCTATATTCATAGAGGTAGTGGCTAGGGTGCTGGACTTAGGCTAGGACTGCAATCTTGCATCACCAGGGAGTAAGCCCCATTGAACTCATTGGGACTGACTGCTGAGTAGACGTGTAAAGCATTGTGCTGCGAGAATGAAGAGACTTCTTTTTTTCATTTCTTGTTTATTTAAAAATATTTATGCTGCTTCCACAGGCAAGGGCCATCCAAAACAACTTACAACAACAAAAGCTGCAATTCCGGGGTGGGGGAGTGGAGAGAGAATCTGAACTGCATAAGACCTAAGAAATTTCCCCATAGGAATCAATGGAAATCTCTTCCTTGTTATGTGAAAGCAAAGGATTTCCTGAGTACACAATGACTTCAGATTGTGAGATCTGTGTGCATTGTCTTCTGTGTGATATCTTCTGAGCTCCAGGTGTATGACCTTATTTCCTAAGTTGAAGGCCACCGACATTGCCTGGCATCAACTAAGGAAGGGCAGTCTATGTATTTCTTCCATAAATAAATCCATTACTCAGGAATTTTCACATCAATTTACAATTTTGTAAATTGTATAAAGAAACTGTACCTTTAAAATAATAGAAACTGTATAATAAGTAAATAAATTTCTTAAATTCCTTACTTATAAGCCTACCTTAAGAACATTCCTTTGAACATGGATTGTTTTTATGTATTTGTTTCCAATAGCTTTTCACAAAACATTTTACACAGCAATAAATAAACATAAAGAACAACTTATTTAGAATGCCTGATGAAATTGAAAGGATTATTTTTAATTATTCAGTCATTAGAACTGTGCTGGAAGCCCCAATAAGCCAAATTATTGATTAGAAATAGTAGGCGTTAAAAATAATAATGGCCAATTTACATTTTCTCACTAAAGCAATATTCCAGAATGCAATTTATAACTGCAGGAATAGCTCCTTCAGTGGACAAGATTTTATATCATTTGGGCAACAGGAGACTGTGGCACAACAAAAACAATCTCGTGGTATTGCTCTGTCCCTTCTCGTTCCATGCCTGAAAGCCTAGTACTTTGTGGTTAGTTTTTCTTCCCATGCCAAAATGAAGATATTGTGCCTTTTGTTGCTATGCCAACCAACCTTCTGTTGTGTGCAGTATCTCCAACACTGGTTGATATGGCAACATTTCCCATTACACTTATACTCACCAAAGAGGTTGTTGGTATACTTATTCGCACCAAAAGACATGCACTTTGGGAGGCAGCTTTCGTTGTGCTGGAGACCTGCAAAAATATTGGCATGCCACTTGCACTTCATTTGGAGCCAACACAGTTTCCAACACTAGCTAAAAATATGCTCTGAGGTAGGTAAAACAAGTCAAAATTACTTGTCCTGCTCCTTTACTCAAAGAAGCACAACAGAGATAAGTAACTGATTTGGCACTGACCTGTTACCATTCATAAGAAGCCCTTAACTGTTATTAACTTTCTATTCTTAAAGGACCTGCACACATACACACACACAAACAGAGAGAGAGAGAGAGAGAGAGAGAGAGAGAGAGAGAGAGAGAGAGAGAGAGAGAGAGAGAGAGAGAGAGAGAGCCTCCTGCCCACTATATAGGTAGCAAGGCAATAATCTGGGAGACTTTGATGGTCATGTCTTGCAACACTGAGACTTTCAAAGTCTCGGGATAAAAAAAGCTGATGGGAACGTTTCCTCTTTAAAAAGGTGTATTCAGTTCAAGAAAGTTGAAAGGAAATATCCTTGTTCCAAAGAGAACAAACCTTGTTTCCACTCATGTTTATGTATAAGATATCCTGTTACATAGGAATAAATGCACAGGCACCTTCAGAATAGAAACACGAACCAAACTTTATTTAATAGACTTAACACTGGAACTCCCTGTTCTCTCCCCCCAAAAAGCAGAATATTGGGGGCATCTGTTCTTCCTCATCTAAATAAATGTCATTTTATTCCAAATTGGAAATACCTTTATTAAGTTAATAGGAGTTTCTTTCCAGTTTTTACAATGCTGATTGTAAAATTATTGAGATTGTAGATTTTTTTCCCTATAATAGGAGAGCCATGTTTTCCCTACCACACGGGTGTCAGAGTCAAGGTCCGGGGGCCTAATCCGGCCCGCCAGACCTCGTGATGTGGCCCGCTGCCCGCCCAGGGCCGGAACGTTCACTTAGGCACGCCTGTGGTGGCTTTCTTTCCCCTGAGCTTACGGCGCGCTTTTGTTTTCTTTCTGAGGCTGCCGGGCTCGGGGCTGGGGAGGAGGGGAGAGGGGCGGGCTAGGCTAGCAAGGTGGCGCGTTATTGGCTGGCTGAAATGACGCTGACGCCCCTCCCTCCTAACTGGCCCGCCCCTCGCCTCCCTGCTCCTAGAAGGCGGAGCATGGTGCTGCGCCTCTCAGCTGTTTTTTTTTTTGCTTCTAGGGGGGGGCAGCTGCGGGAGGGAGGAGGAGAGGTTTGACAGGGAGCAGGGAAGGCACGTGGGCTGCCCTTCCTCCTCCCATGCCACCGCCAGCGTGCCACTGAAGCTGCCCCCCTAGAAGCAAAAAACAGCTGAGAGGTGCAGCAGCCGGAGGAGGAGCAGGAGAAGGTGGACAAGGTCGGGGCCTCTGCAGCGGTGGCGGCAGCTCCGCGTCCGTCCGTCCGGGCTCCCGGCCGGCCTCCTCGCCTTGCTCCTGGCCAAGACGCACCCCTCCCTCCCTCGCCGCCTCCTTGTCCCTCCTTCCTCCCCTTCCTCCGCAGGCTCCTCCTCGCGCCCTGCGCGCGGGCATCTTGGCGGCAGCTGCAGACGCCGCTCCTGCTGCGCTTGCAATTGCAAGCAGAGAGGGCTGCTAGCAATGCCTCTGCTTTATTTCTCCACTGCCCCCTCCCTTCCAGGAGCCCGGGTCAGGATCCAAGCGCCACCCAAGACTTTTCTCCCTCTTTGCTGCTTTCGGGTGAGCACGGAGGATGGCTCCACCTCCTTCCCTCCAAAGCAGCTCCGCTCTGGGAAAAGCGAGCCTGCCCCTCCTCCCCTGCTCCGTGAAGCATCTCTGCCGCTTGCAAAAGCCTGCTTTTACAAGCTGCGGGGGGAGGGGGAGAAGTTTGACAGGGAGCAGGGAAGGCACGGGGGCTGCCATCATGAAGAGGAGGGGAGCAGCCCTTAACGATGCTGCTCTTCTTCCTCCCAAGCCACTGCCAGCGTGCTCCGCTTTTGCGGTGGGGGGGGGAGGAACGAGCAGCCCACCCGCGTTAGCAGCCGCGGCGACAGGAAGAAAGTTGCTTCCCTCAGCTGCTCTTTGTTGAACGGGTTGAGGGGCAGAGAGGGCTGCTCCAACCCCAACATACACACAGAGAGCCCTTAAGCTTCTCTTCAACACCTCTTTACTTGCCCCCACACAAATACACACCCTCTGGCTTGCTTCAACACACACACACACACACACACACACACACACACACACACACAGCACTTGAGTTTGTTCAACACCCCCACACCTTTATTTGATTCAACACCCCCCTACAAACGCACACACACACACCTTGATATGGAAGATGGAGCAAGTTTGTTTTATCCTGCTCTGGAGGGCAGGACTCAAATGAATGGTTTCAAGTTAAAAGAAAGGAGATTCCAAACTAAACATCAGGAATAACCTTCTGGTTGAAAGAGCTGTTTGTCAGTGGAGTGGTCTCCCTTGGGAGGTGGTGGACTCTCCTTGGAGGTTTCTAAGCAGAGGTTGCATGACCATCTGTCATGGATGCTTTTGTTGGGATTCCTGCATTGCAGGGGGTTGGATTGGATGACCCTCAGGGTCCCTCCCAACTCTACAAATCTATGATAAAGTGTTAGTCAGCAGCTGCCGCCGATCCTGCTGCTGAACTGCGTTCAGAGGAGGGGAAAAGAAAAAAGGAGAGTGCTTCTGGGCATGCAGGTCACCTTAAAAGACCACCACATTAGTGCCACGTGGCGGAGCGGGCACTAAGAAGCTTGTACAGATACAACCGGCCCTTTGAGGGTGACCAAACTGTTGATGCGGCCCCCGATGAATTTGAGTTTGACACCCCTGCCCTACCAGCTGTGTTATATCATTTTATTATGCTGCGATAAGTGATAAAACAAATATTTTATGGTTTGCATTATGTGTGAAAAACAGTGTGGCAAAGTTTGGAGAGGTAAGCACAAGTGTCTCAGTAATTTTTGTATTTAACTATTTGTTCACTGATTTGTATGGTTTTGAAGGCTACTAGTTTATGAAGTCAGCATGAAAGCAGCTTCATCTTCAGTTACTGAGCAGAAAACTCTTCTCTCCTCTTTCTCCAGTAAACAGCTTTCCCAAAAATGGGAATTTGATGGAACTTTTGGGAGAGTACAAGATAGCTGTGGCGTGCCTTTCCTGCTATTTATTCTTTTCCCCAGTGACACAGAGTTCTTTTAGACTGCTTCTAGTTTAATCAAATTACTAATATTGCACTATAATATGGTTTTGGTGCTACACATATACCTGTGGGTTTTAGTAATCTAGTTTTTAGTTCCAAATTACTTATTAGAGGCCAATAAAAATACTTTGCAATTTTATTACTACTACAAACAAACTTTAATTAAGCTATAACTGGTAGAGAATGCATTTGTTCCTATCCTCTACATCAGAAATTGCAGAAAACACCAGGGGGTATATTGTCCTTCTGACGATGCACTAATAGAAATGGTTCATGAGCACTAAGAGCGGAATATAACTGCTGTTTCTCTGAACAGTAGTGACAATCATTCTCCACCAAAGATAGTTTTTCATCTTGCAGTATTGTATCGTATTCCCCTGAGAAATTCACGTCTGATTTGGGATTCTGAAAAATTCAGATGGATGCCCAATTCTACTGTAGGTTCTTTCCCATGCTTCCTTCCATGCAAGTAATTCCAAAAGTGTTCCCATAGAGGCAAATGTTACACCACACAAGGCAGCAGCTCTCCCAATTTTTTTTAGTAATTTATCAGTGCACATTTGAGGAAGAAAACAAAAAGTTGAATCTTTCCCTACATTTTTTTTAAAACAACAACAACACCCAGTGACATTTTAATTACACAGAATTGCACGGTGATCAGTGGCGGAGCTTCATGCTCTGGCACTGGGGGGTGGAGAGCAGGCGGGGGCGGGGCTGGCACACGTCCCGGGGGCGTGGCGTGACGCCCACAGGGGTGTGGCGCCCAGCATGGGCGGGGGGCAGCCACAATGGCACCCCACGGGGATCGCGCTGCACTCGCCCCACACTCCTCTTCCTCTGCCAGTGACAGTGATATGCAACAGAACTCAAATGTTGAACACGAGCTACGCTTAGAATGAAGTGTATCAGACAAAGAAAATGTACAAAATTGATTTCAGAAATGTGTTATATATATATATATAGGAACATGACTTACTTTTCTTCTCTTCTCTCCACCAGGACTACACACTAACTATGTATTTTCAACAATACTGGAGAGATAAAAGACTAGCCTATGCTGGGATTCCTCTCAACCTTACGCTTGATAACCGAGTAGCAGATCAACTATGGGTGCCTGATACTTACTTCCTAAATGACAAGAAATCATTCGTGCACGGTGTTACTGTTAAGAATCGAATGATTCGCCTTCATCCAGATGGTACGGTGTTGTATGGCCTCAGGTATGTAGCAGCGTGAATCAGATTTTTCCAGTATTGGTTTTGTGCCATTGACGTCTGTTCCCTAGGTTATCATAGACCCTCTGCAACATATTGTGCGTCCTCTAGCGTTTCTCTAAAAGATTCCCCCAGCGAATAAATGATGTTAATACACTGGTACCTTGGTACTCGAACAGCTTGGCTCCTGAACAAATCGGCTCCGAACACGGCTTCCAATTGAGTGCAGGAAGCTCCTGCAGCCAATCAGAAGCTGCACCTTGGTTTTTGAATGGTTTCAGGAGTCGAATGGACTCCCGGAACAAATTAAGTTCAAGAACCAAGGTACCAATGTATTTCCTAATTTTGCCAGGTTTTCTTTGCTTCAAAGTTTAAGCTACCAACTCATATCCAAGTATCTATCAAACATTCATTTAAAAGCATGTGGTCTGTTGAGACTTTCACTCCGAGGTTTAGTCATGTGTGACACTTAAACTTCTCATCCTTCCTGCTCTTTTATCTCCCACCTCCCAACATAGCATACATTCCCTCCTATGGCAGTTCCCTCAGACAAACATGCCTTCCTGGTACCTTAATGCCATTGTGTTAGTGGGACAAGGAAAAGTGTGTAATGTATTTAACGTGGAATATCTAAAGCACTGATAATGAATCACAAGGTAAAACGAAACTCCTATTGAAGTCACCGTGTGGGAGGCTGCTAGCTAGGGCTGCTATCTCACGAATCAGTTCAGTCGTATAGAGAGTCTCCATATTAGTGCCAGCAGGGAAGCTTTCAACTGATCACACTGATTCATACGATAAGCAGCATTGCCCAGGAAAGTACATGCCTGTGGCTTGTGAGTATGGTGGAAATAACTCAAACTGGGCACCAGTGTTGGGTGAAATCAGGGCACAAGTTTATTGACTAAGCAGCATGTCAGAATCTGTCCTTATTCACCTCCCAAGTCAGATCAGAGTTGTTTGTACTAAATGTTCATTGATTCAGTTCACATCAAATGCTTCATTTTCAAAACATTTTTACACTCCACACTCTCCCCAAAACCCCTGGACTTGACATATTGAAGGGTTTCCTCTGTAAACTTCACCCACTTTGGACAAAGAGGATGGAAATTACACAGGGAAACACAGAGCTTCATTTTGTGTACAGAGTGGCACAGAATTCAAAACACAGGTCCAAGTAGATAGAGCGACTCAGAAACAGATTGGGATTTGTTTTTAAAGTCACAGATACTGATACAAGGGGGTGGGTGGGCATGCACACCTTTATTTGAGATTATGAGTCCTAACAGCTTCCCAGCCTTGAAGCAATACAATCCACCACTTCCCTAATATTGAAAGAGGAAGCTGCACAATTCCTGAGCTTTCCAAAAGCATCAAGCCTGAGAAACTACCCAGTCTCAGAAATAAGAAGCTGTGTTGCTTGCTATGGTCTTGTTTGTGAAAAGAGCAAGATATATGAAAAACACATTCAATTTTAGCGAAAGCAGGATTCGTTATGTTTTCATTCCTGCTCATTTCCCAGAAAAATATGAGCGAACCAGAGCCTCTCTACTACTGCCTCAGTAGCCAGTGCTATAATACCACGGTGTTGCATGCCACCCCAATATCCAAGCGTTGCAAGATTCAGGGGTTCCATGTTCTTACCCAGGGTTTGTGTTTCCTTTTGGCAACAAGGCACAGCAGAAACTGTGGTGCCTTTAAGAGCTTATGCTGCAGGGGTTCACAGCATCATAGCTGCCAAGTTATCCCTTTTTTAAAGGGATTTTCCCTTATGCTGAATAGGCTTCCTCGCAAGAAAGGGGAAAACTTGGCAGCTATGCAGCATGAACACCCCAAAATGGGTCTTGTTTCTCTCATAACCACAGCCTTAAATTCAAACAGAAATCAAATATTGCTCTGATTCTCTCTCCAGTTTGCTGCTTTACTTCTAGGTCACATCACTGCTCCCCAGAATCTCTACTCTCAATTCTGGCTTTATCCATTTGCCATCTTGTACCAAACCCCTTAATCTCCCTTAACACCCTAAATTCCCCTTAATGGCTCATCACCCAGGTTTATCACCTCACCAGGAGCGTAGCCTGGTGTTTCCAAGAATCTGAAGCCTGGATTAAATTCTAACATTTGCTGGATCCATGGAGAAGAGGGGTCTGGCACCCAGTTTAACAATGTCATACTCATAACAATAGCAACATTTTGTATATAGACGACCAAAGTTCAACAGCTGCAGTAAATAATGACTCAATGTTAAGTTGCTCATACCATGCCAACCTTTAATTCAGTTCAACAAATGAACACAAACTCTGAAGATAAATTGCTGAAAGCAGCAAATCTCTTAAAGAAAGCAAATGCTTACATTATCTCTTCAGATTGTAAGAGTTAGTTTCATTCTATCCGCAATTTAGTCTTGGAATTTTATTAAACGTGTCAAGTAGATGTAAATTACAAAGACTTCTGTGGAAATTAAATCAGCTCAAGGGTATTTACTTCAAACTATTTCCAAGCAGTAGTTTGTTGTATATGTCTAATTATATAACTAATAATATTAATCTAAATGATATGAAACTGTGGCGTGTTGTACAGAGTTTAAAATAATAATAATAAAAACCTTACTAACAGCAGCTTTGAGTGTTACTGCTATCTGCAAATTCAGCCACTACAGGACTTGTATGCATGTTGTTCTTCAAACATGGCAAGACTTGCTACCTGAGTGTGGAAATTCCACTCATTGTGCTGGTGTAAGACAGTTGTGGCACTTCACAGCTTGCTGCTGGTTCCAGACTGATTCAGAGCCTCCCAGCTGCCGATGGGAGACATCCCCCTCAGCCATGGGGAAATCAAATTTTACCCGCTCACAATGTCAGCCCAATTGTGGGCAGGCTTGAGGAGGCATCAGCAGGGGGAGCGGGCAGAGCCAGGTGGAAACTTGGTGTTGTTTCTGCTTGTCCGCTTCTTTAGGATTTAAAGGGGCCTGCCTCCTCGCCCAGCAGTGCTGTCTGCATTGTGAAATAACAATGCATTCAGATGCCTGCACTTCTTTAGCAATTTCTGAAGACAGTCCCAACAATTGCAATTAATGGGTAGTGCCTACTTCTATATGCATGCAGGGCAAGAGATAAGGTAATCCAAATATAATGCAATTTGGCAAACAGCATTATTGGAAAAAACTGACACAAAAATTCTAAGTGGCAAGAGGTCAAAAGAAACGCAACTATTTCTACACAGTCTGGTGTGGCTTTCACAGAATAACAGAACAGTGTCCATAGTTTATGGCACAGTCTGGTGTGCATGAAGTATGTATTTTAATTTTTCCCTTCCCTTCTTCTGATAAATTCCAGTTGTTATTGATACAAATTACCTTTAACTTATAGTCACCAGTCTAAACAATACATGTTACCATCCATCATTTTGTCGCTGTAATAACTAATTATTTTGGTATATACACTCCAACACAACTTTGTTAATATACTCATAAATGTTTACCTAAGTTTTTGTCATTGTTTTATTTTTATGTAATTGTTGCATGCCATACACTCTGATGTAAACAAAGATATCTCTCAATGCAGCCATGTTAAGCAGTTTAAAGATGAAAACAAATAAAAACTACATTACCGGGGGGCGGGGGGGGGGGAGATGAAATAATCCAAGCTCCGCTGATGTCAACTGTAACACTTCCACTGATGGGATGGTTTGGTCAGAATTCACCCAGGTTAAGTGATTTGCATATCGACAGCACGGTTAGCCTTATGCCGGGCTATAGAGGGTTTGGCTCAAGTCTTCCGCCACTCAGTTCTGCTAAGTGAGCTGCCCGCCCACTGCCAAGACACAAATGTCTTCCCCCTTCCACCCACCTGATGTGCAGGTGAAACCCATTGGCAGGGCCCCCACCAATGGAGTCGAGTGGAAAGCTCCAAAGCAGAGAGGCTGAATTCACTTGGGACCTGCTGGATCCTGAGTGGGTTCCACAGTCATGTTTGGCTGGTATTGAGCCTAGTCCAGGCCTGATCACTGCACCAGCCTCAAGCTGGCCCAAGGATTACTCTCCCCTGCAGCTTCTGCCACTGCTATGAATAGCAGGGCTGCAGATATAGCAGTGTCTCTGTGGTGTCACAGATGCAGAGTGGGGTTGAATTGTGGCCTTGGATTTTTAAACTTTTAGGTAAGTTTTTTTTAAAAATTGTATAGTAATGTATAATCCATATCCTGTTCACTCTCCAGAACCCATTATTTCCAATATTTTCAGGTGAAGACTAAGGGCTGAGCTATGATTACTTGCATTAGATTATTGAGCCTGTGAAGGAGAGAAGGGTTGGATTCTGGTTGAAGACCTGTAGTTTGGCTATGGGTCTGCTTTTCTTTCCAAATGATTAGTTTCTGAAGCCGACTCTTTAGATATACAGCAGTACCTCACTTTAAGAATGGTCCAATTTAAGAACGATTTGGTTTACAAACGCCACAAAACCAGATATAGTGGGAAATAGTGTCTTGGTTTGAGAACTTTAACTCATTCTAAGAACGGAATCCGAATGATGGAAGGGCACCGGCGGGAGGCCTCATTAGGGAAAGCACGCCTCAGTTTTAGAACAGTTTTGGTTTAAGAACAGACTTCTGGAACGGATTAAGTTTGTAAACCGAGGTACCACTGTACTGCACATTTTATGTTCATACAGAAAGAGCTCAGAAAGACAAATTCAGACATAATTGTAGGAGCCACACACATATTTAAAAGTGTGGGGTGTAGATAACAAAAATAACTTTCTGTAGATAACAAAAAATGACTTTCTGAAAACTATCATTGTCTATATATCCTTTTCTTTCCTACCTTCCCCTTCACCCCATTTTAAGGTAGTTGCCATGGTCATGAGCATTGTGCATTATATGTCAAGCCACAGAACACTTAGATTTCCCAAAGTAGAGTCAGCTTGCACATTTTCAAAGAGAAAGGTCACAGTGGCTTAAGAAATGGACAAAATGTGAGATAAACACAAACTGACTGCTAAATGTATTTACTTGTTTATTTATAACATTTATGAAGAGATAAGTATCAAAACCAGGTGGCGCTGTGGGTTAAACCACAGAGCCTAGGGCTTCTGATCAGAAGGTCGGCAGTTCGAATCCCTGCAACGGGGTGAGCTCCCGTTGCTCGGTTCCTGCTCCTGCCAACCTAGCAATTCGAAAGCACCTCAAAGTGCAAGTAGATAAATAGGTAACAGCGAGAAGGTAAATGGCGTTTCCATGTGCTGCTCGCCAGAAGCAGCTTTGTCATGCTGGCCACATGACCTGGAAGCTGTACGCTGGCTCCCTCGTCCAATAATGCGAGATGAGGGCCACAACCCCAGAGTCGGTCATGACTGGACCTAATGGTCAGGGGTCCCTTTACCTTTAAGTATCAAAACCAACCCAATATTCCCAAATGCATTTAGGCAGGCAATGTCTACAACATTTGAAAACAATAATTAGCCACTGTATGTTAAGGTGTCTGCTTTAGTTATATTGCAATAAAGAATTGGGCTTGTATTTGTAGTCTGATATTGCTACATAGTTATGCATTGAAGAAAGAAGAATAACTGTTCCTTCCTTTCCTTGATACATAACTTCCATAAACACTGGCCTAGGTTTTAAGCTGCTTTGGTTGGCTTCCTGTAAAAGATGCTTCCTGTAAACAAGGGGAAAGAACCGTTTAAAGGTCCTTGAATGTGCCGTCAACAAGTGATAGAACATTCCTTTGTGGAGATTTCAGGGAGTAAATCCCATTGAACTTTATTAGAATCAGTTCTGAGTACACAGGAACAGGAATACATTATAAAGTTTACAGTGGTCATATAAGTGTAACTTGGGGCTAAATTTTGTTATACTTACCTATTTTTTTTATTTTAAAAAACAACCTTGAATATGCTGCTTCTTCCAAGTGTGCAAGCTATGCAACATTTTATACAAACAATATAAGGAATACAGGAATATAACTCAAAACCACAGAGAAAAGCATTGTACCATAAGTATTTAAAGTGTGTTTGCCCACATATGACAAACCTAGACAGCATCTTAAAAAGCAGAGACATCACCTTGCTGACAAAGGTGTGTATAGTTAAAGCTATGGTTTTCCCAGTAGCGGTGTATGGAAGTGAGAGCTGGACCATAAAGAAGGCTGATTGCTGAAAATTGATGCTTTTGAATTATGGTGCTGGAGGAGACTCTTGAGAGTCCCATGGACTGCAAGAAGAACAAACCTATCCATTCTGATGGAAATCAGCCCTGAGTGCTCACTGGAAGGACAGATCCTGAAGCTGAGGCTCCAATACTTTGGCCACCTTATGAGAAGAGAAGACTCCCTGGAAAATACCCTGATGTTGGGAAAGATTGAGGGCACAAGGAGAAGGGGACGACAGAGGATGAGATGGTTGGACAGTGTTCTTGAAACTACCAACATGAGTCTGACCAAACTGCGAGAGGCAGTGAAAGACAGGAGTGCCTGGCGTGCTCTGGTCTATGGGGTCACGAAGAGTTGGACACGACTAAACAACAACAACAACAAATATCATTTTAAAAGGCATGCAAATGCACAATAAAGGCTAGGAGCTCCCTTGATTTATTGAAGCAATCATTTTATATTTGTTTGCTTAAAGAACTTGATGCAAGCAGAAAAGCTCAGGTCTTTTATTTGTCCGATGCACTAAACTAGAACTGCTTGCAATACGATTCCATTTCCTTAACAAATAAATAGGATTATATAATTACCAGAATGGTGCATTTTTAAAACAAGCTTGATTGCCCCTTGGCTTAAGGTAGCATGCTTTTCAAAAGGGGGATCATTTGGTGTTACTTGTACATGTTAAGTCACAGCTGCTGCTGTCATACTGGAGAAATACAGTATCCCTGTAGTAAATAGTCTTGAGCACCTTGCCTGGGGAATTAGCTGGGTGCTAGCAGATGTTTGGTAAAAAGGAATTCATCCCTGAAGCCACAGACCAGCTGCAAAGGCACTCTTCAGAAGCTGTTCCAGTCCTTAAGAGTTTTGTTAATATATATTTTTTTTTATCCTGCACTCTGTAATGTGAACCCTTGAGAAATCTTTCGCAGCTTTTTCTCCATCACCCCAATTCATCTTCCATTTGGCCGCACCGGTGCTGATCAGTCTGTTTTCCCTCATTCAATGAAACTGTTTACTTTGAACTTCATTGGGCAAGTTTGCTGACAAACTCCATAGCAAGCTCACATGATCAAGCCACAGAGTAGCAAAATTTCTAAGTCAATGCATAAAGCATTATGTTTAAGCACTTGTTTAAAAACCACACGTTAAGGTTGCAACTGTGCACCCACTTACCTGTGCACCCACAACTGGGGGGGTGCCCCGTTGAATTCAGTGGGATTTGCCTCTGAGTAGGCATGCTAGCTGAACTTCTACATGATTGTTGGTTATAGTCTTCTGTGTCAAATCAGTTTGATCCTCAACCTGCATGTGTTATATCATTTTTAATCAATGTTTTTATTTGTTGTTAGCTGCCCTGAGCCCAGTTTCTGGACTGGGAAGGGTGGGGTATAGATAAAAATTTATGATTATTTTATTATTATTATTAAATAATGCCTTTGGTTCTAAGTAGCACTGTGTCATGATGGAGATAGCATAGAATGTAGCAGTTTTCTAATCCAACCAAGCTTTGCCCTCATTGGACCACCTCTTGCAGCAAGTGTCAGTTTATATCTCAGCCATCTGCATATTATTTTAAAAGCTCAATTAATTATATGCAAAATTATACACAACCCCACCATATATAGTAGGTATAAGAGTCAGACCCCATATGGTACTCTATTCCTGCAGCATCATTTTATAAATATCAACATAGAAGTATTTGTATAGAGTTATATACATTGTTGCATGTATCTGTTTATGTATCTGTTTATTTACTTTAGGAGCATATATATGTGTGTGATATACATGTAAAAGAAAAAAAATCATGTTTTTAGTGGAACTGGTAAAAAAAATAATTTGCTTCACATTGAGATTAAGGAATAAGGAATTAGAAAAGGAAAATGGTTGTAGATAAACTTGAAATAAAGGTTTGCAGAAAATTCCAGGCCTAATACTTTGTTCAAATCTATGTTCCAATTTTTCAAAAGTGTTCTTCCCCTGATAAAGAGGTTTCCATCTTTCTGCCCCACATTTTAGAATTTCAATGGGTGCATCATTTTGAGCTTACCTCTTCGTTTTGAGGGGCAATGTTCCTAAACTAACAAGGATAGTCTTTTGTTAGCATTGTACCTTGTGCTTTGGAAATTACCGTGAATGTTTTGGATATGGCAGAATAAAGAAATATTTAATAAATAAGTAAAAACAGAGTTTCCATGTATGTGTCTGTGCTGCATTTGGCTGTGCAGAAATAGAGGCATTAAGCTGGGGTACAGTACTGGATCCAACTAGTGAGCCGGATCCTTATCTTCTCCACCCCTCATGGTCCAACTGGGACGGGTGGGTGCAACCACCCCTTATCAAACTCCTGAAGTCACAGTGATGTCAGAAGATTGACACTTGTGAAACATTAAAGGGGGTGGGGTGCTCCTCTGCAGAGAAAGTAGTTTGTGTTCATAGTGCATTCTCCAGTTCTTTCAATATGGGTGGCTTTCTGTGGAAAGAAAAGAAAAACACTTTTCAATAGAAGGAAATTGGGTTCAAAGTCCTGGAGGAAGCGCTTCGAATCCTAGCTGCTGCTTCCACCCCTCAACTGTACCAAGGAGTTTCTGAAGGGGAACTCCCTTGTATAACTGATAACTAGGGTTGTCAGACTCAATAGTGGACAGGACTTCTGTGCCTTTAATTGCCCCGCTCTCTTTTGAGTCTGGAAACCTTAAAGAGAAACCAGCAGACCCTTTGTTTAATTCCAAGCCAAGGGTCTGCTGGTTTCTCTTTAAGGTTTCCAGACTCAAAAGAGAGCAGGGCAATTAAAGGCACAGAAGTCCTGTCCACTATTGAGTCTGGCAACCCTACTGATAACTTGCTGATTATCGGGGCTTCAGCTGTGTAGTGTTCTCTTCAAGCAAAGATGAGCAATTGGTGCTTTCAAGGAGCCCTGCTCTGTGCTTTGAAGTCCCAAGAACCGGCTGATAGGTGCCCACAAACTCCTTTTTGTCCCAGCCACACCTACCTGCCCCACATATGATGAAAGGTGCAGGACAGGTGAGCATGGCCTTGCCCAAATGGCCTGGTGAGACAAATGGGGAGCCCAGTGGGCCACAGGTGGCCCACCCATGAGTTTAGTCCTAGTGAAAGAATAGCAAACGATTCCATATCTCTCTCACGCTACTTACCAGTTCCTGTTTTTCTTTTCTTTTTAATGTTTTATTTATTTAAGGGACTGTTGATTTATTGCTCTTATAAAGTTCATATTTTTGCATTTTGTTTCAGAATTACAACCACTGCAGCTTGCATGATGGACTTGCGAAGATACCCATTAGATGAGCAGAATTGTACATTGGAAATAGAAAGCTGTATGTACACATAAAAGTACTTGCTTTACTAGATTCAGTTGTGTGAAGTATTTTAGCACAAATTATAATAATTTTAATTTTGCTGCTCAGTTTTTTTTATTTGGTTTCCCATGCAGATTCATGCCACATACTAAAGCCTCAGGATAGTTCCAGGGCTGACATAAAGGGTCAACATTGTTAGGCATTTATTGAAGGCTGCACCTTAGCTGGGGTCTGTTGGCAAAATGCAGATCCCTCTGCCCTGCTATTCTTCCTCCTCTATGTAACTGCCTAATCAGCTGCCCTCTCCAAAGAAGTGAACAGTGACAGGGGCAAGGAGGAGGAGAAGCGGTCACTTGACCTCTCTCTCTGGGTGGTGGTATGGATTGGGCCCAGAAGGGCAAGGCAAATGAAAGGGCAACAGTATCACAGATGAAGAGGAACAGTTACTGTCAAAGGGAGGCCCCCTGAACACACACACACACGGAAGCTGACACTGGCTAGGAAAACCTGGGGCAAAATACGAGTTTCTTAATATTAAATCTGTTGCATATGATGCAGGCAAAACTATGTACTTTCAGCTTCTGTTTATGCAAATCAGAAGGTTAAGAAAGTGTTTTAAGTTCCCCCCATTGAAATCAGTGCGACTTAAAACTGTTTGGTTTTTGTTTGGATCATGGCCACTGTATTCCCTGTTTATTTATTTATTTTATTTTCAGGGATCCTTTTCATTTTCATATGTAGAAAAATAAATAAGTACATAAATAAAGTAGCTAAGTTTCTATTATTTGTGGGCATTTAAAAAAACCAACCCCAAAGGCATGGAAAATATAATGCCATTCTGATTAGGCAAGAGCAATGACTGGGTGCTTATCTACAACACAAGAGAACTAGTGTTCATGTTTTAATCAGATTCAGTTTGAGGAAAGCAAGCACTGAGATTCAATTTGCTTTCAGTGTGCTTTATTATGGATGAGTGATCTCGCTCCTCCCCCCTCTTGGGCTGTCAGATAGACCTACTTATGATTAGAAATTCAGCTTCATGTAAGAAGTAGAACCTCTCTCTCCCATCCAGTTGTTTTCCATAATTGGAGTGCTCATATCATTTAAATTTGTATTTCAAGAGCCATCGCTTTCTTCTACAATGCAAAGGGTATAGGGAATTTCTACACGCATAAAATATCAATACACGCTAATGAACACTTTTGTGTAAATTACGCTTGGCCTGCTACCACTTTCCTGTTGAAGTTATGGGAGTTTTGCCATGGATTTCAAAGGAAGAATTAGGCCATCTGCCTCAAATTTGTCTCACAGCACTTCTAAAGTCTACTTCTCAACATTTTTCAGTACAGTACAACTCTAGCATATATATATAAAACAACATTTTAGTTCTTCAAATAGTAGTGTTTCAGGATACATCTATGTCATTGTTATTTAAAGGATTGAATATTCTTTTTTAGTGCTTCTACCTTCCCTGGCCCTGGCAGTGGTTACATTGCTGACATTGTAAGGCTGGCATGAAGACTGTGTTATTTTCATCTTGCTTTCAGTGCAGATTGTGCTAATGAAGGGGAAAAACCCTGCTTTTTAATGGTCCATTTCCAGTGCTCCTGATTGTGCTTCAACATAGAACCACAAGTATAAAAATCTGAAGCACAGACCCTCTGGGCTCATTGTTCAAAGGAGATCGGTCTTGATAGAAAGAACATCTCTATATCTAGGGTTGTGCTCAATACTTACAGGGGGGAGCTGCAAAAGTGGCCCCTCAAATCATAAACATTTGTTGTCATCCACTCTTGTTCATTGCTTTTTCATTGTTCAGTCTTTAGTCCTGTAGGTCTTATTATTATAGAGTCTTCTTCATATAGGCTGCATATATGCCATTTATTTAAATCACATTCCCCTGCCCCCCCAAAAGAATCCTGGGAATGGTTATTTTCTGCAAATTGTAGTTCAGTGACAGGTAAAGAACAGTTCCCATGATTATTGGGGTGTGTGTGTGATTTTAATGTATTTTTAATGTATGGTGCATATGTAGTCACAGACCACATGATCCCAGTCAGTCAAGGACTGCATAGTCAGAATGATGACATAATTACCCCATTTAACCAATAAGATTGACCATATGACAACATCACATGGCTAATTCAGAGTTAGGACAATGCTTTCTGTTCTTACTCTGAAGTGTTCCTAAAAAGAACCTCCAGTTTTAAGTCTTTTTTTTTTTACTATCTGTAACTTTAAACTTATTACATAAGACGTATTCTTTTTGGAGGCAAGTTCTTCAGGTTGTGCAGGAGCTACCATATAATAAACATGTATTACTATAGCATCAGTTCTTAGCATGAAGCCAAGAATGGGATATATATACCGTGTTTCTCATATTATAAGACACGTCTTATATTTATTTTTTCCTTAAAAAAACACACTATGGCTTATTTTCAAGGGATGTCTTATTTTTTTCCTCCTCCTCCTGCCGCGGCCGGCATTGCTGCTGCGCCTATCACTATGCCTTATTTTCGGGGTATGGCTTATATTCCTTGAATGCTTAAAAATCCTGCTATGGCTTATTTTATGGGTATGTCTTAAAATATGAGAAACAGGGTATTTTTTGTCCCTTTAAATATAAACAAGAAAATAAGGATAGATGACACATCTGATGGGCAGTTGTTCTCATCCTGGCAGCTGACTGATGTTCAATTGGATCTAACGAAAAGAGACAGAAGTCATGTCTAATAGGCCTATCGCCTGCTTATTGGTTTCTGAGGGATTGACGTCTGTAGTAGCCAGATAGTTGCATCACATTTATTAGTCAACAAAACTTGGTAAGAAATACACAGGTGGCAGCCCCTGCTCTACTTCTTGAGAGGGAGTGAATTGTTTGCTCTTCTGGGGCAATGAAGACTCAGACAAAATTGTGCCTTGGAGGAATGCTGTTTCATTTTTTGAAATTGTTGTTTATGGTTGTTATCTTGTAGTTCTGTATTGTTTGTCCTCTAACAATGGTCAGCTTTACGTTTAAGCACCCATGATTCTAAAGCATTTGTTCTATGTTGACAGATGGATACACAACAGATGACATAGAATTTTACTGGCGAGGTGGGAATAATGCAGTCTCTGGAGTAGAAAGAATTGAACTTCCTCAGTTCTCTATTGTGGAACACAAACTTGTGTCCAGGAATGTTGTCTTTGCCACAGGCAAGTATTTCTCATGTTTTGACTGCTCAGCATTGTTAGCTCTCTTGCATATGCCCATTTTTGTCTCTATAGGGCCATAGGGGTGACAAAAACTGGGTGGCCAGATCATAGTTTTGAAAATAAAGGGCCCTCTGGTATTATAATGACTGGAATAAAAGACAGCCAAGACATTCCATGTTTTTGTCATGGTCTAGAATAAAGGATGGGACGCGGGTGGTGCTGTGGTCTAAACCACTGAGCCTAGGACTTGCTGATCAGAAGGTCGGCGGTTCGAATCCCCGCGACGGGGTGAGCTCGCATTGTTCGGTCCCTGCTCCTGCCAACCAAAGTGCAAGTAGATAAATAGTTACAGTAATATGTGGAAATTATTTTGTAAATGTAAATTAACTTTATCTCTGTTCTTCACAAAATTTCAAAAGGTAACCAGATAGGTGTTCAAGAATCACAACATATTTTCTCTAATATGCATTAGTTTCAATGTGAACTCACAAAGTGATTTTTATTCAAGGTTTTATAGGTAACAAAACAGCCCATCAAATGTGTTTTTGCTTCTGTAGAAGAGGAGCATATTCTGCTTTTACTAAAATCATCAATAGTTATATTGGAGAATATATATATAACTAACCGTTATTTCCCTCATTTTCTAATAGGTGCCTATCCAAGACTGTCACTGAGCTTTAAGTTGAAGAGGAATATTGGATACTTTATTCTTCAGACCTACATGCCCTCAATACTGATTACCATTTTATCGTGGGTGTCCTTCTGGATCAATTATGATGCATCTGCAGCAAGAGTTGCTCTCGGTATGGAATGAGGATGAATGGGGCATTACCCTGTCATATCCGTGTAGGAGGTTGTTACAACAGCCACATATTTAAGCACAGGTGACAAAGGATTGCATGCAGATGAGTGAGTGGACTGGCACAGGAGGGATGGAGCACTTCCCAGAAAATAAACAGGCTGTCAGATGAGGGAAGTCCCCATTTCCACAAACAGCGAAGAAATGCAGTAAGTTGCTACAGCTACAGTCCCCAGCAGGCGAATAAAGACTTTTCACAGGCTGGGCTTTTTTTGCAATCCTGTGTTAGAGCTTGCCTCAGATGAGATGTGGTTTGCCCAGTGGGGTGGAGCCACAGCAGTAGCCTCCCAGCAGCAAGAAAGCGCTGCTTACTGGTAGCAGGAGGCGAAAAACAGTGACAAAGTTGGGGCTGCATAACCAACAGAGCCAATCCATTGCTCACACCACTGTATGTACACAGCCTCAATCTTGCCACTACTTCACTCGTCCTGGTAAGCAGTAGTGGCTCTGCAGCTCTGTTCCCTTTGCTGTTGAAGCAGTTGGGTGGAGCAAGGGGGACCGAGCCAAGAGAAAGTTTCTGAAGTCCAAACCCTTCTCTGATTATTGAGCTGGTTTCGTGGGGGAGGATGAGGAGGGCAAAGGAATATATAGGCCACTTTGCTTCCTCTTCTTTCTCCCAATTCATCATGGATTCTCCCTTGTTACTAACGTTTACAGACATGGGGTAACCCAGAATAATATCAGCACTGAATTGCATGCAGTCCCATTGTCCACTCTCAAGTGCAAAACGCCTGCTGTTGAAACATTAATAGTTTTCCTGCTATTATCTGTTCAAGGAAATGTTCCACAGAACACCTGTGCTTTTAAGTGGGTTCTTACAAGGAAACCATGATCCACCCTTTGAAAAGCACTGGGTTAGATCAGTTCTCTAAGCTCAATTGATTTCAGTGAAAATCCCCTTTCTAGCTCTCCTTTATATCTCATTTCATCATTTTAAAGGAATTTGACCATTTGCTTTTAGGTCCGGAAATAGTAGTTTTATAACAAAACATTTATAGGTATTTCAGAAGCAAACTCTTCAGTAAAGAAACTATCTTACTCCAAATCGCTTTGGTTGTAATAAGTCAGGCATCCAATAAATGTTGGATAAGATCTCTTTGTGGACTTCACAGAGCTATGAAACAAAACATGAGGTCCTTGAAGGGAAAGGCAGAATATAAATGTAATAAACAAACAAATAAAACAACAGTGTTCCCTCTCTTTATTTTGCTGTCTCTTTCACAACATCAACAATCACCTGGAAATGGCTTTTAGGGGAAAATGCATGAAATATTTTAATATACTTGCCTTTCTTCCCATTTTTAGGTATTACAACTGTGCTTACTATGACAACGATCAACACTCATCTCAGAGAGACTTTGCCTAAGATTCCCTATGTCAAAGCCATTGACATGTATCTCATGGGCTGCTTTGTATTTGTCTTCTTGGCCTTACTTGAATATGCTTTTGTCAACTACATCTTCTTTGGAAAAGGCCCTCAAAGGCAGAAGAAACTTGCAGAAAAGACAGCCAAAGCAAACAACGATCGCTCTAAGTTCGAAAGCAACCGGGTAGGATTATTCACATCTTCTACTAGCCTGTCTTGTTTTCAGTTCCAAAACACCAGTGTGGATCAGTAGGATTAAGTGTACCTAATCCTCCATGCTAAGCTGTATCATTGGCATCTGTACAAACCACAGCCACCTCCCTCACTCAGTATGAATAGACCCTTATAGTCACATAAAACACTCTCAGTACACAGAGAGTGCAGAAAGGGAAAGAGTGAGCATGGTTCTGGTAGCCTACAGGTTCACATACTTTATTACCATAAACTACCATAAGCTAGTTCCGGATTCACAGACCTGGGAACTTCTCTTCCCATCACTGACACATCCAGGCTTACATAATTTCTTCTCCCTACGTAATTTCATTTTGACTCAATCCGAAACTAGTTTAACTGTCCCAGTGACTTCTGGGAATTGTTTTGTTTTTGTGAGTTGTGTGTGGGGTGTTAAATACCAATGTGCTCTAATACAACAAATACTAGTATGGAATAAATAAAGTTTTAAAAAATGGTAAGTAAGCAAAACTGAAGACTTAGTCATTTAAAAGAGAGATAAATGGTCTATGTAGACCCAGCAGGTAAGAACAACTGACTTATTTTGTAGGCTGTCACACAAACAATTTTGTGACTAATTCTGCAATCTATGGTTTTCCGTCTTCTAGAAGTGAACTGGGCAATTCCAAACTAGGACTTCTGGGCATTCTTCTAAGCAATGGGGCAATAGTCTTTGTACAAGCGTTTTGATCATAGGGGCAGTGTAAAAGGACATGGTCTATGGATGCTCTCTCTTTCCACCATTACAAGGGCAGAGCCTTTTGACAAAGGGGATTTTTCTGAAGCCCCCTATTTAAAACCACAAATGGAAAGACAGCACACCTTGCAAGTGTAAAGACCCTCATAGGACTGTACTATTGTGAGGTTCATGATCTCCTCTGCTCCCCACTCCATTATATTTGTATCGCCCCTTACAACTCACAAGGTTCCTTGGCTGAGAAGCACAATACTTAAATTGTGATATAACCAGGGATATTTATAGGGTTTTTTTTTTATATGAAGCCCCTGAAATTCTGCTGGAACCTATAATAATTCACCAAAAAACTTCTCCGGAACCGTGTGCTACCATACCCCACCCCACTCCAGTGCACTTTCACCCGAATGTGTGCATGCTTTGTTGCTAGAGTTGTGTTTAGAAACGTATGCAAAACTTTACAGCAGTAATTCAGGGAAGTGTTTTATTGAGGCTTTGCACCTGTTCTTTATCAACATTAAGGCTGGTTTGCACATCCCACTATTTTGGTGATGTAATAACTCTCCACACTCGGCTACTATCAGGGTGTAAATCTTTTTCCCCGTTGCTGGTCTGCTTATGTTATTCCCATGCAAGTATCACTATAGTATGAGATGTTGGATGAACAATGCTTAGAAAATACCTTCTCTTAGTTATTAAAGAATTTAAAGAGAAATGTGGTTTCCAGTCTTTCTCTGTTAAGTACGTCCTGCATGGTTAGCTGAAAATCCTGTCCCTGGAAACAGAGTGTTCCAACCAGGAACATTTATTGTACCAATTACTATTAAAAAGCATTGCTCACTTTGTCCAACTTTGGATCTTGGGAGTTGGGGGAGATACGATGCTGCAGGCTGTGTGATACTAGGCCCCCAAGTTAGTTTGAATTTGGCCTGTTGAATGACCATCTGCCATTCTTGTACTTGGGAAAATATTAAATATATTTAAATAATTACAGGCTTTCTTCTGGACTGAGAATATATACCACAGAACAATGTTAATGAGCTCTAAAATTGAGTGGTAGAGAAAACCTGCACATGTTTCGTAAGGTAAAAGTAAAGGGACCCCTGACCATTAGGTCCAGTCGTGACCGACTCTGGGGTTGTGGCGCTCATCTTGCATTATTGGCCGAGGGAGCCGGCGTATAGCTTCCAGGTCATGTGGCCAGCATGACAAAGCCGCTTCTGGCGAACCAGAGCAGCACACGGAAACACCGTTTACCTTCCCGTTGTAGCAGTACCTATTTATCTACTTGCACTTTGACGTGCTTTCGAACTGCTAGGTTGGCAGGAGCTGGGACCGAGCAACGGGAGCTCACCCCACCGCGGGGATTCGTACTGGGGCCTTAAAAAGAGCCATTTACTGAAAACAACCCATGTCACCAGTTTTAATAATTCAGTATGCACCTTTTTAAATCGGCAATGAGCCCATCTAATATTTTACAAGTAGAATTCTTAATATTCACAACGGCAAGGAAGAACTAACAGTGCAATTTCTGTAGCATGTGAAAATGAAGTACAAAACTTTCCCCTTTTAATTTGCTGATACACTTCACTATGATCTTTAGCAGCATTTGTTACACTGCTTGCAAGATGTTTATTTGGACTTTAGTGTTTTTTAAAATGTGTGCTAGAGCTAAAGATGTCCATTAAAGTTAGGCTAAGTTAGGTTTATTGAATTTATGAATCGCTTCACGCAGCAAAAGTCCCAAAGCAATTTACAATAAAACAAACAATTATTTGAAAGGCAAGAATGGCTAATCAAGAAAATTAAGTAACTAGACATTTAAAAGCAGCTTCTCTGAAAATTCTAGTTTCCCTCTTTTTAGCATTCAGGAGGTCTGGTTATCCTTCACTAAAACAAAACATAGATGGTGTCTGTGGATTGCAAAGTAGTTTTCAAATTTTCTCACTAATATAGCCAAAAAAAGGAGAGGAGTCCATTCGAGACAATATTAAAAGTGGCCAAGTGACAGAGAGCCCACAATATTAGCACACACTGGAACTGGCATAGATTGACTTTTGGTGCACAATCCTGTTTCAAGGGGTGATACAACTGAATGTCTAAGGCCACAATCTACACGGAGTTCCAAACACACACAGCCCAGACCATAACAACATAGCACAAGGTTAAAATAGTCTGGTTGAAAAATCCCAGCTGCCATGGGCTAACATTGTCTTAATATACAATGTTTCGGTCTGATTCTAAAACTGCCTGCTTCCATAACCAAGTGTTTAGAGAAGGTATATTGACTGTTGCATAAGTACAGTGTCAAAACTCATTTTATCCCAAGCCTTGTGGGGATGTTATATCTGCATGAAAGCTAACGTGCAAAGACAAGAGAACTTGCAAATGGAATATTATGTCTGCTAATGACTTGCCTGTTTGTCTTATTCCCTGGCCAGGAAATCAGCCAGTTTCTTCTAGTATTGCTCTCAATCCAAGCAGAAGGATCCCACAGCTAATTTGTGGGATCTGACCTTTTTGTGGGCCACTATATTATAACATCTTCTGTTGATAAAGCCAGGTCAGATATGCTGCACATTCTAATTTTACTAACACAGAGCCCTTGTTTTAAGTTCATGTGCCACTTCAAGAGGGGAAAAAAATGGGAGAATGGTAAAATGTAAAGTAAATAACACTGTGCAATTGTGAACGATATCAAATACGCTTCAATTCCAGGACCCTTAAAATTAATATCATATTAAATAATTGAATTGGATGGAAATGATTCAGGGAACATGAATTGCTTTCTAGAGCAGTATAAGATAAATAAGATAAATTTCTAGTAAATATGATGAGATATTTTGAGCATTGTACCAGTCATTCCTTGAATGAGCAGCAATATTCACTTGGGACCGGAATTTGCCCATAGTGTTAATGATTTTCCTGAAGGATCATTATGTAGGTAAAGCACTTTGTGAGTTCTACAGCAGATGAGCAGCCTGCATCTGTACCAAATGCAATTTTGAATATTGATCAGAACTTACAATACAATTCAGTAGTGAAAGTGGATTTGCTATTTAGCCTTTTTATATACTGTTGTGCTCATAGGAGCGTGCAAAGGTCTAGGGGGATTCCTCATCCCACCAGTGGAGACCCATCTGTGTTGAACGCCCTCAGGAGAGAAACCTCTCGAGAGAACCCTCTCTGATCTGCATCATATGAGGTCCTGAGGTGTGACTACCAGGCTGACTGGATAAAGCCCTGAAAAATAGCACTCCTGTTACAGAACGAGTCTACATTGCAACCTTTTGTTTCAGGCCCTACTTGTTTTATATTTATGTTATTGACAAGATTCCTAACCCTTACCACTTAATATGGCAATTCTGTCCATTTTCATGGGAAACAGTTGCATGCCTAAGGGTATAGTTAAACCTTACTTGCTAAATATTTTATTTGTCTGTTTGTGTGTTTGTTTTAAAAGCATTTGTATGCTACTATTCATTTTAAAAAAAACACCAAAGTGGTTTACAACAATAGAACAAAAAAACCCATACAATAAAAAAAACTTAGAAAGTTAAAATCAGATGCCAGTTAACTATTATGGAAAGATGTATTCTTAATTTCCTGCATAGGTCTGATGGAATAGAAGATTTTTCAGCAGGCATTTAAAACATGGCACAGAAGGTGCCCTCTATTGTGAAATAGAATTAAATATTTTTATTTACTGAAAACAGTTATGAACCTCCATCATTATGAATTTGTTTCCACCTAGGTGGACATGCATGGGAATATTCTGCTAACGTCCCTCGAAATTCACAATGAAGTTGCAAGCAATGAGGTCACCACAAGCGTCACCGATCCTCAGAATTCAACAATATCCTTTGACAGCTCAGGGATCCAGTACAGAAAACAGAGTTCTCATCGAGAAAACCTTGGAAGGCGTACATTGGACAGAACTGGCGCCCACACAAAGAAGAGTCATTTACGGAGAAGGTCTTCACAGCTAAAGATAAAAATTCCTGACCTAACGGATGTGAACGCCATAGACAGATGGTCAAGAATGGTGTTTCCTTTCACATTTTCTCTTTTCAACTTAATCTACTGGCTATACTATGTCAACTAAATTGACTTTACTTCTTTCTTTTTTTAAAAAAAAAAGACTTCAACAAGTTAAATATTAATTTGCCTGTTATTTTGTATGTGTACATAAAAACTTTTACACTATATATATATAAATATAATATATATATATATAAATATATTTAAAATCCTGTTTATGTGTGTACATATATTGTGAAAGAATGTGTATTATACCCATTGTGCATACACATATGTACTATATATATACACACACTCTATACTTACGGAAGATAATAGACAGTTTAGCAGAATGCTCATTAAGTGATTTTTTAAAAATAGAATAAAAAGTATGGAGAGGCAAGTGCTCTGAAAACAGTAGGTTTTGGTAAATCTAAAAGTCATTTAAGACCACCCAAATATTTTTCAGACCTCTGCAATTCCATATTTATCAGAATTATGTGATATTGATTGTGGAAACTTGACTGCTCATTAACTGGTAGAGTTAACACTGGTACACTTTCTTTAAGTTATATTTCCTAATCATTGAACTACATCAATTTTTATTTTTGCTAATGGTTCGTGTTTTATATTCTAGCACAGATCAGTTCCCCTATCAAAAATGGGCCTCATCCTTTTAGCGATCACTTGTTTATTCTCATGTAGCAAGTTAAATCTCGATCAAGAGATCAGTTTGCTTCGCGTTCATAGGATTTACAATCCTTAAGAAGCTATTGAACGATGCAAAGCAGCCTCTTCTTATGTGATACAGTGCATTATATAATGTTTTAATTTAATATTCCAATTATAGGATTATTTTGAGGAGAGAATCCCTACAGCGTATTGTTACTGGAATGTTGTTTGAAATGCAACTGCTGCTAACATATTCAGGATCTATTCTGATCTCCACAGGGTTATCAAATCTTCTCCTTTGCAGGGGTACTATAATCTGAGGAGATTATTTCTGAGGAAAATTTTAGCACATACATTGCTCCATGTTCTGCTGTATCTGCTTCCCCTTTGCAAATCTTCTCCCTGTTACAGTGGAGTAGCCAGGCAGAACAAATCAGTTCCACAAAAGAATAGATAAGGTTTTATATATACAGTATATTCCTGCGTATAAGACTACTTTTTAACCCAGGAAAATCTTCTCAAAAGTCAGGGGTCGTCTT
Organism: Zootoca vivipara; assembly: GCF_965207765.1. Taxonomy (NCBI): domain Eukaryota; kingdom Metazoa; phylum Chordata; class Lepidosauria; order Squamata; family Lacertidae; genus Zootoca; species Zootoca vivipara. The sequence continues at coordinate 31,245,161 of NC_142587.1, read as the reverse complement.
ATACGCCGGGTCATATTTCTTATACAGTGAGTATATCCCAAACTCTATATTTTAACTGGAAAAGTTGGGGGTCGTCTTATACGCCCAGTCGTCTTATACGCCGGAATATACGGGTATATAAATAAAAGCTTCTCTGTGCCACAGAGATTTTCAAATTTCCAGAACACCAGGCAATGGAGGATATGATAATCTTAGCCCATTGTTTCTTTAATTATTAGTATTCCAACGATAAACTAGAAGACACCTCAGGTTAAAAACGAAAAGGGAAAACCATGCATTTACATTACCAAACATTATTATAACATGATTAATGTAAGATATATTTGCATAATATGCATATATATGAATAATTTACCCAATTTTCTTTCTTGTGCTTGCTACTGTGACTGCATGCTATATCATACTTTTGTTTCTGTGATTTTACAGCTTTCTCTTCTCTAGAATTAAACCAATATAGCACTTCTAGTGTATAAATTCAATAACAGAACATTTTCGCATCTATTTTGTACATATATATGTATATACACACTAAAACCGCTAGTATAGCTGATATGCTGCATTCACAAACCATAAATAATAGAGAACAAATGTCTTGCTTCAGCATTAAATGCATTCAGTTATTTTCCTTATGCAAAATGTTCCACTTTCGTTTTCCTGTAGTTAGAATGCATTCATATCAGTGCTGTTAACTTAGCATACATGAGATGAATGAATATCAAAAGGAGTTTAGAGAAAATTGGATGAGCAGGAATTTGGAAGGTAAAGTTGTAGGTGCAATTCGCCAGTTGTATTCCCCATTCATTTCATTATGGCAGCTTCCACTGGTTGGGTTGCAACTTGAAACATTTTGTAGCCTTCATTGTATGGAAGCAACCTCTGTTTCACCTGCCATACCATTAAAGGACCACTTTCCATGTTACAGGAATGCTTTTTGCATGTCACTCCCACATAAAATAATATACTATAGAAAAGGTTTTTATGTTGAGACTGAGCTAAAACCAGTCATACCTGGTTTCATTTTCACATGTTGGAGAACACCGTATATGGGGGGAGAAATGGTATTTCACTTAACTGGCCTAGTGATTTGGGGGGAAAAAAGTTTTACCTTGATATGAAAACAGAAACCTGTAGAATTATATCTAGTCTCAGCTGATACCACATCTGCTATTGAGACAACATAGATATATGCAGTGCTATTTTTCTAGAAAAAGAGGTGCCGGAACTCACCGTGAACATCTCCTGTGTTCTCTTAGAATGGCAATGGCGCCCACATGAGAGGTGCCGGAATTGACTTCCGGTGAGTTCTGGCTGGAAAAAAGCCCTGGATATATGCCAGGAATCCAGGGCAGTTTGCTAGAGACCATGGCTTTCTTGGAAGAATACGTATAAACTAAAATCATGCCAAAATTATTCTTAGTGGACTGGTTCATTTTATTGCCTAACTGAAGCTACCATTGAAATTATAATGTGAGCCTTTAAATCAAAACAGGAATCAAAATTTCAGTACAGCTGTAGTGTTAAAATAATAATAATTTTAAAAATAAGAATGTGGAGGCTTATACTGAAGTTCATAAAGTGATGAAAGATGGGAAGGGTTGTCTTTTTTTTCCTTTTTCTTTTTGCTATGAATGTAAATAAAGATAATTTTGTGTGAGGGTATCTTGATTGGTCTATAACGTTGAGATCAAAAGTAACAAGCGAGGAATGACAGCAACCCGTAATTATTTCAGGCTTCAACAACGATTTAGACAATGTGATTCATAAACTAATTGAAATGAACAATATATCTGTAACATTTAATCTGAATCCTAAACATATTAAGCTGAAACAGATCTAAAGAACCTACCATATTTTTCCATGTCTAAGATGATGTTTTTGTAGTACAGTATTTAAAAATGTTAAAAATTTGGGGTCCTCTTATACAGGGATAGTGCAGAGGGGGGACGGGCGATTGGTGGCATCCGTGAGCAGGAGATTGTGAGCGGTGATTGGGTAGGTGATTGGTGGCTGCGGCAAGGCCTGCTGGCGATTGGCTGCTGCTACGGCAATTAGGCGGGTGATTGGTTGCTGGGCAATCTCCCCCTATTTCCTTAATTTGGGGTCCCAAAAAGTAGGGGTTGTCTTATACACGGGGGCATGTTATACACGGAAAAATACGGTACTTTGTTTGTGTGTGCTTAGGATTGCAGCCTTACTAAGCAATCCAACCCTGCCTTTGCACCAAGCAGGGGCAGGGGCACATATTAGATGGAGTTACCCCACTGCTCAACCCTGGTGGCCTCTGCCTGCAGAGTGACAACCACCTTCCTCCACTAGTGTGGAGCTCTACTTCCACCTGCTAGACAAGAAGTGCCACTTGTGGGTTTTCCACCAGCAGCAGTAAGTAGGAACCCTCAAAATGGGGCATTCTGGAGACAGGAGAGGCAGAACCAGCCTGGGATCTGCTGGATCCTAAGCCAATCCTACTGCTATCACATAGGCCCAAATTGGACCTGATTGTTATGCCAGCCTCCAGGCTGGTGCAGCTACATGCCCCTCCTGCTCTTCTGCCCTAGCCATTATGAGTTGTAGATGCTGTGGTGTCTAGCTATGGCTGGAATTAGCAGCCTTAGCGACTCTGGTGATATCAAGAAAATTGAAATACAGCTGGAACAGCTTCGGTGGGTGAGGAACTGCTACCAGAATGAGCCTGCTGAAGAAGCAAGAGTGCAATCTCAAGGCTCATACAATGCTACAGAGCTTCACATGTACATAGCTGCCAAGTCTCCCGTTTTCCCCGGGAAATCCCTGTTTTTCCAGCTGTTCCTAGCTGAAAAAAATGGATTTTTTTGTTTCCCCCCGGTTTATTCTGGTGCGGCGGCCATTTTGGAATTGGGCAGAGCATGCTCAGAAGCGACTTTTGATGCTGCTCTGCCCAGTTCCAAAATGGCTGCAGTGTGACTTCTGGCACAGCGGCCATTTTGGAACTGGGCAAAGCAGCATCAAAAGTCACTTCTGAGCATGCTCCGCCCAGTTCCAAAATGGCGGCAGCGCTACTTCTGGTCTGCTATTTCCGGCCCGGTCCCTTATTTCTCTGACAGCAACTTGGCAGGTATGCATGTAGCAAAACATTTGAGGATTTTCTAGGGAAGCCCAGCGGAGAATTTGGATGGGACTAGTGAAATTTCTTGAAAGGTTTTCCCGTTCCTGAACTCAGGCTGCTACTCGAGCAAATATAACCATGTCTTTTATAACTTTTTACATAAAATTCTTATAAATTATTTTCAGGCCAACAAAACATGTTTGTTATGAAAGGCACTGAAAAGAACATAATAAATACCCCAAGGTCTGAGAGACTGTGGACTGGCCCTCTGCTGAAAAAGTTTGCTGACCCATTTTAGAGTTTGTTGAATTGAAGCAATGGGAGCTCAGCCCGTCGCGGGGATTTGAAACGCCGACCTTCTGATCAGCAAGCCCTAGGCTCTGTGGTTTAACCCACAGTGCCACCCACAACCCTTAGTTTGCCTACCCATGCTCTAAAACAGGCATCCCCAAACTGCGGCCCTCCAGATGTTTTGGCCTACAACTCCCATGATCCCTAGCTAACAGGACCAGTGGTCGGGGAAGATGGGAATTGTAGTCCAAAACATCTGGAGGGCCGAAGTTTGGGGATGCCTGCTCTAAAACAACAAAACAATGCAAACTCTTGAAAACAACAGAACGATCTCATCAGAAAATTGATGGGTATCATCAGCATTTAGCACTTTCTCTAAATGCTCAAAGCTCTTCTTCATATGCATCACCCCAGTAATTTTTCTAATGCCACTTTGTAATAAAGGCCAGGATTACAGATTACATTTTTAGTGCTGTGCTGAATGATCACCTAGTTCAATTTTCAATGTCATAAGTGGTCTTTAAAGGGATATAAGCAGTCTTTAAAAATAAAAACCCATGCAGTACTGATCTTTCACATATTTGGTATAAGAGCCTTTGCTGGATCACCCGAAAGCCTATCTAGTATAGCCTGGTGTTCCCACAGTGACCAAGCCTATGGGAAGCCTAGCTCAATGGTACTCTCCTGCCTGTGAATCCCAGCAATTTGTATTGATACTGGAAATTAGTCAATGATAGCAGTATCCTCCATAAATCCCCTTTAAAGCTATCTAAATAGGCCCTTCACCAACCACAAGATTTAGGTCAGACCCTGGTTCAGTACTTTTGAGTAATAGCTCACCTCTGTCCAATATACCTTTTTGTTGTTTTGTTTGGTTTGGTTTAAAAATGTGAGAGGAACATTTTTATTAGGGGACAGAATTTGATGAAATTTGCAGGCAGAATAAACCATTCTGAAGGCATGATTCCTGACACATTTCAGAATGATAACTGCAGTAGTTTTCTTGCAAAGGCAACTGCTACTTAATAACTTAATCTCCCCTACTCATTTGTAGGAGATCTGAAAATTGGAGAAATGAAAGTGACGCCCCAGGTTAAGAAAGAGTTGCTAGGCACAACTGAAGTTATTTTGGAGTGCAAAGAGCTAAATGGCATTCACTTTCTATGTAAAATAATTCCCTCTGATTACAAGCTTGACCTGCCAGTCACAGTGGAACTCTCTGCCCCCTCCCCTTCCCATCCTGATTTATTCCTTAAGCTTAAAGACATAAGTTGCTTTTACAAAGCTGATCCTTTCCCCCAAAAAAACCTGGCTGGGAAAGCCCACCCAAGAGGCAAGATGAAGCAACTGTCTCAAGCAGCAGATCCACAGGGTCAACAGATCCCGATGTAGATCTTTATCTCCCTCTTGTTCCTGGTCTAGCGCTTCCCTCTCCCCTTCTTCCCTGGTGGGGAGTGAGGTGCCATTTTATGGTTCGCCTCAGGTGCCAAAATGTCTTGGGCTGGCCCTGAAAACGGGGATTGGGGAGCACTGATAAAACAGTAAAAAGCTTCCTTGCCCTCTCCTGATCCTGGTGTTTGCTTTCAGCTAGTCATAAGTTTTGATTTGGCAAAGCTGCTCCCTTTTCCCCCCTTGCATTTTCCTTCTTCGGGAAGCTTAGAGAAATAACTTTGCATTTTGTGGAAGCTGGCCTGCACCATTTCTTTAATGTCTGGGTCACTGCAGCACCACAAAATTCTTCTGTCCAGTCTTGAACAGATCCTACTTTGTCTCAGATTGGTTGAGACCGAATCCATTCAAAGCATCGCACCTCCGTTTGGGGTTCATCCAGACCTGGCACACACCAGATCTGGCAGGGAATTTTCTCTCGTGACTCTTCCATCATACAGCTTCATTGGACAGCCTAAACTATTATGAGATGAGGAGAAAATCTTATTCCTATGCACCTCTTACACACCATGCAAAATTTTATATACGTGTTCCCACTTACTTGCCTTTTAAAAAAACAACTTAAAATATTGTAACCTTTCCTCCTAGGGGAATTCCCCCAGCTGCTTGATTATTCTATACCTATTTGCAGCTTCAATGTCATTTTTGTCTTTCCCCTTTACACCATGATCTCAACCAATTTGGGGATTACACAGTGAATCTGTTAACATGACAGTGACACATACCTAATCAGATTAAATTGATGCCATTGAGGGCAAACGAAGCCCTTCTGTTGCCTGTGGTCTGAACAGGAGAAGCAGGGAATGGAATGTGTCTCCATTGCCCAGGATAATGGGGACACACTTCCAGTCATGTTACATCATATTCCCACTTCACTTCCTGCCACTACTGCATGGTAAATCCCTCTTCAATTCGAGTTGTGTGTGGCTATCTGGGACAGGGTGTAGGTGGGGAGGCAGCTTAGGATGTAGAAGCAAAGTAATGCAGTGTGGGTGGGCAATTTTCTTACTCAACTGCCCATACAGATAAATATGTCCTCCATATGTCCTCCACTACTTTTAATGTATCAGGATGCACATGTATTCATACTCTGTATTCATATTCTGCTCCAGCTAGTCAGCTGTGCATGACTGAACTGAAGGTGGGCGAAGTGCATAAAACTTTGTTGCCTTGTCCCCAATTCTCCTTGACACCCCTTTTGGTCCTTCCCTGCTCTTTTCTAAGGGGAGTGAAAACTCAGCAAAATAGGTCATGCTTTGCAGGAGGAGTGGAAACGTTATGAATATTTTCCAAACCCTCCCTCTCCCCAGATTAAGGAGAAGATTAGATGGAGGCTGGAGTACGGGCAACGGATTTGAATCGACAGTTTTTCTTTTCTAAGAAAGATACTGTAACGGAGGAGTTGCTCTTATGGGCAATTTGGGAATCGGTTAAATGAAGCCAATAGAAACAGAGGTACTTCTTCAGCTTGGACAGGTGGGGCTGCACCCTGTCCCTCCCAAACTGCAGAACCAGAGTCTCCTCCCAAAACAACAGCAACAACAACAACCCACTAGTCATAAGAATCAGATCACTCGCCTTTTTGGGGGTTCATCTTCAATCTTTATCTAGGCTGGCTAATCAAGTATAAACATGTTGTTGTTGTTTAGTTGTTCAGTCGTGTCCGACTCTTCGTGACCCCATGGACCAGAGCACGCCAGGCACTCCTGTCTTCCACTGCCTCCCGCAGTTTGGTCAGACTCATGTTGGTAGCTTCGAGAATTCACTGTCCAACTATCTCATCCTCTGTCGTCCCCTTCTCCTTGTGCCCTCCATCTTGCCCACCATCAGGGTCTTTTCCAGGGAGTCTTCTCTTCTCATGAGGTGGCCAAAGTATTGGAGCCTCAGCTTCAGCATCTGTCCTTCCAGTGAGCACTCGGGGCTGATTTCCTTCAGAATGGATAGGTTTGATCTTCTTGCAGTCCATGGGACTCTCAAGAGTCTCCTCCAGCACAATAATTCAAAAGCATCCATTCTTCGGTGATCAGCCTTCTTTATGGTCCAGTTCTCACTTCCATACATCACTACTGGGGAAACCACAGCTTTAACTATACGGACCTTTGTCGGCAAGGTGATAAACTTACATGCATTTAAATCTTACGTGCCAGGTGTGTGTTGCTCACTACTGTCGGAGCCAGCTCCTAGGGGCCAAGATCCCTTCAGCCCTCTCAGTAAAATATTTGAGGGGGCCAGACCTTGATGGGCATTGCCATTCAAATGGTGTGTGTGCACTGCCTTGTGATTGATTATGTGGGGCGGAGCTTACTTGCAGCTGCCACCCCCCCCCCACAATATTTTATTCAAGTTGGCACCCCTGCTTGGTAACATCCCTGTCTATAGAGGGAAACACCCCCCCTCCCAATTTGTCATTCAGTTTCTTCCCTCATAGATAAATATTTTACCAATTCCCACTGAAAATTGCCTGGCAGGACTACGAGTCCCAATAGTACTCCAAACCCCCACCTCTCCTTGCAATGGCTTTGGTGATAGCACAGCAGATGCTGGGAAGTACTTTAGCCCTTGTGAACTTTGGCATGTCTTCTTAGGAAAAGATCTACATTAAGGCAAATGCCTTGCAGTATTATTACTTTACTTGTCTTTGAAAAATCCTCAACACGGCAAGGTTGGCTGAGCAAACAATGCGGACTGGGACTGTTTTTGTTATGAATAATTAATAAACTTTTTATTTTTTTAAAAAAATGACATTGAAGAGCTGAATAATTACAAAGATGCTGCTTTTCGGAAACATATTAGATCATACCTGCATGTAAGCAGTTATAGAAGTGTTTCCCTAACTTGGGCCTTCAGCAGTTCCCATCATGCCTGATCACTGGTCCTGCTAGCTAGGAATGATGGCAGCTGTAGTCCAAAAACAGCTGGAGACCCGAGTTTGGGAAACACTGATTTATAGGATTGCAATCTTAGTTATGGGTTTGCTTTTCTTTCCAAATGATGAGTTTCTGACGCCGACTCTTTAGATATACAGTGGTACTTTAGTTTAAGAACAGTCCAGTTTAAGAACGATTTGGTATACAAACTCCGCAAAACCGGAAATAGTGCCTTGGTTTGAGAACTTTACCTCGGTCTAAGAACGGGATCCGAACGGTGGAAGGTCACCGGCGGCGGGAGGCCTCATTAGGGAAAGCACGCCTTGGTTTAGGAACGGTTCCGGTTTAAGAAGGGACTTCTAGAACGGATTACGTTCGTAACCCGAAGTACCACTGTAGTTGGAATTGGTGTGTGTGTGTGTGTGTGTGTGTGTGTGTGTGTGTGTGTTTCCTACCTGTTTCCATTTTCTTTTCTTGTTAACAGCCATGCTGCAATTAGTGCGTATGCCACTATGAAAGTGCAAAAGCTATCATTTGGCATTTTCAAGAATGCAATGGAATATTACCCAACCAACACATGAACAAATTGGGACCCTCCACAAATAACGAAAAGACATATATTTAACAACATGCATGAAATAAAGTGGTGGAAAAACATCATTGTGAATTTTCATTCGTTGTTTTTTTTCTAGAACTATGTGTAAACGGACAGAGAGGAGGAGGAAATGATGGTATCCTGCAGAATGAGCTTATTGTTTTGAAAAAAAAATACAATAAAATATATTTTAAGAAGGAAAGAGAGTATTATGGATTTGCATAGCATTGGATATGTTGTTTCTTTTTTAAAAGAAAAAAGGCATTAGCATCATGCAAGTAAAACCTTGTTTAAAATTCTTGACTAATCTGCTTTCACCAGTCTCTTAATCAACAGCCTTTTTCTCCAAGTCATTCCTAATGTTAAGCAGAAGTAGAGGATTTGAATTTCAACCTACAGATGCAATATTCTTTTTGTTAGGTATTCAAAACAAATTCCATATTGCATGAAGAAGAATAACCAATGCTATCAAGAGAATTAAAGGAAAACAACAGTAGACTCAAAAAGACTGTTGCCTTCGGGCATCAAGCAAAACTCAGTAAATAAAATGTTGTTTGCTTTAACATGATTTTTTTTCCCCCAAGGCCTTTCATATATATAAAAAAATTAATGTAACTTTATTTCACATAGCAAAATAAAGAGGGTTGTGTGTTACTTGTTTTTCTTCTCAATTTGATGCTGCTTCTTTCTGCCCTCTAACCCTACACAGCACTTAAGGAAGAGAGTAAAGGTAAAGGGACCCCTGACCATTAGGTCCAGTCGTGACCGACTCTGGGGTTGCGCGCTCATCTCGCATTATTGGCCGAGGGAGCCGGCGTATAGCTTCCAGGTCATGTGGCCAGCATGACAAAGCCGCTTCTGGCAAACCAGAGCAGCACATGGAAACGCCGTTTACCTTCCCGCTATAGCGGTTCCTATTTATCTACTTGCACTTTGACGTGCTTTCGAACTGCTAGGTTGGCAGGAGCTGGGACCAAGCAACGGGAGCTCACTCCGTCGCGGGGATTCGAACCGCCTACCTCTGATCAGCAAGCCCTAGGCTCAGTGGTTTAACCACAGCGCCACCTGGGTCCCTAAGGAAGAGAGTAGCTTGACTAAAATCCAAGGGGACTACGATGAACATAAGGACCTAAAAAGATCCCTTCTTGATCAGACCAAAGGCCCATATAACTCAGCATCCTGTTTTCCAAGAGGCCAGCCAGATGCCCATGGGAAGTCTGCTGGCAGAAGCTGAATAGGCTTCCTCGCGAGAAAAGGGAAAACTTGACAGCTATGGGCTGAGCCCAGCAGCATTCTCCCCACATCCAATTCACAGAAACTGTCATTCAGGACTTGTCCACATTCCCACTTGTCCAGCACCCAGAAAGCACAGCTCTGAGTGGTTTTCCACTTAACTCATGCTTTTTAGACATTGGTTCAAGCACGGATGGATCTACTATGAAACTAATGCAGCTTAAGCGTCAGGCCCCTCATCCTGGAGGGGTCCCAGAAGCAAATTTTTGAGTCTAGAAGACCGAATCTGAGTTGCACGACTCAAATTGAATAAAAAATTAAAAAATTCCTTCCAGTAGCACCTTAGAGACCAAATAAGTTTGTCATAGGTATGAGCTTTCGTGTGCATGCACACTTCTTCAGATACACTGAAACAGAAGTCACCAGACCCTTATGAATAGTCAGAGGGTGGGGGTATTACTCAGAAGGGTGGTGAGAAAGGGTGATTGGCTGATAGGAGTGGTAAACCTGTTGACGACTGTTAACGACTGCAATTGGTCTTGCAGGAAAAAGCAAGGGGTGAGATGACTGAAGAAAGCTTCATCATGTATAATGAGATAAGAATCCAATGTTCTTATTCAGACCAGGTCTCTCCATGGTTTTAAGCTTGGTAATGAGTTGCAATTCAGCAACTTCTCTTTCCAGTCTGTTTCTGAAAATTTTCTGCAATAAGACAGCTACTTTGAGATCTTGTATAGAATGTTCTGGGAGATTGAAGTGTTCTACTGGTTTCTCTGTTTTGTGATTCCTGATGTCAGATTTATGTCCATTTATCATTGGGCGTAGGGTTTGGCCTGTTTGTTGTATAGTTTTTGTTGTTGTCTACAGTTCAACAAACCCCAAAGTTTGAGATCAGTAGCACAGATCTGTCAGTATTTTCATTCTCTCCTGTTGCTGGATGTGTGATTGTTACATCACATGTCTGTGTTTACATTCCATGCTTGGAAAGTGTGGGAAACGGAAGCTAGTCTTATCTCTTCCATTGTAAAGGTTTGGTGATCTGTCATGGAACAGCCTCACTGAGTAGACAACAGTGGTTACCCAGATATCGTTGCTGGTTGAAAAGGGGGCCCCATAACAGTTCGAGCTTCAAGACCTCAAAAAATGTAGGTTTTCCACTGGGTCCAAGTGGTTTCCTCCTCACCCCACTCCATTCCCAAGGAAAACCTGCTCTTTAGGAGCAAATGCCGATCCGGAGAAAACCAGAATTGCTGTTTGATCTGATTGAACACTAAAGAGCGGTTTTCCCCTGGCGAAAGCAGCAGGGCGTGAAAAAGTGTGGATGAGCCCTCAGAGACACACTGTTTCTGATAGTGGAGGCAAATGACTACTAGCCATTAATAGTCTTATCTTCCATGAATTTCTCTAATCCTGTTTCAAAGACATTCAAGTTAGTGGCCATTGCCACAACTTATGTGTGTGTGGGTATGTGCGCTTGTCATCTGAGGCCCTTCTCTATGTTCCCCATCCCAGAGAGGTTCAGACGGTGGTAACAAGACAACAGGCCTTTTCTGTGGTGGCTCCCCAATTGTGGAATGTTCTCCCCAGAGAGGCCCACTTGGTGCCATCACTACAAGTCTTTAGGCACCAAGCAAAAACATTCCTCTTTACCCAGGCCTATGACTAAATAATCTGCAGCCTGTGAAAGGGGGGGGGGGTGGACTGTTACCAGGATGATTATTTTACTGTCTGCCATTATGTTTTTACCATTGATGTTCTGTGATGCATTTTTAGTGTTATACACCACCCTTGGATCTTCTGTTAAAGGGTTGTATATAAACTGAATTAATAATGATAATAATAATAATAATAATAATAATAATAATAATAATAATAATAATAATTTATTTATACCCCGCCCATCTGGCCGGGTTCCCCCAGCCACTCTGGACGGCTTCCAACAAAAGATTAAAATACAGAAATCCATCAAACATTAAAAGCTTCCCTAAACAGGGCTGCCTTAAGATGCCTTCTAAAGGTCTGGTAATTGTTGTTCTCTTTGACCTCTGGTGGGAGGGCATTCCACAGGGTAGGTGCCACTACCGAGAAGGCCCTCAGCCTGGTTCCATGTAACTTAGATTCTCGTAGCGAGGGAACCGCCAGAAGGCCCTCGGCACTGAACCTCAGTGTCCGGGCAGAATGATGGGGGAGGAGACACTCCTTCAGGTATACTTATAGTTGTGGGCCAAAGATGGAACTTTGTTCATTTGCAGCACCATCCTAGACATGTCTACTCATAAGTAAGTCCCATTTGCATGCATGTCCACATATTTAATGTTGGCTAATATAATACAGCAGCAGAAGATGACAATTATTCTGTCAGGATGATCATCACCCAACCACCTGCTTTTACATGTGCAAAGCTGGCCGTCAAAGCCTGATAGAGACTAATGTACATGACATCGTCGGGCGGGGGGGGGGGGTTGGCTTGGATGAAGTAGAATCTGAATGCAGGCCCAGCTGTTACAATGTCTGAACAATGGCAGCTTGGTGACTTAAACATCCAAATATTGGACTTTTATATGCAGATTTGAACATTGCTTCCTGAAAAATCAATTTAAAGAAGGAGTAACTTTATTGAACAATCGGAAGGTCTTGATACTTTATGCTGTTTCTATTTCAGCCGGAAATGATAAATTATTAGATGGCTTAACATGCCAATTCTTCCAGCCCATTGTACTGAATTTAATTCTTCGTTACTGTCATCTTTCAAAAAAAATTATGAGAGAATTGCCCAGTAGAAATGTATTGCACCGAATCCTCATGCCCGATGACAGATTTCCTTACGCATAGAAGTCACAGAGTTTTCAACAGGAGGATTAAGCAGGAGCAAAGTCCTCCTGCACAAACACGGGAGGAAGCTGCCACTCATTCGTACAGGTAATGAAGTAAAAACAATTCGTATTATGCAATTAGGGCAACATCTCTTGCCAGAAGCACTTTAAAGTATATTTGCAAGCAGTGCAAACTAAGGCTGTGCGAGGACAATGGGCTTTGGGTTCACAAATAGGGCAGGGATCAAGTGATGGGATCTGTGAGATGAACTGCTACCCTCCTGCCACCATGTCCCCCCATCACCACGTTTATGCATGCACAAGGCAGGATGCAGAAGCAACCATAGCAGCGAAGTCAGATTGGCCCCATTTGAAAACTCTTGTTTCTCAGCCAGTGTAGTGTAGTGGTTAAGAGTGGTAGACTTGTAATCTGGGGAACCGGGTTCGCATCTCCGCTCCTCCACATGCAGCTGCTGCTAGACCTTGGGCTGGTCACACTTCTCTGAAGTCTCTCAGCCCCACTCACCTCCCAGAGTGTTTGTTGTGGGGGAGGAAGGGAAAGGAGAATGTTAGCCACTTTGAGACTCCTTAGGTAGTGATGAAGTGGGATATCAAATCCAAACTCTTCTTCTTCTTCTTCAGCATCAGCGGGTCAGCCAGAGACTGCATTGCCACTGTTTCTGACAACATACCTTTCTAGGATCTGATCATCTTCAATGAAGGTGGGAGATATTTCAGCACCTACACCATCATTTTAAAGTTCTCTTAACAAGAAAGACAATCTATGGCCTTTTAAACTTTGCAGGGGGTATTGATTTTGTTTGTTATTATGTGATGTGTTTTTTATGTTTTCATGTTGTCAACTGCCCTGTGATCTAGGGATGAAGGGTGCTCTAGAAATTTAATAAAGGAGAAGGAGAAGCCCTGGGTGAGGAGGTACTGGTGTGAGACCTCCTCCCAGGTTAGGCCCTCCAAGAAAATAATGGCTAGGATACAGTAAATCCAACAGTTGGATTTTTGTCTACCCCGAGTGCTCAACAAGCACAAGTGTTTGTGGTAATCTGCCTTGTGGCTGCCTTTAGCACTTTGTGTTTTAGCAGCTCAGCTAAACATAAGAAAATTGCTCATAAAATGTTATGTTTATTGTTACCAGAGGGAGGTGAGAAGAGAAAGGGAGCAATGCACTCTACCACATTTATGACAAAGCCTTGTTGTTATACTACGTGCCCTCTGGGTAAAACTGGCAAAACAAACATCTTAACATAGTTGGCACAAGGGAATGTGGCTTGTCCAAGCATGCTTTGGGTAAGAACGAATCCGTATTTTCCTTGCTCTCAGAGTTCTCTGATCTATTGGTTTGAAGACAAGCAAATGTCAGCATGATCTCCCCAGATCCCACTCACATCCCAAGCAAGAACTAATTTTCATGTGTGCCTGTAGAGGCAGCTCACACCTTCTGAAGTCAAGTAGTTGTGGTGGGAACAGCAGCAGCAGCACGTAGGAGGAAATAGGACATGAGAAGAGTCCTGCTAGAAAGATCTAGTCCAGCATACTGTTCCCACAGTGGCCAGCCACTTATGCTTATGGCTAGCCTACAAGCAGGATTTGAGTGCAACAGCCTTCAGCCCAATTGTGATTCCCAGAAACTGGCATTCAGAAACGTGGAACCAACAGTGGAAATAGTATGCAGCCATCATGACTAGTAGTGCAGAGGCCCAATTCTGCTGTCCACCTAACTGGAAGAGTGTATGCAGTGTCACAATAAAAATGAGGCATATCAAAGCCAGTTATTAGTTTCTGTGCCCATGCTAAAGTAGATCCACTAACCATAGGCACACATTTTCTTCGATGCAGCATTTTTAGAAATTTGATTATTTTTCCCCCACAGGCAGGAACTTCTGCAGAGTGGCACTCTTCATGGCATCATATCAGGAACACACCCGATTACAAAAAGAAATATTAACAGTATGTCAGAGGTGCAAGTGAGTGATCAGCCTACTGGTCCAAGCCTGTACGATTGCTGATGGTGCAAGCATTTCTTCCAGCTCACACCTTTACAGATATGAGAGGAAAACTTAAGGGCAGTCTCAGAAAAGTGGCCATTGCCCAGTTTGCTTTTTTCTGGACCTGCTGTGCTACTTTATTAATGAAGGAATGACTCAGTCCGTTTCTGCAGAAGCAGAAGCCAGAGGTGTAAATAACAATCAGTTAGGAGAACTTCTTAATCTATCCTGAGAATGTTTGCTTGGAACAACTCGTGTTATTTTTAATGAGTGACATGTGGTAACTGGAGAAATCTCCAGGGGGATGTTAAATGCTTGAAGTGTTGTAATGATGAGGACAAGACTTGCTCATTAAGTTGCGATGATAGCGCTGTGATTCATTATACATGAGCCTCCATGAAACATTTCTAGCAGGGAGTCCCAAAAGGAAGTAGAAGGAAAGAGGAGAACTAGAAAATGGAAGCTGGAAGAGTTCGCTAGCCTCCTTGAAGTTTCCCAGCAAAGAGCCAGGAGATCCTGCTGCAGGTTCAAGGCTGTTGAACATTTGTTGTCAGTGGCACCCTCAGGGCAGGAATTCGGAGCAGATCATATCATATCATAGCTGGAAGGGACCCTGAGGGACATCTAGTCCAACCCCCTGCAATGCAGGGATCCTGCCCACAGCCATCCCTGGGGAAGCTTAAACCACAAACCTTCTGGTTAACAGCCAGACACACTGACCCATTGATGCCTCAGCAGAAGGAGCAATAGAGTCCCAAGTGCAACAGAGCTGTCTTACACATTTTGAAGTAAGTAAAGTAATGTGCATTACAATTTAAAGCGGGGTCCCTCCATTTGAAGTAAGTAATGTAACATACTGTTAAACACCACCCCAATCTCCAAATGGGGAGACACTCCACAGGTTCCAAGTGCTTCCGTTTCCTTGGAATGAAGGTCCTTGGAGATTGTGGACTCCTTTAGAAAATATGGTTTTATATACATATATGCAACCTGAGCATAGGATGGAGGTGCTCACAGCATCAACACTCCAAAAGGTCTTGCTTCTTCATCACTAGTATGGATCCAGCACAGAGTAAGTATGTCTTTGTGTCCAGCTTCCAGCTTGCGTTCTGCTCAGCTCTCACGCTGCCCAATGTTCTACTTACCAGTTAGGTGAAGGTGGGAGAAGGCCCACCCATTTCCTCAAATGATGTCATCACTTAGTGGTAGCTCTTGCAATCTAACTCGTTCTTTTGGGATGCTGATGAGGACAAGTAAGTGGCCAGCTATTGTTTTACATAGAAATCTGTCTGACTAGTTCAGCAACCCCCTCTTGCCAGATTCCAACCTCTCTGGGTATAGGGCTCCAATAATTTGGAGGGACTTGGGGCATCATCCAAACACACACACACACACACACACACACACACACACACACACAGAGTAATCTACAACAATACATTAACATCAAAAGAAGGTAGGTGCAGTGTGTTTGTGTAAGATCATGAAGTCCAGAGTTGGAAATTAACTAGCTGTACCCCGGTTTACTGTGATCTAGGACAAGTCACAAATCCTCATCTTCACTTCCCCTTATGTAAAACAATAAGACTGGTGACCTAATACTGGTGTGACATATAATGGCCACAACTCGGCAAAGCACCAGACATCCTTGATCTCACTGCTTATTTCATCTGTCTCAAGGATGTCTAACCACTTTGGTGCCATGAAACGAAAAGTTCCCAAATTGAAATGTCATCTCTGCCATGATCCATGTTAGGTAGTCATAGGTACATCACAGTGCTCCCCCAACCCCTTTTCCCCATCTGCAGGATGAGGCTAATAGGACAGGGTTCGTGTAAAGATGACTTAAATCACATGTGTGATGTGCTTTGGAAGGCCTGGAAAAAACTATGTAAACGATGATGATTCTTATTAACTTTGTGTGGCACTGCTATCAATATTGTTTCCATGTAGATAGACTCCAGAAATACCCTGTAATTGAAATAATTGCATTAAAAAAACCTCTCTATAATACTGTATCTATTTGTGTGTGAATGTGAATGTGTGTGGCTTGCTGTTTATTTAATGGAGGGGAAAGCAAAACATCTTAGAATCATGTACACAGCACTATTCCTTGAGGGTTGGGCTAAATTATAGGTAACTGACTTTAAGTGCTTCCTTTTCCTTAGAGACACTATCTTTTATGTACTCCGACAGAGGCCAGTCAGGGCCAAGCAAAACATTCAGAGAAGTTTATGGTCAGGGCAATAGGATGCTCAAGTCGTTTCTCAGCGAATTTTAGCGTGCGGTGAGCTGTCTGAGAGCAGGGATAGAGCAAAAGATTGCTGTGATGTATTTATTTTTAAAGTCAAATGCGTCTTCACCCATCCCTTTGAGGTTTCTTTTCATTAATGATATATTGCAGAGTTCTCATTCATAGATAAAAGTGGATTTTTCCACCCTGTTAAAGGCGAACTTGTTTGAGAATGAAACATTTGAACCATTGGTGGCACAGGAGAACTGCTAACACTGCTATCTTATGAGAGCAGAAAGGCCATAGCTCAGTGGTAGAGCACTTGATTGGCATGCAGAAGGTCCCAGGTTCATTCCTCTGCATCTCCAGGTAGGGCTGGCCAGAGACCCCACTCTGAAATCCTGAACAGCCACTGGCCAGTCAGTGAGCTTGATCGACCAATGGGCTGACTCTATATAAAGTAGCTTCCGATGTTCTTATGTCTATATTCCCATGTTGATGCTGCCCCGGGCTGTTTTGGGAGGGAGGGCTGGATATAAATGGAATAAATCACCATCAGAAGTAAGCCCCACTGCTTAGAGTGGAGCTTACTCCCACGAATTTGTATGGAGGAGAATGATGAAGATAACAATGGACCTGGAAACCAAGCTTTATTGAGGAATGGTTGACGGCATTAGGTCCATTTAGCCTGGAGAGCAGAAGACTGAGACGTGATATGATAGCCATCTTCAAAAATCTAAAGGGCTGTCACGTGGAAGATGGAGCAAGCTCCAGAGGATAGGACCTCATCCAATGGGTTCGAGTTACAAGAAAGGAAATTCTAACTCAACGTTAGGATGAGCAGTAAGAGTTGTTTGACAGTAGAATGTTTGGCCACCTCAGAAGATGGTGGACTCTCCTTCCTTGGAGGTTTTCAAAAAAAAGGTTGGATAGTAATCCATCAGGGATTTTTTAGTTATGATTCCTACATTGGAGGGAGTAGAGCTAGATGATTATTCTATGATAGGTAGGTGTGTTCACTATAGTATAGGACTGTCGCCTTGATGTTACAGTTTCCCATTTGGATAAACATGTTGCAAAATACAGTGGTACCTCAGTTTATGAACACAATTGGTTCCGGAAGTCTGTTCATAAACTGAAGCGTTCATAAACTGAAGCGAACTTTCCCATTGAAAGTAATGGAAAGTGGATTCATCTGTTCCAGACGGTCTGCGGAGTACTTAAACTGAAGCGTTCATAAACTGAAGCAAACTTTCCCATTGAAAGTAATGGAAAGTAGATTAATCCGTTCCAGACGGGTCCGCGGAGTACTCAACCTGAAGCGTACTTCACCCGAAGCATGGGTGTAATTGGTTCCGGAAGTCTGTTCATAAACTGAAGCGTTCATAAACTGAAGCGAACTTTCCCATTGAAAGTAATGGAAAGTGAATTAATCTGTTCCAGATGGGTCCACGGCGTTCGTAAACCGAAAATTCGTAAACCGAGGTGTTCATAAACCGAGGTTCCACTGTAGTTCTACTCAGCAGCAAAACTCCGACAAAAGTCGTGCTGGCATGACCACCATTCAAGTACTACCATTCATGGGGAAGGGTAAGTTTCCGGTGGGTCAGTGTATCCGATCTGCTATTCTAAAGTGGAGACAGGCCAAAAGTTATCTAAGATTTCATGGAGGCAGCACAGCTTGCAAGCAGCAGATGTATAAGAAACAACAGCACAAAGCCAGGAGTTAATTGATGTTCTCTTCCCCCCCCCCCCATTGCTCAGCCCCTGCAGAGTGCAACCTGCCACCATGTGGCATCTCCAGGAAAAAAACAACAACCCCAAACCCATATGCCTAAGGAAAAGCTGGCTACGTTCTGGCTCAAGGAAGCAGTTCTGAACCCCAAAGAAGCAAATCGTGGTTTGGGTCATAATGCACACACTTTTGTCTTTTGCTTAGTCAACTTGTTTTCTATGCATTGCCCCAGCAGCTCCCGTTGGCTGAGGGACAAACCAGAGGACAGGAATCAGGCAGATAATCGATTCAGTTCACATTTTAAGACCTACCTCTTTTGTACTTTCTGAAACAACACATGAACTGGAAAACAGCCATCATTCGAAATGCACACTTCTCTGAATTTTGCAATGGAGTTCTCCACCCACCCAAACTTTCAGGATGGTGCTATAAATGCATCTAAATATGTGCCAATAACTTAATTGGATTAGAAATGTCCCAGGCAAAGAGCACGCAGTCAACTGAAGCCAAATATGAGTCTGATGATGTTATCTTTGACTGGAGGCCACACTTGAGTGGTAGTGTTCATGCTGTGATACCCAAAAACTTCCAGGCAACCAGTTTATTGATCATTCATTCTGATTTATTTGCAGGGAGATTAGATGATGTTGCATCATCACCATCATCACCATCATCATCATCTAGTTATATGCCACCCATCTGACTGGGTTGCCCCAGCCACTGGGCAGCATCAATACAAGCAGTATCCCTCACTTTCCAGTGCATCTTCTCATCATTTTCCTTATTGCAAAAAGGCATGGGGGTGTTGTGCAAGACCTCCCAATCCACTATAGTTGTGCAAGCTGGATTTGGCAGCCTGAGATGGAATCCTTCCCACCCCAAAAATAGTGACAACCTGGAAGCAGCCCAGGATCCATCCCTCGCATCTCCAGGTAAGGCTGGGAATGATCCCTGCCTCCAACCCTGAGCAATCACTGCCAGTCCCTGAGCTAGATGCAACCACGGTCTGACTTGGTCTAAGGCAACTTCCTCCCTTCCTATGTCTTGACTTTGTGTCCATTTAGAACACACCATAGAGTCAAGGGTACACCTATCCAAGGAAAGCGGAAAGAAACAGGGTGTTAAAACTCAAGGGGATTCCATAAAACACATCACCTCTTTAAAACATTGTTTTGCTTGCCAAACAGTGATAGACAAAACAGCTGTGTGACCACCCAAAAGTCAGATTTCTCCAGCTGCGGCCTCCTCAGCTGATATAATCAGCTGCTAAGACTGTCTTGCGCTGCCAGAGGCAAGAAGGAGCTTTTAAATTGCAGGAGGGGAAAGTTCAATATTAGAATAAATCCTCCTAATGCTAAGGGTAGTTGGGCAATGAAATAGGTCGCCTACAGGAAATCTGCAGGATCTGTTCCAATCATGCCTTTAAGCAGCTAGTAAGCAGCAGAAGTGTATGCAGGGAAAAGCTTCAGGTACGACAAACTGGGCTTCGTTGCTGAGATTGAACTGAGGTCCCAGGAACCCCGAGGTGCTTCCTAGCCCCTTACAGTGAAATGCCTTCCTTTTATTTCTTTCTTCCCAGCTGCTGTTACCGACGGTTGCCTGCCCAAGAATGACCCAGCCACTCAAGGAGAAGGCGCTCCAGGGAAATAATAGTGACGTCAAGGTCCAGGCCATTAGGAATAATTTGGGTGTTCCCATGATCAGGCTTCTGAGCATCAGGGCAGCTGGGAGAAGCAGAGGCGCTGACCCTATGGGGCACCTTTTAAGCACATTGTTTTGCTTTCATGAACATCAGAACGGCAGGAAGAAATATTTTAATTAACCTATCCCTCGGCTTGCTGGCTCGATGCGCAGCCTTCCTCCCCCCTTTGAAGCAAGGAGCTTTATCCCCAGGCAAGACCTCGCCATCCTGCGCCCCCTCCCCTGCCCCCACGCCAGCTCTCCCAGCTGTGGTTGAGTCGGAAAAATCCACCTTGACAGACAACCAGTCTCTCTCAAGAGAATCTCTCCCCCTCCACCTTAGCCGGCCTGCCAAGCCAGGGCTTTTCAGAATGTATACGTATCGATTCCATCATTCACACTCTAGAAGTAATTGCTCCCTCTGAGCATGTTTATAGATACATACAAGCTCCTGGTTCCTTGCAGGATGTCACAACAGCTCAAGATCAAGAGTAGAGGGTTTTCTAGAACACAGAGGCTCTGGTACGGAGAGAGTTCTCTTTCAGGAAATAGAGCAATCTCCTGGAATCACATAAACCAGAGACTTCTTTGAAATGCGGACAGTTCATAAAGGCTTACCAGTAACTGAATTGCTTGCTGTAGGGTGAGGCAGAGTATACAATCTAGACTCATCAGATTGCCTGTAGTCACTGGCCACGAGCCAAGCGTACTTGCACACAGCAGTGGGTTGTGCCTGCACTGACAGCTGTGGGCATCAAATGGTTTGCTCAGCACTATGGTGGTCAGCCATGGGAGGGGGTGGAGTTCTTGCCGCGGTGTTCTCCTGCCATGCCCCACAACAGTTCCTTGGATTTCTGAATGACTCCCAGGTCCAAAATTCTTGCAGATCCTTGGCTATGCATCATTTGCCCAGACTAAAGGCTGGTGACCCTAATCAGGAACCACTGAAGCATCAGTGGCAAACTGTCATGTATGGATGAAATGGCATGAAAATGGCTGGTGCAGTCATCATTTAGCAGCTAGAAACCAAAGGCTGGGAAAGAAACAGTGATGCAGCTGATCAAAGCACTGGGACAAGAGTATACTTTTTTAAATGCATTAAAAACACTAAAAAAAAAACATTTTAACACTTGTTAAAGTGTAGTTGTTGTTTTTACCTTAGTGATCCATCATAGGCCAGGAAAACATCGCATATCTGTGTCAATTGGAATAGCATCATCCCTGAGATATTCAAAACCACCACGCAACCTCTCTATGGCTTGGCAGGGCGAATTTCCTCTTTGCTTGACTTCCTCAGCAATAAATCAAGGTTGGACCTCTAATGAAAATAAATGGATCCCGAGTTTCCTAACAAGTCACAGAGACAGCAGGAGACCTAATAGCAAATAAAGCATCACATTTATGGCTTCATAAAGCAGAAAAACAGCCACTATGTTATTGGCTCGGTGGATGATTGCGTTATCGCTCCATAGCTAACCAATGGCTAATTGGTGAGACTTTGATGCTCAGGTAGCCAAGCAGAGCAACAGGTGTGTCTCATATTCGTCTGGTAGGCCAGGAGTGGGGAAAGAGCCATATTCCCCTGTGGGAAGCCTTTTGAGGGCCACATGAGCAGGACCAGTGGGCCAAAGTGAGTATGGCAATGGATGCAACTCTTAATTTTGTATAGTTGGTTATATCCCAGCCAGGCAAAAGTCAGAGGTTTCTACCAACACATCTTTCCATCCTTCCAATGGAGACATTCTAGCTAAGCAGAAGCACTCAAAGTGGGTATGGCTTGTGGAAGCCTGTTTAGCCTGGGAGTGTCTCAAGGGCCAAAGAGAGAAGTCTTGGGGGGCCACATCTGATCCCTGGATATGACCAACCTCTGCAGTATGTACCATATTTTTCACTCCATAAGACACACTTTTTCCCTCCCAAAAAGGAAGGGGGAAAGTCTGCGTGTCCTATGGAGCGAATGCGAGAGCCAGAGCCCGACCAGAGCCAGAGCCCGTGCAAAGCCAGAGCCAGAGCCGCTCCTAGGACAATTCAGGAAAGCAAAATATTTTTTTTCTTGTTTTCCTTCTCTAAAAACTAGGTGTGTTCCTATGGTCAGGTGTGTTCCATGGAGCGAAAAATACAGTAAGTATCTAGACGTATGGCAACCCCACCAGAAGAGATCCTTTTCAGCCATGGCACCTTTTTTGTTGCCTAAGTTTCCCAACATGTCATCTCAACAGGTTTTCATTGATCTGCTATTTTTATCCCGTGGTTTTCCTTTTGCATCATTACTGCTGATATTAATCCCCACTCCCAGTATTTTGCAGTGGATATTGTTTTTATGGTTCTTGAGCGGTTTTATAAACTAGTGGACATTGTATAAATATTTCCAATGAATAAATAGACATGAGTTCCAACAATAACGTTTGGCAATAATTTTGCTTGGCATTATTCTGAACCTGCAAAATGGGTGAGATAAACTTCGGCGTTCCTTTTTTTATCAACCCTGTCTATCATCTTAAAAACAGATAGAATCAGAGTTGGAAGGGATCTCAAGGGCCATCTAGTCCAACTCCCTG
This sequence comes from Zootoca vivipara, assembly GCF_965207765.1. NCBI lineage: Eukaryota > Metazoa > Chordata > Lepidosauria > Squamata > Lacertidae > Zootoca > Zootoca vivipara. The sequence continues at coordinate 31,222,622 of NC_142587.1, read as the reverse complement.
CAATGCAGGAATCTCAGCTAAAGCACCCATGTTTCTAGTGCACATGTTCGAGGAGGAAAACCACAGCAGGTTCTGCTAAAACAGGGAAGGTGAACCAATGGCCTGCCAGATGTTGCTGGACTCCAACTCCCATCAGTCCCAGCAAGCAGGGTCAATAATTAGGGATGACAGAAGTTGTAGTTCAACAATGTCCAACAGCCGCAAGTTCCTTATTTTTGTGCTTCAAGTCCAAAAGCAAAACAGAAGGGCGGGAAAGGGTTCCCTCAGTAACTCAGCTACTTACCACTTTTCATCAAGCAATTTATGCCCCATTGATGTTCTGGAGCAATAGTCATGCAATAAGCTACAGTCTGCATCTCGTCTATATGGAAGAGGGAATAGATCTGCTGCAAGTAGAGTATTTTCTTCAAGGGATCAGGGAGAGAAGGATCAGATCAGATTAGACAGACATGCCACATGATCCACAGTCATCTGAAAAATAATTTAGTTTTTAAAAGAACACAGAAAGAGAAAGGGTTCTGCTGTTAGCTCCCTTGGCGGGGCCGAGGCTGCTCTATAAATATGTTCCCCATTGAGGAATGAATTCTCATCTCCTCAGCGAGGAGAGCATTTTGACAAAAGTGCGGAAAAGACATTTGGACCTTTTTAGTTTAGAAAAAAAATGACAGATGGAAAGAAAATGACACAGCAACACAGTTTGGAAGCTTATGAAATTATGAATAATGTGAAGAGAATGGAATTTCTCTCTGTGTCTCGAAATGCTCATTAAAAATCAATAGGCTCTAGACCATGCATAGGCAAACCCGGCCCTCCAGATGTTTTGGGACTACAGCTCCCATCATCCCTAGCTAACAGGATCAGGGGTCAGGGATGATGGGATTTGTAGTCCCAAAACATCTACAGCATTGAGTTCAGAATGACAGCCATCCTGGTCTATAAGTCCTGCTGAACTCATGGGGACTCCTGGGTAGACTTCTGTCTAGGGTATTTGCTGCCACCTAAAAAAAGAAAAAAAGAAAAATCCGGGATCGGTGGTGCGGCACCAGAAGTCGCTTCTACGCGGTGGCGCAGCACCAGAAGTCGCTTCTACGCATGTCCAGACATGCGTAGAAGTGACTTCCGGTGCCTGTGCCGCCCGATTTCCGGTGCCCAGACATGGGCAGAGCGGCACCGGAAGTCGCTTCTACGCATGTCCAGAGGTTGCGTAGAAGCAACCTCCGGTGCTAGGCTGCCCGTGTCTGCATGTCTGGGCACCAGAAATTGCTTCTGCGCATGTCCAGACATGCGCAGACAGCCGGGAGCCGGGACATGGCTGCCGGCAGGAGCTCTATACGATATTTATGGGATATAATCAATTTGGGATAACCGCGGGGAATGGTAACAAAATATAGGGGTTTCCCGCAAAAAAAAACAGGAGACTTGGCAGCTATGGATATTTAGATTCCTTACTCATTCATTTTTCACCTTAAGGTCAAAGGGCAGGTTACAAATATGTACCTATAGAAGAACCCGTTAGGCTTAAATTAAATGATTGAGTTCCTCAGCGCTGCTCCACACACACTCAACAGACCGGAGTTTAGCACCTTCTAATGTTGCTTGAGGGCCTATCCCTCCAAAAGGAGGCTTTGAGGAATAATGTATTAAGGCATCTTGGATAAAGGCAATGCCATGCACATTTCAACGAAACCACTAGTTGTCAAGTGCAGCATTGTCTGTCTATAACAAGATGATAGATGTCGAGTTAAATCTTCCACAGATGCTAAAAAGCAATGATGAGGAACCGGAAAATCATACATCTTCTCAAAGCTCAATTTACTGAGTGTCAGCTTTTTAAATGCTTGTGTTCCCCCCCCCCACACACACACACCATGTGCCGGCACCTATGAGTCTATTAAAGGGCATCTTTCCTTACAAGCTTTTCCTATCTGAAGAAGTGTGCATGCACACGAAAGCTCATACCAAAATAAAAACTTAGTTGGTCTTTAAGGTGCTACTGAAGGAATATTTTTATTTTACTTCGACCCAGACCAACACGGCTACCTACCTACCTGTAACCAAAGATTTTCCTATTGATTGGAAGGAGTATAGACAGGAGAAACAAAATGGAAATATAAGAGGATAGTGATGCTGCAACAACTGCTCCCTCACTTTTGCAAGCCTGTTTTCAGGCTGAAAATTGGGGGTGGGGTCATTTTTCATGATTTCTCAGAGAGCGGGGAAAACAAAGTATATAGGAAGATGCCTCAAACCATCATTGATCCATCTAGTTCAGCATTGTCTTGCAGTGTTTCCCAAACTTGGGTCTCCAGCTGTTTTTGGACTACAATTCCCATCATCTTTGACCACCGATCCTGCTACCGTAGCTAGGGATGATGGGTCTGTAGACCTTAGTGATTTCCTCTGTCTATCTGACCTCCTCCTTACTGCCCAGCTTTCGGTGAGCAAGTCAAACAAAATTGGTGATAAGGGATATCCTTGATTCTGTTGAAATGTTGGTTGTTGCTGCCGTTTCTCAAAATTAACACAATTGATTCTGGTGCAGTAAGAATTCCACAAACCAGTAATGTCTCCGTTTATGTCTAAACACACACACACACACACACACACACACACACACACACACACACATATATATATATATATATATATATATATATATATATATCAATTTCCAAGCTCGTTTATTCTCCTGAGTTGCACTTGTAAATGAATTTGGAATGAGCGAAGAGTGAAAAGCAGAGTGAGAAAGTCTCAGAGTCCCCTCACTCACTGTTTTTCACAGGGAGGCTAACAATGCAATCCTATATATATTGAATAAGAAATATCTTGAGTTCGACAGGACTTCCTCCCAGGGAAATGAATATAGAATTGCAGCCAATGACTTGTTTATTTTAAGAAAACCTTTTCCGTTTCATTGGCATATCTTAATTACTAGTTTGGCCTTTTCACAATGATCCCTTTTACTCTGACTTTCCTCTGTGCTTGTTCTTATCTAACGTTTCAAGGAATGTGATTATGTCAGCTCTTATTTATTTATAAATCTGGTTGACTGGAAAAGATATAGTTGCCAACTGACCACCTCCTCCAAAAAAAGAGAGAGCTGCTCCTACCCTTCTTACAGTGATTCCTTATGCAGAAATTGGAGGGCAAAGCTATTCATCTGCCCAATGGTGCAAATCTCCCTTTAAAGTGGCAGCTGCGAGAACCTCCTAGCGGTGCAGCGATAAAACTGCCAGCACGTTTGCAAAGCTAAGCAGGGCCCAGCCTGGTTTCAAATTGGATGGGAGACTTCATGTTGAGATTCCCGTGTTGCAGGGGGTTGGACTAGATGACCTGTGTGGGACCCTTTCCAACTCTACCATTCTACGATTCTAGTTGTGCTGAGCAGCAGGCAGAAAGCTGTTTGATAGTGAATCAATAGGTTCATCCATCCATTCATAATGGGGATCATTATGCATTTGATCCCCAAACTCCCTTATGAGGCAACCTGTTCTGTGGCTGAGCAGCATTAGGAAGAACTTTCTGGGGATACGAGGAAGGGCAGATTTGGTAATATGGTGCCCTTAGTGGGGACAAATGTTCTTGTCTCCCTCATATTTCTTATTTTCACAATAATTCCTTTTTTTATTTTTTATTTATTTTGCCCCCACTCAGCTCGGTGCCCTAAATCCGCCTAAATCCAGCACTGACTATCAAGTGTTTACAGCGGTACAAACTGCCTCAGATGATGATGGACTTCCTTTTTTTTCAGTCGCCTCTCAGGGTTACTGGCCACATCTACAACATGCATTTAAAGCACTCATACTACTTCAGCAGCCATGGCATTCCAACTCACAAAGAATCCTAAGTCTGCAAAGGAATGGCAGCTCTCAGCATAATTTGGGGGAAAGCGTGCCTGTTAAAGTGACACAAATGTCCTCTAAATGTAATTGTGAGGAAGTGACAGCTCTAGCTCCAGATTTCCTGCCCTAGATCAGGCATCCCCAAACTTCGGCCCTCCAGATGTTTTGGACTACAATTCCCATCATCCCTGACCACTGGTCCTGTTAGCTAGGGATCATGGGAATTGTAGGCCAAAACATCTGGAGGGCCACAGTTTGGAGATGCCTGCCCCTAGATTATCATGGAGGTCCTTTTCAACTCTGATACCTGAGCCTATGATTTCTCAACCTGGAACAAAACAAAGAACTCAAACCTTGCTGTTGGTATCTCAAGAGACAATAGAGTATGCCTCTGGGGGGTGAAGTCAAATCACTGTGTTTGCAGCACTGAAGTGACCTTCCCGGTGTACAAACAGGGGCAAAGAAAGGAGAACCAGCACCCAATGCAGGGTGTCAGGGGGGCAGGGCACATGGGCGTACCCAGGATCAAAACTAGGGGGGGCAAGGGGAGGGGCCAAGGCACGGAAGGGGAGGGGCCACAAAGTGGGCGGGAACGGCGAACTCGCGCTCCGCCGGGCTGTGCCCCTCCCTAGCAGCAGGGCTGGTAGGCGGAGGCGGAGCCCAGCCCAGCGGAGCGTTCCCGCCCGCCGCGCCGCGCTCTCTGGTTCCCCGCCGCGCTTGGCCTTGCCTGAGGGCGCGCCGGGGAGCTGGAGGGAGGGTGCGGCGCGGTGCGGCGGGAATGGCGAACTCGCGCTCCGCCGGGCTGTGCTCCGCCTCTGCCCACCAGCCCTGCTTCTAGAGTAGGGCAGCTGCCCTAACTTGCCGCATGGTGGGTACGCCCTTGGCAGGGCAAACTGCCCGGTGGCGCATGTGCACACACCATATGTACGGCTATGTAGGGCACATGCGCACGTGCCACTACGCACAGTGCATGCGACGTATGTAGGGCGCATGTGCAGCGCTGTATGTAGCGCTGCCATGCATGCGCCATTTGCCAGTTTGCCGATGGCGTCACTTGAGCGCAGTACGGACGATGGCAGAGGGTGCAGCCGCGATCGGAGGATCCTCCGCAAGTGGCAGTGGCGGGACAATGGCGGTGGCAGTGGAGCAAGCCCCCCGCAGGGTGCCTTCTTGTCACCCCCCATCAGAGATGGCACCTGGGTCGGACCGCCCCACCGTCCCCCCTTCCTCCACCACTGGGTGCAAGCCTGGGCTGTGTGCATGGAGGTCCTGGGTTGCCCGGGCTGGTATCCTTCAAAGACCCCCTTTCTTTGCCTTGCTGATGTGGTCCAAAGGAAAGCAGAGCAATATATTTGGCACCTGCTTGGCACCCAAACCCTAATGTTGTGAATATATAACCATTTGGCCAGGACAGCAGAGTTCTCTCTTCCTCCTTCTCCTTCATTTCGTATTTGTACCCCTCCCCACTTCTAAAACCTTGCTTGGAGTCCCAGTCCGCATTTATTTCCAAACCCAAAAAATGGGGGGGGGGGAGCACTTAAATTGAAAGTATGCTTTACTTTGTGGCCTAATTCACTCCTTTCCTGTTACTTCTCATTTCCCCCCTGTCTCTTGAGTGCATTTGAAAAGCTAGGGAGGAAATTTAAACTCAAAAGAAGTTTCCCTTTGCTTTAATTCATGCTTTAGCATTCTGTTTAGTTACCTTGCTTATTTTTCTTCATTTCTCTTCCTCATCTGTACATTTTAGGAGGGCTGGTAGAAGAAAACACTTTTAACAAGTGATGCTTTGGGGCAAAATTTGTATTCATTTGCTTCCCGTCTTTAGGCACTGTGTTTCCATCACTTGTAAATCATAGAAAGCGACTTCTGGTAAATAAAAACCACGAGACATGCACACCAGTGCCTTCATTTAAGAAAGAGCAGAGCTCATCAGAGAAAACCCCTCACTGGATGATCTGCAGGTATTTGAAATGGAAAAGGGGGAATGTCACATTTAGGGAACCCATAGGGAGAATTCCCCTAAATAGTCTTATGTTAGCATTCATTGTCAAAAGCACAGAAGGGAGCTTGAACCAATAAGCACTCTGTTTATTGGTTTATTGTCGGTTGCAGTGCTTATGTTGCATTTCAGTGGAAGCTATTTCCAAACAGCTGGTGGGGTGGGGGAGAAATTTGGCTCCGTCCCAATTTAAAGGCAATCCTACTTTCTGAAACAATACAAGAACTGAAGCACCGTTATCCTTCAAAGTTCACACTTCTCAGAGCCTTCCACCATGAGGCATTGCTGCCTGCCTGACCCACATGGTGGCTTTGTCCCATGAGTTAAGGGATAAGGGATGATAGGATGTCATGGAATTCTACTCAATATTGATCCAGAGCAGAACTCCAATATAGCTAGCAGAGTAAAATCACATTGCAGGATTCCCAATGAACAGACCAGAGGCAATTAATATTTCATCCGGTAGAGCTTTACTGCTGCTGGAGGCAAATGAGCATAATGGTCACAAATCCAATACAGTGGATTGTTTTGAGTTACGAACAGAGTTCCGTCCGCTATTTTGGATGCGGTTTAGATAGGATTTTTTAAAAAAATAATTATTCCCCATTGGCTTTGACTTATGAATTTTTCGACTTACGAAGGTCCGTTCGGAACGGATTAAATTCATAAGTCGAGGTACCACTGTACATCCAGGATTGGCACTGTCCATAAGAAATCCAGTTGCAGCAGACTTAACTTAAACTTACAATAACTTAGAATAAGTCTAAACTTAAACACTAAGCATACTATGTACAGAATACCACACCAGAAGGAAAAGAGATAGAAAGAGAAAGTGAAACACAGGCTCCTTCTGGCCTATATTTATAATCAGCATGACCTTGACAGAAAGAGATAAGAGAACCAATTTAAGCCAGCTGTATTCAGCTTCTCTGAAGGAATAACCCAAACATCAGGAACCTTCTGCTTGTTTCTTTCACGCACAGAAGCTTCCAGAACCCTCTTGAATTAAGTAGAATGGGAAATGTCTCTACACATCAAATCAATACTTTCTGCACAAAGAAATGCAAACTGACAGGTAAGGGGTGAAGGAATCAGACCTGTGGGTGGAATTTGGCCTACTCAAATAGGCAGAAACTGAACATCAAGCAGGAATGTCAGTGTTCAGATGGGCTGCAGAAGGGCCCCTGATTCCATTTGCGGCTGAACAGTCTTCTGCCTCGCTATCCCTCCTCACAAATCTGATTGAGGAGACTGTTTGACAAATGGGGTGCTGAATTGAAAAGCCCCCCCCCGGATTGCTCGCAGGTAAACGTGGAGAAGGGCAGTGGTGGACCTTGGGGGTCTCAGATTTCAGCAGCATCCCGTGCAATGCTAAAATTTGGTGCCCCTCTACCACTCACAGTCCATTGTAAATCATACTTGCAGCACCCCTGGTGGCACCCCAGAGGCTCCATGCCCAGTGCGACTGACCTGGTCGTGCTCCCCTAAATCTGCCTCTGAGGAGGGACTTTTCTGTGGGGTCCCTCCATTTGCCCAACACTCCCCCCAGCCACATTTGTGAGTAAGGATTGGCATCCTTAATCTACCCAAGGCCTGACCAGGGCAGTCGTCCTCTTATATACCTCTTACACACATTCAGCCGTCCATGGACCTCAGCAGTCACAGCGAAGGCCTGCCCAGGGCGAAGGCCTCTTATATACCTGCTGAGATTGACAAGGCATCTGACCCTCACCTGAATCTCATAAGTCTCCTGACAGGTGATTTGGTCTGCAGTCACAGTGTGAAAATAAAGGATGAGATTGCCCACCAGATACCAGGCACTCTGCTATTCAAATTAGGCCCCAGTGTTTTGGTTACAATCCCCTTCTCAATTAAGTAATTGATTATAATCTAGAATTTAAATTCTCAAAACTTTCTTATTTGTTAATTCAAAAAAGTAAACTACTGCTCTCACTTCATTACAAACAGTATTTCTACCTGCAACACACTTGAGCAAACCTGCTCTTCCTTTCACATATATTTTGTTGCCATTTGCAACTGTAGCTCCCTCTGGTTAGTTATCATTTAACTCTCGTGGGAAATAATTAACATCACACGTCATGTGCATGGAAGTTGCCGAACCAATTAAGCAACTAGAAGGATTACCGTTAATAGCACCAGTTTCCCTATAATTTGATGTCGCTGGATAGTTACGATGAACTGCCAAAGCATTTTTAGTTTGCTTTCTGTTGTCACCCTGGAACTTTTCTTTATTAGTCCCACTTTGTTTTGTATGATTCCTTGCAAATGAAGGAAAACAACTTTTCTGCTTGTATATGTTGATAATATAATTTTGGTGTGCTTGCTTGCTTGCTTGCTTGCTTGCTTGATTAATAACTGTTGGAAACTTCAAGGTCCCTGCTCTCCCTTCTTACACAGGGTTTACACCAATGTAATAGAGTTGGCCAGGACGCCAGAAGGGATACAATTTATGAACTTTCTCCATTATCTGCACAGCAGGGGGTGTTCAGTCAACACTGCAAAAGCTGAGCTGAAGTGTTCCCTGCTGGTTACCTGCTTTCAGCAATAGGGGTTGCTGTTTGATAGTACCCAATTGGTTAGCTGTCACATTCTAGAGCTCCCCATTTGTGGCTCTTAGGTAATTGACAAAATACAGAGTCCATTCATAAAACACAGTGTTCATTCATAAAGCAGTAACATAAATCTCCATTGCTACATATTGGGTGTATATTTCAGTGGTTGAACATACAGGTTTATGGTCGTGCTGTAGTGTACTGCATATGCAAATGTGAATAAAAGGTGGCTGGGCTCATTGTCTCAGGGTTTGGGGGGGGGGAGAGGGGACAAAACTAATTTCCAATAAGTGCCCCCCTTTATTTCCATAACAAGTCCTTGAATCTGTACTCTGAATAGTGACACCAGGGAACTAGAAGGAGCAGGGCTTGTCAGTCCAGCCCCTGCACACCCATTGGGGCTGACCTTAAGGCAATTGGAGAAATTTAGCCAAATTGGGCCCCACTTGCTGCTCCTAAGGGGGCCCCCACACCAGGGCAATCTAGATGGATTTTATTTATAAGATTTTGCAGACTTTGGCTGTGAACTGGGGCCCTACCAAAAAAAATTCAAGTTGCGCCCTACTGCTTCAAATTGGGACCCACTGGCTAGCCCCGAGTCTCATAGTTGATGGACCTGAGTTCTGTTGCCCTTGCATGAAGTCTTGGGTTTGCAATTTTGGGAGAAGGGAGACTGCCTGCTGGGGAACAGGTGGGCTGGTGAGGCCCCCTAGTTTTAGAGGCCATAGGCTTGGGCCTACTTAGCCTCTACATAAATCTGGCACTGTCTTCAGTTGACTATGGAAGCCTGAAAAGGCTTGGGAAACCCAGCTTTAAATACCACTGCCTCTTTCATGGCCACTGCTACCTCTGAAGGTTGCATTAACAGTGCAGCCATACTCTTTCTGCCCCAAACAGCCAGCCAACTCATCACAAGATGGCAAAGCCAATATTTCCATTTATAACACGTGGTATCTTTAAGGCCATTTCCCTGCCAACTTCCAGAGGTGCTGCCTATGTTACTTGGTACTCTCAGCCTTCCAGTGAGTGAGTGTGAAAATATGACACCTTGAAGAAAATGAAGAATAGCTCTGTAAAGGTTTGCAATGTTTTTTTTCCCCTAGGAGAACATGCTTCGGAATACCTCTGCTGTGGTATGGATAAAGTTCAGCTCCTTCATTTTTATGGGTAGCTGATAATTGGAAGAAAAATGACCTCCGATGAAGACCAAACGGCCCAACATTTACATTCATAAACCTGAGTGAATATCAATTACATTATCAAATATTACACAAAACATTCCTCTGACTCTCCCAGTGTCATTTGCTGTATAAATTGGCCTTTTACAGAGCTGCAGACTCTGAGATACTATCAGGGCCCTTCATTAAGGTGCCATGACTGAAATGTGGAAGCTGTCACTGGGCAGAAAATGATGGCGCGTGGGCACCATAAATCACAATTTAACCCATAATAGCCTTCGGCTGGGGCCCTCGCCATGTCATTCGTTTCATTTCTGAAGACATTTAGTGCCATTTATGCTAAGAAGTTTGCACACAGGTTTATTAGAATAGACCTAGAGAACAAGGTGGTGAGGAATCCCTGTTCTCTGTTGACTTCGCCATCCCGATAAGGAGCAACCATTCCCATAAAATGCTGTCTCCTTTCCCCCTGAAAGTCAACAAAACTCATTCCCACAATGCAAATGAGTTTTTCCTAATGGATATTGCAGCAAGATGGTGGCTGAGGAGAAAATCGACTCTCTCCATTTGCCAGACTGCTTCTGACTATTACCTGCACCCCACAACCTGATGTTTTATTGTTTTTAACCCACAACATTTCTCTCAAACGGGTATTCAAGGGGCCCCACAGGTGTCCTGGAAAAAACAGGACATCCCTTTTTACCTCATGAGAGAATGGCAGCCATTTTGTGTAACATGATCTCATGTGATTCTGCACCACAATTCCCTCCCCAAAGCACTTTTTGTAGGGCCGCAGTCTCATGCAGTGCTCCAAAACACACATTTTTGGGCACCGTCACCCCCAAAAGCACTTGGGGGAGAGAATTGCTGCACGAAATTGTGTGACATCACAGTGTCCAAAATGGCCACCTTCCTCTCACAAGAGAAAATGTAAATTTGGCATCCAGGAAGCTAGCACCCCGGCTTTTGCCTTCAAGATGTTGAAGGGTATGTATATCTAGGTGCATCATTATTACACAATACCCAAATGAGTGAACTCTAAGCATCCAACATCCAACTATCATATGTGCCTACTATTGTTTGTTGGCTTTAGGTGGCTCCCACTTTAGTGGTTTCGTTGTCCTGACATATCTCACTCTCCCCCCCTTCTTCTTCTTTGCCAGATATCTTTCCTGTTTACTAAGCTGTACACTAGCACCTACCATTGTTCCAAATGGCAGCTTTTACAGCATGACAAATACAGTCATACCTCAGTTTAAGTACGCCTCAGTACTTTCAATGGGAAAGTTCGCTTCAGGTTAAGTACGCTTCAGGTTAAGTACAGACTTCTGGAACCAATTGTGTTTGTAAACCGAGGTACCACTGTACCTGGTGTGATGGATGCTATTGAACAGGCTGGGCAGTTTTCAACTGGTCGCCTCCAAGGGACACCAAGAAAAGTTTGTGGTGGGGTCATGAAAGGCATGTGATCGGGATGGCAAGCTGCCAGCAGTCTGAAGCATCACAGCCATATTGCAGCATCTCCGTAAAGTCTCTGTTGCCTTATAAGCAACAGGCCACATGCTGCATTTGACCTTCAAATACCTATGAGGAATTTTGCAAGGAATTCTTGAGGCCCCAGAACTGTTATCGATTTTTTCTCTCTCCAGAGATTGTTAAAATAGTGCAATAGTGTGTGTGTGTGTGTGTGTGTGTGTGTGTGTGTGTGTGTGTGGATAGATAGATAGATAGATAGATAGATAGATAGATAGATAGATAGATGATAGATAGATGATAGATAGATGATCGATCGATCTGTCTGTCTATCTATCTAAGGTTACTTCTACCTTAAATCTTTCCCAACACCACCATTTTCCAAGCACATCATAACATTGTTATTAAAAGTCCACTTCCAGGTCAGGTTAAGAGCCCCTCATCCTCCATTCTTTAAAAACTAGCTTTCATTCACACACACACAAAAAAACTAGCTTTCATTCACAGGAAAGCAGGTAGCCAGCATTGTGTATCCCAGTCATATACCTGGTCAACCAAAAGCCTTCCTAGCAGATCATTTCAGATCTGTCTTAAATAAGAAAAAGTGCATGGATTGGGGAAATGATCATCACCTCTAGTGGTCAGGGTTAATAGAAGCCTTGTAAGTCATGATGACTGCAGATTCCGGGTGTCTTTCACACAAGGACTGGATCTCCCATCACTCCTAGAAACAGATACTCAGCAGGTGCCCATATTCATCTCTTACTAGCTCATGAGATACCCATAGCAAAGACCTGGGATCAGATAACACCATCCTTAGCCGAAACAGATTCCTCTCAGTAATTCCAGTCAGGCTTCTCACTTCAAACTGACGTAGCTTTTTTGTAGATTTCTCAGTTAAGCAATCAGCACAGCAGTGATCGATAATTATGTGCATTTGCTGCCTGTCTGGCAAAACCAGAATGCATCCCTGAGGGGCTCTGGGGGAAGTATTCTAAAGTAAATGATGGTGCTACAAGACCATTAACTGACAGAATGCTTGCGGTTAATTGATGATAAGGAGCTGTTTAGTTACTGGAAGCATCCCTCCCAAGCTCAGCTTGGTGCAATGTGCAAAGGAGACTTCATAACTAACGGCACTGGCAATTTAAGAAACACCCACTGCAAGAGTACACAAGAACCTGTGTGTGTGTGTTGCTTTGAGGCTGGCAACATTTCCCCCCCTGTCAGAGCGGGAGACCTGCAGTTACTCACGAAGGTTTGATGGCAAAAAAAAAAAAAAATCCTTCAGTAGCACCTTAAAGACCAACTAAGTTTTTATTTTGGTATGAGCTATTTAATTGCTCACCGTCTAACATTGTGTATGCCATCAAATGCCAACAGTGCCCTTCAGCACTGGACAAACAGGCCAAACCCTACGCCAAAGGATAAATGGACATAAATCTGACATCAGGAACCACAAGACAGAGAAACCAGTAGGAGAACACTTCAATCTCCCAGGACATTCTATACAAGATCTCAAAGCAGCTGTTTTATTACAGAAAAATTTCAGAAACAGACAAGAAAGAGAAATTGCTGAATTGGGACTCATTACCAAGCTTAAAACCACGGAGCCACCTGGGATGAACAGAGACATCGGATTCTTATCTCATTATGCATGATCTAGCTTTCTTTTGTGCCTCGGCCCTTGCTTTTTTCCCGGCAGGAGCAATTGCAGTCATCAGCAGTCGTTAACAGCCATCAACAGGTTCACCACTCCTATCAACCCATCACCCATTCCCACCCACCCACCCACCCACCCTCTGAAGGGTCTGGTTGATTCTGTTTCAGTTATCTGACGAAGTGTGCATGCACACGAAAGCTAATACCAAAATAAAAACTTAGTTGGTCTTTAAGGTGCTACTGAAGGAATTTTTTTTATTTTGCTTCGACTCAGACCAACACGGCTACCTACCTGTAGTTTGATTGCAAGTATTTCAGCATGAAAATGTTTGGTGAAATTTAGTTAGGGTTAGCGAAGCACATTTGTTTTCAAGTGTGTGTGTGTGCGTGCAAACACAACATTTAACACCTTCACAAGAACTAAAGGTGTTCTCTGTGTGAGTTTCTTCACAGGAACAAAATGTCTTCTTCTTTTTTACTGTACTGTTGCTAGTTCTGCCCAGAGCAGAGTTTTAAATACCACAGTGGAAGCAACTCTTGTGGGTTTTTTTTGGGGGGGGGTTGTTTGGTCATTTTCTTTTAAACTTTTAAGAAATCTGTAAATTTTCCCTTGCTGAAGTCCAACACACTGAAGATCAAAACGTCTTAAAAGCCCCTTTCTTAAATAATTCATGCTATATTGCAAATACTGCTCAAATTATCTCCAGAATTAAAACAAACGTTGAGATTTTTCAAAGCCGCGTTGAAGCTTTCACCCAAATTCTCTTAACTGCTGGTTATGTAAAGAAAGGAAAGAGATTGAAAGTTGGATGAGGAAATGAAATTCAGCAAGGAAACAGGGGAAACAGATCTTGTGAATGAGTCTTCTCAAAGCCAGAAGTTTCCAGATGACTGTGGCAGCTCTCTGTTCTGACAGCTACTACAGTCACCAAAGGACAGCTCCCTTCACTGGCACACTCTCAATCAGTGTTCTGTTTTTCTCTGCTGCAAGAAGCCAGATGCTGCTGGAAAGTGGGGATCTGAGTGAATAAATCCTCTGTTAAGTCAATTGTGTTGTTTTTACAACTCTCAGAAATACAAAAATGGAAATTCAAAAATCTGGATTACTCATGCTGATCCAAACTCAAAAGCTTGCATGCTATTGTGTGTTATTTTAGTCGACCTAATAAAGGTATTGCCGTAATTTGGATTTGGGATTTTTTTCTCTGGAGACATGATGGCTAACTTAAGTTTTTAATAATGCTAACGTAGCCATTTCATTTGGACGTCACCTTGCAGACCTGAGCGTATGTGGCGGTAAGTGAATTTAAGCAGTAAAGTCTTGGGTTCTATATATGTTTTTTTTAAAAGAGTAAGTCCCATTGAATTCAGAGGTGTAAAAGCTTACACCGTAAATATTTCACATGAGTAAAGAAGAAACACCCTCTGTAGCTACCAGTTTCTTTCCTAGAACCAGTATATTGCACTGTTTATTTCTAGCATGTGGCTGTTAGGACCTCTGTTTATACTATTTCATTCAAAGTGGAGCAGAATTTATTAGATTCACTAGTTTCTTTGGACTGCTCTATAGAAAAATAAACTGCTTTAAAAGCACAGATACATGCAGTATATGCACACAGAGAGAGTGGCAGTCTTGAGGAAAAGTGATGGCATTCTAATAACTGGATTAACATTTATCTCTGGGCATTTCCAAAAACCTAGTTAATGGGATAAACTATACCTTTCATCATCACAGACGAACTAAATTGTGTACCATTAGGCTTAATGTCTGATTAAGAAGCATGTGCCTATTTATCTATCATTGGCTCACGACGCTGCAAAATTCTCAGCACTGCAAATATGATTTTGGTGGCAAGCAATCATAATATGTGTGTGTGTATATATATATATATATATATATATATATATATATATATATATATATAATCACTAAAAAATAGTTTCATTACCTATCTTTATCTCTTTCTGCTTCCCTGATACAACCCTTATAAATCATGAGGCAACCCAAGTAAATTATTGGCCTGTTTAATCAAAGATTAGAAGGGAAATTAATTCCATCTACCTCCCCTTGAAGATATCTCCAGGTCAACAATTTATGAAACTAAAGCGATTAACTAGATGATGAGGGAACTCTGCCAGAAACAGTGCATGACTGCTCCAGTGGGATTTCTAAATACCATTAATACTTTTTTCAATAAAAGTAAATCTCTTCTCATTATTGCCGGACATGGTGGGGTGGGTGGGGGTGGGGTGGGATCTTGTGAGCCTGATAGCAGAAGAGCTGTAACTTTAGAGAGCTATGGAACTCAGTTGTAGGCATTGAATGGACACAGAAGTTGAAGCTTCAGACTTCTACGATGCATTAGAGTCCTCCGGTGTGATGCTTGTTACCCTTTCCAGAATGCCAGCAGGAGCTAAACTTTAATTCTATCAAGAAGGAATGAAGAGTTAAGTGTCAAATCGCACTAATCACCCCAAGTTGTGAGCTGATATATATACTGTATAGTCATTTCTAAGACTTGTGCCGAGGGTCCCTTGCAAACATGCAATAACTCTTGCTGCTGCCTTGATTTTGGCAATCACAGGTTTATTGAGGGGTGGGCAATACAGGGGGAGAGGTAGGTAAAAAGGTGAAGGACCCCTGAATGGTTAAGTCCACCCAAAGGCGACTATGGGGTTGCAGCGCTCATCTCACTTCAGGCCAAGGGAGCCGGTGTTCATCCACAGACAGCTTTCCTGGTCATGTGGCCAGCATGACTAAACTGCTTCTGGCACAATGGAACACTGTGACAGAAACCAGAGTGCACAAAAACACCGTTTGCCTTCCCGCCATAGCAGTACCTATTTATGTAATTGCACCAGTGTGCTTTCAAACTGGTAGGTTGGCAGGAGCTGGGGCAGAGCAACGGGAGCTCAGCCGATCATGGGGCTTCAAACCGCCAACCTTCCAATCAGCAAACCCCAAAGGCTCAGTGGTTTAAACCAAAAGCACCACCAGCTCCATGATTGCAACCTGGAATCAGTGCATGAGTGCACAGAGACCATGGACCAGTTTTCAAAGGCTATGTATTAATTAAATTCTCAATCTTACAGCAGATTATTGCATGCTTTGCAGTTATAGTTTGCAAAAGAGAGTTGTGCTGTCTGACTAGATGGCCGGTCTAGCAGCACAGAGGGAAGGTGGAGCAAGACTATCATGGGAGCCTCACGCGGCTTCTTGGCGCACTGCCGAGGACTTTGCCTCCCAAATGTGTCTGCCTCCAGGTTTCTTCCCCTCTCTGCTCTTATTACACAAGTAGCATAGGTGACAACTCCCTGGGGCCCTGGGTGCCGAGCACCCACATAATTCTGGCCGGGCACCCACAAATTTCGGTAACAGGGCCATTCATGCCGCATGGCACCCACAGCCCCTTTCTGCTTACATCTCTCCATGATCCCCGTGATCTGAAATCATGAAGGGCAGGTGGCTAAGAATTACAATGCTAATGTTAGAAAAGAGCTTCATTTGATCTTTTCCACAGTATTACATGAACCTGAGAAGCTCTTGAGAGGGAGATTTATTTGAAGTGGCACATTGCATGTCAAGAGTGACACAGCATCGGCATCTGTGTCGAATCAAAAGGAGGCTCTCTGGAGTGAGGCAAAATGCCATGTTTCCCATTGGTGGACCACTGGGGATATAATTGCCCTCGTTGCTCCTTAAATTATACTCACAGGAGTGCAAGAGTAGACCATCTGTCAGGGTTAGCTCTATTATCTAACAGCTTCACTCCAAGTGGTTTTCATCACATGAGCTAATGGCTTTCAACTAGACACTTGAACATAACACTATTTATTTTTTTCAGCTGCAAATGACAAAGTGGCCCCTTTGGGTCATGTAAGCTGGCAAGGCTCAGAGTAAGCTGTAGCCAGTGAGGCTGAGGCAATTTGCTAGGTGAAATTGCTGGCTACTGCAGCATAACTATAGAGGTTGGAGGGGCCTTCCTGTAAATTACCTTTAGATGCCAGTAGGCAGAGGTGTGGGATATTGCAGCCATGGCTGTCCAAATGACATCAGTAGCCTGTGTCCACAACAGGATGACTTGCGGTGTGCCGGCTCTAACTCCCTATGCCTCCATCGTCACCCCACAATGCTTAACCCCACCTCCCATCACCAACCTGTAGCACCCTGTGGTTTAGTGAATTGTCTTGGCAGTCACCTGTGTTTCGAATTCCACATTAGCAATATATGGATTATAAAATCACACAGGTCTTAAATGGAAAACGAGCGAGGTCCCAACTAAAGAAGAATGGCAACTTAAACTGATGTGCAGCTTGCAGACCTAACATATACCATAAGAGAACAAGAAGAGCATGCATTTAAAGATGATTAGAAAATGTTCGTTGAATATATGGCGGAAAACTGTACCCTTGAAAACGTTGGCAACATTAAGATAAATTCAACAGTGTAAACAAGTGGAATACTCATTGGTTTAGTTTATGTAAACTATGCAGGGATTTATGATATGCAAATTGAACCATGGAAAGAGAAGAAGGGAAGTCGTTGACATTTTAAGGTTGTTTAATGAATATTTTAAGTTGTAAAATAGAAAGTTTAATAAAAATTAAAGACAAAACAAAATAAAACCACACAGGTATTTGACTTGTGATACAGTGGGGACTGAATTGCTGGAGCTATGGCTTGAGCTGTGGCAGGAATGCTTCTTCTGTGCTAGCTAGTGTGGCTCAAGGCTCATTTGGGTCCATGTTACTCATGTAACATAAAAGCTTCTCTCCCTCTCCCCCTCTCTCTGTTTCTGCTTGCCTGGGAGCAACAGCAGCTCCTTAGAAATGAGAACTCCCCAGCATCTACTTCCCATCCAGGCTAATTATTCTGATATATTTTTTTTTGTACAAGTGACTAACAGCTGATTTTTGACATCATCTCCACTTCCTGTCACTCCACTGACAAATTCCTTTAATAAGAAGAGCTGGTTTTCCCCGTGCAGAACATCGCTCCATTGTGAGGAGGGTTTGCAGCAGCTGTGAGGATTATGAAAGGGCTGAGACCCCTCTGCTGTTTGCTGGTGCTTTCTTGCAACGGATCCAACAGCAGCTCAGAGTTAAATCCTCCCATTTGAGCTTCTTTCGCCTGCTCCTGTAAATAGAGGCTTTTGCTTTTCATGCAGCCTTTAGCTGAACTAGGAAAAGTCAAGCCAGTTAATGTCAGGGCTATAGTCACAGTGAGTGAGTGAGTGTGCTGCTGCTTCAGCCGGGCCCCTTCAGCAAACATCCCAGGCCCTTCTTTATCCTTTTGAGAATTTTCACCCACATTTCATTTTTAAAAGTAGGTCTCTAGAACGGAAGGATGAATCTGTCCATTCTGATCCTTCTCAGCGTCTCCTCTTTTTTTGCAAGCATAAGTTCTGTTCTTCACATTTTCACAGCAATATGCATTTTTAAAAGGGTGTGTGTGAACTCCTAACAAAAAAATGTCAGCATTTTAGTGTGCCTTTTTCTTAATGGGCACATTTTTATATGCGGTTTCGACAAATATATTCCCTAACACATTTGGGTACCTTTTCACAAATATGTGCATTTTAATGCAAACTTCAACCTAATTTTTGTAAACATTGCTACATTGGCAATGTCTATTGCAAAATTCGAAGTTTGAAGGACCACTGCGTTCTGGCCGTTTACTGGTTGGAGAA
The DNA here is from genome assembly GCF_965207765.1 of Zootoca vivipara. Classification (NCBI taxonomy): domain Eukaryota; kingdom Metazoa; phylum Chordata; class Lepidosauria; order Squamata; family Lacertidae; genus Zootoca; species Zootoca vivipara. The sequence goes on along the minus strand of NC_142587.1, from coordinate 31,204,205 downwards.
GTGTGAATTAGGCAGTTTCTCATTACAATGCAAACAAAACCAGATTTCTCTCCCATCCATAATTCCTATCCCCCCCCCTTTTTTACATGTAGTAATATAAGGACAGGCAGGCAGGCAGGCAGCATTCTGCACCTCAAGTGCATGGGTATTTCTGAGGGCCACACTCAGATTCATAGCAGGCAGCTCAGGAACTTGTGTTTCCTTAACTGGCTACAGCCAAAGGAGGTGGATTCTCATTGTGAAGGCAGCCCCAAAGAAGGGGAGGCTGTTCTCGACACCACTACCTCCCCTGTATTGCTAGGAGCTTTGGCGGGAATGGGGGAGTCCCCATTAGACTGCCCCACCCACTTCAGTCTCAGTGGGTTGGTGAATGAATGAAGGAGAAACAAGATCTTTAGTTGTCTGCTATGTTTTAAATGCACATTTAGTTGGGCTCTCCATCAGTCCAAATCTACTCTTCGTACTTGATGTTTTGTACTTGAGTAGGTGCACCTGTGTAATAAATAAGTTCACTGTGCCAGCTTTGAAGGGCATATCCATGCATTGTTAGGAGCAGGCCCCTGTAAAATGCTTCTAGATAAAGTTCTTCCAACCCATTTTGTAGTTAGGTAAGAGACAGACAGACAGACAGACAGACAGACAGACAGACAGACAGACAGAGTGTGGCCACAAGTAACTAACAAGTTTCATAGCAGAGTAGGCATTTGAACATGTATCTTCCTAGACCTAATCTGGGATTCTCTGCCATTCTGTCACACAAATTCTCATAAGAAGGGGGAGTCGAGTGAAGCAATGGCAAGCATGGAATTGTTAGACACTGTGTTTGAGAAAGAGCATGGAGCTGTAGATCCTCCTCTAAGAGTCAACCTGCATGCACTATTGTTGTAGTGTTGGTTTCTCAGATTGCCAACACAGGGGACCTGGTTCAGATTAGGAACTTGGTATGGGAGCAGGGCCGGCCCTACGGCCAGGCTGGGTGGCGCAGGGCACCAGGGGGCCAGGGGGCCTGCCCGCCAGGGGGGCGCCGCGGAGCTGCGCCTGCCCGCACAGCTCCGCCCACGCAGCTCCGCCTGCCCACCGCACTGGGAAACAGGGCAGGGCGGGGGCGCCGGAGGGATCCATCGCACCACGGCGCCAGGGCGCCAAGTATACTTAAGACGGCCCTGTATGGGAGATAGGGGGCTTGGATCCTTTTGCCCCACTGCAGCCTTAGTTCAGATCAGGCAACTTTGAATCTGCTATTTGCATGGATACGGAAGGTCCTGTATCACCCAAGGGGAGTTCCCTCCCCCCCCCAAGTCAAATTGCAAGCACAGGGTGGGGGATGAGGCTGGTCTGGATCTGGACCACAGCAGGGTCTGGCCCCCTGTGCTGGTAAGGTATAAAAGAAAAAACCTAGCAGTGATCTTAGCTCAGCTGGTAGAGTGTGAGACTCTTAATCTCAGGGTCATGGGTTCGAGCCCCACTTTGGTCAAAAGATTCCCTGCATTGCAGTGGGTTGGACTAGATGGTCCTTGTGTTCCCTACCAACTCTACAGTTCTATTATTCTATGATGGATGAAGTTCTGTGATCAATGTCCAAGGTAAAGGTAAAGGTACCCCTGACTGTTAGGTCCAGTCGCGGACGACTCTGAGGTTGCGCGCTCATCTTGCTCTATAGGCCGAGGGAGCCAGTGTTTGTCCGCAGACAGCTTACAGGTCATGTGGCCAGCATGACTAAGCTGCTTCTGGCGAACCAGAGCAGCACACGGAAACGCCGTTTACCTTCCCGCCAGAGTGGTACCTATTTATCTACTTGCACTTTGATTTGCTTTCAAACTGCTAGGTTGGCAGGAGCTGGGACCGAGCAACAGGAGCTCACCCCATCGTGGGGATTCAAACCGCCGACCTTCTGATCGACAAGCCCTAGGTTCTGTGGTTTAGACCACAGCGCCACCCGCGTCCAAGGTAGTTTGGCCCTAAATGTAAAAAAAACCTCATGAATTCTTCCAAGTGAGTATATGTGCCCCTCCTTCCTCATTTTTGGTAGACCATGCATCATTTCCACTGGACCAGGTTACTTCCAGAATGTGCCAGAATGCTCCTGGTATGCAATGCTGCAACATGACTTGCAAACTTGAACATAATTAAGACGCTGCATTTCAAGCCTTGTTCCTATGAGTGAGAGATTCTCGCAGCCGAGATTTAAAAGGTATAATGGCACCAACATTAACTCATAAAGACTTATACAATTCCCTGCTCTTTGTGTATAAATTTGTCAAACCCAAACTGACAGCAATACAAATGGAGGTGATTGAAATCCATTCCCCCCCCCCAGCAGACCACTAAATCATTTAATTTTTTCTCTCGCTAGACAAAATCTAATACCAGAGGTGTCTAATTGCTGGGGTTATATATTTTTCTTTCAACTTTTGACGTTCTAATCTCTCCTAATAAGCTTCCCATCCTTCTTAAAGGTGCAAAGTTTGCATGATGAAAAGGAACTTCTTGCCGTGCAAGGCATCACAGATGGGCAGGGTGTCATCAAATTGCTGCTGAAACACAACCTTATCCACATATGGATGTGGCTGCATATGCATGGATGTAAACATGTGGGGCAATTCCATATTGTTCTAGGGTCATATGGAAGAGACGTAGGGATGGCGGAGAAATTTCATTCAGCTTATGTCTGTCTGGTGTGGCAAGTGTCTCTATTGTTGAACAAAAGTCAGAGTTCAGTAGACAAATACGGAACTAAAATGTGTGGGATTTGCTTGCGAACACTGCCTTAGTTTTTGCACAAGCTGGAAAGGCTTTTCATGCTGGAAGGAAATCTTCAGAGTTAGCAAGGCCCAGTTCCTCCCTTTGATTACACATTCACTTAGACTGCAATCCAATGCTCACTTAACTGGGAATATGGACTGCTGAACTCCATGGAACTTACCTTAGTATGGGACTGTTGGTGTCTTTTGTTTATTTAGAGAGGCAAGGGTGAAATGCCAGCATTTTTGTGGTCATGTGACATGTCTTCTCATCCCACTTCCTCCATTTGTGAACGTTCATGACAACACCAGGCAGTTACTTTGCGCAGTCAGGCGGAGTCCCCCCAGCCCCCCAGGGCAGCCCCGAGTGGAATAACGACACAGGACTACGTATTTATGGGATTAAAAATTGGCCACAACTTTATTAAAATTCAGATGTAGGAAGACCTTGGCGCAGGCATTGGGCGTATATCCCTCCCAGCCCCCCGCAGGGGGTGGGGTGATCTTCAGGGTTGTCCAGCATGAGTGGGGGTTGGGCTAACTCTGGAGAACATATGTTCAAGCAGATAGCCCGCCCCCCGGATCGCCACCGCTGGAGGGGGAGGGCAATAACCAGCCAAGTGGCATCGCCAAATGCCCCCCCCCTTGATGCCCGATTACGGGAACCCTGTTATCGCCGCCGCAATAGGGCGGGGGGTCACCGCCCCCACGCCCTTCCCCTTTGTGTAAATGACTAAAGGATTCCGCCCAAGGCCTGCATCCGCCAAAGTTGTGACGAATTGCTACGGGAAAGGCGAAACCTGCCAATGCAGGGAAAGTCCTTTCCAGCCCTTTAACAGCGACCGGTCGTAGCAGCGCCTGCGTGCGTGTACGCCTGTGGAAGAAAAACCTGAAAAGCACGAAGCCTGTGGAAGAAAACCTGAAAAGCAAGAAGCCTGTGGAAGTAAACATTTTTATTTATTTGTTTTTATTTTATTTTATTTTATTTTATCCTTTTTATTTATTTATTTATTTATTTTATTCTCCTATGGACCTGTAAAGCAAGCAAAAAGGTTAGGGAGTGGAGGGTGGGAAAGCTCTGAATCCGTCGGCTGCTTCCCAAGAATGGCTCCTCTTCTTTGTGTGCAGGTAAGCCTACCTGATCCTACCTGGCCAATCCCCCTGGCACGCCCCCTTCGGCCGGATTGGTCGGCTGATGGAGTGGGTGGTGACTCCAGCCTCCAGCCTCAGGTAGGCAGTGCCAGCCTCCAAACTTCCAGGTCTGCCCTAGGGTTCCCAAGGGTGGCTGCGCACGACTGCGCAAAATGCGCCTCCCCTTTATGTTGGGGAAGCGGTCATTGCGCAGTCAGGCGGAGTCCCCCCAGCCCCCCAGGGCAGCCCCGAGTGGAATAACGACACAGGACTACGTATTTATGGGATTAAAAATTGGCCACAACTTTATTAAAATTCAGATGTAGGAAGACCTTGGCGCAGGCATTGGGCGTATATCCCTCCCAGCCCCCCGCAGGGGGTGGGGTGATCTTCAGGGTTGTCCAGCATGAGTGGGGGTTGGGCTAACTCTGGAGAACATATGTTCAAGCAGATAGCCCGCCCCCCGGATCGCCACCGCTGGAGGGGGAGGGCAATAACCAGCCAAGTGGCATCGCCAAATGCCCCCCCCCCTTGATGCCCGGTTACGGGAACCCTGTTATCGCCGCCGCAATAGGGCGGGGGGTCACCGCCCCCACGCCCTTCCCCTTTGTGTAAATGACTAAAGGATTCCGCCCAAGGCCTGCATCCGCCACCCGAGACCACAAATTGGGGTCTCGCCGCCAAGACTACCTACACCTGAACCGCCCCAGAAACCGCCAGCCATTCCAGGAGGCTGTGTCTTATGTCGCTCAGCCAGAGGTCGCAACCTGTGGCTGTGAGGTGAACGCCGTCATGCCTGAATAGTTCCTTCCTGTAAATTTTGATGCTGGGATGCTTTACAACTTGACCTCCAATGCGCGTGAGTGCTGCGCGCAGTGCCCTATTGATTTTTTGAACAGTGTAGTTAAGCCTGACATGGGCGGCGTTGTTGCGCCATTGTAGGCGTGGGAGGAGTTCTGACCAGAATATGGTAACGCTAGGGTACGCTGCCTGAAGGCATTCCAGGTCTGAAATAGCCGCTTTTATCAAGACAATGCTCTTGCGCGCAACCAGGTCATTCTCGCCAAGGTGGATGACCAGCGCGTCAGGTGGTTGGCGGAGTGTGAGTTCGTGACGCAGCCAGGGCATGAGCGCATCCCAGCACATTCCGCGGTGACCAAACCAAGTGAGGCTGATCTTCGGTTGAAGGCCCAGGTGTTCATCGGCTAGAACCGAGGAGGCATGGACCGATGCCCAGTATACAATGCTATGGCCGAAGATCCAGATGCGCTTGGGGTGTGTACCTGAAATAAATCATCATACAGAAGCTGTCAGAACCCATTGCCTTTACCGGATATACCCTTTAAATGCTGCTGAGCGCCAGCGGCCCAATGCCTTTATGCGCTCCGGGGGAAGCCCACTTGCCGCCGCTGTAGTGGCTGCCCCTATGCGGAAGGAATGACCGGAGTAGTGGGCAGGGTCGCCCCCACAGGCCTGGATGGCCTTCCGCAGTACCGCGGTGAACTGCGTGCGTGTCAGGGGGCGGCCTGTGGAGTGTATTAGCAGGGGGCCTGGCCCGTGCGGGCGCACCTTGATATATTTCTGTATGTCCGATACCGGACAGGGCCCACCTCCTGTGGAGCGTGTCAGGGTAAGGGTGGCACCTTTTCCCAGCTGGTCAGTTTTAGAGGCCCTTATTCTAACAAGCACCCTGTGGCCATCTAGGCTGACGTCCCTCAAGGTCAGCCCCCTGAGTTGGGATGATGTTTTGTCGCAGACGCATTCACCCAGCCTAAGGGCGCCGAAATATGCCAGAGAGAAGGCTGCCCTGAAAAGCCTAACCTCATGCTCGGACCAGCATATACGAGGGAGCACATCCCAGATCTGACTGAGGGTCTCTAAGGTGATTGGCCTTCTCCTATCAGGACTGGGAGGGTGTGTGCGGTGCCATCCTGCTATCAGTTTTCTAACTCGGAAAGTGTCACATGGATCAGGGTGCTGCGAGCAGTTACAGAAATAGGAGATTGCAGCCTTGTGGATCCGAATTGTTTTGATGGCCATGCCTCCCCTCTTGAGGTGCACTAAATATTTCAAAACCTCAGACTCCCTGGGCGCGTGACTGAGCCGCGGATCACACTTAGCTCTGAACTGCTCAAACTGTGACCAGGCTCTGGTATAGGACTGCAGCGTTGATGGAGCAAGGGCACTCAGTATCCCTGACATCACTTCGGCTCTCCAACCTTCCACAGCTCCCCCGGAAATGTCTCTGGGAGCTGATCGGCCTCGGGCGCTAGTTCTCGGAAGCGCTCCATCTGAAAACGAGACAAAGCATCCGCAATCTCATTATTAAGGCCTGGAATGAACCTGGCTGAAAAGGAGATGTTACCTTTGAGGCAATCCAACACGAAGAGATGCAGTATACGAATCACCCTGTCAGATTTTGCGGACTGCTTTGCAATGATCCGGACCACAGCCTGGTTGTCCGACCAGAAGCAGACCCTGGTGTCCTTGAGGTGGGCCCCCCAAATGCGAAGGGCTACTAGGATAGGGAAGAACTCAAGAAATGTTAAATCACGCGTGATACCTGCTGTATGCCATGACGCTGGCCATGGTTGCGCACACCAGTGGCCTCTGAAGTAGACGCCAAAGCCACAGCGACCCGATGCGTCCGAATGTATCTGGAACTCCTCCTTTGGCTGCAGCCAAGATTGCCAGAATGACACCCCGTTATAACATTTTAGGAAGGTCAGCCATGTGTTTAGATTCTCCTTTATCACTTTTGTGAGCCTAATGTGGTGATGCCGGGCCCTGCCGCCTGCCAGGAGGCGATTTAAGTGGGCACAGAAGGCACGGCCAGGTGCAATGACCCTGCATGCAAAATTAAGGTGCCCTAACAGTACCTGTACCTCCCTTACTGTTGTCTTTTCTTTGAGGAGCATAGCGCTAATCATTTCCCTTAGGGTCTGGAGCTTGGCCTGCGGCAGCCGGGAAGTTTGGTTAATGGAGTCTAATTCAATGCCCAGATATGATATCACCGTAGTCGGGCCCTCCGTCTTGTCGGCTGCCAGCGGGATGCCGAACTCGGCTGCCAGCTGTTCGAAGCAGGCCAATGCTCTGGCGCATGCGTCCGACCCTGCAGGGCGGACAATAAAGTAATCATCCAAATAATGCGAGATGCAATGGGAACCTGACCTCTGTTTCATGGCCCATTCCACGAATGTGCTGAATGTTTCAAAGGCGGCACACGCTATGGAGCATCCCATGGGCATGGCTTTGTCAAAGTACCACATGTCCTGGAATTTGAAACCTAGGAACCTGAAATCATGTGGGTGCACCGGAAGCAGTCGGAAAGCCGATTCAATGTCACATTTTGCCATGAGTGCACCTGGGCCGCATTCCCTCACCAACTTGATAGCATGGTCGAGGGACGCGTAATGCACGGAACATTGCTCACGTGGAATGGCATCATTCACCGAGCCTCCTTTCGGGTAGGATAGATTATGTATCAAGCGGAACTCACCAGGGACCTTCTTGGGGACGATGCCCAGAGGTGATACTATAAGGTTAGGAAATGGAGGCTCGGTGAATGGGCCTGCCACACGGCCCAGCTGGCGTTCCTTGCCAATTTTCCTTTCTGCGATGTGTGGCATCTCACGTACTGATTTCTGATTGGGTGCAACTGAGTATGAAGGTGTGCCTTGCACAGGTATTCTAAAGCCATCTCTAAAGCCCTCCTCAATGTATCCTGCTGCCTCTCTGTTGGGGTATTCACGCAGGAATGGCAGCATGGCTGGAAGAGAGATAGGGGAGGGGGCTAGGGAAAAGATATGGTTATTTGCGGGAAGAGTCCCTTGCAGGCTGAGATCCAGAGGAACCGGATGATGCTCCAGCCCCATGTCTCGCCTGGGATGCGCCTGAACCCGGGCCACGTGGGCCACGAAAGGGCCGCTTCCCCTTGTAGCATTTAATGATAGGGTGGGTACCAGCACAGCGCTCACATTCATGGGCATAACGGCATTTTTCCCTGAAGCAGGCCCCATTGTTAAATTCCCAGCAGGTTCTCTTTGTAGCCTTAGCAACCTGCTTCTGCTGCCTATCGTACCCTGGCTGTTTCTCAAAGTATGGGGCGACAAGCTCTGACCACGCCTTGCTTTCCTGGACGTCCCACCTGAAGGTGGGGTCCTGGGCTGCTCGCTCCCTGAAAGAATGATCATAGGCGAGCGCCGCCTTCTCACCTGCCTTGGCTTCCGCGTTCAGGATGATGAGCAGGTAATTGTACAGGTGCCAGGCTCTATCAGGATAAGCTGCTGATACTATCCCTGCATAAGTGGTAAATCCCGTGAGCCAGTTGCGGAAGGTACGCTCAATGGTCACCTTTTTATCCTTTCTCCGCTGCTCAGATGACTTATATTTCTGGCTAGTGGAAGAGGCCGGGGACAGCAGGGAGAAGAGGTCTACAAATTCCCCATTGAGGATCTTCTCCCTGAGCTTCGAATTGAGGCGTATGCCAGGGGGGTCATCCGTACGCTCAAAGTTGGACTCTCTGATATTACCCGCGGAGTCAATGCCCTCCTCCCCGCATGGGGCGATGGCACCATGTTCACGCCTGTGCCTGCGATTGCGGCGGCGCCAGACCCATTGCGGTAGCCCCGGGGAATGTGGGCCTGTGACCCAATAACCTTTGATGCGCCGCCCATGCCCACTGTCACAAGAACTGGACCTACCTGAGGATGTGGAAGATCCAGAGGAATCCCTCTTGCACTTGCGTCCCCTTCTCCTGCATCCATGCCGGCGACTCTCGTGGTGGCATGTCCCGTGTGATCCGTGGCGACATGTCCTGTGCGACTTGTGGTGGCATGAACTGCGCGACTCGGGGCTCTTGTCACCCGCACACCTGTCAAAAGATCTGCGGTGGGGGGACCTACCTCTATGGCTGGAGTGCGCGGCCGGCGAAACCGACCGGGCTTCACGGTCTCGGCGGTCAGGCGAACTACTGGTGTACCTTCCCCGGCTATGGTAGGGTGACACCGGACTCTCCCGCGACTCATATCTCCGGAGGCGCCTCCTGAGCCGCGCGATGGTCCGTTCGTTGCTATCCTCCCGCTCCGATCTAGAGCAACTCCATTCACGGGATGAGCGTGACGCGGAGGAGCTCTCCCTGCGGGGTGTTTTGGCAGCCGCCTTTTTTCCCACTCGGCCTGCTGCAGCCTGGGATTTTTTAGAACTAGAGGGACCCCCAGCGGCTCTTTTGCCCTTTGGGGCTCTGGGGGGCTTGGTACGTCCTTTCCCAGCAGAGCGACCCTTGCCTTTGGCAGCCGCCTGAGCCTTTACCGGCTTGGGGGGAGCATGCCTCACAGTGCCCCTTCTAGTGACAGGTGGAGAAACTTGGCGCTTAGGGGGCATGATAATAGAATAAAGCAAGCGAATTGATCGAGGGGTAAACCAAGTTAATAGGGAAAATTAAGGGGTAATGCGCAAGCACTGAGTCACAACAAGAATTGCTACCAAAGCTGTAAAAAACAAATGAGGAAGACGTTAAGCACAGTAGTATGCATGTGTGTCTTGTGTGTGATTGGATGCGCAACAACCAAGGAAATGGTGCCGATCTCAGTGGATGCCCCAAACGCCACCACCAAGATGGCCGCCGCAGTGTGGCCACTGACAAGATGGCCCCCACCAAGATGGCCGCCTCCATGAGGCCACCCAAGATGGCCGCCTCCATGAGGCCGCCCAAGATGGCCGCCTCCACGAGGCCACCCAAGATGGCCGCCCCCTTATTGCGGAGGCCTCTGGCACGGGCCAAGGCCTCCCTGCTAAGGCCGGGGGCTGACGCTGCATCTGGGAGGCCTCCGGCGCTGGCCGAGGCCTCCTGCCTTGAAGATAAGAGGTGGGGGCCACACGGAGCGTCAGCGCCCCACCCCCCACGCGGCCCAGCCGCGCCGGGGACCGCCACCTTAGCCAGGAGGCCTCCGGCGCGAGCCGCGGCCTCCTGGCCTTTAAAAAAAAGAACTGGGGAGGGCGCGGGGCGTCGGCATCCCTCCCTCCCACGCGGCCCGGCCGGGCAGGGGCCGCCGCTGCGGCTAGGAGGCCTCCGGCATGAGCCGAGGCCTCCTGCCCCTTTAAAAAAAGAACTCGGGGGGGGGGACGGCCGCGCGGAGCGTCATCGCCCCCCCCAACACAGCCCGGCCGGGCAGGAACTGCCGCTGCGGCCGGGAGGCCTCCGGTGCGAGCCGAAGGCCTCCCGCCCTTCAAAAACACTCAGGGGGGGCCGCACGAAGCGTCGGCGTCCCTCCCCCCCACGCGGCCCAGCCGGTCAGGGGCCGCCGCTGCGGCTAGGAGGCCTCCGGCATGAGCCGGGGCCTCCTGCCCTTTAAACAGGAACTCCGGGGGCGGCCGCGCGGCGCGTCAGCCGGCGCAACCGGGGGGGTGGCGAGGCCGCCCGAGCGGCGGTGCTCCCCCGCACGCGGCCTGAGTCGCCTGGAAGCAGCGGGAGGCCTGCGCGGCCTCCCGAGGGGCCACAAACGACCGAGGGGGGTGGTGAGGCCGCCCGAAACGGTGGCGCCCCCCCCACATGTGGCCTGTGCTGGGGCGAAGCAGTGGGACGCCTCCGAGGCCCCCGCTGCCCCAAAAAGCTGGGTGGGGGTGGCGAGGCCGCCCCAAAATGGCGGCGCCCATCCACCCCCGCGGATGTTAGAGGCCGGGGCCGCCAGCGCACGTGGGATGTCCCCGGCACAGGCCGAGGCTTCCTGGCGGCCCTGGAACATGAGGAGAGGCCCCCGCCGCCGTAGCAAGGCCTGGGAAGCGGCCGAGTCGCGCCTGCCTCCCCCCGGGGCCGATAGGCCCGAGATTGCATGGGGGGCGCCCAGGAAACAGCAAGAGGGCCCGCGATGCCCCACCACCCTCCTCCCTTGGGCCGATGGGCCCTACATGCAGTGGGGGGGGGGAACGAAAGGGACCCTTTGGGTCAGCCAGAGCCACATTATTACATATATATACATTTTCTTTCCTTTCCTTTTTAAAAAAAAAAAAAAATCTTGCCCCACATGGGGCTCAAACCCCTAGCCCAGATATCGAGGGTCTTGCGCTCCACTGACGGAGCCGTCGTGATCCACAAATTAAATTAAAGTAAATTGAATTAAATTAAATTAAATAATTGGCCCTACACAAAAGGCCAAGCACATGGTAAAGGGGCCTACCTCAAACCTGTGGAATCCGGCAGAGTCCCCAAAGGCTAAAAGCTCTGAATCCGTCGGCTGCTTCCCAAGAATGGCTCCTCTTCTTTGTGTGCAGGTAAGCCTACCTCATCCTACCTGGCCAATCCCCCTGGCACGCCCCCTTCGGCCGGATTGGTCGGCTGATGGAGTGGGCGGTGACTCCAGCCTCCAGCCTCAGGTAGGCAGTGCCAGCCTCCAAACTTCCAGGTCTGCCCTAGGGTTCCCAAGGGTGGCTGCGCGCAACTGCGCAAAATGCGCCTCCCCTTTATGTTGGGGAAGCGGTCATTCTTGGTTATCAAATGATGCGCCGTGTGGCGCTCTTGCATCTCTGGTGCATCCCAAAGGAGCTTGGGGTTGATCTTATGTACATTGAGAAGGAACGGTGCGATGATGCATTGCTCATGAGTCACCATTTGCCCAACAATTTAAAGCTAGGATTGGGGTGGAGGGGAAAAAATGGTAAGTGCATAATATCTGCATAATATAAAGCAGATGATTATTTGGAAAGATGAAGATATTCTTGGTATCTGCTATGCAAGCTATAATTGAGAGAACAAAAGATTCTGAGCTTTATGGTTTAAGAAAGAAAGAAAGAAAGAAAGAAAGGAAGGAAGGAAGGAAGGAAGGAAGGAAGGAAGGAAGGAAGGAAGGAAGGAAGGAAGGAAGGAAGGAAGGAAGGAAGGAAGGAAGGAAAGACACAACTGGATATTTAGCAAGCATACGGTTCACCAGGAAGTTGTCTATGAAAAATCCCATTGAACTGCTCAGAGAGTGCTCCCATCCATTGCTCTGGAGCTTATGGAGGAGAATTACCCAGTGGATAGTGCCTCAGGCCTCGGTGAACCTTTATTATGTCATTCAGTGCAAGAGTATCATTCTGGAGGGATGACGAGATGTATCTCACGGAATCATGGAACTGTAGAGTTGGAAGGGATCCCAAGGCCCATGTCAGTCAGTACCCCTCAGAATCACACAATAACCGACGAGGCTTACTTCTGAGAAAAGAAAGGATTGTTATTATGTACCAATACAGATGTGAGTGGGCTCCAACTCTCACCAGCTCCATGCAACTCAACCAATGGTCAGGGATGGTAGGAGAGGGAGTCCAACAACATCTAGAGAATGCCATATTGGCTTCTCTTGTACACTTACTGGTACTATAAGACTCTTAGCATTATTCATCTTGCAACCAATTTGAGCTACAAAGCTGGTATCTTCAAACTGAGGAGCATCTTGATGAGAGACTGTTCTCTCTCTCTCTCTCTCTCTCTCTCTCTCTCTCTCTCTCTCTCTCTCTCTCTCTCTCTCTCTCTCTCTCTCTCTCTCTCTCTCTCTCTTTCTCTTTCTCTTTCTCTTTCTCTCTTTCTCTCTTTCTCTCTTTCTCTCTTTCTCTCTTTCTCTCTCTCTCTTTCTCTCTTTCTCTTTCTCTCTTCCTTGGTAGTTTATTATTATCCTTATATTATATTATCTCTCATTGTGTTTTGGTAAGAACTGTATACAGATGAAAGGGAAAGATAGTGTGAGGACCTCGTGTGAGAGGCAGTTAAGGGGAGATCTCGCAGGGGAGGAATGAGTCCAGGTGAGAGCTGGGAGGGCACAGCTTCCTATGTAGGGGATGCAAGTTAAGGTAAAGGTAAAGAACCCCTGGATGGTTAAGTCCAGTCAAAGGCAACTATGGGGTGTGGCGCTCATCTCAGCTTCCAGGCTGAGAGAGGCGGCATTTGTCCACAGACAGCTTTACAGGTCATGTGGCCAGCATGACTAAACCACCTCTGGTGCAACAGAACACCGGACAGAAGCCAGAGCACATGGAAACGCCATTGACCTTCCCACCACAGCGGTACCTTTTTACCTACTTGCACTGGTATGCTTCTGAACTGCTAGGTTGTCAGGAGCTGGGACAGAGCAACGGGTGCTCACTTCATCGTGGGGATTCGAACCGCCAACCTTCTGAATGGCAAGCCCAAGAGGCTCAGTGGTTTAGACCACAGTGAGAGAGGATTTTGTAGTTTCTTTTTCTGTTTCTTCTTTGTTTAGTTTCATTCTTTACTTTATTTCTTTATTTCTTGTAGATTAGTTTGGTTTTTTAATTGTATTGTGAGGGGGGGGGGGTAATTTCCTTCATATCCTATAAATTAATCTATGCAAGTGACATTAGTTAAGCAAATCATTTGTTTGTAACAAGAGACCACATTGGATCTAAAGGATGCTGGGAACACAGATCTGCTGCAAAATACATCCTATCCTTTCCTTTCAGCAGGATGGAGAGGTTTTATTTAAATGAAAACAGCGGCATACAAATGAGCAGGGGCAAAAGATGTGCATTTCTCACATAGATGCAAAGCGTGGGGAGGTTATTCACACGCCAAAGCAAAATTTGATTTGCAAGAAAATGTAAGATGGCAATGCTTATTTTAAATGAAGAAAGGGGGTACCATGCTGAGAAAGCCTTTAAGCCAGAACTTTCATTTAAATCAAGGTTGGGGAGCCTGTGGCCCTTCAGATGATGTTGGACACCAATTTCTGTTTGTCCCACCCAGTATGGCCCATGGTCAGGAATGGCGAAACTTCTAGTCGAACAAGATCTGGAGAGTCACAGGTTCCCCATGTTTGATTTAAAGTATTGTGCTGATGCAGCAACTACTGAAGCTGCATTCTGCTTACTGAAGAAAAATGAAGCCGCAGAGTTCCTTTCGCTTTGCACATGTCAAGCACTGCCATGGGCTATGAACAAATGCTTACTTCTATGGATGAATGGGAATGACTTCCCCCTTACTGACACCGTAGATCTAGGCCTGAACCTACTAGATTGATAAGCATTCAGATTTGATTGATAACTGTACAGTTATAAGGCCGAATAAGAGCCCGGTTTCACTGAGGGAAGTGGGGGTTTTTGCTGTAGGAGAGGAAAGCCTATCCCAGACCTTTCTAAAAGTAAGAGGGAGAGAAAGAACATTTTAGCACTAGAGAGGACAAGTGCGTAATGTCTCAAGAAAAGGATGAATTAAAAAAAGGTAAGGAAATGAACACATACCCTGTATGGGGATGGAAGTATGGGGATGGAACATAGATGCACATGCTCTGTTTCATTTAGAGCATAATAACTTAAGAAGGGACTGATAGATCAGCCCAGTGACCCATCTAGTCCAGCATCCTATTCTCACTGTGGTCAACCAGATGCCTATGGGAAGGTCTTCACCCCACAGCACTCCGCATTCCCGGGGTTTCCAGCAATTGGCATTCAGAAGCATATTAATTCCATCAGGGTTAGTAGCCTTTGATAGCTTATCCTCCATGGATTTGTCTAATCCTCTTTTCGCACCATCCTGGGTTAGTGGGCACCACTGGCTCTTACAAGAGAGAATACCATAGTTTATCCTCTGTGAATAAGACCTTTATTTTGTCAATCCTGAACGTTCCAGCATTCCACATCGTGGGATTATTACAGACATTAATATTGTGCAGCACAAAGCAACTGGGTACATAATAACAGACTCCTTTTGAGTCTGTAAGTTTCATTTAAAACTTTACTTGCAGAACTTTCTTTAAAACAGAACAAAGACAATAGTAGTACATCCAAAATACTTGCGTATAATATCTTGTGCGTGTCCAGCACAGGATCAGCTCCTTACAAAATATGAAATAATTCCAGTGCTATGAGAGAGGGAGAAAAACTTTTCTGAATCCACTCTTGTCAGACTCTTCTGTCTTGGGCCCAGTCTTGTTCAACATCTTTATCAATGACTTGGATGATGGGCTTGAGGGAATCCTTAGCAAGTTTGCAGATGACACCAAATTGGGAGGGGTGGCTAACACCCCAGAGGACAGGATCACACTTCAGAATGACCTTAACAGATTAGACAACTGGGCCAAAGCAAACAAGATGAATTTTAACAAGGAGAAATGTAAAGTACTACACTTGGGCAAAAAAAATGAAAGGCACAAATATAGGATGGGAGACACCTGGCTTGAGAGCAGTACATGTGAAAAGGATCTAGGAGTCTTGGTTGACCACAAACTTGACATGAGTCAGCAGTGTGATGCAGCAGCTAAAAAAGCCAATGCAATTCTGGGCTGCATCAATAGGAGTATAGCATCTAGATCAAGGGAAGTAATAGTACCACTGTATTCTGCTCTGGTCAGACCTCACCTGGAGTACTGTGTCCAGTTCTGGGCACCACAGTTCAAGAAGGATATTGACAAGCTGGAACGTGTCCAGAAGAGGGCAACCAAAATGGTCAAAGGCCTGGAAATGATGCCTTATGAGGAACGGCTTAGGGAGCTGGGTATGTTTAGCCTGGAGAAGAGAAGGTTAAGGGGTGATATGATAGCCATGTTCAAATATATAAAAGGATGTCATATAGAGGAGGGAGAAAGATTGTTTTCTGCTGCTCCAGAGAAGCGGACACGGAGCAACGGATTCAAACTACAAGAAAGAAAATTCCACCTAAACATTAGGAAGAACTTTCTGACAGTAAGAGCTGTTCAGCAGTGGAATTCGCTGCCAAGGAGTGTGGTGGAGTCTCCTTCTTTGGAGGTCTTTAAGCAGAGGCTTGACAGCCATCTGTCAGGAATGCTTTGATGGTGTTTCCTGCTTGGCAGGGGGTTGGACTGGATGGCCCTTGTGGTCTCTTCCAACTCTATGATTCTATGATTCTATGATTCTATGACTTCAAGGACTTGGCTTCCTCCAGCACCCCCCCCCCATTGGTAGTAGATAAGCAGAACAAAGAGAAAGGAGTCTCTTACCAGTTAGAATTTTTAATGATCACAGCAAGAGAGCAAAGAATCCTTTCCTAGGAATGAAGGTGCTCCCAATTAAGGGTTTCACCCACTTCCTCCCTAGTCATCCACGTCACTACCGCGTCTTGCAACCTGATCTTGCAACCACTGTGCTCTCTATGCTGCCACCTTATCTGCTCTTCTTGACCTTGGGCTGAGAGGATGAACACTTTTCAGCAACATTGAGTCTGTTCACTCTCTCTCTCCCAGTTCTCCTCCTCCTAGCTGTTCCCCACCCAGTACTTCCCAGCTTCTGCCTTCTGAACTATGTCCCTCTGCAAACCACTATTCCAAATCTATACTGTCCTGCTGCTCCTGGGAAGATTCAGGATCCTGATTCAGGATCCTCAGTGCAGCCCTCCTCAGCACGGTCCCTGACAACTCTCTCCTTACCATAAATAATTTTATGCACTCAATCATGTCACTGCTTAGGTGCCTTTCTGCTGAACAAAAAAGTCCCAAATGTTGTAACCTTTCTGCATGGGGGGATTCATATGGGAAAACAGCACGCAGGCCCTTCAGAGTGCATTCACATAGGGATTTGTGTCAGAGATCTGGTGCACCATCCCCATCAGCAATAAGGTTGGGCTGAGGTCATACTGGTCCCCAACCTGATGCCAAAGCAGACCAAGCTGGACATGCTGAAATCCCTTAATCTGCACAGCTGTTAAGGATGCTGAAGCCCTGTCCTCTTTTTAGCACCGTGGCCACCATCAAGCCATTCGTTTGCATCTGTTGCAAAGCTAGTTTGGTTAGTAGGCACTTCAAAAAGAAACCCTCTAAATCCCATGAGTTCAACATCAACCAGCGATCTGTGATGGCTAGTGCAGCCCAAGCAGCCCACAAGGGAGCAATAGGAGCAGGTTTCCCTTTGCTATTGTGCTGCCTATAAAGGTTATGCAAGGCTACTTCCCTTGCAAGTGTCAAGTTCTATTTTCTTGGATTTTACCTGAGGTAGCCTGGAATTCTTTTTGCAATGAAGTCTTCATCTTTTTAATCTGTAGCCAAAGTATATTGTATATTCAGGAGAGAAGGAAGTGACTGAAACTCCCTCTGGCTCCTAATTTTGGGGTTTTTTTGACATGCCGTCACGTTGAACAGGATGGGGGATGTCTGCTGATCGCTAATGAGAAAAATTCACAAGGCACATAAATATTCGCTTTGAGGTGTAGCGAGTTGACTGCTGTTGATAGTACAGTGGAACCTCGGTTTATGAACACCTCGGTTTATGAATTTTCGGTTTATGAACGCCGCTGACCCATCTGGAATGGATTAATTCATTTTCCATTACTTTCAATGGGAAAGTTCGCTTCAGTTTATGAACGCTTCAGTTTATGAACAGACTTCCGGAACCAATTACACCCATGCTTCAGTTTATGAACGCTTCAGTTTAAGTTCTCCGCAGACCCCTCTGGAACAGATTAAGCCACTTTCCATTACTTTCAATGGGAAAGTTCGCTTCAGTTTATGAACGCTTCGGTTTAAGTACTCCACGGACTGTCTGGAACGGATTAATCCACTTTCCATTACTTTCAATGGGAAAGTTCGCTTCAGTTTATGAACGCTTCAGTTTATGAACAGACTTCCGGAACCAATTGTGTTCATAAACCGAGGTACCACTGTACTGCAAATTTTGGTCATCAGCAGGTTAATCAACTAAAATTTTGGTGGCTTAATTGGTGGGAGCTATTTTAATCAAATTACTTCTGAATTTATATTCCTCGGTATCTTTTAATGATAGATGCCGTCAGGCTTTGTGCTTGGGGAGAAGACTAGGCATGTTCACAGTACTCAGAAGATTTATGATGTTGGTGCTTATTAACCTTCTGCAGCACTCCAGTGATTTTCAAAGCAGAGCTGAGTGAGATTTTATATATATATATATGGTAATGATCTTCACAATGAGATCCATGACAAAAGAGATCTGAGGAGGTATGACTAAAGCTGCCTGCTAGGGCTCTTTGAAGATCCCCATATTAAATACACAGAAGCCAGGCAAGAAGGCCTTGTCTGGGCAATTGAATCCCTTTTTATATACTATGCAGAGTTATTCCACTTTTTGAAAATAACCTATAGATAAGAACCACAGGACTAGTTTAAGATGGAAATGTATCACGGGCTACATTTTCACAGGGTGACGTTTGCTGCCTAAGGATTTGGAAGGGCACCGGTTAAATAGAAAATGTGGCTTTGATATTAAATGCTGGGTGTACCTGGGTGGGGAGTGGTTTAACAATCAATCCCTCTTCAAAGGGACCTCTGGAACTTGTAGCTATATGTGGGGGAAAGGGCTCTTCCAACACTCCCAGCACTCTTAACGAACTACAGTTCCCAGAATTCTAGGGGGGACGGACCATGACTGTTTAAAGTGGTGTAGAGTCATCTGCGACTGGACTTACCTGTCAGGGGTCCTTTACCTTTGCCTTTTTAAAAATAGTACTTTCAATGTATCATTTACATGTGGGCTTTAGCTCGCCACAGAGGGGTGGGAGGGAAGGATGACCCTTTTCCCCAGCATCTAGTCATGGAGTTCTGTGGAATTTTTTCCAGAGGAATAATAATAATAATAATAATAATAATAATAATAATAATAATAATAATAATATTTATACCCTGCCTATCCGGCTGGGTTTCCCCAGCCACTCTGGGTGGCTCCCAACAGATTAAAAACAGAATAAAACATCAAACATTAAACACCTCCCTAAACAGGACTGCCTTCAGATGTCTTCTGAAAGTCAGATAGTTGTTTATTTCCTTGACATCTGATGGGAGGGCGTTCCACAGGGTGGGCGCCACCACCAAGAAGGCCCTCTGCCTGGGAAGCAAAGTACAACATGGAAAGGAATAGCAAGCGAGTTTCCCACACGAAAAAGAGTGACGAATAGTGCCTGTAGACAGTCAGGCCATGTATCCACAGCAGCGATCCAAGGAAGAATGACTGCTGAGATGAGTGCAGAGAGAAGAAATGCCATGGTGCATTTGCGGCAGCTCACAACCGGACACCTTCATCTGCCGCAGCTGCAACAAAAAATGCCTCTCCCATATCGGTCTCTACAGCAGGTGCTGTAACTTCCCAATGGTTTGACTTGAACCCCAAGGGTGCACTCCTTCATTATCTCCCGAAACAGACAAATGCCAACAACAATAACAACAACAAAACAATGCCTGCTGTTTCAGGTTCCACAAATGCTAGAAACTCAATCTCTTTTTTGACAACAAAAGCTGGGAATTTTGAGATTATGGGTCATTTGGGGTGGGGGAGGCTTCCCCTCTTGCCCTCCCCCTACGGACTCCAATGAGTCCTTCTCAGGTGGGACCAGATCAATGGGTGGAGCCACTGTTGTTGAATGATGCTCAGTTCCGCTTAAGAATAGCTCTTCTCTAAAAGTACTTGCTGATGACAACCTATCCGGTGTTATTTAAATTTAATTTTTAATATTGTTTCGTGTCAGACTGCACAACAGATAAGATGAACAGAAGAAAAGGCCATGATAAAATTCAAATGAATGGATGAACATCAAAAGTGTAAAGGAAAATGTCTCCTATGATACTGATGCATGAATGAACATGGAATGTTTTTGCCTTTGACTCTGCAAATGATGGAGAATATTTGCCTACCGTTGAGGTAGATAAATGAATCTCTTCCTGACATGTGCATCATTTAAACAAACACATTTCCATTCCACGTCTAACTAGTTCCTATGTCTGGCCTGAGGAAAATGGAATCGATTAAGTGTGAATGTTTTTCATTAGGGTGAGTGTACTGGCTCGAACAGAGAATTCAGACGTCAGTGGATGGCTACAGAAAATTGCTATCTGTATGTAAAGCTTTGACACAGAGATAGGGAACCTGTAGCCCTGCAGAAGTTGCTGGACTTCAGCTCCCAGCAGCCCCTGTCAGAATGACCAGAGATGATGCAGGGTTAACTTATCTTCCCCATCTATATTTCCCCAAAATTCCTGATACATTATTATTTAATAGTTCACAATTTAATTCTCTGTGTAGATTGACTACATGCAGGGCCAGCCTGCCCATGAGAGGTGGGGTTAAGTGGTTGCCTCAGGTGACAAAACAGTGAGAGGCCTGGCCCACCACTGCCTACACTGCCAAAACAACCCCTCTCACCAAGGATGTTCCAGAAGACAGCATTGCCACTCGTCTTCCCCATCTCATGGACAGAGAAGAGGAAGATGAACGTCAATTTTGGCGAGAGGGGGAGTTCTGGAAGTGGCATAAGTGGACTGGCTGAGGTAGGGTGGGATGGCAAACGTTGGGGGCAGAAAGTGGAACGTCCCTGTTTTGCCTCAGGTGGCCGGCTGCCCCTGGCTGTACATAACTTTGACAGGAGTTTTTTTTTTTTTTTTTATTCAAACCAAAAGAGTTGAACTTAAGTCCCACTGCAATCAATGGAACAAGCAGTGCTTTTGGGGGGGGTACTCAAGGGGACACAGGTGGCGCTGTGGGTTAAACCACAGAGCCTAGGGCTTGCCGGTCAGAAGGTCGGCGGTTCGAATCCCCGCGACGGGGTGAGCTCCCGTTGCTCGGTCCCAGCTCCTGCCAACCTAGCAGTTCGAAAGCACGTCAAAGTACAAGTAGATAAATAGGGACCGCTCCAAGTGGGAAGGTAAACGGCGTTTCCATGTGCTGCTCTGGTTCGCCAGAAGCGGCTTTGTCATGCTGGCCACATGACCTGGAAGCTGTACGCCGGCTCCCTCCGCCAATAAAGCGAGATGAGCGCCGCAACCCCAGAGTTGTCCGTGACTGGACCTAATGGTCAGGGGTCCCTTTACCTTTACACAAGGGTATGCAGTATTAGCGCCTTTCTCCCCTCAAATGTTAAACGTGTGGCACTTACTGTAACAACTTCATGGTGAGTACCGGCACCTTAAAATAAAATAAAAAAGCACTGGGGACAAGTTAATGATAACTTGATTAAATGGGAACTAAGTGCAACTAAGTGCAACTAAGAATTATGCAGAAATTCTGGTTTAATATGCTGGCTGTTTGCCGTAAATAAACATTGACTTGACTTGATTCAATGTGAACTAAGTGCAACTAACAGTATGGCTTCAGCCCAATAATTATGTTCTAAGCTGGAGCAATATGTATTCCTGTTGAACTGTTTCAAGGCCAATTGTTTACTATTGCCTTTTACAGTGTTGTTGTTTTTTAAATGAAACCCAGCTGTGTTGGAAATATTAAGGGCGGTTGGCAATTAATCACACAATGTCACTCTCCTGCCATTTTCTATGGTGGGATATTTATAGACAGAAGAACCTACCACATGTTACTCAAATGCATCAGCAACTCTAAACTACTGGGGTTATCACATTTTTATTTTTGTAAAAAAGAGTAAAATTGGAAGGGTGGTTTATACCATGCAAATTGGCATCACAACCAAGTTTTATGAACAGTCATGTTGGCTATGGTTTATGGAAGCTGTGGCTCAAAACATCTGGAAGTCCTAGGGTGGGGGGAAGGCCACCTTCAGGAATATCCCCTGGATAAGGCATAGACAAACTCGGCCCTCCAGATGTTTTGGGACTACAATTCCCATCATCCCTGACCACTGGTCCTATTAGCAAGGGATCATGGGAGTTGTAGTCCCAAAAGAGCTGGAGGGCCGAGTTTGCCTGTGCCTGCCCTGGGTAATGTTTTTGAAGGCAATATGTTGCATCACCGACACAGGTTCTGAATCAGCGGCTAGCGGAGCCTGAGCTGTGGCCCCATTGCAGACTTTCCTTCGAAGTTTTCCAGGAGGCATCAGAGGGCTTCTTTAAAGGAAAGAGATAGAAAATCTTTTGTTTCATTATGGATTTGAACTCCTGTCTGACAAGGCAAAGGCAAACAAAGGTTTTGCTTTGAGAAGTCTCTCTCTATTACTCAGCCTTCTATGAGTCACTGCTGTTCTTTCTGCCATGCCTGTTCCTGAGACTCCAAACAGTCCCCATCTCTGATTCCAGCTTCAGAATGTCACTTCCCTCCTTTGACAGAGGTCTGGCATACCTTCATTTTAAAGGAACGCAAAATAAATAGCTCGTTAGGAAGACTGGTGTTTCAGCTCATATATTGACCCAGCCATGTGTGTACACCCACACACCACCACCTCACTACCATTTCATTCCTCCTGAGAGGGGGGGGAACCCCTCATATTTGGCTGTATTTCAAAGCAAGCCATTGGCTTTCAATTCTGTAGGACAAACAGAAGGACAGCGAGAATTGTCAATGAACTCTCTATGAAACAGAGGGAATTTTTTGCTCTGAAATATATTAAAGATGAAGTGATGCAGCAATGAGGCTCCTGAGGCTCATCTCTCACATGTGGAGGGGGAGCCTTAGGCCACATTCATACCATACATTTAAAGCACCATGGTATCATTTTAAACAGTCACTTCCCCCAGAAAATCCTGGGAGCTGTAGTTTGTTAGGGTGCTTAGAGTTGTGAAGAAACCATTGTTCCTCTCAGAGAGCTACAATTCTCAGAGCTTCTTGTGAAGAAGGATTTAGTATTAAACTAGCATGGGAATTGTTGCTCCCACTTACAACCCCCCCCCTACCCCAGATGACAAGGAACCATTAGTGGGCACTTTGGGTTCGGTCAGTCAACCAGCTACAAATCAACCTAACAGTTACCATGTCCAGCTTAAGTAGTTCCTTAAGCTTTTTAAAATCAGATTTCTTGAAGTCCAG
Organism: Zootoca vivipara; assembly: GCF_965207765.1. Lineage (NCBI taxonomy): Eukaryota > Metazoa > Chordata > Lepidosauria > Squamata > Lacertidae > Zootoca > Zootoca vivipara. The sequence goes on along the minus strand of NC_142587.1, from coordinate 31,181,667 downwards.
AGTAGATGTCCAACTACACTCAGCGTTCCCTTGCCTCTGTAGAATGAAAGCCAAGAGGACATGATTGCTTCCTCCCAAGGTTTCCAGTAAATCAATCAGTTTCTCCCTGTTGGTGTTGACCACTCCAAGATAGATGATCCCCTTGTTGCTTCTTCCACCTTTTGAGAAATGAAATTGTCAGGGAGGCAATTGAGGAATTTGTTGGTGCTTACATTCTTGGCATAGTTTGAGTTCCAGCAGATATCAGGGTAGTTGAAGACTCCCATGCCTACTATATATCTCCTTTTAGAAGGGTTGGCAATCTGCTCTAGGAAGGCTTCATCCAAGTCTTCAGTCTAGCTTGGTGGTCTATAGCAGACACCCACAGTAAGGCTGCTGTTGTTTCCCTCTCCTACAATTTTTACCATATACTCTCAATCTGCCTTCCATACTCCAAGTCATGGATCTCTTCACAAGTGAACACATCCTCTGCATATAATGCTACTCCTCCACCCTTCCTATTTGGTCTATTCCTTTTGAATAGGTTGTACTCCTCAATTTCTACATTCCAGTCATGAGTCTCATCCCACCAGGTTTCAGTAATGCCTATTAGGTCACATTTACCATCCTGTTTTAAGAGCTCCAATTTGTCTAGCTTGTTTCCCATACTCTGTGTGTTAGTATAGAGACTACTCAAACCATGGGCCATTCCCTCCAGCTGCTTCCTTCTTTTCATTTTTTGCCCTTTAGCACCTCAGTTTCCCGTGCAGCAATGAAACTATTATCCCCATTACCAGGTGTTCCCCTGTCATCTGTAATATTTTCCCCATGAAAATATTTTCCGGTGCCTGTGGGCTTTGACAGGCTTATCTAGCCACAATTGCTGTGTACTGAGCAGCATTGGGCAACTGGACCTAGCCACCCTTTAGATTTCCCCATAATGGGCAGACCCACCCACAGAGTTAGTCCACAGAGAGTGCTGGGGGATGTAAGGATACTTAGGACAGAGAACTTGTTGTCAGGAAGCCTCCCCGCAGATTCCTGGCTGTGGCAGCACTACAAAAATGATCAGGTGGGTTGCTGTCAATTGAATTTACAGACATTGCAGATCATTCTTATTTGTTATAGGTAGTGGGGAGAAGTGATTTCACAGCTGCTTGCCTCTGCCAGAGAAACCGGCAAGATCAGAGAGACTCAATTTTTCAGAATTTTCCTGTTTTATTTTGCAGCCCTTCAGAGTATGTCATCAGTCATAACATTCATAAAGGAACCATCCATATGGCATCATTTGAGAAATGGAAGCTAAATGGGTGTCATCAGTATACAAATCTGCTCAGTTCTTCCCTTTATATGTCTGTCTAGTTGCTGTGATGATGGTGATGGTGGTGATGTGTGTGTGTGTTTGTTCCAGAATTGTTGAGAAATGTGTTCTGCACAATACAATCTACATCCAATTCAGGGGTGGTGGGGTGGGGGAGCATGCATGCTAATCTCCTTTTAATAGAGATGTTGTAAAGAGGCCATTTAATCCCGGCTCTGTGGATTTTGCAATTTCAGTACTGGAGAGTATCAGATAATTCCTGCAGAAACAATGGTGCCAAGCAGTATTGCAATCAAACAGCCTCTGCCAGCTGAGGGATTAGGAAGACATTAGAATCCAGTTGCTGCCTGCAGCTTGGCATACAGAGACTCTGCTGATCTCTTGTGGCCAAGGTGTAGCTGGGTGTCAACTGCTTCTAATCTACGTACACACAGTAGACTAAAAACTGGCTTGTGTGTTCGATAGCACTGGCAAATGATACTGCGGGGGAATTAAAAGTCAGCTGGGGTGCATAACCTCATGGAGGACCCATGTAACATGCTTTTGACTGGAAGGGAAGAGATGAAAAGACATAAGAAAAGTGGTTGAGGCCAGAGGCACCAAAGTTGGACAGGTAGGGATGGGCAAGTGTGCCAATGTTGGTTTCTTTAAGGCTCTCATTTTTTAAAAAATCTTAACTTCAATTCTCCAGGTTTCTACATCAGTTTGTGATCACCATCATTATTTATTTAAAAGACAAGGCCCTTATGAAAATTTATCACAATTTTAGCGACAAATTCTCCCAATATACACATTTTTGCATGCAATTGGGCCTAAGACACACTTTTTTTTTGCAAAGCAATTTCCTAAACATAATACATGTTTGTATGCTATTTTCACTAATATATGCATACTTTGCACTAGTGTATGAAGTTTTGTACACAGTATGTGGCTGGAGACCTGCATTGCAAAATTCAGAAAAGTGAGGATTTTGAAGGCTCACATATTGTTCTGGAAAGTGAAAATTGAGTAGGTTGTCCTTTGAGTATGAACTGAATCAAATTTCTTATGCATCCTTGTAGCAGAGAATGAGCTGAATTGCACATATCATTTTGAAGGGCCAGGCCGAACATTTTGCTGCATATTTTATTGCTCCCCAAGCAATTCCGTCTTCTGTTTCAAAGTAAATCTACCTGAAGCCAAAGGTTGTGTGTTATGGTGCAAGTTGACTAGAAGAGGCCCAAATGACCCTGTCACTTTAATAATACCTTTGTAATGCACTCAAATAATTGTGGTGCATTCAACCATCTTTGCGTCGTTTACAAGGAACATGGAGACTCATTTGGGAGGTTGTCTTATTATTTAGTCTGCAGCAGAGGCAGTAGCCAATGGGAAACCTTTCAGATGATGGGGGAACTCCCACCAACCCCAACCAACATGGCCAACCATCAGGAATGAGGGGCATTGTAGTCCTACAAAGATAATCAGGGCATGAAGTTAGCGTCCCTGGTCTATGGGGCTATGCACACAAAGCAGTTGCTTTAAATGTACACCTAAAAATGGAAAGTGTAAATGCAACCAACGTGTGTCACAAGGGCTGCAGCAGCTTCCTATTGTTCTCAGTGCTTTCAGTGACTGTCAGGGCACTGTCAGGCAAGGAATGTCCAGAGTGAGGAATCAACTTTTTATTGTCAAAACTATGCTTATGAGTTAGGAAAAGGCATGTCTATCAGTCCTATGTCTCTTAGCTACTCCTAGATGTTTTTATTCTGTGAACCGCCCTGAGATCTTTTGATGAAGGGCGGTATATAAATGTAATAAATAATAATAATAAATAGATGTGCGCCCAATGAGGCAGTTGCTGCAACAGAGAGGCCCTCACCCACCAACTCGGCGTATGTATAACTCCCCATCCCACCCCCACAGCTTCATGCAAGCAGGTGTAGACTACACCTGCATGTAACCTACTTCTGCTCCTCCCACTTCAGTCCTCTTCTGGTCCTGGGAGACAGTGGAGCAGGAGGAGGAGGAGGCATGGAAGTAGGGTTGCCAGACTCAATAGAGGACAGGACTTCTGTGCCTTTAATTGCCCTGCTCTCTTTTGAGTCTGGAAACCTTAAAGAGAAACCAGCAGACCCTTTGTTTAATTTCCAAGCAAAGGGTCTGCTGGTTTCTCTTTAAGGTTTCCAGACTCAAAAGAGAGCAGGGCAATTAAAGGCACAGAAGTCCTGTCCACTATTGAGTCTGGCAACCCTACATGGAAGCCCTTGACTCCATACCTGCCTGGCCTTTCTCTCTCTTCCTTCACTTGTTCTTCACTCTCCAATCCTGCAGTTTCTCTTGCCTCTCACTCTCATCTCCTGGCTGTTACAGGCTCCCCCAGATCACTGGTTCCTTCTTACAAGGCAGTCTCCAACTCGACTTCTCCCAGTGCCCATTCCTCTGCATCCAGCCACCACTCCTCAGTGTCCACTTCATAAAGCAGAAGTGGGGTACCTTTTCAAATCTGATGGCTGCATTCCCTCCTGGGCAGCCTTCTGGGAGCTGCATTCCGGTGGGGTGGCAGCATAAGGAAAAGTGGGCAGGGCAACAGCTGTGACTCTGAACTTCATACAGAAGGCTACATTACAGTCACATGAAAGTCAGAGGTGTCTACACATATCTATCCACACACAACTTCAGCCTCCATCCAGGCAAGCAAAAGGCATTGTCGAAGTTAGAGGGCATATTCCAGCCAGGCAAAAACAGTCAAGGAAGGCAAAGAGCAGGGCTGGTGAGGGGTGTGGCCTGGGAGAGTCCTGAAGGAGAAAGGCTTGGTAGGCCGCAGTTGGGCCCTGGGCCTCAGATCCCGTTCTCTAAGAGATTGAAAAGTGCATGCCTAAGATTGGATCCTGTTAAATGAACTTTATCTAGGACACCTTTTCTTACCTCCCAAGTCCCGGACTGCAGAATCCGGGACCGGCAGCCGTTTGACACCGGAAGTTGCGTCGACGTAACTTCCGGTGTCGCTTTGCCCTTCTATGGGCACCAAAAATGGCCACCGCCGGCTTCAAAAGTAGCTTCTACGCATGACCGGAAGTGCGTCGATGCAACTTCCTGTGTCGGCGGCGGCCATTATTTGTGCCCATAGATGGGCGGGGAGACACCGGAAGTCGCGTCTACGCACTTCCGGTCATGCGTAGATGCGACTTTTGAAGCCGCCGGCGGCCATTTTTGTGCCCATAGAAGGGCAAATCAGAAAGGGAAAAAAATGGCCGTCAGCAGGAGAAAATAATGGAGAAAAACGGTAGAGGAAGTAATACGGGGGACCACCGGGAAAAGGTAAGTAAAAACGGGGGTTTCCCGGGGAAAACAGCGTACTTGGCAGCTATGCACCTTTTCCATTATGCTCTGCAGGCTGCCTTTTATGGACTTCACAGATGCATTATTATTTTTTTAAAAAAATTAACCGCTTTGGCAATTTCATTTCAAACGATCCTTCCATTACCACCACACAGGAAAGAAAGTGCTTCAAAGTAATCTGAAGGTGCTGCTCGGCTAGAAGCAAATAAACATCATTTGCAGCAATGACTCCCAATAACCAAGCAGCTATGCAAACAGTGAGCCTGCTTTGATGGTGTTTCCTGCTTGGCAGGGGGTTGGACTGGATGGCCATTGTGGTCTCTTCCAACTCTATGATTCTATGATTCTGAGTCTAATTCAGAACCCATTGAAGTTACTGGTAAAACTATCTTTGGCTGCCGTCCAACAAAGCGATAAGAATGTGCAGAGCAAAGGGACACGTGGATGTTTGGAGCTCTATTGGATGTTTCTGCAGCCATTCCCACTGCTGAGGAGAGAAGCTGTATTCAGAGTGGAGGTTGTCTTGCTACTTCTGCGGTAGGCAGTGTTGCCGTAGCAGCAACATCACCTGTGTTCTGGCTGCACACATCTCTCCACCTGCACATATTTCTTCTTCTCGTGGAATTGTCTTCTTTTTGAAAAGAATAGTATGAGGTAATATGTGGAATCTCTGCTTCATTCTGATCCAGTAAAATGTGAAAACCCAGTATAACCCAATAAAACTCTAGGAAAACGCGTGAGAGGGTCTTCACAACTCAAGTGTAGGGATTTTCTTTTGATGGATGAACAGTGTGGTAAAACTGGCTTTGCTGCAGGATGATGGTCCTGCAATTTTGGTCCTGGATCAATCCTAAAGGCCACTTATGAGAGCACATACCTTGCTGAACATAGTGGCATTTGCTTCCTAGGAAACCTGCAAAGCCATGTAGTTTAAGAATTTCAACAGAATAAAGTGAATAACTAGAACAGAGTCAAATCTAGCAGTACCCCTCCTTCAGTTTGCATCCCTGAAGAACATTGGTACAGAAAAGAAACTCTGGGGAAACGCTGAGGCTTTTGTCTTGCCAAAAATGCATATTAATTCACATTGTTTGTTTATTCATGTATTCAGTCTATTTATAGCTCACATTTCTACCAAGAACGCAGTTGAAGCAACTCCCTTTCCCCCTTTCTTTTCCTCAGTTGGATGAAGGATGACTGCTACCCTACCAAAATATAATCAAATATTCTGCCAAGGCACGAACACTTCAGGGTTATTGTAAGAAGAGCTTTTTCTCCCGTAGCTGGACCGAAAAATGGGAAAGCGAGAAAGTGTTACAAAGCTGAGGTGTTAGATCATTCCAGACAGAGCTAAAACAAAATTTAAAACCGAAAGCAATGTTGAAAAAGACTCGGATTCTTGGTATCTGAAATCATTTTCCTGTGTAGATAGCCAGTGTGGTGCAGTGGTTAAAAGGATGGATTAGGACCAGAGAGGCCAGGGTTCAAATCCCACCTGGCAATAAAGCTCACTGGGTGTCCTTGGCCCAGTCATTGTCTCTTATCCTTTCCTACCTCACAAGGTTGTTGTGAGGATAAAACAAGGCCAAGGGGAACCACATACACCACCTTGAGCTCCTTGGAAGAAAGATAGCGTCTGAATATGATAACAAATAACGTCAGCACTCCTGTGGCTTTTTGCAGTGGTGTTGCGTGGGTTGCCAGTGCCCGGGGCTGCACGGAGGGGTGGGTGGAAGGAAAGGAAACAGATGGAGCAAGCATGTTCATTCAACTGCCTAGCAGCAACTGCGATACCCAGGAGATCAAAGGGATAAGAAAAAAAGAGTTGTTCCATTGCCTGGAGAGGTCACTTCCTGGTTCTCATGGAGAAGCTGTTTTCAATGGAGGTCAGGGACAGAAATGCGCAGCTGCATTGAGGCAGCACCGGGTGTTGAATTTTTTGCGCTCCTAACAATTTTGCACCCCCTGGGCTCCCTCCATGCTATGCCACTGGATTTTTGTATGTGGCTAAGAGAGGTAAGGGAGAGAAATGTGCCATTCAGGAATGGGGAACTTATCAGGTTGCTTTTAATGTATGGTACAGATGTAACCTTAAGTCTTGCAACAAAACACCTGTTGGTGCTGGTTTTGTGTTTGTTTGTTTTTAAACAGATCCATTGACAGCAGAAGGAAAACAGGAAGCCAAACAGTGTCCCTGAACCACTAACTTAAATGGTCAAAGGAAGAGGAAAGCTGAATAGACGGCATATACTTTACCATCAACTTCAGATTTCATTTGCGCGAGCGGATTGACAAGCGCCGCAGTTCACCACGGAGGGTTTACAAGGTGTCTTGCAGTGTGTTTACATAGAGATCTGAAAACAAAAAAAAATGTTCCAGCTGCAAGGGCCGTTGCACAAAGGAGTGGAGAGCCTCTTCTGGCTCCACTGAACTGTATAATGAGATGATCGCGACTCTAATCACAAGAGAAGAAAGAATGGAATGTACCTATATATCCTATTATGTAAGACGTTTCATGGCTGATGGGAGCGGAGAGGACAGCAAAAGCATCTTTCATCTGCTAGGCTGGAAGATACAATTCCGTTGTGTTTTGAAGTGTGTTTAGCATACTTTGTAGAGAAGTGCAGTGATTAATTATTAGGCATCTATTTTTGCGTAAAAAAAACAACTGCAGGGGGTCCATAACTAGAGCAAAGTTGCAATACTGGAATGGGGGGATACTTTGTATACAAGGCTTAAAATAATCCTAGGATAGATATTGCATGACAGGGGCGGCACATACCATTTAGATTGCCAGTGTTCTTTTCATTTTCATTTTCTTTCTTTTTTTTCTTTTTTACTAAAATGCTGTTTTCATGGAAACAATCTGGAATTTTGGTCAATAAATCAGATCCTGGTGCTTGTTATCCTCCGGCACAAAGAACCACTTTCTTTGTCTTTGATTTCATTTATTACACTATATCCTGCCTCTCCTCCAAAGAGTTCAACTACCTTATACTCACAACGCCCCTGCAAAGAAGGATTGGCTGAGACAGTGGCTGGGCCGAGTCCACTCACTGAATTTCCTGGCTGACCCGGGACTGGGACCTGGAGTGTTAATTGTTTAATTCGCGCTGAAATGGAGAATGCCTGTGTGTATTGCTGAAAGGGTTTGACTGGAAGATTCCATTGAAGCTAAAGAAGAGCAAGAAGCACTCTCTAAGCCAGACATAGGCAAACTCGGCCCTCCAGATGTTTTGTGATTACAATTCCCCCGCATCCCTGATCACTGGTCCTGTTAGCAGGCATGGTGGGAATAAGGATGTGTAAATGAATCTCCTGAAGGGAGAGAAAACAGTTCCAGGCAACCTGGAGGCTGTAAGCAGGGCCCGCCCTACGGCCAGGCTGGATGGCACAGGGCGCCAGAGCGCATGCCCACCCACCGCGGAGCTGCGCCCGCCCATGCAGCTCCGGCCGCCCGCACAGCTCCGGCCATGCAGCTCCGGTCACCCGCCGAGCTGGGAAAAGGGGCAGGGCAGGGACGCTGGAGGGATCCGTCGCACCAGGGCGCCAGGGCGCCAAATATACTTAAGACGGCCCTGGCTGTAAGGAGAGATACCTTTGCTTCTAGATCTGTTTGAAATTGTATTTTATTTCTTAAAAGGTGCTGAGCCTATGCTGGACATGCACAAGATTTGTTGTTGTTGTTGTTGTTTAGTCATTTAGTCGTGTCCGACTCTTCGTGGCCCCATGGACCAGACTGCACCAGGCACTCCTGTCTTCCACTGCCTCCCGCAGTTTGGTCAAACTCATGTTGGTAGCTTCGAGAACACTGTCCAACCATCTCGTCCTCTGTCATCCCCTTCTCCTAGTGCGCACAAGGTATTGTATGGATTTTTTTGGGTCTTTAAAATTTATCTGTATTGATTGCATTGATAAGTTACCTTTCTCTCCAATCCTTTGAAGTAGGTGAGGCTGAGGGGCAGTAACTGGCCCAAGGTGAGCTTCATGGTTGAGTGGGGCTTGGAAGCTCCCAGGTCTTAGGCTGACACTCCAGCCACTACACCACACTGGCTTTCATTCTAAGATGCAGTAATGCTTCTGAATCCCGGTTGCTGGAACCCACAAGAGAGGAGAGTGCTCTACTGCTCAGGTTCTGCTTATAGGTATGTGGTTGGTGGGTGGCGCTGTGGTCTAAACCACTGAGCCTCTTGGGCTTGCCGATCAGAAGGGTGGCGGTTTGACTCCCCGCAACAGGGTGAGCTCCCGTTGCTCTGTCCTAGCTCCTGCCAACCTAGCAATTCGAAAGCACACCGGTGTTTGTAGATAAATAGGTACCGCTGAGGCAAAAAGCTAAACGGCATTTCCATGTGCTCTGATTTCTGTTCCGTTGCACCAGAGGTGGTTTAGTCATGCCGGCCACATGACCCGGAAAGCTGTCTGTGGACAAACGCCAGCTCCCTCGGCTTGGAAGCGAGATGAGCGCTGCAACCCCATAGTCGCCTTTGACTGGACTTAACCATCCAGGGGTCCTTTACCTTTTTACCTTTTTATGTGGTTGGCCACTGTGACAACAAAATGCTTGATCCAGAAGGCTCTTCTGATGTTCTTAAATTCTTAGATATATGGCCCGCTTAGCATTTTTACCTTGTGGTAAAAATAAGCATCCTGTCAACTACAGTAGCTTTCCATCCTCCTCCTCCTCCTCCTCCTCCCCCTCCTCCTCCTCCTCCTCCAACCCTGTTAAAAACAGAAGAAGAAAAAGACCACTATGGCAAGAACAAAAGCTCACGAATGGATGCTTCACAGATTATGATCTCTTTGGGAGACAGAACAAGTCTTTCAGAGGAGGGGGCACATGCTTTGCCTTTGACTTTCAGTCATCAATCTCTGTATTTAAGTTAGTCAGACAAAGGCTCATTCATCACTGTGATAAATATAATTTCCTTTCCAGTGTCCTCTTTACCTATTCAGTAAGGATTTTAATAACTTCCACTTGAGGACGAAAGCAAATTAATCTCAATTCTGCAGCTAAATAGTGCTGACTCTTATCGGAGTCTCGCTCGTTAGTCCTGTGTTGCCACTTGTCATGATCTCAAAGTGGCCTCCCTTGTGAACTTTTTTTTATATTATTGTTGTTATTATTCTGCTAGTCATTTGACTGCAATTATCGCATCCCTTGTCTACCCTAACCTAATATTATAGCTTCAGCTGCTTTGCTTCCTCTGTTCAGGTCTCTAATGCTTTTACAGAGCCTATTAGCGCTATTCCTTATCGTGAGCTGTAAAAATAGCACTTCGTTAGCCATCAAGACTTGTTAATATTTTCCTTTACTTCATTAAACAACAAGTACTTCAGTCATGAAACATTAGGCAGAAATTGTGTATAACTGCAGAAAGCTAATAACCCTTCCCATCTTTTGAGGCAGAACTGTTTTCTTTCTATAGAAGAATCAATGGTGTTATTTTTTTCTATTAATATTTTCGAAAGCATTTTAAGGTGTAACATCCCTTAGACCAGGCATGTCAAACATGCGGCCCTCCAGATGTTTTGGACTACAATTCCCATCTTCCCCAACCACTGGTCCTGCTAGCTAGGGATCATGGGAGTTGTAGGCCAAAACATCTGGAGGGCCGCAAGTTTGACATGCCTGCCTTAGACCATAAGCATGATCCTGTTTTAGCCTTGCAGCTGATGTTTGAAGGCAATCTCATTCTCCCAATAATCTTTTGAGGGCAATTGTTGCTTTTACAGACTGTCCCCTTCAAATACTAGGCCAGGCATCCCCAAACTGCGGCCCTCCAGATGTTTTGGCCTACAACTCCCATGATCCCTAGCTAAGAGGACCAGTGGTCAGGGATTATGGGAATTGCAGTCCAAAACATCTGGAGGGCCAAAGTTTGGGGATGCCTGTACTAGGCTCTGGGGTTCATCCAGTTACTTGGGTGAATGCCACTGCCCCAGGATGCTTTCCACTACTGCTTATAAATGTATTAAACTTTCCACTTAAAGGCCTGGTAAAATTAAGCCTCTGCACACAGGCAAGGCACACTGAAAACTGTGGGGTTTATTGTCAGGTAAACATGAATAGAGTTGGATTGTATGGCTGCAATTCTAGGCACAGTGAATACTCAATATTATTGATCTCAGTGGGATACACTTCTGAATAGACATGAGGGTTCAGATCATCTTGCACTCTTATTTTCATCAATAAAACCCCAGCCCAAAGCTGCAACCTCAACAAACTATATTATAAGCCCCAATGAACACAGGGCGATTTTCATCTGAGTAAAGATGCATACAATTGTTCTGTACCCTTTCCTTAGCTCCATAATAAGAGCCTCTGAAGTATTATTACACTTTGTAGGATAAGAAAACTCTGATCCTGAACGCCCATTGCCTTGCGGCTATACTCATTCATGAGCAAGACTTCAGGAGCAATCCCAGAGGGGGAAACTTGTACCCACTGCCTCTTCTTTGGGAGAAGAAAAAGCTGAGGAACAAACACTGCACAAATCTGGAGTGAGGTCCCTAAGATGGTTGGATGGCGCCTTGTACAACTTCAGGCAACTCCTGCAACCAAGCTGGTGCCAGATTTATTGCTCAGCTTTCCTTTGGACCACATCAGTGAGGCCAAGAACAGAGTCTTGTTGTCAGGGCAGCCCAGGACCTCCATACACACAGCTCAGGCTTGCGCCCCAGGGAGGTCACTTCAGTGCTGCTAATGCAGCAAGCAAAAAAAATTTTTTATAAAAATACAGGAGGCAAGAGTTATAAGTTGGCAGTCTCTGCAGCCACAGCAGGCACTGTATTTCTCCAGCGGTTCGACTTCACCTCTGGAAGCACACTCCATTGTCTCTTGAGACAACAACAACAACAACAACAACAACAACAACAACAACAACAACAACATAAGAAAAAAGTGCATTTCAGGGGTGGACTAGATGACTCTTGAGATCCCTTCCGACTCTACAATTCTATGATTCCTCACTGATTAACAGAGCATAAATTGCCATGCAGGCTTTTTCATAGCTTTCAATGCTGTTCAGTTTCAGAGCTTCCGAAGCTCAGGTTCAGTTAAAGAGCACTCCCCTGGATGTTCTGAAAAGAAAAAGTGGTTCAGACTGCAAGCAAGATTTAATTTTGGTGTCTGAATTTACGGCTGTTATTAGCACTCTCTGAAAATTGATGGCAGAAGGGTTACTAGAATTTTCACTTTTCTGATTTACTGCTTTCTATTCCCCATCCAGATGGCCAGGCAGGAGGGATGTTCATCTTCACGGTGATAATGCCTGTGATCAACTTTCTTAACGATTTCAAGGAATACTGACACATCCCTCCTCTCTTTGCCCTCCGCCTTCCCGGGTCTCCTACGTGCTAGATTTGACAAAATTAACTCAGTGCCTCAAGTATTGGCGAAGGTCTTTGCTGATTTAAACACCCCTTTGCATCAAGGCGTAGGGGACTCAAGCTGGTGGCCAACATCTATTCCAGTCTGAAGAAGTGTGTTCATCCAAATTGGCTAGACAGCATTGCGGAGTTCAGCCTAATGACTTGGAGACTTGGCACCGATGGAGAAAAGAACGATTCAGCTTGATTGGCGGTCCCTTAGCAACCAAAGCAAGTTGCTCTCTTGCTTTTGTGCTTTGGTATAAACCAGCAATAAGTAGGCATCAAAGCCGCTGAGGAAATATCTGAGGAGGTTTAGTACAGCCAGCAGGCCTGTAGAAGATGTCTGGATGGGGGCTGCCCACAAGGGGCGGGGGAGAAGTTTGGTTCAATTGCCGTTTGAAGGTGAGCCCACCTAATTCTCACTGCTCAAAACAACCAGCAAACAATCTGTGAAAAATCGTGCTTCTCCGAATTGTGCAATGCAGTTCTCCAGAAAAGGATTGTGTACCAAGACAGAATCACCGAATTGTGGAGTTGGAAGGGACCCCAAGGCCCATCTAGTCCAACCCCCTGCAATGCAGGGATCTTTTGCCCAACATGGGGCTCGAACCCATGACCCTGAGATTAAGAGTCTCAAGCTCTACCTGCTGAGCTGTGTATCTACGTAAGAATGCCTGTATTCACGAAGATAACATACAAAATTGCATTGCATTAGGGGAAATTGCTTACACAAAATATCCACATTAGTCAAAATTGCATACAGAAATGTGAACACTGGGGGAAATCCACAATAAATTGCTGATGAGGAGTGCTTGTTTTTTAATTGCAAGCAGATGTGGAAATGTGGAGAACTGAATTTGGGCCTGTAATAATGAGAGAGAAACTGAAATTGGTTGATTTTCCCATTCCCTGCTGCTGTTGCTGCCAACCCTAGAATCTGCCTTCCTCACTCTACCCAATGGTAGGACTGGCCCCGCATAATTGCTTAAAAATGGAATTATATAATCAAGTCCAGATGAAGGGCTGTCTAAAAAATGGGTCATAAATAGCATTTGCTATTTAAATTTTGGCAATATCTAGCCGTTCTTCCAACCTTCTAATGTATAATTTGCAGTCAACAGCAAATAAATGTAAGACATCCAAGGATCCCCTATAGTTACATTTTCTTGTCTTGCTGTTTTGGAGAAGACAAAGAAGAAATTAGTTATTTGAGTTGCTTTTTAATCAAGAATTATTCTCCCAAGGTGCCACACTCCTTGTAGTTAATGGCAATGGTTAATAAGGAATCTTAAAATAAGGTGTAGCTCCAGCACTTTCAACACGTCCCTTGATGTGTCATACTAAATAGTCACTGAATAATAGATTCATCAGTTAGCATCACGACGCACCAACCAACTTGAATATCGAATATGCAAAGACTTTTCTTTTCAACACCTTTTCTTCTCATTATTTTTTAAAAAAACCTCAGAAAAAGCCATAATTTAAGCGTCTAGGCCAAGATGCAGTCTCAAAGACAGAATTTAGGCTAGCTGTTGGGAGCACCTGCACATCTGCCATTCTGGGGCAATTCCCAGGGGCCCCTGTTTATGCCTGTCCTGGATGCCATCTTCTTCCCCACAATGCCCCTGACTTAACATCACCCTGGAGCATTGTGGGAAATGCATTAGGCTGGAGGAGATGCTGAAGCTGCTTGTCTCCCCACCCACACCAGCTGTTTGAAGCCTGGCCCAGGTGCATGGAAGGAGTGTGGCTGTGGAAGAATAAAACAGTCACAGGTTGGGGGGCCGGTCTTGCCAGAGCTGCCCCCTTGCTGCATCCTGGTTCTGGCAAGCGAAAGCACTGCCACGACAGCTCTGGCAGAACACTGGAGGTGCTTGGGGCAGTGAAGATCTGTGCCTACCACTGCCTGCCTGATGTTTCTCTTGACATCACCACTGCCCCACGCCACCCCAGTTGTGGTGAGAAGCAGCACTTCCACAGTTAAGAGGGTGGCACAGCCTCTCGGTGGGGTTATTTCTGTTTTAGATGCACTATAGACCATTGCTTTGTACTAGCCCATTTTATAGATAAGTATGTTAAGAAACCATTGATCAGAAAGCTGCCTTCGATTCAATCTCTCGAGTGAGGCTGTAAGCACCAGCTGACATCCGTTAGTGCCCTGGGCTAGTTGAATATGGGCCCAAGTTTCTAGCATCTGTAGAACTGGAGATAGGAGGCAAAATATACAGGTACGATTCCTCTCACTGTTGGTGATAAAACTAGCCTGCTTCCTCCTTCAGTGTTTTGCTTCTTCCCCCCCAAAAATCCTGTGGATTTCCTTGGTTGGCATGCATTACTTCATCTTTCAGATGAGTAAAACAAATGAGCTATTTTCTCCCCTTCAACCAAGGCCATCAGGACTCACTTAGCCAGGCCAACGCCACAGATTAAGGCATGGGTGTACCCAGCGAGGGGCAGGGGGGCAGCTGCCCCCCCCAAGCAAAAAAAAATTAAATGGTTATAAAGTGATGAAACGAAACGAAATTAGGTAGGGCGATGGCAAATAATCAGTTGTTTACCACACTGAAATGGTGTAAAAACCGAGAAGTATCTAGACCCACCTAGCGACTGGTAGAGGAATCTATGTCAGCCAGCCATTGGGATTCAAGGGAGGGAGAGGTCTCTAGCGGGCTCTAGCAGAGAGAAGAGGGGATCTTCTAGAGGGGTCTAGTGAGTTCCGCGTCACTAAACTGAGCCGCCCGCCGCTAAACTGAGCCACCCGCTATTAGTTTACCTTCTTATTTTCATTTAGAAGACATCGAGGCTGCCTAAATGGATATTAGAAACTTGTTCCAAAAAGGTAAGTTAAGTAATTTCTGTAGAAAATTAAATCTTAAAGGGTAAAGACCTGGCTCAGAAGTACAATGGGAGAGGACAGACTGACTGGGTTGTGTTTGATGAGCGTCCATCAGAAATTATTCAGGGGAAATCAGGACTGGATTGAAACGAAAGTTTTGAACAAGTTTTCTTCAAACCCAAGAAAAATGATATTAGTATAAGACATGTAACTAGAATAAAAATTAAATTTTCTTTCAAGCAAATAATTGTAAAAACTACTGTAATAAAGCACTGCTATAATTATATATAATTGTCTTTAAATTTTGGTTTCATTCGCCTTTTCCATGCTGAAATGTCACAACCTGAATGACCATGGCTTGCCCCCCCCCCAGTTTTGATCCTGGGTACGCCCCTGGATTAAGGGTATAAGAAACTTCCATTACTTTCTGTTAAACCTGTTCTTCATTTCTAGTTTTCAAATGCCATATCTTGTTCCCTTAAATTACTTCTGTTTGAATATCCTAATTCTGTTCTCTGGGCTTCACCTGCACTTCCCCTCCCATATCTGCTTAGTTCCTGTGCTAAGGAAACCTCAGCCTTATAGGGATGGCTTGAGGGCGGGGTCTCTGTGTCTTGGAGCCCTTTGATTGGGCAACTACAGGCATTCTCAGAGGCCCATTCCAGTGACTGAGATGGTGGCACCTCTTTAAAGTAAGTTTTGCAAATAATAATAATAATAATAATAATAATAATAATAATAATAATAATTTATTTATACCCCGCCCATTTGGCCGGGTTCCCCCAGCCACTCTGGGCGGCTTCCAACAAAACAGTAAAATACAGAAATCCATCAAACATTAAAAGCTTCCCTAAACAGGGCTGCCTTGAGATGCCTTCTAAAGGTCTGGTAATTGTTGTTCTCTTTGACCTCTGGTGGGGAGGGCATTCCACAGGGTGGGTGCCACTACCGAGAAGGCCCTCTGCCTGGTCCCCTGTAACTTGGCTTCTCGTAGCGAGGGAACCGCCAGAAGGCCCTCGGCGCTGAACCTCAGTGTCCGGGCAGAACGATGGGGGTGGAGACGCTCCTTCAGGTATACTGGAACGAGGCCATTTAGGGCTTTAAAAGTCAGCACCAACACTTTGAATTGTGCTCGGAAATGTACTGGGAGCCAATGTAGGTCTTTCAGGACCGGTGTTATGTGGTCTCGGCGGCCGCTCCCAGTCACCAGTCTAGCTGCCGCATTCTGGGTTAGTTGTAGTTTCCGGGTCACCTTCAAAGGTAGCCCCACGTAGAGCGCATTGCAGTAGTCCAAGTGAGAAATAACTAGAGCATGCACCACTCTGGAGAGACAGTCAGCAGGCAGGTAGGGGGTCAGCCTGCGTACCAGATGGAGCTGATAAACAGCTGCCTTGGACACAGAATTGACTTATGCCTCCATGGACAGCTGTGAGTCTAAAATGACTCCCAGGCTGCGCACCTGGTCCTTCAGGGGCACAGTTACCCCATTCAGGACCAGGGAGTCCTCCACACCCGCCCGCCTCCTGTCCCCCACAAACAGTACTTCTGTCTTGTCAGGATTCAATCTCAATCTGTTAGCCGCCATCCATCCTCCAACTGCAAAGTTTTTGGTATCTTCATATTTTAGCTTGAACCAGATGCTCCACAAAGCATTGCACAATTGCGGCATTTTATCTCTGCTTACTCTGCCCCATGTTTGCTGGCCTCTGAGAGAGAGAGCAGCATTCTGGGTAACAAGTTCAACACCTGGAAATTGACTCAGTGTAGAGCGTTCCCATCCTTTCCTCTGATCCTAGTTTACAAACCCAGGGTGGCTCTTTGGAGAAGCTCCATCAACATTCCCAAACTCTTCATTCATTATTAACGCAGTACATTCTTCTTTTAAATGTTTGATAAATCCAGATGTCCCAACCATGTGCAGCCAACGTACTGGTACTTCAAATTAGAGTTGCATGGATTCTGGGAGCAGGATGTCAAAACCTATTCAGGGTATGTGGTTTCTCTTATGAAACATAGATACCATATGGTCTTGGGCATTCCTCTCGTTCCAGGCAGCTAAAGAGCTAGCCCTCTGCTATTTCTGCAGCTACATTCATGCACAAAAGATTTTCCACAAAGAACAGACAAGAAGTCCTGGAAAAGTCCTGGAAAAGAACAGACAAGAAGTCCTGGAAAAGATCCTGTGGAAACTCATCCAGATTCAAGAAGTTTGGTACCATCTATGATCTCATCCAGATCTTCATGTGAGTTAATCCTAATCACTGTATTGGGGAAGGCGCCCATTCCCAGGATATTCATTCCTCATACTGGTAATGTAGTTGCCCTTTGAGGAAGTACAAAAAGAAAGAAAGAAAAGAAAGTCAGTTATTTCTTTGGTGCCATCTTAGCGCAATAAGTAAGAGCAGTACAAACAAAACTGAATACACATTTGCTACCCAACTCCACCTTGAAACCACCGCTGGGATAATAGGTTAATATTATTTGGGGGAGATTAAGGTGCTATGGCAATTCATCACTTTGTTTTTTAATTAGTTCTGCAGAACAGCTATGACACAACGTAGAATGTTTATCCGCATCTAATTGGTGGGCAGCAGCTTGCCTAAGTGTGCTTTAATCTTGCTAATAGTGGAAACAAATGATATCAGTTATTAGAACTGAATTTCTGATTTGGAGGAGAAAAGAGGTCAATTTCATGCAAATTGATTTTTCCCCCTCTCTTTCACAGTAAGCGACAAATTCGGTTTTGCACATAACATTCTACACCACTTAGCCACGAACATGGATGGCCACCAGGCCAGAGCGGGTGGCTGAGTCACACAAATATTCTCTGGCATTTGCATTTGCTAATAATCCCTGATGTGAAAGCCCTGAGTAATCCATCTGAAAAGGAGGGAGGGGACCATACTGACACATTATTTATTTATTAACATGTACATTTATGAGTTGCCCTTATACTAAAGGCAACTTTACAATAGAAATGCACTTTGAAAACAGGAAATGAAAGGAAATAGTGCAAGGTAGGTTTCAAGAACAGACAAGTTTCTCAGCAACAAACACAAAATTGGCATGTTGAAGATATGATTCTAAAATGTTGTTGTTGTTGGGTGGCTCCCAACAAAATATTAAAAAACACAGCAAAACATCAACCATTACAAACTTCCCTGAACAGGCTTACCTTCAGATGTCTTCCAAAAGTCAAATACAGTGGTGCCTCGCTTAACGAATGCCCTGCTTAACGAAATTTCTGCTTAACGAAAGGATTTTTCGAGCGGAGGTTGCCTCACTAGACGAATGCGTTTTCGTCTAGCGAATCGCGGTTTCCCATAGGAATGCATTGAAATTCAATTAATGCGTTCCTATGGGCAAAAAACAATTCGAAAAATATTCAATGCATTCCTATGGGACTCACTAGATGAATTTTTTCGTTATAAGAAAAGACCCGTGGAACGAATTAAATTCATCTAGCGAGGCACCACTGTAGTTGTTTATCTTTTTAACACAGAGGCACGGCATGGGGGGCCATGGCCCCAGGTATACATTTTTGAGGGGGCGCAATCAAGCATCCCTACGGCAGGCACAGAGCCCTGAGAGCTGAGGCATGGCAACTCTCTAGTGGGAAGATGGATGGAGACAGTGGGTGAAGAGCCTATTGGAGGCAGACTCTGTTCACTCTCTGCACATGCCCCCTGGGGCACACCCTCACCCCAGCTGCCCAGTCCACCAGGTAGGTGCAACATTGGCCCCACCCTGGGTGCCCGCAACCCACATTACGCCGCTGGTTTGACATCTGCCGTGAGGGCATTCCACAGAGTGGGTGCCACTGCCAAGAAGGCCCTCTGCCTGGTTCCATGTAGCTTCACACCTCGTAGTGAGGGAACCACCAGAAAGCCCTCGGAGCTGGACTTCAGTGTCCAGGCTGAATGATGGAAGCAGAGGTGCTCTTTCAGGTATACAGGGCCGAGGCAAAAAAGCAGAGCAGAAAGCAAGTTATTATACCATG
This sequence comes from Zootoca vivipara, assembly GCF_965207765.1. Classification (NCBI taxonomy): domain Eukaryota; kingdom Metazoa; phylum Chordata; class Lepidosauria; order Squamata; family Lacertidae; genus Zootoca; species Zootoca vivipara. The sequence goes on along the minus strand of NC_142587.1, from coordinate 31,162,839 downwards.
TGTCAGGGCGTCTGGGTGCTTCACACGAGTAAGAGGCTCCAAACTCCGTAGCTGGTTTTTACAGAGTTTTATTATATACATATGTACAACGCAGAGTTAAAAGTCCATGACTGTTCAGTCCGAGTCAGAATCCGGAAGTGCCACTCAGCGGGACTTCCTCCAGCAAAGTATCCTTGGTGCCCTAAATCTCCTCCTCTGCTCCTGGCACTTCCCCCCCCACCTGCATACCTGGGGGGATGGAGGGACAACATTCCCCTCCCCTGCTGAGCTGCTTAGTTGCTTCTCGCCAGAAACCTCCCCTTCTGCGGCGTTGCGCTCTGATTCAGCCACCTCCTATGGTTGCTCTGAGTCGGCAGCATCCCTCCCCTCCTGTATCAACTCGCTGGGGTCTTCCCTGTCTGAGAGCCCTAGCACCTCTCGGCTGGGCTCTCCGCTGACCCCTGGTGGTGGTCCCCTGACAACATGTTAATCATTATGTCAACATTATCATCAGAACATAATAAGTGCTAGGGGCCCATCTAATCTAGCATCCTGTTCTCACAGTGGCCAACAAGATTCCTGTGGGAAACTTGCAAGCAGAACCTGAGTGCAATAGCACTCTCCTCACCCAAAGCTGGTATTCAGTGCAGATAGAACTTAGTCATCATGGATAGCAGCCATTGTTAGTTTTATCCATCAGGGATTTGTGGATCACTACATCTTTCTGGAGCAAATGCCATAGTTTAACTGTGTTGTCAGGGATTGGACTCAAGAGGGTGAGATGGAGGAGGAGTGGTGGAGATCCCGCCTTCTCCTGATGCTGCAGGAGAAGGGGGGGGCAGCATTGATTTACAGCAGGGCTTTGAGGAGTTTGCGGGAAGTCACCGTTCAGAGATAGATGAACAAAGGAGTTGGGCAGTGTTAGAAGAAGGGGGGGAACTGTGGCAGGGCAGCCCGATGACACGCTGTCACTGGAGAGTATTTCTGATCCCCCTTCTCCCAAAACGCAATGTTAGTTAAGAGTGCAGGATCAACGGAATCAGAGACGAGCGGCCACCATAAGGGAAGGTGCTGTTGCTAGGAAAGAGGGAGGAGGAGCCCAGTTTGGAGCAACGCCATGTTTGAGGCTTGTTGCTTTCTTCTGTCTCTCGCTATTAGGATTGAATAAAATTCATTTAAAATAAGGACTCTACCTTGTTTTCTCTGCTCTTGCTTTAACCGGGGGAGGAATAGCCTTCCCAAAGTCTTGACAGAGCCTTGACATCTGTGCTGTGTGAAATAGTACTTCATTTTCTCTTTTCTGGATATTATGATATTGAGCTGTGCTGAATGGCCTTCTAGTGTTATGACAAAGAGAGACACTTCACTGTATCCACTTTCGACACACCATGCTACACACACACACACACACACAGAGAGAGAGAGAGAGAGAGAGAGAGAGACAGTTCCTGACTTACCTTTTTTCTACGCCTAGAACAAAATGTCAGTTTGTTTGACATGCATACTTAGTACATAGGTCTTTTATATATTTATTATGTTTATATTCTGCCTTTCCCCCCAATTATCTCAAGGCGGCATACATTTATTTATTTTATTGAATTTATTGAATTTATAGACCGCCCTATACCTGGAGGTCTCAGGGCAGTTCACAGAACAAAATCGGAATATAAAACCACAATATATATAATCAAAATAAAAACAATAACCCAACCCCCCCCCCCAAAAAGAACCACATTTTAAAAGGCCATACATGGTTCTTTTCATCCTCACCACAACCTAGGGAGGTAGTTTAGGTTGAGATATAGTGACCTGTCCAAGGTCATCTTAATGAGATGCATGGCTATATGGGGATTTGAACCTCATCTAGTCCTGATCTGGTGCTCTAACCACTGCACAACGCTGACTTTTGCGTAATTGTTTCTAGCGCAGTCACTCACTGTGTGGAACCACTGGATTGGCCAGAAATATAGGTGCCTGCCAGGTTTCAGGGAATTTGATCCCCCTCACTCACGGCAGGCTGCCATTAATGGAAAAACAAGAAGCTCTTACCAAGATATTTTACTCAATATTCACAGAGAGGGACCGTAGGATGTTGCCTCTCTATTCAACATCATCCCTGCATTGGCTGATCTGTGCTTTCTGCCTCTGAGCTTTCTGTTCTTCTGCTCTCAGTGCCCACTGGGTCCTGGGGGGCGGGTCTGGAATGATTTCTTTTTTTCTTTTTATTAAAGATTTTCTTGATTTACAGAAATACGTGCAATGTCTCTCGTAACATTTTTGCAAATCAATTTCATTTGTTGAGACTAAAGACACTGTCAGCTGTCTCTCCCCGTGTGCCTCTTCCTCCTCCTCTCCCAATATTTCCTAGCTTCTCCCCTCTGCAGCCTCTGAACTATGACCTTCTGCAAACCACCGTTCTAAATCTATACTGTCCTCCTCTTCTTGGGAAGGTCCAGGAGAAGGGGGAGGCGGTCTCCACCATTCCTCCTCTGATGTCCAGTCCCAGCCCGTGTCCATGGGAAATAATCCTTCTAAGACATGAAACTTGGGGTCATGCCCCTCATTTCCCCTAGATGGCATTTCTACTCATCTTGAATAACTAAGGCTACAATATTAAAACCCTTGCCAGAGGGTAAAACTTCATTAAACACAGCTGGCTTACTTTTAAAAGCATGCATAGTACTGCTCTGTGAACATTTTGTACTTGTGTAGTAGTACACAAATTCTCCCCCCGCCCCCAAAGTACATAATAGTACTTGTGTAATATTTTTCTCTCTCTAAAGACTCTCTGTGGAGGAGGAAAACGTAGTAGAAAATTGTCTTGGTAAGAATAGAGATGTTTTAACAATATCTATAAATACAAATATTCTCACAAATGTCATAAAACACAGCTGATACAAAGGGACGGCGTTCCTTATAGAATAGCATTCAGAAGACAACCAAGTTTGCAGGTTTCTGCTGCATTAACTTTGAATTATAATTGATCTGTGGGAAGCAGGAAGAGAACGTGTGCCTTGGTCACAGGGCTTTGTATATGGCGTGAATAACTACTTCCATCAGGGTATAATAAAATGTTGATTACTCCTAAAATCTAAATAAATCTTGGGGTTTACCACCCAAAAGTGGTACATTCTTCTAATTACACCATTGATGAGATTGACTTCGAATTGGCTGCAGGGCAAATACAATAAACCACTAAGCTCTGTACGCCATGCTGAGCACTCCGATAAAAAAAGGACAAACTAAACAAAACAAGGTAATTGGGAGAGAAGCCCCTGGAGTAAAGAGAAGCACACAAAAATGCACAGATGCACACAACAACTCTCATCTTGGAAACAAATGACATGTAAGGGGCAGGTGGTCCTCACCCTCAACACCCCCAGCTTGGTCAAAGTGGCTTCACACAAGCTAAGCTTTTGTGTTGGATCAGCGCACAGTTTTAAGCTTACACTTGCGGTTCACCAAAAATATAGAGATAAGTGGAATGTGCAAGTTCATGCTTGGATCGGAACACTAACGAGCCAAAATTTGACCTAAATTAAGAAAGACCGGGGAGAATTTGGAAGGAGAAAGGAAAGAGATGCACTGGTCTATGATGGGGGGGAAGGTCAAGAACATGATAGGATGAAATTCAAGCTGGGTGGCTAGCATGTATTGGAAAGTGCAGCAAAGATTATGAGTTGTATCCAAAGCAGCAGTGCTTCCATTACCTCTCCTCTCCCTGTGCATGCACAAACCCAAAATCTTCTCCAGAGGGTCCCCCAGCCCCCTGAAGTTGATCTTGAGAGCACATAGGGAACTTCAGTGGAGAGGAGGGGATGGTTCCGTTCTGTTGGCACATATATCTTGGGATACTGCCCAATGACTTTGTTCCATTTGGGAGGGGAAATTCCGGTTTCACATTTTATGTGGGTATCATGTCAGCTGCTACGCGGGCAGCAGCTAAAGAAATAAAACAAGGGTACCATGAGGTTTTCAGCTAATTTTTGCAAGTACAGAGGATGGAAGAATACCAGGTGGAACAGAAATCCAGACCTCAAAAAGGAAAGATACAACTCCCATAGCCTCCAATATCCCACTGAACCAAATTGTGACACTTGCTTTTTGGTCCCAAGATCTTGCAGAAGCCAACTCACTCACACAAGTGCATGAGAAAAACAACAACAAAAAGTCTTTTGGTCCAGCACTCTGGTGCGAGCCAATTGATTCCTGGCAGAGCATGAGACCCAAAAACCAAGCGTATTTTGGTCTGCTGCAATCCAGCAGACTCGCACCAGAGCATGGGACCAAGAAACAGGATATTCCATCAGAAGACAGGATGGCTTTTGTAATTCCAGGAAGCCCAGCTCAGTTTGGGATGGTTGTGAGGTACGAACGCCATTTTGTTGTGTACGAAGTTTTGCACATGCTCACAAGCTTATCACACAACCATTTTGAAACAAAAAGGTCACCCGGTTTCAACCACACGAGAAGATATCCTAGTGCAGCAGTGGTAATACGCTTCTAGGTGTCCAATCTATGTGATATCATAGTAGTATTTAGGAAGCTTATTATGGACTGGCCTTGAAATATGAATATGTGGGGGTGCACCTGGAAATATCTAGCAAAGCTCTTTCCCCTTATTTATTCAGATTTATATTCCAGTTTATCATGAAACTCTCTAAGCAGGATGCACAATAAAATTATCACGGAAACATAGCTAAAATTCACCCCCCAAAAAACCCCTAACAAGAAAACAAAAGATAGTCATCAATAGAACACAGATCAAGTTTCTTAGACATTTAAAACCTAGATAACTAAATTATATAGCCTAGGTAGGCTAGCTGAAAGAAAAGCTAGAGGAATCATTAGTGATGGGATGATGGATTCGCTAGAAATACTGAATTTTTACCGCAATCTATGGTCAATTCTGAAGGAAATCTGCCCTGAGTACTTTGGCTACCTCATGAGAAGAGAAGACTCCCTGGAAAAGACCATTGATGTTGGGAAAGATTGAGGGCACAAGGAGAAGGGGACGACAGAGGATGAGATGGTTGGACAGTGTTCTTGAAGCCACCAACATGAGTCTGACCAAACTGCGGGAGGCAGTGGAAGACAGGAGTGGCTGGCGTGCTCTGGTCCATGGGGTCACGAAGAGTCGGACAAGACTAAATGACTAAACAACAACAACAATGGTCAATCCTTTCCAGAAATATCTATTTGAACCTTGGAATCTATCCTGCTAGATTCTCATCTGTTTGTCCTGATTTTTTAATTACTTCCACTTTTGGCCAACATCCTTGAATGGAATTTAACATATGAGAGGCGCCACAATTATTTTTATGTATTTTTTAGCTCTGCTGTCACTGCTCTAAATGCAGTTACAGAGAATGTCAGATTTCATCTCTTGGCTTAATGTAACGGCAATATGATGTGTGTCAAAAGACTGATGGAAACAAATGTAACCCACTCTTCCTATAATGGATTTTTAATTGTTAAAAGTGAGTGAGAAATCACCTCCCTTAGCATTGGCAAAACCAAAACAAAACCCCAAAATGAAAAACAGAGCAAATCCTGAGGAAAAACCCTGCACAAATCTATAAACTATGTTGAAACTGAAGATCATTGTGGAAAAGACAAGGCCAAATAATTGAGGACACATTCAGTTATTGTCTATCCTTTTGCCAGATTCCCTTAGGGCTTTTCCACATCATTGGCTTTATGGTCTGTGGCCGTGACCCGCCCTCATGAGTCAAGGTGAGATGTCGGCATGTGGTTCTCTTGAAGTTCCCTGTATCAACTGGAGCAGGGAGAATCTTCTCCCAAATTTGCAGTTATTTTGTGGATGCATCCCTTAAGCAACACATCGGCATCGGTTCTTTTTAAACTAGGGATGTGTGAAATTGACTAAAAGGAATCTGATAATTCAAACGGCTACTTCCATGACAGGCTGTGCAAAACAACAAGAGCCAACAATGCTGTCAGGGTTTTTGCGACTACTCTTGAATAACGACCCTCCACATGCTTGTCTTTCAGGAACTTTTATTGGTGCACATTATTTACAGTGAAGTGAGCTGCTGGTTTCATGTCTCATCAGTCCGAATCAGAATCCGGCACTGCCCCCTTTCGCAACCTTGACCAACATAAGAGTCGCGGGGCAGCGAACCTCCTCCCCTTTCTCCTCCTCCTTAATTCCGGTGTCGGGGTGAAAGGTCTCCGGCCCGTCTGAGTCCCATCCTCTCTTTCCCCCTCCCTCTCTTCCTGTATGAGGAGCAGTGGCTCTTGGATGTTGCCAGAGCTCTGGCACTCCCTCTCCGTCTCCTGACTTTCCCCTTCCGACCCTTCGCTTTCATTACTGCTGGGAGATGGGCTGCTCCTGATGAGGGGGGGGGGGCTGTTCCCTATAAGCCCTCCCCCTTACAAATAATGTTAAGCCCATTGGATTCCAGCGAGTCTCATCAGCACTGGGACAGGCCTGCTTATGCTGGCAAGTGTTCTCTTTGTTGCAACAGACGCTGTACGTCATTTCAGAGGGCCTTCTCGGTGGTGGCACCCGCCCTGTGGAACGCCCTCCCATCAGATGTCAAGGAAATAAACAACTACCTGGCTTTTAGAAGCCATCTAAAGGCAGCCCTGTTTAGGGGAGTTTTTAATATTTGTTTTATGCTGCTTTAATATTCTATTGGGAGCTGTCCAGAGTGGCTGGGGAAACCCAGCCAGATGGGCGGGTTATGAATAACAAATTATTATTATTATTATTATTATTATTATTATTATTATTATTAGTGCGTGCTGCTCAAAGATGCATTGCATCATTGACGTTGTATTCTGTTCTGTACCACAACATGCATTCACAGTTCCTAGTTCTCAAACAGTGAAGCTTGCTGCAGCATTGCAAGCAACGGTTTTGAGAAAACTTTATGAGAATTCAATCTAACAGTTTGTCACTGGATGCATGCCTGCCCTTGCATGATGGAGTGATACTGCAGCAAGAGCACAAGACAAGGCTGGTGGAGGCTGCCCATTTCTGTTCCTGCAATGCAGCTGTGCTGGCTTGGGTCCAAATGACAGCAACAGTCATGATTTGTCAGAGATACTTAACCAGTGCAATGGGCTAAGACAGTGCCAAGATTTTTGCTCACCAGAAACACATGAGTTGTAGAAAGGGTTATGCTCTTCCTTCTTCATTTTTATCCCTCAACTGGCTAACTTTGTGCCTTCTTTCCTTGTTTCATCGCCTTATTGATGTTGCATTCTCTCCTCTCTCTTTTTTGCTATTTAACAAATGCAAGTTAAATATTTATGTGCCTGATGGCTAAAGTGGATGTAGAGCATTTCTGAAAGAGGACCTGTTAATGCCAACTCACGCACATGACGCATTTTATGGGAAAACTGTAATAGTCTGCCACTGAAGCATGAATATTTATTAAGAAATTGTGAGCCAATAGTTTCAGCTCAATTTCATTTTGAGTTTCTAAAAGCCTTCAAGTTTTCTGCTGTACTGCTTACGTTCCAGAATCGCTCTGCTGCTCACATTTTGGATTTGAGATTGAGGGAGAGGGAATACTGCAAGCATCTTCGTCAAAAGCCAATGAGAGCTGTTTAGCGCCGTGTGAATTCTTCGGTATTGGATGCATTGAATACATTTCACCAGCTTCACAATTTGCAGAGTCCTTGTATATGTGCGTGGCGACATACCACTTCTGTTGCAATAGAAGCTTCCCATCCTTCCACTGTGGCACAAAGGTGTGTGGATATTTTCGCCCTTCCTCCTCACCTTGGGATGCTTTTCTTTAAATTGCAATGTAGTCTAAGCAAAATTCCAAGTATGGTTGATACTTGGCCAATAAATTATTCTATTCTATTCTATTCTATTCTATTCTATTCTAGCACTCGGGAAGCCTGAAATGTAGTCATTTCTAATGGGGCTATTGTGGTGAAGGGATTTTTAGGGGGAGGGCTAAGGCCGTAAGGGACCCTAAGTATGTCTCTGAATGAACACCACCCATCATGGCATGAAGCAGAGTGTTGGACAGGATAGCCTATGAAGCCCCACACCAACTTTGTGACTCAACAATTCGGTGTATGAAAATCAAAGCAAATGGAAAGGGAAGCCTGCAACAAAAAACCCAGGGTGAAATAGAGAAAAATTGCAGAAAACCTCACACAGGCACATACACCCACCCACACACCAGTCATCCACTGTTTCTCTACAAAAGCCAAGAGCAGGGGAAAACAAGCATCATTTGCTTTAACACAATATCTGGTGTTTCTTGCTTTTGCCTTGTGGGAGGTGACATGTCTTGCTTTTGCTCCAGGGTTCTGTTTATGTGCATGGCTTTAACACATAGTAATCAGGTGGAATGTTCTCTTCATTGAGCATGCAGTCATCCAGAACTCCATGCAATTTCCCTTCTCCTTTTCTAGACCATATCCTACTGCTTTGAGGCTATATATTACTGCTTATGTCCTTGGAGGTAAGCCTTTGTGTGTGGCCGCTATAGAAATGTGCCATTATTCTTCACCTTCCTAATTGTGCCCAATCTACTCAAAGTTGATGGGTTGTTGTTGTTTTAGAGTCCCTAGCCACACAAAGGGGCTATTTCCATTCTGGTCATGAATGGGGAGGGAATAGGGTGGCTTCCCCCTCACCATGTATGGTAGAAATTGCATACTCATCTGAAATTTAATGAATGGAAAAACAAGGGCATAGTTATAGGCTCATGATCTGATGAGAACTCGAGGGGTCATTCAGACCAACCCCCAAACTTCTAAAAATATTTCGTATGTTAAGCTAAAATGACAGCACAAAACACATCCTTTCCAGCACAAAACACATCCTTTCCAGCCCAAATAAACGACATTCAACAATTTGACATGATGCAAAACAGGCCACAGCGACAATTAAAAACCCAGTCTTTAACTAAAAACAGGTTGAAGTTTTAAAAAGCTATTTGAAACCTGTTTGAAAGCAGTGTATGGATGACCCCTCTGTACATACCTGGTGCCGGGGTAGTTTCATTTTTGTTTAAGAAGGCTTTCCCTGAGTTGTGACCCGATAGGGTGTGTTGAATTTTTCAACTTTCAAATGATTTGGGAATTTGAAAGATATTTTGGTTAATGTAATATAATTTAGTTTTGCTTGATAAGTGAAATATGTGTAAGATTGCATAGAAATCATTAAAAATGATAGCCAAGTACTTGCTGTCATATTATATATGTTATTTATTATTGTTATTATTTAACACTACCTAAAGGTAAAGGTTAAAGGTATCCCTGACCGTTAGGTCCAGTCGCGGACAACTCTGGGATTGCGACGCTCATATTGCTTTACTGGCCAAGGGAGCCGGCGTTTGTCCACAGACAGCTTCCGGGTCATATGACCAGCATGACAAAGCTGCTTCTGGCGAACCAGAGCAGCACACGGAAATGCCGTTTACCTTCCCGCCGGAGCGGTACCTATTTATCTACTTGCACTTTTTGGCATGCTTTTGAACATTATCTAGCAGAAGGTAAAATCAAAATTTGTTGGTTTTCCCATCACAAAAATACTAGCAGATTATTGACACCCAAAAACATATTATTAAGATCCTCCTCATTGAAGAAATTTGCAAAAATTAAGTTTCACCCCCTAAAATGACAGGTAAGTAGCTGTGTTGGTCTGACATAGTCAAAACAAAGTAGCACCTTAGAGACCAACTAAGTTTGTCATTGGTATGTGCTTTCATGTGCATGCACACTTCTTCAGATACATTTAGTGACCCAGCCACTTACAGAGCCACTTAAGCGAATATATTGCTTTTAGGATGTGTAAAGATGCTATTATTGTTTTGAAAGTTTGCTAGACCTTCTTCCACATTCCAACCCATGGAGGACTCTACACCAGCTAAAAATGATGTGTTGGTGGGGCTGGTTACCCACATTACTTCTCCTTGCATGTTTGTTTCCATGTTAGGAGACAGAGCACACAAACAGGGCTATTGATGAATTGCTTTGGGTCACAATTAAATTGTCTTAAAGGCTAAACAGGAATTCACTATGGCCAGTTGCCCCAGATCCAGAGGTTTCATGTGGAGCCTAGCTGCAATGCCCCACCAATGCCCATACACAATTCCTGGAATGAGGCAAGCGTTCCGAAGCATTGCAATGGAAACGTTTTGTCCCTTGGCTGTGTCAAAAAAAGAAATAAAACCAGAAGCAACAAACAGCTCTCAGTGCTGAGAAAATTGAATGATTCAAGAGCTGATGCTGATGGGAACTCTCAATTCCTGAAAAGCTGTGGGGATTATTAGTGTTCAATTAGCACTAGGTGTTCCTTTGGCTCAAGCCGAGCCCACTCAGAAGAACAGTGGAGCCAGATTGCGGCTGCCCAACTGTCTGGAGGTCGATCTTTACATTCGCGGATGAGCTAATGCGTTTGTCGAGAGGCTCGTAAAGGGAGGAGTTCACCTTGCATTCGCCTTGGCTCATAACAATAAATCTCCCCGTGTTTCCAGAAATAGATGGCCTTTTTCTTGTCATTGATCTGCATGCCATAATTTAAGCATTTGCATGCCCTAATGTGGAGCCTTCCCATTGCCTGAAAGATTTCTCTCCAGGGAATGATCACTACAAGGACAACCTTTTGAAATGTAAGAGCACCATCGTTGGGAACGGAGGGCCCTGAAATCTGTGCGGGGTTCGGATACAGCCAAATGCTGAACCGCTATTATGTCCCTTGATAAATGGCTCCTGGAGGCATTGTGGATGCAAGCAGGAGCACTGTAGCAATTAAATTCTAGACAAGACATCTAAAGCGAAACCCCCGCAAGCACGCCATTTGCAAAGGACCTATTAATACACGCTTTATCAAAAGGCTTGTAAATCCACGAAAATGCAAAGGGAAGGCTATCCTGGAGAGACGAGGGAATTTCTAAGAAGGAAGGGGAAAGAAAAGAATTCGGAGAGCTTTGTGTAGTCTAAATGTGGAAGGAAAAACACTTCGAGTTGCTAAGCTCTGTGTAGTGAAAACGAGGGAGAAAAGGGGTCCTTTCTACATGTCGGTAACCTCTAGGACAGTGGCGTTCAAACTTTTTTCAAAGAGGGCCAGATTTGATGAAGTGAAGGGCCATGAGGGTCCACCAAAGTTACTGAGCTTTTTTTATTAGGATTGAAGCTGTTGAGGGTTTTTTTTTTAGGATTTTACCCCAGGAAATAAACTGCCACAGGGGCCAGATTAAACCGGCCAGCCGGCCGGATTAGGCCCCCGAAACGGACTTTGGACATGCCTTGTCAAGGTGGTGCCTGCTCTTCGCAATAATGACCCTCTGCTCACTCAGAGAGATATTTGCAGTTCTTTATTTAGATATGTACAAACAGCACAGTTCCAAATCATGCATCTGAATCCCACGAGTCAGATTCAGGGAGTGGCTTCTTTTGACTCCTTCTCCACCACAGTAGGCGAGGAAATCTCGCGAGAGGCCTCTGATCCCTGCATTTTAACTCTCTCCTCGCCTGTGCTGAAGGCACAGCTTCCCCTTCTGTCCCTGAGCCGACTCTTTGGTGGCAGGGCTATTCTTGAGCATCGCAGACTGCTCTCTGCCCTCTCCCCCCTGCCTCTTCCGTCATTTCCCTGTTTTCCCCTTCTGACTGCTCTGACTCCCCTCCTTCCCCCGACCCAAGGGCGTTCCCTGGCTGTCCTGTGGCATGCCTGCTCTAGGAGCACAGTGCTGGAGAAACTGGAATCAGGAAAAAAAATGAAAAATCATGGAACATCTCTGCTAATTGGTGGGTGCCATGCTCACCTGAACTCCCAACTGTTGAGTCGCTGCTGCTTACCGGGAGAGAGAGAGAGAGACTGGGGGTGTTGAGGTGATGGGGAGGTCGGCAGGAGCACAACATTGGCTCAACTTTGCACACTGTTGACCTCCCTGGCACGTCACCTCCTCCCATTCTCCCTCCTGCAGAGCTGCCAAGTTTCCCACTGAAAAATGCGGGATCAGCAGTGGCGGGGCACCGGAAGATGCTTCTACACATGTCTGGACATGCGTAGAAGCAACATCCGGTGCCGGGGCCACCCTATTTCCGATGCCCAGACATGGGTAGTGCGGCACTGGAAGTCGCTTCTACGCATGTCCGGACATGCGTAGAAGCAACTTCCAGTGCCGCTCTGCCCGATTTTCGGTGCCCAGACATGGGCGGAGTGGGACCGGAAGTCACTTCTACGCATGTCCGGACATGCGTAGAAGCGACTTCGGGTGCTGCGCTACCCATGACTGGGCACTGGAAATCGGGCGGCACCAGCACCCAAAATGGAGCCTCCCTGGCAGGTAGGAAAACCGGGGGGATTTACGGGATTTCTTCCAATCCAGGCTGCCAGCGGGAAATGGTTTAAAATACGGGAGTTTCCCGCAAAAAAACGGGAGACTTGGCAGCTATGCCCTCCTGGTAGGCAGCAGCCCATATCCTCTGGGGTGTGGCCGGTTTCCCACTACCAGGAACCAGAATCCAAACCCTTTCCCTCTGTTCTTTCCCTGGGGGGCTCTTGGTCAGGTGGTTTCCACCGCTCCTCCTCATCCAGCCAGCCAGGACAACATCATACAGACAACAATAAATTAATGGTGATACAGGAAGCTGACTTTCCATGTTAAAGAACTGCATGGATGAGCCCAGAATCTCTTGCTGTACATGTTTTATGTATAATACTCACTTCATCAATAAAGGAAAGCAACTCATAGGTACATTGTCAGCATATGTTTACCGGCAATTCCTCATTTTCGGCGCCTTTGATTAGGACAATTACATGATCAATTAGACAGCATGAAATCCTCCAATTAACCTTTGCCATGCAGTAAACACATTTTTGCTTTAAGTGTTTCCTGTAAAAGGAAAGTTAAGAATGGCCTGCGGTCATAACCAATGAAAAGAAAATATTGCATAAATCTAAACAGAGGCATGATAAAAGCCCCAAAGAAGGCTTTGGGAAGAAAGATTTGGTTTAGCAGATAAAATGAAAAGTTCAGCTGTTACGTCAGACAGCTATTACAGGCTTCTGTGAACTGTGATAATCTCTACTCTCTGGTGGGGTGTAAGCACTACCCATAGCCCACTACAATTAAACCCACGGCTACGTGGGGAGTGCTAAAGGAAACGGAGACAGTCCACTTTCTAATAACATGTCGTACAACTGCTGCAGAAGCAGTCCTGGGATTTCCAAAGGGCTTATTTGCAATTGCACTACCACGAACACCCTCTGGCAATATCATTTCACCTCTTCAGGAAGAAAGTGTGTCCGGAATTCCTTGCCACTTACTATCATCTCCCCCTTTGCCGGAGCAGTCACTGCAAATCCACAGAGGCAGAAAGCCATCAATGCAGTCTGAGGCTGGTCTACTCAGAAGTAGGAGTGGGTGAATCTCATTGATTTGGGTTTCACATTATTCCAGTCTTAGGTTCGATTCGCCACATTTCTGCATCAGTTTTTTTTTATTTAAAAAGCATTGCTGGGAAGTCATTGGTTTAACTGTGTGTATTTTTCCTGTTGATTCGTCATCTCTCACCTTGCTGAAAATTCCCAGAGTGACACTCTTAACATCAGAGTATTCTGAGTGAGGCAGTTCCCATGCGAGCTCATACACCCTATTCAGTGGGTGCCTGCCCTGTGTTTCTCCTTTCTCCTGCTTCCTACCCCTCTTTCCCTTGTGTTCCACAAACTTCCTGTTATGGGCTCACCACTGGGGACTTTCTGGTGGTGGCTGGCTCAGGGCAGACTGAGTGAACATGGTGGAGCAGGTGTCAGGGAACCACCAGGGGTCAGCAAAGAGCTCTTGGACACTGCCAGAGCCCCAGCACCTAGCGCCTTGCAGCTTCCTCCGGGACTGAGGCTCAGGAGGAGTTGCAAACCCTTAGAGATGGGAGCTCCAGAGGAAGAGTTGCAGAGGGCGGACCCAAGCACTCGAGAGGAGGAGGCTCCAAGAGCCACAGTGCCGGCCCCTTAAATGACCAGCTCTAGTGGAGAGGGTGCTCAACCAGCACCCTCACCCCAACAGAGGAGGGGAGACAAAGAGGAGGGAACAACGGAGAAGGTTCCGGGTGCCCCAGGGGTGATGCTGGCGTAAATCACGAAGGGAGGCGTTTCCGGGTTCTGAATCAGATTAGTACAGTCATGCCTTTTGATGTTCTTGTACATATGTATATAATAAAACCCTGTAAAAAACCAAGCACGGGGTTTGGAGCTGCTTACTCGTGAGGAAGCTACACACGCCATTACAAGCAGGGCCACATCTGCCCTAATGGGCCAACTTCCCCTACAAATATCGAGGCTTTTTGCTATTCTTCCATCTGAGGGGTTTCATAGAATCATAGGCTCCATTCTCATACCGCTTAGCTGCCTTGATTTTGCCGGGGCAGTCCCAGAATTGGTAAAGCCATAACAGTTTCTGACTTGAAAGCTGGGTGTCCTGATTTCAAGGTTTCGGCGGCGTCATCCCCGCAGTGCCAGCCCAGCAGTGAGAGAGAGAGAGAGAGAGAGAGAGAGAGAGAGGGAGAGAGAGAGAGAGAGAGAGAGAGAGAGAGAGAGATGATAGTGGCACATAGTGAAAGCCATGCAAAGCCCAAGGCTCACCTCACAGCCACACAGTGGACTGGACACTTCAAGGTAGGAGCTTCAGATCTGATCCACATGGATCCTACCTCTCTGTTCCTCTCAACATGGCAGCCAGCTCAGAGTTCGGTGGCACAGTCTGATGATGTCATTCACCAAGGAACCACTGGAAGGGGAGGCATGAGTTTTAAAGGGCCGTGGTGCAGATTGGAACCAGCAGTGGTAGTGGGTGAGTCTTGACCGGCCAGCAGGATGAGGAAGAGGAAGGGTGTGAAGGGAAGGAGGGCTGGTGCCCAGTGCTAGGGTCCTCCCGGTAATATGTGAGGTAATTAAGAAGTGTCAGTAGTGCCTCTGAACATGTACAAAGTGCCTCCCCCATCCTGGCTCTTCTCCCAGTCAGAAACACCTTATATTCCTCAGATGAAAATGTCCTGATTTTCATCTGAGGAATGTTGGAGGGTAGGCATCCTTTTATACAAGCTTTTATGAAGCAGCATTCACAAAATCTTACGGCTCCCTCCCACTTTCCCACCTTCTCATTATTCCCTTATATCACAAGGTTGCTGTTTCCCTTGCAGCTGACACAGAGGGCAATGAAACATGTCCTTGAGATCCGTTTTGAGTCGTTCTAAACACACACACACACACACACACACACACACACACACACACAGCCCCCAGGGAGGGGTCAGCAGCTTCCTGACATTTGCAATTGTGCTCTGTAATCTAAAATACGTTATGTTCTGGTTGTGAAGTGCTGTTCACATTTTAAAAGAAGAATGCTGGGGATTTTATTTTATTTTTTCCCAATTGATTTTTGCCCTTTTTTTTTTTTTCAAAAGGCAGAAGAATCTCCAAGAAAGTAGGCTGCCTTAGGCACACACTGAGACTGAACACCATATTGGCACTGAATTCTCTCCCCCATCCCCAACTGGCCACATTGCCCAGCTGAGTCTCCTTGAAACCTGAAGCAGGTTTGGCAAGAGCAAGACCCTAGGCCTCATCAGTACCATATGTTCAAAGCAGTAATACAGTCATACCTCGGTTTAAGTACGCTTCGGTTTGAGTACTTTCAGTTTAAGTACTCCGCGGACCTGTCTGGAACGGATTAATCCACTTTCCATTACTTTCAATGGGAAAGTTCGCTTCAGGTTAAGTACGCTTCAGGTTTCCAGGTTAAGTACGGACTTCCAGAACCAATTACACTCATACTTTGGGTTAAGTACGCTTCAGGTTGAGTACTCCGCGGACCCGTCTGGAACAGATTAATCCACTTTCCATTACTTTCAATGGGAAAGTTCGTTTCAGGTTAAGTACAGACTTCCGGAACCAGTTGTGTACTTAAATCGAGGTACAGTACCACTGTATACCAATTAAAGCAGTCATGGCTTCCTCCAAGGAATCCTGGGAACTGTCATTTGTTAATGGAGCTGAGAGTTGTTCTCCTCATGGAGCTACAATTTTCAGAGTGGTTTAACAACTGATACCTCTTCCTAGAAGTGCCGATTCTTCCTATCTTTAACACACACACAAGGGGTGTATGTTACAAACATAAACCTATTAGACTCACCAACAGTTAGAGAAACTGTAATGGCTGCAATTATTTGACTGGCAGCAACCGACTGCAAATGTAGCCTCCTTTCAAATATGTGGGGCTTCCTTCCATGTTGTGGGCTTTCCTATGTGCATAATAAGCCATGGAAGAACAGTTTCAGCTCATCACAGTACGGCCTCCGAGGGAGATATTGAACCTTTGATGGAATTACAGGGCCACCCATCAAGTGTTAAAACTGCATTTGCTGTGCTTTTAAAATCCCGTTCTATGACTGCAAACGATCCATCTCAGAAAGCCGTGGTCCTTGCAGATCACACCCCCTGCACCTTCCGAGAGGTAATTAGGGTGCCTTGTGCTGGCAGGCTTTCTGTATAATCTTGGGAACAATAGCATTAAGACAACTTTCAGCATCATGGAGACTTTACCTAGTGATTGGGGCATTTTAATTGCTATAATTTAAATATGGTACAAGAAGCAGGTCACCAAGCAGCCTTTTGAAATCCCAGAGGTGATTTGGAAACTGAAAAGGAGATGGCTATTAAGCACAGAATGGTATCAGGTATGATATCAACCAAATAAGTATATGGCCAAAATGAGTGGCTCTACCTTTGCCCAAACTAATATGCTGATACTAATATTTTATTGATTTTTTTTATTGATTTTAAATAAAAAATACAGTCTTTCCTTCAAGGAACTCAGGACACCATACATGATTAGTTTTATCCTCAGAGCAACCCTATGAGGTAAGTTTGGCTGAAGAGAGTTACTTACCCTAGACTACTTAGTCAGCTTTATGGCAGAATGGAGATTTGAACCCTGGTCTCCTCAGTCATAATCCATGACTCTAACCACCAGGCCACACTGGCTGTGTCTTCTACACTGTGCATTTGAGGGGATAATGACAAGACACAACTGAAGAATGAGATCAAATGAGGGAAAACGTGAATGAACAAACCAGCGAATCAGCCTTCTATGGCTGTGCTGGTTGAGGCTGATGGGAATGGGAGTCCAAAACACATGGAAGGCCCCAGGTTGGGAAGGTTATAGCGGCCCTTAAGACAATGGCAGAGATATTGCTCCGAGAGCTGGGAGTCTCATTCTATTAGGCATGTACTGCCTCTGCAAAAAGACTGAAGCTTCTGGCCTGTGCATTTGGTTACTCAGATCCACATTCTCAGCATATTATTACAGTATTGTTGGTGTTCAGCTGTTTGCCTTCCCTGCCCCTCTCCCTGGACCTCAAATGCTGCACACCTCCCAAGAATCCCAATTTAACCAAGACAGCCATACTTTCTTTGAAAGCGCTCCAGGCTCTGCCTTCATCCCAGGGCGCCCCGATTTCACCACCTGCGGACGGGGCTTGCAGAAGTAGCTCCTTGCTGCAGCATTGTAAAGGAGCTCTTCTCGGCCTTTGGGGAGAAGCTGTGAGCTTCTGACAGGCTCCTGGAGCTCTCCCGCCGCATTCCCAAAGCCAGCCAGCAGTTACGGGGCTTTGGAAGAAGGCTGGAGGGCTCTTGGACCTCGTCGGAGCAGTGCACCTCCCTCTCTCAGCTGGGCAGACGCTTCTCAGGCTTTGGAAAGGATGCACCAGGGCTCTGGCATGATACCAGAGCCCTCCTGTATCCTTCCCAAAGCCAGCAAGTTCTTCTTGCCCAGCTTTGAGAAGATGGTCAGAGGGTTCTTGCACCCTGTTGGATTGTTGTGCCTCCTTCCCTAAGCCAGGCAGAAGCTCACTGGGCTTTAAGAAATAGCTGTGAGGCCGCTGTCTCAATTTTTATTGGCTAAATGGTGGGGAGTATGGTTCTGCAGTTCCCTAAGATATGGCCATTCTTTGAGTTGGTGTTTTCCTTGAGCCACAAGGCCGCCTTTGGATCTTTGCTTTGCTATTTCCCACAGCATGAAACCACCTTCTTTTACGGCAGCCCCTTGCAGGTGAGCTATGGGTCTGTTCCTATTATTGCATCGGTGTGATCTGCCTAGGATTGTCAACAGGCTGGATGGGATGGGGGAATAAATAGACTGGGATGTTCCTCCTGCCTTTAACTGCAGTTTGGGATGGTCTCCTTGGTGAAGCTTTTTCACAGCATGGAGATGGATAAAATCCTGCAGTAAAATGCTGCTGCCAAAGGTTGTTGGCAATCCCCAATGTGACAAATGCAAGGATGGAGGGCAGCTTTCTTGGTCCTGACCTGGTTCAGATAGGAGATGCAGCTGGATATCAAGCACCAGCATACAATGTTGGATACATCTGGTGAGGAGATTTATGGGGGCCAACTGGTTTCCGCTCCAGTGGTAGCAAACTGCTTCGTAAGTATTTGCACCATCAGCAACAAACAGGAAATGCATTAGTCTCAGGTTTCATGAACCAATGAGTTGGATGCAGTTAGCCTCCTTTCCCAAATGAATCTACTCAGATAATCAATTCAAATTAAGACACAGAGCTACACTGGCAAACTGCTAGGTTATTAACCTTAATGATATTGGTGCTTTCTCTTTGCCACAAGTAGTATCAGAGGTACAAGTTGCGAGCATGCTCCCTGCTGAGAAGATTATTGATGTTTCTAATTAAACATCGTAACCTTCAAATGGGCCAATGAAGAACCTGAGGAAGGGCTAATTTTTATTTGCACTAGAAGAATAAATGGCTTGTATGTGAAATCCCCCTGGAGAATTCGTTGGCATTCTTGCTTACTGTGCACTGAACTGACTTCCGTTATCATATAAATTGTCTTATGGTCTTTCTGGATGGTCGATTTACTTGTGCAAGAAATGCACAGTTGAACTTCTGTTGCACAGGAACCAAAGGTCTTCCATTCAGAAATACTCGCTTCTGATTGATGGCATTTCTGGTAGCTCAAATTACAACATGCGTTTCAAGGCCAGAGGGAATTCCATATCATTCTGCGCAAGATTTGCAGACGGCTGTTGGAGCATCCATAGCTGGACAATACCTTTATTAGGACCAATCACAAAATAGTGTCCAGTTTTTGAGTTCTCCAAAACCCTTCATCAAGCAAGATGATGCACAAAGCAAGAAGGGGCATATGAAGAAGAATGCAAAGCAGAACAGCACACAAAAAAGTAGGATCAATATTGACATAAGCTCAGCTTTTAGACTAAAATCACATCTACACCATACACTTAAAGTACATGACATCCCCAGGAGCAGCCTGGGAACTATAGTTTGCTCAGGGTGTTGGGGCCAGTAGCTCTCATTGGGCTTTCTGGTAAAGGCTAAACTCCAGTAGGAGATGTTTTGAATGGGTGGCCTTGTCAAGCCTTTGGGTGGACTGCATTGCAATAGAATGCCCACTGTTACACATGCATAATAGCGGGATGTGATTATCATTGCTTTCAACATGAAGATACTGTGCAAAATATCAGTTTTCCCTGTTGGAACAGAAGATCTATGGTGAAGGATGCTGCGCATCGCATTACATTCAGATGAATCTACTAAATTTTGCATTAGACAATACCAGCCTAGTTGTTGCAAATGGGTACAACAGAGACAATCAAGGATGATGAAGTCTGACAGATCAGAAGCAAGATGAAGGAAAAATTAGCATATCAAGTCTGACCTCTTACATAATAGACCATAAACTTGTCAGTAGTTCTCATCCTACTCTGTAGTTTGAGGAAGAACGGATTTTACATCTTAACAATTGAGCAGAGTATATTATTATTATTATTATTATTATTATTATTATTAAATAATAATAATAATTTAAGTAATTAAATTTCTGTATCATCCTTCATATGAGGATTCTGTTCCTAGGTGTAGTTGCTTTCCTTAACTGATTGTATATTTGAGTTATATCTGAAAATCCAGATGTTGGAAAACCCAGGTTTTTTACAGAAAAAAGAAAAAGAAAAACATGCATTCTTCCTTATACCTCCCTATACTCCATATTCAAGGCTAAGTGAAGATTTAGTTAGTTAGGGTTGCCATATTTCAAAAAGTGAAAATCCGGACACAGCAGCATCGCAACGGGGGGCGGTGCGCCCCGGGTGCCATGTCTGTGGGGGTGACAAGAAGCCACCTTGCGGGGGCTCGCAACAACATGAGCAGCCATTGGATCCTCCATTTGCAGCTGCAGCCACAAGCAGAGGAGCCTGGCGGCAGCGGCAAACCGCTATGTACAGCGCATGTGCACCATTGCACTCATTCGCTGTACACAACGACGCTGCACATGTGCTGTATAGTGGTTTGCCGGCAGCACCGCTCCAGCACCATACGGACGGTGCCGGGATCCCTCCGTCGCCACAGAGCAGAGGATCCTGGCATTGTCCGTATGGTGCTGGAGCAGCGGTGCTGGCAAACCACTCCTTTAGGTACTGAGCTGTTAAGAAACATGGGGATTTGTCCCTGTAAAGGCGGGCATTTCCAGACATTCTTCAGATAAGTCCTCTTGCCAGCTGATCATGTAGTTGTTGTTTAGTCATTTAGTTGTGTCCGACTCTTCGTGACCCCATGGACCAGAGCACGCCAGGCACTCTTGTCTTCCACTGCTTCCCGCAGTTTGGTCAGACTCATGTTGGTAGCTTCAAGAACACTGTCCAACCATCTCGTCCTCTGTCGTCCCCTTCTCCTTGTGCCCTCAATCTTTCCCAACATCAGGGTCTTTTCCAGGGAGTCTTCTCTTCCCATGAGGTGGCCAAAGTATTGGAGCCTCAGCTTCAGGATCTGTCCTTCCAGTGAGCACTCGGGGCTGATTTCCTTCAGAATGGATAGGTTTGATCTTCTCCTCCAGCACCATAATTCAAAAGCATCAATTCTTCGGCGATCAGCCTTCTTTATGGTCCAGCTCTCATCACTACTGGGAAAACCATGTACAGATCATATCTGTACATAATCAACATAAAAAATGGATTGGACTTTCTATCCTTATAGGCTGCTATTGTCTGCCCTGCTCACTGGCAGCTTTCTGGGGCCTCCGGGTCTTTCACATCAACCGCTACCTGATCTTTTCAACTGAACATGGGGGACCTTCTGCATTCATGTGTTCTCTGCTTGAGCTTATGGTCCTCCACGCCTCCTCCAAATCTGCTCCTCACTCTGCTATTGGAGCTGCCATCCCTCAAGTCTGGGCAGCCATTGTAGGATGCTTCGGACTGCTTTAATTCAGCAAATGTGAGATCACAAACTAAATAATGTACTGGCAGTGGGAGAAGGCAAACTGCCAATGAAGCTGAGCTGGATTAGTGCTAGCCAGAAAGAAAAGCCAGAAAGAAAACAGCAAACTCTGGCTGGCTCCATATTTCTGTCCAGTAAAATTGTTGATTAGAAATTTTGAAATTTGTCCATGATCCTTTTACCTTCCGTGTGTGTGTGTGTGTGTGTGGTTACTGTGACTCTTTGCTTCCATGGGCTGATGCTTTGATTGCTGTGCTCACCTTTAGCTTACAGAGAACAAAAATGAAAACCTCTTGCTTTTGTTCCAAGGCGGCTTGTCAAATGCTAAGAAGACTTGCCTCGGGCGCTCTGCTGAAACCAACTCGCAAAAGGTTTCCTATTATGACAGGCCCAAAGAAAGAATGCGCCTGCCATTAAAGTGATGGCTTACTTATTTCACGGTTCTTCTGGAGACTTTTAAGGCACCGCGGAACTGGATGTGGCTGGTATACCATGCGGATAAGCATGGACTATTTCCTTCCACATATTCAGCAAACAGAAGACGAGAATAGCTATTAATGCATCAAAGGAGCCAGTCTTTCTCTCTTCCCACCTTGGACACCTGCTCCTCTCAGTGTACTCATACTAGCCAACTGAGGCCGAAAGTCACAAATTGCCCTGCTGACACTCTGGGAAATGGAGAATGAACTGTAGCTCAGTGGTACAGCACCTGATTTTGCATGCAGAAGGTCTCATGTTCGATCCACAGCATCTCCAGGCAAAGACTGCCGTCTGAAGCTCTGTAGATATGTATAGTCTCCAATTGCCCTGGCAATGCCCGGACCATCATGAAAACCCTTAAGCCATCACAGCTTCTCACTATGTCACAGAGTACCAAAAAATCCCACAAGCAGGCAGTGGCGGAGCTTCATGCTCCAGGACCGGGGGCGGGGATGGGGCTGGCGCCCATTCTGAGGGCGGTGCATGCCTCCCAGGGGGCGGGGTACACCTCCCGGGGGCACTGCATGCCTCCCTGAGGGGCGTGTCACACATTCCAGGGGCGGGGTGCACGTTTTGGGATGTGATGGGCGCCCACAATGGCGCCCCTTGGAGCCTGCCGCTCGGGGTGGCCCGCCCCTACCACCCCTATCTTCCTACGCCCCTGCAAGCAGGAAAAGGGAGCGGGGAAGCAGGGGGAAGGGAGAGGAGGTGGCGGTGGCCTGGCCCCTCACAGTGGCGCAGCAGGACCCATAGCAAGGGGAGGGGAGTAAGGAGGAAGGGTGCCAGTTGTTGCCACTGCACTCCTCAGCTCTGCCAGCCAGTACCACACAACACATCTGACTACTACAGTGATGGTGGTGGCAAAAGCAGCCAAAGGGGACCGGCTCACACAGGGTCCCTTCGGAGGTCATAGCCACTGACAATAGAGACTACATTGCTGGTGCAGAAGTGCCACCTTGCAAACATCCACCACTCGCTTTGATCTACCTTTCCATGTTATTGGGTTTGTTTCCCCCACCGCCCACCTTCCAGGTGATGATATCTTCAAGCTCTCTTCTAGAATTGAATGGCCATGCAAATCCTTGGCGCATTTATGTTGCAATCCTTTACCCATTTGCCCAGGACAAGTTCCCTTGGACTTATTGGGTCCTTACTTCTGAGTAAGCATGTTTAGGAATCTATTGCACAGTGCTTAGCATTTCCTTATAAAGGGGAACAAAATCCTGAAAGAATGGTCCAGGTTCGCCTCGGTTTGCAACTGAGGAGTCTACCAATTTCAGTCACTCTCAGATTCCTCATTTTTCCAATCTTAAATCCAATTCTCCACATTTCTAGATCAATTTGCATTTTTTATTTTTATTTTTTTTACAAATCCTGGTGAAAATTCATCAGCATTTTAGTGACAATTCCTCCCTATAAACACATTTTTGGCAAATGTGCTCAATTTTTTGCAAGCAATGTCCCCCAATATAATGCTTTCTGTACATTATTTTCACTAAAGCATTTTTATACAGATTTTCCCCTAACATATGCATTTTATTTTATTTTTATGCATTATTTGGTTGGAGAACTGCGCCACAATATTCAGAGAAGCACAGACTTCAAAGGATATATGGGTTCTCAGTCGCATATTGGTTCAAGAAATGCAAATTATGTAGTTTTCTCATTAAAATGCAAGCAAAACTATTTTCTCCCCCAACCTTAACATAAACTGGGTTGCTGGCTGCTACTGGTTTTGTATGGCTTTGGAACAGCATAACACTGAGCCTTCCAGGGGCAGCTCATTAGTTCTTAAGGAGCAGCTCTATGGCATAACAAGTGCCTAGTCTCTATATAGCTTCCCATAAATCTGAAAGAAGACAAAGTCATTCCAGTATTGTACACTATAACAACTGTCTCCTCCAGTTTAAACTTATGAATTACAACTCCTCAGCAAATACGCACATGAAAATATATTTTGTAGTTTGTTTACAAAGTTCTTGTAAATTGGGCCATGCATATTTGAGGAACTTTGCAAAGATGAAAGCAAGTAATATACATCTTTTATATTTCTGGCTGTGTTGCGGCTTGTGTCTACCCATTGTGATAAATGAACTTGTCCTGTGCTCACAACAGAAGGATCTGCCCAAACTCCAGTGCTTAGTATGTGTGCAAGCCAAGGCAATATTTTGCGTTGATCCCTTGATCTACTTCTTCCAGAAGAAAGAAAGAAAGAAAGAAAGAAAGAAAGAAAGAAAGAAAGAAAGAAAGAAAGAAAGAAAGAAAGAAAGAAAGAGTTGGCTCTGTGCTCCATTTGTGTATATATATTCATATACATTTAAAAAAACAAAAACAAAATAAACTACCCATAAGAGCACTGCAGATTTAGAACGAGGAACCATCTTGTGTAGCTATCTTCTAAACTTTTTTCAGAACCAAAAGGCAGACTCATGCTTCTAAGTACCAGTCACAGTGGAATGATAGTGGGAGAGGCCTAGTGAACTTGTGCCCTCTTTGTGGGCTTCCCATAAGCATCCAACAAAATTATGTTGACCTTGGGCCTGATGTTTAATGTGAGGGAAAGATGCAATTGCAAACATAGTCATTGCAGTAAACTTATTTGCATAGGAAATTCCCTTGAGTGAAAATACTTGACGGACTAGTCCCAATTCTTGATTTCCCTGTTCCAAAGGCAGGCCAACACCACCATGAAAACCAAGTCCACCTGAGTGCATGCCTGCCCCTTTAAAAGTATTAAAACTTCCCATAGACTTACCCTCTCTTTTCTCTCAGAACTTGGGTCTGGAATGATGCAGTCAACTGCTCAATGCCCCTATTTTCATCTGAGGAGTATTGGAGGGTGTGGTTTCTGATTGTCTTTATCCAAAAATCATTTCAAAGATGACATGGAATATTTCATCTTGCAAAAGCAAAGTGCTCACAACAAGAGCAAACCTCACCAATGGAACATTTTACATGCAGGGCCGGCTCTAGGGGTAGTCTGAGGGGCGTGGGGGGCGCCAGGGCTGTGCGCTGCGCCTGCCCACCAGCCACGGCAAGAAACAGTGGGGCGAGGTCACCAGAGCGATCTCTGCACCACGGCACCAGGACGCCCGACATGCTTGAGACGGCCCTGTTTACATGTGTATCAAGGAACAACCTCTTCAGCCATTGCTGTTGCTTCCACCGCTGAATATGCAAACTCCTGCTGAAACTTCTTCCCTCATCAGTTGTGGCAGATGTACTGATAGAAAAAGTGGAAAGCAAACTTTGATTGCATGCAGTTTCCTTATGCATCTGTAAAGAGAATCCTTGGGTTGCAGTCAAGATTTTCTGAGACGTAATTCATACAGAACTCACTGGGAGACTCTTCTGAGCACACATGTATTTATTTATGCCTTTCCTTGAATAACCTCAGGAAAATGTATGAAGTTCCTGCTATATAGTTATGATGGAGTACCTGCGAGGCCCTCCAGATGTGGGCAAAAGTCAGGGATGATAACTGCAGAAATAATAATAATAATAATAATAATAATAATAATAATAATAATTTATTGTTTATACCCCCGCCCATCTGGCTGGGTTTCCCCAGCCACTCTGGGCGGCTTCCAACAGAAAAATGAAATAAAATAATCTATTAAACATTAAAAGCCTCCCTAAACAGGGCTGCCTTCAGATGTCTTCTAAAAATCTAGTAGCTGTTTTTCTCTTTGACATCTGATGGGAGGGCGTTCCACAGGGCAGGCGCCACCACCGAGAAGGCCCTCTGCCTGGTTCCCTGCAACTTGGCTTCTCGCAATGAGGGAACCGCCAGAAGGCCCTCGGTACTGGACCTCAGTGTCCGGGCAGAACGATGGGGGTGAAGAAGCTCCTTCAGGTATACTGGACCGAGGCCGTTTAGGGCTTTAAAGGTCAGCACCAACACTTTGAACTGTGCTCAGAAACGTACTGGGAGCCACTGTAGATCTTTCAAGACCGGTGTTATGTGGTCTCGGCGGCCGCTCCCAGTTACCAGTCTAGCTGCCGCATTCTGGATTAGTTGTAGTTTCCGGGTCACCTTCAAAGGTAGCCCCACGTAGAGCCCATTGCAGTAGTCCAAGTGGAAGATAACTAGAGCATGCACCACTCTGGCGAGACAGTCTGCAGGCAGGTAGGGTCTCAGCCTGCGTACCAGATGGAGCTGATAGACAGCTGCCCTGGACACAGAATTAACCTGTGCCTCCATGGACAGCTGTGAGTCCAAAATGACTCCCAGGCTGCACACCTGGTCCTTCAGGGGCACAGTTACCCCATTCAGGACCAGGGAGTCCTCCACACCTGCCCGCCTCCTGTCCCCCACAAACAGTACTTCTGTCTTGTCAGGATTCAACCTCAATCTGTTAGCCACCATCCATCCTCCAACCGCCTCCAGGCACTCACACAGGACCTTCACCACCTTCACTGGTTCTGATTTGAAAGAGAGGTAGAGCTGGGTATCATCCGCATACTGATGAACACCCAGCCCAAACCCCCTGATGATCTCTCCCAGCGGCTGCATGTAGATGTTTAAAAGCATGGGGGAGAGGAGAGAGCCCTGAGGCACCCCACAAGTGAGAGGCCAGGGGTCCGAACACTCATCCCCCACCACCACTTTCTGAACACGGCCCAGGGGGAAGGAGCGGAACCACTGTATGACAGTGCCCCCAGCTCCCAACCCCTCTAGACGGTCTAGAAAGATGTTATGGTTGATGGTGTCAAAAGCCGCTGAGAGATCCAGCAGAACTAGGAAACAACTCTCACCTTTGTCCCTATCCCGCCGGAGATCATCAACCAGTGCGACCAAGGCATCCAAGAACATGTAGCGGGAGACCAGTTCCCCATCCATGCTCTGTATTTTATCTTCACAACAACCCTGTGTAAGGGTTAAGGAATAGGGGAGAGTGATTCAGGATCACACAGTAAGCTTCTTGGTAGAGACCAGATGTGAACCTGGCTCTTCCTGCTCTAAGACCAAATCTCTTCCCATTATACCACAGGACTAAGCTATAAGTAGAACAGGACTGGGGAAACTGCTGCAGTACAATCCCATCATCAATTGCCATTGGCCGTGCAGGTTGGGGCTGATGAAAGCTGGAGGTTCCTCACTCCTGCCGTAGAATTGCAGTCCAGTTTGTACTTTTGCAGTCTGATCCTATACAGAGACAAAAATCAACCAAGTTAAATGGGATTTTCATTCCAAGCAAGTGCGCCTACAGACTGCAGTCTTAATATAAACTGTGACGCTCTTGAGTGCTTTGTAGGACTCAAATGAAAGAGCACTATTCAGTAAATAAAACATCCTAGACCCTCATCTGTTTCCTTAATTGGCTGATGAAATCAGAAAATGAAGTGCTTCTAGCTGTGAGAAATCACATTTATAATTCAATTGTGTCCTTTCTACTAAGTGGAAGCATTTTGGTGCGATGTGCAAAAGCTGATTATCAGGACTTGCAAAGACAGATAAACGGTAGTGATACATACTTCTGAAAAGAGTTGGCACAGGAGAACAGCTTCAGACAATTACTAATGCCCCAAAGCTAAAAAAAAGAAAAGGGGAAGGGGGAAAATACAGCACCTGAAAGCTTTTCCAAGTAATGCATTTGGGACCAGGGAGCCAAAAGGTGTATTACCACTTTTAAAGCACATATAAGAACAACGACAAAAGGTAAGTGCAGCATTTTTGTTGAAGAAAAAGTTGAAATTCTTCAAACTACAGAGTCATAAATGCTGCTTTGCTGGCAAGTGACATTATTGCTATTAGGGACAAACACACACACACCCAAGAGTTGGGTAATACCTTTATTAGGACCAACTCAAAAGACACAAATATGTGACAAGCTTCGGAGTGCTCCAGAATGCTTATTTCAAGAAAGCTATTACAAGGCAGCTGGATGAGGCAAAATAGCAGGTAGGAAAAAATAGGCTGGGTGTTGTGGCCATGAGGTCTCCTGGGTTTAAAACTGGGATTGGAGCATTTTTAGGTCCTCACACAGGACCTAAAAAGAGATGCTGTAAGCTATTGACAGGAAGGAGGCCTGAATTTTACATGCAAGTTTGACACAATGAGCTAAATCTTTGATTGTGAATCCATTGGGTTGACAGGTATTTCTCCAACCATGATTGTTCTTCTGAAAGCTGACTATTAAAGTAGGGTTGCCTTCTCAACTGGCCAAAAACTAAACTAAACCAAACAAGCCTGTTCTTCTGCCTTAACCATCAGTTTGATATGCAGGCATAGGAAGATGAAGTTTTTCATTGCCACCTCCTAATTGCGGCAGATCAAGTGACTGTGAAAGGGTTAACTACGGGAGCCGGCGCAGAAGCTGGTGGAGCCAACTGCCAAAGTCTCTGAGCATCCCTTCTCCATTCTGTCCCATTAATTGCTCTTCCAATTTTACCATCCCTGGTGTTTTGCAGTGTTCTCACTGTGTGTTATGACCAGATGTGATAAATAGTCATTGCTTTATCATTTTATTAAATGATAAACACATTATTCCCGCATCTCCACTTTTAACTAAGTGTAATGGGGGAATTGCATTCCAAGCCCTTCATGAAATAACATTCAC
Source organism: Zootoca vivipara (assembly GCF_965207765.1). Classification (NCBI taxonomy): domain Eukaryota; kingdom Metazoa; phylum Chordata; class Lepidosauria; order Squamata; family Lacertidae; genus Zootoca; species Zootoca vivipara. The sequence continues at coordinate 31,134,568 of NC_142587.1, read as the reverse complement.
CTTTCCCCGGTCTCAGTTTGGGGGAGGGGGCATGTTGAGGCCGCCTAGAAAGGCTAGGTTCTGACCTAACAGCTCTTTCCCCTAAACCAGGGGTGAGGTACCTCAGGATCAAAGAATGAATGCGGCCCTCCAAACCTCTCTCTATACGGCCCCTGGAATTCTCCCCAGGCCACAACAGTTGGTAGTATTCCATCACACCTTGAGCTGTTTTACCTCCCTGGAACGTGTCCTTGGACTCTGATAGCGCCTCTTGTTTTTCTGTACAGAGAATAGAGAGGGGTGTGTGAGGATGTGTGCAGAGACTAACCTACTCTACAAAGGCAATATTTACATTTCTTGCTTTGCTTACTTTTGCTTCTGGGCATGCTCACTGTCAGCACGTGACAGGAGGAAGTTGCCCGGAAGGGAATGGAAAGGGTTTCCAGCATAGGCCTGAATCCTTTTGTGGAGACTTAACACTTAATGGTGAGAGACATGGTGTCAGGGTGCTGTCAGCGGCTCTGGGCTGGTTGCCCAGGAAAGTATAAAGACAAGGAAAAGTTTCTTACAGTCCTTTTTTTATTTCAGACTTTACAGAGAGAAGCTATAGAACCCAGCCTCTTGGATAATGGCGTCGTCCCGAGTGAATCTCCATCCCCTGTCTCTCCCACTTCCTCATTCGTCACCATCATCTCCTCTATGGGTGGTGCCACTAAGTGGCCTCTGTCTTCAAGCTCTTTGCTCTCCTACTTTTAAGGCTCACCAGGATCTGGGAGATGGTGAGGCTGGAATGCTTTCATGTGACAACGCGTCAGCCAGCTGCTGCTCTGTCTCTGCCTGCTCCTCCTCTCCCATTATTTCCCAACTTTCCCTCTCATCTGCCTCTGAGCTGTGACCTCCCACAAACCACTGTTGTAAATCTATGCTGTCCTCGTCTTCCTCCGCCCCCCTGGAAAGGTCAGGATGGGGAAGCGGTCTCCACCACTCCTCCTCCTCTGCCCAGTCCCTGACACATAGGCACCAACTCCATAGGGTTGACATGTCCTGAGCCCCCCCAGTCTCTTGGGATGAGGATGAGCCCTCCCCCTATCATGAGGGGCTGCGCCTTGCAGTGGTGAGCCTCAGCAGAACTGGTGGTGGTGGCAACATGCCTCGCTGGGCCTTGCCTCAATGCCGGAGGGTCTCGCTGGGCCTCATCGTGGTGGCAGGTCTCTCAGGCCCTTGCTGCGGTGGCAGACCTCATTGGGCCTCACAAGGCCTTACCATGGCAGCAGCAGGCCTGACGGGGCTGTGTGTCACTTGTCACACACAAGACGTCACATGCGTGTGATGGGCTCCACCCCAATGTTGGTTGAAACTTGGGGCCTCTGGTGAGAGAATTGCACCCTGTACTGCCTCAAAGTTCATTTCATCTATTCATACTTCATGGTTTACCAGCTTGAGTTCTGGTATTGAAAGCGGACGTTGAAAGTGGCGGACCTACATTTGGGGGGCCCTGAAGTTTGAACTGCTATGGGGGGGGGGGGGCTTTGCAACCAGCAATGAGATCTGGGTAACCACTATTGCGGTTGTCAATGGGGTTGTTTCAAGACTGACCACCAAACCTTTACAACATCTGTACTGCTGACTCTCGAACTTTGGGATTGTTAAAATATATACAATAAAAAAATCAATCAATTTGAGTCCTTCAACTAAAATTGCATCTGCCAGACTTACAAATTTTAAGCATTGTGGACTAAAGTTACTTCTGGGGTCCCTCCAAGATTAGGGACCCTGAAATTTATGCTTCATTGGTTTCCTAGGTGTCGAGACCCAGCCCTCATTTGCCCTGGCACAGGCTAAGCCTTCTATTTGCCCTTCCAGCAAGCCCTTGTTTTCCTCATTTTGCTGTCACATGTGGATGCCACATTACAAAGTCTTGCATACAAGAGTTAGATGTAAGATTAAGATCTTATCTCCGCCTTCCCCAGCTTGCTGTCCTCCAGATATTTTGGACTATAGCTCCCATCGACTGGCAGGGTCCCATGGGCATGACAGTCTAAAACAGGCATAGGCAAACTTGGCCCTCCAGATGTTTGGGAACTACAACTCCCATGATCCCTGGCTAACTGGACCAATGGTCAGGGATGGTGGGAGTTGTAGTCCCAAAACACCTGGAGGGCCAAGTTTGCCTATGGCCTGGTCTAAAACATCTGGTTGGCGAAGGCTGTCTCAGATGGTGAGGGCAAAGAGCAGGAACTAAGTAGCTAACCAAACCCTCTCCATTTATATTTCCCTGTTCCTCCCTGCCTACAGCAGGATACTTACTGGATGCCCAATGCCTGTTCTGCCCAGGTTAGGAAATCAATCATAAGCAAATGACCTATGCAACTTAGTGAGATCGTAGGCCCCCCGGCATTGCAAATGCTTACCAAAGGCCGTTCAGCTTGGGCAGTGGAATGTTTCCATTCCGAAAAAGAAAAAGAATAACACATCCCCTTCCAAATCCCATGTAGCTGCGGAAACTAAAAATAGAATTTTTGAGGTGTCACCGTTGTGGCTTTTGCTTTATGTTGATTAGTTCTGTAGGAACTTGGCAGCAGCTGCTACAGAAACCAATGAGAGCCGGAACAGCGTCTACGTTTGTCACATGACTTCAAGCGATCCACTCTCGTTGCATAAGAGGGGGGCCGTCTCTGTCCTCCCATTTGTTCCCCGGCTATTAGAATGTCACAGCAGCAAAGTAGCTGTGCAGCCAAGTCCTGCTTAATGGCATCAATTGGCTGGGTGAAATTTTCACACAAAACCCATCATCAGTTGAAAAATGGGCCACCGGGAGAGAACTCTTCACCTTTAAAATAATAATAACAATAATAACGTGTCAATTGCAACAGCCTTGCCTTTGCTTTGCATCCTCTCTTTTAAAGCTTTGGTTGCCATAACAACAGGAGGGATGCAGATTTCCTACGCAGGCGGCCCAATTCTGCCCTTGGTAACAGCGACAAAACTCGGAGTAAAAGTGTATATGCCCATACAGTGATAAATACAGACAAGTTGAAGTAGGATCGGCTCCCCCCCCCCAGTTATGCAATCTCTTCACCACTTCCCTCCCTTTCTCTTGTCAAAGGACAATGTGTTTTTCCCTTCTGCCTCTGACTAAGCTAATAATGTAGTGGAATAATCGGGCTTAATGATAGTTTAAACCACAAAGGAATTATGTATTTTACATAGAACATTATTCACTTAAATCTTGAAGACCAGTTAATGTACAAATGCACAATCGGAGTAAAAGCAGAGTAGACAGCGGAATGGCTGCAGCAGCACTCTCGTTAGTCATGGGGAAAGAGTCAGAACGATGTGGGATACAGCTTGAAGACGCCAGATGACTATTTCAGAGCCTGCTCAGTCCTCCAGTGGCGTCTAAGATTCATCATTCATTGCCCATGCACTTGCAAATGTCTGCTATCCTGAATATGGGTGATGATAGGAATGGAAGGGTTGGGGGCATTTATAATTATCTTTCCCTGCTGGAAGGCTTCAGAGCAAATTTTCTACTATCCATTGCTATTGGGAAACAGCATTTTATTCAGGAGCTCTTGCCAACCAAAGTTGTCCTGGGACTTCACATTCCCCCAGGGACCAAAGAAAAGAATGTCATGTGATGCATGTTCTGCAACCCCACATACCGGATGCAAATGGGGCCTCAGTCTGGATGCAGGTATGAAAGCACACCCAGTTCCTACCTTCCTCCGGCTACTACCACCAAATTATGATGGGAAGCTTACAGTAAACAATACTATACTTTCATGTCTGTATACATACACATTTCCAGCTGAAGAGCATGGCCTCTTAAAGTATGGACGGAGGGAGGAATGCACAGGCAAACTCCACCTGCGACATCTTTGCATCCATCGCTCTCCCTCTCGGTCTTTGATCTTTCCTCTCTTGAATGGCAAGGGGGCAAGCTGAACTTAAGGTGGTTTCTTTCTTTTCCCCCAAGAAAAACTGAAAATGACACACTCATCTGTCTCTAGTGACAAATACCACATCAAGTCTACTGATAAGTGTCGCAGCGTACAGAGAATGGGGAATTATCATATTTTGCCTTGGGCACCACATGCTGCAATAAAATGCCAATGAAATCTGCTATCAAAAATATGAGGATCAAGTCATGAGAATGTGAGAAGAGCCTGCTGGATCAGGCCAATGGCCCATCTAATCCAGCATCCTGTTGTCTCAGTGATCAACCAGATTCCCGTGGGAAGCCTGAACACGACAGCACTTTCCTTCCCATGTTTTCCAACAACTGGTATTCAGAAGCACAATTTGGCCCTCAGGGCCAGAATGGCTGTTCCTCCTTTGGGACCTGTGGCAATTCAGAAATCACGGCACAAAGGGCATACAACAGCTTGTCAATTATGTAGGCATGTGCTGAGTGCAAACACACTTGTTTTTTAACCAAAGGGCTCTTATGTAAATTTGTTTCTCACAAGACCTCTTCCCCACCTCAGCAAGCTGCAGATGTTCACAGATAAGCTAAAGATGCACTGAACCCTATTCCAACACCCCATTTGGAATATGTATATATATATATCCTGTGCAAGCAGTGGGGCTGGTGTCCATTAGAACTAGTAGGGCAGAAGGTAGGGAGGCCAACAGGAGATGGAGGCGTAGCCAATGAGAAGCAAATTCTAGCTCTGTGTCAATCCTCTTCCCCACAAGGGCAACACTGAGGAGGAAGCTGATAGTCCCACCCCCTGTGTGGTGGAAGGAAGGAAGGAAGGAAGGAAGGAAGGAAGGAAGGAAGGAAGGAAGGAAGGAAGGAAGGAAGGAAGGAAGGAAGGAAGGAAGGAAGTTGGGGAGTGGCTAAGATCAGGCTGAGATTGGTGAGGCAGAGAACCCATTTGCCCAAATAGACCAGCCCCTGCTGCATGCAAGAGTACCTTGAAATACCAGAAGGAACTTCCTCTACAGCCAAATTCCCTATGGATATTTCTTATCTAGAGAGATTACCCACCCAGGAAAGCTTGACATCAGGTAGGGCTGGGTACCTGCCATAGGCGCCAACTCCCCAGGGCCCTGGGTGCCTGAGCAACCAGAAAATTGCCCAAGAAGGGGCTGGGCACCCACACATTTCAGCTGTCAGGTCGCCAGGCGTCAGATACGCATGCCACTGGGTGTGCTGACGTCGGACACACATGCCCCTGCAGTGTGAGCGGCCCTGCGCACCCACAGTCATGGGGCCAAGCCAGCATGCCAGGTACCTGCCAAGGGCACGGGGGCTCCAAAGGGTCCACATCGCTGTCCCTCCTGCTATTAGGAGCCCATTCTTGGTGCCCTGGTGCTGCCATCAAAGTGGCATCATTGCTTGCCCTCGCCACTCACCCGCTTCCCCACAGATGCATTTGCCCAGAGGCAGCTGTGCTTTGTCACTCCATTAACAGCAGACACAGCATCTTGGGGGAAATCAAATAGTATGGATCCAAGGGGCCAGCTCAGCTCCCCTTGGTAAAGCTGGATGAATGCCTCTCCTTGACCACATTATGAAGGAAACACGAGCAACTGGCAGCATTGCCAAGCAGCTGCACCCCGCCATACAGGGCCTGCCATAGTAATGGGAGAGTAGCAATCGAGGCTGCAGCAGCACCAGGGGGAGCCAGCTGGGTTGGTACCATGCCAAGGGCCAACTCCCGCCTGGCTGGCACCAGCCCTGCTCCTAGAGACGTCTCCTTGCTAGGAAGGATTCATCTGTTCTTTGGCTTCCAAGGGAACTCAGGCCCCGAATGGATGATTTGCACTCCTGGTAACCCTCCTGAAATCAATAAAATCTCTGATGGTATAACTCAACACATGATTAAGCACCTAAGGCCCCCCTCTTAATTTATAAAGGAGGGCATAATTTTCAACCAGCCTGCTCTTCACAGCCATCACTATTGATCTGGGTTACTACCTCTGTCATTTAGCTTTTCCTTAAGCAATGACTGGCTTCTAGGCTGCTCAAATGAAAACCTGAGCCTTCCCTAATTGCCTGTTTCCACAGGCTCCTATTGTGTGATGGCTTTCCATGCAGAATGTGATTCCCTTCCACCCCCCACCCCCCACCCCGCATCGCAGCTGAACATCTTGATTTGGTAACTTGCACGGTGATTGATACTGAAGTCCTGAGTTGCATGGAGCTCCCCACCACACACACACACACACACATTATTTGCAGAGGGAAGCTCTCACTGGAGGAAATGGGTTCATCATTTTTTGAAAAACCCAATGTGATCATTCTGAAAATAATCCAAAACAGGCTCCACTTTTTGACACTTGCAAAACTAAGTTAGTAGGATTATTATTATTATTATTTATTAAATTTATATACCGCCCTATACCTGCAAGTCTCAGGGCAGTTCACAGGATAGATTCAGTTCAGGATTACATTTTTGTAGCACAGTCACCTGCTCTCTGGTTCAGGTCTATGTTCTGGGCCAGTTAGAACTAAGCACCATTTAGTCACAACGATGGTCTGGGTGACCTGTAATGGACCCACATGACAGGGACTGTCTGGGTGAACAAGAGTGGAGGGAGGCAGCAGCCAGTGAATACCCCAGGGGAGGAAGCCTCAGAGTCAGGGGATTGGTGGTGGGACACCGAGGAGAAGTCAGAGGGAGAAGATTTGGGAGGAGGGGCTGGATGCTGAAGGGGCAACAGGGTTTAGTGAGCAGGAGGAGCAGGTGACAGGCAGACTCTGAGGCTGAAGCAGAGCGAGGAGGGTGTTTTTGCTAATGGACTGCTGAAGAATCCAGGGCGTCTCCCTCTCCTGTTGTGACAAGATCCCCTCCCCCTGGTCTCCAAAAACTTGTAGAGTAACGAGAAGAGCAGAACAGAAGTAGAGGTGTGCAGACACAGTTTGAGACTGCTTGGGAAACATCTGGGAGAGAGGTCCTAGGGAAGGTCCGTCCTGGCAATTGCTCCATAGGGGCAAGACCTAGTGGAAAGTGTTGCTGAGACCACTACACCAAGTTGTATGTTCATTTCCTTGTATAAAGAGTTAACTTCACTGAAAACAGAGCTCTGCTTCCTTTATTGTTGACCTGCCTCTGACTCAGGCACTGACACCAGATATCAAGCTCCCACCGAAATGAATCCCCTCCCCCCCCCATGGTGTTGTGATCTGGGTCATGACAGAAGCTGAGTGAAACCAGTAAGCAAACCTATCCTAATGCAGTGAAAATGTCCTGACTCTGTTAGAGAGCTTCCGGCTATTTCTAATTTTCTCAGGACCAGCACCTCTTATCCTGACCTTCCATTGTTTAGTTATTTTTTTATCTTGTCCCACATGTCAACAGAAGTCTCTAGGCGGTTGAAAAAGAAATCAGTAATACAAATTGCACCTTCAGTATCAAAACACTACTACCGCTAATAGTAATAATGCCACATTTTAAGCAACGTGCTTAAACAACAATAAAATGCATCAGGTTCCAACATCAAAATGCAGCGTAATAACAGTACATGTATCATCATGAAAATCTCATAAGTATTTCCTTTAAAAAGTTCACACTTGATTCAATAAACAGATACAATGCAGTAACATTATTACAGTTCTGGGGTTTGTTGACATGGAATTTAGTCAAACTGGATAGTGAAGCATATTCCTAGTTTAATTGCATAGAATGTTTGTTTAGTTCATGCAGTCATAAGTATGCATAAGAGGGACATACTGTATATGGTTGCAATAGCCAGAGAGAGGGAGAGAGGAGACACACACACACACACACACACACACACACACACACTGGGGGAGAGAGAGAGGGAGAGAGAGGGAGAGAGAGAAGAAAAATGGTGGAGAGGAAGGCTTCACGCTGGCTTAAACGGAACAATGCCAGAACCATCCTAATTAGAGATAACAGCGGGCTCTGAGTCCCAATTTGTCTTTGAATTGATATGCCATGTTCCCCCTGTGAGCGGAACTGATTCTTTCCTGGTTTACTGCGAAGAGAGAGGTAAGAGGAATATCAAACCAGAAGGAAACGAGAAATCGGTGTGTTTTACAGACAGACTTTGCGTCCTCCTAGCCTCAACCCCACACACAGTTAAGCTTGCTGGCTTGGCTCCTGTGGCCAGTCGGTTTCAAAATATTGTGCAACATGTTAGCAAAAACTACCAAATGTGACATTCAGTTGGCTCTGCTCATTGGTGATTTGGGTCGGGGCAGGGGACGGGAAGTTGATATAATAGTTGTCCCATAATTTCACATATCGTTACCTTGTTGTGCAAACAGCTTCATAGGATCCTTGCCCTGGGCGTTTGCTGGGCATACATCAGCCATTTAGCTTAACAGCGCTGAACATCCTAATTTATTCAGGCTACGAGCAATGAAAACATTTTACAGCCACAGTGGCTCTGTAATTCTTCAGTCTGTCTTCTCCCCTCTCATCACCCACCCCGCTTCCTTTGTGATTGTTAAATTCCTGTGTTCCCCCCACCCCTGCTTCTGCTTCTGTGCGTACATCGTGCAACATCTGAAACTGGGATTCTACATCCCCCTGCTGGAAGGACTAATCTTAAAATGAATGCAATCTTCAGACCAAGACACAAAGCTACAAGCTCCGTATTGTAAAACAAATAAATGCTTGACAACTGCAACATATTACTATGGGATGCTTCTGTGTTAATTTTTTTTGGGGGGGAGGGAAATGTTTCAAATGCTTCCAGCTTTAACAAGAGAAATATGAATCCGGTAATGCAGAGGGAAGTAACTTTTTATTTTATTTTTTGCCCTGAGGACTGCATTCCTTTCTGAGCATCCATCCTGAGGCCATGTGAAATTGGCAGGCAGGAACAGAGATACAGTAAAAGTGGGCAGAGCAACAAATGGAGACCCTCCATGTGTCCCTATTTTCCAGATACAGTCGTAGATTTACAGAAGCTGCCCCAGTTTCTGATTTGATCCCAGAATGTCCCGCTTTTCCTTAGGACTTCTCTATTTTCATCAGAAAAATGTTGGAGGGCATGCTAGGATGTCCCTATTCAAAGTGCTGGTGATGACCTTTGAAGCCCTAAATGGCCTTGGCCCAGTATACCAGAAGGAGCGTATCCACCCAAATAGTTCTGCCCAGACAGTGAGGTCCAGCTCTGATGGCCTTCTGGCAGTTCCCTCCCTGCAAGAAGTGAGGTTGCAGGGAACCAGGCAAAGGTCCTTCTCGGTAGTGGAGCCCGCCCTGTGGAATGCCCTCCTATCAGATGTCAAGGAAATAAACAACTATCTGACTTTTAGAAAACATCTGAAGGCAGCCCTGTTTAGGGAAGTTTTTAATGTCTGATGTTTTATCACTTTATCACCACCATCATCATCATCATCAATTCTGTTGGGAGCTGCCCAGAGTGGCTGGGGAAACCTTCCAGATGGGTGGAGTATAAATAAATATATTATTATTATTATTATCATCACCATCATCATCATCATTGGAGGGTATGGAGTTATGTGACCTCCGAGCCAAGGAGATAAGTAACTACACAACCTACACAACTACACAACTACACAAGACATCTGAAATCAGCCCTGTATTGAGAAGGTTTTTTAAAAAATATTTAATGTTTTATTTATTATGTCTTTACAGTGGTGCCTCGCTTAACGAATGCCCTGCTTAACGAAATTTCCGCTTAACAAAAGGATTTTTCGAGCGGAGGTTGCCTCGCTAGACGAATTTGTTTTATGAAAAATTCGTCTAGCGAATGGCAGTTTCCCATAGGAATGCATTGAAATTCAATTAATGCGTTCCTATGGGCAAAAGAAAATCCCCCCAAAAATATCAATGCATTCCTATGGGATTCGCTAGACGAATATTTCGTTATAAGAAAAGACCCATGGAACGAATTAAATTCATCTAGCGAGGCACCACTGAATATATGTGGGAAACCACCTAGAGTGTGGGTCAACCCATTCAGATGGATAAAGTATAAATAATAAAGTTGTTGCTGTTGTTGTTATGGAATAGGACATCCTTATTTCCATGTTGTAGGAGATGCAAATGTAAATTGGACCTTGATACGCCAGGTTCATTTCCACGCAGACTCACACACCCTTCTCTGTCATCCGTCCAGGCCATCAAAAGGCATTGTCAGAATTCAAGAACACATTTGCTGACGCAAAAACCTCAAGGAGGGTTCAAGGGGTGTGGCCTGGGAAGTGAGAGGGTGCGGCTGGGGAGGGGCATGGGCTGGGGAGAGTCCCATGGACCAGATTGAGAAGTTGGGTGGGCCACATTGCTCCCCCACTGAGCACCAAAGCGAGAGGTGGGAGCCCTGAATTTTGGCATAGCACAGGGCACCAGTGAAACCCGAAAGCCCAAAGTCCACCACTGGGGGAGGGAGGGAGCTGGTTCAGTTCACACAAATCTGCTTAGCTGCCTCTCCCAAAACAAGATATAACTGAAAAAAGAGGGGGCCCTTCAAAATTCATACTTCTCTGAATTTTGCGACTCAATTCTCCAACCCAAAAAATGTGTACGAAAATGCCTAGATTGAGGGAAAGCATGCATTTAAAATGTCTACATAAGTAAAAAAGACATCCAGACACACATTATATGGGGCGGTTGCTTGCAAAAAAAGAAGAATATATTAGGAGTAGCATGTGTTAAGATGCTGGTGACTTTTCCATATAACCTTTTCGTAATTTACGAAAAGATGCGAAAATGTGCTGAGCTGACCTTAAAGTCTGAGAAAGTGTATGAAACCAAAATGGAGCAAATCCATCCCGCCCCGCCCCGCCCCCCCGCCCCCAGCCATTTGTCATATCTTAACCTTGGGTGGTCTTCATAACTGGTGCTACTCAAAATAGATCCATTGAAGGGCATGGGCATGTCTACCTTAGGTCCCTTATTTTCAATGGGTCTACTCTGAGTAAGACTTAGCTTGCATCCAAGGGATTGTATTCAGCTAACAAGAAATGGGTGTCCATGATCTGTGACATTTACAGTGGTACCTCGACTTACGAACGACTCGACAACCAAATTTTTCAACTTACGAATGGGGCGAATGGCCGCGCGCTTACGTTTCTTTTTGACATCCGAACAGAAACCGCGGCGGTTTTAGATAGGGTTTTTTCGACTTATGAATTTTTAGATGGGGTTGCTTCGACTTACGAATTTTTCCGTTTCCAATGCATTCCTATGGGAAATCACATTTCCAATGACGCTTTTCGACTTACGAATTTTTCAACCTACGAATATTCCTTCGGAACGGATTAAATTCGTACGTCGAGGCACCACTGTATAAGCAAAACTCTCTAGGGCTTGTCATGAGCTCCAAACTCCATACTGACCACTGTCACCCTCATCCAGCAAGGGAGATCTGAATGCTCAGTTGATGTCATGTACCTGCGTTTCAAATACTCATCTTGTTGTCCCCAGCCTGATTCACTCTCTCTCTCTCTCTCTCTCTCTCTCTCTCTCTCTCTCTCTCTCTCTCTCTCTCTCTCTCTCTCTCTCTCTCTCTCTCTCCTGTCTATCTCTATCTATCTCTATCTATCTATCTCGGGCCAGCCATCATGCAAAACAAAGAGCAATGTGGGGAGAAACAGTTTGCAAGTCATCTTTCAAAGCCATGCTGTGTGCCAAGTGGGAGAAACCAGGACAATCTCATGCCAGAATACAAGCACTATGCTGGACTGAGAGCTGGCAAGTGTGTGCAGAGGGGAGATCAGAGAGAATGCCTAAAAAGCTGGTGGGAGGAAGGAAAATTAACTCCTGCTGGTTGTCTGTTGTAATTTATTTCTGAACTACCAAAATAAAAATTTAAAAAATCCTGAGGCTGATAGTCATCATCATACATATGTAAGATGCTGGGTATAAGTGTCCAGACAGGTGGGGCCAATGGCAACGGCAAATTACGACAACGAAAACTAAGCAATAAAGGCTACTTCACTGGCATGTCTCTTCACCATGCTGGGTTTTTCTATGCAGCAAGGTATGTGTGTTAGGTCAGTGTTTCTCAACCAGTGTGCCTCCAGATGTTTTGGGACTACAACTCCCATCATCCCTAGCTAGCAAGACCAGTGGTCAGGAATGATGGGAGTTGTAGTCCCAAAACATCTGGAGGCACACTGGTTGAGAAACACTGTGTTAGGTGAAGCCATGATTCTTTGTGACCCCTTAAATATTCATCTAACCCCCTATTTCTTACCTAAACGTTAATGACTATCTGATTATTATTAAAGTTGATGACAGAAGCACAGTCTGGGATGCTGCTGGTTCTTCCTCCCATAGAAGTGTAGGAGAGAGGCATGTCAAACAGTAGCCTTGCCCTTTAGTTGTTCCCTCCAAAGAGGCTGGTGCTAATCTCGCTTCCTTCTCTCCCCACCATCGCCTAGGGTGTGACTCCTTTTCAGCAGCTGCCTTCTTCAACCAGGATTTTAGAAAGGGCTGCTGGCAGCCTAGGGCCTCTAAATCTAGGGGGCCTCACCAGCCTAGGGCAGGGCAACTCAGGGCAGGCAACTATTAGACTCAGGGCTAGCCAGCGGGGTCCAATTTGAAGCAGTGGGCTGCTACTTGAATTTTTGGGGGTAGGGCCCCAGTTCTCAGCCAAAGTCTGCAAAATCTTATAGATATAAATAAAATCCATCTAGATTGTCCTGGTGCAGGGGTCCCCTTAGGAGCAGCACGCAGGGCCCAAGTTGGCCAAATTGTTCCAATTGCCTTAAGGTCAGCCCTGATGAGATTGTGCAGGGGTTGGAACCATAGCTGCCAAGTTATCCCTTTTTTTAAGGGATTTTCCCTTATGCTGAATAGGCTTCCTCGCGAGAAAAGGGAAAACTTGGCAGCTATGGTTGGAACAAGCCCTGCATCTTCTATGTCCCTGGTGTCACTATTCAGAGTACAGACTCAAGAACTTGTTATGGAAATAAAGGGGGGCACTTATTGGAAATCAGTTTTCTCCCCTCTCCGCCCCCCCACAACCCCTGAGACAATGATCCCAGCCACCTTTTATTCACAGTTGCATAAGCACTACACTACAGCATGGCCATAAACTTGTACGTTCAAGTGCTGAAATATACACCCAATATGTAGCAATGGAGATTTATGTTACTGCTTTATGAATGAACACTGTGTTTTATTAATGGACTCTGTGTTTTGTGAATTACCTAAGAGCCACCAATAGAGAGCTCTAGAATCTGACAGCTAACCAATTGAGTATTACCAAACAGCGACCTCTATTGCTGTAAGCAGGTAACCTGCAGGGAACACTTCAGCTCAGCCTTTGCAGTGTTGACTGAACACCCCCTGCTGTGCAGATAATGGAGAAAGCTCGTAAATTGTATCCCTTCTGGCATCCTAGCCAACTCTATTATGCTGGTGTATACCCTGGTGCACCAGAAGCCCAGAATAACAGCAAATAAAATCCGCTCATACATCAGCGACTGATAAGACTTGTCAACGAGTTCTTCCAAAGTCTTCCTAAATTATAAAGCTCCAAAACACAGGCCAAAAGAGAACAGGCCAGGGAAGAGCGAGGCATACAATGGGTACCACCAGTGAAAAGGCCCTGCTCCACGTAGCTCCTGCCCTGTCATTTGATAGAGTGCCCACTTGCCCTCCTCCTTGACATGGAATGCTCTCTATTGGAGTCCAGATCCAGTACAAAGACCATAAGAAGAGAGAGCAGGGACCTTGAAGTTCCCAACAGCTGTTAATCAAGCAAGCAAGCACACGGGTCACCTCTGTCACAGTCAGGGTGCCTATGTTCTGGCCAGGCCTGGGCCCAATCTTGTTTTTGTACAATCTTGTTTGTTCTCAGTAACCAAAATTACATTATCAACATATACAAGCAGAAAAGTTGTTTTCCTTCATTTGCAAGGAATTGTACAAAACAAAGTGGCACTAATAAATAAAAGTTCCAGGGTGGCAACAGAAAGCAAACTAAAAATGCTTTTGCAGTTCATCAAAAATATCCAGCAATATCAAGTTATAGGAAAACAGGTGCTATTAACAGTAATCCTTCTAGTTGGTTAATTGGTTCAGCAACTTCCATGCACATGACGTGCGATGCTAATTCTTTCCCCCAAGAGTTAAATGATAACTAATCAGAGGCAGCTACAGTTGCAAATGGCAACAAAATATCTGTGAAAGGAAGAGGAGCAGGTTTGCTCAAGTGTGTTGCAGGTAGAAATACTGTTTGTAATGAAGTGAGAGCAGTAGTTTACTTGCTCAAATTAACAAATAAGAAAGTTTTGAGAATTTAAATTCTAGATTAAAATTGATTACTTAATTGAGAAGGGGATTGTACCAAAAACACTGGGGCCTAATTTGAATAGTATAGAGTGCCTGGTATCTGGTGGGCAATCTCATCCTTTATTTCCACACTGTGGCTGCAGACCAAAGCACTCGTCAGGAGTTATGAGATTCAGGTGAGGGTCAGATGCCTTGTCAATCCCAGCAGGTATATCAGAGGCCTTCTCCCTGGCCAGGCCTTCGGCACCACTTCACAATCCCCACCACCCTTCTCCTTCAGAGCCTGTCTAATAAAGAAGTCTGTTGCTAAGGGAACCCTATTGCTAGGGAACACCTGTTGCTGGGAGAAAACTTGTTGCTAGGGGCAAAACCAGGCAAAGATCATTCCAAGTCTATTTTTAGACTTCATTAACAGCCAAGACATCTATTTAGGGTGGCTATTTACACACACACACACACACACACACACACACACACATCTACATCTGCTAGGCATGCAGATGCTCCCAGGTTCAACCCCCAGCATCTCCAGGTTGGGCAGAAACCCCGGAGAGCCTCTTGCCAGTAAGTGTAGACAATATTGAGCTAGCTAGGTCAATGATCTGATTCAGTATAAGGTAGCTTTCTATGTTCCTAAATTTGAATGTGATAATTCATACATACTGATGCAAATTTAGAACCAATTGCTCTAATTTAAGTAGAGATATGTTTCACCATGGTGGGAAGCAAGACTGTGCTCATGCTTGAAGTGGGGGGGGGGCAATTGCACAGCCCTTCCTGCTCCCCTTTCTTATGGTCCTTCATCTTTAAACTGAGCTTGGACCAGGCAGCTCTTCCCATAGAGGACTATCCTCTGCAAAACAGGACACATGGCCTGGCTGCACTTCATTTAATCCCCCAGTTCATTACAATACCTTTTAATGCCTATTCGTGGTGCAAAGGGGTATGAAAAAGCAGTACTTCCATTACAGATTTATTCCCCTTATTTATGCATTGTCTTGGTGCTGTTGAACACATTGCATTTTTGCATTTTTTTTTTTAAAAAAAAGGACAGTAAGCTTGAAAGTAAATAATTAAGCCGGTCTCCCTGGGAAGCAACTAAATCTTTTTTTTATGCCTCATGAAACTTGCATTGCTGTTGTGCTGTCAGAGTTAGCTGTATTTTCCTGACAAAAGAATATCATTTTGGAATATTAACCATCCTCTGCAGAAACAGTGGTGTGGATCTGCTTTGCACAACCACGGTGCACTTGAATGCCTCCCTTGCAAGGGACTCTTCAATAATGCATGAAAAGAAACAATCTCCTAATATTAGAAAGGGAAAGCTCTCCCCGCACCCAATGCATGCCCTGTGTGTCATTCAGTCAGCGCTTCCATTGTGGGTACCACGTGATGGTCTCATAACCCAGGAACCAGGGTTCGTGTTTCCTTTGGAACGAGACACAACAGAGGCAGTGGCAGTTTTAGGGGAGCGGGGCCAGTTCAGTCACACTGGACACAGAGCCTTGGGGGAGCTGCAACTATGATGTGCAATGTAAGGCAAGAGGCAGGGGCTGCTGAATTTTGATGTTGCATTGGGCACCAGTGAAATTTGAGACTCTGACGTCCACCACTGATGGAGACTATGGTGTCTTGATTATATGTTGTTTTATTTACACATATATTCAACCTGAGAGTACTGTGGATGGACGTTCCTCCATTACACCCCAAGAAGGACCTTTGCGACTTCCACGGTCTTAGCAGGCTTAGGTCTAAAGGCAGAGAAATCCACCATCAGTGTTTGGCACAGTTTTAACCAAACCTTGATTAAGACTAACATTTACTGATTCCAGAAACTATGGGTGTCCTTTCACCCACAAACTCTCAGGACATCACTATTTTCATCAGATAATTGTTGGAGGGTATGGGGGAACCCAGGCGGATGGGTGGGGTGTAAATAATGTTGTTCTTGTTGTTGTTGAGTTATGTGACCCCAGAGCCAAGGAAATAAGTAACTATACAACCTTTAGAAAACATCTGAAGGCAGTCCTGTATAGGGAAGTTTTTTTAATGTTTAATGTGCTTTTTTATGTTGGGGTATAACAACAACAACAACAACAACAACAACAACAACAACAACAACTATTATTATTATTATTATTATTATTATTATTATTATTATTGAATAGGATGCCCCTATTGGTGAAATGTTGGATTATAATGCACTAGACCAGGCATCCCCAAACTTCGGCCCTCCAGATGTTTTGGACTACATTTCCCATCATCCCTGACCACTGGTCCTATTAGCTAGGGATCATGGGAGTTGTAGGCCAAAACATCTGGAGGGCCGCAGTTTGGGGATGCCTGCACTAGACCACTTGCTAATTAAGCAGCCAGAGTTTCTTATTTATTTAGCCTCTGCTCTTCCTAATAAGCTATGCTGTTACGTTCACATGCTGTCTTCAGAACAGGAGGTGAATATCTAGTTGCCAGCTTATCTGACAAATAGCCCAGTCTGCTCTTGTGCTTTGACACCAGCCTGATGTGAAGAAATCCACATGCAAAGGCTAGAGATTATCACCTGCTCATCTTAAAAGGTACAGCTACTGTCATCTGTTGAAAAGTTGGCAAACCCTCAAAGCGCATGGGAAATGATGCATTGTTCTTCAAAGCAGGCAGTCTATATTCCCGTTATTTTACTTTAATATTGTTGTGAACATCCTTTATGCTCAAACACTGCTTTCGCCGACCTGGTGCCCTCCAGACATTTTGAACTACAATTCCCATTGATGGGGAGGCGCCAGGGAGTTGAAAGCTGCCTTAACATGTTTACTTATCCCCAGTGTGGAAAACATAGACATCATATCTAATGCTCACTGTTTATTTATGAAATTCTGAGTCAGGCAGCCGCCTTATAAGATTACACAGTGGCATAATTCAAGCTATTTTCGGAAGTCCTTTGTGGCGGGTGTTTGGGATAGCTATATGGTTGCATTTACAACACAACCATTTTTTTCCAATTATGATTTCGGAGAGGCATTTGTAGAATCGTATTTCATTTTTCTAGGCGAGAGAACAGCCTTATATTTCAGAGAAAGCTAATAATGAAAAAGAAAGAGAGAGACCTGAAAGCATTTCTTCTAAATGTATGATTGCTGGAAATTTCAGCCTGACTGTAAACCTGCCTTCTGTCTGCAGCACTTCTTTGGTATTCATTATGCCGCCCTTGAAGAATGCAGACTCAATTCTCAAATGGTCTTTTGTGGCTAATAAACGGGTGCCACGCTCCCCTGTTATTTGCTCCTTTGTTCTATGAGACTGTGGAGCACAGAATTTATGGGATATTTGGAGTTACTCTCCATAGCTGGTGATTCGTGCATATTCAGAAGCACTGGGCACAATCCTGCCAAGTCAAGCATTGAAATGAATGAAGGGCCCCATTCATGTAAATGAAAGAGGCTCGTTTTATTTACCATGCTTATATAATTCTGTCTTTTTGCCCATGGATCTCAAGAGCAGCAGACATGGAGATTCCCAAGCAGCAAGGGGTTGTCCTGGTTTTGCACTCAACTCTGGATCTTTTGCCTTCTCCCACCCAAAGTGGGTGTTGCTAAAAAGTGGGGGGGGGGGCTGGAGCCAAACTTAATTCCTTTTTAAAGCATATGAGGTACTTACATTTTTGTTTGTTTGCTTGTTTTAAAAAAACATGAATAGAAATGATTTCATCCCTCTTGGGATGATTTTCACAAGAACCCAACAATAGCTTCTTGCAATTCTTATCTATAATAATCTGTAACTCTTATTGCTACAGACATTTTAAGAAAATTGTGTGTGTGTGTGTGTGTGTGTGACACATGGATTTGCACCTTTTGAACAGAGAATTTGGATTCTAGCTGATTGGTAAAGAAAAATCATTTCATATGCATTTTTATATATGTGATATAGCACTGTGACACTAGATGGCGATGTGGAGTCCTGTCTTTCCCTACCGGATTTCCCTGTATGAGTTTACAATGGAATGCCCTCCCATCAGATGTCAAGGAAATAAACAACTATCTGATTTTTAGAAGATACCTGAAGAAAGTTCTGTTTAGGGAAGTTTTTAATGTTTGATGTTTTATCGTGTTTTTAATATTCAGTTGCGAACTGCCCAGAGTGGCTGGGGAAACCCAGCCAGATGGGTGGGGTATTATTATTATTATTATTATTATTATTATTATTATTATTATTATTATTATTACTATACAATGCATTTAACTGAATTGGGATATGGGTGGTGCTGTGGGTTAAACCACTGAGCCTAGGGCTTGCTGATCAGAAGGTTGGCGGTTCAAATCGGTCCCAGCTCCTGCCAACCTAGCAGTTCGAAAGCACGTCAAAGTGCAAGTAGATATATAGGTACTGCTACAGTGGGAAGGTAAATGGCATTTCTGTCTGCTGCTTTGGTTTGCCAGAAGCGGCTTTGTCATGCTGGCCACATGACCTGGAAGCTGTATGCTGGCTCCCTTGGCCAATAACGCGAGATGAGCACCGCAACCCCAGAGTCGGTCACGACTGAACCTAATGTTCAGGGGTCCCTTTACCTTTACCTTTTAACTGAATTGCTTCTTTGACATGTATAGATCCAGCTTTTGTCCAGACATGTACACACACACCGTGTGTCTGGCTGGGATGATCTTCACAACAACCTCCCTTAGCCACTTACAATCCTCTCTGAAAACCTTCTTTTCCAGGAACAAAGGAAGCTGCCTTGTTCTGAGTCATAATATTTGTTCATGTAGTTTGGTATTGTCTACACTGACTAGAAGCAGGGATCCAGGGTTTCAGGCAGGAAGTGGGGAGATGGCAGAGATAGAACCCAGTGCCTTCTGCGTGCAAATCAGACGCACTACCGCTGGGCTACAGCTCTTCTCTTCATGCTTCAGCATCCCTTCCACTTCACTCCTAGTTTTTGTACCCTCTCTGTTGGGTGATCATGTCTACCCACACAGCAATATGTATCAGTAGTGCCCTTGCTTCACTTAAGATCCTGATAGCAGCTGTAGAGCAAGGGGCTTGGAGGATGCACTGCTGTTCTGGGGAAACTTTCCTAGCGAATCAAAGAGCTTTTAATGATTTTCTTTGGATTCTTGTTTACCAAATACACCCTGTAAAAAATATCCGCTTGGCATTTCTCTCGTTGCCTACTGGAATCCCCAAAAAAATCCCTAGCTTAAGTCAAGGTGTAACTGGCCTCTTTGATCTGCGATGGCTATTTCACACATGGAAATCACTATTTGATGTCACATTCCTTAAGTGAGAAACAGGCATACGTGAAATCGAATGGAGGTATGCAGAAAATCTTGGCTACCTCCAGGGAGCGTCATTCATGCTACACAAAAGGAAGATCTGGGGTTGCTTTAAGAGGGGTAGGGGAAACTCTGAGCAATTCTGGGGGTTGGGGGTTGGGTTGCTTTAGTTTTAGACTTGGTGAATGAAAGATTCCCCCCCCCCCCGGCACCAGGACTCAGATGCTGCAAAGAACCTTGCAGCAACTTCAAGCATTTAAAATAAAAACCCTCCAGTCAACTTATTTAAAAAGTAAGGTAAACCAAACTCAATTTCACCTCTGAAAATTTCTCCCTCTCCCCACCCCACTGCCCCCCCCCAACCCCATTGGAAGTGTTTCCTTTTCACATAGCCTACAAATCGTTCAAATAAAATTGGGCTGAAAGACTTGGCTCCTGTCTTGAAATTACTGGAGTCCAATACAATACAAGCATCACGCAAGGGCACAAGATTCAATCAAGTTTCAATCAAGTATTATTAGTACAAAAAGAAAACAATAAGAGAACCATATACAAGCGCTGACACAGAAGCCAAAACCAAACGTCAAGCAGATAGCATATACAAATAAATACCAAAAGGCAAACCAGTCTTTATGGTCTTTGAGGCTATGTAGCGGTCAGCAAAGTGGCAGCAGGTCAAACGAAGTGTCAATGATAAATTCGTATGAAACCACTTATCTTGGCTTAGGCCACAATTTCTTTTTTCAAAAGTTCTTTTTTCAAGTTCTTATTTCAAAAGGTTCTCTCATGCAGCTTTGATACATTTACATATTCACTGGTGATATAAATCAAATTCTAATTATTATTTAGACTAATACAGTAGTACAATTTCTAAAATACATGTACATATAAAGAAATACTTACATTTCTTATATTCAGAGTTTTCTTAGTTTGAGCATGTATTGACTAAGCAAAAATCCTGTGTTTGGAGCACACTTATATACAAAAGGTTGGTTGCACCGTATGCAATAAACTACGTTCTTAGAGTTGCATGTGGTCATAGAGTTGATTTTAAAAGTGAACTGCATGTGTTCACTTTTTATTTCTTTTACTTGTAAACTGTAGGGGCACATATTGCATGAGCCGCATCTATAGTGGCCTTTAGTGACAGTGGATGGTGGTTCCAAACAATCAGCCTTGACCAATTGATTACGCAAAGTTCCTTTCTTCCTCAACCGGGGGGGATCTTTACAGCCAGGTATGTCTTCCACAATATGCCAATGTTTGTATATAATGTTTCTAATGTGGCTAGCCAGGTGTGTGAAATCCATCCCCATGACCAGGCGGCTGGGTTTTCTGTTTTTGATACCGTGTTTCAAGTAAATTTTTCGGTTGCTACTGTCTACACGTCTATATGTGTCCTGTATGATACAATTAGGGTAACCCCGGTTAAGGAGGGGCAATTGTCTTAATGGACACAGTCACTTATGAATGGGAAATAATCAGGCAATTGGCCGATAGAAAATATTATTTACCTCTTAGTTATGATCCTACTCAGAAAGTCTCTAACCTTATTCATATACGGTCAATGAGGCTCTAGCGCTAGACTATATTTCTATACAAACCGCCGAGTTTCTACTTTGCAAAAATCCACGGGTCCCAATTTTCTACATTCTCCCCAAGATCCATAAAAATATCACACCACCCCCTGGCCGTCCTATTGTTTCAGCTGTTGGTTCACTCACAGAACCTTTATCCAAGTACCTAGACTCATTCATATTTGAATACTCTACTGCCACCACCACATATATTCGAGACACTAAAGATCTTATTGCTAAACTGGAAGACCTTCCCGTACCTAGAGGAGCGATCCTGGTAACACTCGATGTAGGCTCTCTCTACACTAATATTCCATTAGAGACCATAAGAGGGACCATTGAAAACTTATTACGTTCCAGACAAGAACAAACCCCTCCTTATCATTTTTAATCCAATTATTGGATATTGTTTTTGATAATAATTTCTTCAGGTACAAAAATGACTTCTACATCCAAACCAAGGGGGTTGCCATGGGTGCGGCATTGGCCCCATCGGTAGCAAACATTCACATGATTGACTTTGAAAACAAACATTTTTTTTCTGAATCTAACCCCTTTACAAATGACATCATTCTGATTAAGAGATACATTGATGATTTGCTCATAATTTTTAAATCTGAAGCAACATGTATTGTATTCCAAGAATGGGTGAACACATTGGACCCCTGTTTAAAATTTACTTGCCAGCATCACAAAAAAGAAATTCCATTTTTGGATGTAGTGGTCTACATTTCAAATAGAAACACCTTGGCATTCAAATCATATAAGAAATTAACAGATTGTTACTCCCTACTCCATTATTCTTCAAGTCACCCTTCTTATTTAAAAAGAAATTTACCATACGGACAGTTAATCAGACTGAAAAGGTATGCTACGGACAAGAGAGACTACACAGAGTGTTTGTTGTGGGAGAGGAAGGCAAAGGAGAATGTTAGCCGCTTTGAGACTCCTTCAAGTAGTGATAAAGCGGGATATCAAATCCAAACTACTACTACTACTCCTCTTCTTCTTCTTCTTCTTCTTCTTCTTCTTCTTCTTCTTCTTCTTCTTTTGTTTTATGCTGCTATATCAGGGGGGGGGTTAAAAAGGTAGCCTTTTACCTTTTTTTTCTGAATTCAAACTCCAATCCTCCCTCCGATGGTATTTGAGGGGTGATGTTCCGTTTCAAAAAAGGACACCGAGAGAATTACATGTGACACCGTTGGGGGGGTGGGTGCAGAGCAACCATTGACCAGCATCTTTGGGAAATGGTGTGGCCTGTTATTACTTACATCCGACTAAAAAACCAAGGTAAAAAATATTTTAATTAACAAGTATGCCCTGTGATGTATTAGAACGACATCTCTAATATCGTTCTTATAGGGGCAAATAACGTTAAACAGGTTAATGTAGATCCAGCCTAAGTTAGCCTCGCTGTGGCCAAGACTTACACTGCAGGGAAGGATGCACGCTTGGTTTCTTTTTTTCTGATTTGAAGCTAAATAAATACACTTGTTGCAATTTTTCTTCTGTTTGAGGTAGATCTGGGTATAAAGAGGCTAGCCAGCCACCCAATGGCTTCAGAGTGGCATCTCTTCCTTGCAAGCAGCTGGTGGCAATGTGCTGTTATTAATGTTGTCAATGTACCTAGAAGACACCCAGGAGCGCTGGAGCAGGAGCTGAAAATAACAAGGTGTACAAAGGAGAGCCTTGCTCTCTTTCGCTCTCTCTTTTCTTTCAGGCCACATTATTTAATCAGTCAGGGCTTCCTCTCGCCTCCTCCTTTCCCGCTCCTCTGCGCTCTCTCGCTCTCTCTCTCTCTCTCTCTCTGCCTCTCCGCAGCAATCATGCCTCAGGCAAAGTTCCTACAGAACTTCCAGAATAAGAGAGTGGGCAGCAGTTCAGCACAGGCATAACCCCGGAAAAACCGTTCTGAGATCACTAACAGAGAACGCATATATTAGTTGGCATCGTCCAGTCACACAGACACATAATAAAATAGCAAAAGGAGAACAATAAATGGTTTTGTGTGAGTGTGCATGCATGCCTTTCCAGAGGCCCATTTTATATTTTATGGCATCGGGTAATAAAAGTGCAGCCTTGACTTAGCAGCTGGCAAGTGGGGCGGGGGGTCCACCTGTTCTCTGCCCTGTGCAAAACTAGCATCATAGCATGCCTCTTGTGACGAAATTGCATTTGCCCAGCGACGAGTGTGATTTTGCACACTTGGGGTTGGCACAGAGGAAACGCTCAGCAGGAAACAGAAGACGGGTGCAGTCCCCTGGTGAGGAACCCCCTGTCTGTAAGCACATCTTTGCTGCGCAAGTGAGATTCTTACTGTAGGTCAGGCATCCCCAGACTGCGGCCCTCCAGATGTTTTGGCCTACAACTCCCATGATCCCTAGCTAACAGGATCAGTGGTCAGGGATGATGGGAATTGTAGTCCAAAACATCTGGAGGGCCGAAGTTTGGGGATGCCTGCTGTAGGTGCACCTCAGCCAGATATAATGCGCAGTACAGCCTGCAGACTGCAACGTCTTGTTGCCTGAAAATACAGGGGGATGAGTTCCCATCCCTCCCCCGCCCCCGCCCCCACACAGCATGTGGTTGCAAAGTAGAGCATTCATCAGCTGAATACTTCCCAGGAGATTCGAAAAATGAATGACAAAACTCATTTTCTATTGCCTATTTTATTTTAATCTCTCTTTTTTTATACGTTTGCACAAGCGGGGTGCCTCTAAAGCCCAGGGATGCCACAAATCCCAATAAACACACCCAAAGTGCAAGACTATAGCAGTGTCCCCCCTCCCCCCCACTTCCAATTATTTGTTTGGAGGCTCCTTTTCCTGCCCCAGAATTGCATGGGGTTGGCTTAACATGTCGTCCAAACTGGGACTTTTTTTTGGGGGGGGGTTAGCTCTTGCCTCGCTATCCCTGAGTGGTAGCCAAGAAGAAACCTCAGCTGCAGTTTGTGGGTTGGGAGGAGGAGGGAATGTAACCCTGAGCCCAGATTCAGATGACACACACGAAGCCAAACCTTGGTTTAGTGTGGCCCAGGAGCAAAAAAAGGAGCTGGGAGGAGCAAGTTCCAGTCCAGAAAGCTATATGTTCCTACTGTCCCAGGAAGCCATAGTTTGACTTCTTGTGATGTGTGAACCAGGCCCACTGTCTGCAGTAGCACAATGGAAAGGTGTTTCCTGGTTTCTCACAGGTCAGTTGGGTCTGAAAAACTGATACCTTGGATACACGTTCCCTAGGAGTACACAGCTCTTGGCGTTCCTTGCTGGTCTCATTGGAAGTTGCACGCTTTGCAGCAACCTTGCTCCTTGCTTCTGTTTCTCTGCAATCTGGAGCATATTCTCTTATGGGAGGCAGACTCCTGGTGGGTGGCCTCCCAGTCTTGCCTTTTGGAGTAGATGGCCTTTTACTTCCTTCCTTCCAGCCCTGTAATTCCCCTTCTAATTTCAACTCAAATTAAGACTAATTGTTCACTGACCTACATCCCGCTCCTCATTCTGCCCAACGTGTAGCAGCAATGATGCATCCGTTGTGACAAATCTTGCAATTTGGGTAGCGAGACTCTCGCAAACCATCGCCTCGTGCTCCTCCTAAGCAAATGGGGCAGCTGTTATTAGGACGGTCCCCCCCCCAAAAAAAGGCTTATCAAAGGCTAGGATTATGCTGCTCTCTTCCTAATAAACCTCACTGAGTTCCAGATGTCTTCCTACAAGGTCTGGGCTCATGGCTTAGGGCAAATATATGTGTCCCTATTTTCCAGGGACAGTCCCAGATTTACAGAAGCCATCCTGGTTTCTGATTTGATCCTGGAATGTCCTGGTTTTCCAGGAAAAAAAAAACCAGGACATTCTGGAACCCAAGATTCCCTTGTGGGCGTCACCAATAAATGCTGTCACAGTTAAGAAACTGAATATGGAAGAAAAAGTTACCACCTACCATGAGATATTAGAAAATGTGCAAAATGAATTGAGATTTAAAAACTACGAAGAGATTAAGGAAAAATTTTCGACTTGGCTGCAATACTTTCAGGTGAATCAGAGGTTCTTAGAGGATAAAAAATTGGGAATTGCAAAGGAAAAGTCTAAATTTGAGAAGGAATTAATAGAAAATGACAAAAAGCTCATTGCTCGAATGTACGATCTGTTATTAGAATGGGAGCTCAAGGAGGAGCAAACTAAACCATCTATGATTAAATGGGCCCAGGACTTGGGACACAATGTTTATATGGAACAATGGGAAAGGCTGTGGCAGAAGGATTTGAAATTTACCGCCTGTTACAATCTGCGGGAGAATATTCTCAAAATGATGTACAGGTGGTATCAAACACCAGACAAAATATCAAAGATGTATAAAAATAAATCACCAAAATGTTGGAGGTGCGAGAAGGAGATAGGGACCCAAATGCACATGTGGTGGAAATGCCCAGAAATAAATAAGTTTTGGAATAACATCTATGAAGAGTTAAAGAAAATGTTGAAGTGTAAGATCATAAAGAAACCAGAAATGTTTTTGTTGAATATAATACCAGAGGACATCAAAGATGCAAGTAGAATATTACTCATGTATGGTATTGTAGCTGCGAGGGTCCTTATCGCTAGAAAATGGAAAAATAAAGAGGCACCAAATATAACAGATTGGCAAATCCTAATGAAGGAATATTCACAGCTTGCTAAAACCACTGGGAGAATTAGAGGTCAAACAAAGCAAAAAGTAAAAAAGGAGTGGAGGATCTTTGAAGATTACATAAATTCAACCAAATAGCCAAATCCTGATAGCAGAATAGAATTGAACCATGTTGAAATTTAAAAGGATAAGGAAATGTTGATATGAAACTTAAGTGTGAATTTAAATGGGTGTATATAACTTACACAGGATATGATTGGAAGAACGCTGTTCTTTTTCTTCTTCTTTTTTCTTTTCCTTTTCTTTTTCTTCCTATCTAATCCTTGTTTTTGTTTCAATCTTTTTTTCTTTTTTCTTTCTTTTTTATTTCCTTTATACTTGACATCCCTTTTTTCTTTTTTCTTTTTTTCTTTCTCTCAAATGTGGAATTCTTTATATGTAAAAGGGAGATGTACCAATTTCCTTTGTGTTTCTGTAAATTTGTATGGCTTTTAACAATTGAAATAAATAAAAAGTATTTTTTTAAAAAAAGGAATGTCCTGGTTTTCCTTAGGACGTTCCTATTTTCATTGGAGAAATGTTGGAGGGTATGGAGTTATTCGACCCCACAAGCCAAGGAGATAAGTAACTATGCAACCTTTTGAAGAGATTTTAAACCTTTTGAACCTTTAAAGCCCTAAACGGCCTCGGTCCTGTATACCTGAAGGAGCGTCTCCACCCCCATCATTCAGCCCAGACACTGAGATCCAGCACCGAGGGCCTTCTGGAGGTTCCCTCGTTGCGAGAAGTGAGGTTACAGGGAACCTGACAGAGGGCCTTCTCGGTAGTGGCACCCGCCCTCCCAGGAGATGCCACAGCAATAAGCAACTATTTTACTTTTAGAAGACAACTGAAGGCGGCCATGTTTAGGGAAGTTTTTAATGTTTGATGCTGTACTGTTTTTAATATTCGGTTGGAAGCTGCCCAGAGTGGCTGGGGAAACCCAGCCAGATGGGCGGGGTATAGCAAACAAGATGAATTTTAACAAGGAGAAATGTAAGGTACTACACTTGGGCAGAAAAAATGAAAGGCACAAATACAGGATGGGTGACACCTGGCTTGAGAGCAGTACATGTGAAAAGGATCTAGGAGTCTTGGTAGACCACAAACTTGACATGAGTCAGCAGTGTGATGCAGCAGCTAAAAAAGCCAATGCAATTCTGGGCTGCATCAATAGGAGTATAGCATCTAGATCAAGGGAAGTAATAGTACCACTATATTCTGCTCTGGTCAGACCTCACCTGGAGTACTGTGTCCAGTTTTGGGCACCACAGTTCAAGAAGGATACTGACAAACTGGAACGTGTCCAGAGGAGGGCAACCAAAATGGTCAAAGGCCTGGAAACAATGCCTTATGAGGAACAGCTTAGGGAGCTGGGTATGTTTAGCCTGGAGAAGAGAAGGTTAAGGGGTGATATGATAGCCATGTTCAAATATATAAAAGGATGTCATATAGAGAAGGGAGAAAGGTTGATTTCTGCTGCTCCAGAGAAGCGGACATGGAGCAATGGATTCAAACTACAAGAAAGAAGATTCCACCTTAACATTAGGAAGAACTTCCTGACAGTAAGAGCTGTTCGGCAGTGGAATTTGCTACCAAGGAGTGTGGTGGAGTCTCCTTCTTTGGAGGTCTTTAAGCAGAGGCTTGACAGGCATATGTCAAGAATGCTTTGATGGTGTTTCCTGCTTGGCAGGGGGTTGGACTGGATGACCCTTGTGGTCTCTTCCAACTCTATGATTCTATGATTCTATGTATAAATAATATATTATTATTAGATCTGAAGACAGCCCTGTATAGTTTCATTATGTTTTATATACTGTATTTTTCCATGTACAAGACATTGTTCCCCCCCCACAATTTTTTTGGTCAAAAATGGGGGGTCATCTTATACACCAGGGTCCCCAAACTACGGCCCGCGGGCCAGATGCGGCCCAATCCGGCCCGCGACGACCCCCGCCGCCCGCTCTTACAGCGCGCAGCACGGTGGCGCACTTCCAAATCGGAAAAAAGCACTGAAAATCATTTGTGCGCATGCATATGGGCTTCTCCCGACCCAGAAGAGGTCATTTCTGGTGCACCTCCGGGTCAGGGGGAGGCCCATACGCATGCATACAAACGATTTTTGGCGATTTTTCCGACCTGGAAGCGCGCCACTGCACCAGTAAGTGTGTGTGCACATGCGCACGGGCGCGCACACTCCCCTGCCCTCCGCCCCAAAGCCGGGTAAGTCTGGGGACCCCTGTTATACACAGATTTATACAGTAAGTCTTAGGTGAGCTGGTAGCTTCTGATGGCTCCTGAGTCACCGAGTTCAGGGCACTCAGGGTGCGGAGCTGTCTGGAGAGGTGTGGCGGTGCTGAGGTGAGGAGGGAACTTGGCAGCAGCACACCAGTTAAGGTGAGGTGAAGCCAGGCTGGAGAGGCAAGGCAAGGCAAGGTGGATCGAGCAACTATTTTGGGCAATTTTCCGAGAGAGAGAGAGAGAGAGAGAGAGAGAGAGAGAGAGAGAGAGAGAGAGAGAGAGAAGCTTAACAGCTTTAAAAGAATGGTTTCTAAATTTTGGGTTCCCCAAAGTAGGGGTCGTCTTATACATGGGGTCGTGTTATATACAGGAAAATATGGTATGTTGGAAGCCACCTAGAGTGGCTGGGGCAAGCCAGTCGGATGGGTGGGATATAAATAATAAAGTTGTTGTTGTTGTTGTTGTTGTTGTTGTTGTTGTTTGTTTGTTTAGGACATCCCTATTATCATCAGAGAAATGTTGGAGGGTTTGAAACTGTGAGCAAGAAGGCTGCCCTTCTGCCTTCTTCATGGGAGGAGCCATAGCTCAGTGGCAGAGCAATGTTTTTGCAGGGCTCTGTCCGCAGCATCTCCATGCAGGGCTGTGAGAGAGCCTCGCCTGAAAGGGCCTGAAAGGCTGCTTTGTATGTTCCTGGGATGCTCCTGCGATGCATCCCTTCCACAACCACTTTCCTCCCTGTAGCACAACATCCAAAGCTGCTCTACAGCTTTTTATGCCACCAATGTAGCATCCTTGCCCGAGTTTGCATACCAGCGTGATGTCTCGAGTTTGCTCCGGACGCCAGAGAACAGCTCAAGAGACATTTGCGTTGCAGTGCTTGTTGTGCCTTCTTCTAAAGCCCAGCTTTATGATTATAATATATTATTAATAATTACACAATGTCTGCGCAAGCACAAAAGACTGGCAGTATTTTGACAGTCCCATCATTCATTCAATTGAGCAAAGCCACAGAAATAATAATAATGATGGTGCCCGCGGTATCTAATTTTGAAAACAGCCTATAATCATCCCCCCCCTTTTCCCTCCATAACTGCAGTAAATTCATATAAGACAAACTTCCGAAAATCAGCCACTCAGAGTGCTGTGACTTAGACCTCACCTTGCAGCTTAGGGTATCTTGGACAAAACATCTGCCATTGACACAGACACCCCATTCTATGTGGCTTCTAATGACAGGACCACCCCATGGTATCTTTATAATCTACCCCTTCTAGTTTTTAAACAAGGTGGACTGTAATTCTGAGTGCCCTGTGTCCCTTCTTTCAACATAAGCCTCTGTCAAGCGTCCTCCTTGCCCAACACTGGTTCAGATTCTCTTCTAATTTATGGTCTCCTATTTCAAATAAGCATGGCTTGAAACAAGCCACATTTTGGATATACGACTGAGCGTCCAGATTTATAAGCCACATAACTGCCATCACATTTTGTAAGAACGAGTCCCCTTGTTTCGGAAAAGAATCCTTTCCCTCGTGTGTCTTCTTTGATGAACTTCCCAAAGAGTCATGGCAAATTCTTATTGGGGGTTTCTGCATTCAGTCCATGATGACTTCTAAATTTAGTGAATATTTGTTGATGGCAAAGTTAACAGCAGCGGTAGGAAATCAATCAAAACAAAAATTGAAAAATGAATGGAAATGCTATGAGGATTATATGAAGAAACATTACTCAAAGGATGATATGCTAACATGCTTAGAATAGGAGCTATGAAGGAAAATAATATAGGAACAGAACTAGAAATAAATTGAATATAGAATTGTACAGAATACAGAATGCACAAATGGTAACAAAGATACAACAGAAGTCGGAAATGCGATGGGGGGAAGTTGAGGGGTGGGGAGGGGAGGGGAAGGTTGATGGGAAACTGAGAGGGGGAAAACGATGTACAGTAATGAATTGTAATGTACTTTTCCTTTTCTGTTACCTTCGGGGGGGGGGAATTTTCTTTTTTGATATTGGTGTAATTGTAGAAATGGAACTGTATTGAATGTATTGATGGTATAAATGGCGAAGAAGAAGAAGAAGAAGAAGAAGAAGAAGAAGAAGAAGAAGAAGAAGAAGAAGAAGAAGAAGAAGAAGAAGAAGAAGAAGAAGAGGAGGAGGAGGAAGAGGAAGAAGAAGAAGAAGAAGAAGAAGAAGAAGAAGAAGAAGAAGAAGAAGAAGAAGAAGAAGAAGAAGAAGAAGAAGAAGAAGAAGAAGAAGAAGAAGAAGACTTTTGAGGCATCTGGTACAGTGATCCTGACCATTTCGTGTGCCACCATAGAGCATTATATTGCAGCATTTGCAATGGCGTTAAAAAGGGTCACCAACTCAGCACCCATGGGTGCCATGACTCTCCCAAAGCCTTTCTTGGTGCGTCTGGGATGAACCTGAATCCCCAGCTCCCCATCTTTCATTACGAAAAAAAGGAATCTTCTATAATTTGTAGAACCTAAGATATAAATGTACAGACACCATTCTTCTCATTTTCTCTTAGAAATTAGTGTGCACCACCCTTACAGTGTTTTAATTTGTCCCTCCCCAATAAGTTCCCCAACTGGAGCCGCTGTTAAACAAACACACTGCCCACACCCTGCTGACCAAAATCAGGCTTCTTGTGAGCAGGAAAGTACAGTGGTACCTCGGTTTATGAACACAATTGGTTCCGGAAGTCTGTTCATAAACTGAAGCATTCATAAACTGAAACGAACTTTCCCATTGAAAGTAATGGAAAGTGAATGAATCCGTTCCAGATGGGTCCGCGGCGTTCGTAAACCGAAAATTCGTAAACCGAGGTGTTCACAAACCAATGTTTCACTGTAGTGAAAAATGCACTGGGATGATGTTTGCTTGATGCAATGCCATCTAACCTAGGGTTGCCACTTTTCCAGAAGTAAAATTCAGCACACAAAAGTTGTTGAGGTGTGGGGGGTTTTAAGGAAACTCAAAGTTTTTGACTTTTTTAGGGGGGGAACAGTGTTGCTGAACAAAAATCCCAGACTTAAATAGCCAGTGCCATCTAAACTCCCTGGAAACAAATCAGGATGAATGCTCAATAAATTGGAAGCAACTTAAGAAAATATGTTTTCTCAAGAAAACTTCCCCAAAGAGATTGAAGCCCTGACTCTGCCAGGCTGAAAGAACTGTCCAGGGTTTCTGGCAATTGTCTTCCCGAAATGCCAGGGATTGGGACCTTCCTCATGCAGAATGTGCACTTTACCAATCAGCTGCAGTGCTTCCCTTATTTCTCTGTGGGATCTGAAAGAGAGACCTTCATTTCAATGTGACAGCTACAAACCCGGGGGGGGGGGGGAAGAGAGGAATACTGCGCACCTGTGCCAGAAGTACTTTCTCTGGGGGACTGCTTTCACATCAAAATCCAAAACAGCTTTTGGAACTCAGGAAAGTTTGGTGATGTGACTTCCAAAAAAGGAACCTGCAAAAGTTTAGGGGTGTACATGGGGTGTTTGTGCAGGCCAGCTTTGATCGTGATTTTAAAGCGGGAAGCCAGTACCTGTTGATGTTCCAGTTCAGTATTGTTAAAGCATGGCTTGGAACATGAAGCTCAAACCCTGAAACTAGATGTGTCTGTGGCTGGCACATCTGCTATTTGCACTTTTGGTGTGACATTCAAAGAAGGAAGCTATACATCTGAAATATACTCGGAGTCGAGAGTGAATTTCATGCTCTTTATTTGGCTTGTAGTAGCAACAGAAGAAGAAGAGAAGAATGGCTCTTTCCCCAAAATGTCTGCTTATATACATTTTTTACACAATGGGCCTTGCGTGATTGGCTACTTCAGGGATGCACCTGTAGGCCAATCAGGCTGCGGATTCACTTCTTCCAGCAGCCTTGTTAGCTGCTCCTGCAAGCCAATCAGGTTGTTGACTCGCTTCATCCAGGAGCCTGATTGGCTGCTCCTGCAGGCCAATCAGGTTGCTGATTCACTTCCACCTGGAGCTGGATTGGGTGGCTCCTGCGGACCAATCAGACTGCTGCATTCTGGATCCTATTGATCTAGGATTCAGCTCAGTACATAACAACATCTTTCACAGAAAAGAAACCAGATGCATATTGAGCTCACCCATCTCATGGTGAGGGGTGTTGCAACAGAAAAGCCAAGGTGGATCTGTGAGGCTTAATTCTTCTGAATACCAGTTGCCAGGAAACCTAGGAGGAGAGAGGGATCTTCTGCTGAAATCCAGCATGCAGGTTTCCCACAGGTTGGCCACTGTGAGAACAGGAAGCTGTGCTAGATGTGTCATTTTGCTCAGCTATAATCATGTCAAGTCTCACTTGCCACTAGGTTTCTTTAAACAATTCGCTGACCTGACAATGCTAAAACCCTACTTCCCTGGGAGTAAGCTCCATTGAATTCAGTAGGCCTTACCCCTGGGTAAACACAGTTGGGAGTGCCCTGTAAGTTAGGAGATGAGACAGCTGTTTCCCTTCCCTTTCCCCTACCTGTTGTGGAGAGCAGGACTCGAGCTCAGAGGTGGGGAACCTCTGGCCCTACGGATGTTAATGAACTACAAATCCCATCATCTCTGGTAATTGGCCATGCTTGTGGGGACTGATGGGAGTCATAGTTAATACGGAAGGAGCATCTCCACCCCCATCATTCTGCCCGGACACTGAGGTCCAGTACCGAGGGCCTTCTGGCGGTTCCCTTGTTGCAAGAAGCCAAGTTGCAGGGAACCAGGCAGAGGGCCTTCTCGGTGGTGGCGCCCGCCCTGTGGAACGCCCTCCCATTATTATTATATTATAACAGCCAGAAAGCCAAAGGGCTCCACCTCTGCTCTAGGTATAGAGGAAGTAGCCAGATGCAATTGGGGGGAAGCCAGGTGGAAGATGCTGTACCTCCTCCCTCTTCTATTTAAGCAGAAGGATGCTCTGACTCACAGCCTGGGCACCTTGACTGGCTGTCATGAGTATTTCTAGTCCCACTTGAGAAGGGACTAGCTGCTAAGGTGCAGTTTGAGCCCTGGCCACGTTCCTGACCTCAGCCCTTCAGTGGATTGAAGTGAGCTATGCTTGATATCATTTAGCATACATTTTAGGGGTTTAATTTTGTATAATAGAAAAGCTAGAAGTAAGTTAATTAAAAGAGCTTTAATGCCTGAAAGGAGTCAGCAGGTTTCTATGGTTTGCTGATCAAAGAGAAAATGGTTCTTTTTAATGATGTTTGGGGAATTTAGTTCTCTCCCCCTCTCTAAGTCATAGCAGAGTCAGATAACCACACACTAAGCTGTCCTTGTGATAAAAGGAGATAAACGGATGATTTGAAGGCATTCTAATAAGAAAAGTTGCTCAAAAACACTTCTTGGAACATTCCCTTTACAGAACCTTGCCCTTCCAACCTAGGTCATACCCACACCATATATTTAAAACAGGATTATATCATTTGAAACAGTCATGGTTGTCCCATCCCCACTCCCCCGGCTGCCACAAGAATCCTGGGAAGTGTAGTTTATTTATTTATTTTTGTAATATAATCTTTATTGGTTTTCCAAACTTCATACTTCCCATATATATTACATTACCTTGTACATTTGTAGCTTGCTCATATGAGCTGACTTCCCTTCTTCTTCCTTCTTCTGACTTCCTTATGTCGCTTTTAAATTATGTGCATTGTCTTTGTTCGTTTTGTACACTATTGTTTGTTTACACACTTATCTATAAATTGTTTGAAGGTAGACAAACCCTTTTATATAGAGAGGTCTTGTTGTCTATCTTACTATTTGTAGATACATTTAATTACCAGTATTTTAATTACCTTGTCGTTCATGTTGTCGTCATTACTGTTAATCCAATAAAAATATTTATATGCACATTATGAGGTTTAATTCACTTCTACTGGTTTCTCTATTTCACACAAATCTTGTTATATATATATATATATATATATATATATATATATATATATATATAGTTATATATAGTTATATATATATAACAATTTTCCCCCATTCTTTTTGAAATGTTTCATCGCCCTGTTGTCGAATTTCCCCCGTTAATTTAGCCATTTCTGTGTACTCCAATACCTTCTGTTGCCAATCTTCCACCGTTGGCACTTGTTGTTGTTTCCACATCTGAGCTAGCAATAGTCTCGCCGCAGTTGTAGCATATAGGAACAGTGTGATCAATCTTAACAATATCTTTTCCAGCCATTCCTAACAAGAATGCTTCCGGGTTTTTTCTGGAATGTGTATCTAAGAATCTTCTTTAATTCATTGTATATAATCTCCCAGTCAGTTTTCACCTTGTCGCATAACCACCACATGTGGAAAAAAACTACCTTCTTTCACCCCACATTTCCAACAAGTTTTGTTTCCTGTTTTATGTATTCTTGTTAGTTTGGTTGGAGGGGTAAGTGTAGTTTATTAAGGGTGCTTAAGAGTTGACTGGAGACCCTTTTTCTTATCCCGGAGCTACAATTCCCTGAGTGGTTTAGCAATCAATCCCTCTTCCCAAGGTACTTCAGGAAATGTAGCTCTGTAAGGGAAAAAGGGGGTCTCCCAGCGACTCTCAGCACCGTGAACAAGCTACAGCTATCATTTATTTTATGACAGGTGTGGGGAGCCTCTAGCCTATAGGCCAAATGCAGGCCTCCAGGCCACTCTGTCTGGTTCTTGGGCTGTCCCCCCCCCTTGAATACTTATGCCTGCTTGGAAAGTTTCTTTGAGCTGTGATTACCTGGACTGAGAGATTGTGGGGGGATGTATAGAAACCTCTGGTTTTTGCACAGCTGGAATGGAGTCCATGGTACAACAATAAAAGCCATGATCACTGCTCCACTTCCCTATGCTTCCGACACTGGCAGTTGGCCCCCAGAACATTCCCTACAAGGAAATGTGGCCCTTGCACTAAAAGATGTCCCCTACAGCAGTTTTATGATGTCCCCTGCCTATTATAAATACAGATGCAGAGTGGGATGGATGGAAGGATAGATGATGATAGATAGATAGATAGATAGATAGATAGATAGATAGATAGATAGATAGATAGATTTCATAATAAACAAGCACCCCATTCAATCACTGCTGATTTGCACCCACAATTGTGAGGTCTGAGGAGATGAAGATGATGCCTCCTCAGCTGTTGCCATTGGCTGCAGACAGCTTGTGATGTCACAAAAGCACTTGGCAGCTGAGTGGCTATCAAGGTAGGCCAAGGAGAAAGCCCATTTCTGTTCCCCAGCAGGACACAGCTGGCAATTACTGTGACGTTCAGCAGAGCCTCCACTGGGAGCACCTCTGGATTTAGGGCAGTGTGGGTGGTTCCCCTGCCGAGGGGGTGCAAACTTGAGAACATACATCATTGAGAAGATTAATTTGGGAGCACCGAGTTTGGAGCTTGCTCAGGTCACCATACTACCAAAGATTACCAAAGCCCTCCCCTGCTTGGAGAAAGTGAACTGGTGGATGGAAGGAAATAATTGTTCAGCGCCGGGATGCCATGGAGCAAAAATAAGGCAAGTTTGTTTGCGGAGTGGGATTGTGACTTGAATGCTGCTAATATCCATGGTCAGAAGTTTGGCTGGTGTCTTGTGATGGGGGTAACAGAAGCTGGCAGGTGTTGGTGGGTGGAAGCCAGTGAAGTTCACATTCAGAAGCTCCTAAATGCCGCAAGGCTATAGCAGGCTGATGTTCGTGAATACAGGCTGGTTGAAGTTCAGTTTTCGGAAGTTGGTTGAAGTTCAGTTTTCGGAAGCTGGCTGACTGAAGCTGATGGATTT
The DNA here is from genome assembly GCF_965207765.1 of Zootoca vivipara. NCBI lineage: Eukaryota > Metazoa > Chordata > Lepidosauria > Squamata > Lacertidae > Zootoca > Zootoca vivipara. The sequence goes on along the minus strand of NC_142587.1, from coordinate 31,098,879 downwards.
GTGTGGATTGAAAGCTGAGGCACAAATGTGAATGAACAGAGAATGGGTGTGTCCCCTGTGTTCCTCGTGGATCTCAGCTGGCATATGTTTGGGTAAGCGAGTGGAAGGTTTCAAACGTGGTCAAGGTGAAATGGTGTGTGTATATGCAGGAATGTGATGTATGAAAGATGGATATTCATGAATAGATGAAGCCCATGGAAGTTTGGCAGGATGACTGACGTTAGCAGGTGGAGTCACCAAGTCAGCTTATATTTTTTAACTAGATGTCTTTCTAAATACATCTACATGTAGGGTTTTCTTTAGCCTTTTCTTCAAAACAAATAATGGTGAGTTGGTATCATTGTGCATCCAAGGTGCGCTGCATGAGAAACAAATAAGAAACGAACCAATCACTGCTGAGGTGCCCTCACAAAATTGTCAGGTCTGGGGAGGCTGTGATGATGCTTCCCCAGCTGTTGCCATTGGCCACAGACTGCCTGTGATGTCACAAAAGGACATGGTGTCTGGGTGGGAAAAGGCAGTTATTAGTGGGATGGGATGGGTGGGGCAGAGGGAGAGAAGAAGCCTAGGGAAGGAAGTTCAGGAAAAAGTTGAGGCGGGGACAGTTGGAGACACAGAAAGGAGACCTGCCTGCTTGAGTTACTAACCTTTCCCTTCCTCAAGGCTAGGGTTGCCAGACTCAATAGAGGACAGGACTTCTGTGCCTTTAATTGCCCTGCTCTCTTTTGAGTCTGGAAACCTTAAAGAGAAACCAGCAGACTCTTTGCTTGGAAATTAAACAAAGGGTCTGCTGGTTTCTCTTTAAGGTTTCCAGACTCAAAAGAGAGCAGGGCAATTAAAGGCACAGAAGTCCTGTCCTCTATTGAGTCTGGCAACCCTACACAAGGCTCCTGTGTCTGTCAGTGTCTCACCTACCTAGCAATCAAAACAAAAGTCATGACTGGTTTTTATCACTGAGAATCCAGCTGCCCCCAATAAAAGTCTAAGGATCCTCAGGTTTGGGAAAGCTCTCTTTTAGCTGAAATATCCATGGTAGGTCTAGTAAGGTGCTTTAGGATACATCAATGTGGATTTTTAGAAGAAAGGACCTCCATGAAGTGATGAGCCACAAATACCTGGGTTTCAATCTCACTTCTGCTCCTAAGAAAAGATTAAAAGTGGGGAGATGGTCTTTCTTCAGCTTACCTCTCTCTCTTGCCCCACATATTTACAGTGCGTTCTTCCTTGGCCCTTCTATCGGTCATCCTTTCAACTGGCAATGCTGAGGGATTAATCCTGAAGCCTTGTGCTCGGTATCTAGGACTCTGCCTTATATCCAGTCAGGTCCCTGGTCATCAATGGGTGCCCATGAGTACAATGACACCCACAAAGTCCCATCAAGTTCCCAGCCAGGTTCTCCATCCACACACACACACACACAATGAACAGAATCCAATGTCTAAGACTGAGGAAGCTGTCACAGTCTCTCCTTGCTAGCTGTCCTTGTATTGACCACAGGAGAAAACCCATCTGGTTTTCTGGTATTGGACAACAAGCAGAAGAAGAGTGTAGTTTATTCTGGGTCTGGGAATGGTAGCTTGTTAAGGGTGTTTAGAATGCTGAGTGTTCCTAAGAATCGTGGAATCATAGAGTTGGGTGGGACCTCAAGGGTCATCCAGTCCACCCCCCTTGCAATGCAGGAATCTCAGCTAAAGCATCCATCATGAAAGATAGCCACCCAACTTCTGCTTAAAAACCCGCAACAAAGGAAAGTCCACAATCTCCTGAGGGAGTCTGTTCCACTATCAAACAGCACTTACTGTCAGAAAGTTCTTCCTATTCCCATCACAGCTACAATTCCCAGAGTTCCCTGGAAAGAGGGATTGATTTTTAAACCGTTCTGAGAATCCATTAACTTTCTTTTTTGCTTTGTTTATGGTTTTTAAGTCTAGATTGTTTTCAGTGTTTGCTAAATGGCTGGTTTCGTCCCGTTTTAACGTATACATATGCTTCGGAAGCTGATTTCTCTCTCCCTGCCCTGCAGTTTTATATCTTTATATTTTATATCTTTATATTTTGACTTTGGGCAGCTAGATCACCGCGGAAAGGTGCCATATAAATAAACTCAATCTATCTAGTAGAAATGCTGGGTGAGCATTTTAGATCAGGTAAGCATCAGGGGGAAGGAACCTCAGCTGCAATCAAATTTGGTATGGAGGATAGCTCAGTTGGTAGACCATGAGACTCTTAATCTCAGGGTCATAGGTTCAAGTCCCACATTGGATAAAATATTCCTGCATTGCAGGGGGTTGGACTAGATGACCCTTGTGGTCCCTTGTGGTACAATTCTATGATTCTATGTCCTACCTTTGTTTTAATACACACACACACACACACACACACACACACACTGTGTGGTTTGGGCTTCTGGAGCCTCCAAATGAAGAACTATCTCAGAAAAGTGCTGAGGGCCATTGCTAAGATGTCAGTGAATTCATCATCTCTGGGTCATTGTAACCTGCTTAATGGGACACTTGCCTATTCAAGCATCGGAAATAGTTCTATCAGTTACGTTTCCCTTAAGCGAGGCATAAATAACTTGCCCATAAACTCTATCAATAAGTTCCAGGTATAGTTCCAGACCTTTCGGTTACGTGGTGCACTGCCCACAGCAATTACACAGCAAGTGTCAGTGATAAATTTTGCATGAAAAAAGCAGCTTAGGGCTCTGTTCAAACTGTTCTTTCCCCACTGCATTTACATCACTTTTGCAATTATGAAAGAAAGCAGACATGACCTACAGAATCCTAATGAATAGCCAGCTTTCATTACTGTCATTCAAAGGGATTGCTGGTTTCAGATTGATTTTTTTACCGTAAAAAAAAACACCATAAATCCTGAAAGTAAACCACTCATGTTATAAGATAATTTACTCATACTTATGACCCACTCTATATATACTATGATTAAGGGGTCATTCATGTCGACAACTTCCCCCTCCCTCACAGAAATTGGACTGCAGGCTATTTAGTTCCATGAGCAACTCAATATTCCATGCCATCACAACAGCTCAGCCAATCATAGTCCACTACATCTGCTGTTGCAATATTTGATATACTCAGTTGGGGCATTTGGAAGATGGAGTTTCAGGACCCCAATGGAAGTTGTAAAAAATGCTGTCATAGGGAATGGTCAACCCCAGCGGGATATCCTCAGCCTACAGAAGCATAGCTCAGCCTGAAATGTTCTTTTGAAAGTAGAAGAATATATAATATCAAGCTGCAAATATGGTATGCAGAAAAGCATCTGCAAATGAAGCAGTTGTGCTGGGAAATTGGTTTGGAAAGACATTAGGGAGCTGGTACAGCATAGGGACTAACAATGTGAGCCTAACCATGTATACAGAAATAATTCCTGCTGAATTCAGTGGGGCTTATTTCCAAGTAAGTGGGGTTAGCATTGCAGCCTTGGAGTATGGTGTAGGAAGGCTTCCACGTCAGCCATGAACTCACTAGGTAGAGAAATCATTATCATCATCATCATCTAGCTCCACCCCCAAGTTAACTGTTTTGCAACTGGCTCCTGGCGGTGGACATTGGGGTTTTAGCAAAAGAAGAAGAAGACACAAAGTCCATCTCACAAATCTGCTCACACCAGTTTTTGATGTTTTGTGAACTGAGCTCCCCACCCTGATTCCAGCATATGGAATTCAAAATAGCTGCTGCATGGAACTGCATTGGAAGTTTTTTTTTCCAGATTTTACCAGGTCTCCTAAGAGAAGATCCCAACTGGTTGAAGAGGCAAACGTATTTTCCCTCCCTGTCTTCTTGTTCAGGTCTCTGTGGCCTCTTGCTGCATTGATCATTCGGGCTTTTAATTATTCCACTTTTCCGCGAAGTGAATCATGAAATTTTAATGCCTGACGTTTTTAATTTAGAATGCAAAATCCCTAAATAAAAGAAATAGCAGTGTGAATGAACATGGAGGCCTGCATGTTCCCCTACCCCTTGCGCCACAAAGAGCATAAAGAACTGAACATTTCTTTAAAACAAAAAGCAAAAGCAAAAACAAAAAACCTGGGTTCTTTGAGATGAAACAGAATCTTCAAGACTTTGTTTTCCATAAGTTCTTGTTGGGAGAGATTTCCCCCCCCCCCCGGCCGCCGCCCTCCGTTGTCTTGTGGAGCAGTTACCACGGCAACCTAACATCAAAGGCCTAATTATGGGGAGAAGCCACCCCTCCAAAAAAACAACCAGAGACCTCATGCCTGTAACAGAAGATGCTTACTTGAAACATATGGGTGGGTTGGAATTCGCTGCTGAAATATGCTGAATATATCTCTTCTGAGTGAAAATATATTCTTACCCAGACTTTCAGTTCCCACGTGCCTATTTTTCACCCAGAACATTCAGGAGCTGCAGAGCTATGGCTCATGTGCAGCTTGTGGAAGATTCAGGACCAATAAAAGCACATGGTTAAACAAGATAACTTGCTCCCGCAGGAGGCAGCGATGGTCATCAATTGGCAGTCTGCATGCTGTGCGTGGAGTATACAAAGCTGTGGTTGTAGGGAAACAGCTGAAAAAAAATAAAAGGATTTTCTGCAAAGGGCTTTCCCATCCCTGATCCACTTCATTGCTACTCGAGAACTCATGCTCATACTGTTCCTTTATGGTTTTCATCCATGCCCACCTTCCTCAAATCTCTAGGAGAGTGGAGGGAGGAATTCTCTGCCTTAACCAATCCTTCATTCCTTTCCACAACCTCATTTCTGAGTCCTGATTCCCAATCGTCTTTCTGCATCCTCCCCTCTTGAAAGTTTGTTTACTTGCAGACTGACATCTAAGGAACCCCTGGAGTCGAAGGTGGCTACTCTAATCCGAAATTTCGTTGTCACAGCAGAAGTAAACAGGAGATCAATGCGCAGTTTCCTGAGTGCAAGCTAGTAGGTAAGATAGTAGGAATCATTACTTTATAAAGGACGTGTGGGCGTCACGGTATTGCAATATTGCATCCGCTATTGGACATAATTTACACTTGAGAGATTGGAGGGGGGGGAGCAGTTGCAACGCAAAGGTTAATTCACTAGTGCATAAACACTTGATCTTGCAAAGATCCCATTAACCTTTTCAGACTGTGAAGATCTGGAATTTGGAGACAGCAAAACACAGATCTTTTGAAACTGCAGTGCGCTGCAAAATGCCTAACAATTTTGAGTTCCTTACTGAAGTATAGCTACAACCCAGACACATATTTTCCAGCTTCCACCAGTTTCTGCTATCTCTCTACCAAAGGGAAACAATATAAAGCGGTATTGCAATCAGCTGCTTTGTTGAAGGAAAGGCTATATGGAAGAAGCGTGGGACATGTCTGTCACCTGAAGTAGATGGTGGAAGAAGATGCTGCTCTGGCGACAAAAGACTAGGAGACTTTGTTACTACCTTTCATGCACCTGCAGAGAGTATCTGCTCATATTCTTGCCCTGCAGCTTTTCATTGAATGACATCAGTGTGATTAATTAACAAAAGAGATTAAATTGAGCTGCGTTCCCTTCCTTTTTGCATCAGGGAATTGTTCTCCACCACCCTCCAAGATAATGAATGAGCTATTCAATGTACCTGAAAGATTAAAATCAGAATCAAACAGGACCTGGATGTAGGTCCTGGATGTAATCAAACAGGACCTGGATTAAATTAGGGCTACCATATGTCCGGAATTTCCGGACATAACCAGAATACGGCAGTTGGGAACAGTGTCCGGGTGTAAATTGCTGAAATGTGTCCGGAATTTCAATGTTAGCCTGCCGAATTTTCTCCTGTGAAGGAAGCCATTCACAAACAGAGGCCTCTTAAAATAATTCTGCCCATTGTGCAACCGCAGCTCCAATCCTTTTCCTCTTTATGTCATGTGATTAAAAACTTTGCATGAGATTCCAGATATCAAGCTTCATTGTCACCAATGGCGGATCACAACATTTGAGTTTGATGAATTGCTTTTATCGCTTGTGCTGGTCCCTCTATTCCAGCTGCCCACAAAACATCATTTTTGGGGGGGTAGCGATTGAAATTTTGGGCTGATTGGTTTATGGATATCACTTCCTTGCAGAAAGCCACATGTAGGATGAATGCACTTACATAGCTGACTATTCCGATGGGTATCACATGTCAGGAAGTCATCACTAATTAGGGCATCCTCCTGACACATGCACATGTGGGGAAACAACACTATGCATCTCAAGTAATATCACATACCTAGGATTTACACATTGGTTCTTTGTATACCCTAAATCAGGCATCCCCAAACTGCGGCCCTCCAGATGTTTTGGCCTACAACTCCCATGATCCATAGCTAACAGGACCGGTGGTCGGGGGAAGATAGGAATTGTAGTCCAAAACATCTGGAGGGCTGAAGTTTGGGGATGCCTGCCCTAAATTATGATGCGATTCGGGGAGTTTGGGGGAAGGTTGTTACATTTCCAAGTCAGATTAACAAGGCATCCTGAAGTACATCAGGGGCTTCCCATTTTTCCTGGTGACTTTAGCTCTTCAAAAATCATATTACTGTTCCTCCTTCTCCTCTCCTTCAAACTAAAAGCAAGCTGACTGAGGTAACACCCAATGCTCAAGAGGGCAGGAATGGAGAAGAAATAAGTTCTGCTCTTTTTATGATTTCTCCCTGCACATAGGTTTTTTTTAAATGTGGGGATGTCGTGTTCTGTTCATTTTCTAATGCCATTGTCCAACCCATAGATTCTTGCATGAAACAATAGTCTAAGACAGGCATAGGCAAACTCGCCCCCCCCCAGATGTTTTCGGACTACAACTCCCATCATCCCTGACCACTGGTCCTGTTAGCTAGGGATGATGGGAGTTGTAGTCCCAAAACATCTGGAGGGCCAAGTTTGCCTCTGCCTGGTCTAAGAACAGAAGAAGATCCTTGCTGGATCAGACCAAAGATTCATCTAGCCCAGTATCCTGTTCTCGCAGTGACCTATGGGAAGCCCCCAGGCAGGACCTGAGCAGAACAACACTGTCTCCACTTGTGATTCCCAATAACTGGCATTCAAGTGATATAGCTCATAGTTCAACAATGGAATTCATGCCCAGAGGGTGTAATTATGGGCAACAACCTGGATGGCTTTAACAGAGAATTAGATACCAGTGTGAAATATGAGAGGCTTCGTCTTCTATGAAGGGGTGACAATGCCTGCAAATTGAATCAAATTCCATAAGAAAATCATCTGAAGAAGTATCTGAAGAAGTGTGCATGCACACGAAAGCTCATACCAAAATAAAAACTTAGTTGGTCTTTAAGGTGCTACTGAAGGAATTTTTTTTATTTTACTTCGATCCAGACCAACACGGCTACCTACCTGTAACCAGAACTATGGAAGGCACCACATTGAGCCGCAGGTATCTGAAGAAGTGTGCATGCACACGAAAGCTCATACCAAAATAAAAACTTAGTTGGTCTTTAAGGTGCTACTGAAGGAATTTTTTTTATTTTACTTCGATCCAGACCAACACGGCTACCTACCTGTAAGCATAAGAAAATCAGAAAGTTATAGCCTTTTCCTTTGCTTTTTTTTAAAAAAAGAATCAAGTTTCAAACGTTCTCTGAATGAAAACCCCTGGTTGTATCTGCTTACAGTTTGGCAGGAGGTTTAATCCACTCTGGAGCAGCTGCTTTGCCCATAAATTCCATCCACTTTGTCCAAAAGAGGGGAAAGTTCCAGCCATCTTTAGACCCTTCATTATAGTGATTGGAATTCTTCTCTTAATGTACGGATAATGATACAAGGTGGATTGGGGGGGGCTGTTAACACCCCCTACTATACATACAGTTTTGCACATAGTAAAAATAGGTGCAGACAATTAGCGTGTGTGAAGCAATGCAGAATAGCTTTAATATTTATTTATGCCTACATGACATTCAATACAGCAAGAAGGTTTAGTATGATAGAGGTAAGGGATTGTCTTTTCTGCTTCATGCCATTAGTAATACTGTATTTCATTTCTCAAAAGGGAACCACCATAAAAGGTTTTAAATAGCTTAGGTATAAAGGGATCTCTGTTTCCATCACAAGTTTGAGGGGGGGTATTAATTTGATAGCACTTTGAGGTTTTTATCTCATTCCGGGTGCCACTAATGTTTGAACACTCCAGCTGATTCAATTTTAATATTAAAGAGGCCTTCACTTGTTCCTTTATGAAGTCAAATCCATCATTTCTCAAACACGACAATATTCCAGATTAAAATAAAGTGATGATAAATGTAAGAGGATTTAATTAAAAACAACAAATCATTTGGCTGCTTCTAGTGGGCAACCCTATAATCCAACACTCTTAAGCTATGCAAAATAGTGAAATATGAAACCAATACCATACCGGAAATGAGAGAGGATTGTAAGCCATTAGCCAGTGATGGATTTACATTGCATGGTTGTAACCACTATGGGACTGTAGTCATACATAACATGTTTGCACAGCAACAAACTTATTTCCCTACTGCAGTGGGGAGGGGGGGACAAAGACTGCAAAACACTTTTCAGCTGAAGTTGGGGGAATGCTTTGTCTTGAGGATCCAGTGCTATAGAATATGAAAGTCGTGTCCCTGAACATACCTGTCCGTGCCATAGCTTTGCTATTTGTACCCTAGAAAGGTAGGTAGGTAATCTATTTCGGCCATTGGCCCATATTAGAACAATATCAAACAATTCCATCAACTTGGACCAAAACAATATACATTTTAAACAGGTCACACGATTCAGCAATATTCAATTTAAAACAACAATTTAAACTACTTTCTGATAAAATTTGTCAATATATCGAATAGGACTCTGGATTCCCTCCAATAAAATACAGATGTGAGGGCGATCTGGCTGCGACATCTGTCACCCCATTGATCTCCAGGGTTGATTCGGCTGATCTGGCTGGCTAGGCGGGTGTCCCCTTCCTCCCTCACCGCTCCATGTGCGTCCCTCCCGAAGCTGCGCGCTCGGTGGAAGAGGACGGCCATCCCAAATAGAAGGAGTGTACCGTTCTTCGGTCAAGGGTATACCATAGCTGCGCTCCCCTGCTAGAACCTCCAAACTCTAGAAACAGAAGCACTGGAAGCTCCTAAAGTGAGTCCTTTCACCATTGCCTGTGATTAGCAATAGGAAATGGCTGTATGTGTATTTGCATGTTACTAGATTGTCAAATTGGGTGATGCCAGGAGAAGGCCATGGTACTTCAGGTAGGGTTGCCATATTTCAAAAAGTGCAATCAATTTTTCGATTGACTTGCCTAAGATCCAAGACAAAGCACCCCCTTTCGGAAATTCCCCCCGGACATCAATTCCACCTTTGAAATCCTGGTAATGTCTGGGGCAGCCTTACTTCAGGTAATACTTTGACCACACCCATGCTGCTCTGGAATTCCCATCCTTTGCTCACTTTTATGGGAATCCCACCCAAGGTTATTGACAAACTGTTGCACTGTTAATTTTCCTGTGCTGTCTTCCAATATTATTTTAGATCTCATTTGTGGCAATGACTTTGCCAAAAAATGGAGTTGCAACTCCAGCCTGTTGGGTGTGGATGGGCAAAATGCAGTTGAGGCTATATTCTGAGTAAATGTTCCTTTAAACTGAAAGCTTCCTGTTTGGAAGTTCCGCCCATTTTCCTTATCGACATGGTTTGTTTGATCAGGGCTAAACTGCTGCTTAAAGGTAAAGGGGACCCCTGACCATTAGGTCCAGTCGTGACCGACTCTGGGGCTGCGGCGCTCATCTCGCGTTATTGGCCAAGGGAGCCGGCGTACAGCTTCCAGGTCATGGGGCCAAAATGACTAAGCCGCTTCTGGTGAACCAGAGCAACACACGGAAACGCCGTTTACCTTCCTGCCAGAGTGGTACCTATTTATCTACTTGCACTTTGATGTGCTTTCGAACTGCTAGGTTGGCAGGAGCTGGGTCCAAGCAACGGGAGCTGACCCCGTCACAGGGATTCGAACCGCTGACCTTCGGATTGGCAAGCCCACTGTGGTTTAACCCACAGTGCCACCTGCTGCTTAGGAAGAGTCAAATTCTACTCCCCGGGGGTTGGAGATGTTAAATGCCGGCTTCTTTCCCTGATAACAAAATAGTTGTAATCCATAGTAACAAAAGCTGGCAGGCAACAATTAAGAGACAATTCAGTTAGCGCTAATTGTGCTGAGCAGGAAAGCAATGGCATGGGTTGAGCAGGAAGCTTTCAGTTAACATTAGAGGGGACTTTGCAGAATCGAACTGACTTGTGGGTAGATATTATAGAAACTTCTTTGTCACAAAGAAAGGAGCTGATGGAGAATATTTTGTTTTGTAATGTGCATGTGAGGAACCCACATTTCAATTCCAGCTGCTGGCAGGAAAGCAGTGCCTCGGCAGCACCAAAAGAAACGTCTGTTAAACAGATGAACTCAGAAGTAGGTTTAAAAAATGGTGAGGAAGGCTGTATGTTGTAGTAGAACACAAGTATTTCTATTTAAAGACATTCCAGTCCTCGATGTGCTTCTATAATTCTCATAGACCTATTTGTGGCACTTAAAATAAAGGCGGGGTGGGTGGGTGGAAAGTAAGACCTTAAGAGAGTTTCTCTCTCTCTCTCTCGCTCACTTTTTCCCTTCTACAAATGCCGTGATAAATATTCCCCTTGAAGAAACAACACCAGAACATCATTTCACGTCACTGGTAAACATTTATTTATAGCATGTCAGCTGATTATATCCCAGTAATGGGAGGGGGGGAAGTGTCTCTGTCAACGAGTGATGGACACTGAGCAAATTAAAATAGCACTGGCTCTGGCCCAAACAGTGTCCATTCTTTAAAAAAAAAAAATACAAGCTAAATATAGTTAGCCCGTAAGAATCTCAGAACTATTAACGATTTGGGAACAGAGGATGATTGTAACGTATATAGGATGGGCAAACCACAGCTCAGATATCAGCATGTGTGGCAAAATAGATTTCCACCACTGCACCATTAGCTACAGCATAGAGCAGTCCCCAACAACATGGAAGCTGTTTGTTCCCGATTTATATTTTCATAGCTGTTAATGTTTTGAAGGTCACTTCCCTTTCAGCTACCCTGGAAATTACAGCAGACCAGCTCCTAAGGGAGCAGGCCCTATCATTAGGCAACAGGCTCAGGTGGCAGAAGTTGTGAGGTGCAGCATTTCCCTTCAACTAGCCTGCTCACATCAGGTGCTGTGGAGATACTCTCCTATTGCTAGTGCTGAAGTAACTGTAGCCGCCCTCTGTATGTGGCATTGCCATCTTGCCCTTTGCCTCAGGCAGCAAAGTGTCTTGAGCTAGCCCTAGCCCCTACCACCCACTAACCCTTTCAACACCACATCCCCCAGTCCTTCTTAGGTAGAGCTACCAGCACAGAACCTGTATCTTGTCCCCTGAACCCCCAAGAGATAGAACTGCCACAGGAGTCCTGCCACAGGACCAGAGACTACTCAGAAGACCAAGAAAGCCCTGAAGAGCTTCCCTTAAAACCTGAAACCTCGTGCCTTTAAAAAGTCCCATGGCTTTTTTTAAAAAAGGCACAGGTCCTTTAACTCTCCACATGCAGTCCCCATGGGGTGGGGCTTCCCTCTTGACTACCAAGCCCAAATTATGAAATCCTGCCAGTGGCTGCAAGACACTGCTGAGAAACCATGTATTTCCTGGCTCAGATGAGGGATTGGGGTTCTTCTGAGTCAATGCCTTCTTTCTTGCACACAGCCCTGGCCTCTCCATGGCTTGCCTTCCTATCTGTTTCAGATCCCTGGGAGTACTGATTCTGTCCTGTGTGGACCATCTCATAGGTCATGACTCCCTTACCTGCATCCTCTAAAATGAAAAAGTTGTGATAGTGCTGAAATGTGTGAGACGGGTTCATGGAAATGAGGGCACAATGCACAAATCAGGTGTCTGGAAGCAATAGGTCAATGTGACGTGGCGCACGTTCTGGGGGCGGGGCGGAGCGCACGTTTTGGGGGTGGGGCGCACGTTTTGGGGGCGGAGCGCACCGTGCGCAGTGACAAGGCGCGCCTTTTGGGGGCGGGGTGGGCAACGGCGATGGCGCCCCTGGGATCGCGTCGCTTGGGGCGATCTGCCCCCACCACCCCTATCTTCCCAGGCCCCTGCAACCCTGTATAGGGAATTTTTAATATTTTATTATGTTTTTATGTATGTTGGAAGCTGCTCATCATAGCTGCGGCAACCCAGTCAGATCGGCGGGTTAACAACAACAACAACAACAACAACAACGTGATATTCTATTCCTGAATTGTGGAATTGTATCATGTGGTTGTTTATATTTGTATTTTATGCTTTATGCAAACTGCCCTAAAAGGTGGCCAAAAATAATTAAATTAAACTTTAAAATGTCCACTCTTAATATTCTGTAAGTATATTCCCTTCCATTAAACCATGTGGGGTTTGTGCCAGCTGAGCTCTCCGAGTGATATATTGCCGCGGGAGTAGAATTATTTATTGAAAGAAATTGGGCGGCATTTTACAAAAGCCAAAACAAAAAAAAAGTTGGTGATGACACACATGATTAGTTAGTCTGTTTCCAAAAACAGCAAATTGTGCTCTGTGGGACACATCCTGTCCTCCATATGACGAGCCATTAAATGCAAGTCGCAACAGGAAGATTTATGGGGAGAGGAATTTCAAGACATAAGCAGCCATGAAACTTGCTCTGTGGCATCAGATAGCCACCCGTGGAAACGGGTTGTGTCAGCAAGAATGAACTTGGTTCTAAAGGGTTAGGAAAACAGGAAACTGCCTTCTACTGAGTTAGACCCTTGGTTCATCCAGCTCAGCACTGTCTGCACAGAATGGGAACTGAACTTGCACCTGTGTCATCTCTCTCATCCCTACGGCTTGAATTGTAAGGAAAGTTAATTTAAGGAAATTCATGGAAAGCAAATTTCCCTGCAATGTGGCAGCGTTAGGAATGCATTGCAGAACAATCTGAAGCAGAATATTGTTGGCATCTGTCTTTCTCAAGACACAATGGAGCGTGCCTCTGGGGATGAAGGCAAACATGAAGGCAAAAATGGGCCTTCTCTACGGTGGCTTCCCATCTGTGGAATGCTCTCCCCAGGGAAGTTCGCCTGGCACCTTCATTATACACCTTTAGGCGCCAGGCAAAAACATTTCTTTTTAACCAGGCCTTTGGTTGGCCTGATGGACACCCTATGCCCTTTTAAAATTTGGTGGGTTTTCTGGGGGGGGGGGCTATTGGGTTGTTGTTATTTTGATTATGTATTTTGTGGTTTTATATTTTGATTTTATTCTGTGAACCACCCTGAGAAGGAAAGCAAAGCAGAGCAATGTATTTGGACCCACTATGGGTCTTGTCTGATCAATTAACCAGAACCTATCTTCGCATGAAAGGAAAGTTCCTAACCCACCAGGGGTTTGAGACCCATCGGCTACCCTCACAGGGTATAGTCGAAGCCATTTCCCAGGCTGCAGCCTTTGTGGCATATTGACAGCTTCTAGGAGCCACAGATGAAAGCTGAGTGCAGGGTGGGGACCAAAGGTGGACAAACCACCTCAAAAGGAGTATGATGTGTCCCCCAGCAGAGATACCAGCCTTCCCCTAACATCCTGTGCACCCCTGAAGCAGCACAAATCCACCACTAAAGCATGGTTATTGTGTCAAGAAGTTGTTGCAGATTGCACCCGCATAACACTCACCTTTTCATCCACTTTAATTTTGCAAATCTAAAGTTCTGGTATTTGATTGAATCACTCCCACAAAACCCTGACATTCTATAGGTGCGCTGCATGTTAGCTTTGCTTGAGGCACGGCTGTTTGAATTGGCTTAAGGAGTGCATTCTCCAGAGAAAGTTAGCATACTCTGAAAAGATTTCCACTGAGGTCAGTGGGAACACTCTGAGGTCAGTGATTGGGAGAGTGGCGCGTCAGTGATGTTAGAGGCTTTTCAGACAACGTGACCTTATTTCTCGGTTTGGAGGAGAACGGAAATTACATTGGGGCATTTAGCTGAGGTTGGTTCAAAAACATAAAACACATAACAACAGGATCTGCAAGGAGGGTCCCCCAAGGTGTGTGATTTCACATTGGATAGAGCAACGAGCATTTTTCTGCACTTAAAACAGAAAAAAAATGTTGCAAAATGAAGTCGGGCCATTAATTGGGACAGGTGATCTTTACTTGCAAGGTTATCCCTGCTGTGAGACCCTTTGAAGCCGATTAACTTTTGCATCTGTTTCAGAGAGAGAGAGAGAGAGAGAGAGAGAGAGAGAGAGAGAGAGAGAGAGAGAGAGAGAGAGAGAGAGAGAGAGATGAAGCCTGACAACCTAGTTCTAAACTCTTCCGGAAACTGGATGCTACAATTCGAAACATTTTTCCATATATATTTTTTGCAGGAATTTGGCTTTTGGAAACAGATATAAACAAGTCTTCACAACCTTTTTTGAACTTGGGAGGGTGTGTGTCAAAATTGGCTTTACTTTCTGGGTCGCCCCCCAACCCAGCTTTAATGATCCGTTCTTCAGGAGAACATACTGAGAGACATCACATATAGACAGTTGTGTATGATTAATGCTGGGAAATTCAAGCCAGGCAAAAGAAAGCACTTCTTGAGGCAGCTCATAGTGGAATTCGTTCCCACAAGGTGCGATGGTGGCCAACAACCTTCTCAAGAAGATAAGGCTGTCGGGAACTTCTAGCTCTGTGGCCAGTGTTTTCCCTCCACTTTCAAAGGCCACTTGTATTCCCTGAATACCACTTGTTCAGAATCACAAGTGGAGACAATGCAGTTGTGCTTGGGTCCTGCTTGCAGGCTTCCTATAAGCATCTGGTTGGCCACTATGAGGACAGAAGGCTGGGCTGGATGAATCTTTGGTCTGATCCAGCAGTGTTCTTATTGTGGTTTTAGACTGTGCTTGCATGCAGGAATCTACAGGTTGGGCTACAATCTCCGGATCCTACTCCTTCCTGGAACTGTGTGCCCCTCTCCAAATGTTCTCTCAGTTTGTGGGTTGATGAGATATGGAGGGCTGACTAAATAGCGTAGGGTATGGGTAGGCAAACTAAGGCCCGGGGGCCGGATCCAGCCCAATTGCCTTCTAAATCCAGCCAGCGGACGGTCTGGGAATCAGCGTGTTTTTACATGTGTAGAATGTGTCCTTTTATTTAAAATGCCTCTCTGGGTTATTTGTGGGGCATAGGAATTCATTCATTATTATTATTTTCAAAATATAGTCCGGCCCCCCACAAGGTCTGAGGGACAGTGGACCAGCCCCCTGCTGAAAAAGTTTGCTGATCCCTGGTGTAGGGTGTAGAGAAACATTTCACTCATTGAACTCCTCATTGAACATAGTGCCTTTTAATCCGTGACTTCTTCCACAGGTTTGTGCATTAAAATGAACCTGCTCCTTGCCTTGGTAGTGGTATGGTGTCACGCCCAACTTCATCTCATCCTGCCTAGATGAGAGCATCCTAGTTGTACCTTACATGTACCTTACATGTGGAAGGCCGCAGGCTCAGTAAAAGACATATCCAGCTATATCAGATAACAGCCCTGAGAAAATAAAAGATCAGATAAGGAGAAGTTTTGTTGTTCTGGAATCCATGTCACAAAATGGTTTGCAGGCTGTCCTCATCCTTGAAGTGTGCATGCACACGAAAGCTCATACCTATGACAAACTTAGTTGGTCTCTAAGTTGCTACTGGAAGGATTATTTTATTTTATTTTGTTTTGACTGCGTCAGACCAACACGGCTTCCTACCTGTAACTCATCCTTGAGTAAAGGGAAGACCTGGCAAACAGTCCATTCTAGAGGCAGAGAATCAGCCACATTTATTCTTCTTGTTTCCAGCAGGCCTTGGTACAATTTGATACCTGAAAAGCACCTAAATGGCTTAATTTTAAATTCCGCTGCCTCCTCCCTATTCCATTCTAATATTATTACCAGATGCAGACTCATGGACTTCAACAATAGCCAGATTCTGGGGAGGAGTGGGCTCCATGATTCCTGGCTTTACCATTTAGCCTGATCAAGAGTTCTGGAGAACTGAAAAGCTTGCACACTTATTTTGCGATATATGTATGGCCTAATAAACGAATTGCCCTAATCTGAATTTCCAAATTTTCCTGTGGGCCAAACCAGCTACCGTTACTTTTTTGTGTTTCTCGTTTGAGTCATGCATATGCTGACTGCAGCATGAATTCTGATGCACAGGCATAGAGTCTGCCAACAATCAATCAACGGAGAAGGAAGATCTGGAATATAACGGCCATGAACAGAACCACCAGATAGAATGAGTTAGGGGATGGAAGACTCAGTCAATACAGACCTTTCAACAGAATTGGACACTGTTTATTATGTATTGGAATCAGTAAAAGAGAGATGAAACAGATAACCCATGGATATATTATGTTTGAGGTAGTCAATCACGCATAAACTATTATGGATAAATATAAGATAAAATAACCTTTTTCGCTGAAAATAAACTACTGTCGCCAAAGTGCTGTTTGGATAGAATGCACTGTATGAATCTCAAATCAGAGTCTTACCTTGCAAAGAGGAGCCAAATTACAACCAATTCAAACATTCAGAGCAAGTCTAGGCCCTCCAGATGTTTCCTAACTACAGCTCCCATCATCCCTGACCATTGGCCACGTGTGCTGGGACTGATGGAAGTTGCAGCTCTTCAACACCTGGAAAGCCAAAGGGTCTCCACACCTGATTCATTCAAAAAATGAATGAGATGTGATTCATACGTTGGAAACCTTATCTCGTTGTAGTGTCACATTCATCCACGCAATTGCTGGACCAGATATGAATGCACAGCCAGCTCCCCATGTTCAGCCCAGTGATGTGATGTGATGTATCAGCCTTGCACAGAGACACGTTCCACACTATTGGCTGTGGTACCAGACTGTATGAAACCAGAACCAAGGCAGCTGCCATTCAATAGCACAACATCTAAAACGTCAAACTCATTTGCATCCATTTGCACTTAGTGTCGGTTCCACAGCAGTCGCTAACATATACCGTTTTCCCCCTTAGTGCATATATTTTGTTCCTTTGAAATAATGCTTTTGATAAATGCTCATGGCATAACAATGCTTTAAAACAACAAATGCTTAGAGTGAGTATATCCTTCAAGAAAGGAACTCACTGGCAGTCTCATACTTTCCTTTCCACTTTTCTGAATGATCCACAATGTTGTATAAATATATGTGAATGAGCAACATTCTCCGCTGCCTCTATTTAAGTTGTCCTGGGAGCCTTCCCATTTCCTCTTCTAATGCTATGAAAGAAGTGCCTTGTATTCCGTCAGGTGCTACCAGGAATAAATGCTAATATTGCCAGACATTTTTGCCTTTCAAGTCCTCAAAAGGGAAATCTACAGTCTTATAATAATATAAGGCAGGGGTGTGCACCAGCCACAAGATTTGGAAAGCAGCCTCAGTCAGTTTGAAGTGCTGTGGAGGTTGCCTTGTTTGGTTTGGGTAGGAATCCGAATCTTATTTCAAAGAAATGAAGCTTTGTGTCTCCCCCATTCAATAATATGGAGAGATTTAAAAATACCCCATTGTTTTGAGCCCCAGGGAACCTGAGGATGTTGTGTCCAATAGTTTGGTCACTTCTGAAAAAGCTTTGAATCACACGTTTGCAGCAGCCTCCATTCAGATAGGCGTGCAGACGCCATTGCCTTCTTATTGGACCTGATATGCAGACTCGTTTTCTTTCCCAGCATGTTTCATTAATTACATCTTGATACACTATTAATAGGGACACGGGTGGTGCTGTGGGTTAAACCACTGAGCCTAGGGCTTGCCGATCAGAAGGTCGGCGGTTCGAATCCCTGCGACGGGGTGAGCTCCCGTTGCTTGGTCCCTGCTCCTGCCAACCTAGCAGTTCGAAAGCACGTCAAAATGCAAGTAGATAAATAGGTAGTGCTCCAGCAGGAAGGTAAACGGCATTTCCGTGCGCTGCTCTGGTTCGCCAGAAGCGACTTTGTCATGCTGGCCACATGACTTGGAAGTTGTACGCCGGCTCCCTCGGCCAATAACGCGAGATGAGCAACGCAACCCTAGAATCGGTCACGACTGGACCTAATGGTCAGGGGTCCCTTTACCTTTTTACGCTATTAATAGGATTTGCAACAAAATGTTGCAGTGCAGAGTGTGCTTCTGTTCAGGATTCCAGCCAACCAGTGATGCCCTTTCCAGAGTACTCTAGTCAATTCTTTGCCTTCCCTGTTAATAAACCTCTTTCAACCCCTCCCCACTCTTACATTTCCCCTCCAATATTTGTCAGCATTCCTGGCCACAAAGCCTTGCTCACTCTGTACAACTAGTCCAAAATGCGGCAGCTGGACTGGTGACTGGAAGTGGCCACCAAGACCATATAACATCAGTCCTGAATGACCTACATTGACTCCCAGTACATTTCCAAGCACAATTCTAAGTGTTGGTGCTGACCTTTAAAGCCCTAAATGGCCTCAGCCCAGTATACCTGAAGGAGCGTCTCCACCCCCATTGTCCAGCCCGGACACTGAGGTCCAGCTCCGAGGGGCCTTGTGGTGGTTCCCTCACTGAGAGACGTGAGGTTACAGGGAACCAGGCAGAGGGCCTTCTTGGCAGTGGCACACCACCCTGTGGAACGCCCTCCCATCAGATGTCAAGGAAATAAAAAGCTATCTGACTTTTAGAAGACTTCTGAAGGCAGTCCTGTTTAGGGAAGTTTTTAATGTTTGATGTTTTATTGTGTTTTTAATATTGTTGGGAGCCACCCAGAGTGGCCGGGGAAACTCAGCCAAATGGGCGAGTATAAATAAATTATTATTATTATTATTATTATTATTATTATTATTATTATTATTATGCCATTTTGTGGTTTTACCCATATTCAGTTTTATATGTTGTTGTTGTTGTTGTTGTTGTTGTTCTTTGTTGTTGTTGTAAAAACCCTAACTCCAATTCCCACGATTCTTGGCTAGGGCTGAGTTATGTGCTTTTGATCTGCCTTAAATGTTTGGTGTGTACGGTATGTAGTGAAAATGCTCTCCTCTTCAATAAATACTTCATTGTTGGGCTTTGGGGGGGGGGAGAGGGAGAGGGAGAGGGAGAGGGTGAGCTTCTTTGAGATTCCATGTTATAGAACCTGCACTCGAGCTATTTCTCCTTTCTCTATTTTTGTTTCCGTGCTCCATCACCATGTTTATTTTAGCAGCTACAACTTACTCAGGGCCTGGCCTTGGAACACAATGAAGAAGAATGTGAGGGAGATGTTGTATAACTTGTTTATAATGGAATCTGGCCATTTTTCTTGTTATTGATTGCATTAGACTAAGCCGCAACAAAGAGTTCATTAAAAAGCAGAGGTTGAGCTGGCATCTTTTTTTGTGAGTGGGTTGCATGCAAGCTTTTGAGAAACTCAGCAGAATGGAGTCGCTAAGGCAGGGGCTGGGGGGGACCATGCTACAGATCCTCTTCATGTTCTCGTAGTGGGGTTCGTTCTCCCCCACTTTTGCACTGATCACAATATACCCAAGGGAGAATCTGGCTGGTTTGTCTTTATTACCTGGGAAGATACAATGCCCCGTGTTACTTGATTTCCGGGGGGGGGGGGGGATGGCTTAGAAATAATTCTGAACTTGGCATTAGTCTGGTAAGCCATCATTCTTTCACAACATTTGAAGGACACCAGGTTACCTATCCCTATCCATGTTCAGCTTATCGCGTGTGCACCTACTGATTTAAAAAACCAGTTTGTTTGTTCCTGTTAGGAACGGACCAAAGTTCACATATCACCTTCTATATGTGGATTTAGACTAAATTGTGTTAAGCATGTCATTTAGGAAACTGTCCAGTCCTTTACGCCAGAGGTTTTCAACTTTTTGAGTCCATGGCTCCTTTAGCCAACTACATTCTTTCTACGGCACCCCTATGGGGCTCAGGAGCCAGTGCCAGATTTATGTAGAGGCTAAGAAGGCTGAAGCCTAGGGCCTCTAAATCTAGGGGGCCTCGCCAGCCCTCAGTCTTCCCTCTCCCAAAATTGCAAACCCAAGACTTCATGTGAGGGCAGGGCAACTTGGGCCTCACCAGTCTAGGGGGCCTCACCAGCCTGCCCTCTCCCCAGTGCCCTGACCATCATTCAAGGCACTCTAGGGTGCCAAGGCACACTGGTTGAAAACCACTGGTTTATGCCTTATACTGGTTTCCATAGCTCTCTTATGCCTTCCTCATTTCTATCACTTCACCTTTGTCCAGCGCTGATCAATTCTGAATGAAGCTGCCTCCATTTTCCTTTGACCTCTTCCTGTTAATTGGTCCCTTTTCACACATTTTGGTGACCTGACCCCATGACTTAGGAGAAAATCCAGAGAGCCAAGATTTGGGGGGGCTGTGCCCGACCCCATTAGACATTGGTGGGCTGCAGAGGACTCAGCCCCATAGAATTGGTGCAGCTGCCACTCAGCCATTAAATTCACTGGGTGAATTTGGGCCAATCACTGGCTCTTTCCCTACTCTACTTCACAGGGTAGTTGTAAGGATAAAATAGGGCGGGGGGGGGAACTATGTACACCACCTTGAGCTCCTGAGAAGAAAAGTGGGATATAAATGCAGGGTTGTTGTTTTTCTCCTATGCGTTCATTTCATAATAATATATAATAAATAACCATTAACAAAAACAAATTTGAAAACAAATGAGGGATGTCCAAAATCAGCTTGCTCATTGACACGAAGGAAGAGTTTCTCCAGTCAGAAGCTTTACGAAATCTGCTCCGTTTCAAAGAAGGGAGAAGAAGCAGACCAAAACAGTAAAATACAGCCAGGGCTCTTTTTCAGCTGCATCCCAAGAAGGCAGCAGGGATATTAATAGTAAAGTCTCAGCAGAAAAATGTTCACAGCTCAGTGCTGGTGATTTAGGGTTTGTCAAGGACTTTGGAGACATTTTAATCTAGCAGGAACAGAAGGTTGCAAAATATATATTAAAAAAGTTTATGATTTGGTAGGAAATTCCTCGGCAGCATGTAGACATTAAGCCTGAGCTGAGCTGACTGTTAACGCAGGAGGAGGGAAACGGCCGTTGCAGTCGGCATGCCGAAGGAGGTGCCAAAGGTAGCAGGAGGCACGGAAGGGGGCACCTTCCCCGTGCAACCTCCCACCCACCACCACCACCACAGAAAGCAAACGGACGTGGGCTCCTTTGGGTCCCCCCACCACGCACACCCTTTTGGATCCTTTCCATTAGCACAGATGGTGCGCTTTCCTGGAGCAGGAAGTCAATTGCCAAGAATACTTGCATGCGCCCCTAACAAGTCACGTGCTCGCCCTTCCCTGCTGCAGATGGGCAATCTATATTTAACATTGATCTTAAGGGAGGGAAGTGGCGGGGGGAGTGAAAGACTTACAGCGAACCAGCCAGAATAAAGGCATCATAAACTGCCAAGCAGACTGGCAGAAGTAAGCCAAATTCTTCACCGTGTAGCTTAACCCAGAGCATAGGAGCCAACTCCTAGGGGCTGGGGGGTCTTCAGCCCCCCCCCTAAAATATTTGAGGTGCTGCCCCCTCCAAGTTGATAGGCATTGCCATTCAAATGGTGTGTGTGCATTGCGTCAGGTGATTTGATTATGCAGGGCAGAGCTTACCTGTACCCCCCCCCAAATATTTTATTCAAGTTGGCACCCCTGAGCAGAGCAGACACTTTTGGGGAAGGGCTATGGCTCAGACCTAGAGCGTTGGCTTTGCATGCAGAAGGTCTCAGGCTCAATTCCCAGCATCTCCAGGTTAGCCTGAGAAAGACTCTTGGACTGAAACTCTGGAGATCTACTGCCAGTGTGCACTGCTGAGGTTGATGGAATGAGGATCTTACTCAGTAGCTTCCCATCCTCCATTCAGTCAATAGGCAGACTAGTTGTTAACAGGCCATGCTACTGGTACCATAATCTGATGCTTCTCTGTCAGAAACTCTTCCCAAGTAAAGTGTACTTCCCAAGTAAAGTGCCACACAGGCCCTTACAATGGGCTGTGTTTCTCTGTTCTGCGCTCTCTCTTCTCTCTCTCTCTCTCTCTCTCTCTCTCTCTCTCTCTCTCTCTCTCTCTCTATTGTTAAGGAAGTTAGAAGGGGAAAGGGCATCCCAACTGCATTCATTTCAGTGTGTGATCTTTAAAAGCCACCACATAACTAATACATTCAAACTTTTGTGCTGGTAGAAATTTCATACAAAACGCTAAGTACAAAGCACAAAACGGCAGCCTCTAAAAATGAATTGTATTGTAAAAGACATGCTTAGATTGTCAGGGAAGGAGAAGAAAGAGGCAGGGAGTACCTGTGAGGACCACTACAGATGCCAACAAGATTGTGATGAGCAGGCAGCTTACCTTTGCCTACCTGGCCTATTAGACGTCTCAGCCCATGGGCTCAGCCTTAGATACGACAAGTACCCTAATGATACAATTTTCTCTCTCTTTGTTGGAGATGGAGGCATGCTAGCCTGCTTGGTTTAGAAAGAAGATACTGGCTTTCCTTCCCCTAAGGAAAAACAGAATAAGATGTTGATTCCACTGCCAGAACATCTGTGCTTTGCCTGCAGATTTTCCCAGATTCAATCTGGCATCTTCAGGTAGGGCTGAGAGTGGGGGTGGAAAGATCAGTCAATCTGGTTTCTTTCGGCTTCTCGTTCTTCCAGTCTTTGGTTCTCCATGTTTTGCAGAAATCGGCTATTTAAAAAAATGAAAATCCCTTGAAAATTCATCAGCATTTGAGTGTGCATTTCTCCGAATTCAGAAACGTATGCATTTTTGCCGAATATTACACATTTTGGCAAAGCAGTTTCCCTGGTGCTTTTTGCTCGTCTGCAATTCTCACAAATATGTGTATTTTGATGCACACTTCACCCCAGTACAGGAATTCCTGTACACATTGCTCAGCTGGAGAACTTGCATTGCAAAATGCAGGAAAACTGTTTTTCAAAGCATGATATGTGTATTGTTTCACAAAGTATGACTTAGGTAGATTTGCCTTGAACTGTGAACTTGCTCGATCTCTCCTCCATCCCAATGCAACACCAGTGCTTATCTTGACACACTCTAAAAGGGTGTGCATAGGGTTGGGTGGAAAAAATCATTTTTAATTCAGCAACCAGAAAAAGAAAGTGTGCTGCAGCTATCAGAAGTTGGGGGGAACAGTGGCCTAATTTACATCAGTTTCCTTTATCCATGGTACTCCCTGACAAGCAATTACAAGCTAGGCAAAGGGCCAGCCTCCATAGCCTCTTCAGGAGCGCCACATGGTTTATATCCTGGCAATAAACACTAGGAAATGAGGTTCACTGCAGAATAAAAACTGAATACAGCTTGGAATGAAAAGTATGAGAAATTTACCTGAGCCGTTCCAGAACCTACCTTCCTCCTAGCTACACAATGATAATTAGAAGCACTACACAGCTAAAGAACAGGAGAACAAAGTATCCATTTTCTATAACTGCTTATTAAAAAAAAACACACCAAGAAACCCCACGAGCGAGTTAGCTACCCTGCTGGCTGCTGGAAAGTAAACTCCGAGGTGGAGATTTGAGATCTGAGCTAATTACCTAAAAATACATTTGTGTGTGTGGCTGAACAAGGTATTTCTAATGGGAATCATTCCTTAATTAAGTCTCCAGCGGAAATAGAAGGTTTTAAGAAAAGCGCTAACCGGAGTAGCTCAGGCTGATGGAGAAGGATTTGCACCTGCAAGCTGTATTTTGTCCTAGAAAGCGGGGGGGGGAGGGAATGTCACCTAATTGGTGCCAACTGTTTGCAAGAGAAATATTGAATTTCCTTACCATCGAAAGGGTGTTATAGAAATGTTCCCAAGGCAGTGTAGCTAAGTCCAGATATGAATCACCGCCTCTGTTAGTTAACGGACGTATTTTTCCTCTAAATAGCCAGCACCTACGTTGTCGATTTCCTCCGCTACAGCACTGTACAATATTGCATCTATAAGTGGAAAATATTGGATCTGTTGGCAACAATGTTCTTATTCCCCCAAGTGGAGGCCTAGGTGCTTATAACCATAACAGTAAAGAGAAGTGGTTTAAGGGTAGGGAGAGAGTTTACCAGAAGCTCTCCTTGGCGAAGGGGTGCTTATACAATCAACCAATGTGAGAGGATGTGGGAGGCTGTTGAGAGCCCAGGCAGGCTCATAATATCTTAACAGTGTCTGGCCAGGATGATACAGGTGCCTCCTCAGCACACCTCTTTGGTGAGCAGGTGAGGACAACTTCAACCCTGGTGGTGGGACAGAACCACCGGGGGGGGGCATAGGCTAGCACAGCTATGCAGTACACACAGCTTAGTCCTCCCAACATCTTTCGGACACTCCCCACCTCACTGCATCTGCTAACTAAGATACCCACCTCGCCTCACCCACCCCATCTCTTTGTTTTGACTTCTCCCATCTGCATGCAGTGAACATCTGCAACAACTCTGAATTTTGAAATTCTTGAGCAATTTGTTTCCCATGGGAAGACACACATCTCTGTGTCACTCATACAGTGGTACTTTGGTTTTCGAACATCTCCGTTGATGAACGTTTTGGAACTCAAACGTCGTAAACCCGGAAGTAAATTCTTGTTTTCGAACACGCCTCAGAAGTCAAACAGGAAATGTGGCTTCAACTAAGTGCAAGACCCTGAGGCCTAGCTGCCGGTTTTTGAGTTTTGATTTTGGAACTCAAACAGTCTTCCGGAACGGATTACATTTGAAAACTGAGGTACCACTGTACTAAATAGGGTTGCCATATTTCAAACAGTGAAAATCCGGACAGAAAAGTTGCTGAGCTTTTTTTTAGCAAAATTGCAAAAACAATTGCCATTTTTGAGCTATTTTTCTGGAAAATTGGGCTGCCCTATGTCAGGATTTTGCCTGATTTTGCCGATGTCCACCTGGACACTGCTTCCAACTGCAGTATTCCGGATATCTCTGGGAAATTCTGGATGTATGACAATCCTAGAAGTCATAAGAGTTTCCTGTACAAGGGCTCACTTTCTCTTCCCTACGTATGGCCACAGCACCATTGCCTTGGTAAGAAACATCCATTCACTTCAGTGACCTAGTTGCGCTTTCCTCAGGGATGCCTGGGGTAGATCCTGTCTCCTCTCTCATTGAGGCAGGTGCTTCACTCAGCAGCAGGCAAGTTGATGGAACCACCCCCTAGAATATCAGTGGCAGTACCCAAACACAGAAAGATTGCTATGTTTTTGTAAATAATACTCAGTCATGTTATTTGGCGCTCTTGGCACAGAACTTGCTCAGAATCAGTTCTAAACATTGGAAAGAACAAGGAGTACTAGCCCAGGTGTGGCTAACCTTTTTTTTCACTCTTGGCCAGACCCTTTGGGAGCTGCATGCCTGTGTTGCGGGGTGGGGCGGGGCGGGAGAGAATGATAAAGGGAGAGAGGGAAAGAAGAAAAGAGATTGTTGACTTGTGAGCTACACCAATGGACACTTCCCAAATGAACCTGCAAACTCAAACTGTCGTTCTCGTTTGAAATCTGCAGTTCTGTGAATTTTTGTACAGCTGTGTGCAGTAAAGAAAAGTGTACAGAACTGTGCAAATTAGTGAAAGTAGTGTCCAGAACTACATAAAATTGGGGGGATGCTTGAAAAGATGTGCAAGTTAAGCGAAAATATTCACGAAAATGCATATAAGTTTCCATGCAGAATGTTTTTCAAAAGAAGTTGCAAAAAAACCACTTCCGCATCCCACAGAGGTGGTGTTGTGGGCTTGCCCCGACCGAACTCTCGCGATGGGGGCTGAGAGCTCAGCCCCCTCGCGAGGTGGGAGTTCCCGCCTCTGTCAGACCCGGGTCGACCAATAGGGTCGGCCGGGAGGCGGGGCCTCCCCTCCTTTAAGCAAGCCGGAGGTGGGAACTGAGCCTCTTCTTCCTCGGCTCCCAGCCCGATCGGATCACCCGCCCACCCACCCTTTAGGCTAGGCAGGTTAGGCTGACGCTGCTATGGACTTCGGTTGGTCGCCTTGGTTGGCCGGGGGGGCCTGGTAGGACTTTTTCCACTTGGACTAGCCAAACTGGTTTTTTCGCCTACCTCATAGCAATTCGTCACAACTTGGTTTGGCGGCTAGGCATTGGAAATTTGCATAAAAGAAGAAGGGGGGGCAGATTATGTCATCCTCTGCCCAGAAATTGGAGAATTAATCCCATTAAAGCGGTTCCAGGGGCTGTAGCTTTGTCCTGAGCCTGCGGAGGTCAGGGCCTTATGGCACCCCCCAACGGTGGCCACAGGAGGTGTCCCAATAGATGTATATCACTGGGCTCCTTTCTGGTGGTTAATTTCTCCCAGACTGTAACACACGGGTTACAGTCAGATATAGCCAGTTAGGTTCAAATGCCTAAGCCAATACCGCTCAACATCCGAAACCAATAAAGTTGTGGCCTTTTCACCCACTTAAAATCAATTCATTGTGTCGTGTGTCTTGTGCCTTATTTCACGGGGGGGGGGGGAACCTTGCCACACAACTGATGCAGAGCTAGGATGAAGTGAACCTGAGACTGGAGGTAAGGGGAAACAGAGAAGAAGAAAAAGGCAGATCCTTACCAGTTTGCTAACTTATTTCCTGGTATTTCTTAATTTGTGGTGGCTTCTCAGGTTTTGGAAGGGGTGTTAGGGTTCTGTCTCTGAGCTATGTAGTCTGGGGTGGGGGTGGGGGGTGGGGAAAGCATGTTTCCCTGAGCACTTTGTAATAATGAATATGACCCTGGAGACTCGAAATGGGTTTTGTGCTGTAAATAGCTTTCAAAGATGGGGTTGCACTATACACTTTAATTTTTCATCCGTGCAAGGCTTCAGGTTAATGATTCATATAGAGTGAGAGAACTCCACTGCAGATGTAGAATTTTAGGAGGGCTAATGAGCCTTGGGCTCCTGCATTTATACCCTTGCCCTTCCCCAGACCTAGGCGGGTGCAATTAAGTGTGCTTCCTTTTCTACTGTGAAGGCAGAACTAAACAGTAGTTCATTTTTTAAAAAAAGCACTGGTTTTTAAAAAAAGCACTGGTTTACATATCATCATATCGCAAGACAGAAAGATCCCTAACCCTTTGTATTAACTGCCTAACCAAATCTTACAGTAAAGTGTTTTAAGGCAGTGGGTTTCGGTTTTAAGCAGGCCAGTAGGTATTTCTGATACTGTTGGGGGATTCAGCACAAGACTGTAAAAATGACTGGAATCTGTGCAAGGTTGTGCTTTGGGGAAGCTTTTATCCATTTCAGTTGGAATTTTTCAGGAAACGTTCACAATAGATTGCGCTCTGAACCTCCTAAATTATATTTCCACAGACTGTTCCCCTTTTTTTGCACAAAAAAGGTGGGGAAACTCACCATGAAGTTAGTTAGTTAGTTAGTTAGTTAGTTAGTTAGTTAGTTAGTTTGTTGTGGGCCCAGTCATTATGTCACACACACACCCAATCCCACATGCAGTGGCTAAATGTAAGATGTGATTAATAAACTCAAGCAGACAATGATCTGGATTAGACATGGCCACAATTTGATTAGAGATATACATGATTTTTGGCCCAGGTATTGGGTGTATACCTCTTCCAGCCTCCCGCCAGACAAATTATTATTATTATTATTATTATTATTATTATTATTATTATTATTAATTTTTTAAAAGGTAAGGGAAATTAATTCCTCCGAGTTGAAGCTCCCAAAAAATCAAAACAAAAACAAAAATTTGTCCATAGTTTTCAGAGAGACACTCCCAGGTAAGCATGCTCAGGATTATAACTGGGCAGACTAGTTCTATGCATGTTCACTCAGAAGTAAATAAATGGCTAAACTGTTTATTCCCCCAAAAGAATTGTCTTTGCATGCTTAAACTGCAACTCTAAATGCACTTATCTTCAGGAATTATACAACTCTAGGCGCCAGGCAAAAACATTCATTTTATGTATTTGATGTTTTTATATCTTGCTTTTATTCTGTGAACCGCCCTGAGACCCCAGGGTATAGGGCGGTATATCAATTCAATAAATAATAATCATAATAAGTAATAATTAGTGCCATTGATCTCAACAAGACTTACTCCTAAGTAACAGTGAACAGGCTTTAGCCTAGCTTTCTATCCCTTTCACCCATTTGCTTCTAAAAAGTAATATCAGAAGCCTGTCTTTAATATTAGAAGGGTATTATTTTCCCTTGTTTCAGAATGCAGTCAGCTGCTATGAAAGGGATAATCATGTGTTGATGGAAGCTGTTTTAAGCAACATTCCTTGAGTGAAGCATAATTAACTGTATTCATCCATGAGCCCAAAAGCGCTTCTTTTTCCAAAGTAGGGATGTTAACCCCGCTATCCTGGCCAGCTTCCAGCCCAGACAATTACATTCTTTCTACAGTGGTTAAAAATCCCTAGGTAATGTATTCTTCATCCCTCCATCTCCTAAGCCTGATGAATAGCTCTGCTAGCGCTATTACATGGTTGTCGGATCCCAACCCAGAGGTCCTTGAATTTTCGTTATAAATGAAGTGTATATGGCTTGCAATTTTGTAAAACACTCTGGAGCTTCTGAGTGGCACTTCGTGGACTGATGCATCACCGTGTTTGATGTTATACACTTGACTTAGCAGGAGGATGAGAAAATATCAGGGTAAGGAATAGAATTGCCAAACAGAAGCAGCTATGATGCTTATAGCCTTTCTGGAATAGTTTAGCTGACAGATATTTGCTAGAGCTTTATTTCCATTATGACATGCAGGCCTCCTATATACCCTTTGTGACTGTAATATGTTTTAACTGTTTTTAATGCAAAATTAAACTGGTGCAATCGGCTCTGGGATCTGCTGGTGATGGGCAGGTAATATATTGGGTGCTGGAGGTGGTGGTGGTGGTGGTGATGATGATATAGACCTGGGCAAGAACATATAAAAAGCCTGTAAGAATGCTGTAATGGAGAGGATTTAGAGGAAGAAAGAAGTGAGTCAGTGTTATAACAATTCCTCACAAAAAGAGCATGTTATTTGGTTTTTTATCAGCATCCCCCTGTCCAAACTGTAGCCTCATGCTAGCTAGCCCATGGTTAATCAGATCTGGGACGCAGGTGGTGCTGTGGTCTAAACCACTGAGCCTCTTGGGCTTGCCAATTGGAAGGTCAGTGGTTCAAATCTGTGCAACGGGGTGAGCTCCCGTTGCTCTGTCCCAGCTCCTGCCAACCTAGCAGTTTGAAAGCA
Source organism: Zootoca vivipara (assembly GCF_965207765.1). NCBI lineage: Eukaryota > Metazoa > Chordata > Lepidosauria > Squamata > Lacertidae > Zootoca > Zootoca vivipara. The sequence continues at coordinate 31,069,657 of NC_142587.1, read as the reverse complement.
TGCCAGTGCAAGTAGATAAATAGGTACCACTGCGACGGGAAGGCAAACGGCGTTTCTGTGCACTCTGGTTTCCGTCATGGTGTTCTGTTGTACCAGAAGCAGTTTAGTCATGCTGCAACATGACCCAGAAAGCTATCTGCAGACAACGCTAGCTTCCTCAGCCTGAAAGCAAGATGAGTGCCCACCCCATAGTTGCCTTTGACTGTCCTTTACCTTTACCTTCATCTGAACTGCCATGTGGGCAGAAGTAAGCGTGCAAATGCCTACAATTGCTCTCTCTGTGTGTTTTGACTAGACAAAATGTGTTAGAACTCAGTCCCAGGAGTCAAAAAGCCTATTTGGGCATGACCTGCCCTGTGCAGATGTCAATGTTGATTGGAGTGGTGAAGTGGGAGCTAGGATATGTGGGTTGAAATATCAGCCAATCCATTCCTTGAGCAAATGGGTTATTCTTTTTTATAGTGTTCGTGCCAGACCAGATTTATCAGATTTCAACCAATGATAGGTAAGTGTGGGGATGCACAACCCATAGCATTTCAGATGTTGTTGGACTCCAATACTGAACAATCCCACCCAGCATGGCCAATGGCCAAGAATGGAGTTGGAATTTGTCGATATCTGGATGGCCACAGGTTCTGGTTAAGTGGAGCTTCTATGTAGGAAGCAGTGTGTATAAGAGCCAGTGTGGTGTAGTGGTTAGAGTGTAGAACTAGGGCCTGGGATATCATGGTTCAAATTCCCAGTCAGTCATGCAGCTCACTAGGTGACCTTGGACCAGTCACTGCCTCTCTGCCCAACTTACATCACACGGTTGCTCTGGGTATTAAATGAGGAAGGAGAGAACTATATACACTGCCTTGCCCGCCTTGGAGAAAAAGGTCGGGTATGAATACAACAAATAAATTCAATCAGAAAACCATATGCTAAAGACAAACAAGAGGACCACCAACTTTAAAGAATCACAGAATCGTAGAGTTGGAAGGGACCCTGAGGATAATCTAAGTCCAACCCTCCAGGAATATGTAGCTGACCCATACAGGGATTGACCTGCAACCTTGGAGTTATCAGAACTACGCTCTAAACAACTGAGCTATCCAGGGCCAAGCTTATGCTAAGCTTGTGCATTTCTTAAGACTACTGCTGGAAACAGAATACTGGCCTTGGTGGACTTTTAGGCAGACTTGTTTTCTTAGCAATTTAACTCACCGCAGGTCATTTCAAGAATGAATGGCAAATGAATGGATATCCACGGCTTTGCAAAGCTGCTGCTTTTTTCTGTGTCGGATCTGCAAAAAACTCTACTGGCTTTGGAGTCTTGGCAGTGGGGAAATGTGAGAATTTATAGAACCCCAACCTGAGATTAGAGGTTGTCACAGAATATTAATAAGGGAAGGACACTAAAATGCTGATCTCCTTCTGTGTCCCTTTCTTCATTTGTAATCTTCCTGACTCCGATACATTATACAATGGACCTTTACGAATATGCTGGCCTTGCTCAATGCAACGCTGGCCGAGGTGGAACAAATGATAGATTATGTGTATAACCTCTGAGGCATTCTTTCGAGATGGTGCATAGCCTATTACTGAAAGAGGAGCTGGGTATAAACTTGCAGCAAATGCACCGAACAATTATTATTATTTTTTAAAGTGGAGCAATAAAGGGAACAGAGAACATTGGGAGGGAGCGTGGGGATGAATGATGAGGCAAGTGTTGCCATTTATCAATGGGATTGTCTGTAGGGTTGTAGAACGCAGAGTCCGCATCGGAATTGTGAGCCACTGTGCAATGTATTTTGCAACTGCATGGTGCGAGAGCATCATGGCAGATGATCTGTAGCACGAAATCGTAACTGGGCAGGGCTTTGGACCCGAGCTTCCCCACATTCAAGTCCAACATACTTTCTTGTCCATGTACCATGCTGAGCCAATAGGGTTCCCTACCCCTGGTATACAAGGCATTCTTCAACTCTCTTAAAAACTGTTACCTGTCTCCAGCTCACTACCCAAAATGGCTGCACCATGCAACGTAGTATTTTAGTGCACTAATACAATACCTTCTTGCTGCCACTAGATGGTTCTTGTGATCAATGTATGGCAGAAGGCAGAATGTCTAGTGGGCAGTAGTGGTGCGGTTAAGCACTTTTGCGGAGCTTTCCTAATCCCATAATCCACCATGCTGGAGGGGCTAGGATGTGCCTACCTCTGCTGAGCTCTGCCAGAATTTGCCATTTGGTGGGGGTGGGGGCTCTGCTGCCATAAAGGCCCCCACTACACCTGTGGAAAGCATGTTTGGGAACGACTACTGCTGGTAGTTGATAGTTGACATAACCACCCCTCATGGGATTTTTCAGGGCTGGGGAGGGGCAGAACTGGACTGGGCTGGCCAATGATACACAGTGGATCTTAGGACAGTTCAGACATCCTCAATGGGCCAGCTGAGAATTGGTGAAGTTATCACCTTCTGTCCTGGCCAGGGCAAGCAGCAGGGCTTGAGATGCAGTGATCGCTCTGTCGCTCCATTCGGCCCTGCTGTTTCTGACCAGGAGACAAGATTGCTCCATTTGGGCATCCTGGCAGCCCTCTCATTAGATGACAATGTGCATTGCTTCACTTACTTGAAAGTCAAGGCTAAGGACCCAAACCACACAGGGAGACACTGTAGTTTAGGGGCACATGTGGCTTATGTTCTCAAGGACAGGTATGTTGCCTGCATCGTATAAGAATCACAAGACTCTTTCAAATCAACCCACCCTGTGACAGGGTGGGGAATCTCAGCAACAAGGCTATCCCTCTTCTCCATCATCAGCACAATATGGAAAGAAAGACTCTTCCTTCAGTGGCATTGGATCACAGTTCTCTTAATAACACCCATAGTTCCCTTCTCCCATCTTCAAGATCTGAAAAGGCTCCAAGACACAGCCCAACGACTTTCCCAAAGATTCTCTCATCAATATGATAAGCAGCTCCCATATGTTGTGTTTGGGAGGGTGGGAGAGATGTACATATTTATAGCTAATGAACAAAAACCAAAGGCTGAGATGCAAGAAGGAATCATTTTCCACTTTGCCCTCCATTCATCGCATGTGTTTCTGTTCCACTGCAGTTCATCTCCTGCCAAATACGTCATTCTTCATCTTGCTGTCTGCTGTGGTGAAATTACAAAACTTGCATAATGGACATAATTCATTATGTAAATTATGTTGAAATTACATTATTCCACCCCACTCATTTCAATGCAAAGGAAACACAATGCAAATGAGGGGGGGTATCAATTACAGCTTATTTGCTAAGAGCAACAGCAGCAGCAAATACTGATCGTATTTGCTGGATTCATTTACACTCAGGACATGGGGTGAATAAGCAAGCACCGGCAATTTCCGCTCCCGTTTCTGATTTGGTCAGAATTCTCTGACATCTGTACTGAGGAACTAGCTCACTAATGAAGACCCTTAAAAGGCCTTCCTTAGAGGGAAAAACGTGTGCTGTGAGGCACATGCTAGTTATCTATTGATTTCTACAGTGCCATTTGGAAGTAATGGAACTTCACATGCCTGAGTTAAATGCTAGGAGTTCAGCTCCTGGCTGGACTAAAGATTTTTGACCCTGTGCCGCAGAAATGCCCTAACAGCTGCAATTGAACAAGGTAGCCAAACTCACATCCACTTTTCAATTACTACCTTTCCGACTCAGTCTACTAGAGCACACATTTGATTAACTTCTTCAGTGCTTTATGAAGAAATCTGAGGCCTCCTTTGAGGTTGGGAGAACTGTCTTAGCTGGAAGAGCTGTAAAACATTTCCTGGAACATTTCAAGCTTTGTTTCTCTTTTCCCTAAATATATGCAATGGCCCAGAGCGTAGTTAGTCTGCATAATTATACACATGTGATAAAATGTTTGGATTCAGAAGGTTGGATAATTTTGTAAGGCTCTTGCAACTTGGTGTTTGTTTCAGGGGCGCCAACTATAGGGGGCGGAAGGAGCTTCGTCCCCCTCAGTATTTGTGGGCAGGGGACCGAGCCCCCCAATATTGAGGCCCCCCCCAAACAGATTGGCCTCCCACCTGCAAACACACCCTCTGTGCTCCCCATCTCCCACTGCTGATGAGCAAGCACTCATGTGCCAGGGGGGGGCAGGGGATTGGGGGTGATCTTTACTCTCCGTGCTCTCCAGCCCCTGTCGCTGGCAGGGCGCAATGGGGATCTCTCTGGGGCCATCTGGCTTGTGTACACCCTAGATTGCCTGCCTGGTGCAACAGCCCTTCTGGCACCCCCCACCAAGTGCATGACATCGTGCAAATGACACCACGCGACACCAGGCCCCCTCAATGTGGGGGGCAAGTTGATGCCCCAGTTTTTTTGTTTGTAAGCTCTTATGCATCACCATGCACTTTGATTGGAGTTATTTCCAGAGGGATAGCCATCTTAATCTGTCGCAGCACAAACAACAAAGAGTCTTGTGGCACCTTAAACGAGAACAACTTTATACAGTCATAACCTCGGAAGTCGAACGGAATCCATTCCAGAAGTCCGTTCGACTTCCAAAACGTTCGGAAACCAAAGCGCAGCTTCTGATTGGCTGCAGGAAGCTCCTGTAGTCAATCAGAAGCCACGGAAGCCCTGTCGGATGTTCGGGTTCCAAAGCACGTTCGCAAACCGGAACACTCACTTCTGGGTTTGCGGCGTTTGGGAGTCAAAACGTCTGAGTACCAAGGCATCTGGGATCTAAGGTACAACTGTACTGACGTAAACAGTCCAGAAAATGGACTGTAAGGCCAGAATGCATTTTTTCATCCTTAAAACACCTTAGGGCTTAGGCGAAGGCCCATAAATCAATGGTAGAGCATCTGCCTTGCATACAGAAGATCTTAGGTCCAATCCCTGGCAACTCCCAGTAGAGAGAAGCCTGTCTGAGACCCTGAGAGCTGCTGCCAATCAGTGTAGACAACACTGAGCTAGATGAACCCGTAGCAGCTTCCTATATTCCTGTGCCACAAACTACTCTGCCATTTTTGTATCATCAGTTTCTCTCTCCTGTAACTAAGCATGTTACTTGTGGCCGTAAAATGTATGCATCTATTAAAATAAAATAAAATAAAATAAAATGGACCCCATGTAACTTCAGATTTCATGGGGAGGGAATGTTCTATGCATAGCTGTCAAGTTCTCCCTTTTTTAAGGGAAATTCCCTTATGCTGAATAGGCTTCCTCGCAAGAAAAGGGAAAACCTGACAGCTATGGTTCTATGTGTTCATGTATACTTTTGTGATTACTTTCTACATGCATCAATGTCAGGCGCCAGAGATAGGACTCAGCTACATTAGTCAAAATACAGTGCTTTGAATGCATTATAAACATGCGACACAAGTTGGCGCTGGAGAGTAAAGCAAAATTCTACTGATTTTCCATAAAGGTTTTCTTCTTTTGTTATAACGATTTAATTTCTGGCCTATTTTATAGTGGTCCGTCCGTCCCCCCCGTACCCTGTACCCCCCCCCCCATGTAGATTCACCCTCAGGTGCAGGTCAGCAATAAAAACCCCAGTTTTTCCTTTTTTCAAAGGAACCAAAACAGTGCAAGCCTAGAGATCGCAGAAATTCTTCCCAGTGGGTCTTGCCACAGTGAGGCAGTTGCAAGGCCTAAAAGTCTCTACCTTTCTGCCACTAAGACTCCTCCCCTGGGTCCTTCCCCAGCAACTTGAGGCTCCTTGGTCTTGTCTCTCTTTCCTCCACCCTCTTCATTCCTCTCTATGTTCTGGGAGGCTGTGGGGAGAAAAGCTGGTCATAGCAGGAGGGGGAGACCCCTGGATTCTTCAGAAGCCTGCTCCCACTCCTCTCCAGCCTCTGCTTCTGCCTCTGAGTCTGGACTGCCTTCTGTCACAGCCTCTTCCTGCTCATTAGACCCTATGTCCTTTTCAGCTTCCTCCTCCCAGTCTTCTCCCTCTGACCACTTAGCATCATCCCACCACCAATCCCCTGGCTCTGAGCCTTCTTCCCATGGGGGTTCCCTTGGGGTTTCCCCAGCTGGTGCCTCACGGGTCGCGGGTACCAAGTGTATTGAGCTCCAAACATGGTGAAACCATTCTACTGATGAAATTAGGCAGGTTGATGAGAAGGTTCCCAAGAACTCGTATGTAAGCTTTATGGGTAACTGGCCTGGATGAGATGCTTCATATGTAAGAACTTTTTGAGTTTCTTGGAAGAAGAACAGAGTATCTATAATAAACAAAATGTGGGATAGACTGAGGCTATGCTAATGTCAAAGTCCAAGACAAAATGTTGACAGATGGCGGTGGTTGTCCCACACATCATATTATGCTTTCTTTTATAGGGGAGGTCTTTTGCTGAGCATCCAATTTGGCATTAAAATACTGCATTGGAAGCAAGAAGCGCTGCTGGAAATATAAACCCAAATCTAATTGCGGGGGATGTTAAATAAAGCACCCTGCATTTATAAATGTGTAGGATTGTCTCATGAAAATCAGAGCAAGCGGTCAGGCTAATCAACGATTATAATGAATCGCATGTCTTCCAGAAGCAATTAGGGAAATTAAATTTTAATAAACAAATAAGCGCCAAAGTCCATACTTGCTTATGGTTCCTAATGAATTTTAGATGAACAAGGACTAACTGATGATTAAACTTTGGATGAGCTTGTACTGGATTTAGGCATCTTACACAAAAGTTACATTAAAAAAAAATCAAATCACTGTACTTGCTTTTCTTTCCTAAGTGTCTTTTGTATTCCTGAATTCAGTCAGCCAGCCCAATTTATTTGCATACACACCATACATTTAAAACGCATTATTTTCCACCAAAAGACTTTTCATTTTTAGAAAAGGGATGCTGGACTAGATGGCACCTTTGGTGTGATCCATCAGTACTACTGAATAAATTTGCTGTAATTCAAAGTGGTGTTCAAACCCATAGGAAACAACGAAATATGTATTTCTTTGTCCATTTGTTTATTTTAAATCTTGCTAGCTCATTCCTTTGGGATTGGCAGTTTGGGATGTTTACTTCCACACTTTGTACCCAATCTTCGCCATAGCTTATGTCTAACAAAGAACAGTCTTTCTGGTACCTGGAAGCTTACTGCCTCCAAGCAGTATATAAATTTTTGAAAGAAATAAAACTCCAGTTTTTCTGAATATATACAGTCTGTCTTGGTAAAGGAGAAAACGGAGTTCCCCAAAACTTCCGGTTGCTAGATGTTCCAAATGGCCAGTACCCTGGAGTTATGATTTGTGTTGTTCCGAGCTTTCAAAGCAAGCTGCATTCTAACTGCCTCTGAACTCCAAGGGGCAGTTGTTTGAGTGGCCAGTGCATATAAGTGGCCAGGTCTTCTCTGAGATCAGAAACACAAAGAAAGACCTGGGAAAAGCCCCTGCGTACCAGAGTCTGGTTGAAGAACCAATATCATGTAGGTACATATATTCAGCGCTCCTCAGTTCCCCACCACCATCACAGTGTTCCTGGCACCTGTGATTGCAGATGCAGCAGACTTTCCCATTCCTATGTCTCAAGGTGGGAAATGTAGAATTTGCCCTAGAATAATGGCATTGTTTTGGCTGCGCATCACTATTTGCTCAGACTTTAGGAGATGTCGATATGACATTGTGCCTGAATATCTAACTGTTGTCTTTTGTCTTTGTTTTTCTCCAGCATGCCTTCAGTTGCCCGCCTTGCCAGTATCCAAACGAAAGCACAGCCCCAGGCAGATTATGGCTCCTTTCCTGCACGGTTGCTGTGCAGGGTGTCTTGCCTCCAAGTAGGTGCCTTTGTCTTGGCTCTTATTGGCTGCTTTCTGTGCATCTGCTCCACAGCCGGTGTCCAATGGAGAATGTGGCATGTTGAGAACATCATGGGCGGCAGCAGACCTGGCCTTGCAGAGATTGGGCTCTGGGTTGCCTGTTCTGCTCATAGAATTTCTATTAAGAAGATAAATGTTTTGTGCACAGCATTAGCTGATGATGAGTCCCTTCCCTCTGAAATAGTTATTGCTCAGGTCTTCATGCCATTAGCTTCCATTGTGAACGCGGTGACCGTGTTTTGTATGGCCTTTCCGTTATATAACGTTTTCAAGCCTGGAAAACATGGAGAGTTTATCTTTACCTTTTTTTTCCACAGGAGTCATTCTGGAATTAGCTGCAGGAACATTTGTGCTCATTTCTGTTTCCTGGAATATGTATTCCATCCTAGTGAAGGAAGGAAGGAAGCTCCCTGACGTTTTGGGATTGCCTTTCGTTCCCAAAGAGCAATGTGTTGGAGCTGCTGCCGGGTATTTATGTGGGGTTCATTGCTGCAGGTTCACAGCTCTTAAGCGGAACCTTTGTTCTTGGTGAAAAATATTTCTGGAGATTCAGGGAAAGTGTCACTTCCAAGGAAGAAATTGTTATTGACCCTGAAATTGTGGAAAGTGAGAGCCCAACTCTGAGGCTAAAGTGTAGGGAGGATGCCTCTACTACAGGCATGTCAAACCTGCGGCCCTCCAGATGTTTTGGCCTACAACTCCCATGATCCCTAGCTAGCAGAACCAGTGGTTGGGGAAGATGGGAATTGTAGTCCAAAACATCTGGAGGGCCGCAGGTTTGACATGCCTGCTCTACTATGAAACGGAAGTGTGAAGATCAACCCACTACTTTGGGGAGATATAGAAGGCATATGAAAAGAGAATCTATGCCAAGCTCATCAGGGATGTGGCTAAGGAATGGCTCCAATCCTGGAACTAGCTTTTTTTTTAAAAAAATGTTGGCATGTGGCATTGTATAGATTTATTATCAAATTTGTTGGTTTTATCCATGGGTTGGCAAACTAAGGTCCGTGGGCCAGATCAGGCCCAATTGCCTTCTAAATCCGGCCCGAGACTTTCCCTTTTGTCCACAGTAAAGGGGTTCACTCTCCCCGAACTTCCCCCATTGCAAAAGATTACCTCTCCCCTGAGGCAACACTGTGACACTTTAGGTTTGTGCCCCCTCAGTGAGACTCAAAGACACCAACTAGCCATTCTTCTCTTGTAGGAAGTTTTGTCCTTTGCAGTGTCTCCACCTAAACAAGTGCTGATACTTTGCTGGAAAATAATACAGACAACTCTTTACTTGGCACTCAAACGATGAATATTTATTTGCTTCTAGTCATAACGAATACTTTATGGTTTCATGTGTACAAGCTTGGTTTTTGTCATTTCACCTTTGTCAAACATTCAATGTATATATCTTTTCCAACCTTTACCTAAACCTATCCTAACTATAAGACCTTCTTCTTTTTCTAATAACCACATACGCTCCCGTTCCCCAAACCCCCTACTAACTGACAAACGGCTGCTCCTCCCTTTTAAACACGAGCATTCCTCCCCTAATAGAATGTTCAGTCAGCCAACCTTGAGTGTGGGTTAACCCTTGACAGTTCAGTTAAAACAAAACAAAAAACATCACAAATAGTGTTAACCCGTTACACCTGCACCAGTCTGAATCTGAAAGTTAAGTGGAAGAAAATGCTAACTTAGTGTATGTAGCTGGAATAATGGGATTGCAAATGCAAATTTGGTTCTTTATGTACAATTAAGTACAATTAAGTACAATTAAGCTGAGATTCTTTGCCAACCATCTCTTATGGATGGGTTTTTTGTTTTGTTTTTTTGTAATATTGATTTTTTAAAAATGTGTATACCACCTTGTGATATTTTATATGAAAGTGTGGTTTATCTTAATTGATTGATTTAAAATGTGAAAGATAAATTCTATAAAATGCTCTATTTGGGGAACTTTATGCCTATTTGGCTACAGTGCCTTTATTCAAATAGTTCGGATACATGTTGGAAATGAACTGCTTTGGAGCAGATTTTCAACCATGTTGGTGGGGATGTGTTCAAATGAAACCACATTGGATTCAGATGAATAGCATAATAGAATAGCAAAATCCTGGGCGATGGAATATATCTGTTGTATCATCTGTTTTTCTGCTTCGGTATGTAAAAATACAGCTCCAACTAATGTTTACATTCAGCTAGGAAATGTACTAATTAGTGTCGCTGTCACATTTAGCCTTGCCAAATTGGGAGGAGTATAGCATCACCTTCAGGGGAAACAGAGTGAGTTAAAGCACGTCTGAGCAAAACGTTTCATACAAAGAGAGGAAAGAGGGATTTGTCCCCGCAATCTTTTTTTTCTTGTGAAGTTTCGAGCCATATCTTCCTTGGGGAAAGCAAACAACTTCTCTTCTTGAACGCAGTGGGACATATGAAGCAATATTTTTCGCGAATAGCGCTGTGCCGTGTTAGAAAGCTTCATCCTAAATAAATGCTCCTCTCTCCTTCAGAGGGTTGTTTAGACTGTAAACATCTTCATGCCATTAGTGACAATGATGGAAAATGAAGGTGCCCGTGTCGAAATGTGCTGGGAGATTCAGTGGGAAAATAGTGCATCCACCAACAGAGACAGCTAAAGAAGTTGAAAAAGAGTGCTCCGGGAAACACTGCGCAATCTTTCCCTAGAAGCCTCTTCATGTCCATATGGCCTTCTCTGGAGTCTTCATGTTTGAGGAAAGATTATGGCCAAGGTCTTATAGATAGCCTTGCTTCCACCTTCTACCCCTCACCCCTATTAGTCCCTTGAGCTAATTCTACAGAATTCAACTGATTTTTTTTTTTTTGCAATGCTCTTTATTTTATTTTTTCTCTGGAAATCCTTGTATGGCAGATTTGCTGGTTTTCTGCTTATTGGCCCGCAATTATCCAGTTACCATGCATGCGGCATGGATTAACAAGACATGAGTGAAAATCCAGATACTGAGATGTCTTATCCGACTTTCTAAATAAGAGGAAGGGCTGCAGATGTGGGGAAGATACATAGGCCAGTAGTGTAAAGTGGCTTCACTGACCAGCCTTAGTATGTCAGAAGTACTTTGAACAAGCTTCCTTTTCTGACCCCAGGGAAGCTTGGTTCTCTTCTTAGTCACACAACTGGAGGAACTGACACACTGCTGGAGTCAATTAGCATTTTGGCACATTTTTAACTTTACTTATTAACCTGAGAACATGGATTTCACTAGTAACTTATAGCGCATTCCTCTCATTATAGGACACAGACTTAATATAGCATTTCATCCCTCCAAACCTAACCTCCTCACTCCCCACACTCCATATCCACCTTCCCCAACTGACTCTCCCTAACGGTTATCCCTCTTTTGTTTTTAAACACTGTCTAGTTCCACCTCCTGGAGAACTGCCTATCATTGGAGGGATAGTTTAACCCCCAATGCACCGGAGTCCTCAGCAAGCATTAATCCGCCACAGGCCACACAAACTCTGTTGTAGCAATGGGCATCTTGTGCTGGTCAAATACAGTCAGGGCTTCTTCTTTTCAGCCGGAACTCACCAGAACTCAGTTTCAGCACCTCTCAGGTGGGCGCCATTGCCATTATAAGAGAACAAAGGAGGTGTTCATGGTGAGTTCCGGCACCTCTTTTTCTAGAAAAATAGCACTAAATACAGTAAGTCCACAACTTACGTAGGGGTTACATTCCAGGGATCGTGCCTAAAGCCAACATTGCAGATAGTCAAAGCCCGTTGGGTTCAATGGTGGGTGCAATTGCCAAAGTCATCCCCCCCCCAAAAAAAACCTTTTCGACCCTTTAAAAATGTTATTTTATTTATTTGCCACATCCGTAAAGCTGAATGCACACAACTTAAATTTGCGTAAGTTGCAGGCTTACTGTGTATAAAACTGGCTGGGTATATAATATATTGGGGGAGTGGTGAACGGGGTGTGATAATATTGTTCAAGTATGGTAGCTGCAGCCATATAATGCATTTATCCCTGACCTCAACTTTCAAAACATACAGGGAGTCATGAAAAAGTTTAAGAGATTCTTCTTGTAGCTCATACATCTGCTCCAGAAATCGATAAACAATAGTAATTTAATACAGTACTTCGGAAAGGTGTTAATATGCAGTTAAAATGTTTATTGCATGTTTATTTGGAAATCCCCAGGGTATTCCAGGAAAGTGTAAACTGGATTGCAGCCTTGAATAACTGGCAAATTTAAACTTACAAGGAAATGGAGATGGGTCATTCCTTTGCAATGTCAACTCAACTCCCATGAGCCCACATTTCTGTAGACATGTAAAGACAACAACAACAGGAAGTATAAGTTTTCCACAGTTCCTGTCTATCCCCTCTACACATGTTCAAACACCTAAAGCTTTTCTAAATTGGGTCTTTGTAGAGACTCTGTTATGTGACTTTGCTGTAGAAAATTAAGTGGAATTTCAAATTTGAAACAGTCCCTTAATGTTGTTACTTCCAATGGATTTGAAAAGCTAATTTGCAGTGATAAATTTCTAGCCACTGCCTCGAGTGGCTCCAGGGAGCGTGGCTATAAATTAGCATGGTTAAGTGGGCAGGTCCTTTTGCTCTGAAACAAACAGTGCTGTGGTACATAAAGGATTTGGGGCAGATATGGTAATTGAGCTGTCTGTGTGAGGCCTGCATCTGATAGCCCAAAGGTTTAAAGGAAATTAGATGTATATGAATTTGTTACTGTTTAAAAATCCACAAACCAAAGTTAGATGAATAGTTTGCCTAAGCAGCTTTGTGCTAACTGTGGCAGACCTATGTACATTGATTGCACACTGAACAGAGGGACTTACTTTCGAGTAAGCGTGCTTCACCACAACGTTGCACCCGGTTTAAACATACGCTCAAGGACCTCAGGACAACTCACTTACTGAGCATCCATTCTGATTGGTTTTCAGGGAGGCTAGACAACATCCATTGACTGTTCAACTGAACAGCCATTCTGGCTGGTTGTGGGGAAGTTAGATGACACTGAGTTCCCCGGGCATTTTCCTTGTCACTTTCCTTTTTGCCCCCAAAGTCTGTATTGGGGAAGCGGGTTTATTGCGCCAGACCTCCCAGTTTACTGCCAATTGTGCAACATGCATTTGCTGTAATCTGAATGAATCACATGAGGAAATAGCAGCGATTTAGAACAGTGTCTCTAACATGAAAGAAGCTTGGAAATCCTATTTTCTGTTTCTCCAGAAGGGCTGGAACTGACGTGATGCGGAAGGAAAGATCCCACCGCCCACCCTCTTATCAGGGTTGCTGGTTTTGATTGCAGCAACAGCCATGAGGGAGGTGTGGTGTGGAGGTTCGTTCTTTTCCCCATTGTAAAGTGCTCCCCACCAAACCCTGCTATTAAACCTGCTATGGGGGGAAAGGGTAACTTTATATCCCTCCCCCAAGTTGGTCTAATAGCAATTGGGGGAATTCAGTTCAGGAAAAGGGTTACACATCACCTTCCCTCAGCTCCATGACTCTCGTAAAAATCAAACGCTCCCACATCTCATTTGAAGTACAGAGCGGAAAAACCGGAAGATCTTATCACAGCTCTCTCTCACATCAAAATCTGTTTTGGCTCTGAGTCATATTTTGGAGGGGAAATCCACAGGATTTAAACCGTTACCTTCCCCATTCACTAACTACAGTAACAGCATTAATTGTTTTTCGTTGCAGTAGTTGGTTACACACAGATTTTTGAGGACTGTCAGTAGCAGTTAACCTTATTCCGGGGGAATACTTATATCACCTCATATTGTGCTTTGCTTTTAATTACTGTATTTTCCGGCGTATAAGACGACTGGGCATATAAGACGACCACCAACTTTTCCAGTTAGAGTTTGGGATATACTCGCCATATAAATAAGACAACCCGGTGTATAAGACGACCCCCGACTTTTGAGAAGATTTTCCTGGGTTAAAAAGTAGTTTTATACGCCGGAATATACGGTATTTTGTGTTTGTAGCATCATTGTATTATTTCAAAACCTCCAACATTTATCTGATAAAAATAGGGACATCTTAAATAATAATAATAATAATAATCCCACAGCCATCTGAATGGGTTTGCCCTAGCCACCCTGGGTGGCTTCCAACATATATAAAAATATAATAAAACTTTAAACATTAAGCATTAAGGAAACTTCCCTATACAGGGCTGCCTTCCATTGTCTTCTGAAGGTGGCTTAGTTACTCATCTCCTTGGCTCAGGGGGGCCACATAACTCCATACCCTCCCTCATTTCTCCAATGAAAATAGGGACGTCCTAAGGAAAAGCGAGATATTCTGGGATCAAATCAGAAACAAGGATGGCCTCTGTAAATCCGGGAATGCCCCTGGAAAATAGGGGCACTTGGAGGATCTGTGTTTTACTATTGCTTTGAGTTGCTTGTGTAAAGTGATTATTAAACTTAATAAAGAATAGAAACCCTGCTACTATTACTACTACGTACCACTAATAGTAATCATAATGTGAAAGCATATCTCTGCAAGAGGAGACAAATTCCCCTTTCATATAGCAATAAGAACCCTATAACAGGCAAATATAGCGGATAGTAAGTTTTCACTGTCATAAACTCTGACCTTGCTCATTCCAAGCATGGAGATTCACTGACACTGCAATATATATGCATTTGCTAAGTCTATATATACCCTTCCCTTGTCCTGTATATGCCGTTCTGTAATACTCATTACCCAAGGCAAAACTGAGAGGCTATTAAAAAGTTGCCTTTTGAGAGGCTATCAAATGCCCAGGTTTTGGTATAAACAAGAAAAACTTTGGATTTCATACCATACTCATGCCATGCAATATATCATCATAATCCTCACAGCCACCTTTCAGAAGGGGGTGAAGATTCAGGGAGTGACCTGTGTCCTCTAATGAACTCTGAACAGTCAAGACTTCTCAACAAAGACGGTGATTCGGGCATTTCATGGATGGACTAAAGGTTGCAATTCAGTGCATGCTTCTCTGGGAGTAAGCCCCCAATTGAATGTTTTAGGACTTATTTCTGAGTAAATGTCTCAACCGTGGTGTTAATGTTCTGATTTAATGGGAACCTAGAGTCGGAGAACGGAAACTTGTACAAGCGACACAGTAATCTGAACCCAATGTGTGCTTAAAAAAGCTGCAGTGCAAGTCCCTATGTTTATTACCTGCACTTGTGAGCCTCAGTATGGCCAGTATGGATAATGGGTCCATACCTCAGCTAACAGCTTCCCATCTGTGCAAGGCACAAAAGCTTCTGTGTGTGTGTCTCTGGCTTCAACCAGTGAAGTGGCCTGCATATTAAGGTTGGAGGGGTTTTCAACTGCTCCCCCCATTCCTGAGCTGTGGACGTAGCGCCCCCCGCATTTCCCCTTTCCTGTGTGTGTATATATATAGATCACTGAATAGGTTCCAAACACAACTGCTGACTTTAGGGAGTAGGTAACTTAAATTTAACTGCAGTTGCAAGCCCCCTTTGGAATCTCACTCATGCCCCCTTCCTGGTTATAAGACGTGCTTGGGGTGGTGGTGTTTGTTAATGCCAGCTGAAGGAAAAATTCTGTCCAATGGATGGTTCTTGGGCCCTGGTGCGAATTCTGGCACGCACAAACTCACTCACCCATCATGACTAGTTCCCAACCACCTGAAGGTCTGTTCCTGAAAATTTGTTCATGTGATTATTATGGAAATTATAATATAATATAATACAATATAATATAATATGTGATATATATCAGTGTTCACCCTGGTTTTCTTTCTTTCTGCTTTCCAATTTGTAAATAGGAAATCAATAAAGGCAGGTTGTCCTTTTTTTAAACCAACCAACCAACTTGTACAATTAGGACCTTCTACAAAATGTTGCTGTGTACACCATACTTGTGTAGGATTCTTGCCAGCCAGCCATTCCATTTTTCAGGATACTCCATTCCATTGCCCCTCTTCCTGGTTTTCCATTCCACCGCCCTCAACAACTATCTAGCATTCTGTAGCTGCTGAGCATGCTCTGTGTTCACTGGACTGCATTTCCCCCCTTACGGTGAGGTCTGTACTTCTGCAAAATGTGAAGTTCCCTCAAACCTCCTGATAAGCTTCCTTTTTGTATGTGGGTTGTTCTGTTTGGCTACATAAGGATTTGTAGTCAGAGAACGAGTTTTCTGTTGGATAGTATGATGATACAATTTGCCATGGTTCCTCTTTCCCAACAGTGAGTCTTGGTTAAAATTAACCGAGAGCACAAAAGGGTCATAAATGGAGATCGCATCAAAGTACCAACAACTTTTTACAGCCACTGCATTAATGACTATTTATGCAGAAGCATTGACTGACTTCTCACTGCACTGCGGGATCAGGGTGGGTGAGGAACCCAAGTCTTTGTAGGGTACCAAACATAATGCTGGTTTGGATAGAAAACAGGAAGGGCTGGCTGTAGAAATGTTGAGTGCAAAAATCTTTGTCCTTTGTCCCGGCTTTTGACCAACTGTGGCAAAGATGGATTTTGTTCAAAGGTTGCTAAATTGGATGCAGGTTGTATTTTCATCACTAATTTCAAACCGCTTCGGTGTTTTAAGGTAGAATAATAGAATCGTAGAGTAGGAAGGGACAGAGATTCTGGCCCTGCAATGCTGGAGTATTTTTGCCCAATGTGGGAATAGCTCTAGCAACTGAGCTATCCCAGGGGTAAAGGGTCCACCTTGCTCTGGAACATGAGGAAAGGGTACGATAAAAATCTATACCAAAATCTAATTGCAAAACTGATTAAAATAAATGTTTGGTCCACACTGTAATAATAATATTTTTTTATTTATACCCCGCCCAACTGGCTGTTTCCCCAGCCACTCTGGGTGGCTTCCAACAAAATATTAAAAATACGACAAAACATTAAAAACTTCCCTAAAAAGGGCCGCCATCAGATGTCTTCTAAAAGTCAAATGGTTGTTTATTTCCTTGACATCCGATGGGAGGGCGTTCCACGGGGCGGGTGCCACTACAGAGAAGGCCCTCTGCCTGGTTCCTTGTAACCTCAATTCTCGCAGTGAGGGAACCGCCAGAAGGCCCTCGGAGCTGGACCTCAGTGTCCGGGCAGAACGATGGGGGTGGACACCCTCCTTCAGGTATACTGGGCCAAGGCTGTTTAGGGCTTTAAAGGTCAGCACCATTCATTAACCGTGAAGTCTCCCTGTTGGCAAGTTGAAGAGTGTCATCTTCTCCCAGCTCTGGAAGGTACCGTATTTTAATCCAAAAGTTGAAGAACATTCCCAGCTATCCGGAGTATCTCACCTGCTATTAACTCCCAGCCCCTGTCCATGCTGGACTATTAAGGAACAATAGGCTATACTAGGACTGATGGGCAACCAGCCCACATATCAATCTATGGTGTTTAGTTCAATGACCTGTTTCTCTGTAATCTGTTTTCTGAGGACTTTTGGAATAATAATAAGGAATGCAATTAGACGAGCTCCTTGGTTTTTTTTTTTAAATTGCATGTCATTATTTATCTTCATTTCAGCTTGCAAAAACCTACCCATGCCACCTTAGATTGTTCTCTTCTTAGATTTCTAACAATGAGGTTTTAGATTACCCTTTCCCAATCTTATATGTAAAAACTGCCTGCCCACACTTCCTGCATGTCCTTTGTCCTACGCATAAGATTTATTATTGCCTGTTAACAATGATTATGGAAGCTGTTAAGTGCAGGCTTTAAAACAATCATTTTAAGTTGGGTCAGAATTTACTGTCTTTTGCATAAATGGAACGCCCTCCCATCAGATGCCAAGGAAATAAACAACTAATTGACTTTCAGAAGACACCTGAAGGCAGCCCTGTTTAGGGAACTTTTTAATGTTTGATCTTTTATTGTGGTTTTAGTATTCTGTTGGGAGCCGCCAAGAGGGGCTGGGGAAATGCAGCAAGATGGGTGGGGTATAAATAAATAAATCATCAACCTACAATGCATTTAACTGAATTGCTTCTTTGACATGTCTAGATTAAGGTTACCAGATTTTTTTTCAATGAATCCAGAGATACTTTTCAACTTCAATGGATTTTGTATGTCGACTGATTTGTAAATCCGGGGACTATCCCCAGGAAAAGGGGACGTCTAGTAACCTTAGTCTAAATCCAGCTTTTGTCCGGACATGTACATCATATTATTATTATTATTATTATTATTATTATTATTATTAAGTCAGAGGGAAAGAGCCAAGAGTTTCTAAAAGGAGTTAACAGAAACTGAAGAGAAGCAACTTTGGATAGGAGCTACTGCGATCAGGAGATCTTATACAGTATCATGCATGAATTTAAATACCCGAATAGGGCCTAGAAAGATAAGCACCCTGGGAAGATAGGGTCTTAATGGTGCATTAAATCCTATATTTGAGAAGTCAGCAAGGGAAAGGTATCCCGAGGGAGAAACCCCCCTCACATTTAAGGTAATCTATATGGCCTTTTTTCAGCTGGAACTCACCAATTTCAGTTCTGGCACCTCTCAGGAGGGGGTGGGGCATTGCCACTACAGTTGTACCTCGGATCCCGAATGCCTTGAAAGTCTAACGTTTTGGCTCCCGAATGCCGCAAACCCGGAAGTGAGTGTTCTGGTTTGCAACGTTCTTTGGAACCCGAACATCCAACGCGGGTTCCGCAGCTTCCGATTGGCTGCAGGAGCTTCCTGCAGCCAATCGGAAGCCGCGCCTTGGTTTCCAAACATTTTGGAAGTCAAATGGACTTCCGGAATGGATTCCGTTCAACTTCCGAGGTACGACTGTATAAGAGAACAAGCATTTGTGGTGAGTTCCGGAACCTCTTTTCCCCAGAAAAATAGCACTGTGTGTGCATTTGTGTGTAGGGAGAAAGGGAAGTCATTTTCTTTTTGGCACCACTGCAGAATCAAACCATCAAACAGAGAAACAATACACAAATAAATTCTCATGCATATGGCCGGAGGAAATTAATGGATGTTGCATAAGGACCCAGACACACCTCTTGGGAGCTCCTTTCATTCAGCTGGACCTTGAGAAGGGGCAAAAAAGCACAGCGAGTTAAAGACATATAGATGTTTTCAAGCAGCAAAACAAAGAAATCAATACAAGAGGGTCCTAAGGGCTTTGTTCCAGGTAAATTCTGAACATACTTGGTTTTTGTCAAGCCAGCATGCTAAACCCCTGGTGGCCTCTGGTGTATTTGATGAAATGGTGCTGATTTGTCAGCAGATTGCCCAGTTCTTTTAAATACCCTCTTAGGAGCCTCCGAATGGGATCAGGATTGTAACACTAGGGGAGAGGAAATAAACCTTTTCTTCTGAGCCAAGTTGCCTATTAGCCCCCTCCCACTTACAGTTTGTCCCAGGAGGGAAAAGTGAGTACCCATTTTTTTTCTCCATGGGGCAAACAGCACCTTGGCATTTAGATGGGGATAATTGTACCGGGGTAGGGGGTGCGGAATAGTCAAGCCCACAGCTGTCAAGTTGTTTTTAAAGGGAAACTCCCTTATGCTGAATAGGCTTCCTCGCGGGAAAAGGGAAAACTTGACAGCTATGGTCAAGCCCCAACTCCAATGCTGTGGTTCTGATCCATTTATAAAACACTAGCTATTTTCTTTTTTAAAAAATAACTTTTCAGAAACAAAACAAAACACATAGCTTAACTGGTAGAGCATGAGAGTCTTGTAATCTCAGGTTGTGGGTTCGAGTACCTGTTGGGCAAAAGATTCCTGCATTGCAGGGGTTGGACTAGAGGACCCTCAGGGTCCCTTGCAACTCTACCATTCTCTGATTTTACCTTAAAACACCAAAGAGGCTTGACATAATTCTACAATTCTATATGTATAATAACTAAAAGGAAGATTATACCATTCAATTCCCCGGGGGGGGGGGAGTGGCGAGGAAGCAAAATGAAGCCAGATCATAGGATCTGTCAAAGACGCATCTTTGCATAAAACTCCATGAGTAGCAGGTGGTTTATATCAGTGTTCCTTCACTGCATGGCAAGAAATAAAACTTGACCAAAGGGCGTAAAACTTGTCTAAGTTTACCTTCTCTACATCCTTGTACGTGTTTAGTCATTTTTTTTCCATGAGAGCCAAATTCCAGAGATCCGGAAGCGGTGAGATCTGTATTCAAGAGTCTGGACGTTGTAATCTTAATGGCAGTTGTAAGGTGAATGATAAGTTCTTTGTGTCTAAGGGATTGAGCTTCCAAGTTTAAAATGGAGAGATGTACAATTTTAGGGTCATGCCTGCTTCCTGAAAAACTATGAACACGAATTTATAGATGGGATTAAAAAGCACCACATGTGCATAGAAGAACCACAATTTCCAGAGTTTCTCCAACCATTGGCAAGATTGATCTGAGTAATTTTACTTAGGAAAAGAGGATGCATGTACAAGTGGTGTGAAGAACCTGTATTGAGTTTTTGTGAATTCTTGTAGGTACAGATTTAAAAGGGGCTTTGTCCCAAATTCAGCCCCATTCAACCTCCCTGTTTTGGTGCCCTCATATATATATCTAATTCAAAATATTAACAAATAATAAGCCGTAAAATAAATTTTATTTTTTGAAATGAAACAAAACCTACAGTAAGATGGAAAGTAGTGTTTATTTTTCTTTATTTGTATAAATAATGTTTACTTTTTGTTCAGCTGAACCATATGGGCCATGGTAAATCCAGCAATGGAAAATTTCTGTGGTGAACCCCCCCCCCGCCCCCATTCCCTTGATGCCCTAAGCGTGTGCTTATTTTGCTTAATGGTTAATCAAGCCCTGCAGTGCACAACACTCTGATCATCTCTTCCACCAGCCCATAATACCGACAAAGATGACTTGCTTTGTGAGCAAGGTACCCCAATGGAAAAGTTAAGAAAGATTCTCCCACATTTGTCACTTTTTAAAATTCTTTTAATGATTTAGGGCAATATTTTTGGGCATTGACAGCAGCATGGCAGGCAGAAATTCAGCTGATGAATCTTCCACGCATCACCTGGTGAATTTCAACCTGCTGTGCAGCTACTTCCAGTGTTCTTGCTTCTGGGCCAGAGAATGGAGCCATGGATGCAGGAAGCCGCCAACTCCCTGCACCTTAAAGAATAACGTATTCTATGATCTGCTGACATTTTGCGATTTGGCATAACTGGTCTCCAGGGTATTTTGTTTTGCGCACAATTCCAACCTTGTAGTAGTGGATGAGTGATTTGTCTTTGCAAAGTGTTAGCTAACTAATCGCTTTGGCATCGTGGCTAAACGTCACTTCACAAGTTGCGGCTTAATTTCTGTTGACACGCAAGAGAGTTTTGCCAGATTTTTGTTTTTAAGGAGCAGATCTTTTTGAAAAGCCCGACTTCCCTTTTCCATGGGAATCTCTCTGCTCACAGGAAAACCAGCCCTGCAGATCAGTTTTCAACCATCTTTGTTTTACAGTAAGATGGACTCCCTTGGGAGAAGTGGAGCTGGGAAGTTGTTAAGCAAAGATTGACTGGCTAGATATTAGGGATGAGAATATTTATTTTATTTATTTCCTAAAATTTAGATATTGCATGAATTTTTGATATATATATTTTTAAAAAAGACCCCCAAAGTGGTTTACAAAGTAGTGACTCTCCTTCATCAGCTAGGGGTGGGCTAGGTGACTTTGGCTGTCTCTTCAAACTCTTATCTTTCTCTCATCTTTCAGTACTGTATATATTATTGCCAGCAGGGTAGTTATCAAACCAACACACAATGAACATCACTTGCTGTAGAGAAACTGTGAATTTGCTTGGGGTTGGCAACCCTGCTCTACACGTGTCCCTGAGATTGAAGACTCTACTAAATTCCCTGGGACTCACTAGCAAGGGAGGCATGCGCAGGATTGTGCCAATCTAAAACGAGCCTCACCTCTCCCAAGCAATTGACGTCAGGTTACCGCCTCGCTCCACAGATATATACTGAAAAGCAACAAAGAAAAAGTGTTAAAACAAAACAAACCCCAAAACCAACCACCACCCCATGACTGTAAGTGGAAGAAATGCGACATGGCAAGTTCAAGGGTGGGGAGAGAGAGAGAGGCCGCCAGCCCTGGAAATGCCATTTTAAACAGCTTTTAAATAGGATCCCTTCCCCTCCGTCCCGAGGGATCCTGGGAATAGTCCTGGGGCAACCCCTGCCTGCCGTGCAGTATTGGTGGGAGAAGAAACCTCTTTAACCTATTGAGACACAGATGTAAGAGTTGGAAGGAACCCCCGAGGGTCATCTAGCCCAACCCCCTGGAACGCAGAAATAATATATCTGTACAGATTCCCCAACCGTCTGCGGGCCAGCATCCAACCCCTGGGCCTTAGGTTGCCTACCCCTGCTCTAGACACACCATCTCTCTATACTCTCCCTACCAGGGTCTCCCAAACTTGGGTCTCCGGCTGTTTTTTGGGGACTACAATTCCCACCATCCCTGACCACTGGTTCTTCTAGCAAGGGATGATGACTCCCATCAAAGCTGGAGACCGAAAGTTGGGGGAGCCTGCTCTACACTTTCCGTGTGTGTGTGTGTGTGTGTGAGAGAGAGAGAGAGAGAGAGAGAGAGAGAGAGAGAGAGAGAGAGAGAGAGAGAGAGAGAGGGTAGCCCCATGAAGCAGCCCACGTACAGCAGGACTTATGCGCAAGCCCCATGGGATCGAACCGACGCAGGATCGGATCACACGTGGTGCGCGGAGTCCCCACGTGCACAGCCACGCTGCACCCGCCTCAACTTCATATTCCCCCCCCCGCCTCCGTGGGTTTTTAAATAGTGGGATTATCCCCTCGGCCTTGTCAGCCTCCTCCTCCCGCGTCCCCCCCCCCGACCTCTTTCCAGGGAGTTTCCCGGAGCCTCCCCCGCGCGCCACGCGGTATGAGTGCAACTTTCTCTCCCCACCCTGCACCCCCCCCCCCGCGCGCGCCCCGCCAACCGCTTCCCTCCCGTAAGCAAGAGCCCCTGTTCCTCGCGGTGGAGCGGAAACGAAAGCTAGCCGTGGGGTGGTGAGAAACGACGGGCAAAGTAAGACAAGGACTACTTTGTGCGAGTCCTCCTCCTCTTCCTGCAACTCCTCCTCGCCCGGGAGCGGACTGGCAAGGCAGCAGGGGGAAGTTTGAAGAAGAGGGAAAGTGGAGGAGGAGGAAGAAGAAGAAGAAGAAGAAGAAGAAGAAGAAGAAGAAGAAGAAGAAGAAGAAGAAGAAGAAGAAGAAGAAGAAGAAGAAGAAGAAGAAGAAGAGGAGGAGGAGGAGGAGGAGGAGGAGGAGGAGGAGGAGGAGGAGGAGGAGGAGGAGGAGGAGGAGGAGGAGGAGGAGGAGAGAGCATCTTCCTAAATTCGGAGGGGAGAGACACAAAGAGTGAGATCCCGATTCCAAACAAAACTTTCTAGATGGGAGGGTTCAAGGGAGCTGGAGGGAGAAGGACCCGCACCTCACTCTTAGCTTGGAGGGGAGGGGAGAAAGAAAATAAGGGCATGAGTAAGTTTTCAAGAAAGATGATCACATCTTGCAAAGGAGGGAGAGAGGGCTGGCTGCTTTCTCCATGTGGAAAGTGCGGGAAAAGTTCTAACTTTGAGCTCTCTCTCTCTCTCTCTCTCTGTGTGTGTGTGTGTGTGTGTGTGTGTTGTGGGTTTTTTGGGGGGGTGGATTAGACCATGACACAAGGCGGAGGTGGAAGGGAGTCTTCTCCAGAGCAGGAGGAGGAAAAAGAAAGGAAGAAGAGGAGAAGGAAGAAGAAGAAAGAAGCATGCAAGACGCGGAGGGTATGTTCCAACTTGCTGGCACCTTGGCCCGAAGCGGAGAACCCCCCTCCCCCCACAGCCGACAACAGGCTGCAGACCACCAAATACACGGCTCTGTCCTTCCTGCCCAAAAACCTCTTTGAGCAGTTCCATCGCCTGGCCAACGTTTACTTCGTCTTCATCGCCCTGCTCAACTTTGTGCCGGCTGTCAACGCCTTCCAGCCTGAGCTGGCCTTGGCCCCCGTCCTCTTCATCCTGGCGGTCACAGCGGTCAAGGACTTGTGGGAAGACTACAGCCGGTACCGTTCAGACCAAGAGATCAACCACATGGAGTGCCTGGTCTACTGCAGGTAACTGGAAAGGTGTTTTTTTGGGGGGGGGGGGGAGAGAAAAACTCTGCCCGCTCCTGATGGTGGCAGTAGTGGCATGTAGATGTGGAAAGGGCAGCCCCACATGTGGGGGTTTGTGGCTGTGCTTTGGGCCCGGTGACGGGGAAATTGCACAAAGACACCCCACTGCTATGGGAAATGGAGCTTCAGATATTGTTTTTGATAGTTGAAAACGGTTTCTCCTTCTGAGCATACAGCTTCCCCAACTAACCATTCTCTGCGGCGTGCAGGTGGCCTTAGCCGCTTCTGACTTCCTATTTCCTTTGGCATAATAAAAAAATGTGATTAAAACAAGAGATTTATTGCTATGACAGTGCTTTTCTCGCCTGGGCGTCTGGCCTCTGCTTAGTTTCCTTTTCTTCACTTTATTTTTTTATTCTTGTTTCGTTCCCCTCTCCTGCACACCTGTGTGCCTTGGTCCGCTTCCTATGGAACCGATGTATTATAGGCTTTATTCCATAAACCAGGCATGTCCAACAGGTAGATTACTGGATGTCCGCGATAGATCACTCCCCCCAATTGGCTCCCCCAAAGAAGCTGAACAACTGTAGCTCCCTTTTAAAAAAAAGCTCAACATTTTACATCCTCCCTGAAAAAACTTACTTTGACCCGTACCCCCCAAAATGGGCCTTCCTCCTTCTTAAGAAAAGTTCAACTGCTTTGACCTGAACCCCCCAAAAGGGGGTAGATCACTGCCAGTTTTTAACTCTGTGAGTAGATCGTAGTCTCTTGGGAGTTGGCCACCCCTGCAAGAAACCATCTTACTGCGGAAGAGTGTTCAGCTTGAGAGTTTGGTTGGAGGCTGGAGAAGTTCTGCCTTTTTGTGGTTGTGTAGCATGCATGCAAGCTTTTGGGTGAGTTGGCGGGATTTATCCTAGCCAGCAAGCCCAGCAAGGCTTTCTTCTGAGTGAATGTGCTTTGGATCGCACTGTTTTGACCTGGGTTGAAAAATCCGGTCAAATGTCATGTCTGCACAAACTTGCTATGCAAGCGTCCACCAACCTGGTGGAGAAGGCCTATAGGTCAGTGGCAGGCAGCGTTCGAAATTAGCCAGGTGCCAGGAGCATTTTGCCCCTGACTTTCAGCCACTTGCGACCAAGTGAAGATGCCTGGGTGCCAGGATGGCACCTGACATCTCCACCACCTGGAGGTGCATGCCTGGGGATCATTGGATCTGGACTGTTTTCACGCACTTAATACCCCATCCTGTAGCATTCTATTTGTTATATTTTACCTGCACAATCAGAATGAATTTCAGGAACCAAAATGCTTTTTCTATGCAGCCTCAGCAGGAGCGGTGAACAATGTCATACTTAATTGTTATCACTTGTCTTACCCCACCCACAGTTGGGAAGAATATACTTAATGTTACGAATGGTCCGTGTCACCGTTCAGAAAAAGAGGTAGGAATAGCCCAGTATTTATGTGGACTATCCCTGGATCAAGTGACTTTTCTTCTTCAAGTTCTCAAAAGTTCTTAACCTAGCTCAAGGTTGTCATCTGAACTAGCCAGATGTTTAACTGAGAATCACATCCAGTCCATTGTTTGAAAAATAAGACTTTAGAGCCGTCTTGCCTCCAAATGACAACTAGATATCCCATTTTGGTGACTGTAACCATGGTCTAAGGAGCCGTTTGGCACCTAGCTAATATGTCTGAGTTTCTAAAACTGCTTGCAGGATGCCTGCTTTTCAGTCAAAACGCCCTGGCATTTCCAAGTGACACTGGAAATGTCCCCCATCTGAAACCCTTTATAGCTCCTGTCAGTCAAGAGAGACCATCATGAGCTAGGCAGAGGATCTGACTTGGTTTCAAGCAGTTTCCACTGTTCCTAAGTCTCACCGACTCAATGTGCAAGCAGAAAAGCAGCATTAGATTGCGCATTCCCCCCCCCCCCATGTGTCCTTGGCTGCCCTCCTACGTTCGATACCCTCAGCCAGTGACTTGCTTTTATGTGAAATACCTAATGCTCCTAAAATACTTTCCCTGCTAATTTTAGAAACGGGGGGAAAAAAAATCAATTTTCAATCCATCACGAACTTTTAATGTTATTTATGTACGATTTTCATAGCACTATTTGATTGACTTTAAATTACCTAACCAACTACCATATTATTAAATTGCTGGCGTGCGGGGCGCGGTATAGATCTGTTGTCAGTGCAGTCTCGTGCGAGATGAAATTAACTTTATTCCCGAATACCAAGTGCATTGTTTCGTTCATACATCTTGGAGATTACTTCTTTGTAGAAAATGGTTATATTTATAGCAGTACAGTAATTCTGCCCTAGTAATTTGAAACCTCATTACAGCAATATGCAGTTAAATCTTCGCTGACCAGACAGGAAAGGATAGAGATTCCTATTTTTCAATTATAGGGCGTACGGCTTAGGGAAATGTGAATTAGCAAAGTTTTGCTGCATTTGCCTCTCTCGCTGCCAATTCAGATGTGGGTGTACGTCTCTTGATACTGTTTTGTTTAATGACTTGTAGGCAAACATGTGGACAGAGAAGACTTCTTTGGAAAAAGTTGGCCCTGTGCAGACATCACATTCCTGGGCCTAAGCAACTATGAGTTATTGAGTTATTGATGTGTCTTTGGAGTCCCTTCCCCTCCTTTCTTTTACGTGCTCTGCCAAATATAAGACTTCTGAATTGGTAAAACTGCGGTTTGCTCTGATGTCTGAATTAGGGAAACTGTGGTTTGGGCACTCTGTACTAGGGCTGGGCAATATCTGGTTTTCGACATCACGATATATCACCAGCTAAATATCACGGTATATCGATATATCACAATATATGTCTGCAGTGGTGGAGGCATAGCTGTCAACTTTCGGATTTGAAAATAAGGGATCAGCAGCCTCACCTGTCCCTGGGACAGTCTACGGTATATCTAACAATCCAGGATAGCAGTGGGAAACGGTGTTGGAATAAGGGAATTTCCAGCAAAAAAAGGGAAGGTTGGCAGCTGTGGCTTGGAATAAGGGAGTTTCCTGCAAAAAAGGGAGGGTTGACAGCTATGGGTGGAGGGCCTTAAAATGTAAGGAAGTAGTAGATTTAATAAAAATGTTAAACTTCAATATCATATATTTAATATATTTTCAACTAATTTAAGAGTAGCTTAAGTGATTTACTAGTCAAGTTGCATCTGCTTCCCCACTCAGAAGTCTTAAGTGGAATTTGTCCATGCATTAGCCCCACTGAGTTCAACTACACTTACTTCTACTTTCCTAGGAGTAAGCCTCATTGAATTCAGTAAGGCTTGCTTGTGAGTAGACACGCATTTGCTTGCACTGCTTACCGAAAAACACCCTCCCCATCTTTCTCACATAGTACTCAACCTCCCATTTCAGCATAAGGCAGGCAGCTAAATCTTCTCTCTTCCATCCCCCCCCAACATAGCCCCCCCCCCCAAAGTCCTTATCCCACCAATATCAAAGGGAGGGCAAGCAAGCCTTTAAATAAAAATAAACCCCTTTTTGGTATGGAGGAGGACAGCTATTTATGGTAAGGCTACCAGATGTTTTTCAATGAATCCGGGGACACTTTTCAACTTCAATGGATTGTGTGTGGGGACTGATTTGTAAATCCGGGGACTGTCCCCGGCAAACGGGGACGTTTGGTAACCTTAATTTATGGGGAACCAACAACATAAACACCCCCAGAAAATACAAAATAAAACTCTTCCTCCTCTTTTTTCACCTGTGGGGATGAGTGTGAGGGAAGAAAGAAGTGCTTTCCAGTTCTTTGTTTACATTCTTTGTTTACTTCTGAAGCTGAAAGAGTTTGCTGGTTTGTGTGAGGGCTTAGCATCATTTCTTATCGGTTAGAAGGGTGGAGGGAGAGAGTAAACAAAGCAGGGGTGTCTGCAAATTATCTGTAAAATACTGTATCTCTAAAGTAGTGGTTCAGCTGAGCTATCACCTGGGAAGCTGTTAAGTCTCCACCTTTGGTTGACCAGTACAGTCTTACCTCGGAAGTTGAACAGAATCCGTTCCGGAAGTCTGTTTGACTTCCAAAACGTTCGGAAAGCAAAGCGCGGCTTCTGATTGGCTGTAGGAAGCTCCTGCATGTGGAGGAGCAGGGAAGCGAACCCGGTTCACCAGATTACGAGTCCACCGCTCTTAACCATGACACCATGTTGGCTCTCCCTTTCTGTGGGTCATTGGTAGTCTAAATAGGTTATATATATATATATATATATATATATATATATATATATATATATATATGGTGGAATTTTTTTAAAAGCATAAGCCAAAAAAACAAAAGATGAGTGTTTAAAAGTGATGTGCCAAACTTAATAAAGATGCGCATTCGTCTTTAACTAACTCAGATAAAGAGTCTAAAAGTGTACCAGCGGTTCTGTAGCTTACGGCTGCCTGTCCTTGGGTGTGCCAGCAGATACCGCAGATTGTGTTGAGGTTTTGGCCAGATATAACAGGAGAGAAGGTGGTAACGAGTGGGAGTGAAAGAACTTGGAAGCCAGAAGCATCTTTGATGGGAAGAAACAAGCTCATGCTTTCCTTGAACACTTGCCTCCTCCTTTTGGTCATGCCTGGTTTATAACATGCAGGGAAATAAGGAGGAGGCAGTGGGATATTTTGCATTGCATTGGCCTTTGGACTGGTGATGTTGGTAGTGGTGGCGGCGGCTTAGAAACTGTGGGTCTAAGCGGAGGCTTTGTACACGCCACTGCCTTAAAATATAGCAAGGTCATCCCCCCCGTGATTCAAATCACAGCATATGATTGATTGTATGAGTTCCCAAGTTGCCCGCTTGGCGCTTGTGGGCATAGAGTAGATGCCTTCATATGGCCTACATTTTCAAATGGAACTCAAATGCGGGGGTGGGGGCAGACGCATCAAAACTCAGTACAGTGGTACCTCTGGATGCGAACGGGATCCGTTTCGGAGCCCCATTCGCAACCAGAGCAGTGTGCAACCTGAAGCGCTCAATGTGCGCATGCACGTGACGTCATTCGGCGCTTCTGTGCATGCACGGGATGCAGTGTGCTGTATGGGAGTGTGCACACACAGCCGAACAGTGTTAGAAACTCAGATATATATACAGTATAAGCTACCGTAGGCGCCAAGTGGCTCCTTAAACCAAGGTTACAGTTGCCAAAATGGAATATCTGGGTGCCGTTTGGGGGCAAGACAGCTCTAAAGTCTTGTTTTTTAATTGACGGGCGGACATCCGGCTACTTCAGACAACAACCTTGAGCTAATTTTGAACACTGCAGTCTCTGGACCCTGCCGGCTGCCCTTCCTTTTTGCACAGACCCCAGTTTCTTCCCTCTTTACAACTGCTATTTTCCTCCCTCTCCAGACACCACCTCCTAGACTCTCATAGGAGTGCAAAAATGAGATAATCCGAGTAAGCACTTAACTGCAGAGACTTGTTGCTGTTTTTTTTAGTTCCCAGCAAATCCCATTATTGATTTCACAGTTTCACATGGATGTTTTTCCAGTAGTGTTGGAAGGTCTCAAGAATAAAAATTAAAAAAAACTGGAGGGGAGGGAAGAGCAATGATTTCACATTTCCAGTTGAGGGGATATTCCAAAGTTGTGGCTCTTTGGCTGCCCTCGGGCTCTGGAACTTAAATTGTTTTTGAACATTTGTAATTAGAGAGGCCACGATGCTGAATCTTTCTAGCCAGCCTGTTTACAGAACGGGCGCCGCTTGGAGTCAGTACCAACGTAACAACAGCCGCAACCCTTTTCCTTTTTAAAAGGAAGGGCAATTTGTAGTTAACAACAAATAAACGGAACAAATGATTGTCCTCTTACTTAGCCAAGCAAATTTGTTCCAGGCTTTGGGATAATTGTAAGTTGGATAGGTGTTGTGTGGTTTACATGGCCTACATCCTAATAGCTTGAGTACCGGTAATTGGAGGAACCATTCGATCCTGAGATGCTCCCATTTCCTGACCCACTTTCCAAAGCCTTATAGAATTTTAGAGTTGGAAGGGACATTAAAGGTAAAGGTACCCCTGAACATTAGGTCCAGTCACGGACGACTCTGGTGTTGCGGCACTCATCTCGCTCTACAGGTTGAGGGAGCCGGTGTACAGCTTCCGGGTCATGTGGCCAGCATGACTAAGCCGCTTCTGGCAAACCAGAGCAGTGCATGGAAACGGCGTTTACCTTCCCGCCGGAGCGGTCCCTATTTATCTATTTGCACTTTGATGTGCTTTCGAACTGCTAGGTGGGCAGGAGCTGGGACCGAACAATGGGAGCTCACCCCGTCACGGGGATTCGATCCGCCAACATTCCGATCAGCAAGCCCTAGGCTCTGTGGTTTAGAGCACAGCGCCACCCGCGTCCCCAGAAGGGACCTTAAGGATCATCTAATCCAACCCCCTGCAATGCAGGAATATGCAGCTGTCCTGTATTGGGATTGAACCTGCAACCTTGGCGTTGTTATGCTCTAACCAACAGAGCTATCCACTTGACTTGATTTTGGCCAGTGAAAAGGGAAATTAAATAAATCAAAACCCTCACTCACCAGCTCCAGGTTTGTAGGTGCTCTGCTCTGGTGGGTCTCTCCCCTTTAATATTTGTTTCTTCTTAAATGTGGGGTTATGCTTCCCTCGGAAGGAAAAGGTGGCTGGACAGCAGCAGATGTTGCTGCATGGCGCTGTGGGCAATTCCAGTGGGGGCTTCCTTGTGTGGACTGGGGCACCAGAATTTGGCACAGGGTCTACAGCAGTGATGTTGGACGTGGTGAGCTCTGATACTGGCTAGACAGCAGTCAGATGTGGCTTGATCTACACTCTCGATGCTGCTGTACTAAGAGAAGGACCATTGCTCAGCTGGTAGAAACATGTGCCTTGCATGTGGAAGGTCCCAGACTCAATTCCTGGTATCTCCAGGCCTGCCTGAAACCTTGGAGAGCTGCTTGCAGCCAGTGTATACTGAGCTAGATGGACCAGTGGTCTGACTTGGTTAAAGTCTGATTCCTATGCAGTTTGCTCTTTTCTCTGCACAGTTGCACCAGGAGACAAAGGGATCAGGGTTAGGAAACTCAAATAGATAAGCTAGGCGCCAAACGGCTCCTTAAACCAAGGTTGCAGTCGCCAAAACAGAATGTCTAGTAGCCATTTTTGGGCAGGAGTCTCTTTTTTTTCCAAATGATGGACTGACTGTGACTGATTCTCAGTTCAACATCTGACTAGTTCAGAGGACAACCTTGGGCTGGGCTGAGAACTCTGAGAACTTGAAGAAGAAAGTCACTTGATCCAGGGACAGTCCACGTAAATATTGGGCTATTCCTACAGGGTATGATATTAGTGTGTGTGAACAGTTCAGATCCAATTATCCCCAGGCATGCACCTCCAGATGGTAAGTGATGTCAGGTGTGATACTTGGCGCCCAGGCATCTTCATTTGGTTGCGAGTGGCCAATAGTCAGGTGCAAACTGCACCTGGCGAATTTCGAGTGCTGCTACTGGTCTGGGATGATGGGAGGTGCAGATCAACAACATCTGGAACGAAGCCACAGGTTAAGGCACCCCTTCGTTAGACTGAATTCTGCAGTGTGTTGCTGCTTCTCTTTTCTCCCATTTTTTTATTACCTTTTGTTGTTTAAATTCATATTCAGGCAGCTGGGGTAGGTTAGGCTTTATGTCGAACTACATTAGTATAGTAGTTTTGCTGTAATTAATTCCAGCCCTTTGTGTGTCTTGGTTACTTCTCTTGGGTCTGTACAGCACTCCTGTGCCACAATTTTTGTTTTTGTTTTCCAACGGAAAATTTCGACCCTCCCAGCGAGGAGGAGGAGGAAGAATTTGGGTGGTTAGTCCCTAGAGCCCCAGAAGAAGAACACGGGGGTTTATTTGAAGATACTGGCACAAGGGCCCATTCGCTTAATCTTATCTCTCTGAAACATCTTGTTAACTGAGCACAGTGTGTGACCTCCACCTAACCCGGTGTTTGAACAACGCCTGTGTAAACAGCATCTTGGTTAAAATGAACTTCTGGTATTTCCAAAATGCCTTCGCTGTCCTCCCAGGTTATTTGGACTAGTCATTTGCTACCACATCATTATTTGTCAGTTGGGTTTCATGGCTTTCGGGGTCTGGAAGGCGTGATCTGATGCTGTTGCACCTGGCCTGAGTGTCTCAGATGTGGCCTTGAGCAGAAGTTTCTGAACTATATCAGAAAACAAGATAGGAAACGATCATGCGGGTGCTTTCAAACAGGTGGGGAATACTGTGAAGCTGCCCTGGCTTGCCCAGGCTTTTAGTTGGCAGCTGTGAAAGCAGGGGGGAGTCCGAAGGGGGAAGATGATACTTTCCCTTTCCCATAACACTGCCTGTACTTTCCAGTAAGTGCTACAGGGTGAGGCTGAGCTAGCCTTCCTAGAATCATAGAATTGTAGAGTTGGAAGACATCCTGAGGGTCATGTAGTCCAACCCCCCGCAATGCCGGAATGTCAACTAGATCACCCATGACTGGTGGCCATCCAACCTCTGCTTAAAACCCTCCGTGGAAGGAGAGTCCACCAATTCTCGTGGGAGTCTGTTTCACTGTTGAACAGCTCTTAGCTATCAGAAAGCTCTTCCTGATGTTTTGTTGGAATATCCTTTCCTGTAACTTGAAGCCATTGGTTCGTGTCCTACCCTCCAGAGCAGGAGGAAACAAGCTTGTTCGCTCTTCCACATGAAAGCCCTTGAGATATTTGAAGATGGCTATCCTATCTCCTCTCAGTCTCCTCTTTTCCAGGCTAAACATACCCGACTCCCTCAACTGTTGCTTGGTTTCCAAACCTTTATCATCTTGGTTGCCCTCCTCTGCACACGTTCCAGCTTGTCAACATCCTTCTTAAATTGTAGTGCCCAGTATTGGACACAGTTCTGAAAGCTCTTTCTGATGTTTAGTCGGAATCTCCTTTCCTGTAGCTTGAATCCATTGGTTTGAGTCCTAACCCCCCCCCCCCCGGAGCAGCCCCCAGATGTTTTCTAGAGCTCCCATCAGGCCCAGCTAGCATGGCCAATGCTCAGGGATGGTGGGAATTGCAGTCCTAAATGTCTGGAGGGCACAAAATTGGGGCAAGTGGGGCTTACGCATAATGTGTTATAAGTTCCTGCTGCTGTGCATCTATTGGCTGTCTATGGAGTTCCATGAAGCCCATTGGGCGGCAAAGTGGAATGTTAGGGCACTGCTCATGTCTCCTGTTTAATATCTCTCTGGAGGGGCTGCCTCTCACTTTGAGAGGACTGTAAAACTTTGCATCCACCAAGCTGAACATAATCCACTGCGGGCGGAGGCTCTGCTTCGTAACATTGCTGATGTGCTGCTACTGGCCTGGTGGTTGCAGAAACTGAAATCTTGTTAAACACATGGTGGATCACAAGTTGTGCAGGGCTGAACTACGCAACATTTAACTCCAAAGCGTCAAGCCTTCATAAATCCCCAGTATATACCAAGGGAAGGAACTTGGCGGTTCCAGATGCCTTTCTCAAAAAGTAGCATGCATCGAATTCTACGCTCAATAAATAACGCGGGCATTGTTCTCTGGGCGTTGCAGTTCGATCGCTCAGTTAGGCTAATTTGCCGGTAAGTTGATTGGTTTACTTGCCAGTTTCTTCAAAAGCACAAATCCTCACTCAAAAGTGTAAGCTGGCGAAGGGGGAGAAGATAAATAAGGCTGGCAGCTGCAGTGCCTGCTTGCAGTGGCACTCCATCAGTTCTGTATAGACAGGAAACACGTCTGCAGTAAGGGATGTTTGAGGATAACTAGATAACTCTTGATGATAACTTTTTGGATCATTCAAAATGCATTAATCACGAGCGTAGGAGCTGGAGCAAACCTGCAAACCTTTCCCTCTCCCTTCCCCTCCCTTTTTAAAACAATGCAGGTACCGCTGCAGTGCCGGTCCAGGGATCCTGGACTTGGCAGAAGCATCACAGTGACAGCACTGTGACGGATGATGCAATGCAGCAGCAATAGCCTCTGAAAATCAGGGCAGCAGCTGTTTGTCCCTCACACATTCCTTGCTTTAAGGAAACCACTTTGCTTGAGGTTCCTTACAGCTGGAGAGTTGGGGGACTGTTTCGAAGCTTTTTCCTTGTGGAGCTTGCTAGGTTTCTGGGCTGCAGCTTTCAGAATGCCATTGGTAGAATGCCGTCTGATGCCTCCTGCTTCTGCATCGAGGCACATCCTACATGGTCAGCAGGCTTACCTTGCTGCGGCAGTGGAATCAGGGAAATGCTGTCCAAATTTTCCATTGCTCTGGATTGTGAGAAATAAAAAAAATGTGGTTTAACACTCAGCAGTGGGCTCTCCTGGGCTCCTGGCAGTTGTCCAGTGGTCATGTATTGGTGCCAGGCCTGTTAGGCTTAAATCTTTGTGAGATATGGTGCTGTGTGTGTGTGTGTGTGGATGAATTAGTCTGGCATTCTAAGTATGGTATTCTAATTGTTGCCCTGCTTTCGAGCACCCCAAAAGCATTTCGCTTGGATGCTTTTGGAGATGGAATGCCAAGCCAAACCTTGGTCCGATCTAGCAAAGCCATTCTTACATCTGCTTCCATTCTAAAAAAGTGGCTTGGGTTGCCGAAACACAAACCACTTTGGCACTGTGAGACAAAGCAGGCCTGTTTCAGGCCTGCAAAATCTCGACATCTTTGGGTTCGAGTCCAGCAGTGTTTGCGACGTGGCCTCAGAACAGAGGCTGGGTAGAGGGGGGCGGGGAGTGTGTTTTCCCCTCGAAACAGTCTTTGTATATTTTATTTATTATAAAGGTTTCTACCACCCTTTGTCCAATATGGTTTCAGGACGGTATGCAACATGTGCTAGTTGTAAAACGAGCTCACCTTGCAGGATATGCCTGAGCAGATTTTTTTAAGTGTCTGGGGTTAGGCAGAAAGGTGGAATGGTGCCTGCTTCTAACTGTTTGCATAAGCAACCTCTTTTGCCAAGCTGGTGCCGTCCAAATATTTTGGACTACGGTTCCCATCAGGCCCAGCCAGCGCCGGTTGGCGAAGGCTGACATAGCAGATTCTGCATGCTTAATTGGCTGCAGGGAGAAGAGGCAAGGGAACATTTGGCGAGAGGCACAGAGACTCATGATACATTCCAGTGTAGCATTCCAGCCTTTCTGTTCGCTGAGCTGTACCGGATCTCTAAAGGCTGAGAGGATGGGCAGCTGTCCTAGCTTTTGCTGCCTTTAAAGCAGGGCCTGCTCAACTTGTGGCCCACCACGTTGAAAGCAGCCCACTGTGGGATCTCTAAACCCTCTTTTCTTCCACCTCATCAAGGCTTACAAGGCTCTGAGGGCCTTATGGTGGTTCCCTTACTGCGAGAAGTGAGGTTACAGGGAACCAGGCAGAGGGCCTTCTCGGTGGTGGCACCCACGCTGTGGAACACCCTCCCATAGATGACAAGGAAATAAGCAACTATCTGACTTTTAGAAGACATCTGAAGGCAGCCCTGTTTAGGGAAGTTTTTTAATGTCTGATGTTTTATCGTATTTTTAATATTTTGTTGGAAGCTGCCCAGAGTGGCTGGGAAAACGCAGCCAGATGAGCAGGGTATAAATAATAGATGATGATGATGATGATGATAATGATTGATGATGGCTTGTCAGGTCACCTGACCAGCTCAGAGAAATGACTAGTTGACGTGGTTCAGACGCCAGTGATAAATGCATGGTTTAATGACTTTGGGACATGGTTTCAGTTGTATGACACATTAAAGAAATGGAAGGAGGAAGACCTTGACACAAGATTGCTGGATTGATATTTGGGCTGCAGCTTCGTGTTTCCTGTAACGAGGAAGTTTTCCCCGGAGTCAGCAGTTTGGCATGTTTAACTGAGTTTTGCCTGACTGACTTCTGCAATCCACAACCATTTTTTAATCTGTGCACTTGCCATCTCGCGTCCGCTAAAATGTTTTGGTGCTTAACGTCATGGCAGAAGTGCCATGAAGTTACCTTGTTTATTTTTGTTATTTGCCGGTTGTTGTTTATGCAATCTCGTTATGGTTACAGTTCAGACACATTGCTTTTTTGTATGTTACATTTGCCGCTGTATTGTTTTGCTCTGTTGTTAGGAAATCCTTTTTGCACTGTTTGGTTCTGAAATGTTTTGTTTTCTTTGCCGTAAGCCACTTCGAGCATGATTTTTGCATGTGGAAAAATGGCATACAAATATGAGGAATGAGTGAGTTTTTCTGAAATCAGCAAGTGCAATGAATCTACTGGCTGAGGGTCAAAACAGATGGAACCCAGGAGAAATACTATAGGATCTGATGTGGGGTGGGAAACATCTGATTTTTTTTTTAATTAGAGTTGTGTCGCTAGGGAAAAGGGAGAATTAACCTCTTCCTAAGTAGTTTCCCCAGTCTAAGACACACAGACACACACACTTCCAATAGCCCTTCTTGGAAAACTACTTGGAAAAGCAGTGTTAGAAATTAGCCAGGCACCAGGTGCATTTGGTGACTGGCGCAGATCCAATTGTGACCACATATTAATGAAAACAACAACAACAACAACAATCTCTATTGCAAAAAGCCCCTGGTGCCTAGACATTCTATTGTGGCAACCGTAACCTAGGTATGAGATGCCATTTGACAACTATGTTGTATATCGTAAGTTTCTAGCACTGCATATAATATACCTGTATTCTTTCCTAGTGAGATAGCTTTTTCATGGATTTCACCTGGGGGAGATGGCATGAAAGGAAAGTTTTTGTTTTTTTAAAAAACCTTTCAAATGGCTGCTGCTTAGATAGCATTGGAGCCATCCATTCAGCCGTTCAACGGAATAACAACAATAATTGCATAATGAATAGCAAATAGTTGTTGCATAATATAAATAAAATGTAATTAATCAATTTATAATCATTTTTAATAGTTGGAAGATCTAATCACAGTCTTCTTATCATGCTTGAGCCGTGGTTAAACCAGGATGTATCCAATTTACCATTGTTTCCTGTTTCATCCAAACCAAGAAACTATGGTTAGTTTTGAAATAAACCACGATATTAAGCCAACTAAGCCATATCATTACAGCTTGCACTTTTATAGTCAACATAGAGCCTGTTTCACAATGTGCATAAAGGAGAAAGAATTGGATAGAATAAGTGGACTGACCATGAAACCTCTTGCCTCAGAATTTACCAGCTAGTGTTGAAGCTGCTGTTGCAGGTCTTCTGCACTTTTACGCTTTTCTGGAATTTCTTCAGAATGCATAATATCTGCATGGCTTAGGAGACACAGTGATTGTACCAACAGGCCTTTGGAGCTGTTTAGCTTTGATTACCCTGTCAACTTAGTGATTTTCTGTTTAATGTGTTCCAACTGATGTTTTAGTAACATACTCCACCTTGATATTTTATGGTACGGCAAGATAAAAATACTTCAATAAAAAACTGAGT
Source organism: Zootoca vivipara (assembly GCF_965207765.1). Classification (NCBI taxonomy): domain Eukaryota; kingdom Metazoa; phylum Chordata; class Lepidosauria; order Squamata; family Lacertidae; genus Zootoca; species Zootoca vivipara. The sequence goes on along the minus strand of NC_142587.1, from coordinate 31,032,348 downwards.
GACTAAAACCTAGGCTTATTGCATACAGTGGAACCTTGGTTTACGTATGAAATCCGTTCCACGGAGGCGTTCGTAAACGGAGACATTCGCTCCCCGAAGGCACGCTTTTGCGTGTGCGCAAAGCGCCAATAGAGCACTTCTGCACGCGCTGAGCAGATTGCTTCTGTGCTTGCGCGAGCTGCGCAGAAGTGATCTGCGCATCCGACTCTGCGGAACCCGGATGTAAACACTTCGGGGTCTGCGGCGTTCGTAAACGGAGGCATTCATAAACAGAGGTAGTTGTAAACCGAGGTTCCGCTGTATAAGCAAGGGCTAGTTCATGCTGTTCATGCTGCTCAATCATGCCTGTTCTTTTTCTCTCTGTGCTGTGCTGGAATGAAATAAACCAGAGTGCTGGCTTAGCATTCCATGAAAACCAGTACTTGTGGCTTGTTTCCTCCCAAACAAACCACAAGCTGTAAGCCAGGAACAAACTTTGGCTTCCATTCATGGTTTGTTTGGAGCAAAACAAACCATGAACGCTGGTATGTTAATGTAGTGCTTGGGTGTGTTTCCTTCTGCTATGGCATAGGGAAGTGAAGGGTGCAGCTGAGCAGTGATCACCAGCATGCTGGTCGTCCATAGTAAGCTATAGTTTGTGGCCTAACATTACGTGCAAACCAGGCCAGTGTCAAGTTTGGGTCTGGATTGAAGTTCCTGCTCATAGGGTGTCCACAGGCAGATAACAATTCCCCTGTCAGTAACATCAGAATGATGATGATGATGATGATGATGATAATTTATTATTTCTATCCCACCCATCTGGCTGGGTTTCCCCAGCTACTCTGGGCGGCTTCCAACAGAAGGTTAAAAATACAAGAGGCCCAGATCCAAAATGTTGGGAGGATAGGGGACTTTCAAAGAGTCCCTGTACTGCTTACCCACAATGGTTTGTAGACTGTGATAAATCATTTTTTTAAAAAAATAAAAAATCAATTTTATTAGAATACAAAGAAAAATACAGAACATGATCAAATATCGTTTTCCCCAAACTGAAACATGAATCTAAATATTCTACCAAGGAAAAAATAAAAGAAGAAGAAAGAAAGAAGAAGAAAAAAAGCTAGAAAGAAGAGAAGAAAAGAATTATAAGAAAAAGAAAGATACTTCTGCTTCTCTATCTTCCAATTATATATAAAGTAATTATTCAAAATATTTGACATCTGCAGAACATTTCTAATTGTAAATAGCATCCAGCTTTCCCTCCCTCTGTAGGATTATATTTTCCCCAGTCTGCCTCCCAGGCCTTCCACGCCTAGTTTTATCACTCGGGGAGTCCATTATAATTCTTCTTTAATCTATATCTGGATTAGTATTTTTCTGGCTCTTTGTGACGCCTTCCTCTTTAAGGATTGCAACAAATTTCAATTATGTGGTAGTCCAGACCATGATAAATTGTTGATTGGTTGACCTCCTACCCACTGCTGCTGCAGATGGGACTCGGATTTGAGCACAGGGAACATGGCAATGAGGTCTAGTGGTAGCACTTTAGCATAGAAGGGGCTACTTAAAATTGCCTTTGGCTTGGTTCCTGGAAGAGGCAGGGTTTTTTTGGCCTCGGGTGGCTTTTCAGCTTGACCGGATCCTGGCGCCATCCCCGACTTTTATATCATGGGGTTGTGATGAGGTCAAGGCAGAGAAAGATGGTGCAACATTTTGCATGTGAAAAGCGCATCATATAAATAGTCAGCGTAATAACGACTATAGATGGGAAAGAACAGTGTTCCTCTGGGAATCTTTAATAACACCGTTTTACTGCTTGGCCATCTCTCTGTACAGTAATGCTACCCCTGAGCGAGGCCGAGAGGAGCAGCAGCCAGGCCTTGCCTCATGTCAAGTCATTTCATAAATTCTCGCTGGCTTGGAGTGTTGCAGTAATGTTAGATTACGTTTACTTTGATGTGTTTCTGGTGGTGGTTGCCTAGTAGCAGGAATCCTGTTTCAGGAAGTTAACATTGAGAGTTTTATCTGCCGAAAGATCTTCAATGACTTCCCCGGTTTAAGAGGTTCAGGCTTGACGTAAGAGTGCTTTTGCAAAATGCTTGCCATGCTTTCGGGGTATGAATCAAGGTGCTGGCTTTTTAAGAGCTGCCGCACTGCACTATGTTACCATTTTTTATTTTTTTGATCAATAGCATTTTCAGCAGACTTTTGGTTTGTACCTTATTTGTGGCAGCCTAGTGTTGGCTCCTCACTCGCTGGATCATCACCTTGTCATCATGTTCCCATGACCCTTGTGAAAGAAGCCCGTCGGGAATCTCATACTACTCCCAGCAGGGTCACCCAAGGCAGTAAGGTCAAAGGGAAAGAGCTAGACAAAGAATGATCCAAGAAGTCCTCAACGGCAGAACAGGCGGATGATAACAAGCGGTATGTTACAACGGCTGTGAAGGCGGATGAAGGCTTCAGCAGACAGGAATCTACCGGTTTGTCGTGACTACTTCATGCCGTCGAAACAGAGCCCTACTGCGAAGACTGTGCGTTGCTCAGCGTGCACTGATCTACACACATAAAACAAATTCACGCACAGGCATCTTCCAAAAACCCGAACCCCAAAAGTCCCATGGCGATCGGCAAATGGTAACAGGGGCAAGGTCGTATCTGGAAGCCCCTAGTCATGAACCGGCACATGGATACAGTTTCTGACTCAAGGAACGAGGCAGTTGAGCAGCTCGGCAGCTGTATCCATGACTGAGCAGCCCTTTTTAGGATCCGCTCTGCTCACCCTGAAAAGGCGGAGGGGCTAGAAAAGGTGCCCTAAACAACGTGGTCGCAGTTGGACCCACGCCAGTCGCAAAACACGCCTGGTGCCTGGGGAATTTTGAGCGCTGCTTGTGGTTCTTGGGTTCACGAGTCCCCAAAGCCACCTCTTCATGGATCTAGTGCAGCTCTTCCTCATCTGGTGCCCTCCAGGAGTTTGGGTCTACCACTTCCATCACCCCAAAATTTGGGTCGTGCTACCTGCGGCACCTGGAAGAAGACTGGTTTAAGCGCCAAGTCTCACTTCACACACGGCAAGAGGAACTGGGAAAGCAGACGCAATAGTTGCTTCCCTTCTTTTTATTGGAATTAGAAACAGGCCCTAAATCAGGGATGTTTACCTGCATGCTGGCTCCATGGGATTTTCCCCCACCCCCCTTTTCAGAATTTCTCCTCAATACAAAAGCTTTTCTTTAAGCATGTGTAAGCGGCAGGCAATTTACTTTGATGAGCACAAGCAAAGAGTGGCTCCAGGAATGTAGAGGGAGAATAGCAGGTTTACCCAGACGTCTTAGAAAATGTGTTTTGCATAAACACATTCTACAAATGGGATTTATAATCTAGCTCCAGGCGCCCTTGGAGGGTGTAAGAATCCTAACCCAAATGTGTACACCAAAACGATAAATCTTTCGAAACCAAAGCAAATGGTACAAAGGATTCAATCGAGCTAGCTAAGGCATTAATATAATTACAGTGCAGAGATTTCATCAGGTATTCAGCTGGATTTTGTGGTTCATAAGGTTGCCGTGTTTCATAAGGCTCTTTTGCATGCATGGTCTATTTTTCTTTCCCTTCCAGTATTACTTCAGCAGCTTCATTCCTCACCTTGTCATTTTTACAAACTTCTATTCCTCCTGGCTACATCTCTAAAAGGCTGGGGTGAAGGTTGGTTGGGGAAGAACTGACTACTTTAGTACTGGAGGGTGTGGGGGGGACCTGCCTTTTTATTCTTATTTTTAACTCCTTCACAACAGAGCCCTCTGGTTTCCAGCTTACTGATGTGATTCAGGTTTATAAAATGCGGGAATGAATGTTTCTCTACCAACAAACTTGCTTGGGCTTTCTTTTCCTGTGTCTCTGTTTGCCCTCCCCCCCCCCCAAAAAAAAGCTCTTGAATGGAAGAATTTCCTTTTTGTGAGGACATTTTAAGAACAGCTTTGTCCATCCTGGTGCCCACCAGACCTTTTGAACCACAGCTACCATCACGTGGGGCTGGGGCTGATGGGAATTTTAGTCCCCAACTAGATTTGGGAAGCAGTGGCGGTTGGTGGGGCAGAGTAGGGCTACACATAGGAATAGCTCACTTGGTAGAGCATCAGACTCTTAATCGCAGGGTCAGGGGTTCAAGTCCTATGTTGAGTGAAATACTCCTGGATTTAGATGATCCTTGTGGTCTCTTCCAACTATACAATTCTATGATTCTGAGTTTACTTGACTTCCCAGTGCTGGGGTTGATGCTGGTTACTGAGAGAAGGTGGAGTGAGATGTCAGGGTGGTCGTATCCAAGTGGCAGATTGTTTTTGTTGCGGTACCCACGCCACACTGACCTCTTTTCTACGCCTCCCTCTTGGTTATTGTCAGTGACCCCAATGTTGGGAGGTCAGGCAACCAGTGCAGCCCCACAAGGAAGAGGGCATAAGCAAGCAGGCTTCCGATCATGAAGAAATGGCTTCTCCTTAAGAACAGGGAACAAGAGAGGGAACAGTATTAAAAAACAAACAAACAAGAGGTGAAGGAACAGGAAGCTGCCCAACACCAGACTCTTCTGAGGGAGGAAACTGTTATCTGCAGAGAAGATACGAAAGATCTCAGACTCAAATCTCTTGTTAATGGGGCTGTGGGCAGGAAGGGGTCAGATATTCTCAAAGGTTATTTGCCTTAAATCTTTGCGCTTTCGATTGCTGTCTTTCTGAGCTCCTAAATCTTTTTGTACCCTAGTAACCCATTCTGTTAGGGACGCAGGTGGCGCTGTGGGTTAAACCACAGAGCCTAGGGCTTGCTGATCAGAAGGTCGGCGGTTCGAATCCCTGCGACGGGGTGAGCTCCCGTTGCTCGGTCCCAGCTCCTGCCAACCTAGCAGTTCGAAAGCATGTCAAAGTGCAATTAGATAAATAGGTACCGCTACAGCGGGAAGGTAAACGGCGTTTCCGTGCGCTGCTCTGGTTCACCAGTAGCGGCTTTGTCATGCTGGCCACATGACCCGGAAGCTGTATGCCAGCTCCCTCGGCCAATAATGCGAGATGAGCGCGCAACCCCAGAGTCGGTCACGACTGGACCTAATGGCCAGGGGTCCCTTTACCTTTACCTTTATCCCATTCTGTTACTAGCAAGACTATGTCAAGAATCCACCTCATTCTGCTTGATATAAAGGGTTGAGTTTGGTGTAGTGTAGACCATGCAATTGGTGACCCATCAGAATTAATATGCACTGCAGCCTGCTGGATTTTCCTGTTCTTGTAGTCTCCGTTGGACAACAAACACAGGAGGTTAATTGACTCTGCCACCCGTACAGAGGGATGCCACTCGCGGTGGCTGAGGCTCTTTTCAATCTGCTATAGACAATTCTGGTCCCTGAGAAGTAGATGAGCAACACAGATAAGGTTGGGCCACTCCTTTTGCGGGCCTGGGCCTGCAACAGCTTTCTCAGTACTGTATGTTCAGTTTCCTCACACTCTTTTCCAAGGGCTCAAGGTGGGCAGCAATCAGTGTTAGAAACTCAGATATATAAGCTAGGCTCCAAATGGCTCCTTGAACCAGGGTTGCAGTCGCCAAAATGGAATGCCTAGTTGCCATTTGGGGGCCAGACAGCTCGTAAGTTGTATTTTTCAGTGCGACTTTTTGGTTCCTGAAATTCATTCTGATTGTGCAGATAAAATATCGCAGGTAGAATTCTACAGGATGTGTTGCTAGTGTGTGAAAACAGTCAGGATCCAGGGATCCCTAGGCATGCATCTCCAGATGGTGGAGGCGTCCGATGCTATCCCGGCGGCCAGGCACCTTCACTTGGTTGCAGGTGCAAAAGGCGCCTTGTGCCTGGCGAATTTTGAATCCTGGCTGCAATGTAACTCCCCTGACGGCAAACAACCATTTTCAGTCTAACATGGGTGCTGAAAGTGTTCCAGTGCCCATGCTGGAAAGAATGAGATGGAAAGGTTTCACTCCGTGTTTGCATGCATACCCCTTCTAAAACATGGGATTTTGTGGAAGCACCTGGGCGTAAGATTTTGATAGGTCTAGAAAGATTTGTTTGGTTTCGGAGCTTACCATTCTGTTCTTTCTTCATCTGCTCCCCTGGCTTTTGGACTTCTAGGATGTTTATTATCCTTGCTCGCTTCTCAGATAATTCAGTCACATCCCTGTTCTGTTGCTTCTAAGCTGGAAAGATTTTTTTTCCTGCCCTCTCTCCTGAATCTGGAAATTTGATACCTAGTTGTTTAAACTTTGGTGAATGCATCCCTCACTGGCAGTTAGTCTTTTCAAGCAGGGAGACCTTCCTTTTAGTCATAATAAAATTCCTCCTGGCTATGTTGTCTGTTGGCTTGGTATTACCATCCAAATCTTAGTTTTAAGCCTGTAGAAGAGGTTTCCGCAAAAAAAAAAAAAACAAAGAGAAAAGCTCTAAGAAAAGATGGTGAGGGGGTGCGATTTAGTTGAGCACGCAACCCCAGAGTCGTCTGTGACTGGACCTAACGGTCAGGGGTACCTTTACCTTTTTATACCTCACTAAGCACTGCTCTCTGACAGGTCTCTTTTAAATGAAGGTGGACCTGGTTACATACAGCTAAATCTTCCTACACATTTTGTCCTTGAAAGTTAGGAACCATTTGTGTTATTCTTTGCAATTCCTGTCAGATTACTTGATGCTTAAATTAGGCTTGCTACAAGCAATGTTTTTTTCTCCAAAAGAAAGTATAGATATCTTTATTTCAGCTATAAGCCCACAGAAATAAAAATAAATCAAAAACATAAAACGCACATACACATTCCTGATACATAAATAAAATGTAACTATAAAATGATTACACTACCACGTATAGGGGGGCGCAATCTTTAAATATCACATATGATTACTGATAATAAATCAAATAATGTGTTAAAATTCAATAATCGTGGAGCATTCCAGTTCGCCTTTTGTGCGAAAGAACTGAAATCAGAAATCGTGCTACCTGCAATGTTCTGTGCGGGTCATTGTCTTGAAGCATGCATGCTAAATGGGACTCAGATGGTTTATCCGCCATCTCCAAAATTATTGGATTTAGAATGCTGGTCCGAGCAACAGTGTGCAGGGGGCAATTAAACATTATATGGTAAAGGGATCCTATTGATTTATTATCGCAAGCACATAAAACGGAAACTTGGCCTTTGGAGAACCTGTGGCTCAATACATTAGATGGAAACACATTGAACCTCGCTTTGGTGAATGCAAATCTATGTGACACAACGGAAAGGGAGGACAGATATGATGGAATCAAAAGAAAGTTTTATTTTCAGTCATAACGGAATCAGGGTGTTGAGGGTTGTTTTTTTTTTTGTGTGCCTTTCCCAATGCTTGAGGAGAGAATCCCAGTTGTGAGTGTAAACTGCTTGTCCTGTTTTGAAAGGTCCTGTTTTATGTTTGGCCTACATATAGAATGGTGGAATTCTTGGTACCACTGCAGGCCACAGGTGAGATACACCATTTTTGAATGCTTCCCCGTATAAAAGAAAGTCTTTCTGCATTGGGCTAGATCAGGCTGCCCCAAACTTCGTCCCTCCTGATATTTTGGACTACAATTCCCATCTTCCCCAACCACTGGTCCTGTTAGCTAGGGATCATGGGAGTTGTAGGCTAAAACATCTGGAGGGCCGCAGTTTGGGGATGCCTGGGCTAGAACATATTCTCTTTGCTGTACTAATTATCTACTTTCTTGGAGGTTTGTTTGTTTTCATGTGGAAGCATTAAAAAAGCAATATACAGTACCCTCAACCTGTTGTAGCACCTCAGGATTCTGCCATTTCTCTGTGTTGGATGAGACCATTTCATACCTGCCAACATTTCCCAGATGATAATAGGGACATTGTATATAGTTGTTGTTGTTTGTTTAGTTGTTTGTTGTTGTTGTTTTATACCCCGCCCATCTGACTGGGTTGCTCCAACCATTCTGGATGGCTTCCAACATGTATAAAAACATAATAAAACATTTAAAAACTGGAACGTCACTCCAGGATCAAGTCAGAAACCTGAACGGCTCTTGTAAATCGGGAACTGTCCCTGGAAAATAGGGACACTTGGATGGTCTGTTCTTGTGAATCTTTCAAAACCATGTGGTTTTCAACGAAATACTTGCAGGCATGCAAGAATTACTCCTAATGCAATAAGACCTCAGCTCTGTGTCATCGTCAAATGTAGTCTGGAGCATTAAGGAAAATATTTAGGTGGGTTGCAGGGGGAGGGGGAGACCCTTGTGGTAATGGAACCCTAGCCTTAGTGCTACCTTGATTAAAACCTCATCTTTTCATATGCTTTTCAATGGCTTGGGTTGGAATGTATTTTTTTTATTTAAAAAAATTAATGGAGACCTGGGTTCTCTTGAGAGATGAAAAGGATGGGGTTTCAGGTTGTGCTGAAGCTTTCTCTACATTTCCACACCACACTGTTGTGTTGCAGGTGTAGCTTACCTCCTAAAGAAGGGAAAGGCAGCTTAGAAGCATGAAAATCTACTTCCCATAGCCATCTGTGAGCGAAGAGAGCGAAGGACTCCCCCCGTCTGCCCGCTCCCGGCCCTGGCTCCTCCAAGTGTATATTTCATTTTAAGTACATTCCAAGAGCAGGGCTTTTAATTGTGAAGGCCTGCAGAGGGCAAAATATTATGTTTGGAAGATCTGCAAGAAGGATCGCTTTTTTAAAAGTTGCTTTTAATGGCATCTTAAATCCCACTTTCTTAGAAATAAACACTTATGAATTAGATGTTCTCTCCTCTCCCCCCCCCCCCTGTTCCTGATTGCAGCCAGGGTTGTCTGGACCTGAGTTTTCTTAGAAGGTTTTCACGATGGTGTGTGAAAATATCTGTGGCTCAGTCTTCGAAAGAAATCACAGAGGAAGAAAAAACAACATACTGGCTAGTAATTGACTATCCCTTCCATTATGTAGCCCTGGACTGGGTTCTGTTTTAGTGTTGCCACCACACTCTTCACTAACCTGGTGCCCGCCATTTGCAGTTTTAGAAACTCAGATATATAAACTAGGCACCAAATGTCTCCTTAAACCAGGGTTACAGTCGCCAAAACGGAATGTATAGTTGCCATTTGGGGCCCACACGACTCGAAAGTCATATACAGTGTACGGCTTTTTGGTTCCTGAAATTTGTTCTGATCAAATACCATGAATAGAATTCTAAAAGATGTGTTGTTAGTGTGTAAAAAGAGCCAAGATCCAAGGATGGCCAGGCATGCACCTCCAGATGGTGGAGACGTCAGGTGCCATCCTGGCGCCCAGGCATCTTCACTTTGTCACAAGTGGCCAATACCCAGGTGCAAAATGCGCCTGGTAAATTTTGAACACCGTCTAGATTGTGTGGACATCAGCTTCCGTCAGCCCCAGCTAGCAAAGTAAAGACTGCAATGTAAGCGCCTGGCAAAAGATCTTTGGGGAGATTATTTTGCAACTGGGGTGCCACTGCTGAGAAGGCCCTCTCCATTGTAGTTGAATGTTGATCCTCTGCTAAAGGAGACACCTGGGAAAGGGCTTCAGTCGAAGATCTTAATGCACAGAGAGATCAGTTTTGGTAATCACTTCCTCAGGTTATTGCGAATGTCTGAAAACTCTGTGGTGCACATCAATAGGACTATCAGCTCTTACGGAGGTTTATCTGAAAAGTAGAGAGTTGGGTCTATTTTTCAGATATCAACAAAATGATCTGGGATTGTAAGGATTCATCAGATGTTGGACATTCATTATAATGTATATACAGTATGGGTTTTTTTAGTTCTGTATTTGTAGTTCTTCTTTGGTGGTTTACCAAAGAATGAGCATGAAGCTGCATAAGGAGTAATGCTTTTAGCAGACATTTCTTGACTGGGATTAAGCAAATTGGGCTGTTCTTTTGATACGTTTTATTCTGCTTTTAATAACTTCATGAATCCCATTTTCAGCCTCCTGTTCAAATTACAATACTACCTTTTTTTCTTAACTTCCTCTTTTTTTTGGTTAAAGAAGTAAAAGATGTGGGTGTATTACCTATTTTATAGTGGAAATGAACGGAATGATAGCTAGAATGAAAAAGCAGAGCTTATTCTTTATATGTTTGTGTGTATGCTTTTAATGTTTATTACATTTACATATCTGTATACGTCCTCCTTACATACTGTAGATATATGTGGTGCAAACTGTAAGAAGTTTACAAGCAACACACATGGAAGTTTGCATAGCTTTGCAACCCAAGATACCAAACAAGCATTTTGAGTCTTGCCCATTCATGTTTTGCTAGTGTCATTCTATGCAGTCATTCACCCAGTAAATCCTGATGAGCTGGTGTGTTATTTTTCAAAGGCTGGTTGGCATACCATTTTGTATTAATGCCAGGTAACCAGCACCTGAGATCTGAGAGAAAAAAAATAGAACTTGCAAGAAAACAAAGGCATCCCTCTGTGTCACATGGGGGGGAGACACTGGGGTGGGGGGAAGGACTCAAACAATTTTGACCTGGGTCCTCTTCTGGAAAAGGTATCAAAATGAATTAATGGCATGTGCAGTACAACCCACAATTCCCGTGCCCTTGTAGTACCCAGATTAGACTGCTGCAACTGGGGTTGCGTTTGAGGACATTTGTCTGCTGCTGGCTGCATCTTGCCAACTCCAAGACAGCTTTTGTTGTTTTCCTTTTCATTCCCAGGCACCATTCAAAAGGGTGGCCTTAGCCGATTCCCGAGTCATGTAGGTTTGTGAAAGTTATCTTCCATGGCTGCGTACGAAAATCTGCATCAAAGGCTTCTGTGAGCTTCCACACAGGGGGAGGGCACCCTGTTTATGGCATCACTCACAGTCTGTGGTGGGGCCCTGCCACTCTGCCACCTTCCTGGCAGAATCGACACATACACACAGAGACACTCTCTCACACACACTCCTTGTGCCCCCAGCCAGTGCAAGCCAACGGGGCTTTGGATATGGCAGCAGAGCCACCCCAATACTCCCCACCCAGGATTCTTTTACAAGTCCCACTGTGTTCCGTGTTACCCCCTGGGCAAATGTGTTTAGGGCTAGATCTCTCATTATCTGTTGTTCTTTGGCCTGATTATCTACTCCCATGAGAAAAAAGAAGCTTCTAGCCTCTCTCAAAAAGCGGAGTTACAGGTAGGTAGCAGTCAAAACAAAATAAAAAAATCATTCCAGTAGCACCTTAGAGACCAACTAAGTTTGTCATAGGTATGAGCTTTCGTGTGCATGAATTTAAGAAAAACCAGGTTTGTGGGTTCCCCGCTTGATTTTTTTACTTAAAGGAAACTCTGAAAATTGGACTGCTGTGATTTGAACTTTTGCGTTTGTTATTGCATGGCCTAGTCCACTTAAGCTGCTAGTGGTCTTTTGGTCACCTTGCAACACAATCCTGTCTGTGTTTACCTGAGTTTAAACAGGGCTTACTCCCAGGTAATTGCATGGGGTTTCAGCATTGGAGAGCAAAGTTTTCTTAGTGGCCAAAGCACATGGCTGAGTCATAAGGTACTGACCTCAGACTACAAGTATGAGCCAGCTCAGGCAAACCTCAGTGTCATCTTTTGTGAAATGAGAATAATATTTGTCTCTTTGTAGCACAAGGGGGGCAGGGACTGGTAGAAGATTCATGGGGGGGGTAGGCAACTGGCAATTGCTACCCAGCCCTACTTTTCAGCTTCTCTGACACATGAAATTATTGTTTGAGAAGGGCTTAGTCTCACTGAACTGGTAAACCTCGGCTTGGGCTTTACCACTTCAGACCACAGGGGGAAGCCCATGTGATAGAGTGCTCCCCCCCCCATACAAAACATTTCCTTCTCATAGTAAACTGTCAGCCAGCAGGCCGGCCAAGCAGTAGTAATTTCTGTGTAGTAGTCATTTCACATGTGCACAATTCCTATCATAGGAGCCTTGTGGTCTGAAGTGGTAACAGCCCATTCTCAGTTTTCGTGCCTAGTGAGAACAAGGCCACGAAGGGACTGCAATTTAAGGCTCTTTAATGTGACTCAGCTTGCAAGGGTTAAAAGCTTCTTGAATCTGTCTGAAATCATGGGATGTAATGATAAGCAGGTGCCAGGCCTTGGATTCCAGAGCAGGTATTATTAACCCAAAGCAGGCAGGCAGGCAGGCAGCAATCATGCAGTATTCAGACACTGGCCAACCAGCCTGCCAAATAGATTGTCTTGCAACACAGAAAATAGCCTTTTGCTATCTGTTAGTGTCTGAGACTGAGAAATATGGCTGATCGGGGACTTGGGGATTGTCTTGTGGCTTAAGCCCGTCTTTGCACGATCAGACTTTGAGGATCTGGGGAGGCCTCCGCATGCAGAGGTGTAGTTGTTTGAAGGCTTCTCCACTATTATTATAATTATTTATTAAATTTGTACACCACCCTTCATCCGAAGATCGCAAGGTGGTTCACCACAGAAAAATACAAAATGAGAACACAAAATGCATAGTGAAAGAGTAACCAAACCAGTAGCCATCTTCCCACAAGCACATTTAACAGGCCCATAGAATGTTGATCAGCCAAATGCCTGGTTATCGAGAAACATTTTTGCATATGTAATGAAGGTGCCAGGTGGGTCTCCCTGGGGAGAGCATCCCACAAACGGAGCCACCACAGAAAAGGCCTGTTCTCGTGTTGCCACCCTCCGGGCCTCACAGGAAGGAGGTGCATGAAGAGGGCCTCAGATGATGATCTCAGGGCCCAGGTCATGTCTTGCAGGCCCTTCAACACTTGCCCTTTCCAAGAGAAGACCCCCACCCCACCCTATTTTCACAAAGAAGGTTTTCTGTCAAAAAGCACATGCACCCAATCCCATTCTGGTGGCTCAGACCTGATTCAGGTGAAGCATATTTTGCAGAGCTGCCGTTCCTTAAGCCACCTCAGAAAGACGAATGCCGGGGGGGACGGGGTGCTGGTTTTCTCTCCATTCCTCATTCTCTTCCTGAGGTGTTTTCGTTTTGAGTAAAAAAAAACCCCATAAACCTTTAGGCAGCTTGCACAGAACAAACCTATCCCCTGCACCAGAAACAAAGAACGCTGTCAATAATTTCCAGGATGTCCTGAAAGCCTTCGGGTTAAATACACATTGAAGGAGGTGGGGTGGGGTGGGGGGGTTGGGTGGGAAGAGCAGAGTTGGGAACAAAATAAATAAATATATAAAAATCTTTTACCAAGCCCTGCTCTTTCCACCCAATGGAAATACATACTGTCTCTCATATACGGTATATATAGTAGCTTACCCTAGCCTCGAGGCATGGCACAGCAGTGTGTTTCACATAGCACAATGAGGTTCTCTTCCTGTTCTTGACAACAAATACTCTCCATATTGATTTTAATAGGGTACCTTCAAACTTTCTCTAGGCCATAAATCTGTCATTGATGTGCAAAGCCTGTTTTCCAGGCCGACTGGCATCATCTGTAGGCAGAGAAAGGGAACATTCCAAGGCAGAAAGGAAAAACCAGAGCATTTATCAAGCTCCTGGAAGGCTGCCCTTCGTGGCTGGTGGCCTCTTTTGGCCTTGATGGATCACAAGTTGTGCAGCCCAGCCTCGAATCGTTCAAGGAGGAGGAATTTGTTCCTAATTGTGAAGGGCTTTGGAGCCAGTGTGTGGGCGTACGCATTTTTGTTTAAACAGGTAAAGAGCAACTCACAAGTGTACACAAAGCATTATGGTATCGAGCTTTGGAGTTAATCACGTTAACAGCGGGAGAAATGTTATTTTGGTTTGTGCGACTGGCCAGGCTGGTTAGGGACGGGCCGAGTGGCTTTGATGCTGTTGGCAAAGAGTATTTACTAATCTAACAACAATTCCGAATGTACTTGGAAGGCAGCTCTTTGGGTGGGAACGAAGCAAAAGATTGCCTTTGTTGTGCCAAAGTTATTCCTTTTTAACAGTGTTTCCTCCAGACGAGTTTACAAAACTGCACACTGAAGTACATAAATAAATATAGCTTTGTTTGGAAACCTATTAGTTACAAAACACTGATATTGAGATGCTGACCTGATTTGTATCTGTTTCCTGGTTTTGTATGAGGCTGGCTGGACAATACGAGCTTTGATAATATTATTGGGCACAATCTAGCAAAAATCCAACTCTTTTGCTTCTGTTAAGTTTGGCGGAAGTGTTAGGGCCACACTAGTTGTGACGTTAATTTGCATGGTTGGTGTTTTCTGCAAAGGGGCTGGATTGGGTCCATGGATGCGGAAGGGAGCTTCATTGAATAGAATTATACCCCTTCCCCCTGCTTGCTATTTGCAATGGGAGGAAAGCTCCCATTCACACCAATGAGGGCTTCCCTCCTGTTGCAAATAGCAGGCATAGGTGAGGTGTTTCTTACCAGACATCAAGACAAGGGGTTAATGTTCTCCTCCATCTTGGGCTACGGCACTATCTTAACTTTTTGTCATTGAAACCAGCACAGTTTTTATTGCGGCTAGCTTATGCTCACAATAAGCTTCAGTGGAAGAAACGACAACAAAGCCACAGGTTCCCCCCCCCACACACACACACCTCAGAGTCCTTGCCCAGGTAGTTGAGATCGTTGACCTAAGAATGGAACCTGGAGCTGCAGAAGCTCACTTAAGCAGAGACTGCATTTGACAGTGCACCCTCCAAGCCTAGTTCTTGGCAGAAATCTCTTGGCCGCCCTGGGATAAACACAGGTTCTTTACCTCCTTTGTCAGGCTGGAGCATGGCCTTCAAGGAGCGAGCAAGAAATCCTGCCTTTTACCTGTGAGGTTGTTCTCCTCAGAGATAATAGTTCAGTGCGCCCCTTCATCAGTTGGAGAGGAAGGTTGTCCTCTGTCTGCCGCTGTCCTGCTAGAGTGAGAAGGTGCTTGGTTTCCATTTAGACAAGCGTTGCTAGACTCCAGCTCCCCTCAGCCTCAGCCAAAAACGTTCATTGGCCAGGGTTGGGGGGAGCTGTGCCCCAACAACATCTGGCTGGGGGCTCACAGGCTCATCACCCAAAACCTATCCCTTCTCCTTACTGTTCATCCTGCGATCCAGTTCTTTAAAATGAATGGTTCCTCACTTTCCTGATGGTTCCGGGGTGTTGTCAGCATAATTTTCCAAACTGCAGCCAAACGCATTGGTAACTTGGAGGTCTTGGGGAAGTCCTGTGGGAATTTGCTTTAAGGTTGCATCAAGGGAAAGGATTGCCCCTCTCAATCTGAACCCGCTACCTCCAAGGTTAGAAATTTCATAGGGAAGGACGGCACTCCCTGTTTCCAGAAGAGCGAAGTTGATGTTGTTTTCGTTAATTTCAACCCAAAGGTCTCCAAAAAATGTCTGTCATACAAATTGCGGCCTTTGGGTTGGCCTAAATGAAAACGAGGCCTTGGGTGTACAGTGGTACCTCAGTTTAAGTACACAATTGGTTCCAGATGTCTGTACTTAACCTGAAGCGTATTTAACCTGAAGCGAACTTTCCCATTGAAAGTAATGGAAAGTGGATTAATCCATTCCAGACGATCCGTGGAGTACTTAAACTGAAGCGTACTCATAGCTGCCAAGTTCCGGCCTGAGAAATAAGGGACTGGACCGGAAGTAGCAGACCGGAAGTAGCGCTGCCGCCATTTTGGAACTGGGCGGAGCATGCTCAGAAGCTACTTTTGATGCTGCTCTGCCCTGTTCCAAAATGGCTGCCGCACCAGAAGTCGCGCTGCAGCCATTTTGGAACTGGGCAAAGCAGCATCAAAAGTCGCTTCTGAGCATGCTCCGCCCAGTTCCAAAATGGCCACTGCGCCAGAATAAACCGGGGGAAAACAAAAAAATCCGTTTTTTCGGCTGGGAACAGCTGAAAAAACGGGGGTTTCCCGGGGAATACGGGAGACTTGGCAGCTATGAGCGTACTTAACCTGAAGCGAACTTTCCCATTGAAAGTAATGGAAAGTGGATTAATCCGTTCCAGACAGGTCCGCGGAGTACTCAACCTGAAGCGTACTTAACCCGAAGTATGAGTGTAATTGGTTCTGGAAGTTCGTACTTAACCTGAAGCGTACTTAACCTGAAGCGAACTTTCCTATTGAAAGTAATGGAAAGTGGATTAATCCATTCCAGAAGGGTCCGCGGAGTACTTAAACTGAAAGTACTCAAACCAAAGTGTACTTAAACCGAGGTATGACTGTACTTGTCCACTGTCCACTGGGCTTGAATTTCAGCTATTCCATTAAAAAGTGGGAAAACATCCTGTTTCCGCCCAACAGCATTCACTAGTTGCCTGGCCTTTCACATTTATGGGAGATAAACTGGCAGGTGAGGCCCTTCAAAACATATTATCTTCCTTCCCTTCCTGAGGTTTATTCTGTACATAATTTCAAAACAAGATTATTAAAAAGTAGAGCTGCTGACTGAAGACCTCGGTTGCAGAAAACTGCCTGAGGGAATTGCTCCGGTAGGGCTGAGCTCAACAGGAGTGTGGACTGCTTACGGCTATTATCGCTGAGAACTGTGACCTTTTGGCAATCAAGCGCCATCCCAAATGCCTCACGGTGCCTTTGGAATGAGCTGCTAGGAGGATAAATGAGTTTAATGAGTGCTTTTACTTCACAGAAGTCACCATGGCTAGTGGCCTGTAGAATGTATAACTTTTTAGGCTTCCTCCCCTCAGTTTCTTTTCGTAAATAAAAAGGGAGAAAATGTTTCGATCTCAGGCGCAGAGCAAGAATGGGGATTGAGGCCTCTTTGCATCCCAGTGGTGTCCCTTTTACAAGTTAGGCAGCAATATCACATGGTGAACTTCTGTGCCAACGCCATGCCACTGCCGTGTTCGTGCAACACATGTGCGTAGTACTAATGCTGTGGTAATGCGTGCATTGTGTGTTCCTCTTGGATGCATCGGTGCTGTGATGTTTATGCCTTGCCACACACAGGCTTTTTTTTTTCTCAAGGGATGCTGTAATGTTTGGGCGCATCCTGAGGTGTGCTGTGCCATGCCAGAAGTGAAACCTCGGGAAGACGGCTCAGAAAGACATCAAACAGTTTTTGCTTACCTTTACAGGACTGCCTTCACGTGTCTTCTAAAAATTGTATGGTTATTTATCACCTTGACATCCAATGGGAGGGTGTTCCACAGGGAGGGCGTCACTGCCAAGAAGTCCCTCCTCTACCTGGTGGCCCAAAACTTTACTTCTCGCAGTGAGGGAACTGCCAGAAGACCCTCAGAGCTGGGCCTCAGTGACCGATGGGAAGACCGATGGTTCCTTCAGGTACCAAGGCAGTTTAGGGTTTTAAAGGTCAGCACCAACACTTTGAATTGTGCTCAGAAACGTACCAAGAGCCAGTGTAGATCCTTTAGGACCAGCGTTATATGGTCCTGGCAGCCACTCCCACTTACCAGTCTAGCTGCCGCATTCTGGATTAGTTGTAGTTTCCGAGTCACCTTCAAAGGTGAGCTTACCAGGGCATGCACCACTCTGGTGAGACAGTCTGCGGGCAGGTAGGGTCGCAGCTGGCGTACCAGATGGAGCTGGTAGACAGCCGCTCTGGACACAGAATGTACTCTGCTGTGCAAATTGAAGCGTCCTATTGGTTCCTTAACCCACTTTTGCCTCTGGCCCCGCCCACCACTGGTCCAGGAGGCAATGTAGAAAAGGCACCTCTGTGTCTTTTCCAGAGAAGGGAAGCAAGGGTTCCTAAACATCTTGGGATTAGTTCAGTTGCTACAATGGCCTTGGCAAGCATTCAGAATGCTTCCCATGGGCATGTGAAGAAGGGGGCGTCGTGGCATTGCAGTGGCAGGCTCTGCCTTCCTTCCTGCCCATCATAGCTGCCAAGTCTCCCGTTTTTCACGGGAAACCCCTGGATTTTAATCCGTTTCCTGCTTTTCTCCCGAATGGAGAAGGATCCCGGAAATCCCCCGGATTTCCTACCTGCCAGACGCTCCATTTTGGGTGCTGGTGCCGCCCGATTTCCGGTGCCCAGACATGGGTAGCACGGCACCGGAAGTCGCTTCTACGCATGTCCGGACATGCGTAGAAGCGACTTCCGGTGCTGCGCCGCTGCTGATCCCGCAATTTTCAGCGGGAGACTTGGCAGCTATGCTGCCCGTGTTTATTCTAATATCGGTCAGGATCCCCACATGTGCAATTCTCTCTGTAATGCCTGGCCCTCTGCATTCTCACCCTGGGACTCTCTATAAATGCCATCGTTTATGTGCATAGGTCAGGTGCACAGCCTGCCACCACAGTGCCACTGCCTCCCCTCCCCCCCCAGCATTTACCCATTTAGAAGCCTGCAAGGACCTTTTATCTGCATGACACAGATTTTGGTGAGAGGTGTGTTGGATTCACGGTCTGTAATGTATTCAAACAGTTACCTTTGCCTGCTTTCAACTTTGCCACACCTATCGCCCCTATGTACATTAGCAATGCAGATGAGATGGATTGCAACCATTGGAAAGAGGCCACAAATCATGCCTGATTTCTGGGAATCAGCTAGCTGTGATGTGCAGCATTTGTTATATACTTCCAATTGATTTCCAAAATAATTCCAGACTAGTCTGCTTAGAACTTGGAGGCTTACCCAAAACTTGTGCGTGCCAGATGGAGCTTTTTCATTTTTTGGGCCTTTGCCCTGTCTCTGTATCATCTGGGACTGTTCTCCCTTTTTTTCTCTCCGACACTCTTGCTCAAGGAGGCCTAGCTCCCCGAGCACGTTGGCTTAAAGCAGCAGCTATCCTCTGCAGCGGGGAAGGTGTAATAAAATACATGCATCAGGAGAACCGAGGAGATTTATGGTTGTTTTGCTTAATTTCCGTGCGCCAGACTGCAGTTAAAAGCCAGCAGAGCAGGACCAGAATGCCGGCGTTCAAGGTTGTCACTTTGGCACATGAAAGCGTATCTTTCGGGAATCATCCTGCAGTTCGTGCACTTCAGTGGAAGCAGGATAATCTTCTGTACAGATTTACTTTAGAAGGAGTGAGTGAGAGGGAAACCGCCTAGCAGCTTCTGCCCTTGTCAGTGGCCTAGTTCTCAGTGAGACAAAAAATAAAGGGGAGGAAAGCAACACAATGCTATCAGTTTTTTTCCCACCTCTCAGGTACTTCCCAGCCATGATCAATGTGTGACTGTGGAAGCTCAGTCCCTGTTATTGCCTGGCAATCCCCAGGGTTGCCGCAAGAGCTGTTTTGAGTGTGTTCTGCTAATAATAACTGAGTTATAACCTCACAGTACTATAGAACCACAGAGATGCTGTTCTATCAACTGTCAAAGGAAGTGGTCTAAGTAGTCATGAAGGGTGAAGGCTGCTGAGCAGCTCACCGGACTGTCTATTAAAATGCAAACTGGCCTGTAAATACCTAAAATGTTTTGAGAATCTTTGGGCTAGTGTGCTAATCCAGCTGTCGCACTGGACCACCGGCCTGGTACGTTAAGAACGCGCACAGCTTCTCCGTGTATAAGTTTCCTAAACTCTAAATGCATGACTTTCATGAGCACATGGGCTAACCTCACATTTTAAAATTAGGACTGCAAATCTTTAGCACTAACATACACAAGTCCTTCTTTAAGCTGTTCCTGTACTGGAAGTGTCTTGAAGTTGCTGTGTGCTTTTCTTTCTTTCTTTCTTTCTTTCTTTCTTTCTTTCTTTCTTTCTTTCTTTCTTTCTTTCTTTCTTTCTTTTGTAAAACAGAGCCAAGGTTTTCTGTCCAGAGCAATTTTTTCCTCTTTAACACACAAGTTGGAATAAAGCGAACAGTGGAAAAACTGATACCAAAGGCAAATGCTGCTGTCATTAACATCCCAAAATGTGTTGCCTGACCACAAGGCGCAACGTTTTTATTTTTATGGATAATGGCAAAAAAGGAATGGCCAGCCCTTTTCTGTCCTCCTTTCTTTCCCTTCACATGTGCGCTTCGTTGATCTACATGCATTCCTAATTATAATGCCATTATCCAAAACACTGGACTCAATTCTTTCTGGCTTTGCCACAGAATTTCGAGGAGATGCCAAGGAGTCAGCAGATATTGCTGCCTTGAATCAACAGTTGCAGAAACATTGCTACTCTCTCCTTTCCCCAAGTAATGGAAAGTTCACAGCAGCATTTGCTGGGCGGGTAGCTTGTGTCAAGCCATGGCACAGAACTTCATGGTATGCCATTCATAATCCTGATTTAAAATCTGGGGTCTCAAACTTTTGGGGGCCCACATTTGGGATTTTGAGAGAGTGCCATGGGCACCAGCACCCTGGTTGCTCCCCATGCCACCCTCGTACCTACGGGACCGCCTCTCCTGGTATGCCCTGCGGAGGACCTTAAGGTCCACAAATAACAATATTTTGGAGACCCTGAGCCATATGGTGGCTCGATTGGCCTCAACTTGGGCCAGGGCCTTTTCAGTATTGGCCCCAACTTGGTGGAACGCTCTCTCACAGGAGACCAGGGCCCTGCAGGATTTGACATCTTCCCGCAGGGCCTGCAAGACAGAGCTGTTCCACCTGGCCTTTGGGCTTGACTCAGTCTGACCCCTATGTTTTTCCTCCCTTATGGTTTTGATTTGGGCCATTTGAAAATGAGGCTGCATTTTTTTTAAAAAAAATTAAATCTGGATTGTATTTTAATCCTCATTTTAATTGATTGTTTTTCTTTCTTTTACGTTTTGTTGTGATCTTGTTGATGTCAGCCGCCCTGAGCCCGGCTCTCACTGGGGAGGGCGGGCTATAAATAAATTATTATTATTATTATTATAGCACATTTTCCCAGGGTTGAATCCAGTGGAATTAAAACAGATACTTTTGATTTTGTATGGTTTTACACAGGGTTCCCTAAAAGAAACTGCCGTCACGTTAAAGCTTCCAGGGTTAGGCTTCATAGTAAGTGTCCCAGATCTGGTGCAATGTCATGGATCGTCATGAGTTTTACACAGGGCGACCACCAAACCCACCAGCAGAGGACACAGGTGTCATCTTTGGTTTGATGGCTGTTTTGAGGGGATCCCTTGTAAACGAGACACACACACACCCCGTGCAGATAAGCCAAGGCTTGACCTTCGGGGCGCGAGGCAAACCACTGCCCACAGGCAAGCTGCAGCTGTCTGAATGTCATGCCCTCGGTCTCACCTTTGGCTTTTTCAGTAGTCTACCGCCGTCCTGTCTGTGACCTTTGCCTCCCTTTGGAAAAAGGCATGGCTCGCTTCCCACTTGGTAGGAACATGACGTGGTGGAGCAAGTCCCGCAAATACCAGAGGGAACATATGTGTCAGCTCACGATGTAAAAGCACTAAAGGTCAGACTGTTCCTACACGTGTGCATATTGTGCTAATAAAAAAGGGCTCTGCCGAGCTTGCCAATCAGCTTGCTTTCGCACAGCTCACCTGCAACAACTCCCTGACTGTGTGTCCATCACTACAAAGCCCTATGGTTTTGCAGCATGTTATCAGAGCCATTTAGTGTATATGGTCCAGTCATTGGTTATTTGATGGTGGTTTGGGAGGAAGTTGTGCAAATGCAAGAGGAGTCATTTCACTGGATCAAATGTGGGTGGGTGGGTGGATCTCTTCCCCCTCTCTCCTTTGTCTCTCTTGTGACACTCTACTCCCCACCCCCAGCTACTCTGTTCTCATCCCCCCAACCTTCCAGATAATTCCCTTTTCTTTCCTACTCTCTCTGTGGACCTTGAAAAAGCTCATAAAGTTAAAAAGAAGAAGTGGGAAAGAAAGATTCACTCTTCCCACTTCCTCTTTCACCTTTTGGTGCTTATCAAGGCTGATGTTTTCAGCTCAGATATAATTCAGGTGCTGATGTAAGCCAGTGAATTATGATCACAGATGAATGATACTGTATAATAGAAAGAAAAGCACATAAACCTGGAAGTTCTTGGGACATACAGCTTCACAAGCATTCTTGATTCTCCTCCTTCCCTTTTGCTCTCTGCATCTTAAAGGATGGTTTTCTGCAACGGGGAAGCTGCCTGTACTAGTGGAGGCTCCCATGCATTCGGTCGATAATAATTTTTATTAGTTTTCAATTACAATAATCCAATAATAGCCTCATTGTAACAATGCCAAATTATAATACAATTACTAATACCAATCATTCAGATGCCAAATTATACAATTTAGGTGGCCCCCTGCGTGCTAGAATTTATGGTTTGATTATTTACTTCATTTCTGCATTCCAAAATCTTATTAATTTCAATTACACGCCAGTCAAAATAACAATCCCTTATAGAACAACTGCAATTTTAACGACCTCCATTTGTATTGACACATAAAATGATTTATAAAGCTACAGGTGAAGGATTCAAACTATATCCTTGTTCTTCCTGTGGGTAGCAATTATTCTGTCCGTGATGTTTCTTCCTATCCTTGTCAAATATTATGTCTGATTTTCCCCAGTTGTTGCTGTTCTCGATCATCGCTTGGGCAGAGCTAATATCCCATTGTTGTTTCAGAGGTTCTCCATTGCTCCATCACATGCTTCATTGTTTTGCAACTTTAGCTTGCTGCTGCTGCTGCTGCTGCAGGCTCCCATGTGTTCTGGAACCCTGATTATCCAGGGCCCTAAAACATATGCGAACCTCCATTGAGTACAGAAGGCTTCTCTGTGGCAGACAAGTACCTTGAACACGTGGTGAAGCCACTGCACTTGGGCACACACTGTCCCTCCTTACACAATTATCCCAGGGTTGTGGTTTAGCTCTTCAAGACTAAGCCTGCTTGCTCAGGTGTCTGTGCTACTGTGGTTTAGCTTACTGTCATGGACTGGTTGGATGTGGAGGAACAATGAGAGGAACCAGCTGGGGGAACCCCCAGGGGAAGAAGGCTCAGAGCTCGGGGAGTGGTGGTGGGATGACAATGAATGGTCAGAGAGAAGGGAGAAGACTGGGAGTAAGAGGTGTTGGAAGCTGGGGAAGTGACAGGGTTTAGTGAGCAGGGGGAGTCTGTGGCAGACAGATGTCCAGAATCAGAGACAGAAGCTGAAGCAGGAGAGTGGGAGGCGGGAGGCCAAGAGGCAGAGATGAGTCAGGCTGGTAAAGAATTACACATGTCTCTCACTCCTGCTGTGATAAGATCCTCTCCCCTTTTGTCTCTCGAAATTAAATGAGGCATGAAAAGGGGGTAAGAGAGGTTGGCTTTAGTCAGGCAGTCTCTAACTGCTTGGGGAAAGTCATGGAGATGAGGGAAGTGTTCTTGTTAACAGAGAGTTGACTCCCAACTTGAACGGTGTGATTTACTGCCCTGACACTTAGCTTGATGAGCAAAATAGGCCAGTGTAGACAATACGTACTGACCAAGATGGGCACAGTTTCCTATGTTCCTAGTGAATGATTTCCATCCATTGTGTAGGCATGAAGTTTGAAAGCACAACATAGAAAGTAAAGAGCTTTTGGAGTGCTGTTGCAATGCATGTTAATGTACAGCGTGTGATCATTATCTAGCTGAGCAAGATAAGCACTCTGTGAATGTTTATCTGACCACCGAGGAAGAGATGCCACATTGATAGTACTTTCTTGCCTTTGTGGTTTGTGGTGGTTGGGTTAATGAGTTTTTAAAATGCTGGCCCTGTTGCTATTGCCTCCGCTAATAGTTGCCTTGCCTTGCTACCGGCAGACGAAGTGTTTAGACCTGTAGTCAAACTCTTCCATGTATATACTTGTGCAACCAGTCTCTCCTCAGTCAGGCTACTAACAAGGACTTAACTACGGCCAGACTAAGGTGGTTAACATAATGTGTTTATCGGTCTTTATATGGATCTGGGTTGGAGATTCCAACGAAACATTAGGAATAGCTTTCTGATGGTAAGAGTTGTTCAGCAGTGGAAAGGACTCCCTCGGAAGGTGATGAATTCTCCATCATTGGAGGTTTGTAAACAGAGTTTGGATGGCCGTCTGTCAGGGTTTCTTTAGCTGTGAGTCCTGTATTGCAGGGAGTTGGACTAGATGCCCCTTGGGGGTCCCTTCCAACTCTACAGCTCTATGATTTTGTGCACTGGTGTTGTTATATAAATAAACATTGATAATAACGATAATATACCAAATTCATATCATAGCCTGCAAAGCATTTCCTTAAGGCAGATAATTGCCTTTGATAATGCAACACGTCTGATAGATGATAATTACAAACCTTAATAAAAAGTCATGGGCATAGTATTACATATTTAGTGACCAGGCACTTGGCTTTTAAAGCATGGTTTTTTAAAAATGGGTTTTGAAAGACACAACCCTCTTTTTGTGCATCTGACCAATAGTGGTTCGCTTTGTTGTTTTAAAAACTTGCTTCAATTGACCTGTGTATGAAGTGTCCCTGATGAGAACCAACACAGTAACTGCTCAACTATTTGGGGTCAGGGTTGTGGGGTTTGTTTGTTTGTTGGGGGAAGAATCGGTGCCTGAGAGCAAAATTAGTGCTCACATAGCCAACCTGACATTGCAAAATCCGTTTTCACCTACAAGTATGGACTGTCGTGTGTGAGATAAGTTTCAAAGTTTCTGTCTGAAAGCCCCACCCCTCGCCCAACTCCCCTACTTTGAAGAATATCAGATTTTAAAACAGGCTAGAACTGTGTAAGAGAAACAGAGTTAAGCAATGACCCAGGGATTATAGGATTTATAATCCAGCTATATCTGAAGGATGCTGCAGTGGCCAACCTTTATTTCCATACTTGTCAGAGTCTTGTTGTTGTTGTTTAGTCGTGTCCGACTCTTCGTGACCCCATGGACCAGACCACACCAGGCACCCCTGTCTTGCACTGCCTCCCGCACCTTGGTCAAACTCATGTTCGTAGCTTTGAGAACATTGTCCAACCATCTCGTCCTCTGTTGTCCCCTTCTCCTTGTGCCCTCAATCTTTCCCAACATCAGGGTCTTCTCTTCTCATGAGTACCAAAGTATTGGAGCCTCAGCTTCACGATCTGTCCTTCCAGTGAGCACTCAGGGCTGATTTCCTTCAGAATGGATAGGTTTGATTTTTATTTACGAACTTGGTGTTTTATGGGTAAACAAAGGAGGTGCCAGTTCTCGTACATTGATAAAAGGGCCGTGGGTGCCAGAACAAAATGGCTTCTGTGACTAGTTCTTGTTGTTTGTCTCCCAGTGCCCCCTGATTGGGGAGGACTGAAGGGTATGAAAAATAACAACTAAATAAATATTAATATTGCATCACCCATTGTGCATCTGGGAGTGCATAGTTGCTGAAGTAATGTGTAGTTCTACCTTATAACAAGTCTTTGTCTTCTCCTTCCACTCCACTCCCACCCACCCACCCCAAAAAACAGTGTGAAAAAACAACTTTAGACTTTCAGCTGCTCTTGATAGCAGTGTGTAGCTTTAGGCTATTTATGTTGCCTTCACATTAGTATTCTTGTGGTATTGGGACAAGCAGTGATCTATAAAGTTAAGGACAGGCACCATAACCCTCTGACAGCAGTTAAATCTGGAAGAGAGAAATTACAACACACTTTTATATGTCACGGTTACTGTATATTTAAAGCTTGGAACAAAACATTGCAGATTCACCAGTCTGGAATAAAGTTTTCGGCCCCTTCTTTCTTTCTTTCTTTCTTTCTTTCTTTCTTTCTTTCTTTCTTTCTTTCTTTCTTTCTTTCTTAGCATTTTTGGGTGGATGGAAAAGCACTTTTAAAAAGTATTTCTTCTCTTGGTTTATGTAATCCTAGATCACAGCTTCTGGAAATAGCAGTGAGTGACTTAAATGCATTTAAATACTCACAGCCCATAGTAGGGCTGGGCGACATCTGGTTTTCAACGTTGTGATATATCCTTACCTTCCAAGTCCCGGACTGCAGAATCCGGGACTGGCAGCCGTGTGACACCGGAAGTTGCCGCCGCCGGCTTCAAAAGTCGCATCTACGCATGTCCGGAAGTGCATCGACGCAACTTCCGGTGTCGCTCTGCCCATCTATGGGCACCAAAATGGCCACTGTCGACACAGGAAGTAGCGTCAATGCACTTCTGGACATGCGTAGATGCGACTTTTGAAGCCGGCGGTGGCCATTTTTGGTGCCCATAGAAGGGCAAATCAGAAAAATGGCCGCCGGCAGGAGAAAATAACGGAGAAAAACGGGAGACAAAGTGATACGGAGGACCACCAGGAAAAGGTAAGTAAAAATGGGGGGTTTCCC
Organism: Zootoca vivipara; assembly: GCF_965207765.1. NCBI lineage: Eukaryota > Metazoa > Chordata > Lepidosauria > Squamata > Lacertidae > Zootoca > Zootoca vivipara. Next base: position 31,006,275 of record NC_142587.1, on the reverse strand, counting down.
GGGGAAAACGGGGTACTTGGCAGCTATGGATATATCACCAGCTAAACATCACAATACAGTCATAGCTTAGTTCTCAAACGTTTTGGCTTCCAAACGCCGCAAACCCAGAAGTGACTGTTTCGGTTTGGGAACTATTTTTGGAAGTCAAACGTTCGACGGGGCTGTTTTTTTCTTTGACATCTGATGGGAGGGCGTCCCACAGGGCGGGCGCCACCACCGAGAAGGCCCTCTGCCTGGTTCCCTGCAACTTGGCTTCTCACAACGAGGGAACTGCCAGAAGGCCCTCGGTACTGGACCTCAGTGTCCGGGCAGAACGATGGAGGTGGAGACGCTCCTTCAGGCATTGGCTGACTTCATGGTTTTTCCACATGGTGATTTTTGCTGGCGCATGCTCTTGTAATATGCTGCCCAGGAAGACTCAATAAAGCTTGAGGATGCCTCAGATTATCTGAATTTCCCAAAGGTTATTCTTTTGCTAGAGAGCATCTACAACAGCTAATACCTGTAACTGACTAGGTGACATTTCCCAAAACTCCAAAAGCAGTTGTTTACTGTCTGGCACTGAGCCTGGAAGCAGGGAGAAAATCAGTAGTTGTGTTTCAGTAAAAGCCTCTATTACTTTTTGATTTTTTTCATGTTCAAGGATAACGCCCAGATGATCTTCATATGTTAAGCAATATTAAATGTTGAAAGTTGCTCTGGGTGAAAAGTGTTTTCTTTTCAGATAACATGCTTTATCCCCTTCCGATTCTCTTTCCACCGTTCAGGAGTTTTATTTTTCAAGGGCTGTACAATGAGTCCCGTAGCTGACAAAAGAAAAAAAAAGTGTTAAGAAAATAATTCCAGGCATCTAGCATTTTGTAAAAGCAAACAATTGTGTTATTTCATCCAAGACAAGGTAGTTTTGTGAATTGTACCTCCCGCCCCCCACACTCCAAGCAAAAAGACAGCAAATTCTTTTCTTTATAATTCTAAAAAAAAAACCACAACTGAGTCACTCAGGTTTCTTGGTGTGAATTCTCAGATCAAATTGAAGTCAGCTGGCTTTACAAAAGGGAAATTAGCACTTTCAGAGACTCAGAAAGCCATTTAATAGCGCGTTTAAGCCTTATTATTCCTACACACACCTTGTTCGCTTGATAGGTTAAATTGTAAATTAACACCAAATTGCTTATCTTCTTTCCCTGTGGTTAGTACCCAGGTATTTCTGAACAATGAAAAAAGGATTTCTTTAAAAACACTCTCATTTTAATATTGATACAAGAAATGGATGCAGTAACTTTAGTCTTATATAGTCATCCTGCTTTTTAATAAACTTTTTTTCCCCTGGCAAGTCTTTTATCTGATTAGAAAACCGATCCAGCCTTCTCCGATGAATCATGCATTCAGAGCACGTTGCAGTTTGTGTTGGAATAGAGAAATACACTTGACATGATGTAAATTTCTGAAACTATAACTTCCTCTACACATTCCTCCTGAAATGCCACAGCCCTGTTTTTTCCCCCAGCTCTTCCCACAGGCCTGGAGTCGAGAACTATTTTAGTATATGGCAGCCAGGAAATGTAATGAGCATGTCACGGCCACTTCTAAGAGCCCTATCAGGCATTATTTGGGATGAATTTGTTGGTTTACAGGAGTCCACTGGGGGAAGCACTGTAAGAGTTCGGGAATATCGGCTACACCGACCTTTGCTATTTAAAGATGTGTTTCAGAGCACTGGAGATCAAAGAGAAGTCCCATGGACGGTTTTCACAATGAGGGGAAGTCAACATTGGGGCACCCATAGAACTCTATTGGGACTAGTGTTTATTTTATTTATTAATAGCTGGTCTCGAGTTAGAAGGCGACAATGGGGAATGATCTTTGTTTTGTTCTTTAAAGGTAATGAAGCACCTGAAAGTCTTTGTATTGGCGCAAGTTTGGATAGATTGGATAGTGGCCCCTGTGTGCCACATTGGTTTTTTTTTTTAAAAAATGGATTTTCTGGTTGTGGACATGGTTAGAAATCTGAGGTGAGGTAGCCATGCAGCGGAAGTTGTCCCCAGTTCTAGTCACCACACACAGAGTCTACTGTTGAAGAGGATAAGGCTTCAGTAATACAGTTCCAGATATTGACATATACAGTACAGCTAGCTTGTAGGCTTTGCAGTTATAGATACAGACAAGTAGAAAGTGTTTTTGTTGCTCCAGCAATTTAAGATGTAGCAGAGTCTGATTCACTTCTCAAGACTGACACGGCACAAGAGCTTGAACCTATTGAGCTGATATCCCTTAATCATATACAGTGGTACCTCTACTTACGAATAACTCTACTTACGAATGTTTCTACTTACGAATGGAGCTCCGTCCGCCATCTTGGATGTGGTTAAGATAGAATTTATTCTACTTACGAATTTTTAGATAGGGTTGCTTCGACTTACGAATTTTTTCTCCCAATGCATTCCTATGGGATTCAAATTTTTTCGACTTACAAATGTGCGTTCGGAACACATTAAATTCATAAGTAGAGGTACCACTGTATACAGTATAGTCAACAGTGGGCCATTACCATAGCAACTGGCTTAGCTTGCCTAGCACCCATTGTCTTATTTCATCCATGGGGTGATTTTAAGCTCATGAAGGAACTTTCTCCATGACCAGTTCCTCCATCACTCATGACCCTCAGATTTTAATCCAGGTTGGTAAAGAATGGACAGGTCCTGTTGTGGAGTTGTTAAGAGTATGGACCTTGGAGGCCAGGGAGGGTTCAAACCCCCCACTCAGCCGTGAAGGTCACTGTGTGATTTTGGGCCACTCACTTCCTCTCAGCCTGACCTACCTCGCATGGCTGTTATGAGGGTGAAGGGAGGGAGAACCATGTGTGCTGCCTTGAGCTCCTCTGAAGAAAGGTGGGGTATGTATTTGTTATGTACTGAGCTGAATCCTAGAACAATAGGATTCAGAATCAGCAGTCTGATTGGTCCGCAGGAGCTACCCAATCCAACTCCAGGTGGAAGCGAATCCGCAACCTGATTGGCCTGCAGGAGCAGCCAATCAGGCGGCTGGCAGAAGTGAATCTGCAACCTGATTGGCCTGTAGGAGCAGCCAATCAGGCTGCAGGCAGAAGTCAATCCACAACCTGATTGGCCCACAGGTGTAGCCCTGAAGTAGCCAATCACGCAAGGCCCATTGTGTAAATAATGTATATAAGCAGATGGTTTTGGGAAAAGAGCCATTCTTCTCCTCTTCTCCTTGATGACCATGAGCTGAATAAAGAGCATGAAATTCACTCTCGACACCGAGTATATTTCAGTATTAAATACTCTTCCCTCCCTGTCCCTAACCAGATCCCAAACTCTCTCAAACTCAGTGCTGTGCCCACTCCCAATCACCCCATTTATCTTGTTGCTGCTCTTGCTTTGATGGCAGAGGCAAGGGGAGAGGAAGCAACAGAAGGAAGTCTCACATCTAATTTGTGCCTAGTGAAATGAAGTTTTCCAAAGGGCTTTGCAAACACTGCAGTAGCTCGTGGAGAAATTGCATTTCCTGGCACCAGCAGGGAAAGAGAGCTCTCTCCCTCTCTCCCGCTAGCCGCCATTTGCCATCAAGGTGAGAGGGGTTTGGGGGACTGCTGAGTTTGCGGGAAGGAAGGAGTTTAATGGGCTCAGTCTAAATTCATTTTGGCTTGGAAATAAGCCAATCCGTTTCCTGGTTTGGGTGGAGAAATAGCTTGGCTTATTTCTGAGCTAACCGGATTAAAGCAAGGGGGAGATTTCTCATAGCCAGCATCAAACAGGATAAAGGAATAACATTAATAGAGGGAGATACCCCCTCCACAATGGGACCCAGGTGGCGCTGTGGTTAAACCACTGAGCCTAGGGCTTGCTGATCAGAAGGTCGTTGGTTCAAATCCCTGTGACGGGGTGAGCTCCCGTTGCTTGGTCCCAGCTCCTGCCAACCTAGCAGTTCGAAAGCACATCAAAATGCAAGTAGATAAATAGGAACCGCTACAGCGGGAAGGTAAGCGGCGTTTCCATGTGCTGCTCTGGTTTGCCAGAAGCGGCTTTGTCATGCTTGCCACGTGACCTGGAAGCTATACGCCGGCTCCCTCGGCCAATAATGCGAGATGAGCGCGCAACCCCAGAGTCGGTCACGACTGGACCTAATGGTCAGGGGTCCCTTTACCTTTTTACCTTTACCCCCTCCACACACCTTTACCAGTGTAAATAATTACCTTTACTTTAAGTAGTCCCATCTCATGAAATAATAGAGTGAACGTTTTATTCTGGAATAGCGATGGGGTTACAGTATCGTGTCTGTGTGTCCGTTTGAAATTTTTGGATTTTTTTTAAAAAAGTATAATCCTGGAAGTGTGGCTTAATGTGCAAGTGAAAATATAAATTGTGTTCTTTTTCTTTGAATTATCATCATCATCATTACTATTTGCTCCCAAGCTAATTTCAACTTAATTGTGGGGAATTGTAGGATACAGTTCATCTAACGCCCCAGTGCTGATTTTTTAATAAGAGTAAGCCACATTTATTTGCGTGGAACTTACTTCCTAATAAATGTGCCTAGGATTTCAGTCTTAACTATTTTCTCTTACGCCTTTCTTGTGAGCTGCCCTGAGACCTCTGGGTATAGGATGGTATATAAATTCAATAAGTAACAACATTTATTTGAGTTGAGTTTAAGATATGGACTGTTTCAAGCAAAGCTTTTGTTGATTTTTATTTATTGCACTGTTACATTCTTCAGAGGTTGTTTTTCTGGCTGCAGTTTTAATTTCTGAAGGCCACCAGTGCTGGTATTTACCTCCTTTGGGTGAAAGAACAAAGCATTTTGCCTCTTTTGAAAGGAAGGCCAGTGTTGCTTCAAAAGATATCAAACAGGCAGTGGTTGGGTGGAGTTCAGGAACCTACTTGCACTTTGATTTTGAAGGTTGTCAGAGTCTTCTACGTGTCACTGAGGACCTGCTGAATAATGTGCAGGCATAATTTGCAGACCGTTTCATCCTTGGCCAAAAAAATGCCCTCCCGTTCAGTGTTTTTAGTGTAGGGCAGGGGTGTCAAACTCAAATTCATCGGGGGCCGCATCAGCAGTTTGGTCACCCTCAAAGGGCCGGTTGTATCTGTAGGACTATGTGTCCACTCTTTATTATCATAAATTATTGTCACTGCATTCAATTATTACTGTTTTTGTAATAATGTAAGTAATAACTAGCTCTGAAAGCAGAAACATAGTCAGAATAATGGCAAGTAGATATTCAAATGTACAATTATTGTACAATTTATTGAAAAATGATTTTTGGTAACTGCACTGGGTGGTGGAGGCTCGCTAGGGTTACATGCAGGACCTTTGCAGAGCTACTAGTACCTGGAGATGCTGGGGTCCTTCTGCATGCAGGACAGATGTTCTGCCAGTGAGCCACCACCCTTCACCAAAGGGACTGGCTGAGGTTGACTCACTGGAGCTGCTCTCCTGGTTCCAGGATTTAAGGGCCCGAAGTATAAAGCAGCATCCTATGTTTCTGAGGAGAGGGAGAGGGAGGGGAGGGGAGGGAGGGAGGAAGAAAAGAGGGAGTGGGAGGGAGAGAGGAAGGAAGGAAAGAGGGGAGAGAAAGAAGAGTAGGAAATAAGGAAGGGAATAAAGAAGGAAAGAAAAAGAAAGAGGGAGAGAAGACGGAAAGGGAGAAAGAAGGAAGGAAGTAGAGGGAAAGAAAGAATAAGAATGAGGGAGAGGAAGAAAGATGGGAAGGACGGAAGGAAGAAAGGAAGGAAGGAAGGAAGAAAAAGAAAAGAGGGAGCAGGAGGGAGAGAGGAAGGAAAGAGGTGAGAGAAAGAAGAGTAGGAAAGAAGGAATAAAGAAGGAAAGAAAAAGAAAGAGGGAGAGAAGACAGAGATAAGGAAGGAAGGAGAGGGAAAGAAAGAAAGGGAAGGGGGGGTCGCCGCCTTGATTCAGCGCCAGAAAAGAGTGCGAAGGGACCCAGAGTTGCACGTCCGTGAGGCTGAGCCGCTGCTGAGCTCACGTTCATGAGGCTGAGCCGCGGCAGGAGGAGGAGGAGGTGAGGCAAGAGGAGGCGGAGGTGGCGGCTTGCCGGGTCGGTGCCCGGCAGCGCCGTGCGGAGAGTCCCGAGCCTCTGGGACGCAGCAGTGCTCTGTAGCACTTTGAATCCTCCTCCTCCTCCACACGGCGCTGCTGGGTGCTTTGTCTGTGCTGCAGCAGCAGCAGCAGCCGCCGTTTCCAGGCGCCGAGCCGTGGCAGGAGGAGGAGGATTCAAAGTGCTACAGAGCACTGCTGCGTCCCAGAGGCTCGGGACTCTCCGTGCGGCGCTGCCAGGCACTGACCCGGCAAGCTGTCTCCTCCTCCTCCTGCTGTGGTTCGGGGCGCTCCACGCAGCGCTGCTCCGGCTGCCTTTCTACCCCCTCCGGCCCCAGCTGTTTGTCGGCACTTTGTCGGCACGGTGCTTCAGCAGCAAGGTCCCGCTGCTGGGTCCCGCTGGCTGGGGCGCTCGGCGGGCCACATGATGAGGTCTGGCGGGCCGGATTTGGCCCCCGGGCCTTGTGTTTGACACCCGTGGTGTAGGGTGTTGTGAAAAGGGTATTAAAATGTGCTAATTGTGCTTTTTTTAAAAAAAAGAAATGGCACCCAAATAGCAGATTGGACAAGTTCTTCTTTCTTGCCCTTAAAATGTGATGTCTCACTCTTCTTATTTAAAAATAAAATAAAAATCTTTAAACGCCTGGCACACTCGTTGCTTCTGAATTGCCTCCTTTTCTTTGCTCTCTGAATTTTATTTATTTTAGAGAGTTACACTCTGCAGTTCAAGAACTTCTTAGGGTGAAATGACTTTGAGGAAGCCCAACCATATATTTATGCAGTAGAGGCCACAGCTCTAGCAACGAACATGAACCAATGCACAATATATGGACCTTTGTGCCACATCCTTGGAGTTCCTGTCTATCTACTGATTTGCAGAGACAGAGTTGATGTAAACTGGGCCTCCACACGATCCGTGTATGTCCAGGTTGTACCTGCCTCTTGAGCCACATTGGTTCTCAGTGGTGTTACAATTGTATTACAATTAAAGTCCCCCCCCCATGCAGAATTGATTGTGTGGCGGTCTGTTTCACAACGACTTCCCTTCACACAAATTACCCAGTGTGCAAGGGATGTGCGCATGCGCCCATGCGCTCTACATGTGATTACCATCAGGTGTGGGATAGTATATCTTCACAAGCCACTTACTTCAAAAGCTGCAGATACCATGTTTCATTCATACAAAACATGAAACGAGCCCTGCTGGGCCAGTTTATCTAGCCCAGTGTTTTGCTTGCTACAGTGCCCAGCCAGATGTCTCTGGGAAGCTCCAAAAGAGAGATGATCAGGTTTACGATCAAAGCCCAAGGAGCACTTTTGCTGGTTATCTTCAGCCCTGCTCTGGATCCGGTTGCGCAGTCTTCTTCTCTCCTTATTTGGCAAAGTGTGCTCCACATTTCCTCTTACGGCTGTCCTTTTAATGCCACTGCTACTGTAATATTTTTTTTAATGGCCCATGACTTGCAAACATACTAATTTAACCTGAGAATAGTGGAAAATATTATTGTTTTGCTGTTTTGTTTTACTTATTTGCTTGTTTTTATCCTGTATTATATTCTGTGAAGGGACCCAGGTGGCTCTGTGGGTTAAACCACTGAGCCTAGGGCTTGCTGATCAGAAGGTCAGCGGTTCGAATCCCTGTGGCGGGGTGAGCTCCCGTTGCTCGGTCCCAGCTCCTGCCAGCCTAGCAGTTCGAAAGCACGTCAAAAATGCAAGTAGATAAATAGGAACCGCTACAGTGGAAAGGTAAGCGGCGTTTCCGTGTGCTGCTCTGGTTCGCCAGAAGCGGCTTTGTCATGCTGGCCACATGACCTGGAAGCTATACGCCGGCTCCCTCTGCCAATAATGCGAGATGAGCGCGCAACCCCAGAGTCGGTCACGACTGGACCTAATGGTCAGGGGTCCCTTTACTTTTACCTATATTCGATGAACCACCCTGAAATCCTATGATGAAGGGCAGTATATAAATCTAATGAATAAAATATTTTATATGGTGCACACAGCTCTTTGCTAAGTGGTGATGTCAGCCTCTGTTTCTGAAATCCCCCAAGTACGCTGTGCCTCTCTCCTCCCATTGGCTGTTGCATCCAATAATGAGAACCAATAGCTGGGATGCAAGGCCAGGTGTGTCCTGAATCTGGGAGGAAACAGAGAGCTACAGTATAAGACCGTAAGAGGAACCCTGCTGCATCCTACCAAAGGCCCAGCTAGCTCAGCAGCCTGCTTCCCACAGTGGTCAACAAGATGCCAAAGGGAACTTTGCACACAGCATGAGCACACCAGCCCTCTCCCACTCCTGTTCCCCAGCAGCTGAAGTTCAGAGCACTGTTCAAAAGTAGCCAGGTGCCAGACGCATTTAGCACGTAGCTGTCAATCACTTGCGACCAAGTAAAGATGCTTGGGTGCCAAGATGGCGCCTGACATCTCCACCATCTGGAGGTGCATGTCTGGGGATCCTCGGGCCTTGGCTGTTTTCACGCCCTAATACCCCACCCTGCAGTATTCTATATTTTATCTGCGCTATCAGAATGATTTTCGGCAACCAAAATGCTTTTTCTGTGCAGCCTAAGCCAGGAGCAGGAGCAATCGCCATTAAGGAAAAGAAGTAGGCGTAGCCCAATATTTATGTGGACTGTCCCTGGATCAAGTGACTTTTTTTCTTTAAGTTGTCAGAGTTCTTAACCCAGCTCAAGGCTAGCCAGATGTTTAACTGAGAATCAATCACAGCCAGTCCATCAGTTTGAAAAATAAGACTTTAGAGCCGTCTTGCCCCCAAAGGGCAACTTTGGTAACTGTAACCTTGGTTTAAGGAACCATTTGGTGCCTCGCTCATATATCCGAGTTTCTAACACTGGTTCAGAGGCGTACCGGCACTGATCCTGGAGGTAGGATGCAGCCATCATGACGTGTAGCTGTTGGCAGGCTTCTTCTCCTCCATAAATGTCTCTAACCTGCTTTCAGAGCTGCCGTGAGTTGTTGGACATCGCCAAGGTTTATCTGTGTGCCGTGTCAGCGATGGAGAACCAGGAGACAACCAGAAGTTGCCGGACTCCAACTCCCATCATCTCTGATGGTTGGACATCTCAGGTGGGCTGATGGGAATCGTGGTCTGACAGCCCCTGGAGGGCCCAGAGGTTCCCTACCCCAGCACCATTATGTGAAGAAGCACTTCCTGTTGTCCTGTCTGCCTATTCTGCTCTTCAGCTTTGTTGGGTGACCCTCAGTTCTAGTATCAGAAGAAGAAAAGGAGAAAAACTTCTCTACCCACTTCCTCCAAACCATGCATACTTGTATCCCTCTATCATGTTTCTAGCTAAACTTGAAAAGCCCCATTCCTTATATGGGGGGAAAGCTCCTTTCCTCTTCCCCATATTGCCTTGTAGTCAGCCTGGCTAAGCTATGCCAGATCAACATTTTACTTAAATACCCCTGCTTTCTCTTTGTTTCTGATGCCCCCTTCCACTTTTATAGCTCTCCTTTCAGTTTCTACCAATGGGCATTCAAGGCTGCACTTTCCTGCACATCCTCTTCTTCAGTGAAGGATGCCACAGGGCCGTAACTCCCAAAGTTAAAGGTATAGTCAGCGAATTCCTATGGTAAGCGCAATGCTGGTGGTCAACAAAAGAGGTTCAAAGACTCTCTCTCAAGGCAAATCTTAAAAAAATGATGTATAAACACTGACAACTGGGAAACACCGGCCTGCAAGCGCTCCAGTTGGAGAATAGCTTTTACCAAAGGTGTCATGGGCTTTGAAGACACTCAAACTCAGGATGAAAGGGAGAAACGCGCTAAGAGGAAGGCACGCTTGGCAAACCCTCACCATGATCAACTCCCACCCGGAAATTTATGGAAGTGGAAGGACATGTAGATCCAGAATTGGCCTCCACAATCACTTACGGACTCAATTTTAAAACAGTGCTTATGGAAGCTCTTACTCAGCTACGAGTGATCGCCAATGAAGAAGAAGAAGGTGCAGCAAAGTTGCCAGGTTGGCCAATAAGTGGAGCTCTCAAACTCCTATACAGGCAAATGTAGTCTTAGTTCCCAAGGGTAAATTGTGCTCCTTGTTTTAACCCAGGTGTGACCTGGGTAGACAAAGTTGGGAGGAAGGAAGTGGCATATGGTGGTGCTTTTTATTTTTTTAAAAAAAGCACAGAATGTGCAAAAGCCGCACGGAGGCAGTGAATGGATTGCAGAGCAGATGTGGCGAGATCATAAAAGACCTAAGAATATCATTTTCCCATACTAGATCTGTGTCTGCATTTTTAGCAGAATGCCCACAGTGACTCTGGCTTTGTGATTTATGCTGCAGCACATTTTAACGGTATATTTTTGGCTACCTCGACTACATTTCACGTCCACAGAGTTATTCACATTTTGTCCTTATAAGGAATAATGATTCATAACCAGAGGAATTGGGAGCTGTTTTGTACTGGAACTTTTTAATATCTTCTTAGGAAAATCCTACTCTAAGGTATTTCCTACGGATGTTACCACATCACTTTGCACTTTGCTTGTTATTTGGTTGGAAATGCATGTTGTTGTTTTTATTGCCATATCACTCTGAATTTCCCTGATCCTTATCTGTCCTGGACCATGCCGCAGGGCAGGAGTTGTGCCTCCACAACAGGACTCTATCATAACTCAGATGGGGAACAGTAATTTGATACTAGGGAGATTCACCTCTGTTGACTGAGTGGTGGCTGTTCTCAACAATGGTGGAGAGATTTCGGGGGGGGGGGACCTGGGACTCACTGTGGTGAGCTAGTGTAGTGTAGTGGTTAAGAGCGGTAGACTCATAATCTGGGGAACCGGGTTCGCATCTCCGCTCCTCCACATGCAGCTGCTGGGTGACCTCGGGCTAGTCACAGTTCTTTGAAGTCTCTCAGCCCCACTCACCTCACAGAGTGTTTGTTGTGGGGGAGGAAGGGAAAGGAGAATGTTAGCCGCTTTGAGACTCCTTCGGGTAGTGATAAAGCGGGATATCAAATCCAAACTATTCTTCCTCTTCCTCTGCTATTGTTTGCTTTGGGCTGCTCTCTCTCTCTCTCTCTCTCTTAGGTCTTGGAGGAGCAAAAGTTAAGTGAGGTCTTTCAGCCTTTCTTAGCTTCTTTTGTTCAATATTTGAAGCTACAATAGGGCTAGCTTCTACAACAGGGCTAGAAAATTGTGACTCCCATCATCCCTGACCAGGGCTGATGGGAACTGGAAGCCAACAACCTCTGGTACTAGGGCTGGGCCATGTATTGTCCGAAACCAGTTTGAAGTCCCTATTGTGATGTCGGTTTCATAATTTTTGACCTGGCAATATAGCACAAATCATGGTGTGTGGGTGTGCTAGGCAGAAATCACAATGTGGGAAAAGCCATGAAGCCAACCAATGCTTTTATTGATTTCTACAGTCCCTGTTAACTCTGCCAATTCCTCATGCAGGGGGCAATGAATCAAAAGAGTAGGCACTGGCAAAAATTGCAATGCAGCGAAAACCGCGAAACCAATCAATGCCTCAACGTAGCTCCATCTAGACATTGTGATATATTGGTATATCGCAATGTTTAGCTGATAGTATATCACAGTGTTGAAAACCGGAAGGTTCACAGGTTCCCCATGTGTCTTGCATCAATGCCTTCCTTTCTATATGTGTGTTTTTTGGGCTTAAAAGAAAACAATTCAAAATTCTGCTTCCACGTAAATCAGTTCTGTGCCAGCAAATGCTCAGTTATGTTACTTGTAGAAGTTATTATGCAAATAGTGTTGGAGCAGGGACTTTTGCTAAGTATCTCTGTGGAGCACTGAAACCCCTCCCCGCGACCATCTGGAATCCTCCGGTTGCTGGAATTAGCTCGGCATTGTTTAGATTCTTTCAAGTCTGTCTCTGCAGCCATACGGGCTAGAATCGTGCTATTTGAAAATGAATGCTGAGCTTCTCGGGAACCTGAATGCTGTGCCTAGTACTTACATTCCATGCCTTTTCTACACCTCTACAGAACCACAGGATATGCTCAGAACTGGAATGTGTGTTTGGCAGCTGCTTCCTATTTAGAAACATGCCAAAGCGCTAGGCTGAAATACGTTCCTTGGTCCCTCGCATCTCCTCCATTAATCTTTCTCTCCTGTGTGCTTTCGCTGAAATATATGCATATAAATCAGTTCAGGAAACATGCCTCTTCCTCTTCATGCTGTGCCTGTCATGGTGCTTTGCCTTAGAATTTTTTTGTACTGGGACATAAAGTCTCAACTCCACACCTCAACTTAACTGCGTACTTTATCAGTGGGCTTCCAAGACTCTTGTGTCAGCTGTGTTGTAATGCTGTATATTTCTTGGGAAATTTGCTTTTCTGAGCTCTCTGTAGTTGAATTGTCCCAGTACAAATGAGCTTGCAGATGTTTCAGAAGCGAGAGCTGGTACAAACCTACTGGCATGTGCTTCCTGCCAACGCTTCCTCCTTTGCCTTCAGCCCATGTTTGGTACACCTGTCTCAGAGTCTGCAGAAGGAGTTGGATTTTAGTTCTGGAGCTTTTGGGGTGAATGCATTCGAAACATAGTATAGCACACCCTCAAGGGGCATGGGGTGTGTGCGACTGGCTAATGGGTGGACATGGACTTGCCCAAGTGACAGGCTGGACCAACACCAGGGCGTTTGTGTTGTTATTTGTTAATGTTGAAAGAGAGGTTAAAGCCTTAAAATTTATTACGTGGCGATACCCAGATCCCTCCAGGAGTAAAAAAAAGACACAGGACACGTTGAATAAGGTTAATGGGCATTAAAAGGCCACAACTTTATTGACTACATGTGTAGAGAGGTATTGGCTTAGGCATTGGATCTAGCCAACTATATCCGACTCCAGCCCGTTGTGCTGGCAGTCTGTGAAGGGTTAACCACCGTTGGGTGAGAGCTGCGATGCAGATCAGCTGGGAACTCACCCTGGGGCCACCGATAGGGGGCGTGCCTTAGGCCCTCACCTTCCACGGCTTCGGACATGGCCATGCCCCCGGACTCCTTAAGGGGGTACCCTTCAGCATTTTGGGGGAGGTGATGGCAGTAACCTCCCCCCCCCGTAACCTTTCTGAGATAATCCAATGCCTAACCACCGGAACCAAAGTTGTGATGAGTTGCTACGAGGTAGGCGAAAACCACCTGGCCAGAGCCAATTTGCCAAGTGGGAAAATTCCTACCAGGCCCCTCAACGGTGACCAACCGAGGTCCGCAGCAATGTCAGAAGGAAAGCCCTGCCTAAAGGGAGGGTGGGCGGGAAAACCGAAGCGGCTGGGGGCAGGAACCAAGGGACTCAGCCCCGGCCGCACGCTCACTTAAGTCAGTGAGCCCCGCACAGCCAATGGCGGGGGGGGGGGTTGACAGCCATCCCCCCCAGCGCGTGAAGGGCTCGTGGGTGCCCGCAACCTCCCCTCCTGCTATGCCGGAAGGGACTTTATCCAAGTTGCTTCCTGAGCGGCAGCCATAAAGTAAGAAAATGTGGTGGTCAGGTAGAATTAGTAACCTGAAGCCAAAGAACGGCTAGGTTAGTTCGGAACAGGGTGTGTGCGCTTCAGTTTCCAATCCTTTCCTCTGCCTTTTGTCCCTCCTTGCCCTTTAGGATTCCGTGTCGCAAAGCTGAAGTATCAATGTCGGATGCCTCAGCTGGCAGAGTTCTTGCTTCTGTGCAACTCTCCCGAGGTCTAGATCTGGTGTCTGTATGCCTCTTGGCTTCCCATGTCTACATTTTTCAAATGTGTTCCTTACATAGTCTCTTTTCCCCCCACCTTTCATGCAGCTACCCTGCCTGGGAGCATTCTGTGCTTTAGGTTCTTTCTCTCTGGGATCTGTCCCATCATTCTAGCTCTTTAGCTACCTTTCCCCCATTTCTTACTTCCATAGTGCCTGTGTGATTATTATCTTTTTAAAAATAAATAAATTATTAATATAAATTCTCATTAAAAAAACACAAATAACAAAAGTTTTCAATACGTATCACTTGTTCCGTTACCTTCTGTAGCAGGCATAAGAGTTTTAACCCCAAACTGACAAGCGACCCTCCTCGCAGAAGTTGGACTTCGAACGTTTCCAGTGTGCTTCGTTCCTTGGGTATTGGCATGTCTGTGAACCAGTTGGTGTTAGAGGTTTCACTGCCACAAGCACAACGCAACACATATGGAAGTCTGCCCATGTAACAAGTTGTACTCTCTCAGGAGCTTTTGCCAGCTAGGCTATACTTGGGAAACGTTTCAATGCATTTCTCGTAAACATTTCTTTGCCAGGATTGAAAGGAAATACACCACCAGATACTGGAAAGAAGTGAAGGTCGGAGATTTCATCCAGCTGCGTTGTAATGAAATCATCCCTGCTGATATCTTGCTGCTTTCTTCGAGTGACCCCGACGGTCTGTGCCACATTGAAACCGCTAATCTGGATGGGGAGACCAACTTGAAGCAGAGACAAGTTGTAAGAGGATTTTTGGAACTCGTAAGTTTACATATATTTCATATTGCTCTTTAACTGGTTTTTGGTTGTGTGTTTTTAAAAACGTTATATTGCTGTTCTTTTTAAACTGTGCGCCGCTTGGAGATTTTTGACTTATTAAGTGGTGTAGAAACACTTTTTAATGAAAAGAATGTTTAATTTCATTCAGTGCCTTAAAATAAACGCTGCTTGCCGGTTGCTGGAAACCACAGGAGGGGAAAGTGTGTTCCTGTGCTTGAATCCTGCCTTCCTGTGAGAACAGGAAGTTGGAGTGGATAGGCCATTGGTCCCATCCAGCAGGCTATTCTTTCGTTCTTGCCTTCTCTGGGTCCAGTGTTACAGAGCAAGAACTACTTGTTCCAGCAAGGGTGATGCTCCAACTCCCACCAGCCCCAAACATAAGAGCTTTCTGGATCATGCTAATGACCCACCTGGTCCAGCCCCCTGTTCCCATAGTACAGGCATAGGCAAACTCCAGCCCTCCAGCTGTTTTTTGACTACAACTCCCATTATCCCCAGCTAACAGGACCAGTGGTCAGGGATGATGGGAATTGTAGTCCCAAACATCCGGAGGGCCAGAGTTTGCCTATGCCTGCCATAGTAGCTAGCCAGATGCCCGCCAGAAGCCGGAAAGCAAGACCTAAGTGCAACAGCACTCAGCCCACTAAAGAGCCACAGATTCCCCATCCTGGATTTAGACCATCCTGATATGCAGGGCGATACTATGCATGTCTGTTCAGAAGTAAGTCTCATTGAGTGGCATGGGGCTTCTAGCGTGCATAGGTTGTCTTCATGTGCTGCCAAGGCAGCATGCACAAAACACACACACCCATGGCATTAACATGGGCTTAAGGCATTGAGAAATCTCGACAGTCCCCATAAATAGAGAGAGTCTCATCCAAGCATTAAAAACGACCCACCTTGCTTTCATGGATTTATGCCCATTTCTTGTGACAAACCCTCCAGGGTTCCTGTTTGTTTTGGTTGGTACAATATTCACTTTGTATGGATTGTGGGGCGCTGAGGTCTCCTGGAAGCTGGATTATGAAATCCCACCATCGAGCTACGTGGAGGCATGCAGACCTTGCATATCTGTGACTGTGTCCAGCTCTCTTTTTTGCGGATCAGGACCACAGCTCAGAATTGCAGAAGCAAAGAATTGTAGAGATGGGCTTCCGGTTGACCACGCCATCTTGCTCAGACGGGGGTCCGCACAGCGGAGCGGACCTCGGCGCTTCAGAGGTGGAGGGAATCGTTCCAGCGAAACGAAACCTCCTTAAAAGCCCCAAATCGTGCTTTTTGGGGACAGATTTTGCCTGGCGGCGCCAAAAGCGGGCTCTCTCCTCCCCGGATCGGCTTTGTTTAAGCCCCCGAGAGCGAGGAGGTGAACCGCGGCGGACAGGCTGACATTGCTGCTCTGAGAGTGCGAAGCTGCGAGTCTGGGAAGTGGAGGTGGCCAATTCTTCAAAGAACATTCAGCAAATGAATAGACTGTGAGTAATTTGGATTCTTTGGAATGTAAATTAAGGCAACAATTTGGACCTGGGAGAGAGGGGAAAAGAGGAAGCCACCCCCCCCCCACGGTAACATAAGAGACAGTAAACAGAAACCCGAAGCCGTAAACAGAAGATTTTAACTTAAAAGGATTCCTCAAAGGCATCAAAGAGAATCTCCCCTAAATGCAGGGTAAAAGGGGAGAGAGACTGTTGTGATTGCCCTGCAGAATGAAGTTAAGACTAAGAAAGACCTTTCTTTTTCTCGGGAGCCGGCAGCCCAGAAAACCCAGTGAGCTGACCAGGATTTATAGTTAAATTTTATTTCTATCTTTATCTCTGGACTTTTTGGGAATTTTTTTTTGGTTTATATGCTTTTGAAATGTGAGTTCGAACTTTATTTTTAAGAATGCAGCCAGCTTGTTAAAATGGAGTCGAGAAAATAGACTGCGATCATATTCCACCCCATGTGACAAGTTTTGACCTTGACAGGACTGAACTATGTCAACAAAAAGGTACCCGCCTGAGTTTCAGCGGACTGTTTTGACCTTAATGTGGGAAACAAGAATAGAACTATGTCAAGAGGAGACACAACGGCTAGTGTTACAGCAACAATTCCAGATTGTGATGACAGAATATGATTTCCTAGAAGATGAAGCTTTTGAAACTAAAGAAGATGAATGTGAGAATGACAATGATGACGACTGTGATGATTTAACACAAAATGAAGCCCATCACGAAAAAAATGATGATTTTACTCTACAAAAAGTTGGATGGAGTGCCTCCCCTTCGAGGGGGGCACGACTGGATTTACTGGAACTCCAGAATGACCACAGGGAAGAAGGAAAAATTAAGCAGAGAAGAGAAGAAGCTCAGGGGTCTGATATGGAGGCCTGGATGGCAAAAGACTGCAAACAGGGGGTGGGGTGAAGGGAAAGTGAAGTGGTGATTGTAAGGATGGGTTAATAGGACTATAACTGGACTGCTGACTATGGAACTTGCTGGATTGGAGGGGTGGAGCAGGTACTCGGGGGGAGTAAGGTTAGTTTGGGAATAGTTATAGGTTTAAAAAGTGAATTGATTCTGGAAAAAGGTGAAAATATGGAGGCCTATAGAGGGGTAAAAATTAGGCACGGGAAGAAAAAATGGGAGTTTGATTTCTCAGTGATTGGACAATAGGCGAAAATGATAATAGTTTAAAAGTGGTATAAGATATAAAGGTGTATGTTATAAAATATGAACTATGAAACTGTTGAAGATGATAAATAAGGGAGGAAAACCGGGGAAGGGTGGGAGGGTGGGGAAGCCCACAAAATATGGTTTAACAATTATGAATTTAACAATTATGATGAATTTTTTTTTTGTCTTTTTTCCTTTTTGTCTTTTTTTTTCCTCTTCTCTTTTTTCTCTTTTTCTCTTTTTGTATTTTCTTTTTTTTTTTTTGGTATGACAATAGATGGTTGGATGGATGAACTCCTGCGTACTGCCCTGGTTCACTGGAGCTCCCTGGTGGCAGGGGGGGGCTTGGGGGGCAGGGGAGGGGGAGGAGGACAGAAACCCAATCATAAAATGGACCACTTCTGACTGATCACCTGCGTGGGATACTTCTGTGGCAGGGGAGGACCCATGGAGGGGGGTGGGAAGAAGGTGGAAAAGGTGTTTATGTATGTACCATCTTTTGTAATTTGTAAAAACCAATAAAAATTATGTTAAAAAAAAAAAAAAGAATTGTAGAGATGAAAGGGAGACCAAGGGTCATCTAGTCCAACCCCCTGCAATGCAGGAATCTCAGCTAAACCATCCATGACAGATGGCCACCCAACCTCTGCTTAAAAACCTCCAAGTAAGGAGATACCACAACCTCCCAAAGGAGTCCATTCCACTGTCAAATAGCTCTTACTGTCAGAAAGTTCTTCTTGATGTTTAGCTGGAATCTCCTTTCTTGTAACTTGAAGCCGTAAGTCCGAATCCTACCCTCCAGAGCAGCATTCGAAACTCCCATTGTTCTAGGCACATTTCAACAGCACAAGCAGTCTCTGAGCTCTGGGCTCAGTACAGTGCCTAAGATTTCAGATTGAAACTGCAGAGTGGAAGGAAAGGAGGACGTTTTTCTGCCTCCCCACTTCCAGCTACTCTCTGAAGACTGGAGAAGAGACCTTAAGAGACTATTAGGAGGGCGGGCAGGAGAAGGACTAGACCATGTGAAAAAATGAACATAATGTTTTAGCTGCAGTTCGTTCATTTTCAGCTTTGAATTCTTGTTATTAAGAAAATTCTGTTGTTGCGCCCATAACCCAGGATAAAGGTGTCATTTAGCTCCTAGCTTCCGCATCTCAGTTTCCAACAGTGCTCCACAGCAGGAGAAAACAAGCTTGTTCCCTCTTCCACGTGACAGCCCGTTGAAGATGGCAGTCATATATCCTCTCAGTCTCCTCTTTTCCAGGCTGAACATACCCAGCTCCTTCAACATGGGGAGCCATTAACTTCCTCTTCCCTCAGACCCCCAGCCACCTACCTCTCCCTTCCGGTGTGCTTCCTGCACCACAAACATATGCATACAACAAATGTTCCTGATATCAGTGTCTCTTGCTGTCACCTGATCAGGGGCCTTGTGAGAATGCCCCTTCCATCAAATGTGAGTGATTTTTACTTTGTTTTAACAAGAGGTCAGAAGGCTTCCACGGGAGCACATTAGATCAGCAGCTGAATATCAGGAAAAGGCCATTACGTGGCCACAACTTGCTTTGGCGAAGATCACAGACCCAGGAATGGTGTTTCACGAGGCAACAAAAGAATCTATTATGCTGCGTCCTATAGCAGTCATGTTTGGTCACATGGCCTATCACAAGTCAAGGAGAAGCGTAGTTTTTAGAAGAAACCCCCCATTTAAGATATCAAGAGTTTGTCACAGGGCTGCTGCATTAATTACACTCGAAGGGCAACAGCTCAACTATTAAACTGTTAGCCCTTGTCTCTAATGTTTTCAAGAGAGGGAACATGACCCTTCAGTCAGGTTAATACGCACTTCTGAGAGTCACTGGAGCTTACAGGTCTGAGTAGGGAATGCAATATATACTTACGTATTTGGCCAAGCAGTTATAAATATTAAACTTTCAGTTGCATCCGGAATTGCATAGATGCAACCGGATTGATTCGTAAGAACACAGCCAGCTAGAGGGAGCATTTCACTGCCCTCACCTTCCAGCCGCTTGCAAGGCAGCAGACAGCGATCTCACTGACCCCTGGAGTTTTGAACACTGTTCATGATATATTTCTGAAACTGTTATTGCAATGTGGACTTTAAACCGGTTTTGGACAAGGCATCGATACATTGCTCAACTCTCTTTCATATAATACGCTCCTGGGGTCCATACTGGCAGTAAGTAGTTGGGCTGCCTCAACCCTGTCGTTCTACTAAGTGCCAACGTCAACCTCATTGCTAGTTTTGTCTTTTTTCAGAATTGGCCTCCCTCTGGCTGAGGATTTTTCATACACCAAACCAATTTCACACATGCGCATACACACACAAGGATTTACTAAACCTGAAATCTGAGGAAGTATATTACTAATCAGCAGTGCCATTACTGGCAGCCTGAGATTATGGTCTATCTTCTAAATAGATATTTATTGTTCCGCAAGCTTACATAGTCAAAACGCAATGAATAAATGCATTTTTTAAGAGAGAGAGAGAGAGAGACCCAGCAGAGAGTGTGAAGCCTTCCTGCAAATTGCCAGTGTCATAACATGTATAGAAAAGCTGAGTGTTGGGTAGAATGAGCGGTATTCAACGAAGTTTTACTCAAAAGACACACTGACATTAATGAACATGTCTAGGTTAGGCATTTGGCTGATTAATATTCTGCAACCTTTTAAATGTGTCTGTGGGAGGCGGGTGTGTGTCATTGTTTTGCTGTTTGGTTTTAATTATTTACTTGTTTCTATACTGTGTTTTAAGGGACCCAGGTGGCGCTGTGGGTTAAGCCACAGAGTCTAGGGCTTGCTGATCAGAAGGTCGGCGGTTCGAATCCCTGCAACGGGGTGAGCTCCCGTTGCTCGGTCCCAGCTCCTGCCCACCTAGCAGTTCGAAAGCACATCAAAGTTGAAGTAGATAAATAGGGACCGCTCCGGCGGGAAGGTAAACGGCGTTTCCGTGTGCTGCTCTGGTTCGCCAGAAACAGCCTAGTCATGCTGGCCACATGACCCGGAAGCTGTCTGCGGACAAACGCCGGCTCCCTCGGCCTTTAGAGCGAAATGAGCGCCGCAATCCCAGAGTCGGACACGACTGGACCTGATGGTCAGGGGCCCCTTTACCTTTATACTGTGTTTTATTCTGTGAACCACCTTGAGATCTTATAATGAAGGGTGTTATCTAGTAAACACATAATAAAAATATTAATAGGCCTTCTTTGAGTAAAACATAGCTGAACACCATGTGGTGCCTGTTATTTATTACAGAAGGAAAGGGTGCAGTTGTAAACACATGCAAAGTACAATAAAAGTAATAAGTGTGACCAATGCAAATGCATGCAGAAATAGAAAAATTGAAATGGGGAGAGAAACCTAAAAGCAAAGTCCTTGGTTCGAATCTCTTTGGAGGCACGAACTTAGGCAAACAGCCCTTTCTAAGCCTTGTGTCTCCTATTTGTAATATAAAAAAATTGTAATGCCGACTTGAGTTAAAGTGCTGTTGTAAAGATTACTGAGATTATTCAAGTTCAGGGCTTTGAACAATCAAAATGTGCTTTATGGGTTGGATCCAGACTTCAGTCCTGCCAGTAGGAGCATCTCCCCACACTGTTGAGTATTATGAGGTGCTGTAGGCAGAACTGTGGGTGGCGCTGTGGTCTAAACCACCGAGGACTTGCTGATCAGAAGGTTGGTGGTTCGAATCCCCTCAATGGGTTGAGCTCCCGTTGCTCTGTCCCAGCTCCTGCCAACCTAGCAGTTTGAAAGCACGCCAGTGCAAGTAGATAAATAGGTACCACTGCGGCGGGAAGATAAACAGTGTTTCTGTACGCTCTGGTTTCCGTCGCGGTGTCCCGTTGCCCCAGAAGCGCTTTAGTCATGACCCGAAAAGCTGTCTGTGGACAAACGCCAGCTCCCTTGGCCTGAAGCAAGATGAGCGCCACACCCCATAGTCAAGTTTGACTGGACTTAACCGTCCAGGTGTCCTTTACCTTTACCTTTTAGAATTGTGGTCTGCAGGAGGAGGGAGAGACTGGAAAAAGTCACATCCCCACTTCCACAGTGGGATCCCTCTCCTGGATCCTAAGCCTTCTGTGAATGGAAGGGGCCTGTCAACAGAAGATGATGTCTGGATCCGACCCATCAAATTTAAAACATCATAACCAGTGCTTTATTCAGGGGGTAATCAAGGGTACACAGTATACCAGCAACTCTTTCTGTTGTTGTTAAAATATGTGGCACTGACTGTAACAACTTCATGGTGAGTACCGGCACCTATTTTTCTAGGGGAAAAGCACTGATCAAACAGTTTTCCTTCAGTAATGCGAATCCATGCTTGTTTCTGGCCTGCCTTGATTTTATCGATTCATTTGTGGAATCCTGCGGATGCGATTGTTACAGTGCGCTGCTGGGATGCTAATAAATATAGCTTCTCCGTCAGAAACAGATCTAATCTTTTTTTCTAGCGAAGTTTGCTGCCTGTAATTACATGTCCCTTGTTGATACTCAACCAACGAAAGTAGTCACTGATGCCAGGCACAGTTTTAATTTCATAAACTGTACTGCCAGTTCTCCAGCCTCTCAGAAAATTCCATTTGAATATATAAATATTGTGTACAACTTCGCCTGCCTGGTAGGTTTGCAAATAAGAGACCACTCAAGCAAAATTGGGGGGGGGGGTGTAGATATTATGTGCATAATTGCAGTTTAAAGATCTGATGTTCTGGAGTCCAGTCAATTTTTGAAGTGCTGTTGCTGGGGAGCTGAGTTTACAGCTCTCTTTCCTTACCCTGCCAATATTTTTGGTGGAGGGGGAGAAAAGAAGCCAAAGTTCCAACAAAACAAAACAAAAAAGAACCATAGTTAGCAAGTAGCCTTTTCAAAATGGTTTAATTTAGCATGAACAAAATCAGCTCTGTTTTAGAATGTATATATATATTTAAAAGATTAAGAATAAGACGAGACACCCACAATTAAAAATATCCCCTAATAAAATAGCCCCAGGATTTAGGACTGCCCGTTTGCCCATACAATTGGCATATTCTGAACCTACATCACCTACCATAGCTGCCAAGTTTCCCCTTTTCTCGCGAGGAAGCCTATTCAGCATGAGGGAATTTCCCTTAAAAAAAGGGAGAACTTGGCAGCTATGTCACCTACACCCAACTTTAGGCTTCGCATATGGAGGGGAGGGGAGAGCATTTGTTTGAAAGCACCCTTGCGGGGAAAATCAACTTTCCTAGCAATGTAACGTGTGGGGGGGGGGGGGGGGACGACGGACGGACCTCAAACTGCAAAGTAGCCTGCAAGTATAACTGTTTGCAGACTATTACTAGAGGGTTCCAAAGCTGAGAGAGAAAGCATTGGGAATTCTTGTGCTTGGACCCGAAAGGGTTCCCTGAAGAGACACGGGCAAGAGAGATGCTCTTTAAGAATCGTGTTCTGTGGAAGCACTGAACTGCACCATTGCACCTGCAGCCAGTTTTCATTCAAATAAACACAGACATATATGAGAAAAATGAGGGAGCTAAAGAGGACAGAGGTGAATAACTAAAGCCTGTTTCTGTATTTTACTTATTTAATTACCCCATTCGTGCTCCACTTTTCCTTCAAGAAGCTTGAGATAATGTAGGTGTTTCTCTCCGTCCTCATTTTAATCTCACAACAACCCTGTAAGGTAGGTAGGTTAGGTTAAGAGATAGTGACTGCTAAGTGCAGTACAGGGGTGCCAACTTGAATGAAATAATAGGGGGAGGTAAGCCTCGCCTTGCATAATTGATCACATGACGCAATGCATGCACACCATTTGAATGGCAATGCCCATCAACTTGGTGGGGGAAATCCCCTCAAATATTTTATTGGGGGGCCCCGAAGACCCCTCGGCCCCTAAGAGTTGGCGCCTATGGTGCAGTCTTTCCTAAGCTTAGGTCTCCAGCTGTTTTTGGACTACAACTCCCATTGTACCTAGCTAGCAGGTCAGGAATGATGGAAATTGTAGTCTCAAAACAGCTGGAGGCCCCTGTTTGGGAAACACTGGCCTAGTGGGTGGCGATCTCTCTAAGCCAGGTGGGAAAGACTTCAAATCAAATCAAATACCTTTATTGGCATCACAGTATAAAACATTTCAGGTCCCTGGGATAATTAAAAGGACAAGGATGAAGCTGCCGAGGGTCATAAGGTCACACTGTGACCGTGTGCACTTAGGTATTCTGCTTCGCCCTGTCTGTTCCCCAAAAAGATGGTTCGTTGGGAACCCTTTGTCCCGGTCTACCAGGAGAAACCTCATTTGACTTCTTCTTGGAGTTATAGGCCAGAGGTCCAACATTTTGCTCAGCATCAGTTGGTGAGGTCTACTGTGTAGAGAGCAATCTAAGAGAATGTGGTCCATTGAATCGGGTACTCCTTGGTTGCAGGCACACAGACGGGCTTGATATGGATTATGTGAGAATCTACCTTTGGTCACTGCAGTGTGAAAGACTTGTTGCCCTCCAGGTGTATTAAGAGTCCAACAACATCTGGAAGACCACAGGTTTCCTGTGCCTGCCCTAGCCATTTCACCAAACCGCTTTAAATTTAGAAATTTATTAACAGGAGTATGCTGTTAGAAGAAGTTCATTACTGGGCTGCTAGAGCCATGATCTTCAAGAGATGAGCGTTCCTTAATTAAACAATTGGTTTTATTATAATCTCCTCAATATTATATGTGTGGAAATTATTCCTTTTCAGGAACTGCACTGTCTAGTTCATCTTCAGAGACCGACTCAGGTCTGACTCAGACAGTTACAGCCCACGGGGGTGTTCTCCCTGCGAAGGGAAAGTCTTAAGCACTGACGTTAGGCTGTGGAAAAAAAGCGAAATGAACAGTTGAATGTTCAGGGAACATGAGAAGGAATTCTAATGAATAGCAGAAATTTGAAGAATGCAGACGGAGATATTTATAGAGTAGAACAAGTTCAAAGACACTAATTTGGACAAGGTAGACTGTGAAGCAGTTATATGAGCGGAACCAAAGTACAATAGTGTTCAGTGTGACTTTTGCCTGAGTGGAGGGGCTTCAGTGAGATCAGAATGTTGCTTTGTTCGAGATCCTTCACATATTACTCACAGTGAAGGGGATATACTAGGGAGCAGGGCTGTGTACCCATTTTCAAGTGCCTGTCATGGTGGTTGTCTGCAAGGAAGACCCCAAGCACAAGCAACTGCCTAGGCCTAGGCTTCTATGCAGCCTTATTCTGAAGCTAGTGCTGTTAGACGGCTATGTGTCCCCAATTTCAATGTCTGTGTGGAAGCGAAGGTGATGCGGCTTTTGTGGGGCCCAAACATGAGCATGATTGCGCACCTGCCGGTAGCGGGTGGCACCTAGGGACTCTGCAGGCAGAGGGGTCTGGTGGCATGTAACACCCCACCCCACCCCATTTTTGTATCACTGGATCAAGTTGAATGAATGAACTTAAACCGTTTTAGTTTAAGTAAATAAGCACGTAATTGCTACTGTTCTGAATTCTGTTCTGCTGTTACCTTCCATTGCGGGTCATGCAAACTGCTGTTCCAAATAATGCTTTTTGTAGGGTAGGGGGCTCTGGGGATGAGTTTATAGAACCAAGGGAGCCGTGGTCTGAAGAAGTTAGAGCAATGTACACATTTTGCTCCCATTGGCCGGCTGTGGAGAGACAGAACTGGCACAAATTCAAACATATTTTCCCTGCAGAAGCCTCTCCTGAATCAAATTTGTCCAAATTTACACTTCGAGCTTGCCACTAGCTTGAAAAACGGCTGTGGGTCATCGTCAGGCTCCCCAACAGCCTTCAGAGAGAGGCCACACATTCTTGAACACTGTCACCTCTTTAAATCCCAGTGAAGTCGGGGGGGGGGGGGGTTCAGCTGCACAGCATTGCCACAATAAGCTGTGTGTGTATTTAAAAAAATACTGTGATATCTTTATTTTTATATACTGCAGAGAACTAGGGATGTAAATATTTTCCACTGGTATAGGTTAAAGTTTTCAAAACACTATAAATCATTCTTATGAAACCTGACTGGAGCAAGCAGGGAATAGATCGTCCCTGCCGCTCTTCCTGGCGTGCCTGACAAAATATTTCCAGCTCGCATAAAACATTCCATCAGCAATTACTGAGGGTGTGGCGGCCAGGGCAGCTGCCCTGGAACACTGAAAACACATGGGTCCATCTTTCGCGGGCTTAGGCAGACAGAGAGAGACAGAGAGAGATGGAAACCTTTGCTGCGACTTGAATGCAAGAGGAGCTGGGGTGGCCAACAGGGCGCCCTCCCCTCCAGCTTGCATGGCCAAGAGCAGAGGGCAAATGGGAGTTGCAATCCAACATCTATAGGGCACTTGCTGCAGAAGGAAGGACACAGGAATTATGCACAACTTTCTGTGTGACTTGCTGACCTAAGGATTTGGCAGCCTGCTGTAAATACAGTTGTACCTCGGGAGTCGAACGGAATCCGTTCCGGAAGTCGGTTCGACTTCCAAAACGTTCGGAAACCAAAGCGCAGCGGCTTCGGATTGACTGCAGGAAGCTCCTGGAATGGAATGTGTGCAACATGGGAGGGGGTTTTCTAGGAAAAGTTTCCTTGTTACTTTGTTGGATGTTGTTTACACAAATCTTGTTATATTTATAGATCTGAAATGTTGCTTTTTTGTATGTTATTATATTTGCTGTTTTGTTTTGCTGTGTTATTAGGAAATTATTTTCGCACTGTTTGGTTTTAAAATGCCTTGTTTCTTTGTTGTAAGATGCTTTGAGCATTTGTCTGTGTGTGGAAAAGCGGCATACACATAAAATGAATGAATGTACAACTTTTACAAGCAGTTTCCCGTAATATAATGCATGTCTGTAGATTATTTTCACTGGCATCTTCATTTTTATGTGTTTTTATTGCATCTAATATAAGCATTTTTGTAAACGTTAATTGGAGAATTGCAACATTTGGATATGTGTGAATTTTGAAGGATAACTGTGTTTCGGTTTTCATGTTTTGGAATGTGCACATTTGATAGATTCAAATACGTACTGAGTCAAATTTATGCTCCATCCCTTGTTATGACTGTATGAAAACTAATGAGCTAGTGTATTCAAGAACATCATTTCATGGTTACACAGAGAGGCCAAAAGCTCAAAAGCAAATTAGCAAAGAATGTGAAATGTTCTTTTCACTCAAGATATTTCATTCATTTTGTGCCAAGGCAGATAGATGAAACAGGGTAGGTAAATATGTGAAAACCCACAACAAATCTGTTCTAGGGCCAGCTTAAATTTTTGTCAGAAACATCTGAACCTCCCTCCTTCTCCCCAGACTAGCTGTGTTTGCTATAGCAATTTGGAATGTGTCTGACACTTTACAGCAGCTCTCACTCATCCCTGGAATAAACATGTGAAGTAATTTGTTAAATAGTCCCATTTTCTAGATGGCAAATGGGTGTGACTTGCCCAAACCAAAGAAAGAAAGAAAATGTGGCTTGGAGGAATCCGAACTCGGTTCCCCATCATAGTTCAAGTCTGACATTCTTCCTACTAAACCCACATTGCCGCCTAGATCAGGCATCCCCAAACTCAGCCCTCCAGCTGTTTTTGGACTACAACTCCCATCATCCCTAGCTGACAGGACCGGTGGTCAGGGATGATGGGAATTGTAGTCCCAAAACATCTGTAGGGCCGAGTTTGGGGATGCCTGACCTAGATCATAGCAGCTCTCACACAGCATAACTATCACCATAGGAAACTTTCCATTGATATTCCAAAGTATCTCCAGGAAATCTAGATTCAATGCATTGTTACTTGGAGAGAGAAAAAAATGTCTGTTTTGCTGGTTGGCAGCACAGCTCTGCAAACTGTTGTGGGCACTTCTAGAGCGTCCCCATTTTGGGGTGGCAAACGGGCTGGGTTCCACCCAACTTTAGGGAGGCCCTGTGTGTGTGTGTGTGTGTGTGATGTCATGCATGCGACACATGTGTGATGTCATGTGATGGGAGGCGTCCCGACAGGGCCCACTATGGTCACAGGTAGGCCAGCCAGGGCCATGTCGCAGCCTTAGGAAAGCCTGGTGGGGTCTCTCGTAGCTACAGGTAGGCCCAGTGGAGCCCACCACAGGCTGCACAATATTGAGGGGGGACGACCTCCTCCTTATAAAATTGGGGGGGTGCCCCCCTCCACCTGTAAGGTGGGATTCAATCCACACCACCAAATTAAGGTTTCACATTCAGACTTGACTTGAAGGTCTTGCGCACCAAAACCACTCCCTCTTAAGATCAGAATTTTTTTTTTTTTTGCAATAAAGAAAATGTTGGGGGAAATGTATTGGGAAGATGATCGGAATGAATGCTGAATGCACAGAGGACATCTGGAACGGAGCATTTGAGAATTTATTTTCACAGGTGGATTATTCTCTCTCTCTCTCTCTCTCTCTCTCTCTCTCTCTCTCTCTCTCTCTCTCTCTCTCCCTCTCTCTCTCCCTCTCTCTTA
Organism: Zootoca vivipara; assembly: GCF_965207765.1. Taxonomy (NCBI): domain Eukaryota; kingdom Metazoa; phylum Chordata; class Lepidosauria; order Squamata; family Lacertidae; genus Zootoca; species Zootoca vivipara. The sequence goes on along the minus strand of NC_142587.1, from coordinate 30,978,576 downwards.
AAGGAATTCCCAGTCCCACTGAGTTAACATTTATACATAATCCTATCTGCTTAGTGATAAGAGAAAAAGTTAGCTTTGTGCCTGTTTCATCTTAGTTGTAGGGGAGGGCGAAGGTTTTTAAAATCTCTATTACCGCGGAGGGCGAGGAAGTGCTTGAGTTAGCAGTAACTGCTTTATCTCATCTCAGCTTTTCGTTCAGCACTTTTTGTAAAGGGGGGGGAGGGCAAATAATGTCTTAATACTTTTGACAAATGTTTAAGAGGAAACCCCTGAGAGAGCAGAGAGTCCTCCTCCTGAAGGCCAGTCTAATCAAACAGAAGGCTCATTGCGGTTGCTGAACTCAGCAAACAAGAGAGTGATCCCGGCGCTGGATAGATATATTATGTTTGATGCCAATTGTGAGCTTTAGAGGTGCTAGCCATCCTTTCTCCCAGGAACACATGCCAACAAAAGGCAACTCTCTTATATATATACATATATATTTATATCAGTGTGATATCTAGAGACGAAGTCTTCCTTGCAAAAGAAAACTGTCAAGGCCCAAGGAAAGCAATTACGTGGGGCTCACTTATCGGCATTGTAAAATGTTCTCTCTCTCTCTTTGCCATGTAATTGTCATACATCAGCTCATCTGGGAACGAAAGGCCTTCACTTCTGTTGATTATGTGGTTGCGATCTGTTATAAAATACGTTAAAATGCATCCACGAGGCCGTCTGAGGGTGAGAGAATCCAATTACAGGGGGAGTCCAGGAAAGGGGAAGGAAGCTCCCTCCCTCCCAAACGACTGAAATTGGATTTCCACCTTTCTTTGAGAAATGAAAGCTCTCTTTGCCTACCATTCGGATACAGAATGCTGACACTTGTTTTGACCGGGGTTGGGGGGGGCGGCGGTTCTTATTCATCAATGAGTGAACAAGTACATTAGCCAGTGTTTGCTGCTTTGCAAGCACAAATGCAAGTTCACACTGATCAAAGTGATGCTCTGCTTTGTTTGTCATCATCCTTCAGCAAGCAGGAGACTTCTTGTGTCAATGTTCTCGCATTAACTGCATGCAAAAAAAGAGGGGGTGTTGCTAATTGGAATGTTTCCAAATCATTTGGGGGAGAATTAGAAGCACCTAATTATACATCTATGGGGACCCGGGTGGCGCTGACCCGGGTGGCAAGCCTAGGGCCGATCAGAAGGTCGGCGGTTCAAATCCCCGCGATGGGGTGAGCTCCCGTTGCTCGGTCCCAGCTCCTGCCAACCCAGCAGTTCGAAAGCATGTCAAAGTGCAAGTAGATAAATAGGTACCGCTCTGGCTGGAAGGTAAACGGCGTTTCCGTGCGCTGCTCTGGTTCGCCAGAAGAGGCTTTGTTATGCTGGCCACATGACCTGGAAGCTGTACGCCAGCTCCCTTGGCCAATAACGCAAGATGAGCGCTGCAACCCTAGAGTCGGTCACGACTGGACCTAATGATCAGGAGTCCCTTAATTATACATCTATACAGTCATGCACGCACACATACAGATACATATCTATACACATACCTATCACTTTTATTTCCATCCTTCCTCCAAGTAAGCTTGTTTCCAGCTTCTCCAAAGGGTAGGACACAAACCAGTTGATTCAAGTTACAAGAAAGGAGATTCCAACTTGACGCCAGGAACAACTTTATGGCCAAGGGAACAGATTCCCTTGGGATGTGGTGGACTCTCCTTCGTAGGAGGTACTTAAGCAGAAACTGGATGACCATCTGTCATGGATACTTTAGTTAGGATTCCGGTGGGGTTTGGACTAGATGACCCTTGGAGTCCCTTCCAACTCTACAATTCTGTGATTCTGAGGAGCTCAGGCTGTTAGCCAAAAAGTGCAAAGACATCGTGCAAATTATACTGAGGCACAGTTCAAAAGACAACAGCTTGCTCTTCTTCAAGTCGTTCAGAATACTTTGGACTCAAACAGGCACATGAACCAACTGTAACTTGTAAGATGCAGAAAATCATGCAGGAATTCAGGAAGAAACTGTATCCCTCCTATCGGTATTGATGAGAGAAATACTATCAAATAGACATCCATGGTACTTGCGTAACTGCACCCACACAGCAATTACAAGGGATACCAAATGGACCAGATTTGCACTTTAAGTTTGCAAACTTGATTTTTGTGGTTCAGTGGCCTTCACAGTTCTCCTAGTGTAGCGGTACAGTTCTTGGCTGTTTGTGCATGTAAAAACACATGCAGAATTAAAAAATTATAGGCTATTTCAGTCTTGGAAATGCATAAAACTGTGTAAATCACATTGGGATGGTTGCATAGAAAGTGATTAATAAATTGATAAAGTAATATAACCATAATAATAAATGTTTTGTACTGTGTACAACCCCAGTGTTATTATTTATACATAGAATTATGCAGACAAAACGTGATATTCATCGTGCATCATCATATGTAAAACTATCAGAAACTTGCAAAAAAAATGTACAATTAATACCAGAAGACAACATAATTGAACCATGAGTGAACAAATATACAAAGGAATCTGAATCAGAAGATGGCTGTTTTGCAAGACCATCATTTGCAAGACCAAATAATGCCTTATCTATGGGAAATAGCACATTTCCCCACATACCAAATGTTATGCTTCAGCCTTCTTGGCATTTTCTCTCAGTAGAAGTGCAACCTTCAGAGTAACCACCAGAACTGGGTGGAACAAAATTGAAAACAACTGAACATTTTCTGTGGGCAAGCCCCCCCCCCCAGCACGCAGGAAAAAAACTGATTGTGCAGAAAGGCTCTTAATTAGCATGATTGCTGCCGAAAGAATGGAGTATTTAAATCTCCATGTTTAAACAAAAGAGGTATTTGCTCTGTCGTGAAAGTCCAATGATAAAACCTTACAATAACGGGTAAGTGTTGGGGATATGCAGACGCTGCCAATGCCAGCTTGAGCCTAATTAGTTAGGGAATCCAGGAGAATTTCAAATGTTAATTAGGTAAGAAGCATCCTACTGTATGTGCCTAATTTACTGTACAGGATTAATTTATCTGAGCTAGCATGAAGCAATTAAGAAGCCCTGATTATATTTTCAGAAAGCTTGTATTAACATTCCCATAATTGACAACGTATTGATTTATATTCTCCCAGATTGCAGTTCGTCTTTTTGCTCGAACTTGAAACCTGCCGGCGATCAAATTAAACGCTTTCAGCCGGCCTGGACATTTTTCAGAAACCAGAAATAATGGCGGCTGTTTTTATTTTGAATGTGGCTTTGCGGCAGGGAGCAAACTGGATTGGGTACTTGTGGGTACGCATTAATGCTTCTGCTTTATAATGTGCAAAGTAGCCACACAGGTTTTACTTCCTTGCTCGCTCAGTCGAAGCTCCGCCCCTGCCCGGATGTTGCTGGACTTCAGCTCCCATCATCCTTGACCATTGGCCATGATGGCGGGGGGTTGATGGGAGTTGGAGTCCCAACAACATCAAAAAGAGCCAAAGGTCCCCCCATCCATCTTTACTGGTTAATCCCAAACAGGTTCTTTATAGAATCAGTATGATATTTTATTGATAAGTCGCTTGCCTTTATTGTGATGGGTAATATGGGAAAGCGGTATGAATATCAGAGGATCATAATGAAGAGCAGTTATGCTGGAACAAACCAAAAGTTTGTCTGGTCCAAAAGTTTGTCTGGTCCAAAAAGCTGGTCCAAAGGGCAGGCAGATGGCACTGCCCCTCAAACAAATTGTGCATGTTAAGCTTTTTGCTAACGGCTTGCTTCTGTTATTTCCTTTGCTCCAGGACTCTGAATTTGACCCATTGAAGTTTACTAGCCTAATTGAATGCGAGGAGCCGAATAACGACTTAAGTAGGTTTCGAGGCTTCATGTGAGTATATCTTGCAATTTCATCTACGGTTAAGAATTGCCCTGCAGGTTTAGACTGCACGCTTACCTGGGAGTAAGGCCCGTCAAACTTAATAGGACTTAACTTCTGAGTAGACATGTATGGGCTTGCGCTGCCAAACCTTTGCACAGTGAAGTTCGCAAGTCTTATGAATCGTTTATGGGAGGAGAGGGTTGTGATGGAAATGAACTTGACAGGGGTAGTGAACATGTGACTGATGGCGTGACTTTGGTTTTTCGCTACATCTTCGTACCCATCAGCGGCTCAGGAAAAAGCACAAAAGGATACGAGTCGCATCTGGGGAAGGCTTAAAACTTGAAAGTGTTTCAGCAGTTGGTGGAAACGGAACCTGAGGCCACTGGATGAATTAAACAAGAGCTGCAGTGAGGGTGCTAAATTATGAAGCAAAGCCAAAACCATTTTGGGAAGATTTTTTTTTTAAATACAAATGTACATGGAAAACCTGTTAAGAGGGGATTGCAACTCCTGTTCATCTGATTATCTGACATCAGCAGAGAGAATGGAGAAAAGCTGTTTAAATTGTTGGGCGCGGCTTAGCATCCATCTTTCCATAGACTATCTCAACCCTGTGTCAAAAATCAGTCCTCTGTGATATTCTTAACATAAGAGCAGCCATGCTGGATAAAATCAAGGGTCCCTCATATCTAGCACCCTCTCTTCTCCCATAGTTGCCACAGGAGACAGCTTCTTGCTTGGTTTTGAGCTATGGAGTGGATAGCGGAGTTTATTTGTATTTATTTAAATGGATTGGCTTATCATTCCCAGGAGTTACTGAGGATTGAACCTGTGACTTTCTGTGAGGGAAGCAGTTGCTCTACCACTAAGTGATGGTCATTCTTTCCATATATGTTGGATATGTTGTGAGTCTGTTCAGGCATAATCTTGTGGGGAGCAATTTTTGATAAAAAGTTTCCTTTCTTGGAATTTATTCTCCTAGACCAGGGGTCAGCAAACTTTTTCAGCCGTGGGCTGGTCCACTGTCCCTCAGACCTTGTGGGGGGCCGGACTATATTTTGAAAAAATATATGAACGAATTCCTATGCCCCACAAATAACCCAGAGATGCTTTTTAAATAAAAGGACACATTCTACTCATGCAAAAACACCAGGCAGAACCCACAACTAACCCAGAGATGCATTTTAAATAAAAGGACACATTCTACTCATGTAAAAACACGCTGATTCCCGAACCATCCACGGTCCGGATTTAGATGGTGATTGGGCCGCATCCGGCCCCCGAGCCTTAGTTTGGGGACTCCTGTTCTAGACTCTGTGGGCAGCTTTCTGCTTGCAAGACATATTGAATTCAGTGGCATTTGGTCACTTTCCCATCGGTACTTAACGTTTTATTTACTAATTTACGGCGTTGTAAAATTCTCTGGGCAGCTTACAATAAATAAGTAAAAGAAAATTTGAAATACGGAGTAAGACAGGAAACCTATATCCCATGCACATAGACTGTCCTGCACAAAGTCTTACCGTAGTCTCCATTCAGGATTAAATCAAGGGTTGTCTTCTCTTTGTTCAGTTCCATTAATATTTCCAAGAGGTAGCCATTTATCGTATTTAGAAATTTTGTCTCTTTGTCATTGCCTAAACATAACTTTACCCACACAATGCGAGAGAAACAGAAGTTACCCGTTATTATAACACTTTCTGCTTCGCCTGCCTCTCCCGATTCCTTTTTCCCATCTCAAGGCCATCGTCAGTTTTTGTCAGGGAAGATAGTATGACCCCACTACTAAACTACATTTTGGCTCAGTATTTCCACCCACAGTGACTCTTAGAATACATTAGCTTTCTTAATTTATTGAACTCTCTCTTCTTCGGCAGATAATAGCAAATCTTCCCCAATCGGCCCTATAGAATCTATATTCCAAAATTAAGTGTATCCCACAGATTTCTGCTTTCCCTCTATCTTTCTGATAACGTCCACGGTATGTCTCTTTTGTCTCCACATTTTCTGTTTGTGTGCATTTTCTTCCCTGTGACTTAGTGTTTTTTAAGCTGCTGTCATTTGTTTCTGGCCTTTTTCATATGTCACGGTGAACAACAGTTTACCAATAGAATACAAACTGCATTATATGGTCACAGAAGTTTATCACGGCCACTTTGCTTCTCTCTAGTCATCCCGGGAAGGAAAAAAAAACATGATTCCTGGCTTAACAGCCTATATGAACCAGGGATCCTGATTGGTTTCCCTGAAACCACAGTCTGAAGCCAAGGTTTGTGCTTTGCATACCAGGCCATGGTTTCTTCCCTCCATAGACTAGTGGGGAAGGGGACAACAGCCCAGGAAGATGTATTCATGGGAGACCATTTGCTACAGTTTACTGTGATGTGTGAACTGTGCCATGTTTACTTTGTAGACCTGAAACACTGGCACCCTCACCCTGAGTCATATTGAGCAGGATGTTCCTGTTTGCAGCATTTGTGATATTAAACACTAGCAATCTGGTTCCACTGCATTCAAGTGGCATTATCTGTCTACTGCAGGTTCGTCTTGTCCCAAAATATTTCCATTGCCCAGCAAATACTTCTTCCTAGAAACTCCATTGTCTCATGCATGCGGATGGCTTTAAGAGCTTGGATTTTAATAGCACACCTAACAACCTAGAATTTTTTTTACCAGTGTGTCCCAACTTCATTTCCCATTGTCGTCAAATTCTGGCCTGTGTCATAACCACTCACTCCTCCATCACGACTTGCTATTTAACAACCCGCCTGCGTTTCTTTTGAACCTGGTAGGCCTGTCGCCATGTGATCAGGGCACACATCACAAACTCACCTGCCATATCTTTTTCATGATTAAATCACTCGTTTCCAGAGCCCAAGCCCAGAATTGTATCCTCCTTGAAAGAGGGTATCAATGGGAGAAATGTTTCCTTTCTTAGGGATCATTTCTCTACTGCTCAGTAAGGTTTCCTTCCATTTAAATTATTATTATTGTTGTTGTTGAAAATAAATAAATGCAACTGGCAATTGCAAAGTCAAATGAATGGTTTGAAAGTGATTGTGACCAGTTCCCCCATTTTAATGCTTTTTTTCCCTTTTCGCTTGTGTAACTTACCTGGCAAATAGCCGGTGTCATCAGTGTTGTGCTGTGATATCTGCCATCTCCGCGCTCAGAAGCAGAGGCATAGGGGCAAACTGCAAATGGTGTCAGTCAAGCGTTCGGGACAAAGGGGTCACAACCAGCAGCCTATCTCTTCTGTTCCGTTAGCCATGGTGAGATTTTAGGAAATGATATCTTTAGACTTCCATAAACATCATTTTGGGTCATAGGCGGTTCCTATGCCTGCCATGATCTCAAGGCTTTTCTTGTGCCCTGTAATCAAAATGTCATATCAAATACCCATAGCAGGCTATTAGGAACCATAGCTGCCAAGTCTCCCGTTTCCCCCGGGAAACCCCCCGTTTTTCCAGCTGTCCCCAGCCGAAAAAATGGATTGTTTGTTTTGTTCCCGGTTTATTCTGGTGCGACGGCCATTTTGGAACTGGGCACAGCAGCATCAAAAGTCACTTCTGAGCATGCTCTGCCCAGTTCCAAAATGGCCACCGCGCTACTTCTGGTATGCTAATTTTGGTCCGGTCCCTTATTTTTCAGAGAGGAACTTGGCAGGTATGTTAGGAACATAGGAAGCTGCTTTATACTGAGTCAGACAGTGGGGTCTTTCATAGATTGGCTGCTTGCAGTGGAATGGTGGGAGGCAGCAGCTGAGGAACCCCCCCCCCCCCCAGGGGAACCCGGCTCAGTAAGATATCAAACATTAAAAACTTCCCTCAACAGGGCTGCCTTCAGATGTCTTCTAAAAGTCAGATAGTTGTTTATTTCCTTGACATCTGATGGGAGGGCGTTCCAGAGAGTGGGTGCCACTGTCACACCTCACTTCTCACAATGAGGGAACCACCAGAAGGCCCTCGGAGCTGGACCTCAGTGTCTGGGCTGAACGATGGGAGTGGAGACACTCCTTCAGGTATACAGGGCCAAAGCCATTTAAGGCTTTAAAGATCAGCCCCAACACTGATCTGAATTGTGCTCAGAAGTGTACTGGGAGTCAAAGTAGATCCTTTCAGAATGGCGTTATGGCAGCCGCTCCCACTCACCGGTCTAGCAGCTGTTATTCTGGATTAGTTGTAGTTTCCTGGTCACCTTCAAAGGCAGTAGCCCCACGTAGAGCATGGCAGATGCTGTGATGCGGAGCTAGGAAAGGTAAGTCTGTGTCGGTCCACACGAGTGTCTCCTCCCACTCTGTTTTCTGTTTCACTCTTGACAGTTTCCGTTGCGAACTACTTGGAGACAGGAGCCTATCCTTTTAGCAGTTGTTATTTCTGTAAAGCTCCACAGACACTTAGAATGTTACATAAATAAAGAAAACCCATAAATACAACCACGGGGCTTTGGGTTCTTTGCAACCGGCAGGTTTATGAACTGCTACATTCAGCACGAGTCAACTCATGAAACCCCATTCTGTGATGTATTGAGTTAGTCTCCCTAGTGTCAGGGTGCCTTTTATCATTTTGCCTAGTAGAGATGGTGATCGGGAAGGTATTGCCAGGCAGAAAGCATAAAAGTACACGATAGTTGACTTACCCTATATGTCTAAAGAAAGGATTACAACGAGATTGCACAGCCTAGGACTTTGAGCACCCTGAAGGGCTATACATATAAATGCTTCATGATCTAGACAATGATTAATAAGAATAAGGTGCACTGCAGTCCATTTCTGTATTATTTCACGTCCCAACTCCTTGTGATTCAGTGGGAAGAGTGCTGCACTGGGGTCTATGTCAGCCTCTCAGCCACACACTCAAATCACTTGCTGCAATCCAGTAAGAGTCACCAATGTGCCTTTTAGTCCTAGGCATGGCCCTCATACAGTACTAGTTGTTGAAATTGCTGCACACTAAGTGCTTAATGAGGGTGAAAGAGGAGAGTGCAAAATATGGTCTGAAGCTCAACATCAAAAAAACTAAGATCATGGCCACTGGTCTCATCACCTCCTGTCAAATAGAAGGGGAAGAAATGGGGGGAGTGAGAGATTTTACTTTCTTGGGCTCCATGATGACTGCAGATGGTGACAGCAGTCACGAAATTAAAAGATGCCTGGTCCTTGGGAGAAAAGTGATGGCAAACCTAGACAGCATCTTAAAAAGCAGAGACATCAACTTGCCGACAAAGGTCCGTATAGTTAAAGCTATGGTTTTCCCAGTAGTGATGTATGGAAGTGAGAGCTGGACCATCAAGAAGGCTGATTGCTGAAGAATTGATGCTTTTGAATTATGGTGCTGAAGGAGACTCTTGAGAGTCCCATGGACTGCAAGAAGATGAAACCTATCCATTCTGAAGGAAATCAGCCCTGAGTGCTCACTGGGAGGACAAATCCTGAAGCTGAGGCTCCAATACTTTGGCCACCTCATGAGAAGAGAAGACTCCCTGGAAAAGACCCTGATGTTGGGAAAGATGGAGGGCACAAGAAGAAGGAGACGACAGAGGACAAGATGGTTGGAAGCTACCAGCATGAGTTTGACCAAACTGCGGGAGGCAGTGGAAGACAGGAGTGCCTGGTGTGCTATGGTCCATGGGGTCATGAAGAGTCGGACACGACTAAAAGACTAAACAACAACAACAACAACAACAACAACAAAAGTGCATTCAACTGATCATCACCTTTTTGGAGAAAGGTATAGGAAGTCCTGATTCCAAATGTCTTCTTTACCCACCCCCAATGGACAATTAACTTTGTCATATCCACAAAGCAGAATCTAATGGGGGGGGATTTGTTTCTAAGCTCCGTGCATTTAATGCTCCTTCCATTATTATCTCTGGATCAGGATAATTGTTCCTTTGCCTCACTCCCCCTGTCTGTAAAATGGGAATACTTGATTGAGTTGGAGGTCGTCGTTAAGGGGTTGTTGATTTTTGTGAAGGAAAATCACATTTTCTTTTCTTTTTCATGCAGGGCCTTCTCAGTTGAGGCACCTGACCATGGGACTGCCTCTCAAATATCTGAGAGATCGTTTCTTTCCCTGTGGACTGTCTTGGGTGTTAAAATTGGCTCCCTCTGGGAGCTCTGCTACCCTCAGAAATTTGAGAGGTGGTGGCCCAAGTCAGGGCATTCTCTGCAGTGGCCTCTAAGCTATGGAATTTCCGCACCACTGAGATGCGTTTGGCACCTTCGTTGTATAGCTTTGGTCATTTGCTGGCCCCACTCTGTTCTTCTTATTGTAAATTGTTTTAACTGATCTTAATTTTGTATTTTGGCATTGCTGCAACCTGCTGCAAGGACTTTATGGTGAAGGGCTGGTAATAAATAATAACAATAACAATTAATAATAACAATAATTAATAATAATAATAGGCTCTTCGTTAATGCTTTTGAAGTAGATGGTTAAGGTGCATCTCTTCCACATTTGATTTACTTTAATTTCCACCTGCTTGTGGGCTGGTTTTTTGGGTTTGTTTTAATTGCTCTTTTTTATAGTTCATTTTACTTATTTGGATTGCCTGTTTTAATGTTGTAAACATTGGGAGCTTTCACAAGGGCCAAAAGGCAATATATAAATGACTTCCTAAATGAATCCAGTTGTATTGCAAACTCTTCCATAGGAATTATGGTGAAAGTTGTTAAAAAGCAGTAAGTTCTCTTTGTTTTCAAACTTTAAATTTCACTGAAGGAAAACAAAACAACTTCCATGTGAAAGCTTTGTGAAATTCCATTGAAGGATAACAGTATCCTGAGGCAGATGGAATGAGAAATCCCCAATTATTGTTTGTAAATCGATTAAAAAGATGCTAAGGTTGATTTTCCTGCCTTATATCGGTTGGTAAGGAACGAAACAAGTCCTCCTCTGCCACAGTTATGAAACTTATGCATAAGTTGATATTTCTTGTACTTTTGCAGTGTGCATGGAAGTGGAAAAAAGGTTGCGCTGAGTAAAGAAAACCTTTTGTTGCGGGGATGTACGATTAGAAATACAGAAGAAGTCTCAGGAATAGTCATCTATGCCGGTAAGAGGCGGCTGCTCCCCTTTACCTTGTGCTTTTACACTTTGTTCCTTTTGATCACCCCCGAAATGATTGTGTATACACCATCATGTCATGCACCTTCCTTTTGGCAGGACACGAGACAAAAGCCTTTCTCAATAACAGCGGGCCGCGTTACAAGCGAAGCAAGCTCGAAAGACAAATGAATGTCGATGTCCTTTGGTGTGTCCTCATTCTTATTGTGATGTGCTTGTTTTCAGCCGTTGGTAAGTCCCCCACCATTTTTAGCTATAAGGTGTATAAAAAGAAAGGCAGGGAATGAATAACAATGAAAATAAATACAGATAAATAATTCCGTTTATTCATGTATTGGAACCAACACAGCCGGCATAACTAACTTCGTGTTTGAGACGCAGCTCTGCTCAACTAAAATTAGATGCTTTGGGAGCAGAGATTTCTTTATTGTAAAATATACCTTATAATTTTACAAATAAATAAAGAATACAGTCGTACCTTGGAAGTCGAACGCCTTGCCAGTCGGACGTTTTGGCTCCTGAACGTCACAAATCTGGAAGTGAGTGTTCCAGTTTGTGAACGTTCTTTGGAACCCGAACGTCCGACGTGGCTTCTGTGGCTTCTGATTGGCTGCAGGAGCTTCCTGTAGCCAATCGTAAGCTGCACCTTGGTTTCCCAACGTTTTGGAAGTCGAACAGACTTTCGGAATGGATTCCGTTTGATTTCCGAGGTACCACTGTATACCACATTAGATAGATAGATAGATAGATAGATAGATAGATAGATAGATAGATAGATAGATAGATACCTGAATACCTTGAGATCCTTGGGATTGAACCCGAGATCTTCTGCATACAAAGCAAATTCTCTGCCACTGAACATACACATTACATACATACACATACCCCAATTGTATGGGGCAGCAACTTCTATGCTGACTGATGTGTGTTTTTGTGTGTGGTAAGACAATTTCTTGTAAGCAATGTCCTCAGTTCTGAGAACCTCAAAAATCAGAGGGTTTCATTTCTTTAACAGCCACGTGGTCAGAGTTTCTGAGAGAGAAATGTTCTGCACCGAGGGATCGAGGCGAGAAGGGGCACAATGCTATTATCTCTCAGTGGGGGTAGCAGTATGTTAAATATTGTGACAGGCCACCCCGATCCCTGCCAAGCTGTGCACAGGATTCCAGGGGTCTTGGCCCTCAACCAGGCTCTGTGCTCCTGTGGAGAATCGAAGGTGGGGTGGAGGCTGTCGCAGCTTCAAGAAATGTGATTTATCCACATATTTACACCTGAGTTTAGATGGAGGGAGTCCAGATCTTACAGAATGGTCATCTCAAGAGAGTCTTGTTCCCCACAGCAATGCAGGGCTGGAGTCCAAGGCATCTCCTCTCCCAGCCTGCCTTCAGCCAGCCTGCTCCAAGATGGATATCTGACTTGGGTCTCCTTTCTTGTTTCCAGTGCTCCTTGCTCAATGCCCCAAACACTTCCTGTGGCATCACGCCCAGTTACCCTGGCAACCTTCCAAACCCCTAGTCTCTGTTCTTCACACCTCAGGGCAGGGGAGAAGGACAGTTCTCTTGCCTTGCCAATGGTCCTCAAGGGCCCTGAGTTGTTTCTTAATGGCCCTAGCTTAGCCAGGTGGCTTTGGTTAGGCTAGCCCAGGAATTCCTCTGCAGCTTGTACCTTATTTCTCCCTTCACATCCCAGATCTTAGGTTTAGCATGCCGGGGGGGGGGGGGGGTGTCCTCCGCAACCCATCAACTTTGCCGCTCTATGTTTAATTTCCTATTTCTTTCTCTCCCACCTGTCCCACAGGTCATGGAATCTGGGTCTGGCAATACGGTGACAAAAAGAAGCCTGTCTTTGTTGTCCCGGAGCCCAGAGGAAACTATTTGCCTCCAATTAAAGCTGCAGTTTATTCGTTTTTAACCATGATTATAGTATTTCAGGTAACTATACACATATTGCTTGAGGCACCTTTTGTTGTTGTTGTTGTTTCGGCCAAGTCACATTGGGCCAAAAGATTACTAAATTGCAAGGGGTTGGACTTGGTGACCCTCGCGGTCCCTTTCCAACTCTGCAACGCTGTGATTCTGTGTGGGTTTTCTGTGGAATGTCAATTGCTTTGATTAAGGGGTGAGGAGAGAGATTTCCCAGGGAAAGTAGTGGGAGTCCCATGCCTAGAAAGCACGAGAGAAGCAGAAAAGGGCTTGGACCTGCGCTTTCTAAGCATGGAACAAGCAGAGTATGAACGAACCATCAGAAAATTGATACCCCATAATACGGCAGCTGGACTGGTGACTGGAAGTGGCCGCCGAGACCATATAACACCGGTACTGAAAGACCTACATTGGCTCCCAGTACATTTCTGAGCACAATTCAAAGTGTTGGTCCTGACCTTTAAAGCCCTAAACAGCCTCATCCCTGTATACCTGAAGGAGCGTCTCCACCCCCTCGTTCTGCCCAGACACTGATTTCCAGCGCTGAGGGCCTTCTGGCGGTTCCCTCAAAGCAAGAAGTAAGGTTACAGGGAACCAGGCAGAGGGCCTTCTCGGTAGTGGCGCCCGCCTTGCGGAATGCCCTTCCATCAGATGTCAAGGAAATAAACAACTATCTGACTTTTAGAAAACATCTGAAGGTAGTCCTGTTTTTAATGTTTGATGTTTTATTGCTTTTGGGAGCCACCCAGAGTGGCTGGGGAAACCCAGCTAGATGGGTGGGGTATTATTATTATGACTATTATTATTAGGCCTCTCCAATGGGTTTCCCTTTATGCCTCGGGAGGCAGGAGGCTAGAAAGCTGCTCCCTTTGGGCTCATTGTTGTCTACACTGACTGGCAGCACCTTTCCAAAATTTTGGGCAGGGGACCAAAATCCCTGCCTTACCTGGAGCTTCCAGGGATTGAACCAAGGAAATTCTGCACAAAAAGCAGCTCCCCTTCTGTGTCGGTGAATACAGACCACGTTCTGACTTGAGGGAAGCCTTCCTGCTTTTTGAAGTCCGCCCCCAAGCGCAGCCCAGCGTCCAAGCCTGCCCCTCCCACCATTGGCCCTGGGAGGCAGGCTTAGATTGGTCTTCTGATAGATGGCACGGTGGCATTATGCCCCCCCCACCTACCCAGGTCAGATACTGACCCTGGATCTCCCCAGCAGGTCTGCCATGCTGCAGTGCTGCCGCACCAGGAGGGGGAGCGGAGTTTCTTGGATAAAGATTTCAGGTTTCCTAGAGTGGAGAGCCCCGGGTACTGTGTCCGAGAATGGGAGCCAAGGCACTCTCGAGATGTTCTTATACAGATTCCCCATCTAAGCTGAATGTACCTTCCTCACAGGACTGGGGGCCCCCTGCACAGGAAGCATGTTGTGGTACCAAGAGTTCTCTACACTGAAATATATACTCTGCTATGAATAGAGTCTTTTGTGCGGCTAAAGGAAATCCTTGGAAAACTTACTTAACAAAAATCTCCGGGGGTGGGGTGGGGGAACCCTCTTCCCGTAACACTTTGCCTAGCACTTTCAAAACACGAGGTACATTTGCACAAGCTTGCTTTTTGCACAGACCCTGTTTCCTTGCTTCAACTTTTGTCGGAGAGCTGGCTTAGAAGCCTGTTTGGGGTGTGTGTGTGTGTGTGTGTGTGTGTGTGTGTGTGTGAAAAATGGAGGTGCCTTTTACTTAATTCATCTTTTTCTTTTGCAAAATCTTTTATGCTGCCACAATTCTGACTTCGCTCTCTCTTTTCCTCCACCCTTTCCCCCTTCCTTTCCTAGCTTCTTTCAAGCTCGTCTTGTTATCCTGAAAACATTTGCTTTCCTCCAACCTTTTGGTAGTAATGCCACCAACCCTAATTGTGGATGTCAAGTCTACAACGGCTCCATACGCTTTCCTAATCTGTCACAGTAAACCTTTGCAGGTGCTCTAATAATTTTACGGTGTTGGCTTTAAGTCAGACAATATAAATGCTTTTTTAGAAACGAAAGAAAAAGGTACAGTACAAGATGGCAATTTTCATCACAAGTTGATTCAATTACACATCTTTTCACCCAGCTTTGATTTTTTTTAATATAAAAAACCCCTCTCTATTTTTATGCATTCCAGGTTCTTATTCCCATTTCTTTGTACGTCTCCATTGAAATCGTTAAAATATGTCAGGTGTTTTTCATTCATCAAGACAAGGATTTATTTGATGAAGAGACAGATCTTCAGCTACAGTGTCGTGCTCTGAATATCACTGAAGATTTAGGTCAGATTCAGTATATATTTTCAGACAAGACTGGAACTCTTACCGAGAATAAAATGGTTTTCCGAAGGTGCACTGTTTCTGGTATAGAGTACTCCCATGATGCCAATGGCAAGTATGATATATTTTCTTTTCATTTAATGTACATAAAATTGGCTCTCGTCAATGGGGTGGGGTGGGAGAAAGGTTCAGTGCAGTTTGCCTTTAACATTTAAGGGTGAACACACCTAATTTGCCCTTTCCTAAACAATAACAACTGCATTTCAGTTGTGAAATTCACACTCATTTGAATTTTACAGTGCAGAGTTATGCAGCCAAGTAATGCGTAGAGAAATACATATGCTGAACTAAAGGCGTGCACACATTATTATTATTATTATTATTCATCTGTAGATCTCAGGGCAGTTCAATACAAGAAAAAGCTTAAAATACATGATAAAAACAACAAACACAAACCAATAACCCTCTCTTCCCCCCATCCCCTCCCACAAACACATTAAAAAGGGATATAAGATGTTAAAGAAGAACATTTTTGCCTGGGGCCTAAAGGTATATAATGAAATCACCAGCCAAACATAACTGGTGGGGAGCCACTGCAGAAAAGGCCCGTTCTCATGTTGCCACCCTCCAGAACTCTTATGAAGAAGGGCCTCAGATGATGATCTCAGGGTCCAGGTAGGTTCATATTGAGAGAGGCACATATTGGTGGCAATAACATACACAAATTCATTGCTTTGGGGAAATGTGCATATTAGGCAAAACTGCATTTAAAAATGGGCATATTAAAGGGAACTTTCTGCTGAAATGCTGATGAATTGCCATGAGAAATGTAAAAATAATTTAGAAGAACCTATGATTGGGGGGGGGGGGTTTGAACCCAACAGATTTACCCATCCCTTCTTAAAAGCCAAGGGACGCGGGTGGCGCCTAGGGCTTGCTGATCAGAAGGTCGGCAGTTTGAATCCCTGCGACGGGGTGAGATCCCGTTGCTCGGTCCCTGCTCCTGCCAACCTAGCAGTTCGAAAGCACGTCAAAGTGCAAGTAGATAAATAGGGAAGGTAAACGGTGTTTCCGTGCGCTGCTCTGGTTTGCCAGAAGCTGCTTAGTCATGCTGGCCACATGACCTGGAAGCTGTACGCCAGCTCCCTCGGCCAATAAAACGAGATGAGCACCTCAACCCCAGAGTCGGTCACGACTGGACCTAATGATCTGGGGTCCTTTTACCTTTACCTTTTTACTTAAAAGCCAGATTCTTGATTTGAGGTGTGTAAGACAGAGCTGAACCAATAGTTCTTAAATAATGTATTTTTCTGAGAAAGTTTCTGAGATTCTTCTTTACACACACACACACACACACACACACAAAGACATAACTTTCTTTGTAGCAGTAGGCCTCAGCATCTGCTTTGCATGGCCCTTGTGCTTCTGCCAGGTCAGGTTGCAGTAAAGCCCTAATTCACTGAAGGGAGTTTGTGGAAGGAAAGTTTCTGGTTGGAGGTCCGCCCAAACAATGTATGATAGAGCATAGAGAACTGCAGGAGGGGAGAGAGAAAGGGGAACTTTTCCCTCCCATGATCATCCTTAAGTTATCTTAAGATCCTCATCTGATTTGCGGCAGTTCTTTCAGCAGCCCCTCACATCATGGCCATTCAGAGGCTTTTGGCATGTGCAGGTGGCTGGGGGTTTGGGAGAGACAGGCAACTTCCTTAGGAACATAGCAAGCTGTCTTAAAGCGAGTCAGGCAGGCCATTGGTGCATCTCCTTCAGTGTGGTCTACACTGACTAGCAACAGCTTCTCCGGTGTTTCAGGCAGAGATGCTGCATGTGAAACAGATGTCGTCTCACTGAGCTGGTTAACCTATCTTAGGGTCCAAGCTGCTGAGCTCACCCATCCTGCCCCACCTCGAAACATCCACGAACACATACAAACAAACGTTGAATGATTGAAACGAGCTTTATTCAAGAGTTGCTGTGTGTGTGTGTGTGATTCTGAACGGTGCATACCTCTTTGCTCTTAATAAAGTGCCTTCTGTTTGGGGCTAATCCAAGAACAGCAGAAGTCAAGGAATAGAAATATTGACACTGGCAGTTGTCCCACCATAGCATCTTATGGACTGTAAGGTTCATAGAAATTGCTTCTTTTGAGTTGGGCGGGGTGGGGTACAGAGAGAGAATTTAATGTTCTGAGTAGCGTTGGTTATAGTGCAGATCGAATGGCCTTTCATCGTGTCAGAAGCTTAGTAATACATCTAAGGAGCATTTCCATCTTAAAAACACACCCTTTGCATCTTAAACATCAGAAAAAAGTTGTCATACCAAATGACCTAGCTTTCTTTGGTCTTCTTGTGGAAACTCAGCATCTAATCATATCAGTGACCAGACACAAAGTGTTGCTTGTACAACAGGTCACAGTCTTTTTGTGGCATGTCTAAACTGAACAGGGTCTGGCTGTGGCACAGTTGGACCCTACATTCCTGCTTGACTCCACAGTGATCACCAGCTCAGTACTTAAGAGGCAAAACTACACTAAAGGGTTTGTGTGATGGCTTCAGATTAGATAGATAGATAGATCTATCTGGTGTCTCATCCTTTAGACTTGCAGCACCATTGCAAGAAAAGAAAAGAAAAGAAGGGAGGGCCAGTCATTATCTTAGGGCCAAGCTGTATGTGATGTTGTGCCCGGGGCGGGAGTAATCCTGTGTAACATGTTTCCTTATATTTTGTAAACAAAGCGGTGAACTTTGAACTGGCCGAGCTTGCCTAAGACTTGTTTGCAATTGGCATCCATTCATTCCTACTGATGAAATGAAGAAATTGGGGGGGGGGGGAATCCTGAACACATTTTGTGGTGTCACTATTTATTCTCCAATGGCATGGAATGAGGGCATTTTACACAATTAGTACCCCTTTTCCTTCTTAGGCAGTGCCCCATCTATCCTTCCTTTTTAATTATGAGTGCCTTTTCTCCCCACAGTTATTCTTTATAAATATGCACCTGTGCATTTTAAAGTTTGCACATTGCTTATTTTGGCCGCAATAAAAACCCAGGGGGACTTGGTAACTGCTATCCTGGAAGTCAATTAAATCGCAGTCCCTTTGAATCGCCTGGCCTCTTCTTCTCTTTCCTTATTTTCTTTCTTACTTTCAGCACTATGCATAAAATCTATGGCATGATATATAGGTGTGTAGGTAAGGTTGTGCAAATTCAGCATTTATTAGTTCACGGCAAGCAGGCGCATTCCAGGAGGGGAAAACAGGAAAGCAAAATTATACTTGGATGCGGATTCAGTTTTAGGAACCAGAAGGCAGCCAAGCCATTCATAGTACAGGACCAGATGTGGGCAGGATAAACAGTGGGCATTCTTCAATCCAGAATGCCTAGAGTGGCATGGTTGTAGTTGTTCCCATCCTGTTGTGGATAGCACCTACACCTTTCTGGGCTGATGAAGACACACTTCATGATGGAATATATGTCATCAGGATTACAGTACAATCCACACAGTTGTGGATAGAAGATGTAGACATGAATCAGGAGTGAGGAGCGGCAACCTGGTTAGCATCCATCTACCATCTTCAGAGACAATGGAGTGTGCAGCTGGGGATGAGTAAGAATAATAATAATTTTATTATTTGTATGCCGCCCATCTGACTGGGTTGCCCTAGCCATTCTGGGCGGCTCCCAACAGAATATTAAAACACAATCAAACATTATAAACTTCCCTAAACAGGGCTGCCTTCAGATATCTTCCAAAAGTCAGATTGTTTATTTCCTTGACATTTAATGGAAGAACATTCCCCAGGGCGGGTGCCACTACCAAGAAGGCCCTCTGCCTGGTTCCCTCACTTCTCACAATGAGGGAACCACCAGAAGGCCCTCAGAGCTGGACCTCAGTGTCTGGACTGAATGATGTGGGTGGAGATGTTCATTCAGGTATACCAGGCTAAGGCCGATTAGGGCTTTAAAGGTCAGCATCAACACTTTGGATTGTGCTCGGAAATGTATTGGGAGCCAAGGTAGGTCTTTCAGGACTGGTGTTATATGGTCTCGGCAGCCACTCCCAATCACCAGTCCAGCTGCCGCATTCTGGATTAGTTGTAGTTTCCGGGTCACCTTCAAAGGTAGCCCCAGGTAGAGCTCTTTGCAGTAGTCCAAGCGGGAGATAACCAGAGTATGTACCACTCTGGCAAGACAGTCTGTGGGCAGGTTGGGTCTCAGCCTGCATACGAGGTGGAGCTGGTAGACAGCTGCCCAGGACACAGAATTGACTGCGCCTCCATGGACAGCTGTGAGTCCAAAATGACTCCCAGGCTGCACACCTGGTCCTTCAGGGGCACAGTTACCGCATTCAGGACCAGCGAGTCCCCGCACTGAATTCAAACCACTGCATTAGCAGCAGCAAAGTGACCTCCCCTGAGCTCAAGCCTGGGCAGGGTGTATTAACTTCCTGGGCTGCCCCTCTCGGCCTTGCTGATGTCATCCAAAGGAAAGCAGAGCAATACGTTCAGCACCAGCTTGGCTGCAGGTGTTTCCAAAAGGAGGTGTCCAAGGTGGCATGCAACCACCTTAGGGACTCCACTTGAGATTTGTGTAGGGTGTACTCTCTAGGTTTTTCTTCTCCCAAAGATATCCCAGAAGGCAGCAGAGGTTTAGGACCAGAGTTTTCTGTCTCCTAGGCTACCTTCCCAGGTTGACGAGCCCCATCTGCTCCTCACTTCCTTCTACAGCACATGCAGAAACCTCCTCCTTGACTGTTGGGCGCACTTTTGGTTTCATCCACTCAATCCTCTGGAGACCCATCAGCAACCATACTTCACTAAACATAGAAATAGAGTCTTGTTCAGGTAAAAAGATAACTTGGCAAGGGCAGAACGGAACTCAAAAGGCCAGTAACAAGAACAGAGCACCTGTTACAATTGCACACCTTCCAGTTCATAGAATAGAATCATAGAGTTGGAAGAGACCGCGGGGGCCATCCAGTCCAACCCCCTGCCAAGCAGGAAAAACCATCAAAGCATTCCTGACAGATGGCTGTCAAGCCTCTGCTTAAAGACCTCCAAAGATAGAGACTCCACCACACTCCTTGGCAGCAAATTCCACTGTCAAACAGCTCTTACTTTCAGTAAGTTCTTCCTAATGTTTAGGTGGAATCTTCTTTCTTGTAGCTTGAATCCATTGCTCCGTGTCTGCTTCTCTGGAGCAGCAGAAAACAACCTTTCTCCCTGCTCTATATGGCATCATTTAATATATTTGAACATGGCTATCATATCACCCCTTAACCTTCTCTTCTCCAGGCTAAACATGCCCAGCTCCCTAAGCCGTTCCTCATAAGGCATCGTTTCCAGGCCTTTGACCATTTTGGTTGCCTCTGATGCTTCTGCAATGAATTTGGGGAAATTGAGATTCTCTGAGAAGGGCTTGAGGAAAGGTTGTCTTGGCTTACAAGTGCACCACAGCTGCAAAGAAATGAGCCAGGATCAGCACTTGATTCATCCCTATGGCATATTCTCTGGCAACTCCATTAATGTCCTTAATGATGGTAGCTGTGCTGTTGAGGATTCATTTGCCGGCAGCACAGCTAGTCTGCCAGTTGAGGCTTAGCATCTATCTTGTTCCTAGAAGTACCGGTACTATGCCATTGTTGTTCCATTTAATACAAACAATGCGAATTCGCTGCCATCGCCTCCCTAATATAAAGCCTTTGCTGCAGATCCAGATTAATGCAGATCCATAAATGTTATCTGGAATGCATTGCAGTTATGCCATCGCCTATAAAGAAATGACATTTCAAATGTATCGCTAAGGAAGTTCTTTTAATCCTCTTGACCACTTGGCATTGTAGTCCGCAAATAGATAACTGCCAGACTAAAAGCTATTTTAGTCCTTAACGAGTTTTTTTGAAGAGCCTTTGTGGAGTGAGGTTTTTGAAAATCGTTATTCACAGCTATTTGCAGTTTTGCATTTATTGCACTCTGACCTCCCATTTCCTCTTTCACCACGGATTTTACATTAATATCCTGTGAACAAAATTCTCGGCAAAGTTCCCAATCTCCCCTGATGAGTTGTCTTTGTTTGTTTGCTTTTAATCATCTTGGTGGCCTCTTTCTGGTTTATTTCATTTTATTTTATTATTTTTGGTCTTTTGCCGGCAGAGCTGCAGATAATGTAGGTGGCTTTAGGGAAAGCTGTACTGCAAAGGGAGTTTTCTAATGGGCTCCGGTGGATTTTATGAGCTATTTCAGAATGTAATAGCCTTGTCACATTGAGCCAGAAAATGAGGGAAGCCATGTACTGCATTAAATAACTAATTATTTTGTCTCTATCAGTCATTAAAAGTTGATGTTCAATTAAGACTCATCTGTGTTGCGTTGTAATACCCAAATGGTTCGTTCTCCAGCAAGTGCCATATAATAGGAAACATGGGTGTCAAGAGTGCATAGTAGGGTGTGTTTGCATGGGACTTTTGAGGGAAGCTTGTCAGAGAGACCTGGTTCCTTCCTGCGCCGTTGAGGATGGAATGAAGGCCAAAATGAGCAGCCTCTTTGTTCCTCAGACAGACAAGAAATCTTTTGAGGAAGCAGGGATGATAATCTAAACTGGTACAGAAGGGATGGAGAGCCTGTGGCCCTCCAGATGTTTCTCACTAGCCCTGACGATTGGCCATGTTGGCTGTGGCTGATGGGAGTTGGAATCCGGCAACATCTGGAGGACCACATCGTGTATTACAGCTATTGGTGCAAGCAGACTTCCTTAGCTGGTGGAGGTAGCCTCCCCTCCACTTCCCTCCTTTGGTCAGAGGTGGTGGTACATAAGCTGAAGCCTGATCTCCTCCTGGTCATGTGTCATCAGCTGTGAGGTTAGGTACTAGTGGGCTCATTTTTCCACAAGCCAGTTATATCCTGAACTGAAGCTATCATAGTCAGTCTCTCTCTCTCGTAATATTTTATTCTTTTCCCCATATGGAATGTTACATTCATTACTCAACAACTATATTCCAATTAAAAACAACAACGAATGACTTCCCACTCGCCCAACACCAATGTTTATAACCCAGATTACATACAATTGCGCCTTTAAGGTCCCATCTCATCGACAACATGTTTCTTAATGTATTCTGCTGTTTTCTTGCACTTGAAGCCCCGCTGTGGTCTTCGCATGCAGGAAGTGACTTTTTATATAGACTAGATAGGGTTTCCATTTTTCTTTAAGAGAGGCTAAATTTGTATCTTTCATCAGTGCCGTCCGTTTTGCCATCTCTGCATATTTCCAAGATTTTCATCAGTCATTCTTCCTTTGAAGGTGTTCTTCTTCCCTCCTTCCATTTCTGAGCTTAGAGAATCCTTGCCGCTCTAGTCGCATACATAAATCCCGTTGAGGCTTCCTTTGGGATTTTGCTGTATAGTATCCCCAGCAGGAAGGATTCTGGCCTCTTGGGGAAAGCCTTCATTGTCTTGTAAGTGTTTTCATGGCAGCTTAGTGGCAACATCTAGATCAGCATGGGCCGGGCTGTCTAGAAGTACATGAATGTAGAATGCTTCTGCACCATATACAAGAAACTGCTTTCACTTAAGTGTGCATGCACACGAAAGCTCATACCTATGACAAACTTAATTGGTGTCATGGTCCGGTCGGCGGGCGAGTGAAGCCCTGACTGAGGACGTCAGGACCAGAGGCAAGATGGTGATGTAGAAGCAGGAACAGGTGCAGGGCTGAGGGTCCAGCAGCTGGCAGTCGCAGGGTCAAGGAGCAAGGCAGAGGCAAAGGTCTGGGAGTCAAGGAGCAAGGCAAAGGTCCAAGGGTCGAGGATCAAGGCGTTGGCAAGGCGAGGGTCCAAGGAGCAAGGTGTCGGTGAGGCAAGGGTCGAGGATCAAGGCGTTGGCAAGGCGAGGGTCCAAGGAGCAAGGTGTCGGCGAGGCAAGGGTCGAGGATCAAGGCGTTGGCAAGGCAAGGGTCCAAGGAGCAAGGTGTCGGCGAGGCAAGGGTCGAGGATCAAGGCGTTGGCAAGGCGAGGGTCCAAGGAGCAAGCGGCCAGATGCAACCAGACAGGGATAGCATTGCTGTGGCAAAGAGCTGAAGGGAAATGCTGAGCTTTTATCCCTCCCAGCTCCTGCCACCAGGTGCAGTGAGGTATCAGTGGCCTCACCTGAGTGACCACTCCTTGCCTCTCCAGCACAAGCTGAGGTCTTCACCTGTGTGGCCACTCCTTGCTTCCCCAGCACAAGCTGAGGCAGGCCCCAGTCCTGCAAAGCACTACAGGCCCCAGAGCCTGACTCCTGCCCATACTCCTGACAGTTGGTCTCTAAGGTGCTACTGGAAGGATTTTTATTCTATTTTTTGCTTTCACTGAGTATTTTTATTATCTCAGTGCCAGGCCATTGGTCCCTGTTGCCCAAGATGCTGACTGACAGCTGTTTTCCGTATGTTTTCAGCTGGAACATAAGAAGTTGCCTTATGCCACTTCATACCATTGGTCCCTCTAGCGTCATATTGTCTACACACCAACTGGCAGCCTATCTCCAGGGTGCTAGGATAGAGTCTCTGTCCCTGGCCTGCCTGGAATTGAACTAGGGACCTTCTGCTTCCAGTGCAAATGTTCTAACGAGCTGCAGCCATTCTCAGGAGAAGCTAGCGATTAAATCAAGGACCTTAAACATGTAAGACGTACTCTCTGCAGCCGAGCTATACGCTTATCCGCTTGGTGTGTTTCTTTTGGGGATGTCTTCTTCCGTTTCAGTTTGGTTCTAGAGACCCAAATCCGGAGCAGAAGTAGGACTTCTATATAGTCTTGTCATATAGTGGCATCCTTGCAATTGTGACATTAAGCTACTGAAAGGCATTAAAATGCCATTATCAAATAATTTGACCTGCATGCTTTGCAGCCAGTACTTGCGGAGTAAGAAATCTACAGCCACGGCCAGGCATCCCAATCCGAACAATTTCCAGGCATGTCTAATCCATTGCCTGTTCTGCTGCCCATACCTGCAAATGAGAGGGGATTGTGCCCAACTCCCTAATTCCCAAAAGAGTTAAACCACTGAATGCAACATACTGCGGGACTTAACATCCTCAGGACAGAAGACATTTCAATAGTAGGGCTTCCAGGCTTCTAAGTCGACCTGTAGTCTCCAAATCACATCCTCTGAGAAACCAGGCTGTGTGTTACTTTTCCTTTGGAGTTAGCCGCTGGTTGCGTTGGCAGTGTTTTTTATCTGTTCTATACTCCTATTTCATTTTTGCATTTCTTCCACAAGCCAATTTTGTTGCTGTTATTTCTTGCCAATAGCAAAACGTATTGCCATGTACCAGGAAGCTGATTCCGAGGATGAAGAAACTGCCCCTAAACTGGCGCCGTTGTCCCAGCGGGACAGCATTAGCAGTCACCAGAGCATTAAGGTTGTCCACAGGAACCAGAGTACGAAATCTCATAGGCGCACGGGGAGCAGAGTGGAAGCCAAAAGGGCAAGCATCCTCTCAAAGCACACGGCTTTCAGTAGCCCCATGGTAAGTATTCCTTTTACGCTGGGGGTCTTCCCCCTGGACCATTGTTTCAATCTTCCCGTATCTAGGCCCCATCTGCACTATACATTTAAAGCAGGATCATAGCACTTTAGACAGCCATGGCTTACCCCAAAGAATCCTGGGAAGTCTAAAGGTTGCCGAGAGGCCCCTATTCCCCTCCCTGAGCTGCAGTTCCCAGAGTTCCTGTTAAACTACTCTGGGAATCGTAGCTCTGTGAGAGGAATAGGGGTCTCCTAACAACACTCAGGACCCTAAGCCACTGGTTTTCAACCGGTGTGCCGTGGCACCCTGGGGTGCCTCGAATGATGGTCAGGGGTGCCACAGGCAACACTGGCCTCTGTCCCTCTTTCTTTCCTTCCCTCCCTCCTCTAATGCCCTCTTGCGTCTCTGCCTCCCAAAGGCTTGCACAGCTGTTTGTAGCGGCAGCCCTGGCTACAAGCTCCCCAGGTGAATGGTGCCTCTGGGGCTGGCCAATGGGTGCTTCCCAGGCCTCCGTGAAGCAGTGTGAGGAGGCACCTCTCCTTGGGGTAGGGGGTGGCAGCTCAGAGACCAGGGGTGGCAGCTGTGGCTGCCCAGAGGACTCCCAAGGAGAGAGGAGAGGAGGCTAAGGGAACGCTCCACGAGGGAGGCTGTTGGAAAAGGGCTGAGAGGCTGCCAGCTCTGCAGGAAAGGGGTGACGTAACTGGGCTCCTGAGCCCCACAGGGGTGCTGCAGAAGGGAGCCGTGGTCTCAAAAAGGTTGAAAGCCTCTGCCCTAAACAGACTACATTTCCCAGGATTCTTTGGGAGAATACATGACCAATCTAAAGTACTGCGATACTGCTTTAAATGTATAGGATTGATGGAACCTTGGTTGTACTTGGAAGAGGGTCGTACAACTTGTGGTTTACCAGTTCAAATGCAGGCCATGAGTCATCTACACTGCATCCCACCGCAGGCTCAATACATTTCTGGGTTTTGTTCCCTTTGGGGAACCGCAAAAGCAAAGTGACACCTGACACCTGTGTTCAGCTTTGTGAGTAACAAGCTGCCTCTGTTGGAATCTTTCGTGTTTCGGTTTTCTAACGCATTGTTTCCTGCTATGCTCTCTGCAGGTTTTATGCACGTTAACCCCCACCCCACCCCCAACAATTTTGAGGCCAGTCATTTTTATAATCAAAGAACATTGTGGCTCCTTAGAGACTCTTTATTACAGCACGAGCTCTCGTGGATTCGAAAACCCGCCTTGCCAGATGCCCGAGTCCACGAAAGCTTATGCCGCAACCCAGTCTTTTAAAGGGCCACCAGACTCTACAGCTGTTTTTGCTGCAAGAGGCACCACGCAGCTATCCCTCACTTTTGCAAGGAAATCACATGCAGTTTGTGCCCAGCGGCTGATGTATCCTCCTTCGAGGTTTGGTTTTTGCTGAGGGGGCAGAATTAAAATGCCTCGAATTCCTCAGGAGAGTCCAGATAGACATGGGGAGGAGGGAGAAAAGTTGGAACAGATGCATCAGTTGGTGCAGACTGACGCTTAGGTAGGCACACGCAGAGTAATTTTCGGATTGTACTTTGCAAAAGCATGCACAAAGTGTATTCCTTTCAAAAGGTAGACGAGTCTGAAAGAGGAGGGCCAGGTTAGAGCATCTGATAAAAGAGAAAATTCTAGCAACAGTGGTGTTTGGCATGGAGAGTGATTCCTGTCAGGGTCATAAGACACTAATTTGACAAAGGAGCAGGCCTCTCCTGATTTTTATGATGGTTACTGACTGCATACACACCAAACCTATAAGGCACACGCCGCCGCCCCACTCCCAAGGATCCCGAGAACTGTAGTTTGCTCCTCACTAGGGCCATTGCTATTGTTACATTACTGGGCGTTGGTAGCCCTTGCTGATCTACTGCAGCTCACCCACCAATCTACCAGTAGATCCCAGCTGTCAGGGATCGTGCTGAGGAGGTCTGCACTGAGGAGGAATGGTGGGAGTCTCTCCCTGCTCCGGATCCAGATCCTATATCTTCCCAGGAGCAGTGGGACAGTATAGATTTGGAACAGTGGTTTGCAGAGGGACATAGTTCAGAAGACAGAAGTTGGGAAGAACTGGGTGGTGAACAGCTAGAAGAAGAACTGGGAGAGAGAGGGAGAGGGAGAGAGAGAGAGAGAGAGAGAGAGAGAGAGAGAGAGAGAGTTAACAGACTCAATTTATCTGGAAAGCATTCATCTGCTCAGCCCAAGGTGGAGGAGAGCAGATAAGGTGGCAGCACAGTGGTTGTGAGATCAGGTTGCAAGATGCAGGAATGATGTGGATGACAAGGGGGGAAGTGGGTGGAACCCTTAATTGGGAGCACCTTCATTCCTAGGAATAGATTTTTTTTGTTCTCTTGCTGTGTCCATTAAAATCTCTAACTGGTAAGAGACTCCTTTTGCTTTGTTCTGTTTATCTCCTGCCAAAGTGGGGGAGGAAGCCGAGTCCCTGAAGCCTGACCCCCGCCTACCTTCTGCTCACCCTTTCTGCAATACAACTGCACTAACACAAGCTTCGGAATTACTGGGTATTACAGTTTGTTTTGGAGAAGCGAAAACATATTGGCGTTTGAATCAATACACA
Organism: Zootoca vivipara; assembly: GCF_965207765.1. Lineage (NCBI taxonomy): Eukaryota > Metazoa > Chordata > Lepidosauria > Squamata > Lacertidae > Zootoca > Zootoca vivipara. The sequence goes on along the minus strand of NC_142587.1, from coordinate 30,951,328 downwards.
TACCACCCATGGTCTTAGCTGAAAACTTCTCTAAAGATGATTGGCAGGTGCATGGTCAAACATTGTTGCTTTCAGGTTACTCTTAGAGTTATCTACCCCAATGTAAACAAGGAATGGTCATTACTTTGCTTCAGAGTGTTTGCAAGCCGGGGGGGGGGAGGAATTATCCCACCCACCCCCTTGCCTACTGGAAAACGATATTTGTAAAGCACAGGGCTTGGATTGCGATATTCCGTGGGGCAAGTGAAAGTGGGTTGTCTCCAGAGACACGGATGGGATTCTCAGAGATATGCTTGAAAGAGCACATCTGCAGAACAAGCTCAGCCTTGGAAAAGGGAACCCTCGAAATGCGCCGACCTGCAAGGGATTCACTTTGCCTGCCTTTCGATTCCAGGAAAAAGATATCACGCCAGATCCTCATTTGCTGCAGAAGGTCGACGAATGTGCGAGTTACCTGGAGATCACAAGGGGCCACGACCGACCGTTATCGCAGCTGTCCCCCGAACTCTCTGACATCTTTGACTTTTTCATAGCGCTGACCATTTGCAATACGGTGGTTGTCACGTCTCCGAACCAGCCGCGGCAGAAGGTAGGTTAGGGGAGAAACAGTGCAAAGAAACTCAAGCCTGCTTTAGGGTAGATTTTGTGAAAGCCGTGACGTGAAAACCTAAAAAGAGCCTGCTGGAAGAGGCAGCGTTGATCTCATTAAATTTAATTGCAAAGAACCCTATACTGGAGCTGTACTTTTTTGGGGGGGGGGACGGGGGACACACACACCAGTGTTTGATTATTCGTCTTTCAGGCAATACAAGGATGATTTTAAACCACTTAGAGGTTTTGTTTTTTAACAATTTAGCAGCATATAAATTTTGTTAAATAAACAAATTATACTACATTGGGAGAAAGGCGATATATTTGTGTACATCTCATTTAAGGATTTGCGTGGCTGACAACAGTTATTCGTGCCTAGGGCTTATGCCTGCTCCTGGTGGCTTCACAGTCAAAGTCAGAGAGGGCAAGAAAAGATGAAAAGGGGCAGATGAGGGGTTTTTTAATATAATCACAGTAGTAGTGTTGTTGGGCTCCAACTCCCATCAGCCCCAGCCATCATGGCCAATGGTGACGGTTTATGCCGTTGGTTACAGCATGGTGCTGATAATGCCAAGGTTGCAGGTTCGATCCCCATATGAGACAGCTGCATATTCCTGGGTTGGACTAGATGATCCTCAGGTTCCCTTCCAACTCTACAATTCTAACATCTGGAGGGCCACAAGTTCCTGCGCCTGCTGTAGAATAACCTTGTGCACTGCGCTCTCTCTCTCTCTCTCTCTCTCTCTCTCTCTCTCTCTCTCTCTCTCTCTCTCTCTTTGTTTTTGGAAGCCTTTTATTGGCTCCAGAAATGTGTTTCAAAACATCCAATTTGCTATGCTTCTATTAATTTCCGCTGTCAGAATTACATAGGCCCAATTTCTCACCCGAGTCTCCCTTCTTGGTGGTTGGTCCTCGTTTCTCAAGGTTCGAATCAGATTTGAGCTGAAGTCTCCCGTCAAGACCATCGAGGACTTCATTCGGAGACTCACGCCCAGCCGACTGGCGTCCGGCTCCAACAACAGCAGCTCGTCCAGCCTGGCCACCAGCAAATCGACACAGCGAGCTGGTTCCAGCATGATTTCGTCCGCATCCACGGAAAGCACTTTACTCAACGAAGAAGAAAAGCTAGCTAACTCTCCCCAGGTGAATAACAATAGCTACGGTTCCCAGCAGCCCAAATGGACCCTGGGGAATGGGCTGAGAGAGGGTGAACTACGCTATGAGGCGGAGAGCCCAGACGAAGCCGCCCTTGTCTATGCGGCAAGAGCCTACGACTGCGCTTTGGTTGGCAGGCTTCCCGACCAGGTCTCTGTAGAGCTGCCTCACCTGGGGAGACTGACCTTTGAACTCTTGCACATTCTGGGCTTCGACTCCATCCGGAAACGGATGTCTGTGGTGGTCAGGCATCCTCTCACCGATGAGATCAATGTTTACACTAAAGGAGCGGATTCGGCTATCATGGATCTCCTTCTGCCCTGCTCTTCAGGTACAAACTTCCCCTCTCAAGTTACGGGAAAAAAGCATAACAGCTTAGGGCTGACTTTCTCTGCCACAACACAGATAGATTTGTGTGTTGCTGTAAAATTTTTGAGGAACTGTGTTTGTAGCATCTTCTGTCTTTATGATCTCTTTAGAAGCAGCAACCTGACAGTGAGGCTGAACAAATCTAAAAATGGATGAGCTTTCACTCGCCCTAGTATTCAATGTATTGTGCTGGGTTATTTTTTTCCAGAATTATGTGCTAATCGACATTTCTTCTCATACTGGGAATTCTGTAACTCACCCTTGCTAGCCTCATTCCCACGGCCATTTGCTTGATCTTAAATTCAGACGACCACATATTCCTTCTTAATTGTGACTACCCCTTTGAAGCCAATGGGACAAATTCATTACAACTAGCTTGTCCCATTGCTTTTGGGCTGTTCTCTCCTTAGAACTAGGTTGGAAAGAATTTAGAGGGGATATTCCAGCCAGGCAAAAAATGCAGCGTGGTTATTTATGTTTGCCACCACTATGGCCCGTGTTTTGTTAGCTCAAAAATGGAAAACGAGTGAGGCCCCAACTAAAGAAGAATGGCAACTTAAGCTGATTGAATATATAGAATAAGAGAACAAGAAGAACATACATTTAGAGAAGATTGGAAAAAGTTTATTGAATATATTGGGGGGATTGTGTACACTTGAAAACGGCAGCATTAAGATAAATTCAACAGTGTAAATGAGCTTTGATGGATATAATAATGGAATACTGAATAGTTTATGTAAAATGTGCAGGGAAACATGAAACATGGAAAGAGAAGAAGGGAAGACATTGATACTTTAAGGATGTTTAAATGAATATTCTAAATTGTGAAACAGAAAATTTAATAAAAATCACACACACACACACACACACACACACACAGGGTGCAAAGCCTAGGGTGAGGGCCAGATAGAGACACTTGGAAGGCCGCATTTGGCCCTTGGGTCAGAAGTTGAGAGTGTAGAGCAGGCATCCCCAAACTGCGGCCCTCCAGATGTTTTGGCCTACAGCTCTCATGATCCCAAGCTAACAGGACCAGTGGTCGGGGAAGATGGGAATTGTAGTCCAAAACATCTGGAGGGCCGAAGTTCAAGAGCATTGGCCCCCACCTTCGCAAGAGTGGACCTGGCGTTCTGACGGAGGGGTGCAGTTGTCACCCATTGGCCTGAACATGCTTACAAGCCTCCTCACAATCAGGAATCCTGACAAAGCAGTGGAGTGGAGGTGCCATTTCTGGTGGCCTCTATACTTTTTTTTTTTTTGCCCCTCACATGTCCAGACAAGCGGCTGAAGAGATGTGACATTGGAGCTGGGTCAGGGAGCTGAGGAGATTCCTCAGACAAGTCCAGGAGTGGGTGATCCTGACCTCTACACTCTCTTTTCAAGTTGTAGGTCTGAAGCTGGCTAATGTTTGAAAAGGCGCATTTGAATTTATTCAGTACGTAAGAGATGAGGGGGACGTGGGTTTTGTCAGATGAGGGAGATTACAAGCCACGCAATTAAAGTGAGCGGAGGTTTTAAAGGAAGAGGTTGTTAATGGAGCGTAGATTTCTGACGGTGAAGCAAAAGTTTGGGTTTTTAATTGAAGAGCACCTCAAGAGATACGTGAACATGCTGTGAGCCATATGTTTCTGCTTATTTTAATCAGATGCATTTAATAACCACAGGTTTTTTGGGGGGGGGTTGATATTTGGAGCAGTTTTTCCTGTCCATTTGCAGAGATTTGTGTTCTGCACTTAAGCAGGGTGGATCTGAAATCAATAAAAAGTGGTGATGTTCTGTAGTCGATGCTTTGATGTCGCCAATAAAATATGAGGCTGAAATGAACTCTGTACTTTGGATTTGCTAGTCAAATTGGATTTTTTTCTTTGAAACATTTGCAACTTGTGGATCCGTGAACTTCGATCCTTTAGTCTGACAGCAAATGTTGGTTTCAGCACAAATTTCTTACCATAATTAACTTAATATTACTGGAAAACACTAGAGCAAATTGCCGTGAAATCGTTTTCGTTCTGCATTATTTGTTTAATAAAATAAACAAACATGCAAGCTTGGACTTTTTGTCCTTCACATACGTAAGTTAGTCTAGGACCACAGAATTAAGAACTATTTGTCATTCCAGCACTGAAAGTAAGCTTCCCTATTCTGATATGCTACTTAGATCTTGCAACTTTAAAAAACTTGCTTCGGAATGTCTGTTTCTTGCTAGCTGAAAGAGAGCTCTAGTTAGAGAAATGGGTGGCAACAAATGCAATCAAGTCTTATTATTACGATTTAAAATATGAACAATTTATAATGCTCATTTATGAAGTAACAACACCGGAACTGAATATTGTAACTGGCTTAGGTTAGAGAATCCTGGGAAATGGAGGATTGTTTGTCACAGAAACAAGTTTTTACCCCATATATATATATATGTATAGGAGATGGTTTCTACTCAATTTTGCAAAGACCTCTGATGGCTCACCAAAGATAATTTAAGTAATACATCTAAAAATAACAAAATGCCACCCAGCATAAGTATTAACAAATTCAGCAAAGCAACCAGGCTAACTTGGCAGGGGGTTGGACTGGATGGCCCTTGTGGTCTCTTCCAACTCTATGATTCTAGCGTTGATGCTATGCAATGAAGGCTCAAAACTCCAAATCCATATCAATGCATTTCTTTCTGTCCTTTCACTTGTTCTCTTCTCTTCCACCTGCTTTTCCTCAACAAAAAAACAAACCAAACTCAAAGCTTAGAAGCAAAGTTCATAAAACTCCAGTATTGCCCAGAAAATCAAAACATGCCGGAGGTACATTGTCTTGCTGGCATCTGAGGCCCATTGTCTATGTATCACCCTAGTTCCATCTCTTTGATTCCCCACCCCACCCCCATAGTGAGCTACATTAGTGCAACCCAGCACAACTCATTTTGTAGAAATAGGACTGCAGCCAATAAAGTAGGACAGACATGTCCTTCTCATTGAATAAATGGTACAGTGGTACCTCTGGTTAAGAACTTAATTTGTTCCGGAGGTCCGTTCTTAGCCTGAAACTGTTCTTAACCTGAGATACCACTTTAGCTAATGGGGCCTCCCACTGCCACCACGCCACCGCTGCACGATTCCTGTTCTCATCCTGAAGCAGAGTTCTTAACCCAAGGTACTATTTCTGGGTTAGCGGAGTCTGTAACCTGAAGCGTTTGTAACCTGAAGTGTTTGTAACCCAAGGTACCACTGTACACCTGTACCTATATCAATGCAAGCAACTGAACAGAAAGTAAACATTAAAAAATAATAATACAAGACTCTTTGGCACATTATGAAATGAGAGAAAAACTATGTGGCATATACAAAATAATCTTCTTTGAGCAGGAAGATTTGGGGTTTCCTGGGGGATCCTACTGTTGCTGTTATATATATATGGCTTTTATTTCCAGCCATGAGGAAGAGAAAAGGATTGTTCATTTTTAGACTACAAAATTACTGGTATTTTAAAAAATTTAAGTGTTTTGCTTTAAAAAAAACATTTCCAGATGACCCTAGAGACAGACATCAAAAGAAAATCCGAAGCAAAACTCAGGATTTCCTTAATCTTTATGCTGCTGATGGGCTGAGAACTTTGTGCATTGCAAAGAAAGTAAGTGCCTGAAACGTCGTAAATTCATTTGGGGGGTGTATCTCACATATATGGGGAGGGGGTTGTTAATTTTTATTTTTTGTTTTGTATAACACAGCATAAGGTATTTTCAACCCTACTGAAACCATGGGCTTTTTCATTCAGTGACTCTGCTAGCCTGTGGCCTTTTATGTTCTTTTGATGTTAATGTTCCTCCTCCTTGCCTCCCTCCCTCCCTCTTCCCTTTCTCAACAGGTCCTGAGCAAGGAAGAGTATTCCTGCTGGTTGAAAAGTCACATTGAAGCAGAATCTTCCATCGACAACCGGGAAGAGCTGCTGTTCCAGTCGGCCGTTCGGATAGAGACTGATTTGCATCTTCTAGGTAACAGCAAGCAGGAAGGAAAGGCATGTGCCGGGCAATTGAGAGGGTGAACTTGAGGAGCAATCTCTCAGTGGTTGCCATTAATCTCTGGAATTACTTGCAGTCAGGTGGTATATCAGCTGACATGGATGCAGCAAATTCTGGAACACCTGGTTGTGCTTTCGATTTTCCTAGTCCACCTTGTCCCACATAATAAAGGGGGAATGCAAGTGGAGCCCTCACAGTCACGGAACAGCTTTTGAGCCAATCAGTGCCTCTGTTAACTGGGTTGACAACCACCTTTCACCTTGTTCCGTAGGACCCATCAACATGCTTTTTTGGGGGGTCAATGAGAGCTTCAGGGGGAGAGAGGAACTGCAAAAATCCCCTCCTCTTTCTTTTTATTTTAATTATATTTTGTTAAGTTTCAACATTTTTAACATATACAGTGGTACCTCGGTTTACGAACACCTCGGTTTACGAACTTTCGGTTTACGAACTATCCTAACCCGGAAGTTAGTAAACCGAGGTGCCGGAGGTCTACTGAGCGTCCGATGCCTTCAGGGAGGCCGGGCCTTCGCTCCGATGCCTCCTGGAGGCCCGCAGCGAAGGCCCGGCCTCCCCGAAGGCATCGGAGCGAAGGCCAAACCTCCCCAAAGGCATCGGAGCGTCGGATACCTTCGGGGAGGCTGGGCTTCGCTCCGATGCCTTTGCGGAGGCCGGGGAGCGTTTCCGCGACTGGGCTGCAGCCGCGAAAGCGGTCCCCGGCCTCCGCAAAGGCATCAGAGCAAAGCCACAGCCTCCGGAAGGCATCGGAGCCGGGACTTCGCTCCGATGCCTTTGCGGAGGCCGGGGACCCCGGCGTCCGCAAAGGCATCAGAGCGAAGTCCCGGCTCCGATAACTTCCGGAGGCTGGGGCTTTGCTCTGATGCCTTTGCGGAGGCCGGGGACCGCTTTCGCGGCTGCAGCCCAGTCGCGGAAACGCTCCCCGGCCTCTGGAAGGCATCGGAGCGGCTTCGCTCCGATGCCTTTGCGGAGGCCGGGGAGCACTTTCGCGACGCTCCCCAGCCTCCGCAAAGGCATCGGAGCGAAGTCCCGGCTCCGATGCCTTCCGGAGGCCGGGGAGCGTTTCCGTGACTGGGCTGTGCAGCCGCGAAAGCAGTCCCCGGCAACCGGAAGCCAGGGACCGCTTTCGCAGCTGCACAGCCCAGTCGCGAAAGTGCTCCCCGGCCTCCGCAAAGGCATCGGAGCGGCTTCGCTCCGATGTCTTTGCGGAGGCCGGGGAGCACTTTCGCGACGCTCCCCAGCCTCCGGAAGGCATCGGAGCCGGGACTTCGCTCCGATGCCTTCCAGAGGCCGGGGAGCGTTTCCGCGACTGGGCTGTGCAGCCGCGAAAGCAGTCCCCGGCTTCAGGTAGCCGGGGACTGCTTTCGCGGCTGCACAGCCCAGTCGCGGAAACGCTCCCCGGCCTCCGCGAAGGCATCGGAGCCGGGACTTCGCTCCGATGCCTTCCGGAGGCTGGGGCTTTGCTCCGATATCTTTGCGGAGGCCGGGGACCGCTTTCGCGGCTGCAGCCCAGTCGCGGAAACGCTCCCCGGCCTCCGCAAAGGCATCGGAGCAAAGCGGTTAATCCGTTCTAGGGGGTGTTTTTCCTCATCTAGAACGGATTAATCAACTTCCCATTACTTTCAATGGGAAAGTTCACCTCGGTTTACGAACACTTCGGTTTATGAACAGACTTCTGGAACCAATTGTGTTCGTAAACCGAGGTTCCACTGTACAATCAAAACACAATTTTTGTCTTTTATTTTTGTCGACTTCCCGCCCCCATTTTCCATGGAGTAGTCGTTTCTCCCCTTCTTCCCTGTCTTCTATTAAATCATAACCATAATATTATAGAATTACTTCTGTTGATCATAGCTGAAATCCTGCTCGCGAGTTCATCATACTATAATATTTCTTCACGTGGTCCGAAAAAGGCATCCATTCTTCCATAAAACACTCATCATTAGATTCTCTTAATTTTTCCAGTTCTGCATAGTCCATTATCTTACTTATCCATTCTTCTTTGGTGAGAACTCATCCCTTCCTCTTTCCTTACCGGAAGAATCCACTGCAGCGCCAGTCCCTACGGTCGTGTAGGGGTGGCACCGCCGCTCCTCCAGCTTCCAAACGCACAAAGTTAAGTGTGTGTGGTTATCTATTTGAAGTCCTGGTTTTATTTTTGCTTCCGTTTGCTTTGTGTCGTAGGTGCGACTGGCATTGAGGACCGTTTACAGGACGGAGTCCCAGAAACCATTGCAAACCTGCGTAAGGCCGGGCTGCAGATCTGGGTTCTAACTGGAGACAAACAGGAAACAGCCGTTAATATTGCTTATGCTTGCAAGCTGTTGGACCACGACGAAGAAATCATCACCTTGAATGCCGATTCGCCGGTATGGTGACACTGCCGTGCAGTACCGGGCCTTGTCAATCTAGCAGGCTCTCAGCCTTTCATAGCATGTCTGCCCTTGCTGGAGGCTTACTAAACATGTATAACCTAGACATTCCTGCATAATATGTGAGCTACCAAGCCAAGCATAGCCTTCCAGCCATGCATGGATGCCACCCCACCCTGGGAAAGGTTGATAAACCTCATTTTTTGCTGCAGTGGTTGTCCTCCATCTGTTAGGCCACATTAAATGTGTGATCGGCTGTGTTCAGCTTACAATTTGTGCAAGCCTGGCCTGGAGGTAAAATGTCCAAAAATTATGAATCATAGATTATAGAGTTGAAAGGGACCCCGACGGTCATCTAGTGTAACCCCCCCCACACACACACACCACATTGCAAGAATCTCAGCTAAAGCATCCAGGACAGATGGCCATTCAACCTCTGCTTAAAAACCTCCCAGCGAAGATGACTGTCAGAGGTTCTTGTGACTACTCTAGAGTAAAGACACTCTGCATGCTTGTCTTTCAGCAGTTTTTATTTAGTGCAGGCTATTTACAGTAAGCTGGGTATGTACAACATGTCTGCTCAGTCCGATGCAGAATCCGGCACTGAACCGCCCCTTGACTTCCTCCAACATAAGAGTCTTGGGACAGCAAACCTCCTTCCCCTCCTTCTCCTGCGTAATTCCGGAACCGGAGGAAAGGGTCTACTCTCCATGTTTTCCTTCTCCCCCCTTTCCCCCTCTCTCTCTTCCTCCCTCCTGTGTAGCAGGGGCTCTCCCGTGCTGCCAGAGCCCTGGCCCTCTCTCCCCACTTCCTGACTGCTTTCCTCAGCGTCCTCACTGCCATTGCTGCTTGGGGAGGAACTGCTTCTGATGAGGAGAGGAGGGTCTCTATACTCTCTTCCCCTTACAATGACCATTGCATATGGAAGCTCTTCTGCAAAGTTCTAATGCTGTTTTCTTTTTTAATCTTCCATTCTCTTCCCCCCTCCTCCCCTCCTTCTGAGTGGCTATCCTTATTCTGGTGGTTTTCATTCATAAGCTGCTTTGGATAACACTGATTTTAAAGCAGTTAGGAATTTCTCAAGTAAAGCAAATCGAGATCATGGACCGAAACCCAGAGCTTGCCTCTTTTTCTTCTCGCTGTAACTCCACACACTCAATTTATTGTTGTCTTTTATTCTAGGAAATGTGTGCCACATTGCTGGAGCAACACTTGAAGCGCATCGAGCCTAAATGTTCAAACGAAGCGGCTGAGAAACCTACCGGGAACTCGCAAGTGAAGTTCACCCCTCTCTTTGTGCCGCCTTCACCGTTGGCGCGTCCCAACTTGGGCTTGGTGGTTGACGGAAGGACTTTGGCTTATGCCCTCGACAAAGGCCTGCAGGACAAATTCCTTTCGCTAGCCAGGAGGTGCCGCTCTGTGCTGTGCTGCCGCTCGACCCCAATTCAGAAGGGGATGGTTGTGAAACTGGTCAGAGACAAACTTAAAACAATGACTTTGGCAATAGGCAAGTACCTTGGCTTTCAGTCTGATTAGCAGACAAGCGCGAAGGCGGCACATTTTCTTTCTTTCAGCCAGAGCTATCGCTCTTTCATTTAAGGTGGAGGTGGGGGGACATTTTCTTGCGCGAAAAGTTCCTTCCCTTCCTTGCATTTCCCCTCTTATGGGCAAACCTCCAGGTGCCACATGGCATTGGCGGAGCCAGAAGCAAAAGCCAGTGGAGAAATGAATGTAATTGTTTACAGTAGAAATCACTTCTTTGTTCAGAGCAATGCATATGCTGCCGCAAGCTTTTAGGACACTTGCAAAGGACAAGAAGATATGAAGGAGATGGCAGACAGATTAAAACAGAGAAGACAGCTTTTGTGGGGGAATGATATTTGCCGATTTGGGGGTTGGCGGGGGGGGTCATACAAAATTGAAATCGATTGCATGAATTTTAGACCTTCCTGAGCCATTTTGGACTTGCTGGTCTCAGGCACCCTCCCCACTTGAGGTAGTAGTGCATTTTCCTTTGCTAAGTTCAGAACATGGCAAGAAGCTGGCCCTGTTGTCTTGGGGAATCCTGCTGCCCACACTGCTTGGCAGGACCCTGGGCGCCTGACCCAAAGTGCTGCCCTTACCATCTCACTGCTTCCTGTGCAGGGAAGGATGAAGGAGGAGGGTGGGTGCTTAGCTCCTATCTTGCAGAAGGCAGAGCAGGATGGGGGCCACGCGGGTCTAACAACCCTTCCCCTCCCTTAACTCCCACCCCAAACTGTGTTCCATTAGACATTTTTGAAAGTGCTTATTCAAGACACTCTCTCCCTCTCCCAATCCTCATTTCACACCAGGGTGCTGTTGGCATGTCTCTGTAATTAATCAGTGAGAAACCACAAAAAAGTATGATTTCCTTGGGAACATTTGGTGCTCTCTCATCAAGCTCAGCCTGCCTTTCAGCCTCTGGAACTAAGGAAAACGCTTTTGTTTTTCCACTACTTCACCATCATGTATTACCAGTACTCGCCGAGTGCATTATATCGCTATTCTTGGCGAGATCCTGCAGGTTCTGGAAGAAGGCATTTCCTCTCCAGTTTTGTGGGAACGGTAATTCCTTTCCAAGGGTGAAAACTGCAAGGTACTTCTTGTGCATAGATGAGGTGTCCCGAGAGCGTTTTCTGCCTAAGGCAAAGGACAAGATGGCACTCTCCTTCCCATTCCACATAATAATAATTATCATTATAATTTATTATTTATACCCCGCCCATCTGGCTGAGTTTCCCCAGCCATTCTGGGCGGCTTCCAACAGAACAGAGCATTAAAATGCAATAATCTATTAAACATTAAAAGCTTCCCTAAACAGGGCTGCCTTCAGATGTCTTCTAAAAGTCTGGTAGTTGTTTTTCTCTTTGACATCTGGTGGGAGGGCGTTCCACAGGGCGGGTGCCACTACCGAGAAGGCCCTCTGCCTGGTTCCCTGTAACCTCACATCTCGCAGTGAGGGAACCACCAGAAGGCCCTTGGTGCTGGACCTCAGTGTCCGGGCAGAATGGACAGAACGATGGGGGTAGAAATACAGGGCAACAATTCAAGTGTTATAGAGCAGGAGCTGGGGGGCCTGTGGCCCTCTGGGTGTCATTGGACTCCATCTCTCATCAGCCCCAGGGCTGCCTTTAGATGTCTTCTAAAGTTGGTGGGAGGGCGTTCCACAGGGTGGGTGCCACTACCGAGAAGGCCCTCTGCCTGGTTCCCTGTAACTTGGCTTCTCGCAGTGAGGGAACCGCCAGAAGGCCCTCAGCACTGGACCTCAGTGTCCGGGCAGAATGATGGGGGTAGAGAGGCTCCTTCAGGTATACTGGACCGAGGCCGTTTAGGGCTTTAAATGTCAGCACTAACCCTTTGAATTGTGCTCGGAAACGTCCTGGGAGCCAATGTAGGTCTTTCAAGACCGGTGTTATGTGGTCTCGGCGGCTGCTCCCAGTCACCAGCCTAGCTGCCGCATTCTGGATTAGTTGTAGTTCCCAGGTCAGCTTCAAAGGTAGCCCCACATAGAGCGCATTGCAGTAGTCCAAGCAAGAGATAACTAGAGCATGCACCACTCTGAAGAGACAATCCGCGGGCAGACTGGCAGATAAACCTTACTTCGAAGCTGGCAACCGGGCAGTGCTGACCACCACACTTCAGAACAGCGGCCTAGCTTGGGGGAGAGGCGGCTCAGGATACAGGGCACTCCTCCATCTTCCCAACACCTAGAATCCGTCCCTCCAGTGTCTGTTGCCTGAGGCTCACTCTGCCTAATGGCCTGAGTGGGTTTGTGTTACAGAACATGGCGGTGTTTTCCAGCTTCGTATATCCTACTGGCATCTGTTTGCGACACTGTGACTGAAGCGGGGAGGGCGCCAAGGCTTTCTTTCCGACCAGCCATCCTTCCGATCCCCATAGCATATGTTCAAGGGCCAGCGTTCTCTGGCAACACCCACTAGCATAAATTGCACTTTGGCTTCATGAGCAGAGACCTGAAAATTACGCAGACTAATGCAGTGAGAAACCTGGGTTGTGAGAGAAGGAGCACTATCCTCGTAAATCTAATTGCTTTAGCTTTAAGAGAAGAAACAGACAATGGAGATTGTTCTTTGCATGCATTTCCCTTCAGCGCTTCTGCCCCCGAAAAAGTACCCTTTTAGGTATATGATTATTGCGGGCAGATAGAGGAGCAAAGGTCTGAAGCATGTTTTGCATTGTTTTTGAGAAAGATAATGCTATAAGGTCAGTAGCAGTGCTTCAGAACAATGAGACAAAGGACAAGTCCATCTGCTTTGACAGTCTTATTAAAAGATAAAGCTCAATAGAGCCTGCGGTTGCCTATTATTTCTGGCATTCCTCTGTCTCCACAATTAGAATCGTCTTTGCTGACCTGCGATTAATTAACGTATGTATTTATTGCTAGCATTCCCCCCCACACACACACACACTCTCTCTCTCTCCCCACCTAAAAGGCTCTCACAGCTGTTTGGGAATAAAAGCATGTAGCCTGGGAGCAACAACAGGCAGTAAAAGAAGGCAGCCCCTTTTTTTGGCTTACAATCTAAAAGACATGACACTAAAGGAAAAGGGAATCCGTAAGGAAGAGGAAAACAAGAAAACCCAATTGGAGGGGAAACAGTTCAAGGAGAAGAGAAGCCAAAGGAATCAGTTTCTCAGCAGGGCCAGTGGAGTGATCCTGCTTTCCATCTCTCCCTTTACACCAAAGATTTGAATAAACTCACCAATAACTGAGAGATGGCGCATTTTGGGTGACACCAATTTTCCCCCATTTAACCACAGGGTGGAACTGAATATATGATTCTAGCTATAATAATAAACTATACCCCACCCACCCCCAAAAAGCCACTGCTCTTCAGCAGCTTGATCCTATTCGTTTCTATGAAGATGCACCAGATTATAAGAGCCAAACATTGTGCTCTCACAGAACTAACTCAAGGGGACTAGAAACCTGTTCTATCTCTAAAATAAAATATCAGCATTCTAGGTGCAGTTCTGCGTCCGTTACTGCATGGTGCAGATCAGTTTGCAGAACACACACCTTCCTGATACTGCTTCCCATGTGTACTTCCAACTAGACAGGTACTTTGCAGGTACGGGCGGCCAAGTGAAAAAAGGACAAGGTTCCTACACATTTTAAGAGGGGTGTAAAAGAGGGGATTTCACCATGTGCAGTTTTTCATGCACCGCTATTAAAACGTAGGACTTCAGTCTTCTTTTACCCTCCAGCCCAGCAGAAAGCCGTACTGTTATTTCCAAGAACTGGGCTCCCTTTCTCATTTGTCCGGCATATTTGCTAAGGAGAACAAGGGTGCTGCTCTGCTTTATACTACTTCATTTGATGGTTATGCATGTAGTTAGTGAAGTCCAGTCTGCACAAGCAATTTAGATTGGGCTTTGGAATTAATTCCACAGCAACGTAGCCATTTCACTGCTAAATATGGCCCTGTTCCTTTTTTTTCCTTTTCCCTTGATTTTCCATTGCTTCTTTTGCCACTAGTCATGTCTGCTTCAATTAAAAACAAAACGATATCTCTTTCTCCCTCCCTCCCTTCCGCCCCCAACCCCAATTGTTACCAGGTGACGGAGCAAACGACGTCAGTATGATCCAAGTAGCTGATGTTGGTGTGGGGATCTCAGGGCCAGAAGGCATGCAGGTACCGTATGCGGACCAAGAAGCCACCCCGGGAAAGAGTCGGGTCCATATGTTTTCCATATGTCCACTTGCATCTAGTTCCCCCGTTGTGCTGCAGCAAGATGCCGTGTGACAGCCGCTGCAGATTTCCGAGGTCTCGTGAGCTGCCTGCCCCAAGGTGGGCCAGCTGGGCTTTGCAAAAGTTACTTTAGCAGAGCTTACATTTGCGCAGCTTCACCTTTCGGCTAAGTTTCCTCTATAAAACTGTAAAACATCTAAAATACTTCTTAAATCGTTCTCTTAATTTTTTCCCCCCTCAATTGCCATGTACCTTGAATGTTCTGTTTTTCCTTGATTACTGCCTTTTGCTCTTGACGTCTGTTCCTGTCTCCTAGAGTCATCATTCAGTACAGTTGTCTAATTTTGTACAACTAAGAGCACAACGGTACTTTTGGGGATTGGTAGCACTGCTTTATCACGCCTGAGCTCTTAAGTAGAGAGGCGCTTCAGACTCTTGCAGGTGCGCACACACACACACGCACCCGCAAAAGCAAACAGGGGCCACACAATGTAAGAAGATGTCTGGCAGACAGAATGTGAAGCTTTTCCCCACGGTTTTATTTCTACCATGGAAAGGGCTTGCCCTGTTTCATTTCTGCCTGCCGCAGCAACTGTTAAAGGCAGAAGAGACCCGCTCTCCTCCATTCCTAACCCTGAGCCATGCAAAGAATTCAGTGAGTAAATAGCAGCAGCAAAATTTAGGAAACGATGTGTTAATATATTCTGAAATGAGAAATATTGAAAATGGTCATCTGTGACCATATAAGGTATAACAAAATGAAGTGAGGAGACGCTGGAAATAAACACACACCCCAAGCCTTCATAAGTAACAACAAAAATTCTCTGAGCATGTGCAGTTTTCTGCCTTAAAAACATACTTTATCCACCATGAGGGTTTTTTTTGCTCATTATCTGCTCTGCCTTGGCCCAGCCAGTGACTCCCACCCTAATCTAACTCAGTTAGCTGTTGTGAAGTTCTAAAAGGAATATTAAAATGGCTGCCAAAAAAAAGAACTTAGTCTTTATATATCGTAGGCATCAGGTTTCATTTCCTTTAACCACTGAGATGCAATTTTGTTCTGTAAAGGGCCATGTTTTCTCATCCATGAACCTAAAACTAAGAGCTTGTTTATACCTTTTCTTGGAGGCTTTACCTCACAGGAGAGGCCTCGGATGCCATAAATGCAGAGAAATCTTGAGAAAAGAGCAGCTAAATATTTATTTTATCACCAAGTATCGTCTTGGCTTCCATAAGTGTTGGTTTTATGAATGGGAATTATTAAATAGTGGTTTGTGCCACATGCCGTTGTTCCTATGAAATGTGGAAGGAAATTGAGTCTGTCAGTGCGCTCAAATAGCTTTCTCCTCTCCTCTCTCTCCCTGATCAGAAATAGACCTTAAAAGGGGGAGGGGGAGGGAAATGCAGCCGGGCAATTTTGTGGAAATACTAAAGTAAACACGTTTGCATTTTCATTCCATTTTGTAGAAGGATTGAAGAACAGAGAAATGGGAATACTAAAGGACAGTCTTCTAATATTTATAAACAGCAAGCTAAATGCATTGTTCATGGCCAGCCATTCTTGGCCACCTCTTCAATTTGTCAGGCAGATTCCTGGTGCGTTGCTTGGGGTGGGCTGGCTGGTGCCAATAGGTGCCGAGGGTCAGAGAAGGACCATTGCTCCAATGTGAACGCCAGCCTTGGGAAACTGATCAGTCATCTTCCTCATCTCCCCCTCCAGTAGGGGTGGGAGATGATCAGAGTCTGTGAGTGGAATCTGGAAGCATCTTGGAGTGCAGTTAACTCCCCCTGGGGATCTGGTGTGGGGCAGTGAACATAAGAACTGAGCAGCTGTCTGCTGAGTCTGGCCAATGGCCCCTCTAGTCCAACACCTGTTCTCCCACTAGCAAGCCAGATGCCTATGGTTAGCCCAAAAGCCGGAGCTGAGCAGAACAGTGCCCTCTGAAGCACGCTGTCCTGACAGTGGAGGCGGAACATGGACATTGTGCCTAGTATTCATTGGTAGCCTTGTCCTCATGAATTTAACGAAACCTCTTATTGGTGGACACCACTGCCACTCGTGAGGGGTGGATTCCATAGTATAACTATGTGCACTGGGGTCCAACTCCACTTACGTTTACATAAACACATGTATCCTTACTTCCTGTGAGCCCAGAAATCCCAATGAAAGAGGAAGCGCTGCAGAATATATCAAAGCAATGAATGTTCCAGCGACATCCACTGTAGCAGTTCTCGGTGGAGTCAGTTGCATAAGAACAAGTCTTTGAGTGATAAGATATTGAAAGATTGACAAATCAGCCTTGGAGCACTTTAGTAAGCTGATCAGAGGGCATTTCCTCCCTTTTGTGAATATCTGTGTTCCCAGCATTATTTCAGGGACATCTGTGGATTTCTGCTTGTTTCCACCTAAAATTGTTTTTTTTATATAAAAATAATAATTGTTCAAGTAACATCTGCAGAAGGATAATGTCCACTCTTCTTGCCTTGAAGGCTGTGATGGCAAGTGACTTCGCAATCCCAAAATTCCGGCACTTGGAAAAACTCTTGCTTGTCCATGGCCACTGGTGTTACTCACGGCTCGCCAACATGGTGCTGTATTTCTTCTACAAAAATGCAGTAAGTGTGTGTTAGCTTTGTAGCCAGAACATGTTTCCGGATTGTACTTAGGAGTGCCTTTTCACCTACGCCATCTGCTGAGAAGATGGTGACGCTTTTGATTTTTGCTTCGACCTGTTAATCGTGACTCGTGCTTGCAGAACCTTGCATGCACAACATACAGAAACATGTTTTGGAGGCAGAATATGGAGCAGAACACAGAATGGGGAGGGTGCAAAGCACAACATCCTGCCAAAATAGGGGAGGACAGGAGGATGTTACTCTGGTGCTCCAGAATCTATGTTGACTTCACATAGCGGAGATGGGGAACCTTTGGCCCTCCAGATATTGTTGCACTCCAAGTCCCACCAGCCACAGCCAGAATGGATGATGGTCAGGAATGATGGGGATTGTAGTCCAGCTAATCTTGGAGGACCACAGGTTCCTCCATTCTATCCTAGAGCTTTCTAGGAGCAATTCACTTTACTGGTTCTGAACTACAGTCGCCGAAATGGCTTGGACCCAGGTATATGAGAGATGTGTTCAGTCGCACTCCATATAAGCAGCCCAAATGCTTGTGTTAAGCCAAACCATGGCTTAGCACAAATGAGCAAACATGCAGGCTCCCAGAAAGGAGATTTTGTCCTATGGTTTGCAGCTTGCGGTATGCATCGAGGGAGGTGAAACATGAGCCAAGATTTGGACTAGATCCAGACCATGGTTTAGCAAAGCAGCCAGAGTATCCTCTATAGGAGCCTGCACATTTCCTTGTTTTGTACTAAGCCATGGTTTGCCGTATTGTTAACACGAGAAGGAGGTGCCGCGTTGCTTGTGATGGTGAAGCCTTGAGAAGAACAATCTCTGCATCAGGCAGGGGAGGCAGTCAGACAGAGGAACTGTGACGCAGCATGTCTATCAAAAAAGAGGAAGGAGAAGGACAGATGGAGGAGGAAAGAGAGCTCAGGGTTTGGGGATTAGGATCTTGTAATGGGAAATGGGAAGGAGTTGGATTTCGAATTAGTCATGTGGCAGGTGGAGAGAGAAAGTGACAGACAGCATAGGAGCCAACGAATTCTCCCGACGCATCTCGGTGGGCAAGGGGATGTTGTGTACATACTGCAGGTATTTATCATCTGCAGGCCTTTCGGGGTAGTAAGTGTGCTCCCTTTCAGAAGCCCAGCTCCGTAGCATTCTGTGGAGCAGATGCCGTAGTTCCACATTCTCCCTTTATTTTAGGAGTTTTCATCTGGCAGCACTTGTTAAAATGCAGATGGCTGGCATTTACAGGAATAGCAGACCCTGCTGTGTGACAGGAATCACGTGCCGAAGAATCAAGTCTGTGTAAATTTGATAACAAGAATAAGACTTGCTACTTAGGGATAAGTTACGGAGCAGGGTTGGCAGGCTTGAGGCTTGCATAGATCTCCTCCTCAAGGTCCACCAGCCAGAATCATTCACAGTGTTGCAAGTTAGGGCAATATCCAATAACCCATCAGAATATAATAGTAAACAGTAAAATTAAATATTAGCAAATAATAATTAATAAAAAAAATTAAAAATTCCTTCCAGTAGCACCTTAGAGACCAACTACGTTTGTCATTGGTATGAGGTTTTGTGTGCATGCGCACTTCTTCAGAAAGCTCACACCAATGACAAACTTAGTTGGTCTCTAAGGTGCTACTGGAAGGAATTTTTTTTTTATTTTTTTTTTCAACTACTTCAGACCAACATGGCTACCTACCTGTAACTAATAATTAATCAGTTTACACTTGTCAGTTACAATAAAGAACTACAATATGATGAAATTCCTGGCCTCTGAGGTTGACCTTTAAAAGAACTGCTCTTAACATAATTCCTGGAATACTGGGGTCACCAAAAGCACTGAGCCTCCAGCAGATTGGGCTGACAAAATGATTTTGCAGGCTCTGTCTCAGGCTGTTTATCACCTGTATGAAGTCCTACAGCCCAGAGAGCAGGTACCTCCAAAATTTGCACACATTTGGATTTGAGGAAGAGAGGGGGGGAAACAATCATGCAGTTCAGTTTTGCATTTATTGTATGAGTTCCTGATACGGTTTGCTCAGAGGCTGCCTATAAATTAAACATAAAGCTTTCAGAATCGTCTTGTCCTGAAGATCCCTCAGAGAGCAATTCAAGTTTCAATAGTTCTTCTTCTTGTTGTTTTTAATGAGAATTCCTAAGGCAGAAAGGCTGAAACAAGTTTGTGTTGGAGTAGCATCTCTGAAGCCAACAGAACTACTCCAGAGAAAATTGTTAAGACGACTACACTAGTGGTATCTGACCAGGGCAGCCTTTATATTTCTTGCTTGTATGGCCCGCATTGTAAAAAATGGAAAGACGGCAGATGCACTCACAGAAATGCACATTCGAAATTATTTGTAATAAGCATCTCAGAATAATACAAGAGAAGAAGCATTTGTAGCAGCAGCAATCCCCCCCCCTTAGTGTGCCAAGCATCCAAACATTGGGCATCCAGGCTCCATCTAATCAATACCTCCGGGTATAGATCGGTATATAAATTCAGTAAATAAAACAACACTAAATAAATAATCCATAGAATTTCACCCTCAGCATGTTGGCGTTTAGGCATGTGATAAGCCATACAATATTCAGTACATTGATCCCAAGCTTGCTAAAGGGGCAGGGATGGCTGGCGTGGTCCTGATCCCCCTTTAAATGTGTGCAACAGAATGGGGGCTTGGGTTCTGAGTTTGCAACCGTTAGGAGTAGTTGTGTTTAGCTGCTCACTCTGAAATCACAAGCCGCCAGCCTCGTGAAAGATCAAAAGCCTGTTGCAGGGACCCGGAGAATAATAATAATAATAATAATAATAATAATAATAATAATAATAATAATAATTTATTATACCCCACCCATCTGGCTGGGCTTCCCAAGCCACTCTGGATGGCTTCCAACAGAATTATTAAAATACAATAATCTATTAAACATTAAAAGCTTCCCTAAACAGGGCTGCCTTCAGATGTCTTCTAAAAGTCTGGTAGTTGCTTTTCTCTTTGACATCTGATGGGAGGGCGTTCCACAGGGCGGGTGCCACCACCGAGAAGGCCCTCTGCCTGGTTCCCTGTAACCTCACATCTCGCAGTGAGGGAACCACCAGAAGGCCCTTGGTGCTGGACCTCAGTGTCCGGGCAGAATGGACAGAACGATGGGGGTAGAAATACAGGGCAACAATTCAAGTGTTATAGAGCAGGAGTTGGGGGGGGGGCTGTGGCCCTCTGGGTGTCATTGGATTCCATCTCTCATCAGCCCCAGCTAATATGGCCAATGGGCAGGGACAACTGGAGTTTTAGTCCTGCAATATCTGGAGGGCACCAGGTTTCAGACCCCTGACGTAGAAGGATTTGGGTTCAGATAAGACTTTATCTGCTTCCCAGTTTTCCTGCCCAGTTGATTCGGTGGGGTGAAGTGGAGAGTAGACACGAGTCTCAGAGGAAGCTTCCCACATGACCATTGCTGGAGGGAGAACAGATTCTAATAACTTTTGTGTCGTCTTTGAACTCAATTACCCAAAGCAACCACAAGGATATCTGAAACCAGGTCACAGTTGGCAGAGAACTGGACAGCCTTTGTGAGATTTGCATGGGACGTGAGCTTTGCACAACCCCATTGTCGGTCTCTGAACTTCTACACAACCCACGCATAGGCTGGTTTGGAGAAGCTGGGATGGAAGGAGGCGGGGTGGTTTTAAAGTGCCACTGTTTATTTTTATTTTATTTTATTGCAAATGTAGCAGAACTCTGTGTACTCTTTCCTAATCTAAATCCTTTTTCCATTTAGTTTCCTGAGACATCTGCATGCAGAGTTTCCACTTCACGGAGGGGGGGGGGGATGAGAAATATTTTTTTCTACCTATATGCATACAGTTTCTCTCCCTCCCTGAGTACAGGTTAAACCATTGTTAAGTTGGCTCTCTTCCTTTTGTTCAAAGAAAGTCCAGGCACAGGGATAGGGCCTCTTTTCTGGCAGCCCAAAAAAGAGAGTAACATATCCAAAAAGTTATAGAGTGATGTTATGCTTGCAAGTCCTGAAGGTTTCATATGGTTAATGTGTGTGTTTCCCCCCCCCTGTTTCTTTTCCTGCCAAAGATGTTTGTAGCTCTTCTCTTCTGGTTCCAGTTCTACTGCGGGTTTTCCGGGTCTTCGATGATAGATCAGTGGTACCTGATCTTCTTCAACTTGTTATTCTCATCCCTTCCCCAACTGATAGTTGGAGTGCTTGATAAAGACGTACCAGCAGATATCTTAATTGCTGTGCCTCAGCTCTACAAAAGTGGTCAGAACATGGAGGTAAGGGGTGGACTGGGGGACCCTTGCCTTTCCTCTGTGTCCCTAAGAAATCGCAGTGGGAGATTGAAACTGGCCGGTCGACATTCACTAAACCTTTAAGTCATAATAAGCATTGCTAAGGCAGTTTGAAAAATGGCTTGAGCTGTGTAAAGAGCACAAGCCTGTCAGAGTGTTCCTCTCTGTATAAAACACCGTGTGACATTTTCCCAAGAAAAGCTGTTCGGAGAATACAGGCAAGAGTGAAAGATCTCGTGGGTTCCTCTGAAGAGGAATCCTAAGGAGCCAGCCAGATTAGGTTGGGATCAGGATATTGTTTGTAGATTTCAAGAGCAGGAAAGCACAACCTAAAGGCAGGTGAAGAGTCATGAACGCCCCATTCCCCAGCCCCAATAACTATGAAACTTAATCTTTAAAGATAATGAGCTGAATCCCCTGAAATCTGGTTCCCATTGAAATCCATGGGGCTCATGGCTTGTCTTCTGGTTCACTTAGTCTGGATCTGGATCTGACACTTCCTTTGGCGAGTTGATATTGTTGTCAGTAACTGCAGTCTTGAACAAAAGTAGAGTCCTGTTCAGAAACCTGATGGTCAGGCGAGATCAGGAGGCAAGAGGTAAAAAATATAGCTTCAAAGGTTGTGCATTGTGGGAATATCTGGAGGGCTATGGATGGAAGTGAATATGTTCGAGCTCATCCCATGACAGGTTGGCTTGGAAAATAAGGTGAATCACTTCCAATAAGATTGGTAGGAGGAATTACGTCTGAGCCAATCAGACTTTCATCAGTCACCCAGCCTCCCCTAATCCCTCCTCCCACTTCCCTTTCAACCCTAGCCAGGGGGCAGAAAAGGCACAGCATGGCTCCATGTGTGGTGCAGCCACATGATTATCATGAAGACTCAATGCCTTTTCCTTCCCAAGGAGTACAGTAGCTCTTTGAGGGGAATGTTGGGCAGGTTGGAGGCTTGGTGTGGATAAGTTGTAGGAAGGAAAAGAGGCTTTTGGAGGTGGGGGCTGGTGAGCTAGGTAAGAGGGAAGGTGGATTTAAGGCTAGGTTGGGGGATAAACTCAGAATTTAATCTGAGGCAGAGAAGAATTGGAGATCTTGTAATGATCACTTTTTAACTGAAGCCCTCAGAGCTTGTTTGTGGACATGATCTCAGAGACTTTCACGGGCATCTCTAGATGGACTTGACTGGGACAGAAATCCACAACTTGAGCTGCTCTGTGCCTTTTTGCAGTTGATTTTTTAAAATAGAAAAATAATAGTACAAATTGTGTCTTATCAGATTCAAAGCTTTCGCTTTCCCCTTTTCCCCCATTGCAGGAGTACCAACCTCATATGTTTTGGATGAATATGATCGATGCTCTCTACCAAAGCCTGGTTTGCTTTTTCATCCCATACTTCGTAAGTTGCCAGTTGTAGACATGCTGAAGCTCTCTGTGTGTATTTGCTTGCCCCCTTCCTACCAGGTGCATTCACCATCACGTGCTGGGAGAGCACATTCTGCCTACATCCCTGGCTTCATTGCCTTCCCATGTGCTCAGAAGATGAACTTCTGCAGCAGGAAGTCTGCTCGACTTGTGGAGTTTAAAACTCTTGTTGCCAGCAAGAATACCCACTGAAAAGGGGTTCAGCAAGAGGGTTCTTTAAGTGTATGCCCAGAGACAGAATGTATGTGTGAATGTGGCAAATAACATGTTGTGAGTCATGACTTCGGTCGGGATTCTTATCAAGCACACCCTGGGTGGCAATCTCAGGCTCGCCTCTGTGTAGCATGTGAAATTGCCTTAAGCTTTTCTAATGTGCTGTCCTCTTAGTTTGCCGAATTAAGCAGACATAATAACAAAAGTGTTCACGGAAGAATGGAGACCATGGATGGACTGCCTATCAAAGTATCACCCATACATGAAGTCTCAGGAAGGATTTGAAATTTAAGCAGTGGGTTACTGAAAGAACTAACGATAGTGTCAGGGACTGGGCAGAGGAGGAGGAGGAGTGGTGGAGATTGTCTCCCCATCCTGACCCTTCGAGGGAGGAGGAAGAGGAAGACAGAGATTTACAACAGGGGTCTGAGGAAGGTCACAGCTGAGAGGCAGATGAGGGGAGAAGTTGGGAAATCATGGGAGAGCCAGAACAACACCTGGCTGACACATTGTCATTAGAAAGCATTCCAGACCCTCCATTTCCAAGAACCTGGCAAGCCTTAAAAGTAGGAGAGCAAAGAGCTCGAAGACAGAGGGCACTTAGTGGCACCCTTAGAGGAGATGAGGAAGATGACAAATGAGGAAGTGGGAGAGCGTCCTGACAGATAGTGAAGTTTAAATAATAAAAGCATAAGTGTGGTAAAACAGTTAATAATTTTTATTTTTAAAAATCAGGAAAGGGGGGGAGAAGAAACTTTGTTTTTTTTTAAAAAAATGGTATATGACGATAAACATTTGGGAATATTTTTGGAGATTTAATAAAATTAACATAGAATGAGCTTTTCAAATACACAGAGCATGTGTATTTGCTGGATGTTTTTTAAACAAGCAAATTTGTCTAATCCCCATTTTATGTTTTCAGACGTATTATGATTCAGATGTGGACATATTCTTCTGGGGAACTCCAATCACCACCATTGCTCTCTTCACCATAATATTGCATTTGGCTATTGAAACCAGAACCTGGGTAAGTTGCCTACCCAAGCACAGCATAGCAGTCTGCTCTCTTTGCCTTACCTGTCGCTCTTGCTGTGCATCTTAATAAAATAATGATAATAATGATAATAAACCTTTATTGTCACTACACCACCTGTATGCAGTGAAATTAAACGAGCCCCCCCCCCACACACACACACATACACTCAGTCTTGTTCGCACTCTTCCAGCATCTCTCTATTTAGCTGGTTTTCGTAGCAGTTCCAACAGAGAGCGGCTTGAGACTGCAGTGTGGCAGTTTTATATGTTCCATTTAAATAACACTGCATTGAATTTCCCCCTGACTAGAATGCTTTCTGTGCATTCACAAGAGGAGAGCAGGTCAGCTGCCAGGTTCATTCTTGGGGACTTTCTCCCTGACCTTGAACAAATATTTCTGCATCTCACACAGAACAGGCCCAGTTCAAACAGCTGGCTTATCCAACAGCCATCCTTTTGAGGCATTCAGTTTTGCAGACAAAAAGCATCTTCAGGTAGGGCCAGGAATGGCTTCTGCCAGAAACCCTGGAAAAAACCACTATCCAACAGGGGGAGGGGGTCTGAGTCAATGTAAGGTTGGTTGGTTGGTTTTTGTAAGATTTATACACCGCTTGTTTGTAAGGAAACCTCAAAGCGGTTTAAGAAAAGGATAAAACAACTAGCTAGCCCAGCCACGTGTTGCTGTGGCTCATCCCTGTGTTCCCCCCCCCTGTCCCGATCCATGACGTATCCAGCCCCCCCCCCCCGGCTCATCCCTGTGATTTCCCCCACAGAGCAATGGGAGCTCACTCCGTCACGGGGAATCAAACCGCCGACCTTCCGATCTGCAAGCCCAAGAGGCTCAGCACCTTCCTGATCAGAGAATCATAGAATTGGAAGGGAACTCAAGGGCCATCTAATCTGACCCCTTGCAATGATATCAGCAGGCAGGAAGTTCCAGAGTATGGGAGCCGCCATACTAAAGGATCCATTTCTTACAAATGCAGAAGAAGTATTAAGTGGTGCCTGTTAAAGGCATTCAAAGCAAACACAGGGTATGAACCGGTCCTAACTGAACTGGCTTTACGTATATACTAATAGTAACACCTTGAATTTGGCCTGGTAGCAAATCAGCAGCAAATCAGTCTGGGTCGTTGAGAAGAGGTGTTATATCCCGACCTGGTCCTGCCAGCTATTTTGCCGCAGCATTCTGCACTCGCTGCAGCTTCCAGGTCAAGGGAAGTAATTTAATCTTCTAGTAACCAATACTTCCTAATGACCACTGTCACCACTTCTTCATTTGCATTACACAGGCCAAATTGGTGGTTATAGCTCTCCTTTTACCCTTTTAAGGGCCGATCTCAAACATTTGAGTTTATTGAGCAACATCCAATCTGCTCCGGTTGTGCATATTTATGTTTGTATAAATGAAACAGAATTGTCCCAAACTTGGGAAGGAATGTTCTATTTATTATCATCAGATTGTGGTGGGGAATGGGGGAATAGACAGACAGGGAACCTCTGCTGTTCAGTGAGGAAAAATCTTTGTTGCTTGCTAGTATTTGCCTGGGCAAGCCTGAAGCAGCTGTCTAGGTTGTAGTATAAACTTGTCACCAGTATTCCTCCCCTCACACAAACACACCCTCTTGGGTCTTCTTTTACAGTTCGTTCCAATCTTATCTGTTCCTTCCTTCAGTTATTATTTTCCCTCTTCTGGGTCTAACTGCCTGTTCATTTTTGAGAGATAAGAACCTTCCAAATGGAGCAGTCATGAAACCCTCTTGCTGCGAGCCATTGGTTTCTAGGAACAAGTTTTGTGTGTTGGTGCTATTTATTCCATTTATGAATCGCTTCCCGTTAAAACATCCTGAAGCTATTTCAGTGCTACTGCAGCAGCTAAATTGCCAGGTAACATATTGCTGGCCATTGTACAGTGGCTTAACAAATGCCCTGCTTAACAAAATTTCCGCTTAACGAAAGGATTTTTCGAGCGGAGGTTGCCTCGCTAGACGAATTCGTTTTATGAAAAATTCGTCTAGCGAATTGCGGTTTCCCATAGGAATGCATTGAAATTCAATTAATGCGTTCCTATGGGCAAAAAAAAATTCGGAACAAATTCAATGCATTCCTATGGGATTCGCTAGACGAATTTTTCGTTATAAGAAAAGACCTGTGGAACGAATTAAATTCGTCTAGTGAGGCACCACTGTATATCGTTTACAATCTGCAGTGATACACATTACAGTCAAACCTCGGTTCCCCAAGGCCTCCATTGTCATACGTTTTGGCTCCCGAACGTCAAAAAAACCGGACGTAAATGCTTCCATTTTCGAACGTTTTTTGGAACCTGAACGTGTGACGCGGCTTCCACTAAGTGCAAGAAGCTCTTGCAACCAATGGGAAGCCGTGCCTTGGTTTTCAAACATTTCGGAAGCCATGAAGGAAACGAATCACAATCCATGGCTTAGTGTTGCATTCAGAGCAGGAATTCTGGTTTGTTTGTTTCATTCCAGCAAACCATGATCAGATATAATGCTAAGCCAGGGTGTGTTCCCTCTAAGTCAGGCATAGGCAAACTCGGCCCTCCAGATGTTTTGGGACTGCAACTCCCATCATCTCTGACCACTGGTCCTGTTAGCTAGGGATGATGGAAGTTGCAGTCCCAAAACATCTGGAGGGCCGAGTTTGCCTATGCCTGCTTAAGTGCAAGCCAGGAGGAGAGGAGCAGACACAATTTCTCTGTGTACAGCAAACCATGGTTTATCATGACATGTGAGCGCAGCCATTGTGAAAATCCTTTGCCATGTTGTTCGGCGTTCCGGAATTGCACATTAATTTTGAGGATGTTTTTCTTTTTAGACTTGGCTGCATTTGTCGTCTTGTGTCTTCAGCGTTGTTTTGTTCTTCATTGTTGCTCTCCTTTACAACGCGTCTTGCCCAATATGTTACCCTCCATCCAATCCCTACTGGACCATGGAAAAGCTGATGGGAGATCCTATGTTTTATCTGACTTGCCTCATAACACCTACTGTTGCTTTGCTTCCGAGGTAAAGTATTTTTTCCCTTCTTCTTCTCCTTCTTCTGTATATTTGTTAGTGGACAGACCTCGTTTTCATTCTTTTGTGAAGATATTGCTAAGCTGCAGGCATGTGCATATGCAGAAATAATCAAAATGTGTCCTAGAGCTGTCAAACCCAAACGAATCAATGGTTTTGTTTTGCTTTTAGCCGTTGGCCATAACAAATATATGAAATGAATATCAAATAGATCACAGCAAAGCAGAGTTGTGAACAGATAAATTAAAACCCTACCTAAATTCACATAACAAAAGACACTATGCGTAAATATGTTTTAAAGAGATGTGTGCAGATTCTTATGTACAGTGGTACCTTGGTTCTCGAACTTAATCCGTTCCAGGAGTCCATTTGACTCCCAAAACGGTTCGAAAACCAAGTTGTGACTTCCGATTGGCTGCAGGAGCTTCATGCACTCAAGCGGAAGCTGCTTCGGATATTCGGCTTCCAAAAAAATTCGCAAACCGGAACACTTACTTTTTGCAGTGTTTGGGAGCCGATTTGTTCGACAACTAAGCCATTCGAGAACCAAGGCACCACTGTATAATAGAAATGAACTCTGGGGAGAGATTGGGTCATGCCCACTGACTCCACCCTTATCCTCCACACAGGAACCTATGCTCCCTTAATATGACATGTTTGCACAATAAAATATCAACCTTAGGCCCTGTCCATTTTGTATCCTCCATTTTTGCAGGATACAGATTTCATACGGGGAGCCTACACACTTTAAGATTCCTGTGCAAATAGGACCTTTTAACACCTGGAGGTCCAGTGGCTGTGATCCTGATGTTCCATGCATACATAGTCATCTGTGCAGGACCACAGTCAAATAGTAACCCCCTCCAAAACGAACCATATTGATGCCCTTATTGAAAGGAATGCAAACAGCATCTGAGACCAAATTGCAGAACCCTTTCTTCTTCTTTTTAAAAAGCCTGCTCTCTTGCCAGTCAGCTGTTTGACTGAGAAGGGGAGCAGATGAGGGTCACAGCACTTAGTAGTGAACACGGTCTACCAAGCTGGACAAATGCACACCAGAACCTGCTTCTCTGCATGTGATTGGGGCATATTTGTTTAAAAGTCTGACAGATTTGCATTGCACAAACGATGAAGCGATCAACAATGAATTGAAAGTGGAGACAATAGATGTACCTCTTTATCTGTTTGCTTTGTAACACAAAAAAACCTTAATAAAACTAATTTTTAAAATAAATAAAAAAACCACCCTCAGTGGCCAATTTAATGTCTCCACTGTTTTTTCTCAAGATAATAATAATAATAATAATAATAATAATAATAATAATAATAATAATAATAATATAAAACTTCAAACATTAAAAACTTCCCTATACAGGGCTGCCTTCAGATGTCTTCTAAAAGTCAGATAGTTGTTTTTTTCCTTGACATGTAGAATCATAGAATCATAGAGTTGGAAGAGACCACAAGGGCCATCCAGTCCAACCCCCTGCCAAGCAGGAAGCACCATCAAAGCATTCTTGACATATGCCTGTCAAGCCTCTGCTTAAAGACCTCCAAAGAAGGAGACTCCACCACACTCCTTGGTAGCAAATTCCACTGCCGAACAGCTCTTACTGTCAGGAAGTTCTTCCTAATGTTTAGGTGGAATCTTCTTTCTTGTAGTTTGAATCCATTGCTCCATGTCCGCTTCTCTGGAGCAGCAGAAAACAATCTTTCTCCCTCCTCTATATGACATCCTTTTATATATTTGAACATGGCTATCATATCACCCCTTAACCTTATCTTCTCCAGGCTAAACATACCCAGTTCCCTAAGCCGTTCCTCATAAGGCATCGTTTCCAGGGGAGGGCATTCCATAGGGCAGGCACCACTACCGAGAAGGCCCTCTGCCTGGTTCTCTGTAACCTCACTTCTCACAGTGAGGGAACTGCCAGAAGGCCCTCGGAGCTGGTCCTCATTGTCCGGGCTGAACGATGGGGGTGGACACGCTCCTTCAGGAATACTGGACTGAGGCCATTTAGGGCTTTAAAGGTCAGCACCAACACTTTGAATTGTGCTCGGAAACGTACTGGGAGCCAAGGTAGGTCTTTCAGGACTGGTGTAATATGGTCTTGGCGGCCACTCCCAGTCACCAGTCTGGCTGCCGCATTCTGGATTAACTGCAGTTTGCGGGTCACCTTCAAAGGTAGCCCCACGTAGAGCGCATTGCAGTAGTCCAAGCGGGAGATAACTAGAGCATGCACCACTCTGGCGAGACAGCCTGCAGGCAGGTAGGGTATCAGCCTGCGTACCAGGTGGAGCTGATAGACACCTGCCCTGAACACAGAATTAACCTACACCTCCATGGACAGCTGTGAGTCCAAAATGACTCCCAGGCTGCACACCTGGTCTTTCAGGGGCACAGTTACCCCATTCAGGACCAGGGAGTGCATTGAAAAGTGCCCAGCCATCTCTCCCTAGTATTATGATGACTGAGGGTGGGAACACCGGAAGGGAGGAAGGGTCTCGACTTCTCCATTCTCTCAAAGGGAAAACCTTTCCTCAAATGGCATTCTAGCCGATCATCCCACCAGCACTGTTCAGACAAAGTATACTTGGGACAGTGTTCTTTTGGTACATTTTCTTTTCTCGGTTCTTTGATTTATTTTTTCATGTGTGGCCCTTTTCGTCTCCCTGGCAGGTTCCTGTACAGGACGCTTCAAGGGACGGTGTTCCCCACCCAGCTTCAGCTTGGCCGCCAGTTGTCCAAGATGCCCCCAGATGCTCGCAACCAGTTTTTAAGCAGATGGCACACCAAGAAGGAGGCTGGTCCCCACAAATACACCTGCGCTCCTTACTCTCCTGAAACCCCGCATTTCCTCGTCGGCGACTCTTTAAAAGCCTGTAGCCAAAACAGTCCCTCCAGGTTATCTCAGCAAGGGAAAGAACAGGCTAAACAACCAAAGACCATGCCCACCACAGGGTTAAACCCTCCTGCTCCCCCTCTTGGTGCTCAGCTATATGAAGGGGACGGGTGTTTTCTGTCGGCTCGCGGTCGAGAGGAAGCACCTTTGGGTTTTCACAAAGGCACTTCAGAGCTGGAGCCGAACTTAGTAGATGAGACGTTCCAATGGAACTCAACAGCAGACCAGGCAGACTTCGGCTTGTTGAACTGGATCACATCAACTTCATTGTTCAATGGCATTGAAAGAGAACTGCCCTGGTTATCCAGCAGTTTACAAAATGGAAGGTGGGACAATGCAGCTCCTGGTGGCTGCGGTTCTCAGGACCTCAAAGGCTCGGCGGAGCAGGCCTCATCCTGTTTCCAGGAAGAAGGGGGGAAAGCTTCCAGTGGCTGCTTCCATACAGAACCTCTTGAGTCCACTTGTTTATGACATAGGCATTTTAGCGCATACGGTCGTACCTTGGAAGTCGAACGGAATCCATTCCAGAAGTCTGTTCAACTCCCAAAATGTTCAGAAACCAAAACACGGCCTCTGATTGGCTGCAAGAAGCTCCTGCAGCCAATCAGAAGCCGCAAAAGCAGTGTTGGACATTCAGGTTCCAACAAGTGTTCACAAACCGGAACACTCACTTCCGGGTTTGCGGCGTTCAGGAGCCAAAACGTCTGAGTACCAAGGCGTTCAGGATCCAAGGTACGACTGTGTTTTCTATTTGCACAAGAGTATAGTATTGCTCTGTTTCCAATGCTGGAACAGAAAGTCAAGGTACATAGTTTTATTTTGAAAGGATGTTTAAGCACAACATGTTGAAAAGAAGAGCTTTATATACAAAGGAAAAAAATCCATATATGTATTTATTTTTCATCTCATTTTATACAAATGCAATATGTTTTTTAGTTTTTATTTGCTTCTCTTCTGTTACGGGCTCCTGTTATGTACGAGGTGGCAGCTGTTGGATTTCTAGTGGCCACCATTGGTTCAGCCATCCGGGGCAGGGGAAATCCTACACAATTAAGCATCCCCCATCAGGTTTCTTTGGAGAAGGGAGGTCTGCATGGAACCAAAGAGCTAGGAAATCCATCAGAAACAAAGCCCCCGTATGTACGATGCTACACTGCCAAGGACATAGCAATATTGAAAATTTACAGGTGTGGCCCTCCTTCCTCAATTTTTTAAATATTTCAACCATAACAGTTTGTGTATTGCGAGAAAATAAGAAATAAATGAAGATCTATATGGCAAAGATGTTATCCTCTCTTCCGTCGGCGAAGGTACAGTTCTTCGTTTAAAGTCTGGGCCATTTGCAATGAATCCTAGAATCATGGAACCGTAGAGTTGGAAGGGACCACAAGGGTCATCTATTCCAACCCTCTGAAATGCAAGAATCTTTTGCTGAACGTGGGGCTCGAACCCACAATCCTGAGTTCAGAGTCTCATGCTCTACCAACTATGACCCTTGAAAGAAGATATAATATGCTAGGGAAATTGTGAGGCATGTGCTAGAGGTACATAAATACATACATTTCATAGTTAAATACCAGCTCAAGACTGCTTACAACATGAAAAAAAATTACATAATATAACAAAAATAGTAATAAACAATAAGAAGTACACAACCAAATTGAACTATTTCTGCATTAAATTTAAAATAAAGATACCAATAAAGTTGTAAAATATACAAAAAATGATAGCAGCAGCATCCACACCCAACTGTGGTGATGTCAGCTGAAGGGTGGAGGTTCAGGGTTTAATCCTGCACGGAGTGTGTCAAAGTTGGCCCACAGGTGGGGGGGAGATAAATATCTGCCCTCCCCCAAAACTAAAAGGTCCCCCAGCCCTGACTAAGGTAAAAAGG
Organism: Zootoca vivipara; assembly: GCF_965207765.1. NCBI lineage: Eukaryota > Metazoa > Chordata > Lepidosauria > Squamata > Lacertidae > Zootoca > Zootoca vivipara. Next base: position 30,919,646 of record NC_142587.1, on the reverse strand, counting down.
TAAAGGATTCCTAGACTGTTATGTCCAGTCAAGGGCAACTATGGGGTTGTGGCGCTCTTCTCGCTTTCAGGCTGAGGGAGCCGGCGTTTGTCCATAGACAGCTTTCTGGGTCATGTGGCCAGCATGACTAAACCATTTCTATCACAACTAAACACCATGAGAGAAACCAGAGCACATGGAAGCACCATTTATCTTCCCGCCTCAGTGGTACCTATTTATCTACTAGCACTGGCGTGCTTTTGAACTTCTAGGTTGGCAGAAGGTGGGACAAAGCAATGGGAGCTCACCCCGTCACAGGGATTCGAACCACTGACCTTCTGATCAACATGCCCAAGAGGCTCAGTGGTTTAGACCACAGCACCACCTGACTTAACAGGGAGTGGAACCCCATACTGAGCAGCCTAAACATCTATCTGGGTGGATTTCCCACCCACCAACAGCCCCTCCATCTTGCTAGGACTGAGCTTTCAGTTATTGGCACTTATCCAGTCAATTACTGCTCCCTGACACCAGTTCAGCACTTCCAGTGTCTCACCTAATAGAGATGTAAATGAGAAGCAGATTTGGATGTCATTGGCATACTGATGGCACCTCCTCGCTCCAGCTCCCGAGATGACCTCACTCAGCAGCTTCAGATCAAGTTTCAGTGATGAAAATGAATTCAGGTCCTGTCTTATCTTGGGTGCATGGTTATTATTTTGTTTTTATCCTATCATGTTTGAGGGCTGAGAGTGAGTAAAGGTATTTTAAGGAGGGAAACACAGTAAAACAGACCACTGAATGAAAATAAATAAGTGATATAGCATAAAAGACTGGCATACAATATTATTTGTCTGATTTGGCAGAGAGACCTTAACAGTCTGATCCTATGTGTGCTTACTCATAAGTGAGGTAAAGGGTAAAGGGACCCCTGACCATGGACTGGTCGTGACCGACTCGGGTTGCGGCGCTCATCTCACTCTATTGGCCGAGGGAGCTGGCGTACAGCTTCCAGGTCATGTGGCCAGCATGACAAAGCCGCTTCTGGCGAACCAGAGCAGCGCACGGAAACGCCGTTTACCTTCCCGCCGGAGCGGTACCTGTTTATCTACTTGCACTTTGAGGTGCTTTTGAACTGCTAGGTTGGCAGGAGCTGGGACCGAGCAATGGGAGCTCACCCCATCGCGGGGATTCGAACCGCCGACCTTCTGATCAGCAAGCCCTAGGCCCTGTGGTTTAACCCACAGCGCCACCCGCGTCCCATTTATAAGTAAGTGCCACTATATCCAGTGGGGCTTACTCCTAAGTATGCACGCATAGGACTACATCCTTGGTGATTCAGAAGTGCTATGGTGTAGATTCTCCATAGTATCAGTGAGGAACTGGAGACAGTTCAGAATTTTTCCAGAATTGAAAGAGGTCATGTTGCAGCTTTAGAAGAACTCGGTGATTTGGAAATAAACACTTCAAAGGAGATCTCAAGCCTGTTGAGGACATTTGTTGTCAGGTTTTGGTTTCATCCGGAACATTTCTTGTTGTTGGGCTGTAACTTCTACCAGCTCCCACTGGGTCAGATCTTAGCGCCATGAAAAGTCGTGGCAAAATTCCCACAGATGTCTTTAAGGATTGCTCATGTCGTTTAGGATTGCACATTCGACATGAGGTGGCAGGATGTGCTCTGACAAGCCATGTGGGCTCTGCAGCCTCAAGGGCTTGGTTCAGTGCCAGAGTATTCTGCAACTCTTCCACTCAAGTTAGCTATCAAGCTGGGCTCTAGAATTAATATTGTTCCTGGGTTGAACAACATGCAGCCATGGAGATAAACTGCCAGAATCATTAAAAAAAGAGAGCCCATTTTCTTCTTCAAATCATAGAATTGTAGCGTTGGAAGGGACCTCAAAGGGCTGGGACAACCCAGTCAGATGTGTGGGGTACAAATAATAAAATCATGATTGTCTAGTCCAAACCCTGTCATGCAGGAATCAAAACCCCTTTTTGGCCCTTGTCATCTTGCAACATATTCATTGGAATAATGCAACCTCTTCCATCCATTTCCAGTATAGGTTAACTGATGCCTAAGGTAGGACTGGTGGTAGCTGCAATGCAGCAACATATGACAAGCCACAGGTTCCCCATCCCTGCTCTCCCTAATAGGCTTTATACAGATATTCGTAGCCTGGGGACTGGGCTTCCTATGGAACTGCGCTTTCTCTCTTTTTTGACATATGTAAACTCTTCTTAAAAGAACTGAGCTCAGGTCCAGGAAGTGCTTCCTATTTCCAGCAGAAACTGACTGTGCAAGGGTGCTGATTGGCTAGCCCCCCATGGCAATAATAAAGCTATTCCCTCTCCCTAGCCTACCCTCAGGTTTTTCAAATTAACATAATTGATTGATTATTATTTTTATAAAAGTATCTGGTGACAATTTGATAAACAAGCTAGGTGCCTGAATATATATAATACCCAAAGCCAGCCTGAATAGAGGCATAATTCCATGCTGGATCTGAATTTCAATCTGAGGAAATGTGTCAATACAGAAGAAAAAGTTGCCAGAAAGCTGAGCTTGGAGACCCTCCAAGTGTCCCTATTTTCCAGGGGCAGTCCCAGATTTACAGAAGCCATCCCGGTTTCTGATTTGATCCCAGAATGTCCCGCTTTTCCTTAGGACGTTCCTATTTTCATCAGAGAAATGTTGGAGGGTATGGAGTTATGCGACCCATGAGCCAAGGATATAAGTAACTATACAACCTTTAGAAGACATCTGAAGGCAGCCCTGTAAAAGGAAGGTTGTTTAATGTTTAATGTTGTATTATGTCTTCATACATGTTGGAAGCTGCCCAAATTATTATTATTATTATTAGTATTAGTATTATTATTATTGAATAGGATGTCCCGATTTTCATCGGAGAGATGTTGGAGGGAATGAGTTTGTCCCCACAAACACAGCACAAACACACCAATTCATATGTCCATAGTTTCTATCATGATCTTTATCATGAGATTTACAAGTTAATTCCCAGCAGTGAAATCCTGCCTTACTGTTTGAGTATGAACGGATGAAACGGGTAAAGTCAGCAAAAGCTGCTTCCCTCCCTCCCTCCCTCCCATCCACCCACCCACCTTGCTCATATTCTTGCCTGTTTCTAGGCTTTTAAATCCTCTGGCTTAATCATGGTTTATCGCTCTAATTTTCCTCCCACACGTCCCCAACCGCAGTCCCACTGGTTGAAAATCTATTAGGTAACTGAATTGTCTGCTCTTCAAGTCACTATTGGAAATGTAGCGCTGATGTGCAATAGGCAGTGGGGATTTTAGCTTAATTAAAAATGATTCCAACAGTCACCAGCACTTTTACACGAGACTGATTAAGGTTTTGGTGGTCATCAATATGAGTCCTATTCTTAGCGCATGGCAGATTTTTTTAAAGTCTCACAGTATTTGCTGGGGGGGGGGGGGCTTGGCCGAGTATTTCTTAACCATTTGCCCAGCAGTCCTATCCATTACCCAAAATGAGATGTTCCAAAATACCACCTCCATCGTTCTGCCTGGACACTGAGGTCCAGCACCGAGGGCCTTCTGGCGGTTCCCTCATTGCGAGAAGCTAAGTTGCAGGGAACCAGGCAGAGGGCCTTCTCGGTAGTGGTGCCCGCCCTGTGGAACGCCCTCCCAGCAGATGTCAAGGCAATAAGTAACTACTGTATTTTACTTTTAGAAGACATCTGAAGGCAGCCCTGTTTAGGGAGGCTTTTAATGTTTAATAGATCACTATGTTTTATTTTTCTGTTGGAAGCCGCACAGAGTGGCTGGGGAAACCCAGCCAGATGGGCGGGGTATAAATAATAAATTAAAAATAATAATAGGTAAAGGTAAAGGGCCCCTGGCCATCAGGTCTAGTCGTGTCCGACTCTGGGGTTGCGGCGCTCATGTCGCTCTATAGGCCGAGGGAGCCAGCGTCTGTCCGCAGACAGCTTCCGGGTCATGTGGCCAGCATGACAAAGCTGCTTCTGGCGAACCAGAGCAGCGCACGGAAACACTGTTTACCTTCCCGCCGGAGCGGTCCCTATTTATCTACTTGCACTTTGATGTGCTTTCGAACTGCTAGGTGGGCAGGAGCTGGGACCGAGCAACAGGAGCTCACCCCATTGCAGGGATTTGAACCGCCAACCTTCTGATCAGCAATCCCTAGACTCTGTGGTTTAACCCACAGCGCCACCTGGGCATAATAATACCCTACAAAACCTCAGGAAACTATCATCGTCTGCCTGCTACAGCCTCCAGAGCTGCAAGTAGGGAGTGGACTGTTGCCTCACAGGCCTAATGGATAACTTTTCCTGCTAAGCCTGAGGTGCAAGGAGCATTTATGGCTTGAACTATTTTTTTTCAGAACCCCAATATCATCTGGGTATCACATTCTTCAGCTACACACCTGCCATAGTAACGACACAGAGTAGGCATCGATTGAAAACTCCAAGCTACAGTGCAATTTGATGCCATGGCAGCAAATAAAATATTATCCTTCCTTCCCTCCCTCCCTTTCCCCCTGCGGACCCCAACACCCCTAAATCCATTCCAGATTATTTTCCCCAAGCCTGTGTAGTGGATTTGCTAGGAGACCCCTATTTCCCTCAGCTCCCAGAGTCTCCTGGGAAGAGAAGCTGATTGTTAAACCAGTCTGGGAAACTTAGTTCTGTGAGGGGAATGGGATCTCTCAGCACCCTTAACAAACAGTTGCCAGGGTTCTTTGGAGGAAGACGGGACTGTTTAAAGGAGTGAGGTGCTGCTTTAAATGTCTAATGCTATTCGGGCCTGAGTCTGTATGAACTAGTATAGCTTCACATCCTGTATTCAAGTAATATGGGACCGCCTCTCCTGGTATGCCCCGCGGAAGACCTTAAAGTCCACAAACAACAATATTCTGGAGAATATTCTGGAGAATATTCTCGAGCCATAAGGTGGCTAGATTGGCCTCAACTAGGGCCAGGGCCTTTTCAGTATTGGCCCCAACTTGGTGGAACGCTCTTTCACAGGAGACCAGGGCCCTGCGGGATTTGTCATCTTTCCGCAGGGCCTGCAAGACAGAGCTGTTCCGCCTGGCCTTTGGGTTGGATTCAGTCTGACCCCTGTGTTTTCCTCCCTCACGGTTTGGATTTATGGACTACTTAAAATGAGGCTGCATTTTAAATTTTAATATTGTATTTTAATCTGTATTTTAATTAATTGTTTTCTTTTCTTTTATGTCTTATTGTAATTTTATTGGTGTTAGCCGCCCTGAGCCCGGTTTTGACTGGGGAGGGTGGGGGTATAAATAAAAAATTATTATTATTATTATTATTATTATTATTATTATTATTATTATTAGCACCCCAGCACTATTGATAGCACCCAAGATTGATGTGCACATGCGTATAGACCCAAAAACAGGGGTTTTCAGTCCCTTTCACATTGCTGGTTCTGAAATACCAAAACAGGGACATATACTGCCAAACCCCAATGAACTACTAGAACGACATTGCACAAATTGGGACTCTCCCCTCTTGCTCCAGGAAGGAGTCTGTGTTGCTTATCTCCAATCTTCTACTTTGGCAATCACTCGTAGCCGATTAAGATTGTCTTCTATAAACACGGTTTTAACAGTGAGTCCGTAAGTGACTGTGGAGGCCAATTCTGGATCCACACATCCTTCCACAGTGCGGACATGGGTTTCCAGGCAGGAGTTGATCATGGTGAGGGTTTGCCAAGCGTGCCTTCTGTTATGTATTGGAATTCTCACCCTGGCCACCAGGGGTATTACGTATATAGTTTTCACTCAGGTCCATGTCAGTTACTTTAGGCGGGAAACCCTGGGCTGTTGTTGTTACAATGTTGACAGCCGGCTGCCTATAAAAACAGGCCAGCTGACCTGTTCAGTTCCAGCTTACAGTGGTGCCTCGACTTACGAATTTAATCCGTTCCGAAGGTACCTTCATAGGTCGAAAAATTCGTAAGTAAAAAGTGCCATTGGAAACGCGATTTCCCATAGGAATGCATTGGGAACGAAAAAATTCTAAGTCAAAGCAACCCCATCTAAAAATTCGTAAGTCGAAAAAACCCTATCTAAACTGCCGTGGTTTCCGTTCGGATGTCGAGAAATTCGTAAGCGTGCAGCAATTTGCCACATTTGTAAGTCGAAAAATTTGGTTATCGAGTCGTTCATAAGTCGAGGTACCACTGTACTTATAAAGAACTACTTGGAGACTTCTGGTCTGCCGCGCCGGCAAAGAAGACGCAGGGACCGCGAGCTCCGCGGTCCCTGGCATCGCGGAGGGGGGAATTCCGCGGGGCGCGCGGATTCCCCGTAAGAACCTCGGGAAGGGCGTCCCGAGGGCTTAGGGTCCGGCAGGCTCCGTTTGGCGATTCCTCTGCTGCCCGGAGACCCAGTAGAGTCTCCGAGAGCCAGCGGAGTGGAGTCGCGGGAGCCATTTTGGACGACATCGTCACCTCCGACATAGCGAAGCTCCGAGTCTTCTACTGGGCAGCGGCAGATTCTTTCAAGAAAAATTAAGATTGGAAAAAAGTAAGTCAATTCTTAATTGGGACCTTAAAAGACCGATTCGAAAAAATAGGAAGAGACTTTAAAAAAACGGAAGCCGATCTCTTCCTAATGGCTAATTGGGAGGCGCTTTAAATATTCTCAAGCCGAAACTTTTTGGATTGTGGACCCGACAGAAAGAAAGACTTTTCCAACCCTTTTCAGCTCCCGAGGCCGGCACCCCTTGAGGTACAGCATTAACAAGGGGGGAAGTGCTTTGACAGCTGGCAAAAGCTGTCAAGCTGTTAAAAGACTAAGAAAATCTATTATATTGTTGTGGATGGCAAAATTCGCTTGAAGATGAGGCAAAAGTAATTTAATTGGAATTATGATTGGATTCATGATGGAGTTAAAGACAAAGGAAAAGACCAGCCAAGATGGAGCCGACCGTGTAGCAGGAAGGAATTTTCCAGCACCCTTTGTCCTCTATCTCCTGTTCGCTTGTGGTTAAGAGAAGTATGAAAACAATGTATTCTCTAGCCTTCCAGGAGGCTGTATTGAACTATCTGCAAATTCTGAAAGATATGCACAAGGAACTGCAACATTCTAACTCATCATCCATGGAGATTGAGGTTCAAGATCAGGATTTAAAAGACAATTTTGATTCTGAGATTGTGTGTGAGGAGCAACAATTTGAGGACAATGTTGAAAGTGATTTGGACTACAAAAAACATGTTTTGGATGATGCAAAACAAGGATTTGAAAGGAAAGAAGATGAGGACAATGAGAAACAAAGCGAAATGAAGATCAATGGAAATGAGGAGCCTGGAGGGACTGAAATGTGGAGTGGTGTTATTGAGGGTTGGGAAAGGCAGAGGGGGGGGGGACAAAGGCCTGGATTTGGAAGTGGGAAAGAACTGATGTGGGGTGAGAATTTTAGTTAAAAGGTATTTTGGCTGCTGAACAACGGTTTCTGAAATCTTGGCTTTTTAAAGGAAATGCTGATCCAAGTGGGGGGAAAGGCATCGGGAGAGGGGAAGGAGAGTGCTTAATAGATATAAAAATTGAGTTTTCTGGAGGGAGGTAGAATAATGGTTTGGGAAACAAATTTTAGATTTGTATTAACATTTTTGTGTTTAGATGGGTGTCTGGGTAGAGAGCCGCCTTTCTTCCTCTCTTTGCTCAGAAGCACCTGGTGGCAGAGGGTGCTCTGAGGGGGGAGGAAGGGGGGGAGGGAAACCCAGACACAAAAATGGAACCTTTGAAGTGCTGCGCCTCGCAAGTTCCTCTTGTGGCAGGAGGGGACTCGTGGGGGGGGGGCAGCACAAAGAAGGAGGAGGATTAAGTGAATATTATAAGGATAAGATTTTGAATTAGAATAGAAAATCCGCCATAATCAATTAGAGAAGTTAGGAAAACCAGGAAGAAGAGAATTGAGGAAGTCACAATTACAATGTTAAGAAAATAAGAATTGGGAACCTTTATTTTTATCTTTTATTTGTTTTGTCTTATTGTTTGTTTAATGGTTGTGTTGAAGGAGCAGCTGGGGGAAAACCAATCCTCGGAGCTCCTCCATCCCTGCCCTTTCAGTGGCAGGGAGGGGATGAGGGGGGAGGAGGGAGGGGGAGGCCAAACCCAGCCTTATAATGGACCCCTTTGATTCTCAACACCCACGGGTACTACTGGTGGCAGAAGTGGACTGGTGGATGGAGGGAAAATGGAGGGACAGACTCTACATTGTATGTTTTGTTTGTTTCGTTTCTATAAAAACCAATAAAAATTATTTTTTTAAAAAAAGAGAAATCTCTGTGTCGTCTGATATGTCCACCCACTACTTAATACCTTCCTCTTAGCACATTTCTCCCTTTCATCCTGAGTTTGAGCATCTTCAAAGCCCATGACACCTTAGCGCTCGCAGGCCGCTGTTTCCCAGTTGTTCGTGTTTATACTACATTTTTAAAGATTTGCCTTAAGAGTCTTTAAACCTCTTTTGTTGACCACTTGCCTTACGCTTTCCATTTTTAAGTTCGGAATAGAGTGGTTGCTTTGGAAGACGATCATCAGGCATCCAAAAACGTGACCAACCCAACAAAGTTGACTTCGAAGAATCATTGCTTCGACATTGGTGATCTTTGCTTCTTCCAATACACTGGCATTAGTTCGCCTGCCTTCCCAAGAGATGTGCAAAATATAGTATATTATCTTCAGTATAACAATGCCGGAGTAGGATGACCCATTAAACAGCTTTCACTAGATTAAAACTACTGAGGCAAATGCAATTTCCGGTCAAAATAAAAATGAGGAAACAGAATAAATTTTCCAGAGCGAAAATGGAAGAATCGAATCTTTGCCAAATAATTGTTTTCTTCTTTGAGGCCTGTACTCCTGAGCTCAGAGGTCAGCAGGATATATACATTGCCGCAAAGGAAGACTTGATCAAATAGTAGCCCAGGCAGTACCTTCCAGAGCTTGAGTACTACAACTCCCATCAAGCCCAGCCAACACAACCAATAATCAGGGATGATAGTATTTGTAGTCTACAAGGTCTAGAGGGCACCAGGTTGGCTACTAAGGGTCTTTTAATTTGTGCTGATGGATGAACTTCACATGTGTCGTTTAGGTTATGTAGACCAGACAGACATTAATAGCAAGTGAAACACTTAGGATTGGATTACTATTGGCTCTTTTATGACTGCGACGAGATTTTTTTTTCCTCCCCCCGTCTCTGGAACGGCTTGAGAATTCACGAGTTATGCTCTTCCTTGGGATATGCATCCCGTAGACAGTGTGATTAACTACTTACATGCGAAATCCTGGCTTAGTAGAAATCAGTGGCAAACCCCCCCACTGACTTCAGCCCAATGCTGAGTTTTCATTTCGTTAAGTTTATGGCTATGCCATTAGCAAGAAAATCTACACAGCAATTACAAAAGCTGGCAGGTAATTAATCTTAAAAAAAAAAAATCCATGTGTTGACAATGGGTGGGAGGTAGTAGATGGCACACTATGGAGACAAAGAGATCGCCATGTGGGTTAGTGCCATGTGAACACCACAGTGTGAGATTCTGAATGCAGAAGAAAGCTTTCTGAGAGTCTCAGCTTCATGGAATCATAGAATTGCAGAGTTGGAAGGGACCATGAGGTTCATCTAGTCCAACCCCCTGCAATGCAGGGATATGCAGTTGTCCCATATGGGGATCGAACCTGCAACCTTGGTGTTATCAGCACCATGCCCTAACTGAGTCTCAGGCCTAGTGAGCTTCCATTTGTAAAAAGACAGCAAGCTTCTAGCTGTTATTATTAGGGAGAAATGTCTACTGAAACAGGATTTCCACTGGTCAGGGGCAGCATTTCAACGCCCTACATATCTGCTTGTCCTTACTTTGGTTCAAAAACATACCACGAAAAACGGGGTATTTTAAAGGCTGAGGTGGGGGGGGGGCATACAAATGTTACTTCTCGGTGTATATGCACATAAATATTTGGTGCATTTATTCCCACAATGAAAGCTCTTACGGTAAGCGTTTAAAATGTTGACATAAACTTGGGAATGTGGATGTTTGTTGTAGATGTTTTCACTCCCCTCCATGGGTATCGGAGAGATTTCCCTCCCGGCCTCCATCGGATACACTTGTTTACACCTCTGCAAAATGGTTGACAAATTGCATTATTCTCACTTGGCAAGACTTGAGGCCTACATTACATTGGTGTACACCAGGAACAAGGCTGTGGAGACTGAAGCTCATTACTAATTTAGCACGTAAATGAAAAATTGCCAGCTCTTGAGGTAGAAGAGAGAGGAGCGCCGCACTGCCTTTGGTGCAGGCCCTTGTTGGTTTGGGTTTTTTTGCTGGTTTGTGTTGCATGGTTGATTCCCATGCACATGGACCTCCGTATCACTATAATGCGACAGAATGTGTTGAATTGACCATTGCGTACCCGCCAACATTTCTCTGATGAAAATAGGGATGTCCCAACATGTCTCTGAAGAAAATAGGGACACCCTAAGGGAAAGCGGGACATTTCAGAGGGAAAGGCCTAAGTCTGAAGTCCCCTGCAAAGTCAAGTGCAAAATAATAAAGAACTGGAGAATGAAGTTATTGTGTCTGCATATACTGGCTGCTATTATTATTATTATTATTATTATTATTATTATTATTATTATTATTATTGCTGCTGCTATGAATGTTTTGGACCACAATGTCTTAATTTCCAACTTGCAGATCATGTACTCCAGCCGCCATGATAGCCTCGTGAACATAGCTGTCAACCTTCCCTTTTTTTGCTGGAAATTCCCTTATTCCAGCGCTGTTTCCCGCTGCTATCCTGGATTGTTAGATATACCATAGACCAGCATTTCTCAAGACGCTGGCTGGTGTGCCGCGACGTGCGGCGACGAGAAGGGCGATTTGCATTGTCACGTGCCTGGCGGCCACCAATAGACGGCACTGACCCGCCGGAAAGCAATATTTCTCCTCCTCTTTCCCAAAGCTCAGTGCAAACGAGCCTGGCGGCCGCCAATAATCAACACTAACCCGCCGGAAAGCAATATTTCTCCTCCTCTTTCCCAAAGCTCGGTGCAAACGAGCCTGGCGGCCGCCAATATCCAGCTCTGACCCACCGGAAAGCAATATTTGGCAAGTGTTTCTTACAGTGATAATTATAATATAGGGCAGCACAGAGTTAATTTTTTTAACTTTTTTAATGGTGGTGTGCCTCGTGATTTTTTTCACGGAACAAGTGTGCCGTGGCCCAAAAAAGGTTGAGAAACACTGCCATAGACCGTCCCCAGGACAGGTGAGGCTGCTGATCCCTTCTTTTCAAATCTGAAAGTTGACAGCTATGCTCAGTGAGTCATTTAGAATCATACAATTGTAGTGTTGGAAGGGACCCAAGAGCCATCTAGTCCAGCCCCCTGCAATGCAGGAATCTCAACGAAAGCATCCATGATTTGGGCACAAGCTTTGGTTTCCAAAGAGATGGTCTGGGGAAAGTTTGCTCTGAACTGGTTAAATGTTAGATTATGCAAACAAACAAACAAAAAAAAGTCAGACTAGAAGCTAACTAATACACTGCTACCCTAAGACGAATGGTCCTTTCCCACCTGAGGGCCATGTGCCAACCTTCTGGAGGCCACATGCCAGCGGTGAGTGGGACCAGGGCCAGAAAAGCAAATGGAGCAATGAATAGAAATGTGGCCTTTATATTGCAAGCTAGTTTCTTCTCTCACTGACACCCTTTTCTGCCCTCTATCCAGGCAACCTCAGCTGAGTTCCAGGACACATTTCAGCCAGGCAAAAACCCTCAAGGAAGGCAGGAAGGGAGCCCAGAGAGGGGTTGTGAATTGTGAAGAGGGGTTATGCCATGGGGAGAAATCCCAATAAAAAGGCTGGGAGAGATGAACTTGCCTCCTGGCCCTGCAGCTGCCTGCCCCCAGGGCAAAACTAGTCTCTGTGAACTCTCAGCACATGGGCGTAAATGGCATGTTTCGGTCTGAGTGACAAATCCCCAAGGCAGTCCGCCCCAAAGTGGAAAAGGGGCAAGGTGTTCATGTTGCGCTTGCACCGAAAAGTGTGACTCACAAGCAGCAAAAGAAGTAAGACACAGTCCCTGCGCTCTTCACTTACGGAAACAGTCATTCAGAGCAGTCTGCAGGCTCCCTCTGCTGCGTGTTTAAGAGATGTTCCCAAATCTCCAGGCGGGGAATTTCATGTGCTGTAATTCTTTTCCCGTAACTGACCAGCAAAGCCTGTGCTAGTCAGCAAGAAAACACGGGAGCTGTTTGATCAAACCTTGGCGAAATGTTTTGTTTAGGGATGTGCAGCACTTTTGAGAAGTGCTCAAAGACTATGGCTAGCATTTGGAAGCAGGAGGAGAGCAGAGGCTGTTGCTAACCATGGCTTCTTTCATTTTCATTTCACTTTTAATTTGCGTGTTTAGACCTTTAAAGCTCCCCCTATAAATAAATTCAGACAAGACTCAAATTTTGGTTTGGTTTTTGGCAGAATTTAGGCCACAACTTTATTGATTACAGAAAGTGAGTGGTTGCATAGTCTCTGGTTCGACTAGCTCCCTTCACCGTTGCAGGTAGCGCTGACCCAGGGCATCAGCATAGGTCAGCCTGGGGTGAACACCTGGAATGGCAGCCCTAACTAACTGCACACAGTCCACAGCCTCGTTTTTAAAGTTCTCTTTTTATGTATTTTGTTTGTTTAATATTAAAGAAATATACATATATATATAGGATGTCCTTTGGTGACAGAATTAATCTTGCTGGCTGCCTTCAGCCCCTTTTGGTGGAAAGAGAGGGAATAAGCATTTAAAATCAATCAGTTTCACTCATTTGTTGTTATTTCTCCATTCGCTTGAGATGCTACATTAATTAAGCGAATGCAGTTGTGGATCTTCTTCATTATTTGCTCTTTTGACATCTCCGAGATTCCCCAGAAAGGAGCAACTCATGCAGATATTAAACAAGGCTTTGAACTGGCCTATCCAGCATCAAGTTAACTTCTTGCTCGGGGGCATGGATGACCATCAAGTTCGCTGTGCTTGCAATAGCAGCAGCAACCCCGGACTTCATTGGCACGAGCCAGCAAAACTTGGCAGCAATGAAGAGCTAGGTAGCTATTGCTTCTTCCTGAGAAACAATATGCAGTTGCAACCCTACACAAACTTGCTGGGTGGGAGGAAGTCCTACTGGAATCAATGGGACTCATGGCACAGAAACATTTCTGAGCTCACCCCAGTGCAAAAAATAAGCCGCTGAGCTATTTAAAAACCATCACAGTCAGTACAACAACCCTTTGCTCCCAGATATGGAATGAAGCTCTTTTAGCAAAACGTGCTTGTTCTTCTTTCATCACATATTGGGGATGCAGATGGCTCATCTGCCGCACAAACTGCCTTCGCTCGTGTTCCTGCAAGCTTAAAAAAGTGTCCATTTTAATCATACCCATTTTGGGAGAGAATTTATGGTGCAGTTCGTATAATGCGTCTCCTGGGCGGTTGTGTTGCCGCGGTAGCAGCAGCCGTCGGTGGAGGTGGCAAGGGGGCACTGTGCTGCCCCCCACAGAGTGGAGCCCGGGGCGCCCCGCCCCCATCGCCCCCTATTGCGATGCCCCTGGCAGGGTCCATAGGAGAGGCAATGAGACTCTGAACGGCAATATCCTAACTGAGTGAGGCCAGAGGCCAAGAAGGAAGAGGGTAGAGAAAGAAGCAATGGGCAAGGCTGCCGGGGACCTCGCACCCCAGCTAATAGGGGGTGGGAACAGAAGGCTGAAGCTCTTAGAGAAAGTGGGGTGGTGCTTCCAGAATACAGCCATCATCAGGTTCAGGGTAACCCCTCCAACATAATAGCGATGTTCTCTTCTCTTCCATACCCTCCAACATTTCTCTGATGAAATAGGGACATTCTAAAGAAAAGCGGGACGTTCCAGGATCAAATCAGAAACCGGAATGGCTATTGTAAATCTGGGTCTGTCCCTGGAAAATAGGGACACTTGGAGGGTCTGTGGGTGGTCATGCACAGACTGCCACCACCTAGAACTATGTCATAGTGGTTTTGACTTGTAAGGACCTACCATGGAAACCCTGCAGCTCCCAAGCCCACCCAAGACAGACTCTGAGCAAGAACTTCATGAGCATTTCCTGACAAGGACATATCCAACGGGATGTGGAACAGTGTGTGACTTCAAGTCAGAATGCCTTCCCTACATATACCTGGCTTCTCCTGCAAAGGTGGCTCGTTATTACTACTTGGGGTATATAAATGCAATGCATTTACCAGAGTTAAATCCAGGTGTATCTTGTTAGAGGATCCGCACTTTTGTTAGCTTTTGTAGGAAGCCGGATCCAAGCGGATATGTGAAGGGCTCCCTTTTTGTTTTACTTTCTGGAATCCATCTAGTTGTGATTCTTGGTTTTTCTACTCAGTATTGCTTGTTCAATTGCCTGAAAAACCTCAAAACCGTGTTTGAGTTGAGACCACAGTGGGGCCAAGAAATCTGCTTGTATTCCATGCTTACCTTCTAAGTCCCGGACTGCAGAATCCGGGACCGGCAGCCGTGTGACACTGGAAGTTGTGTCGACGTAACTTCCGGTGTCGCTTTGCCCATCTATGGGCACCAAAAATGGCCGCCGCCAGCTTCGAAAGTCGCGTCTATGCACTTCCAGACATGCGTAGATGCAATTTTTGAAGCCGGGGGCGGCCATTTTTGGTGCCCATAGAAGGGCAAATCGGAAAGAAAAAAATGGCCGTGGGAGGAGAAAATAACGGAGGAAAACGGGAGATGAAGTGATATGGGGGACCACTGGGAAAAGGTAAGTAAAAACGGGGGTTTCCCGGGGAAAACGGGGTACTTGTCAGCTATAATTCCATGTAGGGGATAAAGCCTCTGTCTCCAGCTACTTCAGTTCTCTGCCTGCCTCCGCCAGCTACAGAGCATGCTGCTGCAGCTCCCTGCCTGTGGTCCAGACCAATTAGCACTTTATTTCAGAAACGGCCAGCGCTTTGAATAGTGGGGACCAGATATTGCAGATTAGGATAGCAATTAATTGATAGCGCTTAGAAAGGGCAGGCTGCCTAACACATACTAATGATACTCCTCACAGAGGCTCGCACAATCCCCTATACTTTTCAGTCTTTTTTTCTCTCTCTTTTTAATCAGTACGGCAAGAAGAAAATAAGGAGGGGAGGGCAATCATATCACTTTCTAGCTCCATTCACTTCAAGAAATATTTCAGCCAGGATGTCTCAGGGTCATTGTCAGCATCCCAAAACGAGCACAGCAAGAGATGTCAGATCGGATAGATTTTTTCCCCATCTGCCACTTATTCATGCTGAGTTATACAAGAATTTCCCCATGCTTGGCTTTTTTTTTAAAGGATTTTCCAAAGTGGCAATCTAGGGGAATGTCTCTGGGATGATGGGAAAGCAGAGAATACCACCTGTTCTTTACATGCGGATGTGTGTGGATGTCCCATCTGCAAATGTGAACTTCAGGTCCGACTGCTGCAGAAGAAGCTATGCTCAGACAAATGTCCCGCTCAGTGACCTGGTTCTGCCAGGCTCCTGCTGAACTGTTGGTTTGCCAAACAATTGCCGCATGCTCGGCTGCCTTTCTTACTGCCTTCGCTTTTCCTCTTGACACCGGTCCTACGAAATTGCTGCCCACCTGCACAAAGGGCGGAAGCAGCAGAGGCAGCAAAATTGTGCGACTTCACTCTTCCGATTCACTTCAGGCTCCAGCTCATTGCTCTCTGCATTAAATCTTTTTGGGTTAGAGCCACCCAAAAGTCAGGAATAAGCAGAATCCCATTTCTTTCAATGGAACAGATCTTAAGTCTGTGCTTATGCCCACTGAAATCAGTATAGTCCTTGAAGCTAGCTGGACCCTTTATCTGGAGAAGAAGCAAAGGGGGGGCATGCCTCTCACAGGACATATTATTTTCACTAATACTTTCATTTTCATGCACACTTTCCCCTGATAGATTCATATTTGTAAACACTGGTAGGTTGGAGAATTACATTGCAAAATTCAGAGAAATGCAAAAAGTATGAATTTAATAGATTCATATTTAAATGCATGGTGAATCAAATTTCTCCTCCATCCCTAATGGTAAATGGTTGCCTGCATTTTTCTAATAATTTCTCTGAAAGGAACTTTGTGTCACAACCTAAGTTTTATTATCAGTGACCTCACAAAATTACAGTTCCTATAGAGTTGTTCCTGATGTTTACTTTGAACTCTCCTTCCTTCATAAAGGTAAAGGGACCCCTGACCATTAGGTCCAGTCGTGACCGACTCTGGGGTTGCGCGCTCATCCCGCATTATTGGCCGAGGGAGCCGGCGTACAGCTTCCAGGTCATGTGGTCAGCATGACAAAGCCGCTTCTGGCAAACCAGAGCAGCACATGGAAACGCCGTTTACCTTCCTGCTGTAGCGGTTCCTATTTATCTACTTGCATTTTTGACGTGCTTTTGAACTGCTAGGTTCATAACCACAACTAAAAAACAGTGCATAGAAAATGTTCTTAGTTTGATTTCTTTGGCATACAATACTGCGGAAATGTCATTATTTTCATTTTCATGCTACATACAAAGGAAAAGGGAAATCAATATAACTTCCCATCTCAGTCTCTCCATGAAAGTCCTTGTGAAGCCACTGCTTCATTAGTTGTGAACCATAGGGTGTTTCCTTACAACTGCCCTACGAAATTATCTGCCATGTTCATTTGTCACATTGCTTATACTTTCTTTGTCAATTTTTCCATTAAAGCATATTGCCAGATTACAT
Source organism: Zootoca vivipara (assembly GCF_965207765.1). Taxonomy (NCBI): domain Eukaryota; kingdom Metazoa; phylum Chordata; class Lepidosauria; order Squamata; family Lacertidae; genus Zootoca; species Zootoca vivipara. Next base: position 30,902,861 of record NC_142587.1, on the reverse strand, counting down.
TTTTCCATTCTTGAAATGTTTCTCCAGCTTCAGTTTTCCCATTTATTGCTGTAACCTGTCTAGCTGCAGCTATGATAGCAACTTTTTAGCAACATCAAAAGCAGTTAACAATGAGGGTGTCAGGGAAGGTTGGCTTATGATTTTAGGATGGCTTATGATTTTACTGCATTCCAGCAAGATCCCTCCGCTCTGAAAAGCCTTGTACTATTTTACATCCCCACCACATATGGAGATATGTGCCCAGTTCCAAGTACCCATGTCACCAACAAATTGGACTCTGTTTGCATTGTAGATGTAACCTTTTGTATCCATTATATAAAATCCTGAAGAACAATAGCGAGGCAAATGGGAATTTTATCTCTGATCCTTAGCTGTGCTTCTTGAATATAAACATTTACCAGTTGTCACTGTAATGAAGGATTCTCTCCTTTATATTTTGCACCATTACAGGTTGTTATTTCTGTTGTGGAGGTGGGGGGATGATTAACAAAATCAGCCCTCCTGGCAAACTGCAAATATCCCCACACAGGCACAGTTTAGGACAGGGGTCCCCAAACTTACCCGGCTTTGGGCCGGACGCCCGCCGCGCCAATCGTGGAGCGGGCCGGAGGGCGGGGGAGCGTGCGAGCGGGTGTGCACATGCACAAAGCGGTCGGTGGCGGTCACCGGGGGCCGCATAAAAGAGCCTCGCAGGCCGTATGTGGCCCCCCGGGCCATAGTCTGGGGACCCCTGGTTTAGGATATTCCACACCTTTCCTCAGCAGTTTCTTCTTTGAGAAAAATAAGTGGCTCAGGTAAATGTAAACTAAGCTTTAATAATAAAGAAAACTGTGACAAAATAACATAATGAGAGAAACTAAATATAGCAACATGAGTCAAGTCTGAAGCAAGAAACAAGAAAAGGCAGTTGGTCCCTCTTAACTGAAACTTACCAGAAAACCCAGAAGAGAGGGGCTGATTCTGGAGAATAAGACACAAGCCCTGCGCACCAGATACCAAACATTCTACAGATCAAATTAGACCCCAATATTTTTCTTACAATTTCTCCATTGTGTTAATGGAATTAGCCTCATTCTAAGGGAAAGGGCTGGCCAGAAACTTGGTAGCTAAAGGATAAAATTTAAAGCAAGAAATGTTCCGAGAAAATAACGAAGGCTGCAATTCTATAACCATTTCCTGTACATGAGACTAAGCCCCATTTAACGGGACTTACTTCTAAGTAGAACTGTGTAGGATTACGGTGTAATTCTTCCCGGAAAGTACAAAACCTATTTTTATTTTTACTATAGGAAGTTTACTTCAAACAATTTATTTCTTCCCAGAACACTGTGCTTTGAAACAGGAGCAGAAATAGGAGCCTGTCAGAATTCTATATGGCCTCATTCCCTGAAATGAAAGCCACCCTTTTAAAAAAAGCAGCCTTATATGTCCCAGCCGCCAAATGCATTTAAAGACATCTGGTGTAAAAGGCAACAAAATTACTAGCCAGTTTCATGAGTGCTTCTTCTTCCTTCTTCCACCCCCCCTCCCCACCCCCACATAAACAGTGACCTTATAATAAACATTTTAATGCTATCCCTCCTATTTCTAATTGTGGTTCCTCAATGTGACAAGCCAAGAAGCCCATCCTACGATGTGCTGTGCCGAAGCAGTGGCTCACATCAGATCGGGAGTAAAGTTAGCAGCGGCTGCGGTACTAGAGGGAAATCACATCCCTTTTTTGCTGCCACATGGATGCAACCTCCACATTCCTCTCCTCGCCCCCACCACCCCTCACAATTTCAGGGCAGGAAAGGGCTACGGTAGCAGTACTAAAACCCAAGGGTTGCTCATTCTGTTTCAGCTTTGTCTCCCATGAAGAGAGCAAGACATCAGCTTCGTTGCTACTAATCCTTTCCTCCCCCCACCCTCCCCAGAAAACAGTTAATTAGACGGGACAAGCATCTGAAATTGCCGGTAACGAGAAAGAGAAAGCGGCAGATTCTGGGTAAGGAAACTTGCTAAGGATTGATAGTCCAGCACTACCAACCTGTTTGGCCTGTCTGACTATGACTAATAGCCCTGCAGCTCCATGTTTGGCTGATGGTTTCAAACCAATAGGTGAGATTTTATTTATTAGTTAAATTTATATCTCAGGGTGGTTCACAGAGACTGAGCCCACTCACATGCCCATCTCATCCACTCCCAGACTCTTCTCCTGACTTGCTACTTACGGTATTTCCTTGGCACGATGGGCAGGACATACCACATACCCTGCTTTGCTCATGTTCACTGGATGGATGTACCATAAGTTCATCTGAACCAAATGGGGCGGGGAGAGAAGACAGCGTTTCTTTCTGGAGCTAACTGAAGCCAGGAATGTGGCTCCGGACAGACAGCACAAATGGGCCCTCTGCAACTCGGCTGCGTATTTTTAGAGGTCTTCCAGAGGCGCTGTTTTGCTTATATAATTGTCAACAAAACTGAATGCCAGAAAGCGATTGCGGTCGTCACTCATTCCAAGGGACCTGAAGCTGGTAGGATTGCCACTCTCGCATCTCACTAGCCAGGGAAGTGGGAAAGAAATAAGACACTACAATTTGAAGGGCGAAACCTCCCTTTTCTGCTCCCTGATAGAAGGGGCATTGGTGTCATGCCTACCTTTTAACATTGCTGGGAAGACACTTGATTTGACATGCGGCGCAATGAACATGTGCTCATTTAGTGGCATGAGTACAAGGCATACATATGTCAGCAAAGAGACGGGAGGAGGAGGAATGCAAATAGAAAAGGCATCAGGCCCACCAGCTGTGGCCTGAACTTTCTTCAGGAGATTGAGACTTCTTCCTTGGCGAGCTGTAACAAGCGGCGCTTGGTAATCAACTCCTTTGAGGACAAGCGACGAATGAGTCAGAGCTCTGAGGTTACACAAGCCTTGCAAAGTTGGGGGGGGGGGGGAGAGAGATGGCTGCCTCCAGCAACGAGAAGAAAGCTTTCATTTAAAACCCCAGCAGGAGTGTCTTTTGTGACTTGCTCGGTTCGTAAGAATAATTCGGGAGCTTTTATCAAAATAAAAAGAAACCGCCACACAGTTAAACATGTTCTCTTGCTGAGTGAAAATAATTAAAGCTGGACCCAAAAATAGAGCAGGAAGGCAGGGTTTGGGCCAAGCAGAGGACGCCCTCACAATGTCTCTTCAGTTTTAGCATTAGACTCGTAAAAGAAAGGGCGGGGGTGAAAATAGCCCTGGAAATGTTTTTTACTTGGCCTCCTTCAATCCTAGCGAGTGGATTTTGTTGCTGGTTGTGCTGCACACCAGTATCTCAAGCACAAACCCTGTTGCATTGTTTCCCACATGAATGGAGCATAGTTTTAACCACCTAGGACCCCACTGTGATGCCTGAACCAAAGAACAAGATGGCGTCCCCGTTCCACATTCGGAAGCAATGGCACTGACAGCTAAATCTTGCTTTGATCTTGGAAATGGTGTTGTGTTCCACCATACCTGAGGGCAAGACTAGCTTAGGGGACACAGCTCTGTCTTCCAACACCCTGTGGCACCTCCTCAGTGCCCATCATCTGATGCCTGAGGCAGCTGCCTGACTTTGCCTCATGGTAGGACCGGCCCTGACCATAAGAGCCGTGGCGCCTCTGCTGAACCCGGAGTGTGTTGCCCCAATACACACCAAAGAAAAGAACTCTCCCATTTGTTGGAACTGTCCTTGACACTCTATTTGTCTCCCTTATTATACAGTTCGGCACAGGATGAGGAAGCAGTTCGTTTTGCTTGCTTTGGTGTTCACATCTCTGCAGCAAAACACAGAGGGTTTCCTATTTAGGGCTGCCATATCAAAATCTCTCCAAAGGAGGAAAGGAGGAGGAATGGTGGGCTTTGCAAAAACATAGCCACTGGAGTTTTGCAAATACAAGATGATCCTTTAAAGCCAGGAACAATATTTTTACAATGCGAACATCTGGCATCTTTAGCCTCAGGAGTCTATTTTCAAGCACAGGATTCTTATCATCATTCATCTTTGTAAACTTTTTGGAATCACTTCTTTTGGATCATGAAGGCGAATGCTCAGCTGTGGCCAAGAATATTCCTATGCAAGTAAGCAGGAGAGTTTCAGAGATGACTCTGAAAATACTTTCAGTTGCCCCAGTAGTTGGAATCACTCCAGTTTCTTCAGGGCACCTGAACAATGGATCTGACTATAAGGAATGTGCATATTCCAATACCTCTGGGATCGGGGCATAGCTGTCAAGTTATCCCTTTTTTAAAGGGATTTTCCCTTATGCTGAATAGGCTTCCTCGCGAGAAAAGGGAAAACTTGGCAGCTATGGATCGGGGCACCCTGGTTTTTTAAAAGGAGGAAATAGCAAGGACCATTAGGTAATCATTTTGACTCAGTAATAATACTCATAATAATTATGCGCTAAATTATGGCATTAAATATTTTAAAACCAAATATGAAAAAACAGGGTATGTGTTTTCGTACTGAAAACACAAGGAAATCTGTCTCTTAAAGGTGCTATACAAGCAAATTACTTGCTAGTGACCTGAGGAGTTATGACATAAAAGGAACCCAATTTTCTGTGAGTCCCAGTTTTCTATCTGTAAAATGGGTGAGCTGTTTTCCCAGGGTTAGGCTCCTGCTGACTGACTTTCCAAATCAGAGGTTGGAATTCACCATAAGTTCCAAAGAACAATTTCTGGTACTCGATACCATAGTAAAAAACAAACAAACCACCTATTGGCTCAGTTGACTTGAGTCTATTTCCCCCCTCAAACTTCCTGTAGATTCTGTGGTACATTGGCGGTCACATGTCCCTCCCGTGACACCACGGCAATGTCTGTGGAGGACTGGTGTCACATGATAACATCCTTGGACACTGCCACACCAAGTCTTCAGAATGAGCCAGGAGTTCCTCGTGTCCCCTGGGCAGACTTTTCTAAAAACTTGCCAGTTAGTAAAGGAGTATCAGCCTCTCAGCAAGATTTAGTGGCAAGCATTCCTAATATTTAAAGTTCATCATGGCAGTATTTTATATATATATAATTCAGCACATAATTCAGTCCAGTTGCAATGGAAAAGCAGAACATGTAATACTTGACGTCATCGTTAACCCTCTTGGGAGCTGAATTTATTGACTAGAAAAGAAAAGAAAAAAAGAAAACCAGCACGGGAATACATACTTCAGGACAAACAATCTACTTTGCAGAATCCTCTAGTATTATCACAGCAACAGAAGGCCTTCCTACCTTGAGGTATTTGCTTAGTTCACTGCTGGGATTTTTAAATAAGGATCACTTTGCTATACTCTCTCAGATTTCTTGACTGCTGGCTTTATTACTGTTATCTAACTCTGCTGCTGCCTGGGGGGCATTTAGCTACCCACTTAAACTTTGGGGAAATTATTTTACCCAATATTAGTTTATCATTTTCTTCAATAATGGCTACCTAGGATGAAACAGAGGAGGGAGCTGAGAAGAAGCTAGTGACTGAGATTTTCCCCACCCACCCACCCACCCACCCACCCCAACATCCCGGCGATGCCAGGTTCATTTCAAGATATAATCAGATTTGGAAGAAGTCCCCAAAGAGTTTTCACACGGCTGCTCATAATTAAAGAGGGAATGTGATCTCGGTGGCAGCTCTTGATGTGGTTGGCAGGCAGGCAAGCGGCCTCCAGAATTCATTGCATCCTCAAGAGGCTGTCGGTTCTGTCTGTCGTCACGGAGTTTCTTGGCCAGGGCCCAAAGCAGATGAATGCCTCACACTGTTTAATGTTGCAGTGAGAAGGGTGGGGAATGGAAGGTTTTTGCAGTGAATGCTGGGGGGGGGGGGAATGGTTGAGAGAAGCAAGAGGAAAGTAGGTTGAAGAACATCGTCTCATTTTAAAAAGAAAACAAAAAGTGACATAAGACGCTGCCTTGTACTGAGTTAGACCATTGGTCCATCTAGGCTAGCCAGTGGCTCTCCTGGATTGATTGCCACTGTAATCAAAATAAAAACAACAACCCAATAACACCCCTTCCCCAAAAGAACCATATTTTTAAAAAGGCGTAGGATGTCAATCAGATCAACCAAAGGCCTGTTTAAAAAGGATTGATTGCATTTATATTGCACTTCTTTTTTACAAGGCGCTCAAAGTGGCCTACATGGTTCTCCCCTTCCTCATTTAATTCCCACAACAACCCTAGGAGGTAAGATCGGCTAAGAGGCAGTGGCTGGCCCTAAGATCACCCACTGAGCTTCATAGCTGAATGAGGATTTGAACCCTGGTCTCCTGTGGGTTAAACCACAGAGCCTAGGGCTTGCCGATCAGAAGGTTGGCAGTTCGAATCCCCGCGATGGGGTGAGCTCCTGTTGCTCGGTCCCAGCTCATGCCAACTTAGCAGTTCAAAAGCATGTCAAAGTGCAAGTAGATAAATAGGTACAGCTACAGCGGGAAGGTAAACAGTGTTTCCGTGTGGTGCTCTGGTTTGCCAGAAGCGGCTTTGTCATGCTGGCCAGATGACCTGGAAGCTATACGCCGGCTCCCTCGGCCAATAACGCGAGATGAGCGCCGCAACCCCAGAGTTGGTCACAACTGGACCTAATGGTTAGGGGTCCCTTTACCTTTACCTTTACCTCCCAGGTCCTAGTCCATCACTCTAACCGCTACACCACACTGGGTTTAGAGAGATGGGGTTCTCTCTGGCCCTACTAGGAGATGCTGGGGATTGAACCCAGGAGCTTCTTACATGCAACGTTGATGCTTTGCCACTGAGCTTTGGCCCTTCCCCAAACTTTCCACTTTTGTTTTGTGAAGATATCAAGCCACACACTGTCTTAGCAGCTCTCCCAAAGGAAGCCAGGACATTGCTTCAGAGGGGAGGAGGAGAGAGGACAAATGTCACTTTACTCTCCCCTGGGAGCTTTCAGCCACACCAAGATGACCTTCAGATGCCTCTCCTTCCCCATTAGCTAGCTCCACAGATAACCTACACATTCACGTGATAAAAAGTCTCAGGAAACTTCAGATTCTCCCCTCAGAGAATTCTGGCCACCATGGTTTGCGCCTCACAGAGCTCCAATTCCCAGAAACCCTTAACAAACTACAGTGCCCAGAATTCTCTGAGGGGAAAGAATGTGCTTTGGATGTGATTTAAAGGTATAGTGTGTCCTTGTCCTCATATTCTCCAGTGCTTTCACTTACCCGTCCCTGGGTGATCTCCTGCAGGGTGGGCACAAGTTCTTGGCAGTGATCGCTGGTGTCCACTTTAGTTGCAGAAGATGACAGCAGGCAGACTGTAGACAGAGACAGAGCAAATGGTTAACTTGTGACCAGAGAGTCGCCTGAGGCTACATGTCGCTGTGACAAAGAAGTTGCTGCATATCCCATTTTATTGAAATGCTCCCCCCCCCGCCTGCCCCTCCCCAGGAACTCTTCTAAAGAACCATTTTCAATTGCTCTTCCGCAAATACAATACAAATCCCTCAAGGAATGTTATTCACGCCAAGTAAAGGCCTCTTCAGCAACTGTAAATTGCCCAGGGGAAAACTCACTCCTGCTATCGCAATCATCTCATCTTCTAATTGGTAATTGACTTTCTCACCAGTCATTTTAATCCAGGGCTGTCTGATGTTTGCTGGAGATCAGCAGCTGCTCTTTACCCCAGCAGATATTCAAGAAGGCACTCCAAAGCTAGCTGGGATGTGTGACTAGAACACCCCCTTTGAGGATGCAACTAATTGCATGGACCTCACTTTTCAGTGTTTCAACCAAGACTCTTGACAGTTGCTTAGTGGGCTCAGATGTATCTGTGGATTACAATAACCCATATTTAGTGTATGCAAACCTCTGAGCACCTATTCAGGTTTCCCCCACTGGACAACATAAAATCAAAGGCAATCATGTGGTAGCAGATCACATGTTTTGCACAAGTAAGTTCTGCAGACCCTTCAAGTGTCCCTATTTTCCAGGGACAGTCCCCGATTTACAGAAGCCATCCTGATTTTTTTTTAATCCCAGAATTTTCATCGGAGAAATTCTGGAGGGTATGGCGTTATTTGAGGGGTCGGGGGGGGCAGAGTTGATGGGCATTGCCATTCAAGTGGTGTGTGTGCACCGTGTCATGAGATTGATTACGCAGGGCAGGGCTTATCTGCCCCCCCCCCAAATATTTTATTCAAGTTGGCATGTGGTATGTGGCATCTTCTGCTAAAGAATCTCAGAAGACAAATGTGGCGATTGCCCATTCCTTGGGAATAAGACTGTACAGGCGGAGATTAAAGGGTTAACAAGCTGACCAATAGGAAGCCCGGAGGCGGAGCTTATTTGCTTTAAGACTCAGCCCGGGGGGGGGGGGAGTTAGCAGTTGGCAGTTGGGAGTTAGCAGTTGGTGGTTGGTAGTTGGTGGTTGGGAGCTGTGAGGGTTGGTGTGTGAATCTTTGTGGTGGGGAGGTAGCGGAGTTAGAGTGAGTTAAAGACAGACATAAGACTGAGAGGATAAAGTATAACAGTGTATTGAATATCTAAAGCTTGTTGGTGTTTGAAATAAACTCTTAATATTCTTTGTTAACTTTAATCCTGACTGAGACTCAGTGTTTTACCAGGGGATCCTGGTTGGTGGCAGCGGAATAGTGGTGTACAGGTCAATAGTCCATGAAACAACCGGGGGCTCTGTGCGGATCACCACAACATTTATCCCTAGCAGTGGACATTTATCCCTAGCAGTGACTCTGCAGAAGGTTCTGAAGAAATAGCGACTGGGTACTTCAAATCGAACTTAGGTTTAACCCTTATATCAGATGCTTAGCAATTTCCCTAACCTAGAACCGCAAGATGCTCTCCTCAATTGTCCAGAGGTCAGTGTCAAGCGGTATAAATGGAGATGGTAGTTTGAGCCTGGGTGGATCTGAGTCAAGGACTCAGGAGGGAGCAGAAGATTGAGGAAAGAAGCTTCTGCCCAGATCACTGCAATATTTTGAGCCAGCTCTATTTGTTGAAAAGTAGGGATGAGCTCCAGCTAAAAGCAGTGAACTGCACTCTGATGGATTCATCTTGAAAAATGAATTCTGCAGCTTGTTCTTATCAGTGCATATTTGTAATCCTTTAACTGCATTAAAAAAGCAAGGTTACTGGAATTTTTCTGGGACAATTTCGTAAGTGTCTCCGCAAAACTGTCCGAGTAAGCAGAATAACAATGGTGAGGAGGGGAAAGTTTGTCTTCCAAACATATTCATGCAGCTGATAACAGCAAAAAATAAACGAAAGCTTCAAAAGCAGAAACCTGAATAGCTGAGTGGTGCAGTTTTCAACTATGACCTCAAGAATATTGAAGAACTTAGGGTCATGGTACAATTTGGAACAGTTCTAGGACTGTGGCTGAATCCCACCATGAAACTTGTCTCCAAGGACATGCTATCATGGACATAGAGATATCTATCTTGGCCAGATCTCTGTACAGGTACTTGCACACTGACGCCGACCCTTGGGTTGCATTATCCAGTGTGACTTCTGGCGCGGCAGCCATTTTGGAATTGGGCAAAGCAGCATCAAAAGTCACTTCTGAGCATGCTCCGCCCAGTTCCAAAATGGCGGCAGCGCTACTTCCGGTCTGCTACTTCCGGCCCAGTCCCTTATTTCTCCGACAGCAACTTGGCAGGTATGGTCTCAGTCCCAAAGGCAGAGTGCCATCTAGGGGGGCCAGAACTCACTGGAACTCAGTTCCAGCACCTCTCAGGTGGGTTCCAGCACCTTTTGGGTGAGCACCATTGCCATTCTAAGAGAACAAGGGAGGCATTCATGGTGAGTTCCGGCACCTCATAGAATCATAGTGTTGGAAAGGATCAAAGGGACATTTTTTGTATCCTGTTTTGCTTTGGGGCAGGGTCCATACTATGTACCATACAGTTAAGGAAAATTGAAAGCACATAACTTCCCCCAAAGAATCCCAGGAACCATTCCTTGTCAAGAGTGCTTTGAACAGTACCTTTGTGAGAAGCAAACCACAGTTCCCAGAATTCTTTGCTCTCCCTCATTTTTTTGGTCCAGATTTTTTTTTCACCTTTTCTTTCAGCAGCTGTCCAGCGATTGCCAGGTCTGTCGAGGCAGATCCTGATAAAGATCTGGCCCGTGTAGCTAACAAGCTTCTCCCGTTCTGTGTGTGAGCAGGCTACCCTTCCCATTTTGAAATAAATTACATTTTATTAATAAAGTAAACCAAGAGCATAAAGAAATATTGTTGCAGCAGGCTGAAAGAAACATAAGGACAGACATTGTCATTGAACTTTTTCCAAAACATTACAAAAAAATACCCATTCCCCCCCCCCCAATAAACCTGTTGGGCTGGTTTATATGTATTCTTGTATAATGTTAGCTTGATCATAATTACTATGGACCAAATTTTCTTAATCCATTCAGTTATAAAAGGAGAAATGCTTCTCCACCCAAACCCCCTTTTAGCTATTATAACCTTAGCAGCAGTTATAAGGCTGAACACTATTTCTTTATAGTTTTCTATCAAGAATAGCATCTTTTAGATAGCCAAGCAGAAATAGTCAACCTGAAATGTGCTTTATGATATCAAACTAGCGCGCTTGCCAATCCAACCCACTCCAGGCCTGTATGTGCTGATGCAGCAGTCTTCCCCATCAGGCTAACAGGCTTGGTTTCAATCAATATCCCCTGCTCTGGTTCATCTGAACTTTCTGTTAGATCCTGCCACTTCTATCATGCACAGATCATATCAGAGTGACAACTGTGAAAAACGCTTGGCTGTTCCTTTAATGATAATGAAATGTGGTGTGAGATCTAGCTAAACTAGAGGAAGTTTCTGCCATCTGGTGGTGAACTGAAAGACCAAAAAGGCCTGAACGTTTATGTCTCATTTACATTTGCCTGAATTGTTCCACATTGCCACAAAGGAGAGTAATGATGCATCATGGGAGACCCTCCAAGTGTCCCTAATTTCCAGTGACGGTCCTGGCTTTACCAGAAGCCATCTTGGTTTTTGATTTGATCCTGGAATGCCCCACTTTTCCTTAGGATGCCCTTTTTTCACCAGAGAAATCTTCGAGGGTCTGGAGTTATGGGACCGCCCCCCAAAGCCAAAGAGATAAGTAACTATACAGCCTTTAGAAGACATCTGAAGGCAGCCCTGTATAGGGAAGTTTTTTTTTAATGTTTAATGTTTATTATGTTTTTATATATGTTGGAAGCCACCCAGAGTGGCTGGGGCAACCCAGTCAGATGAGTGAGGTATGAAGAAGAAGAAGAAGAAGAAGAAGAAGAAGAAGAAGAAGAAGAAGAAGAAGAAGAAGAAGAAGAAGAAGAAGAAGAAGAAGAAGAAGAAGGAGGAGGAGGAGGAGGAGGAGGAGGAGGAGGAAGAGGAGGAGGAGGAGGAGGAGGAGGAGGAGGAGGAGGAGGAATAGGGCATCCCTGTTTTCATCAAAGAAATGTTGGAGGTTACATAACAGGGTGTTTGCTTATATGTTTGTTTAGTCCAATGTCCACCAGATTCATCTCTCTCACTGTGGTGGCATCAAGTTCCCTATGAGTGATATTATGGCCAAGCCTGGAAATCATTTTAGTTTTATTTCCTTGCTGTGATGCTGTGGCCACAGTGCAGGGCTTCTCTCTTGTTGTGAGAGAGATGACTCACAGACAAGGGTGAGGCCAAGCAAAGCATTACACAAGTCTCTTCAACCCATCTTCATACTGTATGGAGAATTCAGAGTCCAGGCCCAATAGGGCTACTCATTTCATACCCTCCATCATTTCTCTGATGCAAATAGGAACATCCTATTCCATACCTTCCAACATTTCTCTGATAAAAATCGGGAGGCCCTAAGGAAAAGCAGGACCTTCTGGGATCAAGTCAGATACCAGGATGGCTTCTGTAAATCTGGGGCTGTCCCTGAAAAATAAGGACACTTGGAAGGGCTACTTTAGTAGTCCTGTGAGGTGCAGTTCATGACTCTCGCCCAGGAAGGCAACACCTAAACACAGCAGAAAGCAAGGCAGAAGTTTCTACAAGCTGTCATGTCAGTGCATAGACTACAATGCTGGGTGTGGTTGCCAGTTCCTCTCTCAGTTTGAGGATTCTGCAGTAGCTTATCACACTTTTGGTTAGGAACAACAACAGCTTCTTTTTCTTGATGTGGGATAAGACTGACATCAGTCCAAAGAGAATTATGAGACTCGGTAGAGAAGATGGGGGGGGGGGCGTTTATCAAAGCTGTGCAGCTCCAACAAGGCTTAGAATCCAGATAGGTTACATGATGGGGCATGGCAGCAGAGAAGCAAAATGAAGAAAAGTCACTATTCTTTCTCAAACATGATTTAAAAGGAAAATGCCAAACTGACTCCCACAATCTGATAGCTGTATTTATAACAACAAAAACATTCCACCCAGCTGACATTGAAGTGAGACAGTCAAGCCACACACCCCAACTCATAACCTGCAACAGCCCATTTTGTCGGGGCAGCCATGATTTCCATAAAGGCACCCTGGGTTCTTCTTGATCCTGGGGTGCCCTGATTTTCCCTGGCCAGCAGATAGGGGCCGAAGCAGCGGCATTGGGAAGTAAGCATGAGAGTTCATTTTGTGGCAAGCCTATTCTGAGCTAGGGCGTAGTGTGTGCGCTCTCTCTCTCTCTCTCTCTCTCTCACACACACACACACACACACACCTGTTTTTGGTCCTGGGAAGCAACAATGAACTGCTAAGGATGTGTTAAAATGTATATATATATATATATAATGTAGTATAAACACTGACAACTGGGAAACACTGGCCTGCAAGGACTCCAATTGGAGAATAGCCATTACTAGGGTGGGTCATAAAAAACTTTTTTAAAAAAATGTTTCCTCCCTTGAACTTATATCAGGCGTATGGTATAAACATAGTCAAATTTCAAATTTGGGACAAATCAGATAATATTTAGACCCTGCTCCTACAGATTGAAATTTTGCCTCACTACGAGTGATGAAAACATAGGAATTTGACTCATTTATTCTCAGTATGTTAAATTGTGAACTAATAAACATATATTTTAGGTTTTATGTAGAGCAATAATAGTTGCATACTATTATTTTCTGCAATATTTATTTATTTAAGATAAAACATGTTGATAATTTACATGAAAAACCAATGGTTTTGAACAAATAATATGGAACAATTAAGCAAACGGTGTACTAAACAAGTAAACATAAACAATAAACAATAAAACACCACTCATATTATGTGTTGCGTCAAAACATCACATTATACTTAATTACTTAGGTATAAATTGTACTAAATGCTTACATTTTGTGTAAGAACAGATAAAACCAACAAATTTGATAATAAATCTTTACAATGCCACATGCCAACATTTTTTAAAAAAGCTAGTTCCAGGATTGGAGCCATTCCTTAGCCACATCCCTGATGAGCTTGGCATAGATTCTCTTTTCATATGCCTTCTATATCTCCCCAAAGTAGTGGGTTGATCTTCACACTTCCGTTTCATACGGTAGTACAGGTATCCTCCCTACACTTTAGCCTCAGAGTTGGGCTCTCACTTTCCACAATTTCAGGGTCAATAACAATTTCTTCCTTGGAAGTGACTCTTTCTCCGAATCTCCAGAAATATTTTTCACCAAGAACAAGGGTTCCGCTTAAGAGCTGTGAACCTGCAGCAATGAACCCCACATAAATACCCGGCAGCAGCTCCAACACATTGCTCTTTGGGAACGAAAGGCAATCCCAAAACGTCAGGGAGCTTCCTTCCTTCCTTTGCTAGGATGGAATACATATTCCAGGAAACAGAAATGAGCACAAATGTTCCTGCAGCTAATTCCAGAATGACTCCTGTGGGGGGGGGGGGGAGATAAAATCTCCATGTTTTCCAGGCTTGAAAACGTTATATAATGGAAAGGCCATACAAAACACGGTCACCGCATTCACAATGGAGGCTAAGGGCATGAAGACCTGAGCAATAACTATTTCAGAGGGAAGGGACTCATCATCAGCTAATGCTGTGCACAAAACATTTATCTTCTTAATAGAAATTCTATGAGCAGAACAGGCAACCCAGAGCCCAATCCCTGCAAGGCCAGGTCTGCTGCCGCCCATGATGTTGTCAACATGCCACATTCCCCATTGGACACCGGCTGTGGAGCAGATGCACAGAAAGCAGCCAATAAGAGCCAAGACAAAGGCACCTACTTGGAGGCAAGACACCCTGCACAGCAACCGTGCAGGAAAGGAGCCATAATCTGCCTGGGGCTGTGCTTTCGTTTGGATACTGGCAAGGCGGGCAACTGAAGGCATGCTGGAGAAAAACAAAGACAAAAGACAACAGTTAGATACTCAGGCACAATGCCATATGGACATCTCCTAAAGTCTGAGCAAATAGTGATGCGCAGCCAAAACAACGCCATTATTCTAGGGCAAATTCTACATTTCCCACCTTGAGACATACGAATGGGAAAGTCTGCTGCATCTGCAATCACAGGTGCCAGGAATCACACTTCCTCGGTTTTTCAGTGAAGCTTTTACACATGGGCTAGTGTGGAAGCCAAAGCCCTTTCTGCCTAGAGGTTTATGCACCTAGCCTTTCTCCCTGCAGATGTAGACACTTTGCTCAGACACCTGAGGCAGAAAAAAACTGCACGACTTCACAACTTCTTTTGTTGCACGGACCCCCTTCATGCAGATAAGGGAGCTTTTGTTTAATCCTCTCCTCCTCTGCATCTTATTTTCCCTTCCCTCTCCATTATTCAGACAGGACATAAGGAAATTAAAGTCAACTCGTTCTTATCTAATGAAACACTGCTATGTTAGTGGACCACAGAGGAGCACTGAATATATGTACCTACATAAAATTGGTTCTTCAACCACTCTCTGGTACGCAAGGACTTTTTCCAGGTCTTTCTTACGTGTACCTGACCTCAGAGAAGAGACCTGAGAAGACTGAAGCTGGGTCTGAGCTGGTCACTGAAGCAACTGCCCCTTGGAGTTCTGAGGCAGTTAGAATGCAGCTTGCTTTGAACGCTCGGAACAACACAAATCATAACTCCAGGGTACTGGTCGTTCGGAATGTTTGGCAACCGGAAGTTTCAGGGAACTCTGTTTTCTCCTTTGCCAAGACAGACTGTATATTCAGAGAAAGTGGGATTTTATTTATTTCAACCCTATCTACATAAAAAATACATTTTTGAATGGGAAGACTCTATTATATAACTAGTGGGAACTGCCACAAAATGTTGCACTATGAAGGGATCCCACCATTCTCTCCCCACAATAGTCCATCAGTATTCTGTGACCATTGTGCACACTCAGTCCTCATGCACATGCCCTTTAGATAATTAGAAGGCTGGAAGCAAAGCTGTTTTTCTGCTTCTACCCGAAATCAGAACAGCAATGACTGGGTGCTGCTACATCATACTCATCTGGGAACACCTCAATTCAGTGGCGTAGCAGGGTCAGGTGGTACCCGGTGCAGAATTTTTTTGTCACCCCCCAACAGGACCTCCTGCCAAATATTGAGTTCCCAAAGTTGTTGAGCTTTTACAGGGGGTTCCCAAAGTTATTGAGGGCCAGGAGGATCGGCACAGTGTATTCTTAATACAAATCAACAGAGCAGCAAGACAAGCAGCAACTCAAGTGGTCTGGAGAAAAATATATATTGAAATTGCACATATATTCCAAAGTACCTAAACAACTAACATGAGGAACACACAGATCTCTAACACAAGAACATGAAAGCTGTGGACCTCCAGATGTTGTTGGATTACAACACCCAACAGTTTCCACACCCCTGCCTTAAAGTATCCAATTATCTAATGAAAAAGGTTATACTATATAGTGCCTCCCTGCCCTCCTTCTCACACTTCTAAAATAACTGTACTTTCAGTTCTTCCTGAGGTGGTAAAACTGCTCACTTCAGACAGGGCTTTAGCCTAGCCTTCTGCCTGACATGCTAGATGTCCATGTGCAGGGAATGCATGCTGTACAGCAAACTGTTCTAGGGTCGATCCACATCAAATCAACGAAAAAAAACAAGGGTTTTGTCACCCACTGTCTCAGATTTTGATGAGACTTGGTGTACAGCCTTCCCTTGCGGTTAAAAAAAACACCCTTAATTTTTTTCACTCTATCTCAAATGGTTTTAATTTTATAGCACTTCGAAATTTCATTCAATCTGTGTTGTCTGTCCCTCTTGAGACCCTCAGCACAGTATACCCTTGTGTACACCCCCCCCCAATAACCAATAATCAGATCTCTTTGAAAGTTTACACAGAACTCAATTAAATGATGAGGGTATCTTGTGCCGAGGGTCTCAAGAGGGACAGACAACGCAGATTTAACGAAACTTTGAAGTGCTATAAAATTAAAACCATTTGAGATGGGGGGAAGGGGGTTTCTTTCAACCATAAAGGAAGGGTGTACACCAAGTTTCATCAAAATCCGAGACGGTGGGTGACATGACCTCTTTGAAATGACATGGAGTCATGGACTGACCCACCAAGTGAGAAGTTAGCTGCTGTACAGTCCAGACACAAGTTTACCACCTCGGTGACAAGTAAACTTTCATGGCACTGTGGTGTGGGTGCAGCTCTTTACAACAGCCTGCACCTTCTTCCTGACATGCTAGATTTCAATGTGCAGGGAATGTATGTCAAATTGTCCATGATTCAGCATCATGGACATACTTTGCAAGTATGCCTGCGCTAACCTCTCTTTCCAGTTAGAACCCACAAGACATCTTGCTTCAAATTTGCAGTGTTCCTGTTGTCTCAATAGACAACGCTTCTCTTTTTGTCGGCAGTCTGTACATGCAATGTTACGAAATAAAGAAAGTTAAGTGAAAATTAGAGGTGTCCGTGTACAGAGAAAAACAATGAAACATAGGAAGCTGCCTTATACTAGATCAGACTACCTGACCATCTAACCCAGGGATGGGGAGCCTGTGGCTTACCAGATTTTATTGAACTACAAATCCCATCATAACTGACCACTCCCTGTCTATGTTGGCTGAAGTTGATGGGAACAGGACATGAACATCTTCTGGAGGGCTACAGGTTCCCCAACCCTGATCTAGTCCGATATTTTGACTGGATTTCAGGCAGAATTTTTTTCCATCATCTCACATCAGATCCTTGTAATCTGGAGATACCAGCCAGAGCCCAAATCTTCGGCATGCAGACCCCACCACTGAATGAAGAGGCCAAAACTGTATGTTTTTTATTTCATTACCACTGGATCCTATTTTGGATTTTCTCTGTTTTTAATGACATTTTTATCGGGGCATTTTATCCTCACAATTAATACAGTAGGTTAGGCTGACTGAGGATTTGAAACTGGGTTTCCCTCAGCCTTAGTCCAATACACTAACTAACCACTACACCACGCTGCCTCTTTATGTATCACATAAGCACACATCCCAAATGAGGCTAACATAATGCAGCCAATGAAGAAGGCTGCAGACCAAGGAAATATACACTGCAATAAATGTTGATTTGTTTTAAGATACCAAGAACCACTTTACTGTTAAAGCCGCTTTGTGCTTTAAACACTGCTTATTTCACCAAACACATGACTCATCACACCTACAATTCCCAAGAGATGCACCCGTTTCTGCCTGTCTCACCACAGCTAAGGATTTCCAGAATGGCACATGATATTTTATTTGTTAATACATTTACAACTCACATTTCCTCCAAGGAGCTCAACACGGCGGCATGCATGGGTTCTGCCTGCTCCCCATTTTAACTTCACGACAATCCTGTGAGGTAGGCTAGGCTGGAAGACAATTAACGGCCTACACAGGGGTCACAGTGAAAGGCAATGAGCTGCAAACGTGTCATCAGTAATAACTTTAAAAGATAGAATAAAACTTAACCAGCTAAGCATCACATAGCCTGTTAGAGCCCGGTGTACCATATCTTCCTGCCCTCCCATTAAAGATCATAATAAATACCAGAAAGCTCATAAAAAGAACCCATCCCGCCCCAAACATGTCAGCAAAGCTTTGCAAGACAAAAGGGAATTAAAGCGGGAAGCTCCCTTTACCAAGGGAAGGCAGCCATCTTGTCTCCCATCACCTGAGTGGCCCACCCCACCCCACCCCCGCTGCCTCTTAGGCCTCTCAGCGCTTTCTCTCCCAGGCGGCCATGATTGAGAAGGGCAAGTGCCAGGACAGCCAGAGGCTGTCACCAGGATGCGCAGAATCGTTTCATTTCCTTGTTGCATTTCTATGTGCCCCGGGTGTCATCCTGAAGGGGTGTGTGTGGCATTCGGTGCCTCCCCCCCCCCATGACTCGAGTCCCAAGTGTACAGCAAGCGGCTTTGCCGTTCACTGTAGGCTTCGGACTCGAGTCGCCGGAGGGGGGGCACCAAATGTCACCCCCCCTCAAGATGGCACCCAAGGCAGACAGTCCCCACCTTCGTACGCCCCTGACTGGGTGCTGCTACATCATACTCATCTGGGAACACCCCAATGTAGCCCTGCATTGAGGCTGCATTCTTAACTCCACTTACCTGAGAGTAAGTCGCATTGAATTCAATAGGGCATGCCTCTAGGATTGTGCTGTAAAAGTAAGGTCAAACTGTAGGGACATTTATAATATACTTTAGTTTAGTTGCAGGGTCAAACGTTTCCTTACTGAGGTCTGTCACAGCAGCAAAACGGCTTGCTGACTCGTTAGACGCAGGCATGTCAAACCTGCGGCCCTCCAGATGTTTTGGACTACAATTCCCATCTTCCCCAACCCGCTGGTCCTGCTAGCTAGGGATCATGGGAGTTGTAGGCCAAAACATCTGGAGGGCCGCAGGTTTGACATGCCTGCATTAGAGTCTTTCTTAGTTGTGAATCCCTTTTATCCCACTTAAAAACAATACTGTACACATGGATCTGTGTTATAATTAAACAATAAAACAAACTAGTTTACTGTCAGATCCATACTTAGCTTACAAAACAAACTATATGTTACATATTAGTGAGTCTTAACAACTCCTTCATAGTATCTATCAGCAGCAGCCGCTTAACTGTTCAACGGTCCAAACAAACTGACCCAGAGATGACAGTTGGTCCTTCTTGGAATGTTGGAGTTGACTGACACATCCCACACAAACCAGGCAGTTTATATATATATATATATATATATATATATATATATATATATATATATATAATTTTATTTTACAAATGTAGAGTTATAACAATACAAAATGCATATCGATATTTAGATATTTCTCCGAATCTCTAGACTCCCACCCCCCAACGGGTCCTATTATAAACCTTTTCAACCTCATATTATTTCATCATCCAAATTTTATGTCTCTCCATTTTGTCCATAATATCTTCTACATTGCAAGTGTTATTGTAATCCTGCAAATGTTTTCATCTGCTTACAGTGGTCTCTCAAGTAAGTTATAATTTTCCCCCATTCTTTATTGAAGTTTTGGTCTTCTTGGTTCCTGAGCTTTCCGGTCACTTTTGCCATTTGCCAAGTCCAACTGCTTAGTTTGCCATTCTTCTCCCATAGGGACTGAAATATACTCGGAGTCGAGAGTGAATTTCATGCTCTTTATTCAGCTCATATTCATCAAGGAGAAGAAGAGAAGACGAATGGCTCTTTTCCCAAAACCATCTGCTTATATACATTATTTACACAATGGGCCTTGCGTGATTGGCTACTTCAGGGCTACACCTGTGGGCCAATTATATTGTGGATTGACTTCTGCCTGCAGCCTGATTGGCTGCTCCTACAGGCCAATCAGGTAGCAGATTCACTTCTGCCAGCCGCCTGATTGGCTGCTCCAGCAAGCCAATCAGGTTGCGGATTCACTTCCACCTGGAGTTGGATTGGGTAGCTCCCGCTGATTCTGAATCCTATTGTTCTAGGATTCAGCTCAGTACATAACACCCCTCCCCTCTAAGTTCCAGTCCTGCCCGGGAAGTTGCATTCGTAGTCCCCAAGGTCTGCTGGCCGCCTCCGTGTGCGTTGTGGCCTGGGGTGTTCCTTGGTCAGGGGTTCTGGTTCTGGCTCGTGTTCCGAGGCTGCTGGCTGTGCCGGGGCTGTCTGGTCTGGCGCCACTGAACCACTAGGTTGTGACTCTGGTTCCGGTGTCCTTCCAGCCTCGGGGCGCCCCTCTGTGCCTACTGCTTCTGCTTCCCCTGCCCACCCCTCTCGCTCTACAGGCCTCACTGCCCTGCTGTCCCCTTGGGACCCCTCTGTCCCGCTCTCCTCCTGGGTTCCTCCTGGGAATCGTCGCCGTAGCTGGTCGCAGTGGCGGCGCCAACATTGCCCCCCTTCCGTTAGTACCTCGTACGACACGGGACCGGTCACCTTGGTGACTGTGGCGGGTACCCATGCTGGGCCTGCCCCAAAATTCTTTGCATACACTGGGTCCTGGGCCACAAATGTCCGGGGGTTCCTGCCTTTCCCCACCACTACCTCATCCTGAGCTCTGTCGGGGTGAAGTCGGTCCAGTCTAGTTGCAAGGCGCCGGCCCATGAGTAGTTCAGCTGGGCTCCGGCCCGTCGTTGTGCTTGGGGTGCTGTGCTGTGCTAGAAGAAATGCGGCAAGGCGGTATTCCCAGTCCCCTTGTGTTATGCGGCGGAGGCTGTCCTTGGTGGTCCGCACCATGCGCTCCGCTTGGCCATTGGTGGCAGGGTGGAATGGTGCTGAGCGGATGTGGCGGATGGCGTTCTGCGCTGTGAAGGTCTGGAACTCCTCTGACGTGAATGCGGTTCCATTGTCCGAGACGAGGGTGTCAGGGAGCCCGTGGGTTGCAAACAGCTTACGTAGTACCCGGATGGCTGGCGCCGTAGAAGTGGACGGTACCAGTGCGACCTCCAGCCATTTGGTGTAGGAATCCACCACTATGAAGAATGTTTTTCCCTGGAAGGGGCCAGCGAAGTCCACGTGCAAGCGTGACCATGGATGTCGGGCGGACTCCCAGGGCTGGACTGGGGCCCTTGGGGGATCCGGGCGGGATTCTTGGCAGGTCTGGCAGTGTTGGACCCAGGCCTCTATCTCTCTGTCAATCCCCGGCCACGACACATAACTCCTGGCAAGGGCCTTCATCCTCACTACCCCTGGGTGTGTCTCGTGTAGGGCTGTGAGGACCCTTTTGCGGAGGGGCTGGGGAACAACGACCCTGCTTCCCCATAACAGGCACCCCTTGTGGGCCGACAGTTCATGTTTGCGGTTTGTGTAGCCAGCGAATTCTGGCCCGGGGCTGCTGCTGGGCCATCCTCGCCACACCCTGTCCAGGACCCGGGAGATGACCCTATCTTTTGTGGAATGGTGCGCAACTTCTTGTGCCTGAATGGGTCGGTCGGGAAGCAGCTCCAGGGTCATAACCTCTTGCGCAGGCGCTGGGTCGGGGCCTGTTTCTGGTAGTGGTAGCCTGCTGAGTGCGTCTGCGTGGCCCATCGCCTTCCCAGGGCGGTGGATTAGTGCATACTGGTAGCCGGCAAGGAAAATTGACCACCTGAGGACACGTGGAGACAACACTTGGGGGTCTGCTTCTCGGGGGCAAACAGGCCAAGCAACGGCTTGTGGTCAGTCACTATGGTAAAGGGCCGCCCGTACAAGAAATCATGGAATTTTTTTACGCCCTTCACGATTGCCAGACCCTCCTTGTCAATCTGTGAGTAGTTTCGTTCGGCTGCAGCAAGCGTCTGGGAGAAGTATGCCACCGGCACCTCTCTTCCATCCGGGAGTTGGTGTCCCAGGACAGCGCCGATGCCATAGGGAGAGGCGTCGCATGCCAGCACCACTGGCAGCCTCTCGTCGAAGTGTGCCAAGACCGAGTTCGAGACGAGCAAGTCCTTGACTGCCTGGAATGCGGCCCTTTGTCGCTGGCCCCACACCCAAGGGGCCCTTTTATCTAGGAGTCTGTGTAGGGGCTCCGCTACCGCTGCCTTATGGGGAAGGAAGGCATGGTAAAAGTTCAATAGTCCCAAGAATGACTGAAGTTCGGGCTTGCTCTTGGGCGCTGGGGCCTCACAAATGGCCCGTACCTTGTCACCGGTTGGATGGACCCCTTCTGCGTCCACCTTAAATCCCAGAAAGTCCACCTGCGGCACTCCCAGTAAACACTTTTCCCGCTTCACCTTGAGGCCCGCCGTCTGGAAACGGTACAGGACGGAGCGGAGGCGGTCCTCAAATTCCTCTGGTGTGGGCCCGGCGATCAGTACATCATCAAAGAAGGGGGTGACGCCAGGAATCCCTTTAAGGAGAGAGTCCATTAGATTCTGGAATATGCCTGGTGCCACGCTAACGCCAAATTGCAGCCGCTTTACTCTGAATGCCCCTCTGTGCGTCACAATCGTCTGAGCCTCTGCTGTGGCTTCGTCCACAGGCAACTGTTGATACGCTTGGGCCAAGTCCAGTTTGCCAAAGATTTTTGACCCAGCCAGGGTGGCGAGGACATGGCTGACCACTGGCACTGGGTATGCATGGGCCGTGAGAGCCTTGTTTATGGTGCATTTGTAGTCTGCACAGATGCGGACCGAACCGATAGGCTTGACGGGTGTGACAATTGGAGTTTCCCAGGGGGCGTTGGGCACCGGCTCCAGCACTCCTTGCTCCACGAGCCGGTCCAATTCCTCGTCTATGCGGGGTTTCAGGGCGAACGGGACCCGGCGGGCCTTGTGCCTGATGGGTCGTACAGCGGGGTCTAGCTGTAGGGCAATGGGGGGTCCTGTATATCGTCCCAATGCCCCATCGAAAACCCCTGGAAACTCTTTGCATATGGCGTCCACGTCCACTTGTAAGCTAGTGCGGTTCACCCCGGTAACGGCTAGCCCCAGAGGTCCAAACCATGCCAGTCCCAGTAAGCTAACGTAGGGGCCCTTAACTACCAGCAAGTCCAATTGTTGCTTTCGCCCTCGATATTGCACCCTGAAGGTCCCCACCCCCATTGTAGGGACCTTACGTTTCTGGAAGTCCCGGAGGGTGAATGGGGCCGGCCTTAGTTTGGGACCCCCATTAGGGCACAGTTCCCTTAATGTTCGGGCCGAGATTATGGATAGAGTTGAACCCGTGTCCAGCTCCATGCGGCATGGGGCTCCCTCTATCTGTACCTCTATATAAATTTTCTCTGTGCTGGGATGGGGCAACTGGAATACCTGGTAGTCCGTGATCTCCGTCGAGTTGCCTTGGTGCATGGTGCCGTGTGACCTGGGGCTCCTGGATCGGTCATCTGATGCTTGTCGACGGGTGAGTCGAGCCCGACACACCCGGGCGATGTGTCCCAATTTTCTGCACTGCCTGCACTCTGCGTTGCGGAAACGACAGGTCCTCCTCTCGTGGTTCTCCCCGCAGCTTGCACAGTTCCCTCCTTCTCGTCGAGGCTGCTGTGGTGTGTGTGCTGCTTGAGTGCGCCGCTGTACTCGGTGTACTTCCTCCCTGTCAGATTCGGATTCGTCGGTGAGGTCTTCGTGGTAGACCCTCGGTTGGGATGGCGGGGCCGGTCGTGCCTCTTGCGTTGACCTCTCGGCGGCTTCGGTTGCCAGGGCTTCCTCCAGAGCAATCTGGAACGTGAGGTCTTTTTTGGCGTAGAGGCGTCGTTGCAACATCTCGTCCCTCAGGCCACCGACGAGGCGGTCACGAAGCATGTTCTCCAACTCTGAGAAGTTGCATAACCGGGCGGCTTGGCGGAGGGAGGTCACAAACCCAGTTATGGTTTCCCCTGGGGCTTGCCGCTTTGCGTAGAAGGCATTTCGGCAAGCTACCACCGAGGGCTGTGGTGAAAAGTGCTCCTTCAGCCGTTCCATTATTGTTTTGTAAGAGACGGTAGCGACATCTCTAGGTGCAAGGAGAGCCCGGGCGATTTCAAACGTCTCCTCTCCACAGACGCTGAAGAATGTCGCCCTCTTCATGGCATCGTTGGTGACTTCTTTCGCTTGCAGGAGGAAGTTGAAACAGGCGGCGTACCCTTCCCAGTCTCCTGATGCTGGTTTGAATGGCAAGAAGCTGCTGTCGGTTGCCATTCTGGGTTCCTTGGGTCCTGGAGCTGAAGCCTGGATGCACGGTGCGATGCAGCGGTGCAGCAGGTGGCGGTGCTGCGGTGCAGTGCGTGGTGGCGGTCAGCTCAGCAGGATCCCACCTTCGTCGCCAGTGAAATATACTCGGAGTCGAGAGTGAATTTCATGCTCTTTATTCAGCTCATATTCATCAAGGAGAAGAAGAGAAGACGAATGGCTCTTTTCCCAAAACCATCTGCTTATATACATTATTTACACAATGGGCCTTGCGTGATTGGCTACTTCAGGGCTACACCTGTGGGCCAATTATATTGTGGATTGACTTCTGCCTGCAGCCTGATTGGCTGCTCCTACAGGCCAATCAGGTAGCAGATTCACTTCTGCCAGCCGCCTGATTGGCTGCTCCAGCAGGCCAATCAGGTTGCGGATTCACTTCCACCTGGAGTTGGATTGGGTAGCTCCCGCTGATTCTGAATCCTATTGTTCTAGGATTCAGCTCAGTACATAACAGGGACTTTGTCCTCTTTCCATCTCTGGGCTAGTAACAGCCGTGTGGCTGTTGTTGCATACGTAAAAAGTCTTTTCTGCTCCTTTGGGATCTCAGTACCTACAATTCCTAATAAAAAGCTTCTGCAAACCAGGGAGTTCTTTTCCAGCAGGAGGACGGGAGGAACCCTTCCTCCTTCTAGAACATTCTGTACCTACTTTCACCATGTGTCCCATTCACGCCTGAAAAGCCTGTGAGCAGATACATGAGCTGCAAATGGAGCTCTCCCAAAAAAATAGCTAGCTGGTCCATTTCAAACAGCACACAGGAAGCAAAGAATCATAGAACTGTAGAGTTGTAAGGGAGCCTGAGGGCCAACAAATCCAACCCCCTGCAAATGCAAGAATATGCAGTTGTCCCATACGGGAATTAAACCTGCAACCTTGGCCTTATCAGCACCATGCTCCAGCAAGCTGAGCTATCAAGATGGAGACCTTCCCATTCACAAGTCTACTCCATTATGATCTTATTTACATGTAGTGGTTGGCGGCAATGTATTGTCGTGGTTAGAGTGCTGGACCTGGGAGACTCAAATCCCCACTCAACTAGGAAGTGACCCCAAGCCAGTCACAGTCTCTTAGCCTAACCTACTTCACAGGGTTGTTCTGAGGATATAATGAGGAAACCAGAACCTTTCCTTGGAGGAAAGGTCCAATAGAAATGCAACATTTTTTTTAAAAAAAGTGGGGGCTATTAGTCACCTATTATAGATGGAATTTATTATTATCTTCAAGATATTTTCATGAAGGAGGAATGGACAGCACAACAGGTGTTGGGAATTCGGCTAATTGTTTGCATCAGTGTTGTTTCATGTGCACCACTTCCAGTCTTCTTTGCACCTTGGCTGCTTGTACAAATAAAAAGATCTGTAAGGTAGCCATCGTTTGACCTGCATGTACAAAACAGCAGCATTTTTCTAACCTCCACTGAGGAGTAGCCTCTTTTCACAGCACTCAGCAAAAAGTTGAAGGGAGAAACAGATGGTTGCCCTGTTTGCTGAATGCTGCAGCCGTACAATAGCCTTCTCGCAACAAAATATGAAGCTGTGATTGAAAGCAGGTCGCTTTCCTATCAAAACGATCTGTCGAGCTACAGATTTCCTTGATGTTTGTTTTGTGAAGGAGTGCATTTGCTTTGAGAGTTTTTCGAGATCTATCTAAAGCTCTGAAATAATACCATTCACACATCTCATTTTTGGATCCTATATTACTATGGTAAAAGATCCAGGAAGTTCTCCCCTCTCTTCTCCCTGCAGTTGTGAGGGTAATTGTATGTGGGGAAGCAGACTATTCTCTGTCTTACAACCAAGCACTTGAGAAAGCAGCAAGTGTGTGTTCAAACCATGTCCTCCCCACTTAATATGCAACCTCTCTTCATCGCCCTGCAGTTACTTGAATCCATGTGTCTTGCCCCAACCTAAAAACACTTGGAGCCAGTCATTATGTGCAATATCAGCAGAGCAACAGAAGGATAGGGGCGCAAGTGGTACATTTACTGGCTGTGCTCTTGGAACTGCTACTCAGGGGCTTCCTTGCACATCATTCCAGTATTACGTGCATGAAGGATGTCCAAGGGGGACAGAAGCCTTTCAACTGGCCCTGCCAGCATAGATGCAATATTGGAGTTGTGAAAGAAGTAATGGGTTGGAGGCTCTCATCTTGGTGATGTTTGTTTCATTTCTATCCCCGTTGTTCTCCAAGGAGTTCAAGGCTGCATACATGGTTCTCCCGCTCCTCATGTAATTCCCCACAACAACCCTGTGAGGTAGGTTAGGCTGAGAGGTAGTGACTGGCCCAATGTCACCCAATGAGTTTCATGGCCGAGTGGGGATTTGAACCCTGGTCTCCCAGGTCCTCCCCTTCATGGATCACTGCCTTGTCATGGTGAAGGGGCTTGAATAACTCCAAGAAGCTGTGAGCTATGCCGTGCAGGGCCACCCAAGATGGACAGGTCATAGCTGAGAGTTTAGACTAAATGCTATCCACCTGAAGTAGGAACTGGCAAACCACTCCAGTATTTTGCCAAGAAAACTCTATGGACATAAAAAAAAGGAGACGCTTTGAGAAGAAAGTGAGAGTTTCCAAGGCATGCTCTGGTTCATGGGGTCACGGAGAGTCGAACCCGACTAAGACGACTAAACAAAACAACTCCCAGGTCCTTGTCCATCACTCTAACCACTACACCACACAGGTTCTTGTTAAGTATGAATTGGCACAGGTTTAATATAGTAAAAGGAATTACAGTCATACCTCGGTTTAAGTATGCCTTGGTTTGAGTATTTTAAGTTTAAGTACTCCGCGGACCTGTCTGGAACGGATTAATCCACTTTCCATTGCTTCCAGTGGGAAAGTTCGCTTCAGGTTAAGTACGCTTCAGGTTAAGTACGGACTTCCGGAACCAATTACACTCATACTTTGGGTTAAGTACGCTTCAGGTTGAGTACTCCGCGGACCCATCTGGAACAGATTAATCCACTTTCCATTACTTTCAATGGGAAAGTTTGCTTCATGTTAAGTACGCTTCAGTTTAAGTACTTCACGGACCGTCTGGAATGGATTAATCCACTTTCCATTACATTCAATGGGAAAGTTCACTTCAGGTTAAGTACGCTTCAGGTTAAGTACAGACTTCCGGAACCAATTGTGTTTGTAAACCGAGGTACCACTGTATGATATTCTATACAAATAAATCCAAATATGCCTATAGATTATCTGAGTATTTTCAACTGCTACCTTTCCCCCACCCAAATTTCCCCAAACTAACCTCAACTGTGAAAATACAGTAAGAGGAAATTGGTTTATTCGTTTAAATATTAAAACTTTATTAAAGCAAGAGAAGTGCTAAAGTTCAAATAGTTAGCAGAGATGAAATAATGATCAGCTTCAATGACGGAATGTGCAGCCACGCAATTTGTCTTGTGATGGGCTTGTGGAGGTAGCAGGAAGTCCCTGCTGAAAATCTGCAGGAATAGGAGCTCTACCTTCTATCGCACTGGGTCACTCTATGATCAATGCATTCAAGAGTGGAGGAAATTGCTCAAAGGAAGGCGGGAGTTAAAAATACAGCCTTTTTCAAAAAAAATGAAGCTAGATTTGCTACACATCCCATGTCTGGGTCTTAGCAATGTGACTGCTCTTTTAGAATATTGAAATACTGAGGAAAGGGGAAATGAAGATATTGGTGTCAATAAAACCTGCATTGCTTTCTCTCTCTCTCTCTCTTTTAATGCCTCAATAGATGAGTGAAAATGTCATTAAGGTTTAAAAGCAGATAAGTGATATTCTAAGCTGCAAGAGGGAATAGATAATTTAGAGCGAGCGCCAAGCAATCTCCTTGTTCACTCCCAAATCTTCCATGTAGCATGTCTAATAGGATTAACTCTAATTGCTTCCAGAATCAACCTGAAACTGCAGCACAGAAAGCTTTCAGGCTGGAATGAAGCCACCAGGCTACTTATCTATCTCAAAGGCTCCAGCTCACCCACACAGACACAGACAAGTGTTTATCACTTCTTTCAGTTATACAGAGGTGGTGGGCGTTATCGTCATGATCCCAAAGCAATGTGTGTCCAGAATTTGTTGCAGTTTCCTGTCCAGTTCCTGCCACTACTGATCTCAAACATGCACACATATACTCCTGGGATTTTAACCCAGGATTTACCGTAGTACTGGATCAGTTGGAAGGGAATCCCAGAGGAAATTCGGCCCAATGGCAGAAATGTGTTTTGCAGCAAAAGGCCAAAGCAGTTGGTATTAAGCTAGGAAGGCTTCTCTGACGGTGAGGCGTCAACTATTAGTGTGAAATAGCCCTGCAGCTGCAGCAATACACTAGTATTAATATAAATATATGGGATGCTGTGACACTAATAAATCATGGGCAAGGGGTATGAAGGGTGGGGAAAGCAAAACAAGAGGCCTTGTTTTGTAGATGGGAACAGCCTATATGGGTGTGGTGTTGAGATGGCTCAATGGAAGATGGTCATGTGCCCACCTGAGTTCTTGCTGACCTCTGGATAATATGTCTTGGCTCGAAAGGTTACATTTCTCTGAGAAGCCTGCCCAGTTCACTCTGTGGATGAATTGTGGGGGGAACGGCAGATGTACCAACTGTAAGACAAAAGGTATATTTCATTCCCAACATGTTTTGAACAACAGTCTCTCCCAAAGGGGAAACAAAGCAGCCATACATGTATGTTCTCTGAAATGGGGCAAATAGCCAGAGGGAGCTCTTTTAGATTGGGAATGTGGCATGGTTTGGATTCTTCGCTTTCCTCCCTGCACTGTAGTCCTGACCCATCCCCTACCCCAGCTGCTTTAAAAAAAAGTAATTAAAAGACAAAAGATCCAGAGTGATTCGATAAACTGTTGCTATCTTTGGCTGGGATTCAATCACCTACTGAAGTTAATAGGGAGCAGTTGAGCAACAAAGCCTCTCTCTGCCCCCGCCCCCCAAAATGGCCTCTTTTGATAAGGGAAATGCGATGGGGAAATGTACTGGAAAGTGTGGGGCGATACTTGTTTGCTGCAGCATCATTTAACCTCCCAACAAACAAATCGGAATGAATTCTCAATCTGGAAGTGACCACAGTCACCATTACCTTGTCTATTCTCAGTCTGTGACTAGCTCTGAAATCTGCAAAAGATCCCAGGTTCAATTCCTGGCTTCTCCAGATAGGACTGGAAGACCTGTGTGAAACCCTGGAGAGCTGCTACCAGTGTTCTTCAACCTTGGGTCCTCAGATGTTCCTACTGAATGGTAATGATTGGAGTTTTAGTCCAACAACGTCTGGGGACCCCAGATTGAAGAACACTGGTGTAGAAAATAATGAGCTAGATGGACCAATGGTGTAATTCACTACAAGGCAGTTTCCTATGTTCCTCACTGTATCAAATTGTGTTGATGTTTCCACAGTTACGCACACTATACAGTGGATAAAAACATGAGATCAGTGGGGACAAGAACCACAGCTTTTCCTACCGCTGCTACTCTGCAAAGCAGATCCACCTGGCTACATCCTTGATGTCATTCTGCCAGTGACAGGTAAACATTTGATTGATATGTTGGAAGTTGGATAGCACCAGGAAAAGGTATCTCCATCAGGCATTTGGGGAGGGCAGGGTGAGCTGAATTCTTTGTATTTGTCTTGATTTCTTAATTATAGAAGAGGTCTGTGATACTGCATTTATTTGCTTGCTGTTCACTGCAATGGGATTCCTTTGGGATGAAGGTCAAATTTAGAAACATAATGAACAAAAATGAGTGAGCGAATATTATTTTATTGTTGCTCTTGCTGTTGACTTTTAACACTTACATATCACCAAGGTGCCTTTGGTCAGAGAGAGAGAGCAATTTACCAATAAGCAGCTAGTCGACAAGTCTAAATGAGAGTTAATTGTTTTAGGAGGTCAGGAAGACTTAAGTGTGCCATTCACAGAACCCAAAAGAAATCTGTTAAAATGCAAGAGCCTAGTACTGTAGCAATAAACTTCTCAAAGGAAAAGCTCCCAGAATTTTCATTTTTTGCTACCATTTCATCCTTGGGCACAAGCTGACAATATTTGTGTTGGGCCTGCCCAGTATCTATGCCTGGGGATCATTAGTATTGTCCCTAATATCAACACACAAACACACACCATGTCTGAATAACGACACGTTCTAGTTGACCCTGGTCCCTTGGAGGAACAGTCTAATATTATTTTCCTTTCTGAAAGGACTCCGGTGGGCTATTAAAAAGTAACACTAGGAAAAGTAAATATTAGGAGAGATGAGTGCAGTTCATCTCACCATGCCTTCACCACTAAAACATTGGGTTTGAAAATACGGGCAAACTAAAATGCCGCGACAATAACAGAAGACTTTCAAAGGCTCAGTGCTTTGTTCCTCCCTCTGTCACAGCGTCTTCTGGTAGATCTAAAATAACATCACTGACCTAATACAGGCAGACGTCGACTGCAGTGCTATAACACACTTACCTGGGAATAAGCCCATCTGAACTCAAAATATGTGTAAGATTGGTGTGTTAAAATGTCGGCCTGGTTTTTGTAATGCAGGGGAAGACCGATAACGCAATATCTTTAATGAGTACAGTATTGCATTTCCTTTGGAACTAGGCACAGAG
Organism: Zootoca vivipara; assembly: GCF_965207765.1. Classification (NCBI taxonomy): domain Eukaryota; kingdom Metazoa; phylum Chordata; class Lepidosauria; order Squamata; family Lacertidae; genus Zootoca; species Zootoca vivipara. Next base: position 30,872,239 of record NC_142587.1, on the reverse strand, counting down.
GAAAGGGTGAGATATCTTAATGAATATCAGTCAGGTCCTTGGCCCGTCTGATTCTATTGCTGTCAGCACTCACTGACTGACTGCAGTTTTCCAGGTTTTCAAGCTAAAGTCTTTCCTAGTCCTGATAAATGAGATCTTTCTTTCTTTCTTTTTAAAGAGATTCCAGGGATTGAATCTGAGGCCTTCTGCATACAAAGCCCATCTTCCAGGAACAAACTGGTCTGATACTCAAAGTCTCTGTGAAACTGACATGCATGTCATGTTTATTAGATGGCATTAAAAAGAAACATTTGTGGGAGTTCAGATGGACGACATCACACATTATACACATGATGATTGCAGCTATCCCTTGATAAGGAGAGTGTGAAACTTGACACAGAATACAGCCACTTGTCATCACAAGCAATTATGCGACTGTGGAAACAAAGCTATGAGGAGACAGTGAGCCTATCAGGTTTGGGCAATCAATTAAGTTAAACATGTGATCTTGCTGTTTCTAAGGCAATCTATGGGAAACAGTCTCAATGGAAATACTCTATTTCACTGCACACATACATCTCTCTTTTTTATTTTATTACTGTAGTCATTTTAATGAAGATGGGATCTGTTTGTTTGGGGTTTTTTAAAAAACAAACGAAAAACCACCGCTCTTCCTGCTTATTTCCCATTGGAGTTCATAATCTTCTCCCCATGAGAGGCAGTATAATTGGTTGCTATGGAAGTGATTGCAATAGAAAAATGAAACGATCATTAATAACCCGAATAAGAAGGTTACATAATAGCATTTGGTAAAATAAGCATCAGGTTAATAATACCTCTGTGAAATAGCTTCACAAAGGATTTGGAAGGATGACTAGCTCATTCTCTAATCCCACTGTCAGTTCGTGCTACTGAGGTAAAGAGGGAGGCATGACAATACTTGTGTTAGCGAAGTCAGATAACGCAGATGGAGTCCAGAGATAAAAGAAATCCTGACAACACTTTCCTGAAGAAGCTGAACATAAATAAGGTATAATTTTAGGATAAAGAAACAGAGAAGGTTTGTTTTTCTTCCTTCAGGCCTTGTACATAACAGGGAGACAGTCAACCAAATATAAAGAAGAATAGCTCCCTCAGAACTGCACAGCCAGTCGGGATGCATGATACATCAACAAACATCGGCCTGGTTGCTAAGCCACACCTCCTCCTCCCCCCCCCATTTGGTTACTGATCATTGAAGTGACCCTTAAGTTAAAAACTAAATGATTCTCGCTGCTGCACTTCTTACAGCAAGCATCCCCAAACTGCGGCCCTCCAGATGTTTTGGCCTACAACTCCCATGATCCCTAGCTAAGAGGACCAGTGGTCAGGGATGGTGGAAATTGTAGTCCAAAACATCTGGAGGGCCGAAGTTTGGGGATGCCTGTCTTACAGGTTCAACAAAGCAAAGTCAAATGTTTTTATGCCATTTTTCCCAGAAGCATCCTGTGTCACGTGTAAAATGTCATTCCACTGGATAATAATAATAATAATAATAATAATAATAATAATAATAATAATAATTTATTATTTATTATTTATACCCCGCCCATCTGGCTGGGTTTCCACAGCCACTCTGGGCGGCTTCCAACCAAATATTAAAAACAGTACAGCATCAAACATTAAAAACTTCCCTAAACAGTTGTCTTCTAAAAGTAAAATAGTTGCTTATTGCCTTGACATCTGCTGGGAGGGCGTTCCACAGGGCGGGTGCCACTACCGAGAAGGCCCTCTGTCTGGTTCCCTGTAACCTCACTTCTCGCAATGAGGGAACCGCCAGAAGGCCCTCGGTGCTGGATTTCAGTGTCCAGGCTGAATGATGGGGGTGGAGACGCTCCTTCAGGTATACAGGATCGAGGCCATTTAGTTACTATACCTCATTCAATTTCATTTTCACTAATTTCAACCTATCCATTTTCTGTTCTTATATATCTTGTTTTCTAAACGCCACTGAGATTTTGGTGACTTTCTGCCAGTCAGAGTAGAGAACATTGGGTCACATCTGAGGTGGGGAAACTGTGGCCCTGCATACATTATTATTTATTATTATTATTTATTGAATTTATATACCGCCCTATACCCAGAGGACTCAGGGGAGTTCACAGAAAAGATCACAATATATAAAAACAAAATAAAAACAATAACCCAATAACGTCCCCTCAAAAGAGCCACATTTTTAAAAGGTATAGGATGTCCATCAGGTCAACCAAAGGCCTGGTTAAAAAGGAACATTTTTGCCTGGCACCTAAAGGTGTATAATGAAGGCGCCAGGCGAACTTCCCTAGGGAGAGCATTCCACAGATGGGGAGCCACTGCAGAGAAGGGCTCTTCTCGTGTTGCCACCCTCCGGACCTCTTGAAGAGTAGGCACACGAAGGACACATTGTTTGACTCCAGCTCCCTTAGCCCCAATCAGCCTGCCAATCATCGAGGATGCTGTAAGTTATGATTCATCAATATCGGGGGGGGGGGTCACAGGTTCCCTTCCATCTTCATGCAACATTTCTATCACTCAGGGAAATATTATTGACAGCGAGGGATTTCAAAAACCAATATACAAGGCACAACTGGATTTTTTTTTTAACAGAAGCAGCCTTTCAGCCCAGAACTAGACACAATACTCCAGGTAGGGTTTGACCAAGGCAGAACAAAGCAGGACATGTCTTCCCTTGATTGGAAGATTATACTTCTGTTGATGTAGCCTAGATCAGCATTTGCTTTTGGGGGGCTGTTGCATCACACTATTGATTCAAGTTAAGTTTGTGGTCTGCTAAGACCCCTAGATCCTTTTCACGTGTACTACTGGCAAGGCAGGTGTCCCCCAAGCTGATTCTTCCTGCCTAACAGAACCTTACATTTGTCCCTATTGAAATGTGTTTTGTTAGTTTTGGCCTAATTCTCCAAACTGTTACGGTCATCTTGAATCCCGATTCCATATTCTGCAGCCTGAGCTCCCCATCCCAGTTTGATTTCATGGGCAAATTTGATGAGCATCCCCTCAATTCCATCATCCAAGACGTTGAACAACAATGGGCTCGGGACAGAACCCTGCCGTCATTTTCTTCCAGGATGGTGAGGAACCATTAGTGAGCACTCTTTGGGTTTGGTTACTCTACGAGCTACAAATCCACCAACAGTTACCTCATCCAGCCCACATTTTACCAGCTTATCTGAAAGAATATCATGGAGGACTTTGTCAAAACCCTTTCTGAAATTAAGATCAACCAGTTCCTCTTACCTTGGAATACAGGAGCCCAGTCCCTCACTGGATGGCACACTGCACTGCTATAGCATTCAGTCTGAAGCCATATGCATTGATGGGTCAAGTGTCTTCGATTTGATTATTTGTGACATTTAATGCTTTCTGGTTTTATTACTTCATCTGGGCAATCCTCATAATTGTCAATGTATAAGAAGATGCCAGGCATAACAATGTGCCTCATTTCAGAAGGTGCTGCCTGAGCCAGGAAGAGACATTGCCCTGTCTCCTATTAAAGGTTCTTTTTCAATTTCCATAAATCCATGCCAGAAGACGTGTAATTTTCAGAAGACATGTAATTTTCTGCTGGCTAAATTGCAAGGAAATTAATTGGCATTGGAGAACAGCCTCTTTTAAAAGGATTGGTGGGATATCTGGCTGTGGTAGGCTTACGTAACAGTATTTTTATTTTGATGGCCTACAAAAATATAAGAACTTAATTGTGGCACTCAGAATAGCTAAGAAGTTACTCTTAAATATGGCTTGCCGATCAGAAGGTCGGCGGTTCGAATCCCCACGATGGGGTGAGCTACCATTGTTTGGTCCCAGCTCCTGCCCACCTAGCAGTTTGAAAGCATGTCAAAGTGCAAGTAGATAAATAGGTACCGCTCCAGCGGGAAGGTAAACGGCGTTTCCGTGTGCTGCTCTGGTTTGCCAGAAGCGGCTTTGTCATGCTGGCCACATGACCTGGAAGCTGTATGCCGGCCAATAATGCGAGATGACCTCCGCAATCCCAGAGTCGGTCACGACTGGACCTAATGGTCAGGGGTCCATTTACCCTTTACCTTTATTGGCATTGACCCTGGCCCTGTTCCCATCCCAGTTCCTGCTCAATCACTAATCCCTCTGGGGGTATCTGTCTTAGTGATCACCCATAGTCCAGATGCATGCCCCAAGAACCATAGGTTCAATATTGTGTGTCCCATTCTGTGGAACTGCCTCTCAACTGAGATCAAATAGTTCCCCTTCCTTGCCAAATTTCAGACACTCAGTGAAGACTTTCAAAAACAATTGTTTCATCAAGAAGTCAATGAAGCTTTTCTGATTTTATGGTTGATTTTAACTAATTCTATCTCTGCTGAATTTCTCTAGTAACCTCAGTGTACACTGCTTAAACACTATGATGTTAAGTGGTATATAAATGCAACAACAACAACAACAACAACAACAACAACAACAACGATATCAGAAGTGACAAGGAGCCCTGGAGGATTAATGTGTCTATTGGTATCAGCAAACACATCCATTATGGACCTTGGACAATGAACAGATGAGCAAAAATGATCTCCTAAAATTCTCCATGCTATTTAGGGGGTGGTGAAATGATGGGCAGGGTGGGCGGATTTCATGGAATCATTTTTTGAAGGAGTTGAAATTCTTCAACAGTTGGGTAGGAGCCAGAAAGAGAAAAATCTTAGAGGATTTCTCAAAAATTCTCTGCTGAGAAAACTTAAATGTTGGACTATGGACTGAGCACAATCAACAATATTAAAATATCCTGGGTTGGATCCACAAAAAAAACCCTGCCCTATGTGTAGATGGAAAGTCTAAGAACAGGCTTTCTCAACCTCGGCCCTCCAGATGTTTTGAGACTACAATTCCCATCATCCCTGACAACTGGTCCTACTAGCTAGGGATCATGGGAGTTGTAGCCCAAAAACATCTGGAGGGCCAAGGTTGAGGAAGCCTGGCTAAGAAGAACATATCACAATTGTGGAGAGATTTTTGAGAGATTTTGGCTCAGATCTAATAATGACCCTTTTGTTCCAGACAAGTAGATACATGCCTGTACCAGACAACCCAGGGATGTTGCAGTGTGAAGCAGAAGACTCTGGTGAGGAAAGATTCGGGATGCTTCCTTGGGGTGAGAACTGTCAATATCTTATTCGGGGCCCTCTCAGCTGCAGGAGACAGCTCTGCCACCATCTTCTGACTTGAAGGATGAGTCCCCTGCAGTACTCCTTTCTCCGCAGCCTCACAGAAGTAAAAAAATGGCAGTGTTAGGAGGTGGACCTTACAACACTTTTGCAAAGACAATACATACAGTACATTGCCTTTGAAATAAAATGCTTTGGCCAGCAAGAGCTGCTCAGAGCTATCCAAGGTCCTGTAGCTGTCCATTCCTTGACTTAGGGCTTGCCCGCAATTCTGCTTGCCCCTTGCCATGGGCCTGAGTGGTTTTCTGTTCACGCCACCACTTTCCCTGGGGAGACCAGCTCTTTAGCACAGAATCCAAGCTCTGATTCAATGTTAAAGACTGTGTTTTCCCAGGGGAAAGTGGCTGGACACAAGCAGGAGTCTGCTTGAGCCCTTTGTCTGCCTGGTTCCCCTGCAAACCTGAAGCTCCCATGGAACTGGATGGTTGTTCTTCTAGCCCTGCTTGTTTTTCTTCAACAAGGCTTGTTCTTCTATGTGCTTGATAATTTTTTCTTGAGCAATGCTTTCTGCCAGGTTTCCCAGAAGAGATGTTCAGCTAACCGGCCTTCCTTAGCTCTGGCATGTTCCTGTGTCTTTGGTCCTGTCTTCTGGCTTGCTCCATGATTCTGCCTCCTGGCTTGTCCTTTGGCCCTAACTTGCTCTTTGATCCTCACTGCTGGCTTGGTCACTGACTTCCAGCTCCCAGCCCAATCCTGAGAGTCTACCTATCTCTACCTGTGTTTGTATTTGTATAGGACAAAGGAATCAAAATTCTCCCTAGCCCCTAGCAGGAAAATAAGTTGTGAATCACAATTGGGAGAAAAGCTTTCTTCACATTCAGCCTTCCCACTGTTGTTCCGTAAACTGCATGACAAAAGGGCATGACATCACCTGGGGAAAATGAGCCTTAATGCTGAGGCAGGCATCTTGTTCACAGAGGAAATATAGAACACAACCATTCATGCCTTTCTAGGACACTATGGGAGCTTGAGCAATCAATCCCAGACTCAATCAGATGTGAAGGAAGCAAGGCTATAACATGCGTAGTGATGCATGGCTGTTTGGGAGATGCTCAGTAAACATCTGGCAGAGGTATGAATCAATGCTAACCTTGAGATCAACCCCGAGTTTAAAGAAATGACATTATTTAGTTCTGATGAAAAGCTGAGATTCTCAGCATGCCCCAGAGCACCCTAGCTTAACAACATTTCATTCTTATTTTTGTATCTATGTAGTGGGAAATAATGGGGGGAAAGCATTGGTTGGGTTCACAGCAGAGTTGCTTCCTGCATGGAGTATCAAAGAGTTCTCCTCGGTTGCATTGTCAAAGAGTTCTTCTCAGCTATGTTTGTTCCATAATTCCTTACAAAAGTCTACTGAATTATATGAACCTACAGTTGCTTCCTTATAATGCAAGCAACTGCCCAGAAGAGTTGCTTCCTACAAAGGAAGCAGCAACCGTCTCCTCTAAAGCAGGTGGGAGCAAACTTCAGATTTGCAGGAACTACTTTGATTTTTTACTTGAGGTCTGCCAACTGGTGCCAGATGGGGAAGGGTGAAGATCCAAATACCTGCTGTACCCAGAAAGCCCTCGACTCAGATGACCTGCCTATGCATGTATGAATGAGAGAGAATGAGAAACTCAAACTGACAGACTTGCCCATCCCTAATAGAAGTGAGTCCCACTATGTCTATCACAACATCTGCTCACCTGGGACTCCCGGTGGGTGGCCATTGCTGCATAGCATGGCTGTGGTGGGTCCAGGGAGGCTGCCATCTTCCGGCATGGCTGGGTGGTGTGATACCAGGTGCTGCCCACTGTCAGGGACATGGCTGAATTGAACGATGGGGAAGAGTCAGACTCAGGAGATGAGAGATTGCTAGTTCAAAGAGAGACAGAGTCCGACTCTGGATACGAAAGATCGCAGACAGAGCAGGAGGAAGGGGGCTCGACACCCCACCCCCCTTCATCAAGAGTTCCCTGACTCAGCAGACACGACAGCTCACAAGAAGGAAGAGGGAGAGAGACAGGCAGTAGTGGGAGGGTTGCTAGGAAACCAGCAGTGGACAGAGAGTTCGCCTTTTGGGGGGGGTTACACCCTCCTTCTCTCCATTCCCGGAGAGCTGAGAAAGTCAGAATGCAACAGAAGTGCAAAAGGGGAAAGGCTGGACTTTGGCGTCCTTCCTGCTGTGACGAGGGCAAAGACTCAGACTGATCAACTCGTTTCAAGAGCGGCAGGTGATGTAATCTATAAATAAATGTACCATAAAACTGCCAAAGAGTCATTAACTCTTATCGAGGCTTGCTTGCCTGCCTGAGATTATTACACCCACTTCCAGCATCGGACCTTCAGGTAAGGGCAGGCAGCCAATCTGAGGAAGGGGCTTGAGGGCTGTGACCAGCCTGCCCCTAGCCCATTTAAGGGGGAGGCCGTGTCAGCTGCCCTCTTGGCTGATTGTAATGGGATTTTCCCACCAACCCACCCAGTCTTTAGGGGCCCACCCGGGGTGGGGTGTGGAAGTGGGCATGTTGCCTATGGACCTTGCTATTGTTTATTTGGTCGTCGTATTCAGAGCCAGAGAGGAATTTTCTCCTGCAAGCAAATTGGCCAGATTTTTGCCTACCTCATAGCAACCATCACAACTTTGGCAGATAAGGCATTGGGCTGGATCCTTAGTCAGAGGGTACCCCGTTGGAGGGATCCAGGGGGGTGACTGGGGACCAGGGGGCCAATACATCTCTCCCAATGTGCAGGGTTGTGGCATCTAATCCATGTTGGAGGCGACTCCCCAGCACAAGTTCAACCCCACCAGGTTCTTATCAGGTAGCAGGCAGGTTGTCTGATACTGGATACATGCCCATACACTTTCCCGTATTCAGTAAAGTTGTGGCCTACTTCAACCCAATACCAGTCTCCTGTGTCATTATTGTGGCCTTCGCTCCACCTGCCACAGCCATTATGCACCTTTGCAAGTACCAGTTCCACTGAATTCGTTGGGGCTTATTCCTTAGTGGGCACATGATTTGTTGCTTTTATCTGCTCTGTTTAGTGACTTTTAAAGGAGCATTTGGCTTCTGTTTTATATTTACTGTTGTTAGCTGTCTTGAGGCTTTGGCCTCAAGGTGAGATTCTGAAAAGGGGGGGCGGGAATAAACACTGGTATGGGAATAAAGAGCACGTTCAAGGCAAAGTTAGGCATTTTAAAGAAATTTCCTGGAATCTAATTCTCTCATCCAAATCAACTGGACTTCAGTGTTTAAGTTGGCGGTATCAGGACCATATATAATATGAAGTAGTAATGAAATAACTGGAACATGTTTTGTAGTTTAATCATAGGCTTGCAGCAATGTGTTCTTGTGAATTATAGGAATAAAATATTGGGGGGGGACCCAAATCTCTATATTCAATGTCATTCCCCTCCCCTTTTTTGGCGTCCACATTCTTTAGTTCAGCAATGAAAATTACACGTTTGGAGGGAACATCTGCGTACAATCCCTTAAGGAAAATACCCTACCAAAATGTGTATACACATTCAGATGTTCCGCAGCAGAATGACGTGCATTGGTCTCAAGACAGCCACTGTTTCCTTTTCTGTTTGGACAATCCCACTTTGCCTTATGCAACCAGAATCTGAATATGCAACTAAACGTAATTAGGCATAAAGTAGCATGCACTAATGAAGCAGTTTTAAAAATAGAAAATGACATAAACTGGGACTGACTAGTGTTTCCCAGGATGATTAAAACCATGCGCTTTTTTTTTTACCTTGGAAAACCTACTTTGGGCTATCTCTGCCAAGGTCTATACTCCACGCAAATGCCTGCCAAGTCTCTTGATTCTAGTGCTTACACGCACATAATATATATAATCAGGAAAGTCATATTCTGAAAGGGGCTGTAGTCAATATCATCTGGAAGAGACTACATTGGCTGCCCTGTGTTGTTGATCTTTGGGGGGGGGGTTTCCCTCTCTCTCTTTCTTTGCGAATAAAGTTTTGAAAATATATCTTTGGGCCCCTCCAGGCATTGCTTTCCAGGGTGCATTCGGGACAATTTTTGCTCATGATGGCGTTGGGGGCGGTCCAACTTTCCATTCCGTTTGCACTTGCAAACATTTTGGGGCGGAGATAATGTTTTGCTTTCAGTCAGTGCATGTCCTGTAATCCCCTGCTTGAAATCCTGTCACTTTTCTAAGCCACAGATAGCCAGGCTTTTTGTTTGCCCCGCTTCCACTGCGCTGTCATGAGAGAGTGTCCTTGCAGGTGGCAATAGTGCAATAACACTGAGGAATCAATGCAGAGCGACGAATAAAGTGGAATCATGTGTGGCCAGTGCAATTTAAATCCACCACTAATGCACTATTGACATGTTGCAGGATACACCAGACCCTTCCCCCTCCAATACAAAGCATGGGGGAGTCATTCATTTTAGGAACATTCATGAGTTTTTATCCCATAGATCTCCCCAACTGACATGTTTATATGAGACTTTATTGTGCACTGTATACAAACTTAAACTGAACATTATTCTCCCCATATGTGTGAAAATACCCCCCTTATCCCCAAAGGATACCCAATACTACTCAGTGCTTTTTATGCACTTCTTACCAAGTTTGTTCTACTAACTTTTCAAATTGTTAGCGATTTCTTTTCTTCTACGTAGACGCTGCTGTCAACATCCTTCTCCCTCATCAATTTTCTATTTTCTGCATTCACATTCATTTCCCCCTGAAGTTTTCCACAGTTCCCCCCCAAAAAAAAAACATTAGATAGGAATGCGCTCTAAACCCAGGCACCATGTGTATAGTTTTCTAATGGCATTGCTTTCTGCTTTCCTTATATTTATAATGCTTTAGCTTTAATCCCTTGAGATACATTGCTCCATCATTTTATGATTTTTCGTTGTTATGTAAGAACGATTACCTGCCTCCTAGGCCTTTGTCATATCTTCCCCATCAGTCTCAGAAATTGTTCTGTGGTTCAGCATGCGCCTCTGTGTTCTCTCGTAAATCCGAGCAGGGTCTTTTCAGCTGTATTTGTTTTTCAGACCTCTCACTTCCCAGCAGTCCTCAGCTGTCCTCAGCTGGCACTTTTACTCAGTCTCCTCCTTCCCTCGGTGATATCGAGGGGAGGGCTCGCATTCAGCTCAACCACTTAATTCACCACCATCCATAACATCTATTGGGGACAGACCATTTCCCCCCCATGTTTCACATTATCAATAGAGAGCTTGTTATCCAAATACTGTAACAATAATTTTGCTGTTTACTTCCAGGTGACGGGCAAATCATTTAGCCATGCAGAGGAATTCCTGGTGCTTCTGCTCAGCAACATTTTGGCCAGGCTGGTGGGATGTGCCAGATCTGGGAGTTTTGTGGGATTTTTTTATTTAAAAAAATTGGTTTTACAAATTTGAAATTTTGTTTTTTTAAAAAAATTGTTTTATAAAATTTGAAATTTTGTTTTTTAAAAAAATTGGTTTTACAAATTTGGAATTTTGGTTTTTTTAAAATTTGGTTTTACAAATACAAAATTATAAACAACGAACGAAAAAAGTATCCATATAACGAGATTCCTCCTAATTTCCCCCACCCCTCCATGGGGTCCCATTTTAAACATTTATTACTACATATTCTTCCATACTCCAGTTTTTATATCAAACCATATTATCCATGGTAATTGTTGCACTACAAGTGAATCAAAATCCTGCTAATGTTTCCATCTATTTACAGTGGTCTCATAAGTAACATGATTTTTCCCATTCTTTTATAAAGTTTTTGTCCTCTCGGTTTCTGAGTTTTCAAGTCAGTTTTGCCATTTTGGGATAGTCCATCAGCTTGGTTCGCCACTCCTCTCTGGTAGCGACTTTGTCTTATTCCCATCTCTGGGCTAGTAGCATCCGGGCAGCTGTGGTCGATACATAAAAAGTATTTGCTGTTCTTTTGGGATACCTAATAGAAAAGCTTCTGGTTTCTTAACAAATGATATTTTAAGCATTTTTTTCATTTCATTGTATATCATCTCCCAGAAAGCTTTTATTACCTTACAAGGTAAAAGGTATGATAAATGGTATGGGAGTTTTACATCAGGCATTGAGGAAAAGCAGATGGGAAAAGTGGAAGACCATCTGAATTCTATGCCGAAGTCCTCTCGTTCCATCCCAGCTAGGGCTGGGAATGCCCCCTGTCTGAAACCCTGCAGAGCCACTGCCACTCCAGGTAAACAGTATGGATCAAAATGAACCAAAGCAGCAAAGGATTTGCTTTCTTCTGTCTCCTGAATTCCAGGACCAGGAAGCTTCTGGACTGTGGTAACAGCATAACCAGATCAAACGCCCTGCTGTTCTTTCTTCTTCCAACTGATAGTCCCCAATGGTGTAGGGAGCAAGAGGGAGCCAGAGGACAATCAAACACTCTATTCAATTTATTTATATGCCACCCAGCCATACCTGCCAAGTCTCCCACTGAAAAATGCGGGATCAGCAGTGGCGCGGCACCGGAAGTTGCGTAGAAGCAACTTCTGGGGCCTCTCTGACCATGTGTGGGCACAGGAAATAGGGCAGAGCGGCACCGGAAGTTGCTTCTACGCATGCCTGGTGGCCATCTTGGTGACGGTCGCCGCCATGCGGCCGCCACCAAGATGGCCATCAGACATGCGTAGAAGCGACTTCCGGTGCCACTCTGCCCTATTTCCGGTGCCCACACATGGGCAGAGCAGCACCCAAAGTGGAGGCTCCCTGGCAGGTAGGAAATCTGGGGGATTTCTGGGATTTTTCTCCATTCGGGAGAACAGCGGGAAACGGAGTAAAATCCGGGGGTTTCCCACGAAAAACGGGATACTTGGCAGCTAAGCACCCAGCTGACTGGGTTGCCGCTCTGAGCGGCTCCCAACAAAATATTAAAAACACAGTAAAACATCAACCATTAAAAACTACCCTGATCATTATAGCAAAAGGGGGGGTGAACCCTATGTAAAATTGCATAGACAATTTTTTTGCTCTACAGCGCCATCTGGTGTCGAATCTTTACAATGGAGTTGCAACAATATAAACTGACTGAGCGTAGCTGAGTCCTCACACACTATGCAACCTACTCCCTCTTTTTCACTGTTCCTCCTTGCACCCAGTTTCTGGGTCACTTCTCCCCAGTATCTACAAATGGGCACCCAGAGTTCACCAGTTTCAGCTACTTTGCATCACTGATAGAAGGGGACTGGTGAGCTCTGTAGTCTCGGTAAGCTGTAAAGAAAGTAAACATTTAGATGGACGGACAGAACAGCCAGCAGCTGCAAAAGCGCCATGCTAAACAAATGCCTTATAAGCTGCCTGCCATTCACAGAGTGGCAGCTGATAATTAGACTCCTTAATCATTTATCTGGGGTATGTTTTTTTAAGCTGATTAAATGCTTGTTCGCTGCCTGATAATAGCTGACAAATCCCAAATACGCCGGGACAAAGCACGACTTTGTGTAGTCATATTTTGGAAACGTCGTTTATGCTTCGCTCCTTTTATTAACGTTGTTCTGTTAATGAGCAGGGTAATTGCTTACAATGGAAGATGTGGCAAAATTATGTTTGGGTGCAAGGTGGATTAAGTGGGGAGCTGAAGGCTGAGGGGAACAGAGTGCGTGGCCGCTCATATCTTGTGCTGCTGAGCAATGGCTCGTGAAAGCCTTCCTCCCTTTAAGACACTCCTCGCATGTTCTCACTTGCAGTATTCCGCCACTTCATGACTGCTGCACCAAGTGGTTACTTGTTGGGACAGAAACACACCGCAGAGCAATCAGGATAGATGGAACCGTCATGTCACCCAAAACACTGTGCCTTGTGGTTCATCTAGAATATGATTATAAAAGACCTCCATTTCCAAGGGTGGTTCCCTCTTCCCAGGAAACTCTGAAAATTGTAGTCCTGTAAAGGGAAAGGGGGTCTCTTAACAATTCTCAGCACTCTTAGAAATCTTCAGTTTCCAGAATTCCGTGTAGAAACTGTTTAAAGTGGTAAGATCACATGTATTAGCTAGCCATTGACCTTGACAACTCTGTTGTTGTTGTTGTGTTTTGTTTTCATGGCATTCTATGTTTTCTTGAAATGCTTGTTTCCTTGTATGCTGCCTTGACATTTTATATGAGGCGGCAGCCTATACATATTTTTCTAAATATACGCTCCAATTTATGGTTTCCAATAGATAAACTAAGAAGTAATGCTAATATAGAGTATAATTATACTAAAACCTTTTACCCAATGGGAAAAAACAGTTTGAATTAATTGGGGGTGGGGGAATCCTTTAAAACCCTCAAGTGTCTCCTATAATAACTGTGCAACTATAGCATATACGGTAATGTTGTTCTATACATCACAAATGGATAGATGTCCTGCAAGAGAACATTTCTTGATCAGAGTGAGTTGTTAAACTAGGTAAAAACAATTCTGAAGGATGTTTCCCTTGGAACACCATATAAAAGAAATTTCAATACAGTGGTACCTCGGGTTACGGACGCTTCAGGTTACAGATGCTTCAGTTACAAACTCTGCTAACTCAGAAATAGTACCTCAGGTTAAGAACTTTGCTTCAGGATGAGAACAGAAATTGCGCGGCGGTGGCGCGGCGGCAGCGGGAGGCCCCATTAACTAAAGTGGTACCTCAGGTTAAGAACAGTTTCAGGTTAAGAACGGACCTCCAGAACAAAATAATTTCTTAACCCGAGGTACCACTGTATATACTGGTAATAGATTACATTCTCCACCTATTTCTAATTACAGGTGCAAATCTCTTGGGAGACAAGGATCCGTATCTACATGGGAAAAGGCATTGTATGTAGGCATAATTCTTAGAAAGCCCTGTGTGGGAGGATAGTAGTCAGTTCTTCTAAATATCTAGATCTTTGATGGTCCTTTTGAGAGAGATGTCAATGGGAAGATTTAGATTCTTGTGGCAACCTACCATATGTATTCCAGCTTGCTTTTCATGTATCCTGTCCCTTAGTTCTTCTTTATCAAAGTGATCCAGAAACACTTTGGGCAGATTAAACATCTGTGGCAGATTATTTACTTGTGTAGATCCCACAGTGGTGCAACCTCAGGTTCTGCCGGCACATGGGGACTTTAGCTGCAATCCTAACTATGCCTACTCAGAAGTCGATCCCACTGAATTCAATGGGACTTACTCCCAGGTAAGTGAAGTTAGGGTTCCAGCCTTAGCTGGTATCCTGTTCTCACCTGGCCAATGTAAATTGAAGGTAGGATTGCACTATTAATTTGGTCAGTGGCTAGACTTGCTTAATCATTCAAGAGTAGTTTGGTTGACTTCTATATTGCATATCTATTCTATATGTTTTCCTGAGTTGTTGAGTAAGGTCTTGTTTTGTTTTGTTTTGTTTTGTTTTGTTTTGTTTTTGCCATGAGTGATGGCCATTGTTCAAAGGGGCAGTGGAGCCATACCTGAAACAGTTCCCACTTGAAAGATGGTGCCAATGTTTGCTAATTTTCAAATAAATACAAATACATTTTTCCTTCCAAAACTCAATCTGGGGGTGGATGAGAGTTTTAAATGCATCTGCTCCATTAGAATTTTGTTTACATAATTACCATTCTGCTGCTGGGAAGCAGCTGCTTCTAGCTGCAGGTGCAAAATCCTGGATAACGCTTTCACACCAACAGGTTTTTTAAAAATAAAATAAAATAGTGATGCTAACGTTAATAATTTAGGAACTTGGGATTTAATCTTGTGCCCAGGAAGGCAGACATGTTTGTTCTACTAAAGCCCTCATGACTGGGTGAGAAATCAGAACCCAACTCTCGAAACCAAATCACTGGGTCCTCATTTTAAAAAGATTTCTGCTCTGTACATTGATCTATTGCATCTACCTGCTTATAAACACCTGTGCCCCTCTTGATGTAGTGGGCTGCATTATCCTTTCCACCCCTACGTCTTCATATGGACCTTCTCAGCTTCATTCTGGTGTCTAGGGCACTCCTATGCATTGAAAACAGGACTTCTGACTGGACTGCACACACACACACACACACACACACACACACACTATCTCTCCTTGAAAATCTAATGTCAGATTTGGCCCTGGTCCTAGCTGATCTGGAACACCATTGTGTCTGATAAAGATTCATTATCGCTTCAGCTCTGTATTTATTGGCCTGGCCACATTATTAGCATCGGGTTTTCCTTTGTTCGTTTAGTTGGTTGTTGTTTTTTGCAATCATTGTGTGGTGTGGAAAATGGGAAGCTGGAGGACTTAACAATTCTGTTGATGCCACTCCCCGAAGAAAAAGAGAGAGTCAATGGGCAATTGGATATGCTAATCAATTGTAAGATAATACTTTTTTAAAAAATGCTGCATTGGCTGGTATGGAAGTTAATGACCAGGAGACAAATCTCTTTAGGTGACATGAAAAATTCCTAAATTCTTGAGAAATCAAGCTACCTGCAGTGATCAGAATGCAGAGTTTACTATAAGTTTGTAAACTGAGGGCCAAATTGATGTGAAGTTGATTTGGTCTTTGTATTCAGAGAGCATATTTTTTTAAAATGAAAATAAATGAAAACAGTCATCTTCAGGGGAGGGCTGATAATTATCAAGGTTGCAGGAGAAAGATTTTTAACCCAGGGGTAGCTAAGCTGTGGTCCTCCAGATATTGTTGGGCTCTAACTGGCGTTGGCCCCAGGCAGCATGGAATGATGGGATTTTTAGTCCTGCAACATCAAGAGGACTAGAACTAGCATTTTTCTCTGCTGCAGCTGTCCTGATGAAAATCTCACCTCTGAAGCTGCTATTTTCAGTCGGAAGAAATCCTCCATTGGTGCCAATGAGGAATTTCCTTCCAATGCAAACAGCAGCTTTGGATATTTTTGTCAGGACCACAGCAAAGGATGAAAGAGTTAAATTGTCCCTCTCCACCTGCTACAATTCTTATAATTCCCCCCACTAAATAACTGATCCTTACAATTTTTAAAAAATGTGGTGATGAATGCAAAGGTGAATTTAATATCAATTTAGTTTGGCCCCAACTAAGTATTTGTCATTTTCATTCATCCACACCGTCTCATATCTTGCATGCTCACATCACAGTAATTCCCACTGTCTTCAGTCAATCAGAATTTATTTTCAGTAAGTATGCATGGGATTGCAGCCTAAATAGATTAGATGTAATATTTCTGTCTTTTCTAGGTCTGAATCTGGCCTAATTTACCCTCCTAAACACAGACAAATTCATATCTCTTGCTACAGTCTCCCTTGAGTTTAATTTATTCACTGTGGTATATTCTAATTACAGTTCAATCCTTAGAGCAGAAATGTGCCTTTGAGTGCATCAGACATGCATTTTGCAAAGAGTGGAAGGCACTTTCTAATGACCTTCAGTGGAGCTGAGAGTGGTGAACATATATCAAGTAAGGAGCCTTCCTCAAGGGACACGAAAGCCACATACATTATTTTGTGAGAGAATCTTTGAAGTAATGGAAATGGTGCAATGCATTAGCTGTATATTAACTTGTTAATATCAAACACAAAACTGTGTTAATTCAGAAACAAAATGCATTACAGTGTGTGTGTGTGTGTGTGTGTGTGTGTGTGTGTGTGTGTGTGTGGAGACAACCCTGTATCCCCCAAAGTGAAAACACTCAGCTCATCACAAAGCCAGCCGGCTTTCTGAATGCCCAATGCAGTGTTCAAAGAACCTTCGCTGTGGATCAAAAGCTCATTGCCAGAAAACATCACATTGCACATGCAGAATTAACAGAACTGCTCCTGATCTCCTTTGTTAATTATAATGATCACATTCTCATTGGGATCTAAATCAGGGGTAGGGACTCTATGACTCGCCAGGTGTTGTTGGACTCCAGATTCCATCAGCTGCAGCCGGTACAACCAATGATCAGGGGTGATGGGAGTTGAAGTCCAACAACATCTGAGGTCACAGATTCCCTATTCCTGATCTAAGTGAATTTAACAGAGTGGTGTGATAATTACATTACTGCAGTGTGAAATTAGAAGAATGGCAAGGCCAACCACCATACTTCACAAGAATCTTCCAGCTAGAGATGTATCCATGCTATATCTAAGGATCAGACCAGACACACATGCAGGTCATTGACTAATGGGCCACCACAGATACAACACAGAGAATGCTCTCATCTCCCCAAACACAATGATTTTTCAATGGTGTTCATTCACAAATTCAGCTGCCAGCCATTGGATTGGATCAAACTATGTTCATTGTGCTTAAGGCCCACTGACCAATGGGAACTCATTGATTTCAAAGGAACTTCAGTCCAGCTAAATTAGTCTGGATCCAGCCCACTAAATGTACAACCATCAAGTTAAAGAAATCAAGTTATATACATGGAGATGCCAAGCATGCCTTAGATAAAATGATGAATAGTACTTAGATTCACATTGCCAGATTACTTGACAGACAGACCAGCTTTTCCCATGTTGGTTGACTTCCATTCACAAACACTTCCAGGGCCATCCACATAAACATGTTTCTCATAAGGTGCTTGCAGCTATTGCCAAAAGTCGTCTGAAACCCCAACCGCATATTGTTATAGCAGTTCCCACGACAGCTTTCATCCCTAGCACATTTGGGCAATATTCACCTAAGTTTCCCTTTAAAGGGCTATCAGTTGTTGCAAGACCCAATAGCCCAAGCAAGCCTATTGGTTTCAAGCTACGAAGGCATGGAAGCATAGTAGTGATCAAGGATTAAAAATGCTTCTTGTTTGAATCTAATAGCAGCAATCTATCTTTGGAACATCCCACTGGTATAGGGATAGGAGGGGGAGACCCAGTACTGAGCCACCACTCCCCGAGTAACTGCCACTCCAAATACATAATCTTCTTGATACATCCCACCCCATTTTACCAAAATGTATCAGGAAACTACTAAATTACAATCAAGTGCAGACTTCAGTT
Organism: Zootoca vivipara; assembly: GCF_965207765.1. NCBI lineage: Eukaryota > Metazoa > Chordata > Lepidosauria > Squamata > Lacertidae > Zootoca > Zootoca vivipara. The sequence continues at coordinate 30,854,119 of NC_142587.1, read as the reverse complement.
AGGCTTGCACTCTACCTCTTCAAGATTCCCACTTCTCAAAGAGGACATGGAGATACAAGGGCTCAGTCATTCTTGTTGGTGCCAATAGTCTGCTACTTGGGAGCTGTCCTTGGTACTGCAGCCCATGTCCCTACCTCTGATTCGGATCTAGCTTTGCTTCTCCCTTCCTGAGCATCTCCTGTTCATTGAGAGGACCATACTGACAGAGTAGAATCATAGAATTTTAGAGTTGGAAGGTTCCCCAAGGGTCATCTAGTCCAACCCTCTGAAATGCAGGAATCCTTCCGTGGGTGGGCTCGTCACCAACCTTCTGGTGCAGAGCCAGACACACTGACACATTGTGCTGCCTGCAGCTTGCCTTTTCCCTCCTGCTAACTTGTTGCATGAGGTCAGCCTGACCATAACCCAGGGTTCAGATCTATATAGGTTCAGAAGGAAAGTCCATGCGTTCAGCAATATTCCATGTTCACTTCACTTTATATATACTTCAACATAATTGAGACGGATGCCCATCACTGGCAACAAAAGCTCTCATAGAATTCAGAGCATATGGTTGGAAAGAATAATTTCAAGTGGATCTAATTTCCTTGGAAACTGATGTCGGGTTTTTATTTATTATGCAGACAGTGACATCTGCTGGTAAAAGTTTAGAAACGACTCAGTGATACATCATTTTCACCTGTAAAAGAAAATTGCTTTTGTTTTGCCAGCATTGTGAGATTCCATTGAATAATTAACTTACTTTTCACACACACACACACACACACACACCGTGGGCACATCACTTCTACCTGAAGAGTGTTGGATGGGGGGAGTTTGTAAGATATCTAGAAGTCGCACAATGATTTAAAAAAGAAGAAGATTAGGCTTGGCTACACAAACTATATTCTTTTTGAGTCAGGCTCCAGTCACAGCTGGTGCTGGTCATGGACAGATTATAGTCCAATTGTGTCCCCCATCTCCCAGCCTTCTAAAAAGGCTAAGGGATTCATCACAAGAGGTCAGGGATCCAGCTCTCCTCTGTCATCCTAAACACTGGCTAGGTTGCACTGCAAGCAAAGGTATTTAACGGAAATAAACCAAGGAAATTGTTACCCAGTTCTCATGGAAGACAACATCTTCACTGGCTTCCTTCTGAGTGAACATGGTTGGCATCAGGGCTGCTCAAAGGTCTAGCCACAAATTCTGCCTGATATAGCTAGAAATAAAAAGGTAAAGGGACCCCTGACCATTAGGTCCAGTCATGACCAACTCTGGGGTTGCGGCGCTCATATCACGTTATTGGCCGAGGGAGCCAGCGTACAGCTTCCATGTCATGTGGCCAGCATGACAAAGCCACTTCTGGCAAACCAGAGCAGTGCACGGAAACGCCGTTTACCTTCCCGCTGTAGCGGTACCTATTTATCTACTTGCACTTTGACGTGCTTTTGAACTGCTAATTTGGCAGGAGCTGGGACCGAGCAACGGGAGCTCACCCCGTCGCGGGGATTCGAACCGCCGACCTTCTGATCGGCAAGCCCTAGGCTCTGTGGTTTAACCCACAGCGCCACCCGCATCCCAATAGAAATAGTCCAAAGCAAATAACATAGGAGGGTGATTTGCTTATTCCTATGTTAAAGGGGTGGGGAAGTATCTAGTATACCATCAAAAGCACATTAACTTGATGTGGGCTAAATCTGAACCTAACAGGAAAGCTTACTTGCCAGCTGTACTGATTTAACCAATAATATGCTTGCTCACTGGAATATCACTGAGGCTGAAAATCTCTATTCCTCCAAAGATTTCAAGGCAGTGTATGTAGAATCCTAAACAATTACTGATCAGACTCACTGCAGTTTAATTCCATGCCTTCAGGCCATGCCCTGAGCCATGTTACTTTGAGGAACATAATTTTGGGGTGGAACATAATTCTTCCTTATTTGTATCTGGCAAGGATCAATATATGTTGGGTGATTTAGGGCCTCCCCAGACATCCTCTTTATTGCACATTCAGCATTTGTGCTCATGGTGATATTGGGGCAGTCACATTGCATCAGTTCCAATCAGTGCATACCCTGTAACTTCCTGCTGAAATACCGTAACTTTTTACACTATGTTCTGGTTAATTTATTGTCCCACTTTTGTTTCTAAATAAATAATGTTGAATAAAAGGTAAAGGTAAAGGGGCCCCTGACCATTAGGTCCAGTCGTGACCGACTCTGGGGTTGCGCGCTCATCTCGCTTTATTGCCCGAGGGAGCCGGCGTACAGCTTCCGGGTCATGTGGCCAGCATGACAAAGCCGCTTCTGACGAACCAGAACAGCACACGGAAACACTGTGTACCTTCCTGCCGGAGTGGTACCTATTTATCTACTTGCGCTTTGACGTGCTTTCGAACTGCTAGGTTGGCAGGAGCTGGGACCGAGCAACGGGAGCTCACCCTGTCGTGGGGGTTCAAACCACCGACCTTCTGATCAGCATACCCTAGGCTCTGTGGTTTAAATTGGGTTAAATTGGCTGTGAATACATTGGGTCAATTTACAAAGTTACAAGAAAGGAGATTCCGACTAAACATCAGGAAGAGCTGTTTGATAGTGGAACAGTTTCCTTCAGGAGGTTGTGGACTCTCCTTCCTTGGATGTTTGAAAGCAGAGGTTGGATTGTCATATGTCAGGGGTGCTTTAGCTGAGATTCCTGGAAAAGCAGGGGGTTCGACTTGATGACCCTTGGGGTCTCTTTCAACTCTATAATTCTAGGATTCTATGAATTTACCGCTTGTGTGAAAAGAGAAGTGGATACTGCAGGTGTTGCAGTGGACTACTTTGTGTTATTTAGTTCAAGAAAATGCAGCAGTGAATGGAAAATACAGTTGTGTACCTTGGAAGTCAAACGGAATCTGCTCTGGAAGTCTGTTCGACTTCAAAAATGTTCGAAAAACTAAGCGCAGCTTCAGATTGGCTGCAGGAAGCTCCTGCAGCCAATTGGAAGCCGCGGAAGCGCCGTCGGATGTTCAGCTTCCAAAAATAGTTTGCAAACTGGAACAGTCACTTCTGGGTTTACGACGTTCGGGAGCCAAAACATTCTGGAACTAAGCTGTTTGACTTCCAAGGTACAACTGTACAAGAGAAAAAAATGTGTTTCACATCTGAAACGTGTGTGAGATTGTTAGTTTATTATAAGAGGAAAACACTACTATAACATTATTATAAGGTAAGTTTTTTTAAAAAAAAAATCTGTGTCAGCAATGTGGTAGTGAGGAAGCACCGCAGAACAAACTGAAGCAGACTAAATCCACCACTAAGATACAATTTCTTCGTAAGGAACATGTTGCAGGATACACCCACAGTAAAACACCAGTCTTTGACTGAAACCAAAGCTGACCTAGTTTGTAATCACTAGGAAAAGCGGTTCCAGGTTTAGCTCAAACCCATATGACTTCTGTCCACACTCATGAAATCTCCACACCAGCTGTTTTTTCACCCCTGAATCCGATTCCACCACAGCTTAGCTCCCTCCCTTATTCTTATTTAATCAATACACATAGGATAATGAAGTACGAGATGCCAGCATGGGTGTAATGAAGGCAAATTCCCTTCATTTTTTTGTGTATCAATATATATCAATATTTTAATCCTTATGGTGTAGTTAGTGGTCCAAATCAAAGGCTACACATTTTAGACGCGCCTGTTTCTTCGGATGAAATGAAAAGTTCCTTTCATGCCCGAGAGAGCAATTACTGCATCATCCACAGAGAAGTGGAGTCCTTAATAATCAGCTACCATAATGATGATCAAGTAATTAACTTGTTTCTCTCTTCAGCCAGAGAGAGAGAGAGGCGTTTTTTAAGAAACTGGAATGTGCAGCTGAAGTTATTTCTCTGGCAATAAATCAGGAGAAGTGGGGAAATCATCCCTAGCATGGCTCCCTTTTTGCATAATCCATATGATAGGGGCTCCATCAGGATAACTGGGTAGCTGGGGTGCACTGATATCCGGACCTCTGGTGTTGGGAATGCCAAGAGCCCTGCTCCTTGAAGGTCCAGGAGTTGAGATGCTTGTCCAGATGAGAAGCTTTGGGAAAACATGGAGCGGATGGGTGGGAGTGGGGGGGTGTCATATATAATCTGATAGCTCCAGCAGTCTTGAAGAAGGGAAAGGGGACAGGGTGCATCCCGTTCTGGCACCCAAGGAGAAGGTGAAAAGGAGATCTGAAGGTCATAGAGAAGGGGCCACTCTGCTCTCCTCCTGAAGCTTCCACTTATTGAACCATCAGAATGTTCTACCATAAACCAGGCCCCCACCTGACATATAGAAATATCAGATGAGTCTCTTCTCTCCATCACAGCTTGACTCTGAGCTTAGAACGAATGTTCCCACTTACTGCTACACACTTATCAGGAAAGGTACACAGATACACACACACACACACACACACACACACACACACACACACACACACACGTTATTGGTAGAATTCAATGATAAGTATGTTTCTTATTTTGCTTTCTTTCCTATTTTTCAATCCGTGTTCTACTTCCTATTCCTCTTTTTGCCCGCTTGGCAGCTGAAAGCACTGTTAATGAAAATGTATCTGCTGTGATCATAACAGTGCCTTTTAAGTTGTGGTTTCAAAGTTGCGGCACTGCTAATGAGCACTCAGGAGGTTGGCTCTTGAGAAGGAAGGAAGCTCTTATTAATTGCATTAGGGCTCAGCTGACACCAAATTTTCACAAAGCTAGAAAGTAGAGCTCCGCCATTCCCAAAGTAACGCGGCGCCTTCTTTTTGGTAGGGAGAGTACCTGCCCTATGCCTGGTGCACATTAGTCGTACCTACACTGCAATCTTGAATTGGATCAGGGATGGGGGACCTGTGGCCCTCCAGATGTTGTAGGACTACATCTCCCATCATTCCTGACCATTGGCTGCAGTCCAACAACATCAGAGCCCAGATGCAAGTTGAATCTTATAGCTGGTGCATGCCCCTTACTCAGAGCAGAGGATAAATAAGGCTTGTTTTCAGGACTGACCAGTTCTGCTCCTAATTCCGGAGAGCTGACTCCAGTTATTTAATACAAAGAAGAAACCCTGCACATGCTCAGATGCAGGCTCAGTTGCAATCCCGCCCCCTTCTACTTCCAGGGACAAGTGCTTCCAACAGGGAAGTTGCGGCTGGGTTCCCTGCCTCTGACTGAAGCTCTGCTGCCAGGTAAAGGATTAATTTGAAATGCATGTGTAGGTGGGTATGCAGTAGATATGGCAACAGATTATTTTGTATGCCAAGGTTAGCCAGTGCTTAGGTACCCCATGAGGACAGGGTGGAAGCTGCAAGGTCACATTCCATTTTCCTTATTTCATTCCTATCCAGGCTAAAAAAAAACTTGCTTCATTCTGGGGTGTGGGTAGGCCATGGGCCTGCCAAGGATGCCCAGCCCAAACATGTACAGACCTGGCTTTGTTCACCTGTCAGAGTCAAAAGTTCAGCCAGCAGAGCACAGAGGCTGCTGATCCTGTCTGTCTGTCTGTCTGTCTGTCTGTCTGTCTGTCTGTCTCTCTCTCTCTCTCTCTCTCTCTCTCTCTCTCTCTCTGTGTGTGTGTGTGTGTGTGTGTGTGTGTGTGTGTGTGTGTGTGTGTGTGTGTATGTATTGCCCAACCACATACCCTCCAACATTTCTCTGATGAAAATAGGGATGTCCCCATTATTATTATTATTATTATTATTATTATTATTATTATTATTATTATTATTACCTTGACCATCTGACTAGGTTGACCCAGCCACTCTGTGCAGCTTCCAACATATATAAACATAATAAAACATTAAACATAAAAAAACCCCTTCCCTATGCAGGGCTGCCTTCAGATGTCTTCTAAAGGTTGTGCGGTTCTTTATCTCCTTGGCTCAGGGGGTCGCATAACTCAATACCCTCCAAAATTTCTCTGATGAAAATAGGGGCGCCCTAAGGAAAAGCGGGACATTCTGGGATCAAATCAGAAACCAAGACAGCTTCTGTAAATCTGGGAAAACAGGGACACTTAGAGGGCCTGGAATTCAGCTGGGGCAGGCACACAAGCAGGTATGGTGTCAGAAACTGGAATGGAACCCACTCAGGGGCCCATTGGGTTTGACGTTTGCCTGGGCCTCTCCTGCCACCCCTTTGGCATTGCTGGTGGCAAAGGCCTTGGCCTTGTAATATATCTGATCGATGCCATGTTTTATTTCCCATGGTGCTGTGTTTCATACTTCCCTCGTGTGTGACCTGGAAGTGTCTCACAGAGTGGGGCAGAACTGCTCTGCCAGTTTCCCAGCAGGTAGGTTGTCACGTACAGGGAGGAAGAGGGGTGAGATGGTGGGAGGTCTGGATGGTGCAAACACACGGGCAGAGCCAATCCTGTCGGTGTGTTTGCACTGTGCCAATCTCCCTCCCCCTTTCTCGGAGACTGCATGTGTTACAAAGCTGTTTGATGCCTGGCTCTGTGAAAGCACGTAAGCCAGAACCATAAGCTAGGCCATATATAGACTACAGGATCCCTTTATTCCTGTGTTGCTTGGGGCCTCTCATCCATAAACCATGGCTAAATCTAAGTAGTGATATCCCCCCACTTCACAGTCAAAGGGCAACTATAGATCCTGATCTGTAGGAAGCATCATCGCCTGCCCTCCTTCATCAAAGCCTAATGTGGCCAAGGATGTAAATGATGTTACCCCCTTTTGTTAAGCATAGGGCATACTCCCAGTTGGAAACAATAAGGGTGAAAAACAATTTACAGTTGGCATGCTGCTTCCTGAGCATCCAGAGATTGCTAGGGATGATTGAGCAACCAGCTGCTTTGCAAATTGGCACTGTGCTGTAAATCAGAAATGAAGTGCAAATGCTTTTTGTGTCACAGGTCTGCTGCCTCTTACGCCTTTCGGGTTTTTTAATATATATTTTTAATGACTTTGAACGTGGAAAACATAATTGGGGCACAGAGCCAAGTTCTTTCCCCATGTATTTCATTAACTTTTTGGCTCACGAAAAGTCATGCTATATTAAACTTGACACTATGTGATCTGTAGTGAGAAAGTGTAGTTGCACAGTAAGAAGCGCCACACAGCAGTAATTGGATTAACTTGACTATTGTGTTACATTTGTCTGAGGAGGTATAGCCTTAAGACCCTGTGAAATGATTACAATTGCTTGTGCAGTTATCACCACACAGGCTCAATCTTAGAGTATTTACTGTAAATGGATTACAGTGGGTGATTTTGGACGGGGATGGGCAGCATGAATGACTCATGCTTCCAAATTCCCATCTGCAGCTCAGAGATGTGTGTATCTCACAGATTTGGACAAGACCCGGAGGTGTAGTAAGAGGAAGCAGGAGTGATTTATATTTTTGCTCATCATCACATTTGAAACTACCCAAGGCTGAATTTAGGGGCAGGCGACCCAAGCAACTGCCTGACATACTGGGTTTGGGGGAGCTGGGCTCAGAGGATGCACCTGTCATTGGCTATCTACTTTTGCCCAATTGTAAGGAAATTTGCAACATCAATACAGCAGCCATCCAACAAACGGCCTGCACACGAGCAGTTAAGATCAGATCCATGGGTGCAAATTGCAGACCCTTCAAGTGTTCCATTTTTGCAGGGACAGTCCCAGAAGCTGTCCTGGTTTCTGATTTGATCCCAGAATGTCCAGCTTTTCCTTAGGATGTCCTTAGGATGTCCCTGTTTTCATCAGAGAAATGTAGGAAGGTATGGAGTTATGCGACCCCCCCCCAAAAAAAGCCAAGGAGATAAGTAACTATACAGCCTTTAGAAGACATCTGAAGGCAGCCCTGTATAGGAAAGTTTTAAAATGTTTAATGTTTGGTTATGGTTTTATATATGTTGGAAGCTGCACAGAGTGGCTGGGGCAACCTAGTCAGATGGGCAGGGTATTATTATTATTATTATTATTATTATTATTATTATTATTATTATTATTTTATTTAAATGTAAAGATACCCCTGACCATTAGGTCCAGTCGTGACCGACTCTGGGGTTGCGGCGCTCATCTCGCTTTATTGGCCAAGGGAGCTGGTGTACAGCTTCCAGGTCATGCGGCCAGCATGACTAAGCCACTTCTGGTGAACCAGAGCAGCACATGGAAGCGCCGTTTACCTTCCCGCCGGAGCGGTCCCTATTTATCTACTTGCACTTTGACGTGCTTTCGAACTGCTAGGATGGCAGGAGCTGGGACCGAGCAACGGGAGCTCACCCCGTCGCGGGGATTCGAACCGCCAACCTTCTGATCGGCAAGCCCTAGGGGCTCTGTGGTTTAACCCACAGCGCCACCCATGTCCCTTATTAATTTATTTAGGGCGTCCCTATTTTCATTGGAGAAAAGTTGGAGGGTGTGCTTCAAACTACCTGTAGTTTTGCCTTCTCTGACTCCCAGTAGCCCTGGTGGCATAAAAAGCTACCGCCACACCCACATAGCTCCCAGTTTGACCCAGTTGGCACACCACACATTTAAAGTGCATTTTCTCCCCAAACAATCCTGGGAACTGTAGCTTGTCAAGGGTGCTAGGAATTGTATCTCTGTGCAGCGTAAGCTACATTTCCCAGAATTCTAGTCTGGGTGTGCTTTAAATGTATGGTGTCTCTGCAGGCACAAATCTGTAAATTGCCTGCAGCATGATTTCTCTTCACCTCCTGCTCTCCTCGCCCTCATCCTTAACCCTGGGGCTAAGATATCATATCCCAGCTGCTGGGTTCAGTCATGCTGTAGTACAGGCATCCCCAAACTGTGGCCCTCCAGATGTTTTGGCCTACAACTCCCATGATCCCTAGCTAACAGGACCAGTGGTCAGGGATGATGGGAATTGTAGTCCAAAACATCTGGAGGGCCGAAGTTTGGGGATGCCTGCTGTAGTATAAAGATAAACGTGTCGTGTTCCCCCTTCAAATCTAGGAGGGAGTGGTTCATATGCAACACTCGCATGAAACAAGCCAAGTCTGATATATTTAGCTCCTGACATTAGTGGTCTGTTGAATGTGAGCAGTTTGCTTGTCTTTTGAGCTCAGTAGTGCCCCGTGCCCTCGTGGTGAAAACCAAACCTCTGTCCCCCTTGCCAGTGCTGTTGACAAACTAAAATCTCTCTTCCAAGAAAACGGCTGGAGTGTGGGAGAAAAAATATATGAATAGGTCCTGCCTCGCTTTGGTTCAGCGAATGACAAGCAAGGCCCTCTGTATGCTAGGTTTGCCAACATCACATGAGTAAGGAAGGACTGTGGAGGTGGGGCAGAAAAGGGAAAGGGCTCCAAGTAAACAGCTTGACAGGTGGCGTTAGCAAGGCCCTGCTGCTTGCAGTCTACGCATGTCTACTTAGAAGTCAGCCTAAGTCATTTCAATGAGGCCTACTCCCAGGTAACTGCACATAGGCTTGCAGCCTGAAACCATGCTAACAAATGAGGCTTAATCCGCCCTTGCGTTTTTTTTTGCTCTGCTTATTGCGAACATCTAAACCCAAGGTTAACGCAAAGGAGATGAACTTGGAATGCAAGTGATGCACGCTTTATATCTGCGTATCTCCAAGTGATTTGTGCAAGAGCTGCTTTGAGCCTCGTGTGGAAATGCCCCTTTCGGGAATACGTGATCAGCACATTGAAGCATCTGTTACTGAAGGATCTCCTCAGCGTGAAGGTGGGGAACTAAATGTGCGAGTGGCCTACTGCATGGAGAATAAAACGGCTCTGTGAAACTAACCTGTGGAGGAGGAAGCGTTCTCCCTGTATATGCCCTGGGAGTCAACACTGGCACGAAGAATACAACTGAAAAGGCTTATGTTTAAGGCACCTCATTGGAGACAGTCCAAATGTCCCTGTTTTCCAGGGACGTCCCTGATTTAGAGAAGCCATCCCAGTTTCTGATCCTGTAATGTCCCACTTTTCCTTAGGATGCCCCTACTTTTATTGGAGAAATATTGGGGGGTATGGAGTTATCCGACCCCCGAGCCATTGGAAAGCAATCCTGTATGGGGATTTTTTTAAAAAAAAAGTTAATGTTTTATTATGTTTTTCTATATGTTTGGAAGCTGCCCAGAGTGGCTGGGGCAACCCAGTAGAGTGTGTGGGGTATAAATAGTAAAATTATCATTATGGAACGAGATGTCCCTATTTTCATCAGAGAAATGTTGGCAGGCTTGTCATTGGCTGGAACCAGATCCTGATCTAAGTCCAGTCCGAGCCTAGCCTAATCGGCTGAATACTCTGTACTTCGCAGCGCAGAAGTTTCTGAGTAACCTGACCTGCCACTTGTGCTCACATGGAGGAACATGCACGTAATCAGCGTAATTGCATTGTTCACGGTTGAACTGCAGACAACTTGTTTACAAGGCATTGGAATTGACATTCCTGCCAATGTACTTGGCACTCTTCCATACCCACACCACCACCAAGAAATCCCAGTTGACCCAGTTGACCTGTGCAAGCCATGTACGGTACGTGCTATGAAGCTTCAGCCATCCGTCTAGGAAGCACTTTGAGAGCACCGAGAGCAATGAATTAACTCGACCCAACAGCTTACAGTGCGAAACCAAGGTCTCTCAGATCAGCCCTTACCCAAATCAGGTGCTCAACTCTAAGTGGGAATTTGCTTGAGCAAATGTGGGTCCTCTACCATGGAAGGCTCTGCATTCGTCTCTTGCCGAGAGTTTGTTTTCTTTCCTTACGTACGATGCATCTCGCTAGGCTGTGCAAGGGCAGATCAGCATGGCCAGGTTTATAGGCTGAAATTGCTCTTAGCATGGAATTATGTTCCCCTGTTAAACTAATAAAGTGCAATGTTTGAGAGGCCCCGTTTCATAACAAAGAGCCAGATTGAAAACAGCTGGGGAGTTCAAGCTGGAGTTCACAAACTTTACAAACCAATTTCCCTCGGAGATTTTTTAGGGCTCAAGGCAGCTATTGCATTCCAATGAGCTTCAATCATTCCTAGCTGCCTGGAAAACAGGTACAAGATCTGAACTGGACTCAAACCTGAAACCCTACACAAAAATCCCTAGTGGAGTCCCTAAGGTGGTTGGGTGGTATCTTGTATGCCCCCTTCTGGCAACTCCTGCAGCCAAGCCGGTGCCAAATGTATTGCTGTCCTTTCCTTTGGACCACATCAGAAAGGCCAAGATGGGGCATCCCAGGACCTCCATACACTCTGCCCAGGCTTGCGCCCCGGAGAGCTCTGCAAATGCAAATGCTACAAATATGCACAGAGTGTGCCAACAGAGTGTTTCAAAACTGTCAGGTTAAACCCAAGACCTCGCTTTCCCCTTCCAGTTATGTTCCATAGTTAAAACATGACAAATATAAAGCACGACACCAAAAGTAGGAACCTCTTGGTTTCAACTGCTCCCTTAGAGATCTTAAGCCTTTTAAACAGTTCTGTTTGGATTGCTGTATCGCTCCAACAAGGACATGGCTGGGCTTGTTTGTGGTATATATCTTTATTGTTTTAAAATAAATACATTTACAGAACGGAAATGGAAGAAAACAAACAACAAATAAACCATAGCTGCCAAGTCTCCTGCTGAAAAATGTGGGATAAGCAGCGGCACAGCACCGGAAGTTGCGTCTACGCATGTCTAGACATGCGTAGAAGCAACTTCTGGTGCCGCTCTGCCCGATTTCTGGTGCCCAGACATGTGCAGAGCAGCACCCGAAATGGAGCCTTCCTGGCAGGTAGGAAATCCGGGGGATTTCTGGGATTTTTTTCTATTCGGGATAACAGCGGGAAACGGATTAAAATCCGGGGGTTTCCCGCGAAAAACAGGAGACTTGGCAGCTATGTAAATAAACAAGTATACAAACAAACAAACAAACAATAAAAGAAAGCAACAAATAACAACAATATCAGAATCAGCAAAATTAATATAACATATATCATTTATACACCCAACAATGCAAATAATTTTAAAACTTGTAAAGAAAAAAGTTAAAAGTGACTTCCAATTAGTCTCACTGTACTTTGTCTATTGATTACCTTATACCGCACAGTTACATATTTCTTGTATAGCTTCTTTATACATTTCTATGAGCTTATATTTATACAATACAAGGGTCAGTCTAGTTCTGCCAAAAGGTTTCCTTTTATACCATAATTTTAAAAGCATTCTTTAAAAATTCTCCACTCCTTATAGACTATTTGTTTTGTTTGTCCTCTTATCCTTCCTGTCGCCTTTGCTAGCTACAGGTATTCTACCATTAGCATTTGCCAATCTGCTGTATTGTTGTATTTTTCCAGTTTCTTGCTACTAAGATTCTGGCCGCCGTTATCCCATACATGAACAATGTTCTTTTCGATTTCCCTATTTCGTTTGGCAATATACTTAGTAGAAATAGTTCTGGCCTTTTTTTAAATGTGAATTTAAATAATTTCTTAAGTTCTTCATATATATTGTTGCAAAATACACAGATGTCTGTACAGTTTCACCACATACGCAAGTAAGACCCAATTTCTCTATTACATCTCCCACATGTAGATGATATATTTTTATACCTTTTATACATTTAGGCAAGTTTTTCCGGGGTTTGGTGCCATCTGTACATCATCTTCAATATGCTTTCCCTGAGGTTATAACAGGCCGTGAATGGGTTATAATATTTACACAGAACAATGGGACATGGCTGGGCTTGTTAAACAGAGCCCACTAACCTACCCAAGAGCAACTGGCCTTTTGCCTTGTGTCTAATAACAACACACCGACATGTATGGTTATTGGAAAGGAACACACGCGAGTCATGTTAGTGAAATTACCGGTATTGTTAATGGCTACAGCTGAGGGCACTTTTCATGTGCATCTCTTTATCCTATTGCCATAGCCACCGAACAAATAAGTCACCAGAATGATGTATGCCCATTTCACAGATGAAAAACTGGTGATGCTCAGAGCTCCTCCTTCTTTTTTTTTTAAAAAAAGCCCATGCAAAACTTTTACATGCATAAAACACAGACAAAAAAGCAGCCAACCTCACCAACCAAACAACCCTCCCCCCCAAAGTCCTCACTTTAAAAATAATAATTTTAAAATGGTAGAGGCAGGGAGTCAAGGCTGGTGCAGAGGTGACTTCTGAGGGTGTGCCCCACATTGGGGAGCATAGATCTAGGGCTGGGGGGGGGTGTATCAGACTAGGGTGGTGCAGTGAGCTAAGTGTAGAGATGCTTCAGCATTTGGGGAAGGAGAGAGGGGTGGGGACGGGAATGAGTTACGCTTTTCCTTCCTTATGCTCTGTCTTAGGAAGGTGGGTTCTTGGTGTCAGTGAAAAGGAGGGGCAGAAAAAGGAGTTCTGGTTGCCCGTGGCAATGCTTTATGGAGCAGGGTCCGTAGGAAAGTGCAAGAGATGACCACCTAAAGCCATTCTGAGTTACATTCTGTACAAATGATATTTTAAAGTGTTGTACGGATGTCCCATCTATAAATGTCTGCATCATCTCCTGTGACTCTCACTAGCATTCGTCAGCTCCATTCGCCCAACACCAGCTTTACAGGCGCCACAAACCCCAGCTGGAAAATGTACCGGTCAATTGGTACCCATTCAACGACTGGCATTCGAATTGGTGCCTGAAGGTTAAGAAGTATATTTCTGGGTTATAACCTTTTCATCACAGCTGTAACTTATACGGAGCGATTTGTACATAAAAAGGCACCTTGTCCTTTTGCTAAAAGGAAAGGAAGCTTTAAGATCAGAATCATTTGCTAAACCCTCAGCCGTTTCGTACGGAGTCACAAGCGGTTGGGCTTTCTGACTCCCTTTGCAGAAACAATGTCAGCGCAACCTTTCTGAGTTACGGTATAATATAATCCCAGTGGCACAGCTTCACTTTTACCCTGACTCATATTATTGCAAGCTCAGCGATTCTGTCTATAATTGCAAGGCTCTCAGGCAACTGTATGTTTTCACTGAGCAAAAAAACTGACCTGGGGCCACAATTTGCATCGTTGTCATGTTTATTCTCTTAACCACATCCAAAACGGCTTTCACGAGGTCAGCTGTATTATTCAAGGCCAGCCTGCGGCCACTATTATAAGTACAGCAGATGGACAGCAGGAAGACGGAATTTTCACCTGCATTTAGCACCAGTTGGAATCTTGTTGACAAACTACATTTGGTGGAAGACTCCAGTCTCTCCTGATTCCCAAACATCTGAAAAGCAACAGAAAGATGGTGTGATTTGTAAAGGAGTGGTAGGTGGTGAAGAAGTATTTATAACACTTCTCCCACTCTGTGGGCCCCTCTTAGACTCATGGGGGTTTTTTTTCTTTCTGCATGGGTATTCTGCAGCATGCCACTGATGCAACAATAGTGCATTAGTGGTGAATTCATATTGCACACAGCATTCTGCTTTATTAGCTGTTCTGTGATGCTTCCCCAATATTATTGATTTATTAATATGCATCTGAAGGGACAATCTTATACTACAGTGCAATGGGAAACTGGCAAAAAAAAGTAAATTGGAAGGTTTATGGTACAAGAAGGATTTTAGCAGGAAGTTACACAGCATGCACTGATTGGAAATGCAGCAGTGTGTCTGCCCCAAAACTTTTGCAGTTGCCAACAGTATTGAGAGCATAGAACCACCCTGGTATTGTTCTCATCCTTTTGTGCTGCATTTCTAGGCACAGCCTAGAAAGCCTTGGGTGAAAGTTGTCTGCTTGAAGCAGCGTGGCAACCCAGCTGAAATTTAGCTCCTTGACAGATGGTGATGAAGAGCTGGGGACAGTGCATTACAAAGAATTACTGGAGGAGAAAATTACTTCCAGTTCAAGAAGATTGGTCTAATAGCCGGTTTGTTTCTAAAGATATAATTATAATTGAAATATACTCGGAGTCGAGAGTGAATTTCATGCTCTTTATTCAGCTCATATTCATCAAGGAGAAGAAGAGAAGACGAATCGCTCTTTTCCCAAAACCATCTGCTTATATACATTATTTACACAATGGGCCTTGCGTGATTGGCTACTTCAGGGCTACACCTGTGGGCCAATTATATTGTGGATTGACTTCTGCCTGCAGCCTGATTGGCTGCTCCTACAGGCCAATCAGGTAGCAGATTCACTTCTGCCAGCCGCCTGATTGGCTGCTCCCGCAGGCCAATCAGGTTGCGGATTCACTTCCACCTGGAGTTGGATTGGGTAGCTCCCGCTGATTCTGAATCCTATTGTTCTAGGATTCAGCTCAGTACATAACACCCCTCCCCTCTAAGTTCCAGTCCTGCCCGGGAAGTTGCATTCGTAGTCCCCAAGGTCTGCTGGCCGCCTCCGTGTGCGTTGTGGCCTGGGGTGTTCCTTGGTCAGGGGTTCTGGTTCTGGCTCGTGTTCCGAGGCTGCTGGCTGTGCCGGGGCTGTCTGGTCTGGTGCCACTGAACCACTAGGTTGTGACTCTGGTTCCGGTGTCCTTCCAGCCTCGGGGCGCCCCTCTGTGCCTACTGCTTCTGCTTCCCCTGCCCACCCCTCTCGCTCTACAGGCCTCACTGCCCTGCTGTCCCCTTGGGACCCCTCTGTCCCGCTCTCCTCCCGGGTTCCTCCTGGGAATCGTCGCCGTAGCTGGTCGCAGTGGCGGCGCCAACATTGCCCCCCTTCCGTTAGTACCTCGTACGACACGGGACCGGTCACCTTGGTGACTGTGGCGGGTACCCATGCTGGGCCTGCCCCAAAATTCTTTGCATACACTGGGTCCTGGGCCACAAATGTCCGGGGGTTCCTGCCTTTCCCCACCACTACCTCATCCTGAGCTCTGTCGGGGTGAAGTCGGTCCAGTCTAGTTGCAAGGCGCCGGCCCATGAGTAGTTCAGCTGGGCTCCGGCCCGTCGTTGTGCTTGGGGTGCTGTGCTGTGCTAGAAGAAATGCGGCAAGGCGGTATTCCCAGTCCCCTTGTGTCATGCGGCGGAGGCTGTCCTTGGTGGTCCGCACCATGCGCTCCGCTTGGCCATTGGTGGCAGGGTGGAATGGTGCTGAGCGGATGTGGCGGATGGCGTTCTGCGCTGTGAAGGTCTGGAACTCCTCTGACGTGAATGCGGTTCCATTGTCCGAGACGAGGGTGTCAGGGAGCCCGTGGGTTGCAAACAGCTTACGTAGTACCCGGATGGCTGCCGCCGTAGAAGTGGACGGTACCAGTGCGACCTCCAGCCATTTGGTGTAGGAATCCACCACTATGAAGAATGTTTTTCCCTGGAAGGGGCCAGCGAAGTCCACGTGCAAGCGTGACCATGGATGTCGGGCGGACTCCCAGGGCTGGACTGGGGCCCTTGGGGGATCCGGGCGGGATTCTTGGCAGGTCTGGCAGTGTTGGACCCAGGCCTCTATCTCTCTGTCAATCCCCGGCCACCACACATAACTCCTGGCAAGGGCCTTCATCCTCACTACCCCTGGGTGTGTCTCGTGTAGGGCTGTGAGGACCCTTTTGCGGAGGGGCTGGGGAACAACAACCCTGCTTCCCCATAACAGGCACCCCTTGTGGGCCGACAGTTCATGTTTGCGGTTTGTGTAGCCAGCGAATTCTGGCCCGGGGCTGCTGCTGGGCCATCCTCGCCACACCCAGTCCAGGACCCGGGAGATGACCCTATCTTTTGTGGAATGGTGCGCAACTTCTTGTGCCTGAATGGGTCGGTCGGGAAGCAGCTCCAGGGTCATAACCTCTTGCGCAGGCGCTGGGTCGGGGCCTGTTTCTGGTAGTGGTAGCCTGCTGAGTGCGTCTGCGTGGCCCATCGCCTTCCCAGGGCGGTGGATTAGTGCATACTGGTAGCCGGCAAGGAAAATTGACCACCTGAGGACACGTGGAGACAACACTTGGGGGGTCTGCTTCTCGGGGGCAAACAGGCCAAGCAACGGCTTGTGGTCAGTCACTATGGTAAAGGGCCGCCCGTACAAGAAATCATGGAATTTTTTTACGCCCTTCACGATTGCCAGACCCTCCTTGTCAATCTGTGAGTAGTTTCGTTCGGCTGCAGCAAGCGTCTGGGAGAAGTATGCCACCGGCACCTCTCTTCCATCCGGGAGTTGGTGTCCCAGGACAGCGCCGATGCCATAGGGAGAGGCGTCGCATGCCAGCACCACTGGCAGCCTCTCGTCGAAGTGTGCCAAGACCGAGTTCGGGACGAGCAAGTCCTTGACTGCCTGGAATGCGGCCCTTTGTCGCTGGCCCCACACCCAAGGGGCCCTTTTATCTAGGAGTCTGTGTAGGGGCTCCGCTACCGCTGCCTTATGGGGAAGGAAGGCATGGTAAAAGTTCAATAGTCCCAAGAATGACTGAAGTTCGGGCTTGCTCTTGGGCGCTGGGGCCTCGCAAATGGCCCGTACCTTGTCACCGGTTGGATGGACCCCTTCTGCGTCCACCTTAAATCCCAGAAAGTCCACCTGCGGCACTCCCAGTAAACACTTTTCCCGCTTCACCTTGAGCCCCGCCGTCTGGAAACGGTGCAGGACGGAGCGGAGGCGGTCCTCAAATTCCTCTGGTGTGGGCCCGGCGATCAGTACATCATCGAAGAAGGGGGTGACGCCAGGAATCCCTTTAAGGAGAGAGTCCATTAGATTCTGGAATATGCCTGGTGCCACGCTAACGCCAAATTGCAGCCGCTTTACTCTGAATGCCCCTCTGTGCGTCACGATCGTCTGAGCCTCTGCTGTGGCTTCGTCCACAGGCAACTGTTGATACGCTTGGGCCAAGTCCAGTTTGCCAAAGATTTTTGACCCAGCCAGGGTGGCGAGGACATGGCTGACCACTGGCACTGGGTATGCATGGGCCGTGAGAGCCTTGTTTATGGTGCATTTGTAGTCTGCACAGATGCGGACCGAACCGTTAGGCTTGACGGGTGTGACAATTGGAGTTTCCCAGGGGGCGTTGGGCACCGGCTCCAGCACTCCTTGCTCCACGAGCCGGTCCAATTCCTCGTCTATGCGGGGTTTCAGGGCGAACGGGACCCGGCGGGCCTTGTGCCTGATGGGTCGTACAGCGGGGTCTAGCTGTAGGGCAATGGGGGGTCCTGTATATCGTCCCAATGCCCCATCGAAAACCCCTGGAAACTCTTTGCATATGGCGTCCACGTCCACTTGTAAGCTAGTGCGGTTCACCCCGGTAACGGCTAGCCCCAGAGGTCCAAACCATGCCAGTCCCAGTAAGCTAACGTAGGGGCCCTTAACTACCAGCAAGTCCAATTGTTGCTTTCGCCCTCGATATTGCACCCTGAAGGTCCCCACCCCCATTGTAGGGACCTTACGTTTCTGGAAGTCCCGGAGGGTGAATGGGGCCGGCCTTAGTTTGGGACCCCCATTAGGGCACAGTTCCCTTAATGTTCGGGCCGAGATTATGGATAGAGTTGAACCCGTGTCCAGCTCCATGCGGCATGGGGCTCCCTCTATCTGTACCTCTATATAAATTTTCTCTGTGCTGGGATGGGGCAACTGGAATACCTGGTAGTCCGTGATCTCCGTCGAGTTGCCTTGGTGCAAGGTTCCGTGTGACCTGGGGCTCCTGGGTCGGTCATCTGATGCTTGTCGACGGGTGAGTCGAGCCCGACACACCCGGGCGATGTGTCCCAATTTTCTGCACTGCCTGCACTCTGCGTTGCGGAAACGACAGGTCCTCCTCTCGTGGTTCTCCCCGCAGCTTGCACAGTTCCCTCCTTCTCGTCGAGGCTGCTGTGGTGTGTGTGCTGCTTGAGTGCGCCGCTGTACTCGGTGTACTTCCTCCCTGTCAGATTCGGATTCGTCGGTGAGGTCTTCGTGGTAGACCCTCGGTTGGGATGGCGGGGCCGGTCGTGCCTCTTGCGTTGACCTCTCGGCGGCTTCGGTTGCCAGGGCTTCCTCCAGAGCAATCTGGAACGTGAGGTCTTTTTTGGCGTAGAGGCGTCGTTGCAACATCTCGTCCCTCAGGCCACCGACGAGGCGGTCACGAAGCATGTTCTCCAACTCTGAGAAGTTGCATAACCGGGCGGCTTGGCGGAGGGAGGTCACAAACCCAGTTATGGTTTCCCCCGGGGCTTGCCGCTTTGCGTAGAAGGCATTTCGGCAAGCTACCACCGAGGGCTGTGGTGAAAAGTGCTCCTTCAGCCGTTCCATTATTGTTTTGTAAGAGACGGTAGCGACATCTCTAGGTGCAAGGAGAGCCCGGGCGATTTCAAACGTCTCCTCTCCACAGACGCTGAAGAATGTCGCCCTCTTCATGGCATCGTTGGTGACTTCTTTCGCTTGCAGGAGGAAGTTGAAACGGGCGGCGTACCCTTCCCAGTCTCCTGATGCTGGTTTGAATGGCAAGAAGCTGCTGTCGGTTGCCATTCTGGGTTCCTTGGGTCCTGGAGCTGAAGCCTGGATGCACGGTGCGATGCAGCGGTGCAGCAGGTGGCGGTGCTGCGGTGCAGTGCGTGGTGGCGGTCAGCTCAGCAGGATCCCATCCTCGTCGCCAGTGAAATATACTCGGAGTCGAGAGTGAATTTCATGCTCTTTATTCAGCTCATATTCATCAAGGAGAAGAAGAGAAGACGAATCGCTCTTTTCCCAAAACCATCTGCTTATATACATTATTTACACAATGGGCCTTGCGTGATTGGCTACTTCAGGGCTACACCTGTGGGCCAATTATATTGTGGATTGACTTCTGCCTGCAGCCTGATTGGCTGCTCCTACAGGCCAATCAGGTAGCAGATTCACTTCTGCCAGCCGCCTGATTGGCTGCTCCCGCAGGCCAATCAGGTTGCGGATTCACTTCCACCTGGAGTTGGATTGGGTAGCTCCCGCTGATTCTGAATCCTATTGTTCTAGGATTCAGCTCAGTACATAACAATAATAGTGGGAGCTTTCTGAGTGAGTGGTTACCAAGGCACTAACCAAGAAAAAAAAGTGGTTGTATCCAGGAAACAGCATTGGCTGGCAAAGAATCACCCAGATAACTGTTAAGTTTTCCTCTGGAAATGCTTGTTTAATCTAAGATTATCTATAAGGGCATTTCCAGGCTGTTTCTATTTTGGGGTGGGATTCAGACACATTTTGGCAAATTCAGGTTAAAGCTGATTTTGAGGAACAGACCACCCACCACCAAAGGAAGGAACCCTGGAAAGTTATTCTAGCTGAGTTGGTATAATAAAGGAATGTTCTCCACCTGTGTGAGAATCTAGGGCAGGCATCACCAAACTGCGGTCCTCCAGATGTTTTGGCCTACAACTCCCATCAGCCCTAGCTAACAGGACCAGTGGTCAGGGATGATGGGAATTGTAGTCCAAAACATCTGGAGGGCCGAAGTTTGGGGATGCCTGATCTAGGGAAGGGAAATGTTGGGAAAGGAACCCCTGAAGTTTCATTTTCGGCTCTCTGCGTGGCATTCGATTGTGCAGGGTGGCAACAAAAAGCGAACTAAAAATGCTCTTGCAGATCATCAAAGCTATCCAGCAACATCAAGTTATAGGAAAACTGGTGCTATTAACAGTAATCCTTCTAGTTGGTTAATTGCAAGTGTGTTGCAGGTAGAAATGCTGTTTGTAATGAAGTGAGAGCAGTAGTTTACTTGCTCGAATTAACAAATAAGAAAATTTTGAGAATTTAAATTCTAGATTAAAATTGATTACTTAATTGAGAAGGGGATTGTAACAAAAACACTGGGGCCTAATTTGAATGGTAGAGTGCCTGGTTTCTGGTGGGCAATCTCATCCTTTATTTCCACACTGTGGCTGCAGACCAAAGCACTCGTCAGGAGAGCTACCATGATATTCAGGTGAGGGTCAGATGCCTTGTCAATCCCAGCAGGTATTAACAGGAAGACCCGACCTGCCCAGGCTTACAAAGTTCTAAGTTATTGCAAAGCAAAAATAAAAATAAAAAATCTTGTTCTACCAGGTGCAACTAATGCAGAGCAGCTGAGAGTCTCCAACCCAATTCACTGCAACTTATGTCCTTTAGAGGAGAAATTGTGAATGTCTGAATTTTAAATACCTGTCATCATCCTTGGCTTCACTCAGTTTTGTTTATAACACTCTTCCATTTTCTTCTAGTTGTGGGGGTGGGGGATGGGGATGGGCCTCACAAGTGGAGTAGCCTAGGGCCTCTCTTCATCTAAATCTGGCCCTGACCCTAAGCCTGCAACTGAGAGGGTTGTATAGCTCCCAAGCCGTAATTGCTGTCCCCAGTCACAAAAGAACACCTATTGTTTTAGAACCCCTTCAGCTTACATTTGGGGCAATATTGTCATCAGCGCTACAGATAATGTTAGGGATGCGGGTGGCGCTGTGGCCTAAACCACTGAGCCTCTTGGGCTTGCCGATCGGAAGGCCAGCATAGCTGCCAAGTTCTCCCTTTTTTTAAGGGAAATTCCCTTATGCTGAATAGGCTTCCTCACGAGAAAAGGGAGAACTTGGCAGCTATGAAGGCCAGCGGTTCAAAACCACTTGATGGTGGTGAGCTCTTGTTGCTCTGTCCCAGCTCCTCCCAACCTAGCAGTTTGTAAGCATGCCAGTGCTAGTAAATAAATAGCTGTGGCAGGAAGGTAAAACAGCTTTTCTATGCGCTCTGGCTTCCATCATGGTGTCCTGTTGCGCCAGAAGCAGTTAAGTCATGCTGGCCACATGATTCGGAATGCTGTCTGTGGACAAACACTGGCTCTCTTGGCCTGAAAGCGAGATGAGTGCCACAACCCCATAGTTGCCTTTGACTGGACTTAAGCGTACAGGGGTCCTTTACCTTAGATAATTTTTAAATGACTATTCCTGTTAAATACAGCAGGAACAACTCACAACCAGCTAATACAAATGCCATCCTGGAGTTCCCTTTCTCCATGTAACGGCTGCAATAAATAACAGCTCTCTGAATGCCTTGTAAAGTTTAGGTACTGCAAGTCATCTACCAGGTCATATGAGGACACAAGCCTATGGATTTTCCTCTGGCTTGTTTTCAAAGGTGACCTTACACAGGCCATTCCTTTCACTATACATTCTTGCTGGCACTAAAACCCATATTTAACCTGACAGAATGTGACAAGATGATGATTGCCAACTAACCCATGGCTGCAATTCTACCCACATCTACTTGGGAGGAAGACCTGTGGAGCTCCGTGGGATATGCTTCTAAGTAACAATAGTTAGGACAGAACTGCTAGCAAGAGATAAACTACAGGCTCAGTAGTAAATAAACTTGGGGGATAAAAATGAATGCTTATACCTGTATATCAACATCAGCCTATCTTTCTCTATTTATGCTTTTAACATGCATAATACTATTAGCATTCAAACCATAATAGTAAGATTCACCTAGCCACCATCTACTGTGATAAGTTTTATATATAAGCTAAGCTTTCCAGAAAGCCCCTTGCTAAGCTCCCCTCTGCGTGCATCTCAGGGTGACACTATATGAAGAGCCTCACATAATGTCTTCCTAGAAATACTGTATTTCCTTCTTTCTGCAAAAGCCCTGTAACTTCCAGATGTGCTGTCCTCCTCTGCCACAATAATCTATTGGCCAACTCCCAAGAGACTGCAATCTACTCACAGAGTTAAAAACAGGCAGTGTTCAGGTTCTTGAGATTTTTTTAAGGGAGGAAAGCCCCTTTTTAGGTGTTCAGGTCAAAGTTGTTGAGCTTCTTTGAGGGGAGCCAGTGATCTACCACAGACGTCCAGTGATCTACCGGTAGATCACGATCTACCTGTTGGACGTGCCTGATCTATATGGTGCCGATTTCAAACTATGATGCAGTGCTCCACCAAAGCTTGAAACAGCATAAGCCACTTAATTTCTTCCAGGAATAATTGGGTAAGAGACATCGCTATATTAAGTGTTGGTCAGAACCCAAAACGTGTTGAATGAAAGTCCACATTCATGTGTCAAGTTAGTCGTCTGAGGTTAATGTTGTGAACTGTCAAAAGGTAAAGCTGCCCTGGGCATTGTTGACACAGCTAGAAACTCAGATATATAAGCTAGACACCAAATGGCTCATTGAACCAGGGTTACTGTGGCAAAAATTGAATGCCTAGTTGGCATTTGGGGGCCACACAGCTCGAAAGTACCGTGTTTCCCCTTTTTTAAGACACCGTCTTATAACTTTTTTCCCTCAAAAAAACACACAGTGGCTTATTTTCAGGGGGTGTCTTTTTTTTAAAAAAAAAGTGCTGGTACAACTGGGACCCACTGGCTCAGGATGCTCGGTGCTCTCTTCTGCACATTGCTGGGCGCGTTGTTGGCGCTGCCAGTTCCGAGCGCCTGCAGGGTGGGGTGGGGGTGGCAGTGCTTTAAACCCCCAACCCTGTAGAAAGCAATGGAAGTTATGGACTGTAACAATCCTTAAGAGGCGCAGGTCTTAAAAAACCCCTGGTATCACCCTTGAAGCACAGCCTTCCAAAGTCAGGGGGGAATAGGTCTGTTTAGACAAAGGAAAGGATCGGGGGTGATTCTGTGCCCTGGGACCCACAGAACTACTTTAAAAATCCCAACCTGGGGGGGGGGGTCAAATAGTGAAGCCCCATAGCCCTGTAGCAACAGAAGGCACATTCTGAAGCACCCGAGCTGTTCGGTTCCATAAAAAATCCAGGAATTGTAAAATTAACAACAATAATGGGGGGGCACTCTATCCAAAGAGTTAAGAAGGAATGGGAAAGTGTTGAGTTATATATGGAAAAATATGGAAAGGAAAGTTAGTTAAAGATAAAAAATAAATAATTATCGCAAGGGGAAAAATAACATCATAAAGGGTAATAATATTAAATATAAAATAGACAACACAACAGAAAAAGCAAGTATATGACTAAATGAGATCGCACAGGAGTGAGGGAAGTGGGGAGAGAGGGAGGGGGGTAAGGAATGGAAGGAGGCAATGGTTGGAGGAGGGTATAGGGGGATGAATTAAAGGAAAATTAAGACTGAGAAGCGCATGGTTTTTGTTTTTTAAAGATGCAAAGGCTTGCAATCAGCCAAAGTATAGAGCCCAACTTCTAGGAGACTGCGATCTACTTGCGGATTTATAAACTGGAGGTGATCTACCCCCGTTATATTGGTGTTCAGGTCAGAGTTGTTTTTAGAGAGAGGAAATATCCCATTTTTGAGGTTAAAGTAAAAGTTCCTGACCTTTTTTTTATAATGAGGAAATGCTGCTAAAACTCCGTTCTTCATTCCACGAAGGGGAGAGGGGGCGGGGCCGGGTGCTCAAAGACAAAAGAAATGGAAAAGGAGATAGCGATCAAATCCAGCCTCGCATTCATGCAGCCGTCGGGAGAGGCAGGGGCTGCAGCCGAGTGCTGCTTCACAAACAAACGGGGGAAAGTGCTTAGAACCCAGAGAATCCAGCTGAAAAACACGAAGCAGCAACAGCAATTGCACACACACCATCCCAAGCCAGCACAGTAACCAAGTCCCAAAAGCAAGAAAGGACTCAGCAAACACTGCTGCGGCCGGCGTTGCTGCTGCTGACTCGGGGAGCTCAGTGATCTCTTCCGCACAGCGCCTATCACTATGGCTTATTTTCGGGGTACGGTTTATATTTCTCAAATGCTTAGAAATGCTGCTATGGCTTATTTTATGACTACGCCTTAAAAAGGGGGAAACACGGTAATATTTTTCAATACAACTTTTCAGTTCCTGAAATTCGTTCTGATTGTGCAGATAAAATATAATGGATAGAGTTCTACAGGTTGTATTGCTAGTGTGTGAAAACAGTCAAGATCCAAGGATCCCTAGGCATGCACCTCTAGACGGTGGAGACGTCAGGCGCCATCTTAGTGCCAGTGCATCTTCACTTCGTCACAAGCCAGGTGCAAAATGTACCCGGTGCCTGGAAAATTTTGAATGCTGGTGGAGGATGGTCCATAGGGCAAATAGGGAACTATGCCATCAGCCTTAGCTCAGCCTTTCGTTGACAGCGTTGGGTCTCCCAGCCTTGGAATCTACAAGCCCCCAAGAGCACCAGGCACCACAAGGACCTCGACATAAATGTCCGCATTCACTGACCTGTATGTCTAAAACTTGGGAAGGAGAGTGATAGATTAATATATGCACACTTCTTGGGAGATTATTTTATTGCATTCTCCATGTTATTTTGAGCAGCTTTGAGCATGGCTGCACCATGGAGAGAGGGAGTACAATTTTATATTATTATTTCATTTCATTTCATTTTAAGGGAGTACAAATAGCGGCGGTTATCTGCACTCTTGTGTGAATAATGTCAACATTTCTGAACGTCCGGGGTGATTTTATTGATCCGGAGAATTTCATTTCTTCCCTTCGCTGGCTCCCCACTGCCAGACCCCTCACTCCACCTCGCCTGCCTCCGCCCCAAGGGCACGGAGCTGCCCTGCCGCTCAAAAGCAGACGAGAAACCTGGGCATGGCAAGGACAAGACAGAAAAGGCCACGCGGTGGCGAAGCCGATGCCTCTCCTGACATGGCTACTGGCGGGGAAGGCCCCTCCCCTCCCCAGCCTCCCTCTTTCTATGGTCCGGGGCCCTTGCAGAGCGGCCGAGCACGCCAGAGAAACAGAGGCACAGAGAGAGAGCGCCGAGCAGCGCTGCCCCGCACGCGGTGCATGCTGGGCCACCCCCTCCCTCCCCGCCAGTCCTCCGAAGCTGCGCCGCGCTTGACACCCGTGCCTCTGGTCTTTTCTTCCCCCTCCCCCCTTCTTCTTTTCCCACTCCTTCTCCCTGCCCCTGCCCGGCCGCTCTTTCTCTCTCTCTCTCGTCATTCCCACCCTCCCAACATGGTGGTGCTGGGCTCCGGGTGACCCCGAGAGGGCGGAGAAGGCGGAGGCGCAGCGCGGAGGCCCCTGCTCAGCCATCGCCAACCATCTCGACAGCCGCGCGCACGCCTAGAGCGCCTAGGCGGCCTTCCCCTTTCCCCACCCCAACCCTCACTCAGCTCTCAGGCAGGCCTAGCCAGGCCGTGCCGGGCCTAGCGCCTTCCCCTTCCTTCACAGCCCTCAGCGGTGGCGGCGGCTGCTACCACCACCCTGCACAGCGGCCTAGGCTAGGCGGCGGCGGAGGCCAGAAGGCGACGCGGAAGAGGAGGGGCGGCGGCGGCGTCTCGCTGTCAGGGGCAGCCCGGCCTGCTTGCAAGCGGCGCCTGCTGGGCCCAAGGCGGGAAGTGGCAGCACCAGGTGAGTATCAGGGGGAAGGAAGGGCGGCCTCTCCCCGCCCCGGGCACTTGGTTCCCCTTCGCAGCCCCCCGTGTGTGGGAGGGGGGTCGTGGGTTTGAGGAGGCCGACCCTTCCCTTCCCCGGCCGCACTTTCCGCCCTTGTGCGGGAAGCGAGGGAGGAGAGGCGGACGAGGAAGCGCCGTTCACAGCTTCTCCAAGGGCTGCTTCTTATTTTTATGTGTGTGTTTTTTCTGCAACAGTGTGAGGAGAGGCAGTGGGTTTGTTTGGGGCGGGGAGGGAATTGCAAAAGTGCCGGGTGCTCCATGTCTGCAGCCCCCGGGCGCGCGTATCGGAAGCCGGGCCTGGCTGCGCACGCTCACCCGCCCCAGACAAAACATGCTTATCAAGGCCTTAAGACGGGAAAGTTGCCTCTTCGAGTGGGGCCAAAGGTCTGATAAGCCCGCAGCCTTGTTCCCCCAGCAGTGCACTTTGCTATTATATTATATACATATATTAATATATGATGTTATTTAGGTGGGATGTCTATTATTCCATTGCTGCTGTTGGCCTGATCTAACCTGCTTTTTCCTTTGTTCATCCTCCTGCGAGCAGGCTTCCGCCAAACGTTTGCATGCAATATTTGTCCCTGAGAGTTAGGAGCGGGACTCCTGGTCCACGTGGGTAGCATGTCTGTTGGTCTTGTGGTTGTGTGTAGTTGCCATCGAGCTGAATTTTGTGGTGGCTATTGTGTAGCTTGATGGTTTCCGAGTGGAATTAGAAATCAGAAATGTGCACACTTTCCCCACAAGGTTTTGTTTCGTTTTTTAAATTGGGTGACTAGAAGCCACAATTCCCTCCCGTAGTTTAATCGGATAATTGATGCTGTCCTTTCACCTCTTCATCACTACTTACTATCCTAGGCTTGATGCAGGTGCCTAAACTGAAATTGATGTAAAACGTTGTAGCTGTTCCTCATGTAGCATTATAAACAAATATTCCATAACAAATGTTTACATTTAACTATGTTTTTTTAAAGAAATTGCAAACTCTGGGCAGATTTGTTTGGATTCAAATTTGGGCTTCTGCAGTGGCAGTTCTGTTACTTCTGAAAATTTCCCAGTTAGAAAGCTGGACCTTAGCTCAGGTAACCTCTATGCAAGGCAGTATATATGGTCAGTAAAGGGACTAGTTTTCCGTGTTCTGTAGAAACGACGATCAGAAGTAAGAGGATGACTGACTTTTAAAATACATCTCTTCTAAACATGTGGAAAATGTGAACACAATTTTAGAGCATGTTCAAGCATCGCAAAATCAACCTCAGATTAACTCCAGCACCACTTTGCTGCTGTGTGCTAGATGAGTCCTTGGGAGCCTCCAGTCAATGGATCTGATAGGCCCACTGAGCCTCAAAATGTTGGCCCACCAAGCTATTTTTGGTGAACCACCTTTCCCATGTCTGACTTATAGATTCTTTCTTTGCAGTTCTGGCCAGAGCTGCTTCTTCCTTTGCAGCTGCAGCTTGAATTCAGTCTGAAGCAGGAAGAATTGGGAGCACAAGAGTATGCACCATTTTCTCCTTTGCAGCTGTGGATTGAAGGTACAATTAGCTGGCTGACAGGTGGGCAGTCCCGCCCACTTGTCAAAGTGGCTCATGAAGGGCTGGATATGTATGCATCCAGCTGTCTGATCCAGTTGCATGCCCCTGTGCTAGTTTTTTAAAAGTCCAAATTCACTTAAGTAAAATTCTACAAGTTAGGTTGACAAACAAGTCTGACAGGGAAATAAACCCATACTAGATATTTATTCGACTGAAGGAAGTAGAAAAAGTACACCAAGCTGGTGCTAATAATGTATGTAAGATGTTATAGTTAACTTAAAGCTAAAGAAATTTTCTGTTCACAGTTTTTATACCATGAATGTGTCACAGGTGTGGATTTTAGTGGCAGTGTTTGCTGAATCTGATGACTGCAACGCCTAAAGATAGTCCAGGGTTTTTGATTAAGGGACGGAAACTCTTTCAGCCAGATCTATGCCACTTCTTTTCCTTCAGCTGTCTCAGTGTAGGCACGCAAATCTCAACTAATGGGATATTCTTGGGAGGTTGAGGGTAATGAATGTGCACTCTTTGTTGAATAGCTCTGGGAGGGAACGTGTGGCTTGCATCCGTCCCGTCCCTAGTATTCTTCACTAAAGATAGAATCTCCACTACCATCATTGGATGTTGTAATTTAGCTTGGATGACCCCTCCATTGCAGCAAAAAGGATTAACTGTATGATCAGGAGGGGTTCTGAAGTAGGAGGGAGTTAAAAATAAGCCTGGTCCATAGTCCATTTGGTGACCAGTTTTCATCTTGTATGTATTGCCCTGATTCTGGCAGACTTCAAAATAGTAATACCTAAGTGTTAAAGCAGAGAACACTTGCTAAAGTGAGAGCAGTTTTCTCCAGCAAAGGAGATATGTGTGCATAAGTGAATCCAAGTACTTGTTGAAAGTATAAAATGCATGGGATATGTATTCTGATTCAGGGGTCGCTACTACATGCGACACAAGCCAACTAGAGGTGGATTGGGGATGTAATATTCACATTTCAAAATACTTAAGGCAATATATATTATATTTGTGGGTGTTATTCTAAGCACAGCAACTATAAAGGAAATGGTTCTACAGTCTGATCCACATGTTAGAAAAAATATCTAGTGCAACTAGTTCCTTTGCTGTGAAAGAGCCCTAAACGTCTTTTCAGATGCCTTTGCTGTAAGGCTTTTCTCCATTCCCATCATATCTCTCCCCTCCTTTTTATTGTTGGCTCATCATCCCTGCCTTGATGGGAGCTTACGTTAAGCAACAACTTGAGGGCTAAATGTTCCCGACTCTTGATATACGAGATAGAGCCGTACATGAGCATGAGATGATCAGTGATCTGGAGTGCGGAGCTTCTGTGAATAGAGGATACCTGCTGCTTTGGATCATCCTGCTCTCACACATGTAGGGTCCCAAACTGTGTACAAATGATATATACACCCCCTTCTTGTGTGTGTGATTTACATACTGTATTAAGCAATCAAAACACCTGAAAAGGGCTTATCACAGTCAAACTCTGTTAAACTTTCCTGACTGGGGCTGTGATCTCACATAACATCAAACCACGGTTTGCTCAACAAGCAACAAATTTTCTAGCAGATGAGTGAACAAGCCATGGCTTCTTTCTCCATAACTTGGTTTGTTTTCCAGCTGTTCTTGCCACGTGCCTTTGTTGCTTGGCAAGCAGCTAGTTAAGGTAGCCAAACAAATCATGGTTAAGCAAATCTGTTGGGCTTTGAGAGGATGACAAACCATAGTTAAAACAAGCCATAGGCATGGGCTGGTTTCACATAATAAAACAAAACCTTAGTTAGAATAAACAAACAATGGTGTAGCATTATGTGTGAACTAGGCTGTTATTGGAAGCAGCAGAAATGTAAACACATGGTTTTGTTTTATTTATAGAAAAAATGAGATTGGTACAAAATGTTAGACAATTCTGAACTCCTGTGTTTCCTTAATAAGTTTGTGTGACATAGGGTTTAATTGTTTTCTCTGCTTGTTTTTTTTTAAAAAAATAGTTGGATTTTAACTTTATTTTCAGGGGTGAGGTATCCAGTATGCCATTTTTATTTAGAAAAGTTTATCTGCTTTTATCTTAGACGTAAAGCAGTTTAGAGTAAATATGCAGGATAATGCAAATAATATTTCTGTTGTAAATTAAGCTCTTCAGTCTCTTCCTGGTGTTTTGTGTATCTTCATGCAGTTTTGCCCGCAAATGTGCTATCTGCTTCATTTGCTGGTGTTT
Organism: Zootoca vivipara; assembly: GCF_965207765.1. Taxonomy (NCBI): domain Eukaryota; kingdom Metazoa; phylum Chordata; class Lepidosauria; order Squamata; family Lacertidae; genus Zootoca; species Zootoca vivipara. Next base: position 30,824,259 of record NC_142587.1, on the reverse strand, counting down.
GAGTGTTCTAGTAGGCAGTTACCAACTAGAATGAATGTTCTGCTAATAGGAAAGCCTAACCTGCTTCACAGGGTTATTGTGGGGGTTAAATAAGAAAGGAGAGAACAATGTACACCAACTTGAGCTCCTTGGAGAAAAAAGTGAGATATATGGTAAATTCAGTCAATAAATAAAGACCCCGATTCAGCTCTGCTTGTGGACGGTGTTGGAAACTCGGATATATAAGCCAAATGGCTCCTTAAACCAGGGGTACACTTGCCAAAACGGTATGTGTAGTTGCCATTTTGGGGGCCAGCCACTCAAAAGTCGTATTTTTAAATACGACTTTTTGGTTCCTGAAATTTGTTCTGATTGTATAGATAAAATGTCATGGATAGAATTCTACAAGGATGTGTTGTTAGTTTGTGAAAGCGGACCAGATCCAAAATCTCTCTGGCCTGTCCTCAGATGTCTATACAGTGGAACCTCGGTTTACACCTACCTCCATTTACAAAAACATCCGTTTACGAATGCCGCAGACCCGAAAGTGTTTACATCTGGGTTCCGCGGCGTCGGATGCGCAGATGCGATCTGCGCAGCGCGTGCGTGCGCTGAAGCACTCTATCAGTGCTTCACGCATGCGCAGAAGCATGCCTTCGGCAAGCTAATGCCTCGGCGAGCGAACGCAATCCGTTCAGCAAGCGAACGCCTCCGCGGAACGGATTGCGTTCGCAAACCGAGGTACCACTGTAATCAATTTAATTCTAAACTGAACAGTTCCCCTATTACTCTCCCTTCTCTTCTGCTTACCACCAGGAGAAATCTCCTGTGCAGTGGACATGGTAGTTTGTGGGATGTCCTTCCCTTAGACATGTGGTTGGTGCCAATAACTAGTCAAAACATGCCTATTTGCCCAGGTGTTTAAGGGTTTTTTTATTCCTGATTAATCAACTTGCTGGCTTTCCTCCTGTCTGAATTTTATTACTCTTATGCTTTATTTCTAAAGTTTGTAAAACTGCAACTTATTCTTCCAGGTAGCTTTCAGGTATAATACTTCAGGGGTGCAGTGGGATCATTGAAGAGTTAAATCTAATCCCTCATTGACAATATTTTTCCTAAACCGTGCTGTATACCAATTGGCTAATGTAGTTGCTTAGTCGTATTTGCTGTAAATGAATAGAGCACTATATGAAAGGTTAAACTTTGTATCCAGGTTGCTTCTTTCTGTTTTACTTCCACTCCTTCTCTAGTATTGCCTAACTCTATTGCCTTGTGAACACCAGAAACATAAAGCAGCGTACTCTCTTTAGAATTGTAATCTTCCCTGGGGTCTTTTGATGAAGCCTTGGATACACATTTTCTCAATAAATATGGACATTTTGGCCCATATGTCTTTGGCCACATTTGCACATCAGGCTAAACCACGAAATGCAAAACTAAAGCAAGCCCAACCAATCCTTAGATGCTCATGTCCTGTCCTCTCATGCATCTGGAAGGAGAAGCTTTTACCTTCATTTTCCCTTAAGCTGTGCTTGTCATTTTGTCTGAACCTGGGATCATATTTTATCACTAACTGTGGTCATTTTCTATATAAGCTGACTTAATAACCGATGGTTTGAAATTGGCTTACTTTGAAACTGACCATAGTTGGTGTTAAACCACAACCCTGGGTTAAACAGAATGACAAGTAGCGTTTAATAGAAACTGAAAGTAAATGCCTCTGAAGTTGTTGTTCTGGTTACACAGGGGAGCGTGGGAGAACCACGTGATTTGAAACATGCACGTGGTTATTCCGATTCGTGCATATTGTGGCGAGCCTTAGTTTAGTGTAACTTGAGAATGTGGCCTTTGTTTAAAAAGCTAAGCCCTCCAAACTTCCCAGAAGCTGGGGTTGGTTAGGGCAGAGCAATTTATTTTTCTAAAAGGAAATGTACTTCCAGCAGTGACTAGTGTGGTGTGGCGGAGCCCCACTCCTAACATCTAGGCTGGACTGAGCAAGGCATTGGTGAGCCTGGGGCTGCACAGATGCACCAGCAGAACCAATCCAGCATTCCTGCTCATGCATCTGTACAGCTCCAGCCTCCCTGCCCCCCCCTCCAGGTAAGCCACAGAGATACCCTAGCTGGTATTGTGTACTTGTTTATAAAGGTTCATAATGAGATCTGAGCAAAATCACAGTGCTCAGATAGAGAGCTTTAAAAATAGGAAAATGCAAGTTCACTCTGTTAGGTATACTTGATGATGATCTAGTGAGGAAGGAGATAGTATTTTCTCTCTCTTTTAACAAGGGCTCATTTGTCATTTGCATAACAAACATAATCAAAAAGAAAACGTAACCTCAAAATCAGACAAGTTTTTATAAAACATTGTTCACCTTTATTTCATACAAAAGAACTTGGCTATGAATTAGAATAAGGGACGCGGGTGGCGCTGTGGGTTAAACCACAGAGCCTAGGGCTTGCCGATCAGAAGGTCGGCGGTTCGAATCCCTGTGACGGGGTGAACTCCCATTGCTCGGTCCCTGCTCCTGCCAACCTAGCAGTTTGAAAGCACGTCAAAAAGTGCAAGTAGATAAATAGGCGGGAAGCTGAACGGCGTTTCCGTGTGCTGTTCTGGTTCGCCAGAAGCGGTTTAGTCATGCTGGCCACATGACCCAGAAGCTGTACGCCAGCTTGCTTGGCCAATAAAGCGAGATGAGCGCCACAAACCCAGAGCCATCCGCGACTGGACCTAATGGTCAGGGGTCCCTTTACCTTTTATGAATTGGAGTCAGATCATTGGTCCATCTGGACTCAGTATAGTCTCCTGGCAGTCACTCTGCAAGGTTTCAGAGAGGTATCTCTCGCATATGCTCTGCAACCACTGAGCTATAACCCTTCGTTGTAGTTACTTTAAGCTATGGTTTAATGTGAACAAGCAGCATGCTGGTACAAGCTGCTGAAATTGCAGGCAGTTTGCTTCTCTCCCACTCCTGCTACTGTCAGGAAACAAAGCATGGTCTGACTTGTTGTATCATCCAAATTAAGTTCATGGTTTGTTTCTGTCCAAACAAACCATGAGCAGAAGCATGCTGGTTCTTCACAGGAAACCAGGTCATTTTGTCTATGGTTTAATGTGGCATGTGAACCAGGCCAGTGTTCATGACATGTGACCATTTTTTCTGGTTTTAAGAAATTATAAACACCGGCATAACATTCTTGGATCTACATTTAATTTTAAGCAGGCTGGGGTTTTTTTAGAAAATAAGAAACTTTCAGTACTTAAAAACCATTTACAAGAGTAAAAATCCAATTCATTTTTTTAGATGTCGGGTTTTTTACAATCTTTTTTATTCATTCTGAGTGCAGTAAATAGTACAGCACTCTTCTAAAAGAGCATCATGTAAATTTTATGCATTAGAGATCTTAATCTTTATATAACTGATTAAAAAAACTGAAGTAAGATATTGTATCGTAGGTCCGCAGCCAGTTGAAGGCCGTTTGGCAACGTGCAAGAGCAACCTGCTGAAGTCCTGGAAGAACATGGTATGTAGAATAGTTCTATCTTAGATGTTGTGTTTTTATCACCAGAAATAATTTCTCTTAATAAAACTGCCTTACGGAGAACAAATTTATGAAAGAAAACAATATTTATGAAAGTATTATGAAGTGCTGAATACTTGAGTACTTGATTGCCATATCATGTGCAATGGTATTTTGAAAAATTGCAGTTTCCATTAATTAGCAGGTCAACCATATGAATGATGTAGCCTCCAAGTTGCTCCACAAACTCAGAATGACTTGACTACTGTATGCTAGTTGCTTGTGGACAGAATATAAATTGGATCAGCTTTTGTCTTTCCTTAACTGCTGAATGAACTTTTGGTATGCATAATGAATGGCATACCTATTGTAAATCTGAACACTTTTGACAGCTCATCTGGTATTATTCTTTTCCAGTATCACCTTTTTGTCAATTGGCTAAATGTCAAAAATCTCATGTTGCTACCACATTCCTGGAAACAGTCCTAATTCACTTTATTTTAACATCTTATATTAAGTAACCAGTTTTAGTCTGGTTTCAGGTGGCGAAGGAGCACAGAAAAACCACAAAGCAAGCTAGTTTTAACTGCAGTCTGATTTTATTGTTGCATGATGAAATACATGCTGAAATTTAGACATGCAGCTTGCTGTTGGTGGGGTTTTAAAATCTCCAGTACAACAGCAGCTTTTAATTTGGTATAGTAGGAATTGTGAAGTCTTACCAAATTATGTCCTTTGTGCACTGGTTTGTGAACAAGAGAAATAAGATAAGACACCTAAGTAGAGAGCAAGACAGTTATATCTCCTTTACAGGGTTGCCCAGTCCAGACACTTAAATGCATTCTGTGTGTTGAAAACCTGTTTGTAGGTGCCCCTTCCAGCCCACTCCCAACCGAAATGAATAGGCAGCCTTTGCAAGCAGAGGCTGTTTGCAGACAGTAAATTACTGGTGGTCTTAACTGAAAATTGTATTTTGCACCCAATATCGGCTATTATGTGAAAGTAAAATTATGTTGGAATGACGCTGATTATGAAAGCTGACTTCTAGCTGAATTTACTTTTAAACTGTTCTTGTCTGTTGTGCTGCTTTCACATGCATAATCTGTCAGTTCTTGGATGATTTCTGAGATTGGAACCTCGGGTGGCAGCCAGTGACTGCTCAGCTGCACATGCACTCACAGCATCTCTGGGTCAGCCCACCTGCTTTGCTGTCCAGAAAGTTGCTCCCAACTTTAATAAGATGGGCAATGTTGATCACTATTGACCATGCATTCATTCCTTGCACAATTTCATTCTGCACACTCAGCTTGAGGATTTGGAGGCGTGTGTTGCATGCCTCTTATTTTAGGTCCCTAGTTGACTTCTTGTGTTATGTAATTGGAGAGCTAAAACTCGTATAACAATGGGGCCAGCTCTATCCAGATGATAGAATATAGGGCACAAGGCTCATGTGAGCACCATGTTCTCAAGCATAAATTCACCTCTTGGAAAATGTGTTTATCTGTAGAATAAAATAAGAGATGATGAAATTTGGTTTTTGGCCAAGGGATTCTGGCAGTTTTAAGTTTCATTAGTATATTTCATTGCGCACCAAAGGCATCACATCTTATACATAGAGAGCAGTCACTTACAGGGATTGCAAATTGGTAAAAGCTATGAAGAAATAAACAGAAGTGTTTCTATTCTAGGATACTATAGGCAAAGAATAAATATGTTCTGGGACTAGGTCAGCTCAGCCAAACACTAGTACAGGGTTTCCCGAACTTGGGTCTCCAGTTGTTTTGGGACTACAGCCAAAAGTACCCTATGGCAAAATGTCCTCCATAACAGGGACAGTATTGCTTTATCAATTAGGAGCATAGGAAGCTGCCTTATACTGAGTCACACCCTTGGCCCATCTAGCTTAGTACTGTCTTCACTGACTGGCAGCAGCTTTCTAGGGTTTCAGCCACAGGACATTGCCAGCCTACCCCAAGCTGGGAACTGGATGGAAATTTTAAGTGTTTTGTCTATCCTCAATTTTAAACTACTTCTAAGACAGTGTCTCCCAAACTTAGTTCTCAAGCTGTTTTCGGACTACAGTTCCCATCATCCCTGACCACTGGTCTTGCTAGCTAGGGAAATACTGCTTTCTATCCATTTGCTCTGCTCTGTAAACGGGGTTCTGATGTGCACGGCTATCCTAAACCTGGGTGCAGACAGTGCTTCAGATTTCTGCAAAAAAAAATGTATATAGGGAGAGATCCAGTGGTACACCAATAGATGCAACAGAATTTCCTATTCCTCTCATCCCCGTTCCTTCCCCTCCATCCCGATAAAGCGAAGCAAATTGGGGACTGCAGGGGAAAAGAAAGGGAGTCTTAAGTCCGGTTTACACAAGAAGATGTCTGTTGTGCAAGCGGGACACCACATTCAGATATCACTCATACTTCAGAATATTCTTATTTGCCAAATGCTTTATAGTCATTCTTACTTTCCTCAGATCTGGAAAGAGTGAGTTGAGAAAATTTAGTGCCCCCCCCCCCCCGCCCCAGGTTAAGGGTTTAAAATTTTGTACGTAAGAACAGATAAGATCAGATTATAGAATTAGGTAAGACATTAATTGGTTCCGTTTCAGCAATGGAAGTCTTCAGCTGGAGAGCAAAAAGCCAGTGGGTGGCCTCGGGGTGCTGTGGGTACGAGTGTTGCTGAATAATCACTGGCTGACAGCGACATGACAGAGTAGAAGATCAGCCTTACATCTTATACCAGAGAAGCCAGATCACAGGAGACAGTTGACAGGTAAAATTTTGAAATGGAAATGTCCACTACAAATGGGTTGCTGAAAAGAAAGAGTCCAACCATTGTAAACTGCATTATTTTCATCCTGTGTTTTTTATTAGTTTGCATTGTGGGAAATTTTTAGAACAGTGGCTATTAAACCTTGTCAAGGTCAACTGAAGCCGTCCAAGGGCCACCGCAAATCTCATGGAATCAAACCCCACGTTTCCACCAAGTAAACACTCAGCAGGAAGGTTCAGCCAGTCTCAGGTCTCTTGATACATACATTTGCAAGCACATGTTCGTTGCACTCATACTTCACATTTTTTAAGGCATACATCTAAGATGCTTGATGTTGTCGTTTAGTCGTGTCCGACTCTTTGTGACCCCATGGACCAGAGCACGCCAGGCACTCCTGTGTTCCACTGCCTCCCACAGTTTGGTCAAACTCATGTTCCTAGCTTCGAGAACACTGTCCAACCATCTCGTCCTCTGTCGTCCCCTTCTCCTAGTGCCCTCAATCTTTCCCAACATCAGGGTCTTTTCCAGGGAGTCTTCTCTTCTCATGAGGTGGCCAAAGTATTGGAGATGCTTGACGTATGTGATGTCTGAAGTGGTCCTGAGAGACTAGGACATTGGTGTGATAGGTGTTTCCTGTGAGAGGACTACTGGGATTCAAAAGTCCATTCTAAAAAATAGGCAGTTACTCATTAATCACCCCATGTCATGGTGGGGCAGGGTCCATACAGCTGTTCTTGCTGTAATTAGAAAGGAGTGGGTCAGCATTCTACCCACTAGCTGCCTCGTGATTTCTGCAAAAACAGGTCTGAGAAGGGGTGAGAGGTTCTTGCATCTCCCTTGTATATAAAGAGCCATGGTTGTAATAGGCTGTATTTTCTTCTTTGAAGTTTTAATGGCCACTAAAGCTGAATCTAGTGGTGAAGTACCTTGTGGTGGAATTACTAATTAATTGTAATAAAATTGTGACTGGTGTCAGTATCATATTTTACATAGAAATGTGTTGTATAGTGGCCTTGTCTCATAGGCTGAAGTGGGTGATGCCAGAAATACAGCCTTTACCAATATTAAAATAGACCTTCTGGCCATTCTAACCTGGGCCATCAAAGGCCAACCTATATAAAAGATAATATGCGCTTCTAGGAAATGTATGGATTTGTCTTAGTGAGTCTCAAGGGCAAACCTGTAACCTGTAATTGCAGGTTAGCCACCTCTGTATTCCTTACATTCCTAAGTTGACACATGAATAATGAAAGAGGACACTCTTAAAATTTCATAGTAATGCACAAGACTGGAGATGGCCTCTGGGTATATTGGGGTATAGCCTATTGTAGATCTTTTTCTATCATGAACCACACCTTGAATTGATCCTGGAGGTCAATAGGGAACAAATTTAATCTCTAGATCTTTATTGTAACATGTTTTCTTATGACCTACATCAGAAAGCAGTTTTTGGAATTAACCTTAAACCAGCTTAATATTTTGAGCCATCGTTAAGGATGGTGCTTTCTAAAATAATGCAGGGTAGTGGAATTGGTAGAAAGCTCTCCTAGGCACAGTTGCAATGCATAGCTCTAGGAATGACTGTAAGCCTGAGTGAAAGTGCATGGCTAAACACTACCCATAGTGGAAGTAAAAATATATTCTCCATTCCACAAGGTTTTCTGGCCATCATCATTTCTGTCTTTCATGGATTTCGTTTCAATAGCCTAACTTTAATGAACCGCCCAACTATGACTGAACTCTGGGAAATGTATTCCATTGAATCTAGACAAATTCAAAAGTTGATTTGTAAAGGCTGGAACTTAGTTTTGACTGCAGAATGATTATATATATTTGTGTTAAGATTTCTTGCAACACAGAGCGTTTGTTGGCTAATGATCACAATTGTTTGTTTAAATGCCTAGTTTGAAACATGAACTTGAGGATGTTTAACTAAGCAGAACTTTATTCATTTAGCACTATTAAGCCTATGCTTGGCCCAGCACAAGAGGACCAGCGACAACCTGTTTTTATAATCAACAACACAAAATTGTGATCACCCCAATGTCACCGAATGGCCACAGCTTGTAAAAGGTAAATGTCATGAACTTTTACTTCCATAACAGCTTAATTAGCAAGTAGTCTTTAGGAGGACACCATCGAGGCAAATACTTTGAAGTGACTATCCTTACTTTATATTGCTCTGAATATCAGTGTTAATATTCCATAAAATGCCGCCGCCCCCCCCCCCCCGAGTTGTTATATAGGGAAGACTGTCTCTGGTTCAGTAATTGCCAGAAGCAGTCCACCACAGTCCGACCTTAGAAGAAAATGAAAGAATGCACAGATTTGGGGAGAGATCTTAATGGTATCTTGCTGACAATGGGTGCTCAATTTAGCTAAAACAATTACTTTGTTCCAGAAACTTGGTGAACTTGCCTAGTGCAGCAGACTTGCGTGCCTTTGCTTTTTCTATCCTAGGAGTTACAGTGGAGGCAACTTCTTGCAGAATGGAGAAGTTGCTTTGAGTGGCATTGGAATTGAGCCACCATATGAAATTGCTAGCTCATGCTGCAGTGTTCAGATTAGTGGGTGGGTGTGTTGCGATCATGCTTTCTGCAGTGCTATTCGGGGCTGAAAACTAAGCACTTGTAACGAAATTTATTAAACAAAAGCAAACCTTTTGGTTTTGGCAGGGGTGAGCTAAATAATGATAACTTTTATGTTTTCTAAACTTCTTAAGCATGTTATATTTAATGTTAAAAAAAAATTGTTCAAATAAACAAATATATACACTATTTATTTAATGGCTGTTAACTTACCTTTCAGAGAATCTGTTCTCTACAAGGCAGTTTTCAGCATCATGTAACAACATTGATACACTGAAATTCCATAATATTTTTTAAAAAAAACCAATAAAATGACATTTAAAAGATAGCAGATAAAACAATTCTTTAAAAACATTCCATAATTTTTTTTCAAATGCTGGCTAGAATAAAGAAGAGGTCAAAATATTTCCCTGGGGAGGGTATTCTACAAATGCAGGGTCATCACAGAAAAGGCTGTGTCCTTGTAGAAAACCAGCACTGTTGTAGAATAAAGTTTTAACTAGCACAGAACAACATAAAAAGCTGCTTTATACTTACTAATAATAAAACACTGTTAGCTGAGCTTCTGGAAATCTTAGAAACATAGGCTTGTTGGAATCTAGAAACATACCAAGGCCACTTTTTAATATAGCACAAGGATTAATATAGCTCAGCTGACCTGGTACTGGCAAAATTATGATAATAAGAAAATGACAAATTATTGGGACACCTAAAAATGTGGAAGTATTGTAAATAGTGGTTTTTATGAAGCATTTCATGAGAGAATAGAAAGTACTATGTAAAAAAGGTGTACAATATGTAAAAGTTGATAATTGCAAAAGTAGACAGCTGTGAGTGTATGATGAGCAGCTTATATCTGTGCTTGTATGGTTGCAAGCAGCCTTAACCTATAGGTAACTTTCATTTGAAATCAGTAGGACTGGCTTCTAAGAGAATATGTTATTGGTATTAATGAATCACATAATATGCTAGTAGTCGTATCACTTTTCCTCTTAGTTGCATATGAAACACTCACATTTTTATTTAAACCTTTACAGATCACCAGGAGAACCTCACTCTGAAAATATTGAAGCTAGCCGAATGTAAGTATAACCAGCATATCAAAAGAGTCCATTTGGTATATTTTGTGTGAAACCCAGATGCAACATCAGAGTTGCATTACCTACATTCTTCAACAGCTACCTTTAAGTTGTACTTGAGAAAAAATATTCATTGTTCACTTCTTCAACATGATGGTTTGCCCAGATTAGGTACATTGAGAACACAATCATTTGCCTAGATTAGGTATGTTGAAATCAATGGGAAATCACGTTAGTCATGACCTGACTTTTCCCATTGATTTCAGTGGAATCTAAGTGCAGCTAACTTGGAAAGGACCCAATCCATAGATCTCTTTGATGTTTTTGCTATGACAGTTCCCAGAGCCAATAACGCAAGCTGCCCCTGAAGTTGAATTACAGCTTGCTGCCTTGGCGGGTAAACTGTGCTAGTGAAAAAATGTTACATTGCCCGCCCTGTGCTCATTCTGCATGGGAATATAAATGATTGCTCTGGATCTCAATCAGAGGCTTCTTCAACTCTTATTATATACAACTAAAATTAAGCAGTGTCCAATTGTTTAGTGATACAGAAAATACTAGGTCAGGCTCATGAGTAGAAAAGGTACTGGTCTAGCTACCAGACTGTTTGTAATTTCTGCTTCTTGTTATTTCAGTGTTTCTGGTTTATGATATCTGGTTTATATTCTGTGGCTTTTTTGTGGTGATTTATATATTTTATATTTTGTAACGGACCACATTGGAAACCTTCAGGTTGAAAGGCAGGCTATACATTGTAATACTAGTATTAATAACTGTAAATAATTTGCTTTATTATACTTGTGCTTTTCATATTATTGTAACTTGAAATAATCTAATTTTTGAAGCTACAGCTGCAATTTAATTCCATCTTATTTATTAGATCAGAATAATTCAACTCAGATTCTTTTATTTGCCAACGGCTCAACTACATTAACTGTAATATGAAGTTAAACTGTAAGTGGGCAAAATCCATTCATTAGTCTAGATAATACTGAAAAGAAGAAAGCAATTAACGCTCTTCCTGTTCTAAAAGATTTGATAGAGTGGAAACAACTGATGACAAATATTGTTGATGTGTAACTTGGTTAGAAGGAGGACCAAGGGGAAAATGAGTCAAAATATCAGACATTTTTAACCAGCTTCGTCTGAGAACCTTACTTTGCTTTTTTGTTAACTGTGACGTTCAGAGCTAAAGGGAGTACCAAAGCTGGTTTGCATGTAACACTAAACCATGGTTATGTATGTACAGAAGCAGGGAAGAGCCCAAGTGAGGCTACAAGTTTGCATACTCCTCTCTCCTCCCACACAGCTAGGAGAAGGACTTCACTAGTGTTTACTTTGTTGCTTCGAATTCTGGCTTGTGTATGAACCAGAGATCCAGGATTATAACTTCAATCAGTTAGACAAGCCAGTTTCATAATCCATGATTTGAAGCTGGCTTGCTCTATAACTGAACAAAGTTCGTTTAAACCACAATCTCTGATTCTCACAGAACAACAAGGTAGGACTGGGGAAATGGAAAGAAAGTGCTGGCAAAGTCATTCTCCTGAGTGCATGAGATATATATGAGACCAAGGCTTTGCTTTGGGCTCGTTGACACAGCACTAAACCATGGTTTAGTATTAATATGTAACTAAACTCATGATGATTGTGTCACTTAACTCTAACACTGGTTGATTAGTTAGATTTCAGTAATTCCTAATTTATGCATTTGAAGAATGATAATAAAATACTTGCCAAACCTAAGAATACTGATGCTAGTAAAAGAATAGTCAGGCCCATAATATATTGTATTTAATTGCCAGTGCGTGCATTCCCATAAAATTTAACAACGTATTTGTTTCCTTTGCTGTCTTCCGAAAACGGTTCTTCCAGAATATAGAGTAGCGTCTGTTCCTTTTAGATTAAAGCAAGATACTAAAAAAAAACCCCAAGAAGCAGACCCAGCAACCACAGACAAAACCACAAAATAAGTATCCGTCATGTGCCACCAAAAGCTGGAGACAAAATTATTGTTTTGCCTGGCACCTAAAAAGTTACAACGCAGCACGTCATTGGTATACCATGGAGTGATATTCCAAAAGTTGCGTGCCACAGTAGAAGAGGCCCTATCTACAGTTAACCATCTGCTCTCATGATGAGAACACTCTGTAGAAGAGCTCAGTATATAGGTAGATTCAAACAAGATTGGGTAGCCTTTCAGATAATTAGTCCCAGGCCCTTTAGGATTTTCAAGATCGTAACTGTCCCAGTGAAAACTACTCAGAAGCAAACAGCCATAATGTAATTGTGCTGCAATGATAGTTGTGCTGAGTATTCCAGTTGCAATAGATGTTTGGGATATAAATCATCTCAAGAATATCAGTACGTAATTACACATTCTATTTTGCTTAGTTTATTTCCTTGTTTGTATGAAATTGTTATAATAAATCTGTATAGCAGCCATCATTTGAAACAGAGGGGCTTAGGCTAGTATTTCTTAGAACACAAACCCACAAATCCTCTAGAAAAAAATTACTTTATGAAACTAAGGGGAATTTTGTGAGGATTCATACACTTAAAGGTTGTTTTTTATTTGTTTTAAACTGCAAATAGTTAACAGCATGGCTAATATCAAATTATATTCTCTCCTTGGAATGTCTTTTGCATGCAAAATCTTGTTATTAGGTCCATATCATAAAGATCTGCTTGGGGTAGTTCTGGAAGGTTTTATTTGGAATTAAAATAATTCCAAATAAAATGGAGAGTTTTGTTTTGGAGTTCACTTATATATTCTTAGCCTAGTGGGCACTATATTTTGAGACATCATTTTATTCAGACGTGTTCTATGTAAGAGATTTACAACTCCTGTAGTCTTGACTTTGATGGTGAATTGGAATGATCCCAATAATATTTTAACAATTTTATTTAAGACGTAACTTCAAGTTTTTGCTCAGACTAGCAGAAATATTGAGCATTTTTGCTCCATGTACTACCCAGCAAAACTGAAGCATTAAGAGAAACTGAAGCATTAATAGCATTCCAGCTATTGGAAACTCATCATTGAGTTCTTTAATCATCAGTTCTCATCATTGAGTCTCTAATTAACCATTGTTCCCTGTTTCATCCAAACCAGGAAACTATGGTCACCAGCTTAAGAGCAAGCCAGGATCTTAAACCTTGATTTGAACTTGGCTTAACCATTTAATATCCCTGTTAAAAACTGGCAACTAGGAAAAAATTGTTTTAGTATAGTATGGCAGCATGAAATTATAACACAGACTGATATATTTGCATATGAGGCATGGAAGCCCCAGCAGCATGGCCAATAATGATAGATGATGAGACTCATAGTCCATATCATTTGGAGGAGCCAGGTTCTAGTCATACACTTACTGTACTAAATTTCTACATTATTGTGGATTTCAATATAATGAGGAGGAGTGTGTATATATATATGAGGAGCTTAGTAATTCTTGTAACTGAATGATTTGTTGGAACCAAACTATGACAAGTATTGACCATAACCCTGTCCTAATTAGCTACTTTTGAAAGTTCTGTTACTTAAATCTTTCCAGTTGAAAGTAATCACATTGAAATGCTGAGCTTGGGGAGGGTCTTGCTCCAGACTTTGATAATCTACATTTTTTAAAGAAACAGCAGACTAGTTTACACCTTTACAAACTATACTGTGCATCAGACCTATTATTATTATTATTATTATTATTATTATTATTATTTAGCAGCTACATTTTGCATTTCAGGATCTCTTGATGTGCAATATCTGTTAAATTGAGAGAGATTACTTCAGAGCCTCACTAATCTGTGCTTTGCCAACCATTTGAATGAGCTTGTATATGAAAGCCATACTAATCCTTGTGCTTACTGTTTGGATGTTTGGTACAGGAAGCGAGCAGCTGCAAAGCATCTAATAGAACGCTACTACCATCAGTTAACTGAGGGCTGTGGAAATGAAGCCTGCACGAATGAATTTTGTGCTTCCTGTCCAACTTTCCTCCGTATGGATAACAATGCAGCAGCCATTAAAGCCCTCGAGCTTTATAAGATTAATGCAAAACTCTGTGATCCTCATCCCTCCAAGAAAGGAACAAGCTCAGCTTACCTAGAAAACAATTCCAAAGGTGCCCACAACAACTCCTGCACTGACAGAAAAATGAACAAGAAGGAAATGCAAGGCCCAAGAGATGACTTTAAAGGTAAGGCATTACCTTGAACACTGGCTGCCAATATGCTTCAGGTCCAGTTTCAAGGTGTTAGCGGTAAGTCTTAAACAAGTGGAGACCTAGGCACTTGAAGGAGCATCAACCTGCCCATGCATTAAAGTAGCCAGTGAGGCTTTCCTTTGCCTCCCAGTTTTAGAGGCTGTATACATTATGTGGAGATGGGAAAGAGGGTCATATCTTTGCCTGTGCCCAGTGATGGAAAACCCTCCCTTCAGAAACAGGCACCTTGCTTTGTTGCCTGATTAAGAACCGATTATTCAGTCGGGCATATCTGTTGCTTTATACTGTGTTCCATTTTGTGTTTTAAGATGAGTGCTGTTGGTTTTTTTACGTACGTTATTTTTGTTTGATGAATCCTTGTTTTAAATGAATTACACTGACCTGAGATCAAGCAGTATAGGGCAGGCTATAAATATTTGAATAAATAAAATACAATAAGGCGGCTTGTTTCAACAAACCATGGTTTGTTGAACCACCATTTAGAATTCTGACGTGTTAACCTGGTTAATTGAAATTAAAAGTGAAAGCTTTGCAGCTCCCCCATAACAGCTGTGCCAGAGCAGAGTGGGAGTTTGTGAGACCAGGGGAATGGTTTATCGTAACACTGAACACAGCCCTAGTTTCTAATTCAATCTTCTTTTGTCATAATAAAGTGCCAAAGTTGTTGTATGTCTGCTGAAGTTGGTAAATAGTGGGTCTCTTAATGCCTTCTGCTTTTTTAACCTAAGTTCAACAGAGGTTTTCTGCTTTGTGTTTAACATTGTAGATGTGACATTCTTAACAGAAGACAAAGTCTATGAAATCCTTGAGCTATGTAGAGAAAAAGAGGACTATTCACCTTTAATCCGTGTCATCGGGAGAGTGTTTTCTAGCGCTGAAGCTTTGGTACAGAGCTTTCGAAAAGCCAAGCAGCATACTAAGGAAGAACTGAAATCTCTTCAAGGAAAGGATGAAGATAAGGATGAAGATGAAAAGGAAAAAGCTGCCTGTTCTTCTGCCATGGAAGAAGATTCGGTTGCACCATCATCATCATCATCCAGAACAGGCGATGCCGCGCAGGGGGATAACAACCTACAAAAATTAGGCCCAGAAGAAGTGTCTGTAGACATTGATGCAGTCAGACGGGTCTACAATAGATTGCTTTCTAACGAAAAAATAGAATCTGCCTTTTTAAATGCACTTGTGTACTTGTCGCCCAATGTGGAATGTGACTTGACTTACCATAATGTGTACTCTCGAGATCCTAACTATCTCAACTTGTTTATTATTGTAATGGAAAATGGTAATCTTCACAGTCCTGAATATCTGGAAATGGCACTGCCATTGTTTTGCAAAGCAATGAGTAAGCTACCCTTAGCAGCTCAAGCGAAGCTGGTCAGATTGTGGTCAAAGTATAGCGCAGACCAGATCCGACGGATGATGGAAACGTTTCAGCAACTTATAACCTACAAGGTCATAAGCAATGAGTTCAACAGTCGCAACTTAGTGAATGATGACGATGCCATTGTCGCTGCTTCAAAGTGCTTAAAAATGGTTTACTATGCAAATGTAGTGGGAGGGGATGTGGACACGGATCACAATGAGGAGGAAGATGAAGAGCCAATCCCAGAATCCAGCGAGCTAACGCTTCAGGAACTGCTGGGCGAGGAGAGAAGAAATAAAAAAGGACCCCGAGTAGACCCACTGGAAACGGAACTTGGTGTAAAAACTATAGATTGCCGAAAACCACTTATACCCTTTGAAGAGTTTATCAATGAGCCACTGAATGACGTTCTAGAAATGGACAAAGATTACACCTTCTTCAAGGTAGAAACAGAAAACAAATTCTCCTTTATGACGTGCCCCTTTATATTGAATGCTGTTACGAAAAACCTGGGATTGTATTATGACAACAGAATCCGTATGTACAGTGAACGGCGCATCACCGTACTCTACAGTTTAGTTCAAGGACAGCAGTTAAATCCGTATTTGCGACTCAAAGTGAGACGGGATCACATCATAGATGATGCTCTTGTCCGGGTAAGTGGCGTATTGGTGTAAAAAGGTGTTTGACTGCCCATGTTTGAAAATAAAATAGCTAGAAGCCAGATTGTTACTATGTTATCGACTCAGGTTTCCTGGTGTCTGAAGTATTATAAGCACTAGTTGAGGTTACTGCTGCTTTGGGGGACTGATGTGTGGAGGAGGAACCTGCCATGTACACAGGTATGTGTCGTATCATTCCCAGAATTACTCTTGGAAAAACATTTGAACCTATGTAAAACGTGTATGGCTTTTCTTTTGCTAAAACCAAAAGGCTGTCACGTTAGAATTTTAATCTCTGCACAAATGTTCCTAGAATATTTTGATTTGGCACACTATGGCTTTTATCCTCAGATGACCATTCAGAAAGAGACTTGAGGTTCTTGGAAGTTCATTGATGGATAATGGTACATTGCATGTTGTGACAGTGGGGGGGGGAATTACACTGCTTTATTTCAGGGGTGCATTTGATGGGGTGTATCGGTTGGCAATACTCGTTTAACTATCCGTTTCAGAGTGTCCCCATAATCTGGCCACATTCATGGGCAATCGTCACATGAAACAGTTTGTGGTATAAAGCAGCAGTCAGGTACTCCAGCGTGTGAGCCTCCCTCTTTGTCCTGTGAAGCCATTTTGACCAAGCCACACCTACCTTCTACACCCCTGTTGCAGGTAAAAAGATTCAGCTCCCTGCCAAAAGTGGAATTTTCAGGCACTGTCAGTTCAGCTAGCTGGTGCTGCTTGCAAAACCATGATCCCGTGCAAGCACCGATGATAATCACATTTGCCCCTGTAACACAGGGCTTCACAAGCACTAGCGATAAGCAGAGGCATCAACACCTACAAAGCACTGTGCCTTGACCCGTGCAGTTTGATTTCAAACGACACAAGCAAAATTGAAAGGGACCCTGGTGGCCATCCAATCCAACCCCCTGCAATGCAGGAATCTCAGCTAAAGCATCCATGACAGATGGACATCCAACCTCTGCTTAAAAACCACCAGTGAAGGAGAGACCACGACCAAGGGAGACCGTTCCACTGCCGAAGAGCTATTAACTGTCAGAAAGTTCTTCCTGATGTTTAGTCAGAATTTCCTTTCTTGTAGAGAAGAAACAATTTGCCCCACAGAACTGGTGGTATAAACCCATAGCCCCTTCATCGCAAGGCTTTCTGTGATTCATCTTAACTGTTTGAAGTTCAACCTGCCCTTCACAAAGCTGTAACAAATCATTAAAATTTTCCAATTGAGTCTTAATAAAGCTAGTCTTCAAACCAGTGGTCTACATAGCACCAAGAGGTGTTGGCAAATTTGTGGTTTTCTGAACACATGTCTTGGGTTAACAACCTAACATCTGGGGAACAAAAGCTTCACGGAGTACTGTCCTGAACTTTGCATCTCCGTTGTGTCGGTTACTAAAGTTTCACAGTAGCTTTCCAGCAGTGACCTTTTGTTTGGTTAGAGCAGAGGTGGTCAACCTGTTCCTTACCGCCCACTAGTGGGCATTTCAGGATTCTAGGTGGGTGGTAGGGGATTCTACAGCACAAGCTGAATCCTCCTTCCATCAAGCACTGGTGGGCAGTAAGGAAATTTTACCATCAAGAAAGATGCATTAGTGGGCGTTAGGTATAAAAAGGTTGACTATATCTGGGTTAGAGGAATAGAAAATATGGTTCGTTCTTTTTTCCTAGAATGCAGGTTCTTCAGTTTGTGATAGAAAAGATGAGCAGTCCCTGATAAGGGGAAGGAGCCATGAATCAATTCTCCCAAGACCTGTGTCACTTAGCTTAAAGAGTTTAACTGCAATTCTGGTGCTGATGCTAGCATCTAACGTGTAAGAATAATACTCAGTTGCATTAACATTGAGTGGTGTCAAGTGGTCCTGCTCCACTAGTGAAACAGAGCTTTCCCCTTCTCCCTTCTCTCCTTCAGCCCCCCCACTGGTAGACCCTATAGGGAAGATTTGGAAGTCGCATTGTGCAAGTGGTCTTCCACTCACACTGGATGCAACCCACTGCCTTCTAATTACATTCATTTGACTTGACTTCATTTAAACTAGGTTATATATTTTTTGCTGCATAGAAATAGAATATAAAACATGATATAGATAATAAACCAGTATTAAATCATAAAACCATCAATAATCAAAACTGCAGAAATAGACTCATTTGAAAAGGCTCGGGAGAAAACATTTCCAGCAATCATCAAAAACTTTAACATTTTATGCAGCAGTGATAACACTCTCCGTATTTAGACCTGCTAACTTGATCAAGTCAAAAATAGTGCAAAGCTTTGGGTTGGTTTGAAGATTTTGGTGTCAGGAAAATCCTGAGTGAAGCTGAGGAAGCCAGCTGCTGTTTATCTCAGATAATTTTTCATGTGTGTGAGGGGGAAACACGAATCTGTAGCTTTACACTGGTCTGAAAGTTTGAGATTTTAAATTTGTTGCATGTGCTATTTCATTAAGAGTGAAAAGGCTCCCTCGTATGCCCCTATGAGTGGGATAATTTGATCCCTCTTTGGTGGTTGAATTCCAGAAGTATTGGTAGGAAGTGCATCAGGAATGGCAAGCCTTTTTCTGTCCAAGGGATGTGTTGATCCTTGGCCAATCCTCCATGCCTGCATTTGTTGTGGCCACTCCACACACATGCACACTGCATCCCTACACACACACACACACACCAGAACCGAGTTTTTACTGGCAGTCGCAGAATTTGGAATTGCAGTAAAACTTGTATTTGCCATGGCAACAATCCTGCAATTGCGCTTTGAGCATCTAAATGATTGCCAGTGGCTGAAAGGATAACCTTGATCACAACTTGTTTTGATTCCGGCATTCTGTTCCACAATGGTGGGCGTGCACATGCCCTGATCCAGTGGCTACAGGAGAAAGCTGCATTACAGCTCACATTCAGCTCTTGCAAATCTATAATTCACTTGGTTACATTGTGTTCTATAAAACCTAGTTTAAGGCTGCTATATTTAACGTGTGTGTTTATCTAGTTTGACTCAGCTCTATTCTAAGCTAGATGTCTTTTGTTTTTCATTTGCTCAGCAGTGCAGTTGGATTTATAGTATCAGAAATCCTATTCCTGTTCTGCAAGTAAATTTTTCCTCAGCCTTGGACATTGGCTGCCTTTTGTTATCCTTTCCTTTTTATCATAGAATCATAGAATCCTAGAGTTGGAAGAGACCACAAGGGCCATCCAGTCCAACCCCCTGCCAAGCAGGAAACACCATCAAAGCATTCTTGACATATGCCTGTCAAGCCTGCTTAAAGTCCTCCAAAGAAGGAGACTCCACCACACTCCTTGGTAGCAAATTCCACTGCCGAACAGCTCTTACTGTCAGGAAGTTCTTCCTAATGTTTAGGTGGAATCTTCTTTCTTGGAGTTTGAATCCATTGCTCCGTGTCCGCTTCTCTGGAGCAGCAGAAAACAATCTTTCTCCCTCCTCCATATGACATCCTTTCATATATTTGAACATGGCTATCATATCACCCCTTAACCTTCTCCAGGCTAAACATACCCAGCTCCCTAAGCCGTTCCTCATAAGGCATTGTTTCCAGGCCTTTGACCATTTTGGTTGCCCTCCTCTGGACACGTTCCAGTTTGTCAGTATCCTTCTTGAACTGTGGTGCCCAGAACTGGACACAGTACTCCAGGTGAGGTCTGACCAGAGCAGAATATAGTGGTACTATTACTTCCCTTGATCTAGATGCTATACTCCTATTGATGCAGCCCAGAATTGCATTGGCTTTTTTATGTACAACACATTTACATTGTGACTGAGTACCACCATTAAATTGTCAAGTATGTATCATGTCCCTTACTACACCCAAGATGCATCCTGAAACAATAAACTTTCCTAATTACTGGGCAACTACCTTCCTACTCTGAATGCTGACAAAGTGCCCTTATAAACTTTTAATTCTTGTGCATTCATGGTCAGACTCGGTCTAATATTTGTTTGAAAATTTGGTTTCATTTGTATTTAAGAAATAACTAATTTGCTTCCGTTCTTCAAGGCTTTGTAACCATCACAGAGTAACCTTGCTCTAGATTCAAAACAGATGTTCAATTAAAGCAGCCTTTGGCAACCTAGTGCCTAAAACTTGTAGCTCAAGGGAGTGGGAACTGCCCGGTTCTCCACTAAGCACCAGATATCAAGTAATTTGACACTTCTAAGTGCTCTCCCAGGTGTTTCTTTGCAGTCATGGCTTACATTCAAGCCAAGGCTGCAAAGACTCCTGCTGAAAGTGTGGCTTGCATTCAACAGGGATTGGCTCCATTCAGGAGCTCTGATCGGGAGTTCGCAAGTGCTTGCATTTGGTACCAAATTTTAAAGCCTCTGGATGCAAGCCCTATTTGCAGAAGAAGAATTGGGGGTGCATTCTAAGACTCCCAGTTGCTTTTGTGTAGCTGTGACCTTACCTGCCCTTCACCTGATTTCATATTATGTAAGGTGCGGGGCAGGTGGGGAAATTGCCTTGCGGACCTATGATCTGAAGGTTCCTCCTCCCTGATATAGAATATATTAGCCCAATTCACATGTCTTTGGAAACTAGGTAATAGTTTGATATGAATGTGCATATCTGGACAATATGACTCTCATCTGCTGGCGCACAGAGGATATAAACCAGGATTCGTGACTTCGCATTATGTCAAAACCAGGAGGCATGGACTGTTTTGCTCCCAACAAGCTACATTAAGACAAAAACAAACCTTGACTACACATCCTGGTCAGGGAGTGAAACAAACTACAATCCCTGCTTTAAATGTAACACTTAGGCAGTAGTTCAGTTTTGTTTCCTCCCAGCATAAGCTGCAGAGAAGCAAAGTGGCCAAGATCAGTGTGTTCACAATAAACCAGTGGTTTTCTACCACTGTGCTGTGGCACCCTGGGATGCCTTAAATGATGGTCAGGGGTGCCATGGGCAATAGTGGCCTCTGTCCCTTTTTCCTTCCTTCCCTCCCTCCGTCTGATGCCTTCTTGAGTCCCTGCCTCCCAAAGACACGCACAGCTGTTTTCTTGCAGCTCTCCAGGCGAATGGTGTCTCTGGGAGGCACCTCTCTTTGGGGCACGGAGGGGGCAGCTCAGAGACCAGGGACGGCTGCAGCAACTGCCTGGAGGACTCCGAAGGAGAGAAGAGGAGGCTGAGGGAACACTCCACACAGTAGGGTGTTCGAAAAAAGGTGAGAGGCTGCCAGCTCTGCAAGCAGTAACTGGGCTCCTGAGCCTCCAGGGGTGTTGCAGAAAGAATGTGGTTGGTCAAGAGAGCCAAGGACTCAAAAAGGTTGAAAACCCCTGCCATAAACCATTAACTGTGGTTTGCTGGGATGTGAGAACAAGGCCTAACTGATTGATTTGCATACAGCTTCACTCCATAAAACTCTTCTTGCATATCTTGTGTCAGTAAAAATGTCTACTCGTAAAGCAAAGTTCTTTATCGCCTTTTATATTTAATTGCTCCAATCATATTCTTAGTATGTGATTTAATGATTTTGTTCCAAGTGGCTAGATTAAATGAGATACCTTTCCGAGGTACAAAAGTAAAACGTTGCCCCAATTTCAGTGATGGTACACATTCTCTGTGTTACGTTTCCTTCTTAGAGGAGTCAAGAAAGTTTGCGTTAACCCAGTAATGGCATTAATTGCGTCCCATGGGGGTCAGAAGATCATTCTCTGCAGTTCTTTCCCCTGTAAGGCTTCAGAAAACTTAGCAATGAGAAACTGGGCAGTACAAAGTGTTGTGCAATAGAGAGAGAACTTCCTCTTGATAATCTTAGTGGTTTTTATGTCTGCAGTTGGGTGGGTGGTGGTGTTCTTTGGAATAAAACTTGCTCCTGGCTAGACGAGCTGGTGACTTTTTTGCCATCTTCTGTAGCAAGGAGTAGCATGGTTCACTTGGGTTGGAACCAGTTGCCAGTTTTCTTAATCATATTGAAGTGTTGACGGTGTCAGTTCAGATTCGGTAGGCCTTGTTTAAATAGATATTTTAAGTCTTCTACTTTGAAGGCTACATATAAATATCCAATCCACTGGTGCAGAAGAAAAATTTCAAGAAACTGGGATAAATGCAAGTATATGGGCATGAGTTGTATTAAATGTGCCCCAACGCTACATAATTTTGCTCACATGCGCTGAACCATAGTTTAGTGCCACATGAAGAAGCCACCTTGAGCCTCGTGTGTTGCCTTCGTGTGTGCTCAACAGAGAGGTGCCAATTCTGACCTGAAGCATTTAGTGTTTGTTCACTCTCACCTGCACACAATGCTCAGCTTAATCAATGACACATGGAGCAGCAGTTGTCTTAACAAACCAGCAAGCTCCCTGGTCTACTCCTTCCTTTTACAGCTGGATTGGATTTTAAATATTCACTGTATTTTTCCGTCTATAAGACGCCCCCATGTATAAGATTTTGGGGAACTCAGATTTAAGAAAATGGGGGAAGATGGCCCAGAGTATAAGACGCCCCCTAATTTTTGACATTATTTTTTAGGAAAAAAACCTAGTCTTTTAGGGAAAAAACGGGGGGAAATACGGTACTGGTTAACTTACCATCGGTAGCGCATGAGACTATTCATCTCCAGGTTGTGGGTTCAAGTCCCATGTTGGCAAAACATTCCTGCATTGCCGGGTCTTGGACTAGATGACCCTCGTGGTCCCTTCCAACTCTACAAGTCTAGGATAGAAATCAAGGTATCTTAAGGAATCTTGCAGAAGAAACATTTTTCTTCCCCTATGGACACTTATGCAACCCAAAATGCCTCTCTAGAGGGATGTGTGGGAGGGCTCCAGAAGATTTTGTGATAAGTAGCTGGGGTGGAGGGAATGAGAAGCATTTATTCTGTGAAGTTCCTTGTCTAAGGATTCAAGCCACTTTGTAGATCGTGGGTTCTG
The DNA here is from genome assembly GCF_965207765.1 of Zootoca vivipara. Lineage (NCBI taxonomy): Eukaryota > Metazoa > Chordata > Lepidosauria > Squamata > Lacertidae > Zootoca > Zootoca vivipara. The sequence goes on along the minus strand of NC_142587.1, from coordinate 30,801,165 downwards.
ATCCTTTGTGGATACTGTCATGTCTATCTTCAAGGTTCCTTTTAAGGCTTATGCAGAATATGAACTTGGAAGATGTACTCTAAGATCCTGTGGGCTATTTTAAAGTTTGAATCTAAAAGTTAAAACTGTTGTGCGTCCTAAAAGAAAGAATTGGGGAGGAGAGGAGAGCTCTCTGTAGGATTTGTACAAGGCTTTGAGACAATAGAAGTCATTCTCAGCTATTGCTGCGGGAAGGGTACCAGTCGCTGGAGATGACAGTAATCCCCTCAAACTCTGAGCCAAAAGGTCAAATTCTGAAGCAGCAACTAGAAGGAGAACAGTGTGGTTCCTACCCTTGGGCACTTTGGGAACCCTGTTTCCTCTTTTTCTTACCTTTCCCTGTTTAGGGAAGTATTTAATGACTGATGTTTTAATGTATTTTTAATCTTTCATTGGAAGCCACCCCGATTGGCTTGGGAAACCCAGCCAGATGGGCGGGGTAGAAATAATAAATTGTTGTTGTTGTTGTTGTTATATTCCTCCATCCCGGTCTAGCAGAGCCATCCAAAACATTCTCCAGGCATGTGCACAGTGCTTGCAGGCCTTCCCAGTCAACTTCATCCCCTCCTTTTTCTTCCTTAGACAGCACAATGGGATGAGCCCAAAGTGGGTCACATTGGCCACCCCCTCACTGTGAACCTCATTATGTCCCCTGCTGTTCTGTATAACAGACTATAAATATTTTCTGTGGCAAGTATTTATTGTGACCGTTACCCTGAATCACTTGTAACAAACTGCTTCGTTTTCTGAGTCTCGCTATTCCTTACGTCCGTTAAAATATATTTCTAAGATAAATCAGCAGCTTTTGTTTTTGCTTGTGCATGTTGTGGTGAAGCAGCGGGGGGGGGGTGCTGTTTAGTATATCCACAGCATGGTGACCTATGAAATAGGATGTACTAAAGGAACGTTTTGTTTCTTATTCAATAGTTAGAAATGATTGCCATGGAAAACCCAGCAGATTTGAAAAAACAATTGTATGTGGAATTTGAAGGAGAACAAGGGGTTGATGAAGGAGGAGTTTCTAAAGAGTTTTTCCAGCTAGTTGTAGAGGAAATCTTCAACCCAGATATTGGTACGTAATTAACTTTGTATTTATTTAATATGCAAGATGGTTTGTGTCTCGTCGTCTTAACAGTTATCTACTCTTTCCTGAGCCATATGAAAACACATCTTTCTAGGTTTTGTTTTTGTTATTACTTGTAGCTTGTGTATCCCAACCTCGGACACCATCTTGTGACAAGTCAGCAAAATCACGTGACAGCCCTTCTAGGGGATGGTACACCTTTTTCACATGAAAGTGTGCCTTGGTTTTGAGTGCTCACCTGCCCACCAGAAGCCAGCTGTAGCTAGCTGCCTAAACCTAAAATGTTAGCTCTTCTTGTGCAGGTAGTGTGTGTGTCATGAAATGTTCAAGCATTTCTCTCTCTCTCTCTCTCTCTCTCTCTCTCTCTCTCTCTCTCACACACACACACACACACACACACACACACACACACACACTGTTCCAGTGGATTTTGGGATATTATGGTAACTTTATTATACATGGGGACTTTTGAATCAAGTCCAGATGGTGCTTTGAACTAAGCTGCGACTAAATAACAGGTGGATTTCTTCATGTGCCTCCTCCACAAGAGGCCCAGAAGGTGACAACATGAAAACAGGCCTTTTCTACAATGGCTCCCCATTTGTGGAATGCTCTCCCTTAGGGTTTATACATCTTTAGGCGCCAGGTGAAAATGTTCTTCTTCCACCAGGCCTTTCACTTATTGACATCCAATGCCCTTTTAAATGTGTTCTGGGAGGGGAAATTATTGGTTGGTTGTTCTTAATTTTATTATGTATTTTATGTGTTTTTTATGTTGTTATGTTGTGAACTGCCCTGCAATCTTCGACTGAAGGGTGGTATACAAATTTATTAAATAACGGTAATAATAAAAATTAAGCTTTCAATTTTTTCTTTTAAAAAAAGTCTTACTATTCAATTCATCAGTATTAATTTTGACATGCTTTTTTATAGGAATGTTCACTTACGACGAGTCTACAAAATTGTTTTGGTTTAACCCATCGTCTTTTGAAACTGAGGGGCAGTTTACACTGATTGGAATTGTGCTGGGTCTGGCCATTTACAATAACTGTATTCTGGACGTCCATTTCCCAATGGTTGTCTACAGGAAACTAATGGGCAAAAAAGGAACTTTCCGTGACCTGGCAGACTCTCACCCTGTAAGTTGATAATTACGTTTGGAAATCTGTACTTACATTCTGAGTTGTTGTTGTTGTTGGCAGTGTGACACTCTCTGAGTGTTCTCTTGCATGAAGCATCAGTAGCCATTGTCTCAAAATTGCATAATAGGAACCAAAGTTGAGAGTGTTGCTTGCTTAGTAGTTCATCACAGAGGCAATGTTTAAACTGGTGACTTCACAGCTCCCACTGTTTGCAGCTTCACTACACATATCCACACCAGCTCTTAGTCCTGTGAAAGTTTGCTTAATGGGCATTTTAGAAAAGTCAGCATTTAGCAACACTTCTAGTCACCTGTTAAATGATGTCAGGTGCTCAAGGAAAAGGCTGCACAATGTGCAGTGTCAAGAGCCCTGTACTGTCAACACAAATGTGCTTTGCCGGTACTGGATAAGAGGGGAGTGTGTGTGTGTGTGTGTGGAAGGGAGGGAGGGCGACTGGGTCACTTAACCTGTTTGTCTTATCTAAGCAGCTGAGATCTTAAATGTATAGGGTGGCGGCAAGTCATATTGCAGCTGAGTTATATGGACAATCACAACAGTTTCAAAACTAGCTTTCTGAAACTTCACAATGTAGTTGTGAAAGCAAACAATGCCAGTGATGTTCTCAGTGTTATTTCATTCCAAAACAGAAACTTGCATCTGTTCCAAAGTTTCCTTTAGTTGAAAATCTATTGGAAATTATGGATGGTAAAAATAGGACGATTTCTTCTCCAAATGCAAAAGGAGGTGTGTGTCATCCCGTCGTTTCCCCCGCTCTTTATCAGACTGCACTTGTAGCCGTTGTTACCACACACTTGCCTAAGACAGTATCTTAATGTGTCCATTTTTTAAAAAAATGAAAGGCAGCTCTGGGAGGCAGCAACCTTGATCAGAAGAGTAGACAAGGAGTTGTAAAGGGCTTTTTCCATTCAAAATTGTCCTCCCCTTGCTGCTTTTCCACCTATCGGGATGTGGGGATCTCTTCCCTGCCTGTGGAAAAGCAGCACATGAAAGTGATTTTGATAGGAAAAACAGCCTTTGAATAAAAGATTAAAGAGCTCTCTCTTCCTCCGCAGTTGCTGTGATCTGATTCACAGTATCCTATAGCTGCTTTTCATTTAAATCTGGAAACTGACATGGGTGTAAGTAAAAACATACAGTTTGACCCCTAATGTTCATGCATACTGCATAATTACCAGGTCTGTTGCTGGGGCTTTAAAGCCTTATAAAATATGTCTCATTTCATTTTAGGTTCTCTATCAAAGCTTAAGAGACTTGTTGCAGTATGAGGGAAGCGTGGAAGATGATATGATGATAACCTTTCAGATATCTCATACAGATCTCTTTGGTAATCCAATGATGCACGATTTAAAGGAAAATGGAGATAAAATCCCTATTACAAATGAAAACAGAAAGGTAATTTGAATGGGCAATGCTACCAGTTGCGGAGTGATTACTTGATCAATATTCCAGGAGAACAGATAGAAACACACCTTGTTTGTGTTTATATAAATTAAGCTCATTTGCATGATCTCTGCTGAGGCTGTCAGAAAGTTGTATTTTCTCATTTGCTAAATTTGTATGATAACAAATAGTGCTCAAGGTGACTAACAGCCATAAAATACAAAGCAAAATAAATCAAAAGCGTGAAAATAAATTAAGTGAAACTTATAAAAAAAATGCCACAAGTTCAACTAATTTCAGCAGACTTAAAATTGCCATAACAAGTCAACTTGTAAGGCCAAAGGGCTATATGAATGAAAGCATCTCTGCCTGCCAGCAAAAGATAAGGAGAGAGGGAGTATATGATGAACCACTGAGAAAGGGATTCTGATAAAATGTTATTTTGAGAAGTGATTTGGGGAGAAATTCTTGCGGTATTGCCCTCCCTGTGGAATACCCTCCCATCAGATGTCAAGGAGATAAAGAACTATGCAATTTTTAGAAGACATCTGAAGGCAGCCCTGTATTGAGAAGTTTTTAACATTTTGATGTTTTATTACGCTTTTATATTCTGCTCGAAGCTGCCCAGAGTTGCTGGGAAAATGCAGCAAGATAGGCGGGGTATAAATTGTTGTTGTTATTGTTATTATTAGATTTTAAAATACCTTTATTAGACGTAGATGATGATGTGAAACATTCTCTGTGGCTTGTTTTGTAAACCACTTGATTTTGTGGATGGAGTGAAAAGAAATAGGATTTATTTGGGGAAAGCTCAAAATTATTAGCAGCCCGAATGATATAAATATAAGTTAACTAATCTCATACGAAAACTGATGTGCTTTGAGACCACTGTTTATTAAATGGGAGGAAGTCTGTTCTGATTTTGGGCAGCAGTTCTTCCTATTTCTCACCTGTTGAAACAAAGATTCGCACTTGACCACTAAGGAAACCTTGCATTGTTTGTCTATTTATTAAACAGGAATTTGTGAATCTGTATTCTGACTACATTCTCAACAAATCAGTAGAGAAGCAGTTTAAGGCCTTTCGGAGAGGATTCCACATGGTAACCAACGAATCTCCCCTAAAATATTTATTTAGACCTGAAGAGATTGAATTGCTCATTTGCGGAAGTAGGGTAAGGCACCTGAAATGTGCAAAAGACAATAAATTGCTCTCTGCTGAATATCTAAAGTCTGAGGTGGTGATACAATTTCTTGTATTTATAGAATCTAGACTTTCAAGCTCTAGAAGAAACTACAGAGTATGATGGCGGCTATACCAGAGACTCTCTAATTATTAGGTAGGAGGGTTATGTTTTTCTGTGGGTGAATGGAGAAAAGTCTGCCTGTTAGCAAGTGGTGTGAATAGCTAAATTACGACGCAAATGTACCAGATAATGCACAGTTTAAAAAACAAAAAAAAGATATATGTTTAAGGCTTCCAGTTTTAAAATATACTAGATCTTTTTTTCTTGTCCATTCTGTGGTTAAACCAGAAGATCTGATGTCTTGGACATAGGTCAAAAAATCGCATGTAGAAGGATGACTTCAAGAGTAGCAAAGGGGAGGGGATGCTCCCCACCCCAAAATATTTATTGTCCCCTCCCAGCTTTCAGGCCCTGTGTTGCATGGATTAGATCCTTGTTTGCCTAATAATGGTCTTTGAACTTCCTGGGCTCCCCCCAATAGCTTTTCCTAGAGCCTCGCCTGGGCATATAGTAGCAGCTTCTGTTCTGTAATCAACGTGGCTATTTGTGAAAAGTTTTGTACTTGCCAAAAACAGTGGAGGACCCACCAGTTTTCCCATTCTCAAATTTTGCATGGCGTGCTAGTGTGCACATGCTAGCGCTCTCAACAGCTAAGGATAGTAATGAGAAAGGGGGAGCGTTAAGTAACTTAGGCAGTGTGGGAAATGAGAAGGTAGACTGCCACCCACTGTCCTCACCCCCACCCAAAGCCCTAAAAGAGACTGTTGCAGCTGGGTAGAAGTCTGTAGGCTTTTGAGGAAATGTGAATGCAGTTCTTCAGCCAGCTAGGAATATACATTCAGAAGCACTATATTCCCCTACCTGGATTGAGATATATGTATGGATTGAGATATATGTATTTGTGCATTTGAAAACACCCGTAAACAATATATTGATACAGTACAGTTGCATTTGCTACTTCCAAGGTTAAGGGCAAGGTATAAGCAGCACAAGACGTTTAGCTCTGCCCAGAATATTTATTTATTTTCATTTTTGCTTCAACAGAGAATTTTGGGAAATAGTCCATTCATTTACAGACGAGCAAAAAAGACTATTCCTCCAGTTTACAACAGGCACAGACAGAGCCCCAGTAGGAGGACTCGGAAAACTAAAGATGATTATAGCCAAAAATGGCCCTGACACAGAAAGGTAAACTCGTTTGATGTAAATCTTACTTTAAAACTCAGAAATGCAAGTGTATCATGCTGCAAGTGTAAGTTCCCTTTCTGAGTGAGTTCCCTCTCAGTCCCTGCTACAGTTGTACCTCAGAAGTCAAACGCCTTGCGAGTCCAACCTTTTGGCTCCCTAATGCTGCAAACCCGGAAGTGTGTGTTCCTGTTTGCGAAGGTTCTTTGGAACCCGAATGTCCGATGCGGCTTCCAATTGGCTGCAGGAGCTTCCTGCAGCCAATCGGAATCTGTGCCTTAGTTTCCGAACGTTTTGGAAGTCGAACGGACTTCCGGCACGGATTCCGTTCCACTTCTGAGGCACGACTGTACTAGTTGTTGATTTGAGAAAATCGACAGTAATGGCTTGCGCGTTTTGTGTTCTGCTCTCCCGCGACCTGATCATTTTCTCCTCTTCCCTTTCTCCGTAGGTTACCGACGTCTCACACATGCTTTAATGTCCTTCTGCTTCCAGAGTACTCCAGCAAAGAAAAACTTAAAGAGAGATTGTTGAAGGCCATCACATATGCCAAAGGATTTGGCATGCTGTAATGAAAATAAATAAAATAACAAAAGGGATTAAAAAGATTTGGTGGTGATGGTGTCCCTGTCCAAAATAAATAAATAAAATAACCCCCACCCCACAAAAAGGCCATAAGATAAATGAGAGCTACAGTAGTCACTTGTGTTTTTGCCCCCTTCTTCACTTGGGGACATTGGGCTGGAACAGCAGATTTCAGCTGCTTCTATGAACAAATTATTTTTCTTTTAGTGTGAAAGTGTTACATATTCTTTCACTTGTATGTACAGAGAGGTTTTCCTGAATATTTATTTTAAAGGGTTAAATCACTTTTGCTTGTGTTTATTACTGCTTGAAGTTGAGCCTTTTTCTTTCTTCTTTTTTTTCTTTTTTGAGTATTTACAAGAAAACGAAACTGTACTCTCCCGAGGAAAAATATTGCCATCATTTGTAGATTGTGTAACCTTTTTAAGTACAGTATGTGCTATATTTTTCGTCCCGGTTTAATCAAATCAAAAATCAAGAACTGTACTTTTTTGGACAGTTTTGCTTTTGGAACCTGAAGTCTTGGAAAGCGAAATGGTGTGATGCAATGACTGCTGTTCTAGCCCCCAAAGAAATGTGTGGAAAAATCTTTAGACTCAATAAAAATGGAAGGGAGAACTTTGGAATGTTTAACTGCAGCCTTGAAAATTTTTACTTTAGCCACAGCACAACGATTAAAAAAAAAAATCTCATTTCAATATATATGTTGTCTTTCACATGTCTTGTCTTGTAGCATACAGTGTTTTTAATTAGCAAGGTTTCTAGCTGTATGAAAGCGTAAACATAGTTAGGTTGGGTTTTGTCTTTTCTTTTAAAAGAAAAAAAGTTGTTTACTGGGAAAAGTGCATTTTCAGCCAAACAGCATTAGAGTAGAATGAAATGTGTTGTTGGAGAAATCGGAACGTTGGGTCTATAATCAAAAGCATGTGAAGTGCACTTAAAATGAAATTTTAATTGCCTATTATGTTGACATTTTAAATAGACAATCCAGTCTTCCCTGCAAGTTATTTTAATGAATTGTTGTTCCTTTTTCAAGTCATATCATCAGTAGTGCAGCCAAGGGATTCTTCACCTCCCCACCCCCACCCCAGTTTAGCAATGGTGGAGGAATAATTAAACATCTTAAAGGCAGGTTTGCATTGTAATACTCCCAGTTATTCATTGTATGTCTCGGAAATAAACCCTGAGCTCACTTTCATCTCTTACATAACATGCCATAGGTTTGGAGTATTTTAAGTCTGCATCCTACATCAGAGGGACGGATCCCTTACCCCTTTCTACTGATTGTTTCTGCACGCTGGTGATCGCCGCTGTAACAATATAAAATAAAGGGACTGTACATTTTTAACCAAGACAATGTAATTGGCATACCTCATCTTAACTGCAAGTGACAACTGATGTGCAGATCTGAGCTTGTGCCTTGGTGATTGCTATGCCTGACTACTACACACAACAAATCAGCTTGATTTGTGCAGAATTGATATTATTTCATTTGAGGGAGAGAGAAAATGTGTCTTTCAGGATTATTTTATTAATTTTTTTTTAGTAATAGATACAGGCAACTGTTATGTACCAATAATGCTAAATAAAACAGTGATGTTTTCCACCATGGTCCAGTGACAAAAGAAGAAAAGTGATTTTCTTAGTTTCGTAAGTTAACCCTGGTATCGTTGGAGTGAGTTTGATTTAAACTGCCGGAAAGTCTCTACAGAAGGTGGTGTATACAGCACATGATATCATGGGCTGTCCCTTGAGTTCGCTAGATGACATCACAAGAGATCGTCAGGGATGACTCGCACCCCATCCATCACCTCTTTAATCTTCTACCCTCGGGCAGGAGATATAGAAGTATAATCAGCCGTACCAACAGGCTAAAAAATAGCTTCTATCTGTGGGCTGTTAGGCTGTTGACGGGAAAATAACATAGCAAAATTGACTTGCGAGGTGGTGTGTTGTTCGATAAGAGATTGAGGGGAGGGGAGGCTTGTTTAATTTCATTGTACACAGGTTGTACAATGACAATAAAATTATCATTATTACTGGTATTATTATTATTATTATTATTATTATTATTATTATTATTATTGACTCCCTTTGGTATAAAGCTGTTCTTAACAATTCATTTTAAACTGACAGCCTTTACCACTCTCAAATGTGTCATGACATTAGTGGGGCTTTTTACTCATAGATGAGAGCAGGGGGTGGGGGGAGCTAAGCATATAATTTCTGTGATTATTTGTATATGCCTCAATTAACAAGCAATTTTAAAATAGGCACCTGAAGGGATGAAGTTCTGATGACTGAAACAATTTCCTATGTTAATAGGTAAATGATGTGCTTTTCTGGGGACTCCTAAGAAGGCACTAGATGTTGTATTGATCTATTTCCTCTTAACAGTGCTGTTATGCAGGCCGACTCAGAAGCGAGTCCCATTTGTTCAGCGTGACTAACGCTGTGTTGTAATTATGCGTGTTGAGGGTTGTAGCTGAAGTCACCTACCTTTAATTGGTTTTTAAGTTCTTACACTAGGCCTCCTTCCAATACCACAAAGCTCGGGAGAGGAGCACTCCTGTTAGGAGGGAGGATACACACTGGCATTTTGTGGTGGGTCTCTTTTGTATAGTACTAGTTTCTGTAACATGAGCACCTAGCCTGTTTACCTGTACAGTGGTACTTTGGTTCTCGGACTTAATCCATTCCGGGAGTCTGTTCAACTCCCGAAATGGTTTGAAAACCAAGGCGCGGCTTCTGATTAGCTGCAAAAGCTTCCTGCACTCAATTGAAAGCCACGTCGGATGTTCGGCTTATGAAAAACATTCGGAAACTAGAAAATTCCTTCAGTAGCACCTTAAAGACCAACTAAGTTTATATTTTGGTATGAGCTTTCGTGTGCATGCACACTTCACTTCTGGGTTTGCGGCGTTCGGGAGCCAAGCCTTTCGACTACCAAGGTACCACTGTACTTCTATGTCTCCTTTTTAAAGAATACAATACTGTTTATTAGTAGCACATTGATGAGAGATAGCAGGCTGTGCTTTTTATCTAGGACTCTGTACAGTAAATGGTCATTTGTAATACTATATATAAACACTACTTTCTATTCGTTAAATTTCTGTCCTGGCCTTCCACCAAAGGAGTCCAGGGCAGCAAAGTAGCAAAGAGAAATGAACTTTTAAAAACAATTTTAAAACAATCCTGTATTCTCACAGCTAAACAAGACCCTGGCAATCTTGAACAATATATTTTAGCCATCAAACACCTGGGAAGACGATGTATTTTGTTCTGCCCAGGTGTGACTAATGAGGGAGAGCATTCCATAGGAAGAGAGCTGCTACTGAGGAGACTCTGTTCCAAATCGGCACCCGCCAGATATTACCCAGCGGTGGCCTTGCTAACTGGGTTCCTGCCAATTATAAGATAGTTGATACTGGGGAGAGGGGGTTGGACTAGATTACTCTTGGTGTCCCAACTCTACAATTCTATGACTCTTACTGTTTATTTTACTGTATCCTGATCTGATGTGAGGCAGGCGTGCAGAACCGTTTTGGCTCCAAGGGTTAGATTTGACAAGTTAGGCAAGGCTTCCCACCTGTCATTCACTTGAGTTCACAAATGAAGTCCATGGCATGTCCCAAAAAGGCCTGGCAGGCCACACTTGGCTGATGGGGTGCAGGTTCTCCATCCCTTGTTGTAAGGCAACTTCACATGAACACTTAATGGGGGCAGAGAGATTCCCTTCTGTGGGGAGCTTTCTGTGTTAAATTCCAGGTTACAAACCCAACTTCCCTAGACAACATTGTGACTCGATAAAAGGATGGGTCTAGGGCAGCCAATTCTATTAGATTTTCTTTCTTAGAATAAGTACCTACCGTGTTTCTCCGAAAATAAGCCATACCCCGAAAATAAGCCATAGTGATAGGCAGTTTAACCTTGTAGGTTAAACTGTACCATACTTAATATAAAAAAATAAGACATCCCCTGAAAATAAGCCACCGTGTTTTTTTTTGAGGAAAAATAAATATAAGAAGGTGTCTTATTTTTGGAGAAACACGGTATACATATCAAGGTTTGGGGTCTGTTTAACTCCCATACCAAAGACCCTGTCCTTTTATAAAGGAGCAATTTCCGCTCAGGTGGCTCAGGAGAGGACTGTTACACATTTTAGCATGTTGCTCTACCACAGGCATCCCCAAACTTCGGCCTTCCAGATGTTTTGGACTACAATTCCCATCATCCCTGACCACTGGTCCTCTTAGCTAGGGATCATGGGAGTTGTAGGCCAAAACATCTGGAGAGCTGCAGTTTGGGGATGCCTGCTCTAGCATAAACTAGGGTGAAGACAACCAATACAAGGATTAATTGGGATTGGAGTCCTTGATGCTTCCACCTGTGTAAGTAAAGGCCTGAAGGAAGACTTATCATTCTCCCTGATACTGCTGCATTAATGGCAGCTGACAGAACCGTTAATACGGTACAACAAATAGCAACGACCTCAGTGGCAGCAGGAAAAGAGCCCTGGATTCTGAAAGGTGACTTGAGCCACATCCTCCCTCCGCAATATAATCTAGCTGTGGATAGAACAACTGAGTTTGGAGAGAACAACAGACACTGAGTTTGGTATTATGGGAAAGAGGCAGAAGGGAATCTGGAAGAAGGCACAGTTTCATGTCGGTATAAGGTTGGTAAAGTGGCACGTTGGAAGAGATATTCTGGCCTATGTGCCTCTCTCCTTTGGTGGAAGAACTGGGTCATGTCCAATATTGCATGAGTGGAGTTCTACTTGTACAACAGGACTTCCCTCCCTCTGTCCCTTGCAGATACCTGTTCCATATGGTATGCCAACTCTTGAGTGGGGCTTGGGGGGTCTATCAAGGGGAGGAGAGAAAGGAAATCCTGATGCACAAACAAATCTGATGCCACCTATCGCCTTTACCCTAATACATTTACTGTAATAATCACTCGGACTGTAAACATCTTGATAATTATTAGGAAGAATTTTATTATCAGGACATGACATATTTGCCCATTTGTAAGTTGCTTGTAGGTCTCCAGCCCCAGCTGAAGTAATTTTCTGCAATTACATTAAATTACCCCACTTAAGCAGATCTTCATATGCATACGTTATGTTTGCTCGTATTATCAATCTCGAACTGGGATCGAAATTTACCTCCCCTTGACAAACTGGCAAATGATACATTGGGCCTTACAGAATAAGTGTAGATCACTGAGCACTTAAGGCAAGTATTGGGAGTGCATGTAATTAGAAATATTGAGTAAATCCTACCCCTTCAGGTAAGGAAGGCTCTTTCTGGTTTTAAGCAACAGTTACCAGCACATTTTTTTTCTTGAAATCATATGGGCTAAATACTGGGGGAGGGGAGGGGTGAAAGATGAACTGCTTGGAAACTCCAAACCTTAGTTTACAATCAGTTGATAAGGATTATTGTTCACCCACTTTCTTTCAATGAGGTTCTCTTTAGTAATAATCTCATTGTAATATTCCCATATCAGAATTTCTGAAGGACTTTCCTTTCTCATAAAATCCCTGTCCAAATTCTTAATTGTAATGCTTCGGTGATAGGTTTCCGGACCTACTGAATTCCATTTTGCCTGCTCCTGTTGAGTATCCCATAGAAAATCCTGTTTTACCTGACTCCCTAAATTTTCTACCAGTCGCTCAGAATAATAATCTTGTAGAGTAGAGTCTCCCTCCTTTTTTAAAGCTGCAATCTTCTGTACAAAAAGCTTGACTTTGTTATTAAAACTGCCATGATTGTTTACCATCACATGATTTTCCATGCCGCAGTATCTTCCCAGTGGCGTGTTGTCCAACCCCAAGAAAAGATTCCTAGAGTTAGGTCTCCATTTTTTATTTCTTTCCCCCTTGCTACTTTTTTTTTGCTCCAGAAAGCCTTCCTTCAGTCCTTTATTTACAAGTCCTTCAGGGCACAAAGACATGTTATGATCTGTAGCCTCAGCTTGTGGATGCTGTAGCTGTGAATAAGTTCTCTCCAAAATCCCTTGATATCTGTAATTCACATCGGACAGCCTGTCGTGCTTCTGATGGTAGGCAGTGAAGGGCCTTTTGTATCCAAGAACGCCAATAGGCTCACTTAAGTCAGTTTGCCTTTTGCAAATGGAAACCTTTTTAGCAGCTGATATATCCTTACTGCGATACCCTCTTTGTGCATCAATTTCCTTAGTAGCTCCAAGGCACCGGTAGTTCTGTGGATCCTTAATCTCTGCTTCCTTACCGTGCAAGTCTTGGCAGCTCTGGTTCTTGGCAACTGAGACTGGAGCCAGATGAGTCTGGATTCTGCACGGAGCTGAAACAGCCCTGGAGGCTTCCTTGTTCTGCAATATAACTCTCACCGCCTTTTTGCTACCATCCGTCACAACCGTATGCAGATTTGGAAAGAGGCTCCGGGAAAGCTGTTTGGCAAGGTCTCTGTTGCCGTGCAGTTTGGCATGAGCCACTTCTGACCTCCTGAGCTTGAGGCTGAATCTGTTGTACAAGATTCTTTGATCAAGAGTGAAGGAGGTTTCTGCCTGCTTCTTCATGGACTCCAAGATCCTAAGCTGCTTGTTTAACAGGATCTCCTCCTTGGCATTGCAAAACAAAGCCAGCTGCATTTTCTCTCCATCTTTGAACTTACGCCTTTCAACCATTGTGTAAGAGAAGGTTGAAATTTTATATATGAAACCAGACAAGTGCTTGGATTTAATTCGTTTCTGGCTGCTTTTTCTCCTTTCCACAGAGGATCATATTTAGCCTTTTGCAGTTTTCTGTTGCCGGGACTGTGGAAGAAGCCTTTGACTTTACTCCAAGGGTGTTCTTAAATCTCAAGACGTATTGAAGTGTGACGCCAACAGTCAAGGGTTTGTTGATGAGATCGAGTTCCTAATCTGCGTTGTTAAGGAAGCAAAAAATGAAAGCCGCCTTTTCAAAGATGGGAATCACCGTGGATGGTAGCTTTATTAGTTTGGTTCTTCCTATGAATGGACACATTAAACTGAGTAAATATTTCTTGCAGGACAATGCTACAGTTTCTATAAACACTAGAGTCTTCTCACTCAAAGGAGGGAAGTCAAATGCCTTGTGAACAGAAACCAATTTGTTGACGTTAGCACAGTCAGACCATGTCAAACAGGGTGCCAACCTTTTCAGACCTGTGAGCACATTTGCAAATCAGAGAAACTGGGCACCACACACAACCTGCTCTTTTGTAGGGTTGCCATAAATCATGATTTTCCTGGACATTACCTGGATTTCAATCAGGGCCGTCTCAAGCAGGCCGGGCGCCCTGGCGCTGAGGCGTGGAGATCGCTCCAGCCCCCCTGCCCTCGCAGCGCACAGCACGGCTCCCGTGCGGCTTTGCAGCGAACGCCCCCCCCCCCGCCGGCCCGGCGCCCTGTCGCCCCGCACCACCGGGACTACACCTAGAGCCATGCCTGATTTCAATGGTGGAAGTGACATCTGGGAGGGAATTTCTGAAAAGCGACAGTTCGTCCTGGATTTTTGTCAACATAACCAAAAAACACATTTTGAAAAACTCATTTGTCCTCAACAACGTTGGCATTTTTTAAATAATAATAATAATGCTCTGCAACTTTGGGAATTTTCTTTTAAAAGGTCAACAATAACATTGACTCCAAAATGTTTATTTTATCATTCATGATGGTCTTGCAGAATAATAAAAGATTTCTGGGAGATGGTTTATAATGAACTTAATAAAATGTTTAAAAGAACATTTCCTAAAAACCCAGAAGCTTTTCCTTCTGGGAATAATAACAACAGAAATCTCAAAAAATTACTCTGCATTATAGATGTATGTGGCTACAGTGGCCCAAACTCTGGTAACACAAAAGTAGAGAACAGATACAATACCATCACGAGAAGAATGGCACCTTAAAATATTATATTATATAGAACTCGCCCGCATGACAAACAGATGAAGAAATAAAGATGATAAGAAACTAAAAAAGAAGACATTATATATTGATTATATGGAAACAATATTATAACAGGAAAATAAGTGTGAGAAACTGAAAAAATACTCAGGGTATGGTAATGAAAACAATTTAGTAAGAAAGTGCAGTTTGAAAAGATATCAGATAGGAAACCAGGGAAAGAGCAGAAGGGAAGTTAAAGTCAAGGTATATAAGAGTGGAGGAATAAGTTATATTACGATTATTACTCATATACCTATGTGTTATATTTAAGTTGTTGTTTTTTCTTATTACCTTGTGTTTGACTGTAACACAGTACGCATTGATGATATGATTAAACAGAAAAGCAAATTTCAAAAAGAAAAAAGGTCAACCATTTGTTTGTGTCCAGATTTTCACTGCTTGAAATATGGCAAACCTATCTGTTGGCCAGAGGCTGGGAACCTCAGAACTAAAGACCTCTTTAACTTTTATCCCTCCGCACCACAACTCTTGTTTGCCCTGCTTTGCACCCTTGTGGGATGTGTCCTTGAATTCTGATCATGCCTCTAACTGATCCAGGTGGAGGCTAGGCATGGACGGGTGCATACGTGTAGAAACTAGCCTACTGGACAAAGGTAAAATTTGCATGCATCGCTCCGCCCACTCTTGCCTCCGCTCACACCGGCCACTGGCGTGTGGCCCTTGGAAGATGGCCTAGAAGGAAATGCCTCCCTCGGGCAGAAAAAGGTTCCCCGTACCTGCTATTGGCTATCACAGATCACTCCTTTCAGCAGAGGGAGAGGACCCTGTTGATGGCAGTGAACCCCTGCGGGTCCAATAGCACCACACTGGAGACCCGTGAAGTCAAATACAGTGGTGCCTCGCAAGACGAATTTAATTCGTTCTGTGAGTCCATTCGATTTGCGAAAAATTCGTCTTGCAAATCCCATAGGAATGCATTGAATTGTTTGGGGGGGGGTTGCCCATAGGAACGCATTAATTGAATTTCAATGCATTCCTATAGGAAACTGCGATTCGCTAGACGATTTTTTCACAAAACGAATTTGTCTTGCAAGGCAACCTCTGATCACAAAACCCATTCGTCTAGCGAAAAATTCATCTAACGGGGCATTCATCTAGCGAGGTACCACTGTAATGGATATAAATTTGAAGCACCTACAGTATTTCCCCTAAATTTTTCCACTACCACCTCTCTGCATATGGTGGTGCTTTAGATACCTATGAGGATGCCATGATGGCAGCAAAGGATACCTCCTTTTCCACCTTCTTTGCCACTGAGTTTATGAGCATGCACCAGTGTTTCATTGCCTTCCTCTGAAGTATATCTCCACATGCATTCAAGCACGTTGTTTCATTGCCCTGAGGTACACCAGGGAGCCCAGAAGACTCTAGGAAATGGGAGAGGGGACTTGGGGGCAGTTGTGTAAATGGTCCGAGTCATGTGATCCTTCTGCAAGTGCAACTGAGCTCAAGGCAGGTAGTGAGACATGAAAACAAAATCAAAGAACAACAGAATGCTAAAGGCAGAATAATAAAAGGATTTTTAAAATACAAAGAGTCATTATGCATAATTTAAACAACTGTATAATGGCGCCCACGTTATCATTGCTATTATTGTATTATGCTGTTAGTTTATTAATTGTGTATGGCACCATCAGCATGCAAAGCATTTTCCAGAGAGGTCCCTTTTCCTGAGCAGCTTCCAGGTTAATATTCACCATGGAGGAAGGAGTGTCAGAGGAAACAGATAAGTGACATGTAGTCGTTTCTATTGCACTTGCTCGGGGCAGATAAGAGGTTCTGTATGATAAGAGAATTAGGCAATAATAAGGAACCACAATACAAAGATGCTGGTTTGCATCCAACAGGGGAAGATTGAGAGAGAGGTAGTTTTACGTGACATGGTACAATCCACACAGTTTTTGTTATCCAGTATTGAACATGTCCAAAATCTAATGCTGCAATTTGATTTTTGTGTGTGTGTGTGTATGCAAGCGCGCACCTCCCACATATGCGTGACTGGAGCACATCCTCCACTCTCCCACCAGCCCCAGAGCTTCCATTTTAGTTGTGGGGTTTTTAAATAGTATTTCTGAACTGGATTGGTGAGAGAGCAGAGAGCAGTTTAGACAGGTTTTTAGAGGGTGCTCCCCAGTTGTGCACTTTTCGCTTATGAGTGTGGGGTGCCAGAACGTAACCCCCACATGAGTGCTATATTCTATTACTCCTGCAACATAATCCCTGCACAGATGATGAAAACTCAGCAATGACCCTTGTGCCCTGGCAAATGACACATATGCACTACATTCCATCTGCACCAGTGTTTCCCAATCTTTCCGTGTTTTTGGACCACAGTTTCCATCATCCCTGACCACTGCTTCTGCTAGCTAGGGATGATGGGAGTTGTAGTCCAAACACAGCTGAAGACCCAAGTTTGGGAAACTCTGCCATGATGCGTCCAATGTTTCAGCAGCACAGGGATATTAAAGGGGGTGAGTTTTCATTCGGAAGCCTTGCCATCTGCCTCTCTCATTGTCAGTGTCGAAAACATCTGATAGGCTATGAAGAAAATGCAAATTGCTGCACTGCTTTGGAATATGCCAATGTAGACTTGCTAGCACAAGTAGGAGAGGCTGTTCACAGCGGTGCGCTGTGTCTATTTGGATTCCTAACAAGAAGCTGGCTGATGTGGTCTCGGTAGCTGAAAGCCTGCTAAGTAGAATCCTATATTCCAGCCTAATGGACCACAAAGAGAATTGCCAAGAGGCAAGGCAAACTAATCGAGCGTAGCTGGCAGATTCAGTCTTGGTTTTGCAAGGGGAAATGTGAATGATTTGAGAGCGGCCACCGTATCCTGCCTCCTCATTTTCTCCCATATGTAGCATTTTTTTTTTCTTGAGTTGCCGCTTAGCTTCAGGGTTCAGTGTAATATCCAAAAGCTGTCTTAGCATGCATGTTCCTGAGCCATTCTTTCTGAGTTCAGAACTGGACGCAGGATTCTGAGTTGTCCTGAATTATTGAGAGTCCCGCTGGGATTCATGAGGATCAACAGTGAATATTCTCCAGATTATGCTCTTAGCTCTTAGCTCTTTGGTGCCTCTCTTTCTTGGAAGCTTTAAGAATCTGATTTTTCTCATTATATGTTGGTTCTAAAGAGCCAAATAAAGAACCAGAGCTGCTGGGTTCTGAACTGATGGTTTATTTGTCAATGCCATACATTTACGAAAAATCTACCATGGGATTTTGGAAGAAAAGCCAATCTGATGCACCAAAACCGGAAGGTGGCGGGAATGCCCAATTTTCTTCAAACTGCAGGTGGTTTAAAGAGCTTGGATCATGAAAAGGAAAGATTAAAAATGGACAGTTGGTAATGCAATCAGGGGACAGAGGCCTTCCACAACATTCTTCCCTGGTGACCTCTTGGGACCAGCCGTATGTGTTATCAATGACTTTGCCCATATATGTGTTCCAGACAGTGGCTGTAACATATGGAGAGGTTTCACACTTAAATCATCACATACTGTGACCGGAATACCACTGTCACTCACCTGGCAGTAAATCACACAGAACTCAGTGGTCACATGTATAGGATTGTACTGCATGTCTCAATTTCACTGTGGGGAATCTGCCAGAGTCGGCATCGCAAATAAAAAAGGTGGTTGTTATACAATTTTACACAACTGCAAAATCAGGATGGGGGGGGGGGTCCATCACACAGGTGTTATTTCAAGTCCCCTCCATGTAGTGGTTGCCCTATATGGACTACCCGTGGATAATAGACATGTTTAAATTCAAAATTTCTACAACATCTATGCAGCTCTGTCAGCAAATGCAAGCATACATCACTAAATGACAAGGGTGACAGCCAGCATTAAGTCCAACTCGGAGTAGACCAACTGAAATCAGCAGATCCTTTCTGAGTATGCCTTAGTTGGATAGCATCTTAAGAATCATCGTTTGATTTTAATTGTTGGCTACTTGGATGAGTCGTACATTTTATGCATTTTAATAACTTATATGCCACCTAATCTAATGTAACAAAAATCTCTAAGTGGTTCACACAATTTACAATCATCACAAGCCAAAAGTTAGTACACAGTCATTCTGCCTGTCTCTATCCCTTCCCTGTTAAGTAATGTTGCAAACAGTTGCTGCAATAAAGTCTCTTGATAAGGATAAAGCTAGAATTGAAGAAGTGTGCATGCACACGAAAGCTCATACCAAAATAAAAACTTAGTTGGTCTTTAAGGTGCTACTGAAGGAATTTTTTTATTTTACTTCGATCCAGACCAACACGGCTACCTACCTGTAACTAGAATTCACTGTTACTACTGCATTTATAAATAAATAACTATATATAGCTAACAGTCTTTCCCTTCTACCCAGTGTAAGGCTCTGTGAATTTTTTTTAAAAAACAACATTTAAGTGTCCTACAGACTGTACCTCATATATAAGCAAGACAGTATGTGCTTTGTGCTAAACACATTTTAAATCTGCATTTTAATATGCAGTGTCATGAATTGACCAGATTTTCCACCTCACTTGAGATTGATTTTGCAATCTCTGCATGGGAAAGACATATCAAGATAATATGAAGTGAAACACACTATCTTTTCAAAAAATCTGAAGATAAGAAGCTTTCCCATGGATTACATACAATGTATGGTGCCTTCAGGTGTTCAAAGCACCTCACATCATGCATCAGCTAATTTAAATCCTTAAAAACAATAATGTAAGGTAAATGTAAATGTATGGTAAATGTAGAGAGAGAGAGAGAGAGAGAGAGAGAGAGAGAGAGAGAGAGAGAGAGAGAGAGAGAGAGAGAGAGAATAGCTGGCATATAGCTTGCAGTGCAATTCTAATCAAGCCTGCTCAGAATTAAGTCCTACTGAATTCAATGAGACTTGCTCCCGGTTAAATGGGATTAGGATTGCAGCTTTATCTCTTTAGTCACTACACTGCACTTGCTTTCTGAGAGAAGTCTCGAGCTACATCCGCTTCAAGTGAGCGTTTGCCATCTTACTTTCTAAACCGGGAGCCAAGGGGAAGGGCCGCAGCTCAGTGCGCAGCGTCCCAGGTTCAGTCCTCATCATCTCAAGGTCGGGTTTGGCATGAGGAGCCGCTGGCGGTCTGTGTAGACATACTGAGTGAAGTGGACCAATAACCCAAGGCAGCTTCTTAAGGTTCCTAAATACACTTCATGAAGTCACTGACCTGTCAATGCTGGTCACAAAATGCTTGACTAGATAGACTAGCTTCCCCCAACCTGATACATTTCATGTGGCAATGGTGCACCCAAGATACTATGCAAAGGGTGAAATCTGTAGCATAGAATCTTGTGGTGTTTTATGCCTGAGGCCTCAACCCCCCCCCCCCATGTTAGTTCAGTTATCCACTGGCTGCATGAGTTTTAACTGTTAGAGCAGCACGTATGTTGTGTTATGCTGCTGTCTGCCTCGGGGTTGGCCTTTAAATACGAGTCCGTCTCAGACCCAATTATTCATGTAAATAGGTTTCGGTAACCTAAGTATTACCTGCCTCTCTTGTACATTTTCAATTTGACAGGAGCAAATACAGCGAGTAAAAGTCCTATGTTATTTTTAAACTTTAAAACAAAGGTGTGTTGCATAAGGTGGTTTTCTTTTTCCTAGGAGGGAGAAAGAGAACGATTCAAAAGGGACAAACAACCCAGGGCAACTTCAGCACAACTCTGTAAAGTATAATTACCACAGAAGTTGTCGGGCTGCGGCTTCCATCATCCCTGACTATTGGCTATTCTGACTGGCAGGACACAGATTCCTTGCCTCTGTCATAAGTGAGCAACTAAAGCAAGTGATTCCTTTGCCTTAAGTCACCTCAGCTCCTCGTGATTGTGTTATGGTTTCACCTCAGGGGCGCTTTGAGGCTGCCAAGGCAGCATCGTCAAAGCAACCCAGCATTCCTTTGGATGTTTTCCCACATCGATGTCATGAGGTAGTACCATGCATAACTTTCAGGTACAATTCTAGCAGTTACATTTGCTCCATCTCAGACCATCAAACAAACTCAGGCTGCAGTTCTAAACAACTGTATTAAGGAAGACGCCATGTTAGAAACTGAGAGTTGGGTTCTAGCCCCAGATTCATTGCAATTGGGTCACACTGAGTCAATGGCAATTAAGTTAGTCATGTTTACGTTTTCACATTGAGTTCAACGGGACCGATGTGCAACCAGGGCTTTTTTTTTCCAGCCAGCACTCACTGGAACTCAGTTCCAGCCCTTCTCAGGTGGGTGCCATTGCCATTATAAGAGAACAAGGGTGGTATTCACGGTGAGTTCTGGCAGGTTTTTTCCCTAGAAAAATAGCACTGCGTGCAACTGACTTAAATTGGATCCAACTCACGGGGGAGGGGCGCAGTATCAAGCAAAAAAAATATTCAGAGTAGAGCCATTGAAATTAATGAAAATAAGATAGCTGCATTAATTCCAGTAGGTCTACTCTGAGGAAAACTTAGTGGAATACCACCCACTGGAACATACTTCTGACTAAATATGCATGCTGCACTTTTAATTATGAGAAATGAATTTGTAAATTACAGCACATTTTAACTTCCTTCCTTTTCTTTTTTACAGTTCACAGCCTGTTACAAGTTACTGGAAACTAAACTTTCCCCTGGAAGCAGTAAAAGGACATGCCTGAAGAAAATGAACACACTTTTATGCAATGGCTGTGAAATTGACAGGCAACAGGGCAAGACGAGAGGAAATCACCATTCCTCTGCTTAACAGCTTCAGTGTTATGCATTAGCATAGAAAGGGATGTAAGGAATGGCATCAACATGAAGAGAGAGAGAGAGAGAAAGAAGAATGTGGGGGAACTTATTTCACATGGCTGGGTTGTCTTATAGTGCTGCCTGACTGTAAAGGCTTGCAAATATTGTATGACTTGCTGACTTCTGTTGCACAGTAGAAAAACGACAAGGAAACTACAGAGGGCAGTGCATAAAACAGGCATCCCCAAACTTTGGCCCTCCAGATGTTTTGGATTACAATTCCCATCTTCCCCGACCACTGGTCCTGTTAGCTAGGGATCATGGGAGTTGTAAGGGGAAGAGAATATAGGGACCCCCCTCCCCTCATCAGAAGCAGCTCCTCCACAAGCAGAGATAGCAGCGAGGATGCTCAGGAGTCCATTCAGGAAAGGGAGAGAAAGGGCCAGGACTCTGGCAGCAAGGGAGAGCCCCTGCTATACAGGAACGAGGAAGAGAGGGGGGGGAAAGGGGGGGAGAAGGAAAACATGGAGTGTAGACCCTTTTTTCCCTCCGGTTCCGGAATTACGCAGGAGAAGGAGGGGAAAGAGATTTGCTGTCCCAAGACTCTTATGTTGGAGGAGGTCCAGGGGTGGTCCAGTGCCGGATTCTGCTTCGGACTGAGCAGACATGCTTTTACACACCAGTTTCACTGTAAATAGATTGCACCAATAAAGACTGTTTAAAGACAAGCATGCGGAGCGTCGTTACTCTAGAGTAGTCGCAAGAATCCCCTGACAGGAGTTGTAGGCCAAAACAGCTGGAGGGCTGCCTGGCATAAAAGCTATTTAAAAAAACCCTGCATTTTGTTAAAAACCCAAAGTGAATAGTAAATTTAGGGGCAATGAACAGAGAAAGAGTGCCAGGAACATGGGATGAGCATCAGAATAATGCAGCATGGTTCTTCTCATTTCTATACATTCCCAGAAAGTGGTGGTCATTGGTGGTGCAGTCTTGTCCCCTTTTCCCAGGCTTCAAGGCTATCTATCTGCCTTATTATTCAAAGGGTCACTTTGTGCAATTAAATTTTCATTCACTGCCTTTTTAAACCAAACAAAAAACAGCCACAGGGGGAGAAGGGGGATTATGGATTCATGACATTACAGGCACCAGCCAATCAGCACTGTGCACAACCAGTTTCTACTGCAAAATTGAGAAACTGGTTTCTTTTTCAGCTCAGTTCTGGAATGAATATTATACATCTGAACAAAATTCCGGAAGGCATTTCCACAGCAACCCAACTTACTGCTCCAATTGTGCCTATCTGTAATTCTCCGAGGGAGAGAAATTAGAACTCTGTCAGGCCCTTCTAACAACCAAATAATATTGTAAGTAGAACTATATGGAGATTTGTGACAAATAAGTATACAAGTAGCTCATTCACACATGCCACATTCAGCAAGTACTATATAGATGGTTCTATATGGTGTCTAGTGTCTTCAAAATGAGTAGAATAAATTCATGTGAAAGTGGATAAATTATATTCACCGGGAGGCTGCCATGATTTCAAAGCAGAAATGGTGCAAGTAGCGTTCTTATTTATATGTATGCATCTGTTTGATCAGTCCACTAACTTATTAGTTTACAGAAGACCTCCTTGGCGCCAAATACATAGTGAAAGGTGTCAATCACAAATGCTGTCAGACCTGCACACACTCTACCGTCAAGGAGGTCTGATCATGACTCATAAGAAACCCGTAACCAATACAAAATGAACAACGACGAAAAGGAAGTGAAGAACTGTTTCTAAAAAAAATATCATAAAACGTAAGAATTTCCTATTTACATGACAATTGCTTCAGTTAAAAATGCTACAAATGCCATTGATTTGGGTCCATATAAAAATAGCCTTGTTTACATATTTTCATGTGCATATCTTTGCTCTGATGCAATATTCTGAGCTGAATGAAGATGATCAAAGTGCCCACTTAATTCTTTTTCTCTTCCTCTGGTTTTTCACCCTCGTCGCCTGACAGTGTACCACTTCCATATTTCTTCACCTTTGTCTCCACTTTTACAAGTCTCTGCTTGACTTTGGCTTGAGACGCAGTGTACTCTCCGTGGAGTCTAGCGAACCTGGTCTGGAGAATGTCCAGGGCAGCTTCCAGCTTTTCTATTTTCTCCTCCAGGTCTTTGGGATCTGCTCCCGCTTTAGCTGCTTCCTCATCAATCAAATTGTCTTTCATCAAAATCTGCCGTCCTTTTTCTTCTAGCGCCTTTTTGGCGTCAGGGTACTCAGTGAGAGCTTCCATGAGGTCATCTTTAGATAAGCAGAACAGGTCAGAGTAGCCTATGCTCCTGATATTGGCTGTCCTCCTGTTGCCAGATTTGCTGCCTTTGATATTTAAGATGCTGATTTCTCCAAAGTAGCTGCCATCACTTAGGACCACAAACTGGGTCACACCATCATCAGCCACGACAGCCAGCTTCCCTTCTTTAATGATATACATATCCCTTCCGATGTCCCCTTTCTTGCAGATATAATCTCCAGGACTGAAGACCGTGGGTCTTAGCTTCAACACCAGCTCAATAAGGAGTCCAGCTTCACAGTCTTGGAAGATGCGTACCTTCCTTAGCGTGTCTAAGTGGACATTGATGGCAATTTCAGCCTTCAGTTTATCAGGGAGGTACTTGAGAACTTCTTTCTCTTCCACCGTTTTCTTGTTGGTCCACAGGTAATCAAACCATTTAATAACCCTGTTTTCCAAGTCTTTGGTGACTTTTCGGAACTGCAAGTACTGTTTGATAGAATCAACCTTTGCCTGGAACTCTGCCCTAGAGGCATTCATGTTGGAGATCATAGAGCCTACGTTACCGACAATGGTAGCAAAGATGAGCACACCAACCAGGAAGTCCATGACCACAAACAGATACTCTACATCTTTCACAGGAGGTGGAGTCTCGCCAATGGTTGTCAATGTCAACGTTGACCAATATAAACTGTAAATGTATTTCCTGGACAGACGTCCATGTTCTGGATGGGATATATTGGGATAGACCCAGGTGTCTGTTCCAAATCCAATCTGCTTGGAAATAGCAAAAAATATGCATGCATTCCAGTGGATAATGATAAGAATGTACAAGACAAGGTTCCCAATTCGGAACATGTTTGGGTAGTTTGTTCTCGTTTCTGTACGGTCAAAAAACTCAAATAGCCTAGCAATTCTCAGCAGCCGATTAAAGCGCAGCTCAGGATAGTTAATCCCAAATTTTAAATAGCCCAGGTCTGTTGGGACAAGAGAGAGCAAGTCCAGCTTGAACTGTCTAGTGGATTGATAATTCAGTCTTAATTTTTTTTCATCGCGAACTAGTAGTCCTTGTTCCAGGAAACCTGAAAAAGCAAAAGAACAGAGAAGGCAAGAGATTGCTTAAGCAGAACTGTCTACCCCGGAAAGCTGCTCATGGGTTTTCAAATATATTTATTTTCAATATGTTAACTTTTTTGTGACCATCTATAGCAAAATATTGTATTGCCATCAATATTTATAGAAATAAATAAAATACAGTCGTGCCTCGGCTCCTGAATGCCTTGTGAGTCGAACGTTCCAGCTCCCAAACAATCGGAAACTGAAAATGAATGTTCCAGTTTTGAACGTTCTTTTGAAAGTCGAAGTCCAACGGGGCTTCCGCAGCTTCCGATTGGCTGCAGGAGCTTCCTGCAGCCAATCAGAAGCCAGGCTTTTGGAAGTCTAATGTTTTGGAAGTCGAACAGACTTCTGGAATGGATTCTATTCAACTTCCGAGGTACGGCTGTATACCAGGCATTGCCACACTCATTTCATTTATTAAATTTCTATTCTGCTCTTCTTCCCCAAAGAGCCCAGGGTGGTAAACACGAAAATGGTAAAACATGACATTACTCATCTTATATAGTTCTCATCTTAACATCAGTGGGCAGAATCCAACATCGCATGAGCAGATTTCTGCTCACCCAACAGAACTTCACCTTTCTCGCCTTCCTTTGCACCCCCAAAATCTGAAGGGTCCCTCAGTCATACAGAGCAGGTTTTGAGAGTGCACGGGGGCGGACGGCGGACTGCAGGATAGTCAAGTCCTTTCTGCTCACACATAGGCTTTATTTTGGCAGTAAAAGCAAAGCAAGGGTTCTTGATTTGCCCAAGATGACAAAAATAAACAACAAGTATATCTGGGAACACAACTGAGGCAAAGCCAACCTGAATCCCACCCCCCTAATTTAACTGAGTCCAGATTCACAAAGACAGACAAAGGCACAGAATCTGCTACCATTCATGATGTGATTCCATAGTTTGAAACTGCTCAAACAACTCACCTGTTCTGAACCTGACTAATGTGTCCAGGATGTAGATGACATCAGAGGAATAGTCCAAGATCAGCCAAAGTGTAATATTTTCCAGTTGAAGCTCATCGAAACAGGCTCTAAACAAACAGAAAAGAATGGAAGATTTGCTTAGAGCTAACAACCGGTTCAAGGCAGGTTGCACTGGGGGAGAGCAAACCACACGTTCAACTTTATGTTAAAACATCGCCTGCTTTCATCTCCCATATAAACCTCTGAGGTTGTAATTCTCCCTGTGCTTATCTTCCTGATACTGGTAAAGAGAGTAGAGAGCAGAAATCAATTTAGTGGAACTACACTGAGCAAATAATCCAAGAACAACTGTGCAAAGGGCACAGCCTATCAAAATTCATGATCTGCGAACTGCAGGTCTACTCTGCCCACCAGATGGCGGTAACAGGTTGTTACAAGTGGCAAGAGATTTCTGCAAACGAGATGAGTGGGGAGGGCAGTAGTTCCTGCTTCAGAAAGAGCTATGTATAGATGAAAGTATAGAACTGTAGGGCTAATATAAACCACTTGAATAGACTTGCTGATAGACAGGCAGACAGCTGGATCTAATGAGCAAGAGATAGCTAAGGCTGGCATTCCAGATTTCAGAGCAAGTTGAAAGTGAATGGCACCCGAAAAATATTAATAAAACATGAATATATGTAAAATTAGCCTGAAAGGTTATATTGAGCAAAACAAGGTTGTAGCATCTTGCATTAAATTGAGAGGAAAAGAGGCAGAAATGAGCTACAGTGACATTCAAAGCAAGCTAGGTAGGCATATGATTTCATATACGGTATACTGTAGTCAGCAGATTTGAAAACTGCTACCATTTTGATCTGCACAACTGTCTCAGAAGAAAGAATGCCAATAAATAAATAAATGAGCACTTTAAAAATGAATTTTGGGGGGGGGGGAACCAAACACCAGGACAAGAGTTGGAAAAGGAAAAATCAACCAATGTTGCACTCCGGTACAAATATTTGCTGTGGGGTTTTTTTTTAGAAGATCTAACGTGTGCAGTAGTAAAGACAAAGGACCAAAACAGGCAAAGACAACAGAAGTACCCACCAATGAATAATCCTCACCTACACACTATCAAACACCAGTTATAGAATACGGGTGTTGCAATGATTGTCAACCACCTATAGTACAGATCGCTTGAAGGGTCCATCACAAAGACATCTTTCTTCTTCCTGAAAAGAAGGGGAAAGGGGGGGTGTTATTGTTTTGTTGTTTTTGTTTTAATGCTTTACTTGTTGTTGTTGTTCTAACTTGTATTTTATCTGCGAACCGCCCTGAGATGGCAATAAGAATATGCAGGTGTGAGCACATGAAATTCCATTGATCACAGGCGCTTCTCGTGTCCCAGAGAGACCCTGCTTCCAGTACGCTGAAGGCTGCAATTAGTAAAGGAATACATTATAGCCAGCATTGGCCCATCTGGCATGGCCCAACGTGGCACCCACATATACATTCATAAATTGGAATCAGCAAGTTTATCTTAGGGTCACCAAAAAGTTGAGTATTTTTCAGGGTAATCGCCCAATAGCTCCGCCACTGAGCCTGAGTCGCCCATGCCAGATCCCAGGCCACCCCCGCCAGAACCTGACCCAGACCTAGACCCAAAACCGCCCATGCACAATTTATTATTATTTTTATTTTAACCCAAAATCCAGGACATTTGCTTTAAAATGTAAAATTTCTCCCTGGGTGGTCATGTAGGACCCCCAAAAGAGGACATGTCTGGGAATTCTCAGATGTATAACTGATCCTACCATCAGTCAGTGCTTGTCATCAGCTAAAATGGTCTCATCCTGTGCTTAAATTGAGGATGCTTCATTCACAGCAACTTGAGGCTTGAACTGAACAGGGTATTGAACAGATGGTCCATACAGGTGTGAAAGACTTTGCTCACCAAACTATCAGCATTACATTTACAACCTTGCCAGTAAATGCAGAACAGGGCAGAAGCTAGACATCTCTTTTTTTTAACCAGCTTTCACTACCTGCACAATCACTACTACTATAGTACAGCAGCAGGTATTGTGACTACAAGTTTACAGCACGCAAAGTACACAGTTACCACCATTGTTGCTTTGTTTTTTCACATCAGTAGCATAGTTGAGATGCAATCTTTGCAACACACTTCTTGGAATCAATTATCTGCTTTGCCTTTTGAGCATTCTATTTCTTTCGAAGCTTCCTTGACATGGTGTTGCAAGGAAGTTGATCCTCATTGGTGGGCACAAAGCTTAGGTAGTGACCCAAAGGGCGAATCCCATGGCCATGTCTGAGTAAACCTGCGTAGGATTGAACTGCAAGGCTGCCATGCTAGGCACGCTTCCTTCCAAGGAAGTCTTGCTGAAGACAGTGGGATTCATTTATCTCCAAGAATGCATGCACAGCCTTGCGCTTTGTAGAAGTGCAAATAGGCTATATCAATGTTGCCCCATCTGTTCACGCCAGCAGTACACATGACCTTAGTATTTGAAGCCTCAGCTATCATCCTGATTTTTTCCCACACTGGCACATCAGTGGCATGGTGTGCCAAATCCTCCGGCCACTGTGGCCAGTTGTGTGCAAGAAATTCAAAGGGTGGGGTTAGCAGGAGCTTCCTTCCTGTAGCACAGCCTTTGCCAACCTGGTACCCTCCCGGCTGGGGAGGATGGGAGTTGTAGTCCAATTCATTTGGAGTGCAGCAGCCTACCAAAGACTGCTGCAATACATTCCTCTCTCACCCTCACAGCTCGTTTTGCTGCCCTAACTGGCCAATGTGCCGAGGAACCAGAAAGTAGGGAGAGGAGGGAAAGTGGGGTCAACGCTTCCTAAAACTGCTCTAAGGGGACAACCAGAAAACACAGGCTGTGCCAAGCCTGACTTGCATATCCTTTATATGTTTACACTCCGGAGGCCACCTTTTTTTAAAAAATACATCTTACAGCGGTGCTGCTATTTTCTGTTTTAAAAGGTCTGTGGCCAGCTGGACAGGGCGAGTCACAGGAGTTGTGCACTAACACTCAGAGCTGCAAGCCTTTATACAGGAAAGCAACATGGTGAGGAAAATGCACAGGGGACCTGCTGTCACCTGTAAAAGGAGCTCTCGGCACCAAATGATAGCTGCGATGTTTCTGCATAGGCGCCAGAGTTATCCCATGTTTGCGCAAAGTTCTGGGAGAGGTGGCCCTAATTCTCTGTAAGTTGCGGAAGGTTCCCTGAGTGGCTGCAGCATTCTAGAATGCGCCGTTTGAATATTCCAGAGCCAAAGCTGATTGTAGGTTTCGACACGACAATCACTCAAGAGCTAAACGACTCAGGAGCAGTTAGTTGATTATACCATTCAATTCTGTACAGAGCAGGAAGTTTGCTGTAAAGATACAGTCCTCCTAATTTATACTTACTCTTCTTCCTTCTTTTTATCATCTTTTTTGTCATCCTTTTTCTCCTCTTTCTTTTCCTCCTTTTTCTCCTCTTTCTTTTCCTCCTTTTTCTCCTCCTTATCATCTTTCTTTTCTTCCTTCTTTCTGCATAACACAGTGTGCAACGAACTTAGCAAAACGTGGTTGGCTCATCAGCAGCTGGAGAGCTAGCAAGCAGGGAGCAGGTTCAGGAAGACTAGAGGAGGCCAGTCTAAAGTTTACCCAAATGGCTACTTGCATTGTTTATTACAAAATATTGCGCACATCACAATAGTTGGTGAATATCAGGAACGCAACACCACACACACACACACACACACACACACACACACACACACACACAAAATGTGGCTGATTTTGAAAGAGCTTAGTACACACTTTATACATTTGCCAGCAATAAATCTTTCACACAACAGCCCAGAATTTATCTATTTGGCCTGGTGTGCTAAGGAATCATTCTGACACCTATCTTTGGGGTGGGGTGGGGAAATAAAGTCTGATGAAGTATAAGAAATCTCTATAGAGAGTTTGTGTCAAGTTGTCCCTCTGCACCATTACCTAGATCAGGCATCCCCAAACTTTGGCCCTCCAGATGTTTTGGACTACAATTCCCATCTTCCCAGACCACTGGTCCTGTAAGTTAGGGATCATGGGAGTTGTAGGTCAAAACATCTGGAGGGCCGCAGTTTGGGGATGCCTGACCTAGATAGTATGTGCTGCTGTTTCTTTCTTCAGAGCAGCTGTAAGACTCCTATCATTAAACCAAGAATGTCTGCCCAGCTGGAATGAATAGCGCCTGAAGATTGTTCCCTGCCCAATCTACTTCTCTGACAATTATAAAGCCATACGTGGGTTATTTAACTTGCGGTCAAACCACATGTTTCATGTTTCGCTAGATAGGCGCATGATAGGAGTTGAAGCTCACAGAGTCTTCCTGTAAGTTTGCTAGAGAAGACTCTGTGAGAGACCCGCCTGCTGTGCCCTGACAGGGGGAAGATGTAGCGATATATTCTCCTCCCTGCCTGGGCACATTCTCTTCCTCTCTTCTGTGACATCTGCTAAATCCAAGCTCCATGCTCAGACTCCTTTTTAAGCTGGACTTTGTAACCGATATACCATCTGTGATTCTGCAACACGTATTCTGAGTGAGTAAACATTACTTTTACCTTTTACAAGACTATTTTGTATGTGATTGAGGAGAAATACCAGGAAAATCCAGTCTGCCTTAAAGCATTCTGGATTACTCAAACTAAAAGACATGATATTGATAGGGTTGCCAGACTCAATAGAGGACAGGACTTCTGTGCCTTTAATTGCCCTGCTCTCTTTTAAAGAGAAACCAGCTCTCTTTTAAAGAGAAACCAGCAGACCCTTTGTTTAATTTCCAAGCAAAGGGTCTGCTGGTTTCTCTTTAAGGTTTCCAGACTCAAAAGAGAGCAGGGCAATTAAAGGCACAGAAGTCCTGTCCTCTATTGAGTCTGGCAACCCTAGACATTAAACATGAGAGAGATGGTAAAAGAGAGACTTAGGCCTGGCACGAACATCACAATAAGCCGCAGTTTGTTTTAAACCAGGCTTACCCATGGAAGTACCTTCCCACTGCCAGATGGGTTCATTGTCTGCCCCATGCAGCTCAACCAAGACACAGGATTGCTTGTCATCTTGTCCAAACCAAGGCTATTGTTTGTTTCAAACAATGCTTGAGCGGTAAGCCATAAATAAACTATGGTTTGTCCTCGATGTGTTTCTGGCTTGTCTCTTGCGCTTTGTTTGAAACAAACTGTGGTCTGGGTTCAGATAACATGACAAACAGTACTATGGTTTCTTTGAGCAATGCAGGTGCTTTGTGAGAAGGGGGAAGCTGCTCAGAGACCCACACAGCAGCAGAGAGGAGCCACATTCCTGATTGAACCGTAGTTAAGCAAGTTAGCCTGAGCATGAGTTGCACACGGATGCGCACACAGCTCATGCACTCCCACTTTGTTCCTCCTCTAAGTTGTGTGGTGAAACAAACTACAGAGCAGCTGACTTGGCGCCCATTACATCCAAACCAGTGCTGATGGTTTGCTTCTCTCAAACAATCCATGATCGGAAAGCCAAGGGTGAAACCTTGGCTCCAGATCATGGTTTGTTTGGAGAGAAACAAAAATACGAGCCCAGGTTTGGATGTAATACGAAGCCAAGTGGCTTGTTTTTCCCATACAACTAAGAAATGGGTGAAATGAGGAGGGTGACACAGCTAACACATCAGCCAGTTTGCTTAAATGTGGTGCGAGTCCAGTGTTATGCCAAAACGCAGCCCACTTAAAAGAACGGATAGATTTTATCTATAAATTTACATGGGAAAAGCTCCACAAAATCAGCAAGGAGACTACGATTCAAAGTAAGGCTATAAATACAAGAGCATGGGGTTCCCCCCCCCAAAAAAAGTACTATGGTGTGCCAACTAGCAGCATCACTAACTAGAAGGAAAGGGATAGATCTACAAGGAAGAGATTTTCCACAAAAGCATAGCAGCTGAAAGAGGGTTTAAAAAGAGGGGGTGGGGTGGGAGGACAATTGGTCTACAGTTGTGAGGAGCATGTTTTGCAGCAGTGGGGAGGGACTAGGCAAGGCACAGGTCATCTACGTACTTACTCTTCATTTGTGTTGTTGGAGTAGTTGATGTTAAATCTGGCCAGAGCCCATTGACTACCGTGAGTTGAAATTAACAAGCAAATACATGGATGAATAAAAGAGCAATGCAGAAAGGAAAGCAGCATTTAATACACTGGTCATCACTGTGTGCATCTATCCTTACCTCCACCATTCATTGCACTGTTAGGCCTTCCCAGATTCTGACAAGATTAAGGAGGTCAACTTTGACCGCAGCACTAAGCTCCTTTGCGTAACTATCCAGGGCACCGGGCACCCATGTTCACGTGCAGCTCACACACGTTTGTGGCCATGCCTGGTGCCTGAAGCACTTTAGCCTGGTCTCAGGCGCCCTAATGCTCGACGGTGGAGGATCCGGCTATTTATAGCATCCATTTGGCTGCGACTCTTTAAGTGTTCCTCAAGCCGTTCCAGTCATCCTCGCAGGAGCAGTGCCAAGACTGGCTTGGCAGAAAGCAGACATATTTACTGCTGCTGCAAACACCGCGGCAGAGCAGAGACATGGCTGGAACGCTGCAAATCTGGAACTTCGAAAGGAAGGGGAATGTTATCTATTGGAGAGTCCAAGTTCAACGCTTATCGTTTGTGGGAGAGAGGGACATCGCGGTAGCATCAGTAGTGCACGCTTTTGATTCCGTGCCTGCGATAGGTGAAGACTCACAATTCTAGACTGAAATGAACATATGAAGCCTGCAGTTAAGGAGCGCCCAGATTGGTCTCTGAAACCTTGTAATCCACAGCGGATAGTGCTAGATATACAGAACACAGATTACTGGGGTATCACACCTTGGTTGGCAGAGCATGAGACTCTTAATCTCAGGGTCGTGAGTTCGAGCCCCACGCTGGGCAAAAGATTCCTGCATTGCAGGGGGCTGGACTGGACGGCCCCCTTGGTCCCTTCCAACTCTACAATTCTAAGATCCTATGCCCTCTTTTAATCATCCAGGGGCTACTACTTAAAATGGTTGAATATCGTCAACACAGAGAGCAAACGTTTAGAAATATCTCCTTGACTGAATAAGGTGTAGACATTCTACAAGCTCAGGGACCTGACAAACAGTCCTGAGCACATTCTGTGATATCTACTGCACCAGGAATGTGACCTTCCAGATGCTGTTGGACTGCAACTCCCATCATTCCTCACAATGGACCATACTAGCTGGGGCTGATGGGAGATGGAAGCCAATAGCATTGTGGGGAGGGGGGGTCACAGACTCTGCATTCCTGTGCCACACAATTCAGCATTCTAAGGACTCGCTTCTGATTGGGTAGTCCAAGTGGCGAGGAACAGTTGAAAACCTAAATAAACAATATTTGGGGAAAGCTGAGATACCACAGAGGCCCGGGCAAGGTTCCAATGTCAATGGACAAGGCTGCCGGAGAATGGTAGTTGCATGGGTTGGTAGGGCACATTATATGCACCCAGAAAGTCTCAGGTTCAATTCCTGTCATCTCCTGCTAGGGTTGGGAAACTCTGAAGAGCTGCTGCCAGTCAGTGCAGACAATACCGAACAAGATGAACCAATGGCCTGACTTGGGACAACACAGCTTCCTGTGCTGTGTCCTGTCCTCATTTTCCCCAGCAGCTTCCATTCTCTGCTCCCTCAATTCTACCAATGGTCAGATCCCAGCCTCTATGCCCCTCTTTTCTCACTTTCCACTCATTGTTTCCTGCCCAACAGTGTGAGCTTTTTTGGGGGGGAAAGGGGGGGGAGAAAAGAAAAGAATCTTGGATGTATGGACATTTTTGCAGAAGAGGCAAAATTTATTTATCTCTGCAAATTTATTTCATCTGCGTTGTTATTCTCACTGCAGAAGTTTGGTTTCATTTGGCATCAAACAGGACTGGGGGAACTTGGTGAACTGCAAGCCCAATCAGTCCCAGACAGCAGGGTCAAAGGGCAGGGATTATGGGAGTTGCAGCCAGCAGCACCTGCATGGTCACAGGTTCCTCAGCCCTGGTGTAAAATATGGAAGGTTGAGTAAACAGCTCTGTTTGCCATGCATTGCAGACCATCCATATTTCAAAATGGGCAAGCAAGTTCAGTCTGGAAGCCTAGGGCGGGAGTCATAGAAAGGATCCAGCCATAAATCTACATGATCAGGAGTATGACTGAATGGGTTCATTCACCGAAAACTATTGATATAGACTTGTAGCCCTTCTACATGACAGGTGCAAGTCACATCACATTAAAGCTAATGGCAAGACTTCCAATTTATTTTCGGGATTGTCTACAGCAGGGCCAAGGAAGCTCTGGTCCTCCAGAGGATGCTGGACTCTTATGTTGGAGGAGGTCCAGGGGTGGTCCAGTGCCGGATTCTGCTTCGGACTGAGCAGACATGCTTTTACACACCAGTTTCACTGTAAATAGATTGCACCAATAAAGACTGTTTAAAGACAAGCATGCGGAGCGTCGTTACTCTAGAGTAGTCGCAAGAATCCCCTGACAGGAGTTGTAGGCCAAAACAGCTGGAGGGCTGCCTGGCATAAAAGCTATTTAAAAAAACCCTGCATTTTGTTAAAAACCCAAAGTGAATAGTAAATTTAGGGGCAATGAACAGAGAAAGAGTGCCAGGAACATGGGATGAGCATCAGAATAATGCAGCATGGTTCTTCTCATTTCTATACATTCCCAGAAAGTGGTGGTCATTGGTGGTGCAGTCTTGTCCCCTTTTCCCAGGCTTCAAGGCTATCTATCTGCCTTATTATTCAAAGGGTCACTTTGTGCAATTAAATTTTCATTCACTGCCTTTTTAAACCAAACAAAAAACAGCCACAGGGGGAGAAGGGGGATTATGGATTCATGACATTACAGGCACCAGCCAATCAGCACTGTGCACAACCAGTTTCTACTGCAAAATTGAGAAACTGGTTTCTTTTTCAGCTCAGTTCTGGAATGAATATTATACATCTGAACAAAATTCCGGAAGGCATTTCCACAGCAACCCAACTTACTGCTCCAATTGTGCCTATCTGTAATTCTCCGAGGGAGAGAAATTAGAACTCTGTCAGGCCCTTCTAACAACCAAATAATATTGTAAGTAGAACTATATGGAGATTTGTGACAAATAAGTATACAAGTAGCTCATTCACACATGCCACATTCAGCAAGTACTATATAGATGGTTCTATATGGTGTCTAGTGTCTTCAAAATGAGTAGAATAAATTCATGTGAAAGTGGATAAATTATATTCACCGGGAGGCTGCCATGATTTCAAAGCAGAAATGGTGCAAGTAGCGTTCTTATTTATATGTATGCATCTGTTTGATCAGTCCACTAACTTATTAGTTTACAGAAGACCTCCTTGGCGCCAAATACATAGTGAAAGGTGTCAATCACAAATGCTGTCAGACCTGCACACACTCTACCGTCAAGGAGGTCTGATCATGACTCATAAGAAACCCGTAACCAATACAAAATGAACAACGACGAAAAGGAAGTGAAGAACTGTTTCTAAAAAAAATATCATAAAACGTAAGAATTTCCTATTTACATGACAATTGCTTCAGTTAAAAATGCTACAAATGCCATTGATTTGGGTCCATATAAAAATAGCCTTGTTTACATATTTTCATGTGCATATCTTTGCTCTGATGCAATATTCTGAGCTGAATGAAGATGATCAAAGTGCCCACTTAATTCTTTTTCTCTTCCTCTGGTTTTTCACCCTCGTCGCCTGACAGTGTACCACTTCCATATTTCTTCACCTTTGTCTCCACTTTTACAAGTCTCTGCTTGACTTTGGCTTGAGACGCAGTGTACTCTCCGTGGAGTCTAGCGAACCTGGTCTGGAGAATGTCCAGGGCAGCTTCCAGCTTTTCTATTTTCTCCTCCAGGTCTTTGGGATCTGCTCCCGCTTTAGCTGCTTCCTCATCAATCAAATTGTCTTTCATCAAAATCTGCCGTCCTTTTTCTTCTAGCGCCTTTTTGGCGTCAGGGTACTCAGTGAGAGCTTCCATGAGGTCATCTTTAGATAAGCAGAACAGGTCAGAGTAGCCTATGCTCCTGATATTGGCTGTCCTCCTGTTGCCAGATTTGCTGCCTTTGATATTTAAGATGCTGATTTCTCCAAAGTAGCTGCCATCACTTAGGACCACAAACTGGGTCACACCATCATCAGCCACGACAGCCAGCTTCCCTTCTTTAATGATATACATATCCCTTCCGATGTCCCCTTTCTTGCAGATATAATCTCCAGGACTGAAGACCGTGGGTCTTAGCTTCAACACCAGCTCAATAAGGAGTCCAGCTTCACAGTCTTGGAAGATGCGTACCTTCCTTAGCGTGTCTAAGTGGACATTGATGGCAATTTCAGCCTTCAGTTTATCAGGGAGGTACTTGAGAACTTCTTTCTCTTCCACCGTTTTCTTGTTGGTCCACAGGTAATCAAACCATTTAATAACCCTGTTTTCCAAGTCTTTGGTGACTTTTCGGAACTGCAAGTACTGTTTGATAGAATCAACCTTTGCCTGGAACTCTGCCCTAGAGGCATTCATGTTGGAGATCATAGAGCCTACGTTACCGACAATGGTAGCAAAGATGAGCACACCAACCAGGAAGTCCATGACCACAAACAGATACTCTACATCTTTCACAGGAGGTGGAGTCTCGCCAATGGTTGTCAATGTCAACGTTGACCAATATAAACTGTAAATGTATTTCCTGGACAGACGTCCATGTTCTGGATGGGATATATTGGGATAGACCCAGGTGTCTGTTCCAAATCCAATCTGCTTGGAAATAGCAAAAAATATGCATGCATTCCAGTGGATAATGATAAGAATGTACAAGACAAGGTTCCCAATTCGGAACATGTTTGGGTAGTTTGTTCTCGTTTCTGTACGGTCAAAAAACTCAAATAGCCTAGCAATTCTCAGCAGCCGATTAAAGCGCAGCTCAGGATAGTTAATCCCAAATTTTAAATAGCCCAGGTCTGTTGGGACAAGAGAGAGCAAGTCCAGCTTGAACTGTCTAGTGGATTGATAATTCAGTCTTAATTTTTTTTCATCGCGAACTAGTAGTCCTTGTTCCAGGAAACCTGAAAAAGCAAAAGAACAGAGAAGGCAAGAGATTGCTTAAGCAGAACTGTCTACCCCGGAAAGCTGCTCATGGGTTTTCAAATATATTTATTTTCAATATGTTAACTTTTTTGTGACCATCTATAGCAAAATATTGTATTGCCATCAATATTTATAGAAATAAATAAAATACAGTCGTGCCTCGGCTCCTGAATGCCTTGTGAGTCGAACGTTCCAGCTCCCAAACAATCGGAAACTGAAAATGAATGTTCCAGTTTTGAACGTTCTTTTGAAAGTCGAAGTCCAACGGGGCTTCCGCAGCTTCCGATTGGCTGCAGGAGCTTCCTGCAGCCAATCAGAAGCCAGGCTTTTGGAAGTCTAATGTTTTGGAAGTCGAACAGACTTCTGGAATGGATTCTATTCAACTTCCGAGGTACGGCTGTATACCAGGCATTGCCACACTCATTTCATTTATTAAATTTCTATTCTGCTCTTCTTCCCCAAAGAGCCCAGGGTGGTAAACACGAAAATGGTAAAACATGACATTACTCATCTTATATAGTTCTCATCTTAACATCAGTGGGCAGAATCCAACATCGCATGAGCAGATTTCTGCTCACCCAACAGAACTTCACCTTTCTCTCCTACCCCCTGCCTTCCTTTGCACCCCCAAAATCTGAAGGGTCCCTCAGTCATACAGAGCAGGTTTTGAGAGTGCACGGGGGCGGACGGCGGACTGCAGGATAGTCAAGTCCTTTCTGCTCACACATAGGCTTTATTTTGGCAGTAAAAGCAAAGCAAGGGTTCTTGATTTGCCCAAGATGACAAAAATAAACAACAAGTATATCTGGGAACACAACTGAGGCAAAGCCAACCTGAATCCCACCCCCCTAATTTAACTGAGTCCAGATTCACAAAGACAGACAAAGGCACAGAATCTGCTACCATTCATGATGTGATTCCATAGTTTGAAACTGCTCAAACAACTCACCTGTTCTGAACCTGACTAATGTGTCCAGGATGTAGATGACATCAGAGGAATAGTCCAAGATCAGCCAAAGTGTAATATTTTCCAGTTGAAGCTCATCGAAACAGGCTCTAAACAAACAGAAAAGAATGGAAGATTTGCTTAGAGCTAACAACCGGTTCAAGGCAGGTTGCACTGGGGGAGAGCAAACCACACGTTCAACTTTATGTTAAAACATCGCCTGCTTTCATCTCCCATATAAACCTCTGAGGTTGTAATTCTCCCTGTGCTTATCTTCCTGATACTGGTAAAGAGAGTAGAGAGCAGAAATCAATTTAGTGGAACTACACTGAGCAAATAATCCAAGAACAACTGTGCAAAGGGCACAGCCTATCAAAATTCATGATCTGCGAACTGCAGGTCTACTCTGCCCACCAGATGGCGGTAACAGGTTGTTACAAGTGGCAAGAGATTTCTGCAAACGAGATGAGTGGGGAGGGCAGTAGTTCCTGCTTCAGAAAGAGCTATGTATAGATGAAAGTATAGAACTGTAGGGCTAATATAAACCACTTGAATAGACTTGCTGATAGACAGGCAGACAGCTGGATCTAATGAGCAAGAGATAGCTAAGGCTGGCATTCCAGATTTCAGAGCAAGTTGAAAGTGAATGGCACCCGAAAAATATTAATAAAACATGAATATATGTAAAATTAGCCTGAAAGGTTATATTGAGCAAAACAAGGTTGTAGCATCTTGCATTAAATTGAGAGGAAAAGAGGCAGAAATGAGCTACAGTGACATTCAAAGCAAGCTAGGTAGGCATATGATTTCATATACGGTATACTGTAGTCAGCAGATTTGAAAACTGCTACCATTTTGATCTGCACAACTGTCTCAGAAGAAAGAATGCCAATAAATAAATAAATGAGCACTTTAAAAATGAATTTTTTGGGGGGGGGGGGAACCAAACACCAGGACAAGAGTTGGAAAAGGAAAAATCAACCAATGTTGCACTCCGGTACAAATATTTGCTGTGGGGTTTTTTTTTAGAAGATCTAACGTGTGCAGTAGTAAAGACAAAGGACCAAAACAGGCAAAGACAACAGAAGTACCCACCAATGAATAATCCTCACCTACACACTATCAAACACCAGTTATAGAATACGGGTGTTGCAATGATTGTCAACCACCTATAGTACAGATCGCTTGAAGGGTCCATCACAAAGACATCTTTCTTCTTCCTGAAAAGAAGGGGAAAGGGGGGGTGTTATTGTTTTGTTGTTTTTGTTTTAATGCTTTACTTGTTGTTGTTGTTCTAACTTGTATTTTATCTGCGAACCGCCCTGAGATGGCAATAAGAATATGCAGGTGTGAGCACATGAAATTCCATTGATCACAGGCGCTTCTCGTGTCCCAGAGAGACCCTGCTTCCAGTACGCTGAAGGCTGCAATTAGTAAAGGAATACATTATAGCCAGCATTGGCCCATCTGGCATGGCCCAACGTGGCACCCACATATACATTCATA
The DNA here is from genome assembly GCF_965207765.1 of Zootoca vivipara. Lineage (NCBI taxonomy): Eukaryota > Metazoa > Chordata > Lepidosauria > Squamata > Lacertidae > Zootoca > Zootoca vivipara. The sequence continues at coordinate 30,761,843 of NC_142587.1, read as the reverse complement.
AATTGGAATCAGCAAGTTTATCTTAGGGTCACCAAAAAGTTGAGTATTTTTCAGGGTAATCGCCCAATAGCTCCGCCACTGAGCCTGAGTCGCCCATGCCAGATCCCAGGCCACCCCCGCCAGAACCTGACCCAGACCTAGACCCAAAACCGCCCATGCACAATTTATTATTATTTTTATTTTAACCCAAAATCCAGGACATTTGCTTTAAAATGTAAAATTTCTCCCTGGGTGGTCATGTAGGACCCCCAAAAGAGGACATGTCTGGGAATTCTCAGATGTATAACTGATCCTACCATCAGTCAGTGCTTGTCATCAGCTAAAATGGTCTCATCCTGTGCTTAAATTGAGGATGCTTCATTCACAGCAACTTGAGGCTTGAACTGAACAGGGTATTGAACAGATGGTCCATACAGGTGTGAAAGACTTTGCTCACCAAACTATCAGCATTACATTTACAACCTTGCCAGTAAATGCAGAACAGGGCAGAAGCTAGACATCTCTTTTTTTTAACCAGCTTTCACTACCTGCACAATCACTACTACTATAGTACAGCAGCAGGTATTGTGACTACAAGTTTACAGCACGCAAAGTACACAGTTACCACCATTGTTGCTTTGTTTTTTCACATCAGTAGCATAGTTGAGATGCAATCTTTGCAACACACTTCTTGGAATCAATTATCTGCTTTGCCTTTTGAGCATTCTATTTCTTTCGAAGCTTCCTTGACATGGTGTTGCAAGGAAGTTGATCCTCATTGGTGGGCACAAAGCTTAGGTAGTGACCCAAAGGGCGAATCCCATGGCCATGTCTGAGTAAACCTGCGTAGGATTGAACTGCAAGGCTGCCATGCTAGGCACGCTTCCTTCCAAGGAAGTCTTGCTGAAGACAGTGGGATTCATTTATCTCCAAGAATGCATGCACAGCCTTGCGCTTTGTAGAAGTGCAAATAGGCTATATCAATGTTGCCCCATCTGTTCACGCCAGCAGTACACATGACCTTAGTATTTGAAGCCTCAGCTATCATCCTGATTTTTTCCCACACTGGCACATCAGTGGCATGGTGTGCCAAATCCTCCGGCCACTGTGGCCAGTTGTGTGCAAGAAATTCAAAGGGTGGGGTTAGCAGGAGCTTCCTTCCTGTAGCACAGCCTTTGCCAACCTGGTACCCTCCCGGCTGGGGAGGATGGGAGTTGTAGTCCAATTCATTTGGAGTGCAGCAGCCTACCAAAGACTGCTGCAATACATTCCTCTCTCACCCTCACAGCTCGTTTTGCTGCCCTAACTGGCCAATGTGCCGAGGAACCAGAAAGTAGGGAGAGGAGGGAAAGTGGGGTCAACGCTTCCTAAAACTGCTCTAAGGGGACAACCAGAAAACACAGGCTGTGCCAAGCCTGACTTGCATATCCTTTATATGTTTACACTCCGGAGGCCACCTTTTTTTAAAAAATACATCTTACAGCGGTGCTGCTATTTTCTGTTTTAAAAGGTCTGTGGCCAGCTGGACAGGGCGAGTCACAGGAGTTGTGCACTAACACTCAGAGCTGCAAGCCTTTATACAGGAAAGCAACATGGTGAGGAAAATGCACAGGGGACCTGCTGTCACCTGTAAAAGGAGCTCTCGGCACCAAATGATAGCTGCGATGTTTCTGCATAGGCGCCAGAGTTATCCCATGTTTGCGCAAAGTTCTGGGAGAGGTGGCCCTAATTCTCTGTAAGTTGCGGAAGGTTCCCTGAGTGGCTGCAGCATTCTAGAATGCGCCGTTTGAATATTCCAGAGCCAAAGCTGATTGTAGGTTTCGACACGACAATCACTCAAGAGCTAAACGACTCAGGAGCAGTTAGTTGATTATACCATTCAATTCTGTACAGAGCAGGAAGTTTGCTGTAAAGATACAGTCCTCCTAATTTATACTTACTCTTCTTCCTTCTTTTTATCATCTTTTTTGTCATCCTTTTTCTCCTCTTTCTTTTCCTCCTTTTTCTCCTCTTTCTTTTCCTCCTTTTTCTCCTCCTTATCATCTTTCTTTTCTTCCTTCTTTCTGCATAACACAGTGTGCAACGAACTTAGCAAAACGTGGTTGGCTCATCAGCAGCTGGAGAGCTAGCAAGCAGGGAGCAGGTTCAGGAAGACTAGAGGAGGCCAGTCTAAAGTTTACCCAAATGGCTACTTGCATTGTTTATTACAAAATATTGCGCACATCACAATAGTTGGTGAATATCAGGAACGCAACACCACACACACACACACACACACACACACACACACACACACAAAATGTGGCTGATTTTGAAAGAGCTTAGTACACACTTTATACATTTGCCAGCAATAAATCTTTCACACAACAGCCCAGAATTTATCTATTTGGCCTGGTGTGCTAAGGAATCATTCTGACACCTATCTTTGGGGTGGGGTGGGGAAATAAAGTCTGATGAAGTATAAGAAATCTCTATAGAGAGTTTGTGTCAAGTTGTCCCTCTGCACCATTACCTAGATCAGGCATCCCCAAACTTTGGCCCTCCAGATGTTTTGGACTACAATTCCCATCTTCCCAGACCACTGGTCCTGTAAGTTAGGGATCATGGGAGTTGTAGGTCAAAACATCTGGAGGGCCGCAGTTTGGGGATGCCTGACCTAGATAGTATGTGCTGCTGTTTCTTTCTTCAGAGCAGCTGTAAGACTCCTATCATTAAACCAAGAATGTCTGCCCAGCTGGAATGAATAGCGCCTGAAGATTGTTCCCTGCCCAATCTACTTCTCTGACAATTATAAAGCCATACGTGGGTTATTTAACTTGCGGTCAAACCACATGTTTCATGTTTCGCTAGATAGGCGCATGATAGGAGTTGAAGCTCACAGAGTCTTCCTGTAAGTTTGCTAGAGAAGACTCTGTGAGAGACCCGCCTGCTGTGCCCTGACAGGGGGAAGATGTAGCGATATATTCTCCTCCCTGCCTGGGCACATTCTCTTCCTCTCTTCTGTGACATCTGCTAAATCCAAGCTCCATGCTCAGACTCCTTTTTAAGCTGGACTTTGTAACCGATATACCATCTGTGATTCTGCAACACGTATTCTGAGTGAGTAAACATTACTTTTACCTTTTACAAGACTATTTTGTATGTGATTGAGGAGAAATACCAGGAAAATCCAGTCTGCCTTAAAGCATTCTGGATTACTCAAACTAAAAGACATGATATTGATAGGGTTGCCAGACTCAATAGAGGACAGGACTTCTGTGCCTTTAATTGCCCTGCTCTCTTTTAAAGAGAAACCAGCTCTCTTTTAAAGAGAAACCAGCAGACCCTTTGTTTAATTTCCAAGCAAAGGGTCTGCTGGTTTCTCTTTAAGGTTTCCAGACTCAAAAGAGAGCAGGGCAATTAAAGGCACAGAAGTCCTGTCCTCTATTGAGTCTGGCAACCCTAGACATTAAACATGAGAGAGATGGTAAAAGAGAGACTTAGGCCTGGCACGAACATCACAATAAGCCGCAGTTTGTTTTAAACCAGGCTTACCCATGGAAGTACCTTCCCACTGCCAGATGGGTTCATTGTCTGCCCCATGCAGCTCAACCAAGACACAGGATTGCTTGTCATCTTGTCCAAACCAAGGCTATTGTTTGTTTCAAACAATGCTTGAGCGGTAAGCCATAAATAAACTATGGTTTGTCCTCGATGTGTTTCTGGCTTGTCTCTTGCGCTTTGTTTGAAACAAACTGTGGTCTGGGTTCAGATAACATGACAAACAGTACTATGGTTTCTTTGAGCAATGCAGGTGCTTTGTGAGAAGGGGGAAGCTGCTCAGAGACCCACACAGCAGCAGAGAGGAGCCACATTCCTGATTGAACCGTAGTTAAGCAAGTTAGCCTGAGCATGAGTTGCACACGGATGCGCACACAGCTCATGCACTCCCACTTTGTTCCTCCTCTAAGTTGTGTGGTGAAACAAACTACAGAGCAGCTGACTTGGCGCCCATTACATCCAAACCAGTGCTGATGGTTTGCTTCTCTCAAACAATCCATGATCGGAAAGCCAAGGGTGAAACCTTGGCTCCAGATCATGGTTTGTTTGGAGAGAAACAAAAATACGAGCCCAGGTTTGGATGTAATACGAAGCCAAGTGGCTTGTTTTTCCCATACAACTAAGAAATGGGTGAAATGAGGAGGGTGACACAGCTAACACATCAGCCAGTTTGCTTAAATGTGGTGCGAGTCCAGTGTTATGCCAAAACGCAGCCCACTTAAAAGAACGGATAGATTTTATCTATAAATTTACATGGGAAAAGCTCCACAAAATCAGCAAGGAGACTACGATTCAAAGTAAGGCTATAAATACAAGAGCATGGGGTTCCCCCCCCAAAAAAAAGTACTATGGTGTGCCAACTAGCAGCATCACTAACTAGAAGGAAAGGGATAGATCTACAAGGAAGAGATTTTCCACAAAAGCATAGCAGCTGAAAGAGGGTTTAAAAAGAGGGGGTGGGGTGGGAGGACAATTGGTCTACAGTTGTGAGGAGCATGTTTTGCAGCAGTGGGGAGGGACTAGGCAAGGCACAGGTCATCTACGTACTTACTCTTCATTTGTGTTGTTGGAGTAGTTGATGTTAAATCTGGCCAGAGCCCATTGACTACCGTGAGTTGAAATTAACAAGCAAATACATGGATGAATAAAAGAGCAATGCAGAAAGGAAAGCAGCATTTAATACACTGGTCATCACTGTGTGCATCTATCCTTACCTCCACCATTCATTGCACTGTTAGGCCTTCCCAGATTCTGACAAGATTAAGGAGGTCAACTTTGACCGCAGCACTAAGCTCCTTTGCGTAACTATCCAGGGCACCGGGCACCCATGTTCACGTGCAGCTCACACACGTTTGTGGCCATGCCTGGTGCCTGAAGCACTTTAGCCTGGTCTCAGGCGCCCTAATGCTCGACGGTGGAGGATCCGGCTATTTATAGCATCCATTTGGCTGCGACTCTTTAAGTGTTCCTCAAGCCGTTCCAGTCATCCTCGCAGGAGCAGTGCCAAGACTGGCTTGGCAGAAAGCAGACATATTTACTGCTGCTGCAAACACCGCGGCAGAGCAGAGACATGGCTGGAACGCTGCAAATCTGGAACTTCGAAAGGAAGGGGAATGTTATCTATTGGAGAGTCCAAGTTCAACGCTTATCGTTTGTGGGAGAGAGGGACATCGCGGTAGCATCAGTAGTGCACGCTTTTGATTCCGTGCCTGCGATAGGTGAAGACTCACAATTCTAGACTGAAATGAACATATGAAGCCTGCAGTTAAGGAGCGCCCAGATTGGTCTCTGAAACCTTGTAATCCACAGCGGATAGTGCTAGATATACAGAACACAGATTACTGGGGTATCACACCTTGGTTGGCAGAGCATGAGACTCTTAATCTCAGGGTCGTGAGTTCGAGCCCCACGCTGGGCAAAAGATTCCTGCATTGCAGGGGGCTGGACTGGACGGCCCCCTTGGTCCCTTCCAACTCTACAATTCTAAGATCCTATGCCCTCTTTTAATCATCCAGGGGCTACTACTTAAAATGGTTGAATATCGTCAACACAGAGAGCAAACGTTTAGAAATATCTCCTTGACTGAATAAGGTGTAGACATTCTACAAGCTCAGGGACCTGACAAACAGTCCTGAGCACATTCTGTGATATCTACTGCACCAGGAATGTGACCTTCCAGATGCTGTTGGACTGCAACTCCCATCATTCCTCACAATGGACCATACTAGCTGGGGCTGATGGGAGATGGAAGCCAATAGCATTGTGGGGAGGGGGGGTCACAGACTCTGCATTCCTGTGCCACACAATTCAGCATTCTAAGGACTCGCTTCTGATTGGGTAGTCCAAGTGGCGAGGAACAGTTGAAAACCTAAATAAACAATATTTGGGGAAAGCTGAGATACCACAGAGGCCCGGGCAAGGTTCCAATGTCAATGGACAAGGCTGCCGGAGAATGGTAGTTGCATGGGTTGGTAGGGCACATTATATGCACCCAGAAAGTCTCAGGTTCAATTCCTGTCATCTCCTGCTAGGGTTGGGAAACTCTGAAGAGCTGCTGCCAGTCAGTGCAGACAATACCGAACAAGATGAACCAATGGCCTGACTTGGGACAACACAGCTTCCTGTGCTGTGTCCTGTCCTCATTTTCCCCAGCAGCTTCCATTCTCTGCTCCCTCAATTCTACCAATGGTCAGATCCCAGCCTCTATGCCCCTCTTTTCTCACTTTCCACTCATTGTTTCCTGCCCAACAGTGTGAGCTTTTTTGGGGGGGAAAGGGGGGGGAGAAAAGAAAAGAATCTTGGATGTATGGACATTTTTGCAGAAGAGGCAAAATTTATTTATCTCTGCAAATTTATTTCATCTGCGTTGTTATTCTCACTGCAGAAGTTTGGTTTCATTTGGCATCAAACAGGACTGGGGGAACTTGGTGAACTGCAAGCCCAATCAGTCCCAGACAGCAGGGTCAAAGGGCAGGGATTATGGGAGTTGCAGCCAGCAGCACCTGCATGGTCACAGGTTCCTCAGCCCTGGTGTAAAATATGGAAGGTTGAGTAAACAGCTCTGTTTGCCATGCATTGCAGACCATCCATATTTCAAAATGGGCAAGCAAGTTCAGTCTGGAAGCCTAGGGCGGGAGTCATAGAAAGGATCCAGCCATAAATCTACATGATCAGGAGTATGACTGAATGGGTTCATTCACCGAAAACTATTGATATAGACTTGTAGCCCTTCTACATGACAGGTGCAAGTCACATCACATTAAAGCTAATGGCAAGACTTCCAATTTATTTTCGGGATTGTCTACAGCAGGGCCAAGGAAGCTCTGGTCCTCCAGAGGATGCTGGACTCCAACTCCCATCAGCCCCAGCCAGCATGGCCAGTGGTCAGGGATGATGGGAGTTGAAACCTAAAAACTTTTGGAGGGCCAAGGTTTCCCCATACAATATTCAGTACCTATCAGTACTGCACTAAGCAATGCTTTTTTTTTCTTGAAATCAGAGCATCGTACCTCCTTCACAAAGCCCAGGAAGCTTCTGCCCTACTTAGGGAAGGAGGCATGATGTTCTGGTAGGATCCCAGAATCTTCCCTTGCATGGTGAGTACCAACACCCTTTTTCCTAGGAGAATAGCACTTGCACTAAGTATCCCTCTGCCACAGGCAGCATCATTCTTCCTCTGTAAACACAACATTCCAAGCAAATATCTTCCCACAGAAGCTGTATCCTCTTACTTTTTCAAGCCATCTGCCTCATCGTAGTTCAGCTGGGTGTTGCTGTCTCTACTGGGAATGTCTTTGAGCTCTGGCCCTCGGATCCGCTCAAGAAAGGAATCTGGCCTTTGGTCTTCATGATGTAAGTTCCTCCTGGCCCAGGATCGCAATGATAAGATGAACCATGATAACCTGAAAGGATGGAGGGAACAGTTAGGCAGTACGAACCAACCAGGGGAAAGTGAACAACTGTATACTTCAGAAGGTTTCCTAAGGGTAGCATTCCCTTGTAATTGTGTCATTGAAGGTCTGTTTGAAACTTTCACAAACTAAACACATGGTGCATGCAGAACCCATTTTTTTATTATTACTATTATTATTATTTAATACCCCTCTCATCTGGCTGGGTTTCCCAAGCCACTCTGGGAAGCTTGCAGCATATATTAAAACATAGTAAAACATCAAACATTAAAAGCTTCCCAAAACAGGGAAGGCCCTCTGCCTGATTCCCTCTAAGTTCTCTTCTTGCAGTGAAGGAACCAGCAGAAGACCCTCAGAAGAGGACCTCAGTGTCCAGGCTGGACGATGGGAGTAGAGACGCTCCTTCAGGTATACTGGGCCGAGGCCGTTTAGGGCTTTAAAGGTCAGCACCAACACCTGACTCCTTCCATTTTGATGTATTTCCATTTGATGAGGTGGGTGTCTATACACCTCAATATAAAACATCTTTACATTTCAACAACTGAAGTAAATATTACACATATGTGCATAGGGAGATATATGTATAATTTGTCACATCTAATCAGGGCTATTCAAGTTATTATGGCACTGCAGCCAGAAAATCCTACATGATTTCTCCTTTTCCTAGGGAACAAAGATAATAAATAGCATTTGCTACCATTTCATGAAGCAGGGACATGGGTGGCGCTGGTGGGTTAGACCACAGAGCCTAGGGCTTGCCGATCAGAAGGTTAGCAGTTCGAAACCCCGCGACAGGGTGAGCTCCCGTTGCTCGGTCCCAGCTCCTGCCAACCTAGCAGTTCGAAAGCACGTCGAAGTGCAAGTAGATAAATAGGTACCACTCCAGCGGGAAGGTAAACGGCGTTTCCATGTGCTGCTCTGGTTCGCCAGAAGCAGCTTTATCATGCTGGCCACATGACCTGGAAGCTGTACACCGGCTCCCTCGGCCAATAACGAGAGATGAGCGCTGCAACCCCAGAGTCGGTCATGACTGGACCTAATAGTCTGGGGTCCCTTTACCTTTACCTTTACCATTTCATGACACCCCAATGCATCTGCCCAAGGTGGCCTCCCTACTTGGCTAAAAGTAGGGCTGTTCCTGCATGGCCCCATACTGTAAATGTGTGGCTGAACCTTGCGCTATTGAAGTATTCATAGGACGGATTAAGTCCAAAGGAAGCCAATGAAAAGCTTTCACACTCTGTGTTCTCCCCACTACTGTTGCAGAGACAAAGCTATTTTTGCTAACATGGGTTTCTCCAACAACAATAACAGAACACTCTCCTTCACATAACCTAAAACCGCTTACATGATAAGTAACAATTCTTTGTCAAAGTTGCACAGTGAACATTTTGCTTTTGTCCAAATTATATTCTGGAGAAAGAAACCCCCCGTGGTGATAAAAGGGAACCGCCCCAGCATTTTTGTGCCAATATTTGCAAAGCTGGATGCTTTCCCATACGTCAGACGCACAATCAACAAAACATTGAAGAGAACGTAACATTTTGCAAGGACTTAGCGCTGCTCCACACAACCTCATTTTAGCTGGTGTTGAGACAAGCCCCATGGTGGCATTGAGACCTCTCAGAAGATTGTGGTCCCCCACCACCTCCCATGGAAAAACTGTTGAAGTGGGAGTTATGCCAAATACAAAACATGACCTCTGATAGAAAACCGAAAAAGGTTTCACCAAGATTTCACTCTCAATTTTACATTCTCTCTAGGAACTAAAAAGAACATGCTTCGAATACCACCTTAATCGCCCAATACAGCACGTCCTCAATACTGATCAGGGGTGCCAACTTCAATAAAATATTGGGAGGGGAAGCTAAGCATAGTCAATCATATGACGCAGTGCACACACACCATTTGAATGGCAATGCCCATCAACTTTGGGGTGGCCTGGCACACTCAAACATTTTATGGGGGGGGGACGGGACAAAGACCCATTGGCCCCTAGGAGCTGGCTCCTATGATCCTAATAGTGCAGATAGTGATCAATTTATCTTCCATTTCTTTTATAATAGCTTGATATGAACAAAAATTTGTTCCTTAGGCATTTTCGCTGGCCAGCCCTGCCCTGCCCCTTTGCTTCCAGTGCAAGATCCCATTAACCTCTTGCAAGGTCACTCACTGCCATGCCATCTCCCAAACGTAGCTTACCTAGCCATCGCTCCGCTGCCTGCGAACGAGCTTCTTCGAGATTCAGGCAGGCCGCCCGTCTCCATGGAAATGACTCTGTGCAATTCGGGAGACGTGCCCTCCTCACACAGCGAGCGGGTCCTTGAGAATCAAAGAGTAAAACACGAAAGAAGAACCACATTCAGCCCCCATTTGACGCGCACTTGCTATTCCTCGAGCTCTCCCAATTAGGCGACAACCGTGGAGGAACATGCATTCCTTCCGAAGTCACAAGTGCTATTACTGTCACGGGTGACGTTGTGAAAAACGCAGGACATTAATAATAATCTGCCTCAGTTCCGCATCGCTTGATGTCCACAAGAATTTTGCCAGGCGGAACTTACTGACAGATGCATTGTCTTCGCATGTATTAGATTTTTCTGCCAGACCCATCCTAGATGGTCAAAGCAGAAAACAATAGGTGAGCCGGGGTGGGTGGGTGGGTTGTGGATTGTAGACAGCCAGTCAGAATCAAAGCCCACATGCTAAAACAAAAACAAAAAACCAACAGATACTAAAATCCATTCTGAGACAAAGGTAAAGGAGGAAATCCATTATATGGCTCAGAATGCAAACCTGAAGCCACTTATCTGGGAGTCGGTCCCATTGAATGCAATACTTTTGATCAGCCATGGGTAGGATTGCACTGTTAAGGCTACAGTTCGAGACTTACTTACGGTAGATGGGGTAGAATGCATCCTATGGATTTAAATGGGGCTTATTTCTGGGTAGATCTGCATAGGAGTGCATGACGAGATAAATTAGTGGGCTGGCATTTGTATTTATGATCTGACGTAGCCATTTCTGGGCCCAGGCACAGTGAGGCTGTGGTGGGGTGTGCAGACAGCAAATGAATACAGTGGTAACTCAGGTTAAGTACTTAATTGGTTCTGGAAGTCCGTACTTAACCTGAAGCATACTTAACGCTGAAGTGAACTTTCCCATTGAAAGTAATGGAAAGTGGATTAATCCGTTCCAGACGGGTCCGCGGAGTACTTAAATTGAAAGTACTCAACCTGAAGCGTACTTAACCCAAGGTATGACTGTACCAGGAGACATATTCTCATGACCAAGTGGGCAGTGAGTGGGGGGGGGGTTCAGAGATTTTCTGAGCAGCAGGCAGTGGGCCTCAAGGGCATTATTGTCCCTATAGGCACCATGTTGGCAACCTTTGTAAACTATATTCCTATAACGCTTGGGTTTCAGGTTGTGCTTTATTTGGGAGTCAGGCTATGTTGAAAGATACAGAACCTAGTTTACCTGGAAAATCCATTTTCAAGCTTATCATCAGGGTCATCGTTGATAGTCTTCAGAGACAGCCTGTGGATCGCAGGACAGGAGTGATAGGTATCCACTTTAGCCATTTTGCTTTACATATCAGCCTCCAAACCGTACCTGAAATACACAAAGAATGCATTGTGAATCCTGCATTGCAGAGAAGAGACTTTAAAGTTCTTTTTTTAAAAAAATCAACAGAATAAAAATACCAAAAGGAGACGGGGAACTTATGTAGAGAAATCATAGCATTATTTTTCTGAGAAGTCATTCCTAAAGTTCAAAGGGACTTTGCTCCCTAACATTTAGGACAGCCGTCTCAGCAAACTAGAAGTGACATTAATCATACCATTACATATCCATGCATGTTTCTTTTTATCATTCGCCTAGTTATTGGCTCTTCAATAGGCCTATCGCACAGAACACAGGCAAAGGACCTGGTGTCCTCCAGATGTTGTTGGATTGCTTCTCCTGGTGTTGCTGGACCACGGCCCCAGCCAACAATCAGGGATGGTGGGAGCTATAATGCACATCTGGAATCCACATCTGGGGGTCACCACACTGGCTACCCCGAGAATGTTCAACACAAGTGAATAAAGGTGGCGTCAAGGAGGACAGAAGGTAGATCTCTGAGTGATTCGCAAGGCTTATAACTTCCAACCATTTAATAGTAGCAAGAACAAAAATTTGGGTGGCCAGGTGCAAAAGAAGGTAGGGCTCCTAGACTTTTAATAGTTGTATAGAAGAGGGAATTGCATCCGTTGTTAAAGATGCAAGAGCCCTGGCCACTTTTGCACCTGGCTCCCAAACAAGAAGACTGAGATTAATAAAAACAGGCAGAAGGCAGAGAACCAGGAGTGAATGTCTCAAATGTACAGTGCAGATTTTACCCTATAAGTCCAACACTCTTTAGTCCAATTTGAACCAATGGGACTTGTGTCACATGAAGAATTTGTCCCATTTATTTCTACGGGACCGAAGCAAGAGCCTTCGACCTGCACAAATTAATGTGTTTTATTTATTTAAAATGTTATGTTCCACATCCCTGAAGAAAATAAATAATGACTTAGAAGAACACAAAATGCAATTCTAAACCAGCAATGTAATATTAACGTTGCTCAGTAAGAAGAGAGAAACAGCCACAAGAAATGAAAGAAAAAGCAATTTTGTCAACCCAAACCCTGTTGGAAGACCCCTTGGACCTGTAGGAAGCCTGGCTTAGGGCCTCCTGGCCAGGAAGCAATGTTTGCATTTAAAGAGGCCAGCACAAATATCAATTCTTGTGCAAACTTTCCATTCAAGAAGTAAAACATCTGCATTAGTCTTCCATTGCCTTAAATTATTCAGCTTGAATAAGCTGGAGCACTAAATTTTGCTCCGTTGAAGTACTGTGCACAGTTTACAATTGGAAGGTATGCCATTATTATAAACACACGCATTTAGGGCTGCCTCTAAATACAGATGGATCGATCAGTTTCCAGTCTGGATCTGTTTCTCACATATTCAGTCATAAATCAATCCCATCTGGTGTCTCCACATTTAACTGTGATGATAATAATTTAAAAATCCATATGAAAATTTAAATGTTTTATTTCAAAACACCATTTCAATGCATACATTTTATCTCAACGTATGCCTTTCTAAATGTATTTTATCCTAAAATATGCAATGAATAAAATAAAGTTACACATTCTCTTCCTGAGCAGAGAACTGTACTGTAAAGTTCTGCAGAAGTGCGTAATCTGAAGGATAATTACTTTCCAATCTGTGTCTTAGACCAAGAGGTGTGAATTAAATCAGTGTGTTTAAAAATGCCGATCAAATGAAATCCTCTCCCATCTTTAACTGCAGACTAAAGAAAAAGGAAACTATTCAAAGACTCCATGATGGCATCAACAAGTGGTGACTCAGCATATCAAGGCAAATCAGCACATCACCCCCTAATCTCTGCAGATCAATTGCATGAAACACTTCTGTTTTCTGTAAAATCCATTGAATTTGAAGAAAGGCTAGGCACAAGCCCAAGTACCTGTAAGGAAATTAGGTAGCGTCACTGGTCTTGCTGAAAATGAAAGACTTGCTTTCTAAAACCTGCTGCTCACCTTTCAGAAAAGAATGTGCTGTGTCTCATAATACAAATCCCATGTAATTTATAGAATGTCAACATAAGAACGGCTTCAAGAGGCACAAGCCGCTCACCAATTTATCCTGGCCTTGTTTATCCGCAGCCCTAGGGAAGATACTTACCCTACTGAAAGGAGTAGAGTGCTTTTTTTTGGCACCTGAGGTCGCAGTCATTTATTTCACCGCAGAGTAAGTAAACAGATGCCCCTTGCAGCTGAGATCCTGATTTGCATGCTGATCACTTAGGAATGTGGGATGTTGCTTTTCACATCTGGCTCACTGTTATCTATACCCACTGACAGCAGCTCTCCAGGGTTTTAGGGACAGCAGTACATACTCAAGGCGGGTATGAAATAGGGCTGATAAGGGGTGTGGTATCAGGAAAGGAGGATGTCTGAGGAGAGCCCCAGAGGGCAGAGATAGAGGTTGCTGTCAGGAGTTTGTGCAGGAGCTGGGCCCTGGGACCAGCAGGGCTTTGCAGGACTGGAATCCTCTTCGGCTTGTTCCGGAGAGGCAGGGCACGGCCGCACAGGTGAGGCCACTTGGTATTCGCTGCACCTGGTGGCAAGAGCCGGCAGGGGATATAAGGCCAGCATTTCCCCTCAGCTCTTTGCCACAGCAACACACTCTCTGCCTCACCGTGTGCCTCCTTACCTTTTGACCGTGACTTCGTGCCCTGACCCCCGGACTGACTTCGTGCTCTGACCCCCAGACTGTGACTTTGTGCTTTGACCCTCGGACTGTGACTTTGTGCTTCGACCTTCGGACTGTGACTTCTTCCCTTGTGCTTCTTGACCCTTGGACCTCTGCTCTTCGGACGTTCATGCCTACCATCTTGCCCCCGGTCCCAACGCTCCTTGCTGGGACTTCGCTCGTAAACAGCCCGGACCGTGACAGTTGCACTTGCGTCCAAGACCTGAGGTTCCCCACTCTTGCCACAGTAGTTTTTAGTCAACAAAGTGCTTTACAGTCATTAGCTTGTATCTTTACCCTCCAACATTTCTCTGATGAAAATAGGGACGTCCTACCCAGTGCTGTTTTTCTAGACAGAGGTGCCAGAAATCACAACGAATGCCTCCCTTGCTCTCTTATAATGGCAATGGCGCCCACCTGAGAGATGCTGAAACTGAGTTCCGGCAAGTTCCAGCTGAAAAAAGCCCTGGTCCTACCATACCCTCCAACATTTCTCCAATGAAAATAGCGACATCCTAAGGAAAAGCGGGACATTCCGAAATCAAATCAGAAACTGGGATGGCTTCTGTAAATCTGGTACTGTCCCTGGAAAATAGGGACACATGGAGGGCTTGTTGTTGCTACTCTGCAAAGCACTTATTAATTTATGTATCAGGGCTTTTCGCAGTCTCACCAAAGGCAATATGTCATTGGAGTGTCTGGATTACACAGAGAATAGGACGCTGTTTCAGACTGTCACTATTTTGGGTGGGATTCAATCGCCAATTCAGGTTGCACAATAATAGCTGGTTGTGTGGTCTTGCACCACAAACCCACCCAGTCTCCCAAAATGGGGAGGTGGTGCAATAAGAAGCATGATGGAGAAATGTGCTGGATCATTTCCCTGTAAACAAATCAGAACGAATGCTCATTGAGTAGCCAGCATCATCTAACCTGCCTACAAACAAAACAGGATGAAAGCTCAATAAATGGGTTGTGTGGAAGTGCCTTAGGTTGGGGTTCAGGTCTGACAAGCCAAGAATCAGGTCCAAATGAATAGGGCAGTATAGAATAGGGTGCAGAATGCTGCAGCGAGGCTCCTTACAGGGACCTTGCCATGGGAGCATATTCACCCAGTGCTTTACCAGCTGCACTGGCTCCCCGTGGAGTACCAGGTCAGGTTTAAGGTGCTGGTTTTGACCTTTAAAGCCCTATGCGGCCTAGGACCCTCGTACTTATGGGACCGCTTCTCCTGGTATGCCCCGCAGAGGACCTTAAGGTCCACAAACAGCTTAAGGGTCCCAGGCCCTAAAGACTGTCCTCCACAAGGGCCAGAGCCTTTTCAGTGATGGCACCGACCTGGTGGAATGTGACTAGGGCCCTGCGGGACTTGACCTCCTTCCGCAGGGCCTGTAAGACAGAGTTATTCTGCCTGGCCTTCAATTTAGCCTGATCTGTCATCCATTCTCCCTTTCTTTTTTTATGAAGAAACCCTTCTGGGTCCCCACATCAAAAATTTCCCTGGTCTCCTTGCTGGCCTTAGCAGGACTAACTTGGCCAGTTGCCCTGGTGATGGTATATTGATGTGAATTTTACATTGTTTTAAAGTTGTTTTTGGTTGATGTTTTATATTTGTTGTTAGCCATCCTGAGCCCGGTTTCTAAACCCGGAAGGGCGGGGTATAAATAAAAATGTATTATTATTATTATTATTATTATTATTATTATTATTAGTTAACCAGAAGAAGCCACTGACGATGCAAATCCCAGACAGACAGGAAGTCAAATGCTGGAAAAGCACGTCAAAGATAATAAGTGGAGCAGAAATGTAAGAAAGGAATCCAGAGCTGAAGGAACTGCCTGCCACTTCTTTCGACTTCCTTTGGGTCACACATTGCTTGTGAATGGGAATCAAAGGATCCTCTCAGCACAATACAAGTGGAACGAGAGCAGGACCAAGGGAAAGGAATGAGAGAAAGACCAAGAAAGAGCAGTTGCCAGACTGTGGAGACAATGGCTTGGTTTGCAGATAATGCTCAACCAAAGGGGCAGAGAACTTCTGGCCTGCTGGCCAAATTTGGCCCACCTAACTCCATTTGGCTCTTTAAGCTGTTTTCCATGCGCACCAGCCCCCACAACCGATATTATATGTGATTCCAAGAACACAACAGGTGGGGACACTGTTTGCCTTGGGGGTGTGAAATAGAGAAGTCTCTCATGTACCCAAACCCTGCAGAAAGCAGGCTTGAAACCCCCGCCCATCAGCTGATGGATGGAGAATTCACACAGGTAGCTTGAAAACAGCCAGCAGCTTGAGTTCAAATGCCATGCAGGGCCCAAGAGGGGAGGGTACAAGGGGTACATCATCACCCTGTCCAGGGTAGAAAAGGGGTCCCCGGAGCCAAAGGAGGGGAGCCAGAAATTCCCTGAAACCTCAGAAAACATTTGTGCATATTGTGTGAAGACCAGCATTTACATTTTGTGCAAGCCTACATAAAATGCTATGAGATTTCTTTTCCTGCTCACTTCCTCTTCTGCCAACATGCCCCAGCCTACTTCCCCTGGGGCCTAGGCTATCCAGAGAGGTGGCGCTGAAGTCCTGGCAAAAGACAGCGTGAGAAGGTGGGCTTGCCTTGCCTCTCCTGCAGGCGACAGACTCCGCCTACTAAGGAAATGGTCATCTGCCAGGGAAGGGCAGTGAGTGTTGGCACTAAGAGCGCTGGGCGAAGTAGCTCATTGCCACCATCATTATCATGAATGGATGAAGAACTGACTACACCTGGTAAAATTACCTTTTCCAAACAACCCTCCTAAGAATCAGGAGGTGGTTAATATTTGCATCAGTTCAAATTGTATTTCCAAAGGTGTAATGAAGGCAAAAGCAAAATAACCCACCCAACCCACTCCCCTACGATATTTAATAGTGCTCTGCTTTATTAATACATTGAATAGAAGACTGGATGTATTTTCTCCATGTATTTTAATTTGGACTTTTTCTGTCAAAAGGTGTTGATTTTGATTGCAGGTCTTAAATACTAGCGCGCTCGTTTTGTGTGAGCCTATATGGTTTTATGTATTGTAATTCACAGAAATTACGATCCATAATATTGTGTAGTATTGGGAAATGCGGAGGTATAATGAATAGTATTATTTTCTTTTATCATAGCATCAATGCATCACTTTAAGTGACCCTACTTAAATGGATAAGTGGGGTCCTGTTTACCCCACCACTGGTCCATTTTTCTATGTCACCATGGCAACCACTTCAGCACTATTTTACATGATAGAATCTAACACAGAGTTGCCACATTTGGTACTAAAGCACCACCTTTGGTACACTTTTGATTACTAAAGTACCGAAATATTACTACTAGTCTTTACCACTTCTTCTACTACTAAATCAGGGGTCTGCAACCTGCGGCTCCGGAGCCGCATGTGGCTCTTTTACACCTTTGCTGCGGCTCCGGAGCGGATACGAGGGGAGGAGGCGTCCGAGCCATGCACCGCCTGAGCCATGCGCCGCCTGAGCCATGCGGCGGCGCCCGCCACGCCCACCAGACACCCGTGTGGTGCCCACCGCCGCTGGAGCACACAGCTGCGGCGGCGCGCTGTGCGCCTGCGCCCCGCACGGCGCCCGCTGGAGTCTACAACTCCGCTGTGCGCGTGCGCTGTGCAAAAACGACGCAAGGTGACGTTAGCAGCCCGGGGAGCGTGGTCGCCCCCCTCCCTGCATCAGCCCCTCCCCGCCACATTTCTGCAGCCAATAGGCTCACGGGGGTGCGGGGGCGGAATTATTTATTTTTTTAAACGGGCGCGCTTCTTCCCGCCCAGCAGCAGAAAAGGCTTGCGGGCTCGGAGCGCGTGTTTACTGCTGCTGCTGCTCCTGCCTGCGGCCTGCCTGTGGCCTCCTGCCGGCCTGGTCAGGAGATTGAGGTAGATGTATTAATCAATGGGTTGATTCAATATGAGGAAATTTTATAAGTTCACTTGATGGGAGCAACACACATGAAACCATACCATAATAAGGGAGTCAGAGTTTTGCCCATTCCCAGTAATCAAGGCAGCCCAAACTCATAAGGCAGTGGTTGCTGGTGCCCATTCCCAGTAATCAAGGCAGCCCAAACTCAAAGTTATTTTTATAATGACGAGGATGACATTGGGCCCTCATTATTAATTATTATTTACATCAGGCACTGATTATGATTTATGGTACACTGGGGCCCTGATTAATTTTCTATGGCATTTTGGGGCATTGATTATTGGGCATAGCAAATTTTGCTATGGGGCCATCTGATTTCTAATTACGTCCCTGTTTTGCGGCTCCTAGTTTATTTTTTTTCTTCGGAAACGGGTCCAAGTGGCTCTTTTTGTCTTAAAGGTTGCAGAGCCCTGTACTAAATGAATGTGCAAGCTTTTTTGCAGCTCACTTGCCTGGCAGTGAATTAGTACTGGAAAACCTCCTAGAGCTAAATTTGACGGCCAAAACAAGAAACAAAGTCCACAGTGTTTTTCCTATGCTTGACATCTTTTGCCAGTGTGTTAATGTCATCTGTGTGGTACAAAATATTAGCTGGCATAGATATTTGCAACACTAGAGAGGCAACACTGGATGTTGAAGTAGCCACTGTAGAAGCTCTCCTCACACAGCTGACAAAACTTCAAAACAACAGGAAACACTTGTGGAATGAAGCCGAATTGGTGGCATCAAACAACCTAAATACTGTACAATAATAAAACTCTCCTGTAAATGTGATGGAGTTTAGTGCAAGAGGGCAAGGCTGGAGGATGACAGGACACCTATGCAAACTGGGAAGAAATGAAATGATACAGGTGGTACTCCAGAAGGAGTCTACTTCAGAAAATGTATTATTATTATTTTTACATTTGCTGTTAAGCAGTTAGCCGGGGGGGGGGGGTAATTTATTGTGGAAATATATCACCACATCCAAAAGGGATGAGGAGAGAAAAGCTTTATCTTTATTAGAGCAATATCCTGCTGACCTTAATGCTGATGATTTTGGGAAAGAAATGCAACATTTATCCTCAATACATAAACCAAATCTCATAAATTCATAGTTAAAGCCATTAGATCTGTTGAACTTGTTAGCAGAGTTCAAACTTGGTGGCCTGATTCCAAAATGTTTGTGTTTTGCTTAAGAATGCTATTAACCATGTCAGAAACAGCAGCTTCTGGAGAGAGGTCATTTAGCAAACTTCAGCTAATTAAGAATTATTTAAGCTCTACAATGCCTCAGGAATGTCTTGCAGATTTGGCCAGGCTAAATATTGAATCAAACATTTCCAGAACAATTAATTTTCATGCTGTGATTTGAAATTTTTCACTAAAATAAAGGCCAGAAAAGCTCTTTTTTAAAAAAAAGTAAATAGTAATTTAATCTACCTTTTTAAAATTCTGTTGTCTTCTGGATCTGATGTGCATTGCTATATGGAAGTGATGCTTCCCTGTGAATTCATCTCCTTATTTGTATTGTTCAAATCAAACGTGCTTTCTGATCTCTGATCCTCTTTTAATTTATTTATATTTATTTATATTCATCATGGAGGGAGTATAAGGGCATAAGGCCTCAAATGAAGAAAATTAACAGAGTGTTCCACTACACTCCTCTTTTGTCTTCCATACCCCTTTTGACCTTACAGGCTACAGCTCATGGAATAAAACCATAGTGGATAAAAACAGAATGGCTAATGGAGAAGGGAAGAGACCCAAAGCAGAGGTGGGTTTAGGGCAACAAGACTGGTTCTGCCACACTGGGTGGGGGCCCCACAGGGCATTCTAACTATGACGTAATGAATTCAGCAGAAGACTGAATTTAATCTACCTTTTTTATACTTTTTTTATACACAGGGGGCGCCAAATTTTAAATCAAAGATTGGATAAACATTGCAGCTTAATTAATGTTTTAGAAGAGCCACTATAACTTCTATTTCATATCTTCATTCACACAGTCAAATCCTATACATTTCTGGTGAGAAATAAGTCCTTTGGCGCTCAGTATGAATTACCTTGAGACAGCAAAGGTTGGTCTATTGAGGCAAATGGGGTACTGCCCCACCTATCTCATTCTGCTCTCAGTCAGCTGCCCACTTTCCTACTTACAACCAGTCCAGTGCGTGGCACTGCTTGTCACCCTTCTGTTCCTCCTCAAGGGCATTTTTAGAAATCCCTCAAGGTTTTCACCTGGCAAAATCCAACCCCTCCCCAATTTTCGGTACAGTGGTACCTCGGTTTACAAACGCAATTGGTTCCGGAAGTCTGTACTTAACCTGAAGTGAACTTTCCCATTGAAAGTAATGGAAAGTGGATTAATCTGTTCCAGACAGGTCCACGGAGTACTTAAACTGAAAATACTCAAACCGAGGTGTACTTAAACCGAGGTATGACTGTACATCTAAGTTGCCAAGAGTCCTTTAGGTTCCAAAGCAAAGATATTAAGCAATCTGATTTGATATCTGCTGATGCTGAGTGAACTTAGGAAGGCCATAGCTCCTCTGAAGCAGTTCCACATTGTGGCAGGGGTCGAAGCAAACTTCTCTACATTAGTTTTTGTGCCACACTGAATCTCCCTGCTGCAGAGCAGAACTGGTTGCTTTCTAACACTGAATTTTTGTCCTGCCACAGGGAGGGGATCAGTTCCTGGGAGTGATCATCATTAATAAGGACGATGTAACTTTGGCCTGTTTGCATTTAAATTGGCTGTCTCATCGCAGCTGTTTAAATGATGGTTTTGCCCAAATTCCCGTGTTTCTTTCAGAGCCTCCCCCATCTTCATTTCTGACCACTGGTTCATCGAATTACAGTGAATCCTTAATGGACTCATGAATAAAGGGAAACACAGCAGAATGAGCAACTCTGTGTTGTATGGGCCTGGAGGAAAGGGCAGTCTGAGAATCCACAATATAATAATTTATAATAATTTATTATTTGTACCCCGCCCATCTGGCTGAGTCTCCCCAGCCACTCTGGGCGGCTCCCAATTGAATATTAAAACAATACAGCATTAGATATTAAAAACTTCCCTAAACAGGGCTGCCTTCAGATGTCTTTTAAAAATAGGATAGCTGCTTATTTCCTTGACATCTGATGGAAGGGTGTTCCACAGGGCGGGTGCCACTACTGAGAAGGCCCTCTGTCTGGTTCTCTGTAACCTCACTTCTCGCAATGAGGGAACCGGCAGAAGGCGCTGGACCTCAGTGTCCGGGCTGAACGATGGGGGTGGAGACGCTCCTTCAGGTATACTGGGCCGAGGCCATTTAGGGGTTTAAAGGTCGACACCGACACTTTGAATTGTGTTCGGAAACGTACTGGGAGCCAATGTAGATCTCTCAGGACCGGTGTTATGTGGTCCTGGCGGCCACTCCCAGTCACCAGTCTAGCTGCCACATTCTGGTTTAATTGCAGTTTCCGGATCACCTTCAAAGGTAGCCCCACGTAGAGAGCATTGCAGTAATTCAAGCAGGAGATAACCAGAGCAACCGCAAGCAGGACCTGTGTACTAGAGCACCCTCCCTCTGCCCCTCTGCCCCTCCCATGGTTTCCAGCAGCTGTTATTCAGAAGCATTCCTGCCTCTGACCATGGAGGCAGAACATAGCTATCGTGGCTAGGAAGCATTGATAACTTTATCCTTCGTGAAGATGGCAGATAAAGGGCTTTGTAGGACAAAGGAATTTATTTAGAGATGCCGCCCCTCCCCCCATTGTGAAGCTTTCCCTCTGGGCCCAACACAAGGATCTTTAGTACAATTGGTTCATATTGCTCAAGCTAGTGTATTTGCAGGCAGACCACTAAACGAAGTGAACTCCAACCGGTACAACCTGTTAATTGGTAAAGTTATATGTGGTATGGAAGGCTTGAAGGAGGGAGGGAGATCTTGAGGTCCAGCTAGGTGAATTAAGCTGGGAACACACATCTGGGTGAAAATGTGCCTCCTTTATCCAGCTCATCCTTGATCTCCCAGAGATACCTCTTGATTTGAAGAGGCTCTGCCCAAAAGCGCATTCTGGTGGACCTTCCCCCCAACTCCGATGGTGAGCCCTTGCAGGCTTGCACTGCAGCTGTGGCATGTGCCTGAGGGTCACCGCTTTCATCTCTCATGATGCCTTAGAGCAGAAGTGCATAACTTGTGGCCTTCCTCTAGACATTGCTGGCCCACAACTCCCATCATCTCTGACCATTAACAAGGCTGACTGGGTGTCAGGCTTCAGGGAATCCGATCCCCTCCGACACGGCTGGCAGCCAGAAATGGGAAAACAAGATGTTCTTACCATGGTATTTTATTTAATATTCACAGAGAGATGGAGATGCTGTTGCCTCTCAGGTAATGGCATTGCTCCGAGTAAAGTCCCACCCACTCTGTCTCTTCTATTCTATGTCATCCCTGCACCGGCTGATCTGTGCTTTCTGCCTCTGAGCTTTCTGTTCTTCCATTCTCAATGCATGCCAGGTCCTGGGAGAGGGGTGCGGTCAGGAATGCTGTCCAAAGACACCGAGTCTGCCAGCTGTCTCTCCCCTGGTTCTTCTTCTTCCTGCACCTCTCCCAATATTTCCTAGCTTATCCCCTCTGCAGCCTCTGAACTATGACCCTCTGCAAACCACTGTTCTAAATCTATACTGTCTCCCTCCTCTCCGGGAAGGTGCAGGAGGAGGGAGAGGCAGTCTCCACCATTCCTCCTCAGACCAGTCCCTGACACTGGGGCTGATAATAATAATAATAATAATAATAATAATAATAATAATAATAATAATAATTTATTATTTATACCCCGCCCATCTGGCCGGGTTCCCCCAGCCACTCTGGGCGGCTTCCAACAAAATATTAAAATACAGAAATCAATCAAACATTAAAAGCAGGATGAGAGCAGGAGTCTTAACAATATCCGAAGGGCTACAGGTTCCTCACCCCTGGACCAAAAAATGAATAAAGGCAGGGGGTAGAGCAGGAGTTCGCAGTGAACCCTGTCGGAGTGATGCAGCTCCAACAGCTGTCCACAGATGCCAGGTGTTAATGCCAGCATGTTCTGAATGCATGCAAAACCTGCTTCATTAGAATGATTATTGAGTACAGTACAAGCCAGAAAAAGGCAAGTGTCACAATCCCATTGAAATTACACCTCACAGGAAATGTTTGAGAACCAGAGGAAAGAACAGCTGATCCATACATGCTACTGCAGAGAGCCCATGTGGGGTGCCTTGACCCCATTATGTCAATATCCTTCTCAAGCCCATACCTATTTGACTAAACCTCAATCCCATTCATTTCAGAAGAACTTTCTCCTCCAATATTATTGTGTCTTATCAGCTACATAGGTCAAGATACACATTTCCGTATGGTATAGGTAGTCTCTCTCTCTCTCTCTCTCACACACACACACACACATTCTGTGGTTTCAGTTTTGTGTATTGTGTTTTCCATTCAAAGAGACTGGGGGAAAAAGAGAGAGAAGCACAAAACATAAAAAAACAACTACATTGTTTAGTGGTGCTTGTATCAGAGAAGCCTCTGACACTGACTGGCATGAAACATTCAGTTATCACGAGAAAGCAAAACCATTTGCAGTTCAAATTCTGTGAGGGAAGGAAAAAATGTCAGCTTGGCTTGAAATAATATATCACACAGGCAAAGGAACTGGGAAGAAATACCAGGAGGTTGGGAAGCTGAGTAATTAACACCCAAGAGAAAGAAGACTGAAAGAAGAGTGCAGAACAGTGTACTGAGGAAGATGAACCTGCAAGAAGGGTAGGTGCAAATGAGGCACGAGGAAATGGGCGGGAAATGGAGTCAGGAGGTATTGTATGTTGCATGGAGAGAGCAAGAGGGGAGAGCTACAAAGTTGGGGTGAAGAGGCAAGCGAGCTAAAAGCAATGAAACAGCAACAAAAAGCAGTAGCCTGAGGAAACTATGCATGGAATGGTCACATCACACAACACACTTCTATACTACGGTATTTAACAGACAATGCTTCCCCCAGAGAATCCTGGGAATCTTAGTTTGGTAAGGGCACAGGGAACTTTAGCTGTAGTGTCGTTCCCAGGCAGTGGTGTAGTCAGGGTGCTGCATAAATGCAAGATCCAAGACCAAGGAAACTCTAGTCTATTGCATCAGGGCATGGCTAAAACGGCAATAGAAAAAGAGGGAATATGGAACAAGCCTTGGCACACAGACCTTAATGCAATCTGATTAAAGAACTACCAATCAATTCATCACATGACATCTAATTGATTCACCTATGAATTATATTTGCATATCAGGGAAACCAATATCTCCGAAGCAATACTTTCTTCAGTTTTGGATGGTGCAAACACATCATAGCAGGCAGCACCTTAGAAGAGGCATTTCTCCTGTATGTGAGAGAAAGAAAGGAAAATGCCACCTTTTAAGGTGGTCCTTGTTGCTCATTGGTTTTGCTATTGCACCATCAATCAGTGTGCACAGCGCTTTATGGAGGGCAAGATACTGGGTCCCTGCCCTGCAGAGCATAGAATCTAAACTGTAACACATGGGAAACAACAGGAGAAGAGAGAGAGATGAGCAAATGAGGAAAAACTAAGCATATACACACCCACTGGAAAAGTGCAAACCAATTGTGCCTGCTCAGAAATAAGCCCCACTGTTTTCAAAGAGAATTGCTGTAGAGAAGGTGCTATGGGGTTGCAGTCCAAATATTGCGATCCTCATATATAGGGAAGGATGATCGTCCTCAGGTGGCTTGGACTCACAATCTCTCTGGAAAAAAACTAGGACAGGATAGGACAGGGCAAACACTTCTACCAATAAGAAATTATAGATTGTGGGTTTTCAGTCACAGCAGATGTGTCTGGCTGTGAGCAATTTCTAGAATAATGAGCTCCCTTTTTGCAGTCTATTTACTACAAGGTTGTCAGGTTGTCATAGTTCCCATGTCTCATGGATCACACCGAGAATCCAAGGATCACACAGAGGGGAAAAAAACATTTTTCCCACTGGCTTGTGAAGAGGAATAGGGAAGTCATGCTAAGCTTTTTCTGGGCAGCAGAACTTAAAAGTCAGCAAGTTAGCATGTGTTTGTGCTAACCTTCTGCATCAGCCATTTCCCAGAGAAACTTAGGGTCCCTTGGAATCTTATCAAAAGCTTAAAGATACCCTGCTGATCATCTTTTAGTTTTACTATAGAGAAACAAAATGTATGAGCTTTTTTTCCTTAAGAGTGTGGCTTCTTCCACACTACAGTAAGAGGAGTGTGCCATTTGCACAGGTGTGAAATATTATCTGGCACACTATTGGCAAGGTGTTATGGATCAGTAGAATGCTGCCATACTGATGCGAGGACACTCCTACTCATTTCTACTCAGAAGTAAATTCCATGGAGTTCAGTGGTGTTTACTCCCAGAAGAGTAGATATAGGATTGAAGCCTTAAATGTGAAAACTCCCTTGGCAGTTTTGTCTATCGTAAGATGAAAAAAGGTAGAACATATTTTGCTTTAAATTGCAGACCCCAAGGGTCTAAGTGGTACTCATTTCTCAGTGGCACTAGTACAAATTCAGTTCCACAACTACCAACACTGTTGAGAACGATACAATATGTATGTGACTTTGGTTTAATCTAGCTTTAATTCCAGGGTGTATGCTAATTTCTATGGAGCAATAATAAAGAAGAGAGTGATTTCAAGCATGCATGGACTGTCTTTTCTTCACACTGAATATCCACAACTAGCCATCAGAATCTGAAGGAAGGGCATTGAGTTCAGATGGCATGGGTTATGTCCACTAAATTATACTCAGGTATCCACCAAAATCAATGGACTTAATGTTCGTCACAACAGATTCAAGTCCACTGGTTTCAACATTTCTGCTCTGAGAAGATTTAATCACTTACAGCCCTATGACTTTTAGGCGAGTGTTATTAGTCTGGGAAGCTCTCATTACAGAAATTAGATATTGGAAAAGCTGGGATAGATCTGTGAGCTTTCTAAGTTCATATGCTTCTCGCATGCATGAAAGAACCATTTGTTTTCTGCCTGAATGCAAAGCGTGGAATGTGAAATAAAAAAATTCCTTCAGTAGCACCTTAAAGACCAACTAAGTTTTTATTTTGGTATGAGCTTTTGTGTGCATGCACACTTCTTCAGATACGTGGAATGTGAACCAGTGATGTGACTCGTTTTCCATCAGCAGAGTCCACTATTTCCCATCAGCAAAGTGATGGCAAACTCGAACCCAAGCCTGTATTTGTTGCCAACTCCCAAACTGTACGATAGCGAAAAATACAATCACGGGAATATAATGAGCACAGAACGAGTCTACACCATGAAAGAACCCTAAAATGAGATGTCTAGAATTAAAGTGAAGAATATAGTGAAGCTGAACTAACTAATTGCATAACCATAATTAAATACTCAAAGAAACATAAATAACTCAAAGAAACCTTTAAATAACTCATCATAACTCATCATAAAGCATCTCAACATCAGACAAAAATGAAGAGAGAGGGTTGTCTTTTTTCACATACTGTATTAACAAAGTGGCTCAAATTAGCAACATCGGCTGGAGACAGATAATAGTATATGAAAGAAGTGAAGATTACCTGGGACTATGGTTGCCCATTGCGTGGGGAAGCAGAGTGGGGAAACTTTGGTCAGAGGCAGATTTAGAGCAGCGCGACTGGGTCTGTCACACTGGGCGCTGAGCCTAGGGGCACTGCAGGGCATCGGAACCATGGCATAGTGAATTGAGCAGAACGGAAGGTGAGAGGTGGAGGTGCCCAATTTTGGCCTCACACAGGGCACCACTGAAATTTGAAAGGCCAAAGTTTGCCCCTGCTTTGGTCCCCCAGGTGTTGCTTGACTACAACTCCCATCATTCCTGACCACTGGCTATGCTGATGGGAGCTGAGCTGAGGGTCTAAAAATAGCTGGAAGACCACAAGTCCCCCAACTCTGGTGTACCCTCTTATTTCTTCTATGCAGCTATCCTCTCTCTAGTCAAAGAGATAGCACTGCAAAATAATAGCTTTTTTTTTTACACATACAAAAACTATTATTGGGCACTTTTGGAAGCCTGTTCTAAGCACGTTTGTGCATTTTTGTAGCCTCCCACTGTCTAGTCAGGAAGAGGGTAGCTATTTATAGTCACGTAATCTGCTTTTTAAATAAAGGCATGCCCTCCCCCTAAATTTTTAGTTGTATTTCCTAAACCTTAAGTGTGTAATGCAAGAATTCCCAAAGCGTGGCGAAGACACATCAGCCAGAGACATTCAATCTCAGTCTTCTCTGGCATTCTGCTTACTGTGGAGTCAGGCTGGTCATGACAACCCACCTCCAACCCACCTTCACTCCAGGTCAAGCACAAGGGGATGGGGAGAGGGAGAAGCGAGAAGCGAGAAGGAAAATCTGCCCACCTCCTACTCAGTTCAAAGCAGGCTGCCTTTCAGCTCCCTCCACTGGCAGCAACCAACTCTGTTCCCAAAAAAACAGGATGGGTACCACAACTACTGATGTGGGCAGTATCTTCAGTGAATGGCAATGAAGTGAATTGGTGGAACTGCTATTCCCGCTATCTTGCCATCCCCAGTTCCATGTCAGAAAGACAGGTGAAAAGAGTCTTTCCTCAATCAAACATAGTCAATATGACAATTGTGATACCTAGGATGGAGTCCAGAGCCATTTCTTTGTCTCCTCATCTCACAACCCTCACCCAAGGCATCGCCATCTTCCTAAGACATGGGCAGCAAAGATAGGTGAGGAGAATGCCTTCTCAAGGCTGCCACAGACACTTTCCACAGCCTCACTCCTAGTTCAAAAACAATGGACCTTTAGATATATACATATTGAAAGGTTTGGCCTTTCGACAGGTGGGACAACTGTAGAAAGGGCCAGTATATTACTGGCAAGACTGCCTGGGACAATGCTTTGCTTCTCTTCCATTATGTCCCTGCTGCTTTTTTTGTTCCACGGAACTCAATAAGGGATTAGCCTTTATTTTGTGATGTTCTGCTCCTTCATTGGAACAGCACTGCCTTGGCTTTAATTTCTTATACAATGACAGAATGTAACAAAACAGAACTCATAGACATGGGCTTGGCCATGCTGGCTGGGACTGACATAAGTCCAGCAACAGCTGGAAGACCACAAGTTCCCCATCTCTGCATTATATTCTGCATCCAGGGGGGGAAATGAAATCCCCATTGCTGAAAAACCATCATTTTACTTTTCTCATGCACTTCTAAAATAGCTATCTGAAAGGTAGAAGGGCAGTGGGTGAAAACGTTGCAGGAAGACATGCATTTTGGGGGAAGTCAACATGGACAGCTACAGAAGAAAACACACATACACTCCAAGCAGTTTTGCAAACTCCACAATCTTCTTTGTGCCACACTTGTTTCTTAAGAAGAATAAATTCTCCTGTCATCCTGCCCTTCATTTTATCTGCCTTAATGCAGGTTGGTCAATCTGACCAGCGGTCCTCAATAGTTCCCCATTTGACCCAGATAGTCTTCTCATCTTGTCTTCCCCCTTCCCAGGAAATAATTTGGTTCGTTTTTTGGAGGGTTTTTTGGGGGGGGGTGTTAAGTTTTAATTAGAGTCAATTGGGCATTTTAAAAGCCCAATTGTCGTGTATCGGGAGGATTTTGGTTGCGGGGTGGGGTCCCAGCTAAAGAAGGAAGGGTAACCCTTCCAACTCCATTCACTGCAACCTTCCCATCAGAACTGCCTCTGTCTGCATTCTGTTCTCAGCAAAACTTTACAGTAAATCTTTATGCAAAAGGGAACCAGTGTCAACCAAAAAGTAACACGAGAGAGGCATCCTCTGGAAGGAGTCCGTTTCAGCGGCACATGCTCAATTAGCAGGAGAACCTGGGATGTTCTCCAAAGCAAATGGGAGGCTAGAAGCAAGTCCCATTCCAGGCTAAGCTCTGAGAGAAGGGAGGGGTGGCGATGGAGCGACCCGCTTCCCGGAGCAACAGAGGAGGCAGGCTGAGGAAGAGCTGGGCTCTGCATGACAAGCCCAGTGCCTGGCGCATTAAGATTACAGAGAGAGACTAAGAGTAAGACCGGCTAAAAGGAAAAGCAGCTCTAGGCTTTTGCTATCCTGTTAAGGTCTTTACAGGGATCAAAATGTCAGGCAATTGGCTTGTTCTACGCACATTTCTGGCCACCTTCAATGTATGGGCTTAGATGCTCTCCTTGCCTGGAGAAGGATTCGGTATAGTTGGAGAGACTTGCCCCCAATGTTTACTTTCTAAAATTTTAAAAAAGCACCACTGAGTCACACAAGCCCTTCTACGCTATGCCAGCCTTTTGCACGTGCTCAACGGCACCGTTTTCTTCCAGGTGTCTCAAATCTGAGCCGTAGCACTGAAAATAAAGAAAGATTTAGGGGCGTTCTGTATCCTACTCGATTCGTATAATAATAGTTATGCTGTGAACTATATGGTGCTCCTCTCTTTGAGATAAAAAAAAAGAGCACAGGCGCGTCTTTGATGCCCCCAGTCTACTACCCTGTCGCTCTTGGGATTTCCGACACACACATACACACCGCTTTTTGCAATACAGCCGAGCCCCTCAATTTAACGCCTTCCACCAGCAAGTAGAGAAGTTCCGTTTCCCTTAAGCTCATGCACCGTCGCGGCTACTTTGCAGAAAAGTTACGAAGTTTCCTACCTGCTCTTGCTTGGTGTGCGCAGACTGCGGGGACATGGCCTCTTCGACACGAGGAAGGAAGAGGAGAAACAAAACCAAAGTGGTGAAACCGCGAGATTAATAATAATAATATTTAAAATATCCAAGGGCAGCCTTCAAGCTCGCCCTAAGGGAGCGCGTCCGGTCAGATCCATCCCGAGGGGCGCTTTCCCACGCTGGTCCTATGAAGGCAGCTCCGAGTCCTTTTCTGTGACGGGAGTCTTTTTTAAACAGGAACGCTTCACTTCGCTTCTCTGGAAACTCACAACCTTGCTGGCGCCCGTTGCCCAGAACAGTGGAGATTCTGACCGGCTTCCCTCTTTATCTCTGGTCACTGGGCGCAGGGGTTGGGATCCGCGCGCTGTTTCAGCACCAGCAGCATTGGACAGCTCCAAGCGGGAGGCAGGGAACAGACGCGTTGCGCGTGCGTTTTGCTTTATTGTGGTGGTGGTGGCGGCGGCGGCGGCGGCGGCGGCGGCGGCGGCGGCGGCGGGCGCAACAGCCTCGTCAGTCTCGGTTGCCTGCGCTCTCCTTCCTGCTACCAAGAGCGCCTTCCTCCCTCTGTCCTTTTGCGCCTTAATCTGCCCCAGCAAGGCAGCACGCAGTCCAACGAGCCCGCCCACACCTTCAGCGCTCATTGAGTCCGAGGACGCCTTCAGACAGCAAAACTCCATCTCTCCCCCAAGCTTTTGGAGGGCGGAGATGAAGCTTTCGGTGATATTTGGGTAAGGGGGGAATTCACAGCGTCTGTTTTCAACCAATGTCTTCATTAAACTAGCTTCTGAATTCTTGCCCCTGGGGAAAAAATCTACCTAGTCTGCTCCCACCACCAGTTTACTGTTGGCAGCTTTGAAGAAAATGAAGAAGCAAAACTTTGGTTTGCCACTGAAAATACTCTCAACAGGAAGTTGCAAGGCGTCCTGGTTCCCTATCATGATGCTAGCTTTGCAAACTTGTTTTGTTCAGGGCTTTTTGTTTGCACAGTGTTCATGCATTTTTAGGTGTACACTTTAAAACTGCTGCTCCCAACCTGGTGACCTCCAACTGTTTCACATTCCAATTCCCACCAGACCCAGCCCAGCCAGCAAGGCCAATGCCCAAAATGATGGGAGCTGTGTTCCAAAATATCCAGAGGGCACGAGATTAAGAAAGGGATCTTTAGAACATCTTAGTGCGCACCTGAGGAAAGTGATGTGTGAAATGACCTTACTCTGGTGCCTGTATGGTTTCATCTGAAGGGGTTCTAGGGGTGAGAGTCATTGTAGCCCCCATTTCTTGGAACACAATAAAAAATGCCAGTTTCAAAAAGGGAGGTACATGTGTTTAAGATTTTTGTATTTATGCCATTCTTTTCAGTGTTCCCAGGAATGATTGTTTTACTTCTTGCACCAAGTTAGGCCTATAAAGACTCCTACTAGGCCTCTAAAGATTCTCTGTCATGGATGCTTTAGCTGAGATTCCTGCATTGCAGGGGGTTGGACTAGATGACCCTTGGGGTCTCTTCCAATTCTACGATTCTATGATTCTAGTATTCTTGGGAATTGATCATGGTGTGGAGCACGTTTTTCCCTTATGTCCTGAGTTCAAGTGTTTCCAAAGCCCATGACATCTTTGGTAAAGGCTGTTCTCCAATTGGAGCGCTCGTAGGCAAGTGTTTCCCAATTGTTGGTATTTATACTACATTTTTTAAAAATTTGCCTTGAGACAGTCTTTAAACCTCACTGCCTCCGACAGTGGAGATAAAATATAGCCGTCAGAGTTGGTAGCCTTATTCTCCATGAATTTGTCTAATCCTCTTTTAAAACCATCCAAGTTGGTGGCCGTAACTATATCTTGTGCGAGCAAATTCCTTGGTTTTCCTTGTGCTGTGTGAATAAGTGCTTTATTTTTTTATTTTTTCCTGGTCTGAATCTTCCAACACTCAGCTTCATTGGATCCAGCTCAGCTGTTGCTCTGTGGAGAGTGAGTCACAATTCAACAAAGAAAAAAAATATATTGCTTGCTGCCAGAACATATAATAAGCCCAAACTCCTTAACCTCTTTGTACGCTGGAATTGCAGCCTCACCTTTCAGGGGGGTTACTTACTGTTTGAGGGTACCTTTACTTCTCTCCACAGGTACACAAACTCTAGTGGTTGCAGGCTACCCAATAATCCATTAGTGACACCCATTAGTGACATAAAAAGGAGGGGGAGCTGGAAAGGCATTAGAGGTAAAGACACCGTACTGGTATGATATTTCTGGCCAGGAGGACAGCAGTTGTTGTTCTAAATCCCAGCATGAACTGTGTCATGCCTTTAGTGTTCATTCTCCTGCAGCTGGGGCACAGAACTACTGCTTTCACAGGTATTTAAAAGGGTATAATATTGTGCTGCCATTGAGGATGCAATCTGCAGTAGCAATGCGCGTGACAAACCAGGGATGTGCCTGGAGTTCAGCAATCGGATGCAGAATTTACCAGCAATCCCTTCCTCTTACACCGTTGTTTTTAAAGGCACAATGGAATACAAGTATTTCCAGATCTTTCCTGTTCTCCATGCTTAAGCCATCAAGAAGTGTTTGTCTTTCTGTGAATTCGGCCATATCCACCGTGGTTTTGTGTGGCTTTCAGTTAGCTTTTCTAAACAGTTACCCACATCCTAACTTAGCACTTTAGCTTAGAGTCAGCTTCCATCACAAAACCAAGAAAACACCATGAGATCCAGCCATCTTAACTTCCTTTCCTAGCCAATAAAAACAAGTGCAAAGAATCAAGGATATTTAGGTTCTGCATTATAGTTCCCAGGACCGCTAGAAAGCCAGTCCTGCAATTCAAATTGACTGGCAGAGTCAGCACAATCTAGCAGCTAAAGTAATGGGTTTGAATCATAGAATTGTAGAACTGGAAGGGACCACCAGGGTCATCTAGCCCAACCCCCAGCAACGCAGGAACCTTTTGTCCAACATGAGGCTTCAACCCCTGACCCTCATATTAAAAGTCTCATGCTCTCCCAATTGAGCTATCCCTCTCACATGTTCTGGAAGATCCAAGTGCGGATTCTTCTGGCTTCACTGTTGACTCATTGGAAAAACATTAACATTTATGGTAACACTCACCTGCTTAGATGTTGGTGGGTTCCAAGTCCCATCAGTCCCGGCCAGCAAGGCCAATGGGCAGGGTATATAGGAGTTGTAGTCCTCCAAAATCAGAGATACTCCATCCCTTTCTTAGACATATCTAAGACATGAATCCTCAACAGCATAACAGAAAGACTAATTCTGTCATTGCCCTCACCTTCAGTTGCTTCAATTCAACATGTATACAGTTCAGTATTTAGCCCGTAGCTGTTTCTTAGCCTGTAATCAATCACATACTTAGGAAATGCACATTGGGGAATCGTGTATGGTTGTGGCTTCCTGCAACGTGTTTCTGCTGTGTACTTTGTGCAAAAAAATGCCTCCCATGTAAAATCATAGAATTGTAGAATTGGAAGGGACCCTGAGTGTAATCTAATCCAACCCCCTGCAATGCAGGAATCTTAACTAAAGCATCCGGGACAAATGGCCACCCAACCTCTGCTTAAAAACCTCCAAGGAAGGAGATACCGCAACCTCCCAAAGGAGTCCATTCCACTGTCAAATAGCTCTTACTGTCAGAAAGTTCTTCTTGATGTTTAGCTGGAATCTCCTTTCTTGTAACTTGAAGCCCTTGGTTCGTGTCCTACCCTCCAGAGCATGAGAAAACAAGCTTGTCCCCTCGTCTATGTGACAGCCCTTGAGATATTTGAAGATGGCTATCCTATCTCCTCTCAGTCTTCTCTTTTCCAGCCTGCACATACCCTGCTCCTTCAACTGCTCCTCATGAGGCTTGGTTTCCAGACACCACATGCAACCACCTCACATATCATAGAGTAGAAGTGTGTCCATATTTAAACAAACAAACAAACACATCAAATCTTTCCCTTCTACTGCCAGGTGCAAAGCATTCGTCAGAGTTGCCTGTACTTTCAGTATAGGATAAAGATGATAATATGCATGAGATCCACTAGTACTTTGGACATTATATTATGAAGAAATTGCAGTGTTACTGAGGAAGCAGAAATCAAGGGGAAAGTAGCCTTAAGGCTCAGCGATGTTTGGCTAGACCTTAGCCAGACACTCTGTGCCTGATTCGTTGACCCCGCTCATCAATCTGTGATGGTCACCACTTGAAAATCAAATCTGGAAGTGCTATTTCTGTTTCCAATAGATGATTCATGTCTTTATATTCAAACTCATTCTAATTAATGCTCAAGACTGAATGAAATTACCATAGCATATGAGTGTCTGAAAAATGGTATTATATAGTTTTGATAGCCAATTTAACATTTGGTCCATATTATAAATTGATGCGGCATTCTGACATCTGACAAACCGCCACTATCAGGTTTCTAAAACAATTTCTGAAAAATTGAATTAAACAGTATTTTTTTATATAAAAAATACAAAAGCAGGCCACTTTTCCTACTGAAGTGTCTAGAGAAAGGGACTCTCCTTCTGATTGCAATACTATCTTCTCTACTAATGCACAGAATATTTGAAATGTTTTTAAATTAGCTATCATTTCTTTATTGCACTCCTGGTTCTGAACTCAAGAGCCCCAAGACTCAGTTTCTCTCAGTTAGTTTTAGAAAATGCCTCTTCCATTCTTTTCCCCAGCCCAGTCCATTAGACTAATGATACAGAAATGATCTTGAAACTGGTTTCTTAGGGTAAATCAAAGCCATAATTGGTGTTGATTCCTTATCCCCTAAATTGATTGTTTTGCTTTTTAATTACATAAAATGTATATACCTCTTGGTTGTAGAAAGACAAAACAAAACAAAACTTCTCAACATGGCTTGGGTAGATTGTCTTCTTGTCTGGTTGGCTGACTGGAATTTTTAACACAATCCTGAACACATTTACTAGGGAGTAAGCCCCACAGAACAGAATGGGACTTGATTTTCAGTAAACATATATTGGATTGCACAGCAAACTGTGTACTTGGACCATCTAAATTAAATTTGATTGGATTTACCAAGTTACACTTGGGAATACGTAAATCTGCCCTTCTGTTTGTCAATACTACTAGAACCTTGAAAGATAATATCCATGTAACAATCAATAAAACTCAATGATTCGATTCCTTCTGAAGCCGTGAAGGGCATCCCTGTCCGAGTCAAAATAGACCGTAACAGTTTTAATTGTATTAAGTGAGAAATTCAATTTACCATTAGAAGGAGCTATAAGGCACTTTCTTGACTGCATAGATCAAGGAGGTTGGCCATAGCTAGAGATGAGAAAAGGGCAAATGATCACAAGCTGAATAAATGATTCCTTCTCTCCCAGGATTTTTTTGAATAGCTTTCATATCGAGCTGCTATTAAGAATGCCCTGGATACCATGAGCATCCAAAGTAAGGGTGCTTCTTGATGGCACACATAAACACAACCTACAACCCCCACAGTCTTGGTTAATGCTGCTCCACCTAGGGAGGGTGGATAAATTAAATTCAGTTCAATTTTAACTAGCATGGCCTCAGCAAAGTTAACTCTTTATTCAAAGAAACAAACAGCTAAGGAGACCTAGTGAGCCCAGCAGCTCCTCCCAGTAGATCATGCCCCAATGAGGCAGTTGTGAAGACTGAAGGCCCCCACCTTCCACAGTTCCCTAAGCCTCCTCCTCCTCCAGGTCCTTCCTAAGCAATCTGGTCTGTCTTTGCTCTTCCCTCTTTATACCTCTTTGTGTTCTGGGAGACCACAGGGGAGTGGAACTGGGCACCCCAGGAGGAGGAGACTCCCTGGCTTCTTCAGCCTCTCTGCCTCTTGGTGTCCCGTCTCTCCAGCCTCCACTTTTGCCTCCGATTCTGGACTGCTCTCCATCACAGCCCCTTCCTGCTCACTAAGTCCTGTTACCGCTTCAGCTTCCAACACCTCCTCCTCCCAGTCTGCTCCCTCTTCTCCCTCTGACCACTCATCACCGTCCCATCACCAACCCACTAGCTCTGAGCCTTCTTCCCTTGGGGCATTCCCAGCTGGTGCCTCCCACTACTTCTCTGCATCCAGTCCATGACACCAGCTCTTTTCTCACATGATTGGATGTCTCCGTGTACCGTGCCAAATTGCAGCCGGCAAGATCTACCGGGACATGTTGCTGTGCTCACTAGGCCTACCTGGCCTCCTGTGTGTGCTACATTTCCTTCAATAAAGAGTTAGCTTCACTGACTCCGTGTGATTTATTGCCAACTTGCTCCTGACTCCCGCTCCTGTCTACTGAATGAACAACTGTGACAGCAAAAGGTGCAAACCATTTCATATACAGTTTGTGGAAGGACCTCTAAGCGGCTATGCACCGTTACTCTACAAAGCTGTTAATGTTTAATGAATAGACTTACACCGAAGGTGAATTTTGTACCATGCTTATAATAAAGCGTGGGCCATTGATATAAATGCATGGCGGCAGCAGAGGAAATATGCATAAAAATATGTTGATTCCAATGAGCTAACTATCTAACTTAGCACAATCCACCCTCCATAATGTAGGAGGACAGGGCACCTACTTGATAAACGGGGGCACTGTTAAAGATAAAAAGAAAGTAGCTTGTAGGCTGATGAATGCAGCTAAGCAGATTAACATAAATATATTACTTGAATAGATAATCAGATCCAATACATCTGAGTTGATGTAGTTGGATTCAGTTTAAGCATATAATTACACAAGCACAGTCCTAAGTAGTTATAAAACAGAGCGTTATAACTTGTAGGGGCTGGAGGAATAATGGCAAGTGCTCCTTGCCGCAGAATAAATATGCTGGTATTCTGTTGCCTCAATTACCTTTCAAGGGAAGTACGCCACCCATGAAATTCTGGGAGAAATGCTCTATGGACAGAGAAACATTTGACTTTGTTATTAATAACAAACAGCACTCTCCAATGAACAAAGTGATTCATGGTTCCTTTCCTATATTTATTACTCAATAATGCATTCACATATTGGTTTGATAACCTTTATTTGCAAACCAGAAATCCATGTAATTCTCAGGCCCAGCCAGGTAAGCTGCAGAGATGCTCCTGGCCGGTGGGGTGTGTGTGTGTGTGTGTGTGTGTGTGTGTGTGTGTGTGTGTGTTCTACACACACAGTCTTTTGAATGAGCAGGGAGGAATCAAAGCTGCACATTGTATGCAGTCCCTGGATCAGCCCATCGTAATAGTCCCTGGATGAGGACGGGTGACTTTTCATTGACTACTTCACCTGTATAGCACTATTGGTCAGTTTTTGATGGATCTTCCTCCTCCTCCTCCTCCTGCTGTTGCTGCTGCAGTTCTAATTTCTTGGGGAGCAGGGAATGGTTCATCCTCATTTTGGTGAGATATTCTCTGCTATGAGGTGTCTCTCCTATCTTTTAATTCCAAATGCCATTCTCTGAAATTTTAGTTGTAGCAACAGCAGTCACTGGAAACTGCTTGGCAAAAAGAAAAGAAAAAGACATTTTGCAACTGCACAGTGCTGAGTTTCTATATGCTCCCTATTAATATTTTGTGCATTTATTTTAGCAATTGCCATTGTGCACACACCTCACCAGACTCCTTGGCTGCAGACTTAAGTCTCTTGACTCAAGACTCAAACCTTTCTCTCACAAACAAAAACACAGAGCTGCGCACCTGCACTTGGATTAGCTTTCACATCCAGCAAATGCTTCCTTGTTGATCTTTAGGGCTGCCTTGTTTATTAAGGGGTGGGGGTGGAGCAAGACTGGGGCAAGTTTGCAGGGGGTAGAAATTCCATAAACACTAGACCACTTGGAAGATATTACAGTACCTGGAAGGCCCCACAGCATCCTAGGAAAATGCCTGGTCTAAGTATTTTTGTCTTTCTAGCCCAATACTCTCTACTTTGGGCTCTCCAGGGTCTCAGGCAGAGAACTTTCACATCAATTGCTACCTGATCCTGAAGATCTTGGGCATATGCTCAGCCACTGACCAAAGGTCCCCTCTCCAAAAAGTTCTTAACTAACGGGAGACCCCCAATAAACGGCTTCTCTCTCTGTTGCATCTTTTATCATCAACCCAGTTGCAGAAGGCTCTTCTGCAGCATTGCTCTGCCAGTGATGTCACCATGCTCAGCAAACATTAATTAGACAC
Source organism: Zootoca vivipara (assembly GCF_965207765.1). Lineage (NCBI taxonomy): Eukaryota > Metazoa > Chordata > Lepidosauria > Squamata > Lacertidae > Zootoca > Zootoca vivipara. The sequence goes on along the minus strand of NC_142587.1, from coordinate 30,724,307 downwards.
CATTGGCAGAGCAATGTTGCAGAAGAGCCTTCTGCAACTGGAGCAATTACTGTATAAAAGATGCCACGCAGATTGAGCGTCTCCCCAAACCACAAAAGGTGGTCTCCTATAGACTGAATGCAGCTACTACCGGTAAGCATTGGAAAAGAATCGTGATGATGTAACAATTTGGGAGAGAAAATTGGATAGAACGCTGGATCTAATTGAAACAGCAGGAGAGGCAGAACCTTAATACCTGAACTGGCATTTAGCCAGGGCACTGGGGTTAATCCCACCACATCATGAGTGCCATGGGATCGTTAATGACTGCAGGGCTGTGAAGAAGTTGGCATTACATACACGTCCAAGAGACAGCTGCTGCCCCAACAGCCATGTCTACTAATGCCACACTAGAACATGTTGCACTCAGAAGAATGCCTGCTACTTATTATTATTATTATTATTATTATTATTATTATTATTATTATTTATTGCTGGCTACTTCAGATGCATCTTGGTTCCAGATTCTGATGGTGCGCAACTTTAATAATTATCAGCATTATTATTAATGCCAAAATAGGCTTTGAAGCAGTTTACAACAAGCAGAAATCCATCCCAATTGGTGGGCAGAGTTCCAAGCAAACAGAGATGCGGCTACAGGTAGGTAGCCGTGTTGGTCTGGATCGAAGTAAAATAAAAAAATTCCTTCAGTAGCACCTTAAAGACCAACTAAGTTTTTATTTTGGTATGAGCTTTCGTGTGCATGCACACTTCTTCAGATCAGAGATGCGGCTGGCATTTTTACACCGAGTCTGTTGTATTTTGGGGGTTCTGTGTTCCTTGCCCTCTCCCATGAGCAGTGGCCATCGATAGGCAAAGCCACCTCCCCGCCATTTGTGTGCAATATGGCAGGCAGATCAGGCTGCTTGGGCATTTGCTCTAATGGACCAGCCTCCACTGCCTCCCAGGCTGTGCATCGTTCTATAGGATATGGCAGCTGTTCTGCTGATATAGCAGCAAACTGTCTTCCCCTTGGCATAGCCGGCGTTTAGGATTGCTTTGCCCAAGTGCATGCAATTAGTACTTTCTCAAATACATTTGCCACAGCAGTAACACGCAGGACAAAGAACTGCAATTTGCCATGGAAGGAGCACACCATGAGGAGCTCTGTGTGATATTAAGGAAAGTTAATTGCACTTAGTTCTCGCTCTGGGAAGAAATGAAAAGCTATAATTGCTGAACCCATTCGAGCCCTTTGCGAAAGACTATAGAATTAGGCATCAGGTGGCTTGCAGATAAGACTGGCTGGGACAAACAGAAAGTATCGCGAAAAGATTAAAACAAAATGTAATAGCAAACATCTATGTTTTGTGTGGACAGAAAGGGAAATGACTCCTAATTAAATGAATCATTTCTTTGGAAATGCCAGAACAGAGAAAAAAACTATTCAGAGTCCGCCAGAAATTAAGCCCATTGACATGAATAGCAGCAGTTGCACAATAACACAACTCTCCCATTCATTTCAACAATGAGAGAAATGGCTCAATGGCTCATCCCTCCCTCCCTGTGAACTCCATGGGACTTGCTTCAGAGTGATGGCATGTGGATTAGCCTCTCACCTGTGTCTATGAGTGGTTCACCTAAGGATGCAGTGAAGAGTGTCAATATGCCTCTCATGCGGAACAGCATCTGAAATTCCAGCCATTTTTTTTTTTTTTTGCCTACACTGTGCCAGGCAAAATGTAACCAGGCATTATTCAATCAAGGTGTGTGAATGACTAAGAAAATTTTTTTTCAGATTATACAAATGGTAAACCATGCAAATTTGTAGAGTTCTGATAAAGGGGTGTTGTAGACCCCACCTCAAAGGGGCTAGAAACTAAGGGCAGAGTGGAGCAGAGTGAGGGGATTAAATTCAGTTTGCATTTAAAGGCAAACCTACCAAATCACACTTTGATTTTGGAACCCTGCATGAATGTTTGCGCAGGCATCCTGTGAAATTTAACTAGGCAGGCCATTTCTCTAATACAGGAGGACTGTATTTTAAACTGAATTTCTCCCAAATTCTAACCAATGTTGACAACCCAGCCAATACTAAAATTATAGAAGATCTAACAGATGTGGCAACCCAGTCCTAATCATTTAGAATGGGTTGCACCACCACTTAAGTCAGAGGTGGAGAATCTATGGTCCTCCAGATGCTGTTGGACTACAACTCCCATCAGCCCTAGTCAGCATGGTCAACGATCAGGGATGATGGGAGTTGGAGTCCAAAAATATGTAGCGAGGGCCACCCTATTATATATGCTACATAGCAATACAGCTGAGGAGCCCCATTGAAGACAATAAAGGTAAAGGTAAAGGGACCCCTGACCATTAGGTCCAGTCGTGACCAACTCTGGGGTTGTAGCACTCATCTCACGTTATTGGCCGAGGGAGCCAGCGTACAGCTTCCGGGTCATGTGGCCAGCATGACAAAGCCACTTCTGGCAAACCAGAGCAGCGCATGGAAACACTGTTTACCTTCCCACTGGAGCGGTACCTATTTATCTACTTGCACTTTGACGTGCTTTCGAACTGCTAGGTTGGCAGGAGCAGGGACCGAGCAACGGGAGCTCACCCCATTGCGGGGATTCGAACCGCCGACCTTCTGATCAGCAAGCCCTAGGCTCTGGTTTAACCCACAGCGCCACAGTTGACAATAGGCCAACCCAATTAGCTGGGCCAAATCTGTACAGATTCAAAGTCCAGTGCTTCTCTTTAGCACTGTCACATTTTAGACAATGCAATGGCAGTTTGGAGACTTCCTTTGTCTATTCCAACTTTGGGCATCAATTATATCCCTGTTTTCCTCACTTTTATTCAGGCAGTGCATGGCCTGCTTAAGCCTCTCCCTCCCCCCCTCCTCCCCCCTCCTCCGCCTCTCCTGTTTTAAGATTAGCAGCCTGCCATGAGATTGCCACTAATCTGGCTGATGCCTTTTGGAATGTCAAATGAGAGGTGGCAGTACAGCTTCCACTAGAGTCAGAGAGAGACTTCACAGCCTCTAGCGCTGTCTGTATTTTACACAGACAACTAGCATCTATGGAAAACAGGCTTTTGACAGTCAAAAAACCTGAAACCTGCATAGCGAAGCTTGGAAGAGATAGCAGTAACTATGATACTGAGAACAGGGAAATCAGAGCACAAAACTTGACCCAGATTGTCTCATAGAGATCAGTTAATCCCTACTGTATTTCTTCATGGCACACAGAAAGGAGACTAGCAGCATCACGAAAACATTTCGAGATTAAAGTTAGTACTTACCTGTACATGATGATGAAACTGAGTTGTCCATGCCTGGCTTGGTGACGGCCAACACTCTTGAGTTCACGATGGACACAAACATGGAAGCTTGTTAGGTCTCAGGTACTTAACAATTTTACATTTCAAACTGGTCAAAGCCGCTCAGGATCTGGTTCAGTTTTCCCAGAGTGGAGCAGTGTTACACAGGCAGTGGCTGTCACCAAAAACCCTCTGCTGTGTTCTTCCCATGCACCACTACATAATTTTGTGTCATGGGCATATTTTTTCGGAGGTTCTGTGCCACCCCCAATCTCTGCTGAGCAGCAGCAAGATTTCTGGGGGTTCCAGACACTCACCCAGAGTTGTGCTTCCTTTGGGAAAATTGAGGCACAGTGGAGGCTAGTGTCGTTAAGAAATAGGTTTTATTTTACACCTAAAGTCTTCAATGGAGACAGTGCAGAACATTATACCTTAGCAAGCTCAGGTCCAAAGCCGCAGTCGTGGCTCTCTTGCTGCAGCCTCCTCCACTTAGAGCCAAGATAGTTCTGCCTACTTCCTCCTTTTTGTTCCCAGAACACCTTGAAGCTTTCAAAAGGGACACATTTTCCTATGACATCATGTCCCCCTCAATTGCCTTGACAACCTTCCAAATCTTAATTCTTTGTCCACACCTTGGAGGGGGCGGGAAGGAATGATAGCTTTTTTTGTATTGCCAATGGCCTTCAATGTCCCAGTACCTTGGTTCCCCATTGTTTCTCAACAGCGCTGCACTCAAGCTAGCCCAGCCAGGCTGGTTTGCGTAAGCTAACCTAGGAATTTCTTCTCTGGCACAGTTCTGCAATTTGTATTTTTCCATCATATCCCAAATATTATCTAAATGCTGCCATTTATTAATTTCATCAACAAATTCTGGCACCCCAGATGACAGGGATGTGGGTGGCGCTGTGGTCTAAACCACTGAGCCTCTTGGGCTTGCCCATCAGAAGGTCGGCGGTTCAAATCCCCATGAAGAGGTGAGCTCCCGTTGCTCTGTCCCAGTTCCTACCAACCTAGCAGTTCAAAAGCATGCCAATGCAAGTAGATAAATAGGTACTGCTGTGGTGGGAAGGTAAATGGCGTTTCTGTGTCCTCTGGTTTCCGTCACGGTGTCCCATTGCGCCAGAAGCGGTTTAGTTATGTTGGCCACATGACCCGGAAAGCTGTCTGCGGACAAACGCCGGCTCCCTCAGCCTGAAAGCGAGATGAGCACTGCAACCCCATAGTCGCCTTTGACTGGACTTAATCTTCCAGGGGTCCTTTACCTTTGCCTACCCCAGATGATCTATGAAAATATCATTGGGACTCTCCCCAATCCTGCCCTGATATAACTGGCATGTTGGTGTTTTAGGAAATACACACGATCCTGCTGTAGTTAGGTTGTGCTGACTGGAGATCAGTATCACCCTCAAGGGGCACATGGGGCAGATTCCCACTTCAAGGTAATTGCTGAATGCAATTCTGAATGCACAAGATATGCAACAGAACCCGTGTGGTGGTTAGAGTGCTAGAGTAGGTAATCTGGGAGACCAGGGATCAAATTCCCACTCAGCCATAAATCTCACTGGGTCACAGTCTCTCAACCTAATCTTCCTAGCAGAATCATAATTCTGAAGAAACTAGGGGGGGGGGATATTAATACTCCATTATTCTAAGATTAAGATACCTGTCCTTTACAACAACCACAACTTTTCCATCATACATCTAGAGACCCAAAGGATGTCTACCTGTGCTAGCCCCATGCCAGCCCGTTAGCAGGGGCCACCTCAAGCAGAAGTCACCCGCATATCTGTACAAATAGGGCACTGAAAAAGCGCTTTTGATCCCTTCCTTATTCCTTTGTTCATGCATTTTCTCTGCACCACCACCCCGACTTCAGATTCCTTCAGGGAAGGAGAATACACAAGACAAACACCATTATGGGATGGTTAATCAGAATCCAGGCTCTGACATGACACTGACATACACCTGGGATCACCTGTAAAGTACATCCTACCTACAACTGCACATCATATTCATAGAATCATAGAGTTGGAAGGCACCCTGAGGATCATCTAGTCCAATCCCCTGCAATGCAGGAATATGCAGCCGTCCCAAATGGGGATCAAACCTGCAACCTTGGCATGATCAGCAGCACGCTCTAACCAACTGCACTATCCAGGCAGACAACTGGGCATCTGTTCTCCGTACCAAGCTTAGGCACGTGCCAACGTGGTTCCTTTCGTCTGCCTCCTCGTCATTTTTTAACTGCACAGCCAGATTTTCAAAGATCTCCTTACAAAGATCTTGTGATGCTGCACAATTTTAATATTAAAAAAGTTTAATATCAAATTAAATGGTTTATTTGGTGTTGATATAATAGGGTTTCATAACCGGCAACTAGACCCCTCCCCTCCCTGCTCCCCTGCTCACAACTTGCAGTCTTTATTTACAACTAAATGGCAATGCTGTTTTTCCTTTGAGTGATGTGGTACTGCTGAAGCCGCCTTGCCAGCTCTTCCACCTTCTCGATGCTCGAAATGGAGGTCTCACTGCTGCTACTGGTGGCAGCCGTCTTAACAAGTTGAGGGGCGCTCTGCTGGCGCAAGGGATCAACGGCGCTCCGGAGGGCCTTAGTTATCCTAAACTCAGAAGCATTTGAAGGCAGCCACGGCTTTCTACCTCGTGAAGAATGAGGACGTGGTAAGCCACGATAAGTGGGTGCTGGCAGGAAAAAAAAGGGTGGAAGAAAAGGCGAAGATCGGTGAGATTAAACAAAACAATTCCCCTCCCCCCCCCAGGCCTGTTAGAGGAGATGTAAGAGCAACAGAACTCATTACACGCTGCACAGGAAAACATAAAAAGCACCTGGACTGTACAGCAGTGAATAGATATGAGGGAAGGAGACAACATAAATGGCTGCAAAGCTGCCTGACGTGCCGTAAGAGACTGATGGAGTATGGAGCTTCGCCATGCATGCAAAGGTGTGCATTGTGGAGCTTCATTCTCATTTGTAGTTATGTGAATGGTTGCAATGTGAATTTTAAAAATGACTCATGTAAACACCATTGGTTTAAATAGGGGCTATTTTTTATGTTTTGCTTTATTGCTGGTGATGAGTTCTGTTGCTCTCATTTTTCCGCCCAATGTATTTGCTTGTTTATTTTAATAAAATAAAAATGGCTCTCTGTTCAGAAAGTTGCATTTTCGTCAAAATATATTTTTCTGTTGGAAAAGCTTGTGAAGAAAATGTGAGCGGCATTTAAAACGGTCAGCTTCCCCCCCCCAAAAAAAATACAGCTTCTCCGAATTGAAGTGGGTCAACATCTGGAGGTCACGACATTTGCTGCCTTAATTCAACCATTTTCATTTCATCGCAAGAGATTTTCCTCTGCAACCACCTTATGGAAATAACCATGTTTCTGCAGAAGGCAGGATCTTTCCCCTGTGGTCAGAGGGCAACATGAGTTTGGCAAACCAGACTTTGAAAAATGGATCTTATGTGTGTTTTTAAAAGGAAAACTGGAGCAAAGGTATCTGGAATCTGAAAAAAATGAAATCCATAAAAACAGCTGCACATAAAATCTGTTAGAAAGTAACCATGCCAATGGCTGCACAAGGAAATCATGTTTTATTAAAGTCACGTTTTAAGATTTACACCATACACCATACACTAATGAAGGTAACAGTGATTTATGCTAACAAGGATTTAATTATGGAAGAAACAAGGTGGGCAATACAATATTAGGAGACAATTCTAACAATAACCGTGCTAGACATTATTTCCTAGACAGGAGATGAGTACTTATTCAAATAAATGGAAGCTGCACACATTTAATCAAGATAAGAGTCCATTTCGTCTGCGGACTTAGGATTTAAAATTCTATTTCATTCAACACTCTCACAGAAAATTCAAAACTAACAGCCAGTGCTTATCTTTAAGAAATCCACTGTCACCATTCAGCATGGAAACTCTGGTTTGCTCATAAAGAAATGAAGACTGTGCAGGCACTGTCAATTATTTGCTGATCATCATACATAATGCTAAACCAAATTATGGCTTAGTGTGTGGGTTCTGAGAGAGGAGGCTGAGGCTACTTTGCTTCTTATTCAGTCCTGTTGCTGTCCTGTGGATTCAGACGACATGCTACCACGACTTGGTTCACAGCAGAAGGAAATCAGCTGCACTCTCCAGGATCCTGCATGTTTGTGCTAAGCCATAGTTTGGCTTAGCATTATGTGCAACCTGAGCCACTGCATGAATGTGGAAGATCAGCCCCAGATAATACGAAGGCATAGTCGCTTTATCATCCAGCAATGCAGATTATTTAACACATCGATCAAACAAAACCAGGAGACGTCATGTGTCAACTTTTCTTTCTCTTGTTTCATTTCCAAAGTATTGAGGGAGTTGAAAAGGGTCTGCTAACATAGGACGCATTCTGAGAGAACCTAATATAAGACAATGTTTCCCAAATTTGGGTCTCCACCTGTTTTTTTGGGGCTACAACTCCCATCATCCCTAGTTAGCAGGATCAGGAATGATGGGAATTGTAGTCCAAAAATAGCTGGAGACAAGTTTGGGAAACAATGTATAAGGGCTTACATTGCAAGCCTACAGATGTCTACTCAAAAGTAAGCCCCACTAGTTTCATATGACTTACTCCCCGGTAAGCATGTGTGGGATTGGAGCCTTCATATCTAAATGGTACTATATTGACAGTAAACCATGATTTGCAAGAGATATTCAACATACAATATATACTGTACTGAATTTGCTCTTAGTCATATGGGTCAGTACATTCACATTGATATCTGAAGCACATTCTCACAAAGGGGACAGAAATGCACATTCCAGGTCCATCCCTTGATGACTAGCTTGTGTAAAAGAGCCAACAGAGTTCAAACATCTGACCAAACTCTCATTCTTCATCGCATCATTGCTTCAGACTTTTCAAACATTAGATAATTTATTGGGCTTGTTCCCATGCTCAGTTGCAAGCCGCACAGTGGGACACTGGGTTGCATCCCATGAAATTCTACTCAAGAGTAGACCCACTGAAATTCGTGGACTTAAATTAGTTGTAACGAAATAAAAATAAAATAGACAAATTCCTTCCAATAGCACCGTAGAGACCAACTAGGTTTGTCATTGGTGTGAGCTTTTTATGAGCATGCACACACTCCAGGTATTTTTCTTTTGTTTCGATGGCAGACCAACACGGCTACCTACCTGTAACTTAAATTAGTTGTGTCTATCAATGTGAATGAGTCTCCTCTGAGAAGCAGTAGCACTAGATGCAACCCACTGGGCCATTAGTGTGCAGGTATGAATCAGACGTAGGGGGTTAAGTCTATAGTAACACCATATTACAGCAATGTAATAAAGCACAAAGGAGGATAGGGATACAAATGCCTATCTTCTGAGACAGGAACCTTCCCAGACTTGGGGAGTTGTGCAACATTAGTATTGCTTTTTACTGAGTTAAAAAAAAAGTTTTAAAGGCAATTCATTGAGAACGACAAATTGCTAGAACAGGTTAAAAGGACGTTATAAAAAAATTTACATACAAAACTGGAGAAATATTAATTTGGATTACTAGAAGGACATTAGAAGAGTCATGCTGCACTGCCTGAGTGACTAAAAGTTAAAGGTTAGGCTTGGGAGGAAAATATGGGTGAAGTTACATCCTGCAGACTGGTAAAAACTATTCTGGAGTGCATAATTGTCAGGGAGGCGGACGTTTCTCTTTTTTAGTCTCTTTTCTTCAGCTAGATAGATAGATAGATAGATAGACAGATGTAGATAGATAGATAGATAGATAGATAGATAGATAGATAGATAGATAGATAGATAGATAGATAGATAGATGATAGATAGATATGGAGAATAAATAACTGAAAAAATCCTTTTTCACATATACAGTATATCTATAATGTGATGAGTTTTTCAGTTATTTCTTCTCCGTTCTTTTTTTCTACAATTGTGTTTGTTAAGGATAATGAGTACTTCAATTTTATATTTTCTTTTTCATCACCATTATTATTATTATTAGATATGTTGCTTTTTATTTGCTTGTTATAAATGTGTTAGGATTTTTGTGCACAGTATGTTAAAAACCTTCAATAAAAATGTTTTTTGTTCTTAATGTGGCTCAACAGAACAAAATGGTGGCAGTTTTCCTGGAGATCAAGGAAATAATAATAATAATAATAATAATAATAATAATAATAATAATAATAATAATAATAATTTATTTATACCCCGCCCATCTGGCTGGGTTTCCCCAGCCACTCTGGGCGGCTTCCAACAGAAATATTAGAATACACTAATTTCTTAAAGATTAAAAGCTTCCCTAAACAGGGCTGCCTTCAGATGTCCTCTAAAAGTCTGGTACTGTAGTTGTTTTTCTCTTTGACCTCTGGTGGGAGGGCGTTCCACAGGGCGGGTGCCACTACCGAGAAGGCCCTCTGCCTGGTTCCCTGTAACTTGGCTTCTCACAGCGAGGGAACCGCCAGAAGGCCCTCGGTACTGGACCTCAGTGTCCGGGCAGAGCGATGGAGGTGGAGACGCTCCTTCAGGTATAGTAGTCACTTGGGTATTTGCCAAGGAATGGCAAAAAAAAAAACCCAAACTCCAAAGCACTGTATCCCTGGAGAAAGTATCATTCCTACAATATGCTGGAAGATCAGGGACAAGTGTCTGTATTTTCTCTCTTGTTAGGCTAACTGAGAAGATCAAGATTAGGAACGTGATACAGAAAGCAATGATTAAAAGCAACCCTTGAATCCTAATCAAGGATTCTAATCCTAATCCTAATCAAAGTTACAGTAAATATGGAGTAAATAGACCTAATGCAAGCTTTCCATTTTGGACATATCTGACTTTACAACATCACTGGACTCCTGCTCTAGTTGACTTGTTGTACCTGTGCATCCATCTTTGAAATGAGAGGGTGGCGACAAACTACTTTCTCTTATTTTCACCGTCTTTCTGGGGGCAGCCAGCTGCTCATCAGAGGGCCATGCTTTGCAGAGATCCTTCCTGCTCTTTGCTCTTCCTTTTCTGGTGTTCTTCTTCTTCCATTCACCTCCGGCAGAGATGCATTTGGTCTCTGCCTCTTCAACCGCTCTATGGAAATGCTTCACAACTTTTATGTTTGGTCTAGATTAATTCAAAGCAGCAGATTAGCTAAATGCAGGCAGACAGGATTTCAGCAACCGGTGTGTTGTTGTTTTCCTCCAACGTGATAGGACAAGCAGAAACTTGTGAAAGTTCCCAGGCGTTATCTGATTGCAATTACACCCCGAACCCATTTCCCATTCTTCACATACTCAGTTTGTGCAAACTCTCTATGGTCTGGTAACCTCTAGATTAGATTACTGCAGTGCGTTTTATGTGGAGCTGTGCCTGAAGATGGTTCATAAACTTCAGCTGGTGCCGAATTCAGTGGCCAGGTGGCTCACTGGGGCAAGATAGCTTGAGCATATAACACCAACCCAGCCCCAACTACACTGGCTGTCAGTTAGTTTCCAGGCCCAATTCAAAGCACTGGTTTTGACCTATGAAACCTTAAATGGCACAGGACCGCAACAGCTCGAAGAATACCTCTCCCCATATGAACGAACCCGGATCCCGCAATCATCATCTGAGGCCCTTCTTTGTGTTCTCCCTCCACAAGAAGTCCAGAGGGTGTCAACATGAGAAAGGGCCTTTTCTGCAGTGGCTCCCCGTTTGTGGAATGCTCTCCCCAGGGAGGCTCACCTGGCCCCTTCATTACTTATCTTTAGGCGGCAGGCAAAAACTTGCCTCTTCACCCAGGCCTTTGGCTAATTACACAATCTATGGCCTTTTAGCTGTACTGTATCTGTTTGTTATTATGGTATGCATTTTTGTGTCTTTATACTGTAAACTGCCCCGTGACCCTTGGATGAAGAGAGGTAAATGTAATAAATAATTCTATACCACTTATACTTTTTACATCTCCATTCACACATCAACACACACACCAGTTCTTGTTACAGTGGTATAACAATAACCCCTTCCTACCAACACCACACACAGCCCCCTGTCTGTCTCTAGGTCATTTAATATCTCTGGGGTCTTTTTGTTGGGACTGCTGTTCTTGCTTTGTAAAATCAACATTATTGCTGTCATCATTCCAGGATTTGTATCGGTAGCATTGCTTGATATTTATCTCATCTCACACACACGTCTACATCTATACATATTTATGAAATGAAGGAAAAAATGGGATTCAAGTATACTCACACAAGATAATCCATCATTCGGGTCATATTTATGTAGCAGCAGGAGCAGGAATACCTTCTATGGCTGATTTTAATAAGCCCATTTCGTACACAGAATGCCTGCAGCAACAAAATCGCCACATCTTTAAACTCAGTGGCTTTTATCTTGTCAAACCAACCATTCAAATGAAGAAACTTGTACAGTGGTGCCTCGCAAGACAAAAGTAATTCGTTCCGCGAGTAGCTTCGTCTAGCGAAATTTTTTGTCTTGTGAAGCGCGATTTGCCGCGGCAAAAAAACCCCCCAAAACCGCCAAAAACCTTCGTCTTGCGAAGCGCCGAAAACATCGCAAGGCGCTTTCGTCTTGCGAGTTTTTCGTTGCGCGAGGCATTTGTCTTGCGAGGTACCACTGTATACGGAAGTAAAAGGAGGCAAGTTTCTAAAATGCAATGGTTTATTTATTTCTTAAAAATGAAACTAATTAGGCACAATGGATAAAAGGATAACTTACCAGAATAATTTGAAACACAGCAGAAGATATGGAAAAACAGTTATTGGTGTCAAGGGAAGAGTTAATTAATAGGGTTGTTTTTTTAAGGATGGAGTTTCAGAGCAGTGAAAACAACATTAAAATAAAGTAGAACTGAATGAAGAGAGTCATTTAGTAATCAGATATGTTTCTTATGTTAATTGCTCATTTTTCCTGTCAGCTAGAGTCGACAGGAAGAAAACGTGCAAGCCAACCTCTATGGTTCCACCAAAGGAAAAGATGCTATTAGTGTCAAGAATAAAAAGCACAGCAGTTTTCAAGGTGTGCCTGCCTGCCTGCTGTCTTACCTTTTTGTTGTTGTATTTCAAAACAGTGTAGACTTTATCATCTAAATCAGATTTTAGTGGCGTTGCTATGACAGTACCAGGTACGTAATACTCATCTCCCAATTGTTTTCTAACTCTTACAAATACATGGTCTCCAACCTGCAGAAACAGAAGAAGAGTTGGGTTGAGTACATCAGCTTTAAAATTTAATGGTCCCAAAGGTCCTATCTTCTTAACAGAGACAAGAATGTAATTACAGTGGTACCTCGGTTTTTGAACATAATCCATTCCAGAAGAACATTTGACTTCCGAAATGTTCAAAAACCAAGGCACAAAGGGCGGTCTGCAAATTTAACTGAGAAAATTGAGAAACACTCAGAGGAAGCCGTTCGACTTCCGAGGCACATTTGAAAATGGAAGCATTTACTTCTGGGTTTTCGGCGCTCGAAAACTGAAATGTTCGACTTCCAAGACGTTTGAAAGCCAAGGTACCACTATACTGTACAGTTATACCTTGGATCTCAAACGCCCTGGAACTCAAACATTTTGGTTTCCAAACACCGCAAACCTGGAAGTGATTGTTCCAGTTTGCGAACGTTCTTTCAGAACCCGAATGTCCAACGGGGCTTCCGCGGCTTCTGATTGGCTGCAGGAGCTTCGCGATTTGATTTTTGAACGTTTTGGAAGTCGAACAGACTTCCAGAATGGATTCCGTTCAACTTCCGAGGTACAACTATATACTTTGTGAGCTTACAGTTTCCACTAAAAAACCCCACAAAAATCCTCGACCAATGCTTTCTTCTGCAGCTAAAGTTCTCTTCCCCTAAGCATCCAGGTGGCTTAAACCCAAACTTTACTAACCTGAGAATCGGGAGTGAAATATTATGGCCGTAGCAAAGGAGTAGGGCAGAGCGAATTGTTGGTAACTTAGAAATGTCCTTTAAAATGTGTCAGCATGCATTCATCATGTGCGACAAGTTCTGATACCACCACATAGCTGGCATTTACATTTAAAAACAAACAGCTGAATGAAATGTGCTCTCACTATTCTCATGTACCATACTGTTTGGGTCGCCAAGACATTTTTGCTGCCTGAGTGGCAAAACAGAAAATGGAGCTCTCCCACACTGCCACCACTTCTTCCACCACCGCTGCCTCCCGCCACCACCACTGCCTCATTCACTGCTGTCGTCTGAGGCCACTGGAGGCAGTTCAGGGAAGCCCCGGCACACTGAGGGCAGTGGGGGCAAGAAAAAAGGAGGCCTGAGAGAAGCAGCTGCCAGCAGCAGCAGTTCTGCTCTTTTTACACAGTGGCTGCAGGCAACAAGTGCAGGAGGTGGCAAGCTGTTCAGAGGCCTGGATCTGCCGCCCTTCACAGCTGTCCCCAGTCTGCCTGCCACCTGAGGTGACTGCCTCACGAAGCCTAACAGGTGGGCCAGCCCTAGCAACATGTCCTTCCATCTATGACTGTGTCCCTTCTTTATAGAAATACAGTCGTACCTTGGAAGTCAAACGGAATCCATTCCGGAAGTCAGTTCGACTTCCAAAACGTTCGGGAACCAAAGTGCGGCTTCCGAAACCAATCGGAAGCCCCGCCGGACGTTCGGCTTCCAAAAAATAGTTTGCAAACTGGAACAGTCACTTCCGGGTTTGCGGGGCTTGGGAGCCAAAACGTTCCAGAGCTAAGCCGTTGGAAAACCAAGGAATGACTGTGGTTATGAAAGAGCATTATAGAATAAGTAATAAGTAACTCTGACTCCACTGAGCAACGGCACCCTGCTTTTATATACAGAGAATCAAGGGGAAATGCTTCCTCTTGGTGGGGAGATGGCAGGATTCCTGCATATGCCCAGACACCTATACCTCTTTTTCTTTTAAGTTTTCCTGTAAGTGTTTCAGAAATTTTATTCACCAGAGTTGCACATTATGGCTGGCCACCAGATAGGATCATCACCATTCACGTGCATCCTTAGGTAAGAAAGCCCAATATCAACCTGACAGGTAAGTTGGCCTGCTTTGGTCCCATTTGCACCCAATAAAAAAAGTCCTTGCAACCTGGGGGCGCTAAAAAGAAAGGGGCGCATTCCTTTAAGAAAGCACTATGTAGAGGAGAACATACATGAACTTCAGAAATGGTAAATTGCCTACCTGCAAGGATGGACAAGGCATTGCACCCCCCACAGATATAATGAACTTCAAGGGGACAATCTCCGTGTGCCCATAAATGAAATCAACAAGTGCGTAATAAGGAGTGATGGTTCGTATTACCGTCCCTAGAGAGAAAGCAATCCACAATTCAGATTACATGCTGTGCTTTGCAGCGTGCGAAATAAATGGAAACAGCTTTTTTTTAAAAAAAAAACTAGTTTTCAAAGCTCAGTGCAGAACATATGCACTGACTACCGATGGGGCAGCTCAACTGCTGGCAGCGCCATTTACAGATCACGACTAATGGAAGCGGGAAAGATCCCTTCCTTGGGGCTGTGGAAACTACTGCAAAACTGACGTTAGCCAAAGCAGACAGTCCTCGGTGACATGGACCAATGGATAACAAAATCTAATGTGTTCCTAATTCTGGCCCCACCACTGGTGGCAACCTGAGGGGTGTTCAGAGCCAGTGTGGTGTAGTGGTTAAGAGCGGTAGACTCCTAATCTGGGGAACGGGGTTCGCGTCTCCGCTCCTCCACATGCAGCTGCTGGGTGACCTTGGGCTAGTCACACTTCTCTGAAGTCTCTCAGCCCCACTCACCTCACAGAGTGTTTGTTGTGGGGGAGGAAGGGAAAGGAGAATGTTAGCCGCTTTGAGACTCCTTAGGGTAGTGATAAAGTGGGATATCAAATCCAAACTCTTCTTCTTTCACATGTTAAAAGGCAGCATGAGGAGGGGCACAGAGGGTAGCTGTGCCGCCCTTTCAATGGCAACCAGCCACAATGGCAATATACTTCTATACTTAGTATACTTCTCAATGCCAATTGCTGAAAATCACAAGTGGGGAGAGCGTGGTTGGGCTCAGGCCCTCCATCGGCATCTGGTTGGCCACTGTGAGAACAGAACGCTGGACTAGATGGGACATTATTCACATCCATTAGAATGTTCTTACATTCAGGACTCGGCTACATTAGTAAAGAAACAGCGATTTGAATGCGCTATAAACATGCAATACCAGATGGCGCCAGAGAGCAGTAAATTTTAAAAACACAATTTTCCATAGAGATTTTTTTTCTTTTGTTAAAACAATCTAATTTCTGACTTATTTATTTTTCCCCTGTGTTTAGATGCACCCTCAAGTGCACAAATGTGTGCACACAGAGCTGCTCGAAGCAAGGATCCTTCATCCTTTGCAATGGCTCTTACGCACACACATTCTCAAACCCACTGAATGCACAGCCAACAGTGGATACCTTAGAGCAGGCATGTCAAACCTGCGGCCCTCCAGATGTTTTGGACTACAATTCCCATCTTCCCCAACCACTGGTCCTGCTAGCTAGGGATCATGGGAGTTGTAGGCCAAAACATCTGGAGGGCCGCAGGTTTGACATGCCTGCCTTAGAGGGAAGAACTTCAGCATTCGGCACAAGCATTGGCTGCATTGGGAGGGGGTTGGACTGTAGGTAACTTTTGAGGTTGCTTCCAGTTCTATGGTACCAGCAGCCCCTGACAGTCCCCTGTGTGTTCTTCCTTTCTTCTCCACTGCACAGCGCCAAGATTTTAAAATTCTGCACGCACACACACACACACACACACACACACACATAAGCATGTACCCCCCCCCACAGGCACTAATGCCCATTCCTCAAAATATGTACAGATCCTAAACATTTGTCAACTATGTAATATCTCTGCATTAGCGAGCTAAATATTACATTTGGTAACTGTCCTGGCTGTTTAGTTACCACCTCCTGCTCCAAAGGACTCCCATCCACACGCCAGGTCTTGACACTGGTTTTAGGGTAGAATTCCAAGCCAAACAAACTACTATTTACAATGCAATTACCTGGGTAGTAAAATCCCGTGCCTTCCGATCTTGCAATGACCTTGTGGCCCTTGAGAGCATCAACCCTTTTTCCTTTCTGCGGCTTCTTTTCCTGTAGCTTTGGTGAATATTTCTGTGTTGTATATAAACGAGAAAGAGAGAGATTCACCCACCCCCAGTTCTTGAGATATACATCATAAATGGACTACAACAGCAGAGAAAAGGGCATACAGTGGTGCAATATGCTTGAAACAAAACTTTTGCAACTTTAGTAGTAAGCGCTTAGCACTTTTCAATGTGCTATTTAAGAACAGCTAGCGTTCAGAATCACTTATAGGTCAAATGGGGGGTTGTAGATCAGTGGTAGGGCAGATGCTTTGCCTATACAGGTGAAACTCGGAAAATTAGAATATCGTCGAAAAGTGCATTTATTTCAGTAATGCAACTTATTATTTTTAATTTTTCCAAATGCTTTCTTTTGGAAATTCCACAGTAATAAAACAAATAGTTACAATAATACAAAAATAAACATCGCTATTACATTTCATTAATTACATTCCATTTATAATTGACCCGTCTAATGACAAATAATAATTACAACAAATAAAGGCTTGACATATTTTGCTTTGGATGTCATGCATCTATCTCATATATTGGTTTCACCTTTTAAGTTGCGTTGCTGAAACAAATGCACTTTTCGACGATATTCTAATTTTTCAAGTTTCACCTGTAGATGATACCGGATTCATTCCCCAGGACTTCCAGTGGCAAATATATCACTACAGGGCTAGGGAAGTTTATCTACAGGGAAGTTCTCTACAGCCATTGCTCATCAGGTTGGGAAATATGACTGAAGGAACCAATGGTCTGATTCAAAATAAAGCAGCTTCATGTCTCAGTCAGTAGAACATGAGACCCTTAATCTCAAGGTTGTGGGTTCGAGCCCCACGTTGGACAAAAGATCCCTGCATTGCAAGGAGTTGGAGCAGATGGCCCCTGTGGTCACTTCCAACTCTATGATTCTATGTTCCTACACTTTCAAATTTTCTTTTGTAGAATAAAACCACAATGGGGTTCCTCCTGGTCAAGACCCCATCATGAAGAGAGCAAAATGTTTTGCCCTAATCATCCCTTTGGAAACAAATAGCTGCTCCAGGGGCAAAATGGGATTGAGAATAACATATACCATCAGCAGGTGGGGGGAAAATAATCTACACTAGACAAGAAAAGGCTATGTGACATTGGAGAGATAATAAATGTTGCAGCTGCCTTGGAGCATGAAAAGCAGGTATCTCAGGAGGAGAAACTTTGAGTGCTGCTGTTCCATCCACATATTGGCTTTTGATCCTGTGAAAGCTTCTGAGGAGCAGAAAGGGCATGTTCATTCACCATTCCCACTGCAGCCCCTAATACCCACCCCCAATTTGTTCCAAAGGTTTGAGGGCGCCTCTGAAAGGTGGTGTGGGAAGCAGCAGAGGGAAGAGGGTTGATCAGGGAAATAGCTGCCCCTATTCCTCTAGTAGTGGAAGAACCCACCCAACCTCTGAGCATCCTCTCAAACCAAATTATTGGCATCCACGCTGAGGGAACAAGTGAATCTAGCTCAGGCATCCCCAAACTCGGCCCTCCAGCTGTTTGGGGACTACAATTCCCATCATCCCTGACCACTGGTCCTGTTAGCTAGGGATGATGGGAGTTGTAGTCCCAAAACATCTGGAGGGTCGAGTTTGGGGGTGCCTGATCTAGCTCTAAGAATCTAATCTTTTAAGAGAAGTAGAAAATGTCCTCAGTCCCTCTTAAAGCTACTAGCTTTGGATACTAATTTTTCTGTAACAGGGCTACAACCCTCTTCATCAGTGCCATGGATGTGAGAAATGCGCCAACGCTTGAAAGGTGCTCTATGAAATGCTAACTCTTCTTCCTCCTTTATGCTTTTGCAATTACAATAACACTTCATTTTCTGATCTAAGGCAACCTAGTCTAAACTTATGTGCTCTGACTTTTATGGAATTTGTTTTAGACAAAATAATCTGCTCTGCACATTTCTGCCTTCTAGAAGAAGTCGTCAGTGCCTCTGTAGCTCTGTTTTGAGGCTCGGTAGATCTTTTAGCCGTCTGTACAAACAAGAGCAATGGTGCATCTCTATCCACAAGCTGAACAATACCAACTTTTCAGCTTTTTTTGATAGCTTACATTAATTCAGCAGTAGGTCTGAACAGATAGTCAACCGCTAAGGTCAGCCATAAAAGGTTACTATTTCTCTTTCAGCATTGATAAGGCCATCTCATGGGTGCTTTTTAAAAAATCAGATTTGTCCAAAGATTTAAATTCCAAGAAAACAGCATTGCATTCACTAATTAACTAATATACAAGGGAAATGTACCTTGCCAAGCATCTTTTTCTAACATCAAGTCATGTTGAGTATAGCACATGTTTATGGTGTGTGTGCAAAATAAGTTAGGTATACATTTAGGCAAGACAAAT
Source organism: Zootoca vivipara (assembly GCF_965207765.1). Classification (NCBI taxonomy): domain Eukaryota; kingdom Metazoa; phylum Chordata; class Lepidosauria; order Squamata; family Lacertidae; genus Zootoca; species Zootoca vivipara. Next base: position 30,705,504 of record NC_142587.1, on the reverse strand, counting down.
AAAAAACAGGGGGGGGACCTAGCCATTGTTTGAAAAGTTTCATTTCTATCCTGAGCTCAACACCGTTTCTGAATGACACCTGCATTTCTACCACTCAGTCCTGAAGCTTTGCAGCTGCAGATTAGCAATTACTGAAGATGGGGCTCTGATTAGGCTGCTAATGCAGGTTGTCTCAGGATAAGTGATTGCACGGTGTTAATCACATCACAGTCAGTAGCATATGTTGGCATGTCAGGACAGCAGGTAGGAAACACACCAGAAGGAACTGGTAAAGTGCAGAGATGTTTCTACTCCTGCAGAGCAGAGGAATGAACTGGTGGGTTAGAGCAGGCACCCCCCAAACTGCGGCCCTCCAGATGTTTTGGCCTACAACTCCCATGATCCCTAGCTAACAGGCCCAGTGGTCGGGGAAGATGGGAATTGTAGTCCAAAACATCTGGAGGGCCAAAGTTTGGGGGTGCCTGGGTTAGAGGAAGATTATCAACAGCTACCGCACTCACTTAATGGACGCTTCCTATTTTTATTAGGATATATCAAAGGGGACCCAGGTGGCGCTGTGGGTTAAACCACAGAGTCTAGGGCTTGCTGATCAGAAGGTTGGCGGTTCGAATCCCTGCAACAGGGTGAGCTCCCGTTGCTCGGTCCTAGCTCCTGCCCACCTAGCAGTTTGAAAGCACATCAAAGTGCAAGTAGATAAATAGGGACCGCTCCGGCGGGAAGGTAAACGGCGTTTCCGTGCGCTGCTCTGGTTTGCCAGAGCCAGCTTTGTCATGCTGGCCACATGACCCAGAAGCTGTCTGCAGACAAACGCCGGCTCCCTCGGCCTATAGAGCGAGATGAGCGCCGCAACCCCAGAGTCGGAAACGACTGGACCTGATGGTCAGGGGCCCTTTACCTTTATCAAAGATTTTAGAGGTTCAAGGGCACCAGATATTATCTTCAATCATTATTATTAAGCCAGCTTCCCCCCCCCTCCCCCAGCCCTTTTTACAAGCGCCATTCATGGTGAGCCATACTAGCCATGAAACAACTTCTCAGTGGCAGAGTTGAGATGCAGGATTAGAAAGGATCTCCTCTGCCTGTGGGGCAGGACACACACAATGAATCATTCCAAGGCACCATGTGGGTATTTGTTGTGCAGAGGCTGAAAGGGAGGGGGGTGCCTGTGGGGAACTGACCCACATGTCAGGAGACTGGTAGTACATGAAGCACGCCAGAGAGGATCAAGGACAGAGGGGCTGTGAGGTGACCAAGATGCTGCTGTGTTGCTCCCTTGCAGGAAGGAGACATCTTGCAATGATGCTTTGTGAAATTCAGGTAGCTGTGTTGAGGGACCAAAACCCAAAAGGGAAGCCACAGGGAAGTGATTACAGAAGACTAAAGAGCTGACTTTGGGTGGTTTCTACAGCTCTTCTGATGTTTGTGATGGTCCCTAGTAGCCCTCTGGGTCCTTTCCTCAGTCTGACACCTCTCCTTTATTAATTGTATACCATTTTTCCTTGAAGGACGGAGCTTAAGAGCTCAGTTGTACCTCTGAAGTCGAACGCCTTGCGATTCGAACGTTTTGGCTCCCGAACACCACGAACCCGGAAGTGTGTGTTCCAGTTTGTGAACGTTCTTTTGGAACCCGAACATCTGACACAGGTTCCGTGGCTTCCGATTGGCTGCAGGAGCTTCCTGCAGCCAATGGAAGTTGAACAGACTTCCGGAACTGATTCTGTTTGACTTCCGAGGTACGGCTGTATCTTATTTCTACTTCATGTGCCACACTATGCTGTAGAAGCGTTGATCGTTTATGTCACAGCTTTCCAAACTTTTCATGTTGGTGACACACTTTTTAGACATGCAGCATTTCGCGACACGGTAATTCAATTTCGCCAGCAAACTGGAGGTTAAACTAACCGCTTTCCAGCCCCAGGAGGAGTGCAGGGAGCGTTTGCGTGACACACCTACACACTGCAGCAGACACACTAACGTGTTGTGACACACAGTTGGAAGGCTCTGGTTCATGTGATCGAAACCGCAATCCTATGCATGCTTACTTGTGAACAAATTCCACTGAACTGGAGGTCTTCTGAGTAGGCATTTGTAGTTAAGATAAGGGCACTTTCTAAAGCTCTCCTCATTTGAACATAAGCCATCTCTTGTTTAACTGGTAGCAAAATGAGAGCTTTTCACTTTGTTAAGATTGAAAGAAATACACAATTGGAAATCTGCCAGAGGTCTGGCCTTTTCTCAAAAGATAAGCTCCCTCTTGTAATGCTTGCCAAAGAGCTTTTTAAAAAAAAAATAAGGAAGAAGCTTTATTAGCATTTTAATAACCCCTTTCTCAATAATTTTTTTGTTTCTCTGACTGAATGGTTGATTTAGCATAATCCTGCTGGGCTTGAAAGTTTTCGTTTATCAACTGTCCATTTCAAATTACAGATTACATCAGTCAATCAAAGCGCAGAGCATCGTTTCTTCTCCTAGTAGCAGGTGCCCATTTCATACAAATGAGTGGTATTTAAAGCCAAACTGCCTGCTAAATGTGCCACCGTTTCTCTGCACAAGAGGTTTAGGGAAACACACATCCACGGTATGTTTAGAAAGTGCCAGTGAAGGCTGCTCCATCCCTATTATGCGCACAAATGTTTTCATTTTATCAAAAGGTTACAGTCATGCATATTTGTCTAAGCCCAATACAATGCACCCTTGTAGGAGATGAACCATCACGCACAAATGTTTCCATTTATATATTTTATAAAGTAATATCTCACTCCTCAACACGTAACACAGCACTTGGTTTGTCTCTAAAAATCCCTCACTTCAGGGGAAGCAAGCAAGCAAACAAACACCTTTGCAACTGAGGTTGCAGTCCTCAACATTTCAATTAGATAACATTTTTTAAGTGCAGAAAAGGAACAATGCTGCAAGTGACAGGTATACATTGGGAAGTTTCACTGTTCACATTGTCTGGTCTTTCTCAGAGGGAGTATCACAGTACAGTGGTACCTCGGTTTGCGACCGCAATCCGTTCTGTGGAGGCAGTCGCTCGCCAAAGCGGTCGCTCGCCGAAGTCATGCTTTTGCGCATGCGCGAAGCGGTGATAGAGTGCTTCTGCGCACACACGAGCTGCGCAGATCGTGCCTGTGCATCCGACACTGTGGAACCTGGATGTAAACACTTCCGGGTCCGTGGCAATCGCTCGCCGAAGCAGTCACAAACAGAGGTAGACGTAAACCGAGGTTTGAGTGTAACGCATTCTCAGATGCTGCATTCACTCACCAGAGTAAACCATGGTTTGGCACTATAGGGATGAGCTGCAACAAGCCCAAACAAAGTTCTGGGATTGCATTTTCTCACCTCCTCCCACGTGGCTGAGGAGAACCTCTGCCTACTTCCACTCCAGGTTTACTGAACCCCAGATTAGAGCCATGGCTCTTGGTTGAAAACAAGCTCTGATCATCTTCATAAGAAGCCAACCCTGGCATGGGTGTAGGCAGGGGGGGCAGGAGGGGGCAGCTGCCCCCGCCCTAGAAGCAAAAAAATTAATGTATTTTACAGACCATAACCAGCACTTTTCCCCTCCAAAAACTGAAGTGGAAAAGGCTTTGCTTTAGCAAGAGCAGCTAAGTCTCCGCTTGCTGGGGGGGGGGGACACAGCAGTAACAAAAACACATCAAATAAATAAAGCAAAGTGGCTACCAGTAGTTAAGCAGTTAAGACAATGGAGCATATATCCCCAGGCAAGATTTGATAGCTGACCATTTCACCCTATTGTTCTTAAGTGGGACTTGTTAATGAGCATTCAGGAGCATTATGAGTTCTATTGGCGATTTAATGAGGGTGCAGACTCAGAGGATTCAATTTGACTAAGGTGGCTCTGCAAGGCTAAAAGGAAGTGAATAAGAAAGGGGGGGGGCTGTAGCTTTGACAGACACAGTGATGTTTATAAAAAGCATTGGTGTTCCAGTCTGCCCCTCCTCCTGCATCTGTATACTGTAAATCAGGGGTGGCCACCTCCCAAGAGACTCTGATCTACTCAGAGTTTAAAACTGGGGGTGATCTACCCCCTTTTGGGGGGTTCAGGTCAAAGCTGTTGAGTTTTTTTTTAAAGGAAGGGAAGCCCTGTTTTGGGGGGTTTAGGTCAAACTTGTTGAGCTTCTTTTAGGAGGGAGGGAGGCCCATTTTTGTTTAGGGCTTCAGGTCATAGTTCAATTTTTTTGAGGGAGGAGGAAAATTTTGGGTGAGCTTTTTTTAGGGGTGCCAGTGACCTACCAGTGATCTACCACAGACATCCAGTGATCTACTGGTAGATCACAATCTACCTGTTGGACGTGCCTGCTGTAAATCAAGCAGAGAGAAAGCTGCTTACAAGGCTCCTGTACATGCAGAGTTCCAGCATCACAGCGTCACCCAGAGGCACCCACAAATATGAGTTATCCCTCTCTCTATTTCTTCCTTCCTTCCCTCCCTCTTCCATCCTTAATAAAATAAGGGGGGGCAGATAAGCCCCACATAGAAAGCCCATCAACATGGGGGATGACTCTTTCAAATACGGTATTTACCAGTAATTGGGGGGGGGGGAGAGGCACCTAGGCCTCTAGGAGTTGGCTGCTATGCCTAGGAGTAGGACAATTCAAGAAAGCAGAACGATGCATATGGTATGGTAATATATCAATAGAATCGTAGAATTGTAGTCGGAAGGGACCACAAGGGTCATCTAGTCCAACCCGCTGCAATGCAGGATTTTTTTCCCTAAGGTGGGGCTTGAACCATGGTTGAAATATTATGCTGATATGCAGCAACGCCTCGGAGCTGTCGTAGCTGCGGCCATGCCTTGCCCCGCCCTCGCCCGCCCTTCCACCCCCTCTCGCCTGCCCGACCCTCCTGTCCTCTTGCTGCAGAGTTCCAGCATCACAGCGTCATCCAGAGACACCCACAAATATGAGTTATCTCTCTATTTCTTCCTTCCTTCCCTCCCTCTTCCATCCTTAATAAAATACGGGGGGGCAGATAAGCCCCACATAGAAAGCCCATCAACATGGGGGGATGACTCTTTCAAATACGGTATTTACCAGTAATTGGGGGGGGCACCTAGGCCTCTAGGAGTTGGATGCTATGCCTAGGAGTAGGACAATTAAAGAAAGCAGAATGATGCATATGCTATGGTAATATATCAATAGAATCATAGAATTGTAGTCGGAAGGGACCACAAGGGTCATCTAGTCCAACCCCCTGCAATGCAGGATTTTTTTCCTAAGGTGGGGCTTGAACCATGGTTGAAATATTATGCTGATATGCAGCAACGCCTCGGAGCCGTCGTGGCTGCGGCCGTGTCTTGCCTCGCCCTCGCCCGCCCTGCCACCCCCTCTCGCCTGCCCGACCCTCCCGTCCTTTCCAGCCAAGCAGGGTAGCCGCCAACGCTACCAGCCCCAGAAGCACAAGGTGGCCGCTGCTGCCACCGCCACGATGTCATCAGGCCCGTTGGCCCTTTAGCCCCGCCCACTTTGTGGCCCCTCCCCTTCTGTGCCTTGGCCCCGCCCCTGAACGACCATGGCTTGCCCCCCCCTAGTTTTGATCCTGGCTACGCCCCTGAACCCTGGTTAGTTTCATAACCATGGGTTACGAAGCTGGCTTATTAAACCAGAGAATTCAAATAGAAGGAAGTGGTGGACTTTCATTCCCAGAAGGTATTTAAACAATGGCTGGATGGATAGGCTGGATGGTTCAAACTGCATCCTGCATTGTAGATCCTGCGCTGAGCTGCACAACCTTCAAGGTCCCTTCCAACTCTAGGATTCTATGCTTGGCAGGGGGTTGGACTGGATGGCCCTTGTGGTCTCTTCCAACTCTATGATTCTATGATTCTATGATAGGGCACAAAGTGGCAACCCAGTGCCCATCTGCTGTTGCTGCTGGATGTAATGTTCTGCATGAGGAAACCTGGGTTCAAATACCCAGTGAAGCCCAAAGCTTATTTGGTGACCTTTGGAGGTCACCATGGTTAAATTTTAAAGGTTTCTTTTCAAGAAAAGGTATCTATTTCTTTTCCTTCATGACAAAGTCGTGCTATATCATTTCCTTTCCATCTTTTATTTCCATACATGCACAAAACATGCCAAACAAAGCTATCGCAAACCTTAAAAACCCAAGTATTTTCAAACCCAAGTATTTTCAACAAGGCAGCCCTGTTTAGGGAAGCTTTTAGTATTTAATGCTGTATTGTTTTAATATTCAATTGGGAGCCGTCCAGAGTGGCTGGAGACACTCAGCCAAATGGGTGGGGGATAAATAATAAATAATTATTATAATAATTATTATTATGCTTGAAAACTATGCTGGTGGCATTGCTAATGAAGTGTGTACTCTACTGCTCTTTTAAAATGTACGTACTTGACTTTGGCTTTTCAGTTTGTCCCTAAGATTGTGTTTCTTTCTTGCATTTTACATATATATATATATATATATATATAGCAAGCTGCCTTGTCCATTTCTTGTAAAAAAAAAACCCCGCAAATAAATAAGTAATGAAATACCACCTACGTGTTTAGCAGGGCAGATGCGAAGGGGACAGATTCTCTGGGGTTCTTCTTTGGAAGCTTCTTTAAGTTCAATGGCCTGCTGTTCATACGTTAATCCTGTCAGAATCTCGTCTTCCAACAACATCACCTCTTCGTAGGCAATGGGCCAACTCGCATTTTCTAAGGCCTGGAGCAAAGATTCCTTGCGTTCTACATACGAGACCGGCTTGTCCTGTTCAAACCTAGAAGCGAAAACAGTACTTTCACTCTGATGCGACATACCAAGAGTTTATGTACGTTGTCAGTGTCATGAACAACCAGTTGAAGAGTTTACAATAGACATCAGGAGGCTTAAGTTTGGTCAGAATCGAGTATACACTTGATGAGTTAATCCAAAATACATTGCTTCTGGTCAATGAGCCACCATAGCCGCTAGAGGGGTGTGAAAACTTGCATCCTGGGCTTTATAGACTTGTCTACCCATGTACTTTCTGAAACCAAAGGGGCACATTGGTTGCCAGGTGCGATTTTTGTTTTCCGGCTCTCCTACGCCACTAAGGAAGAACAAGGAGCAGCCTCCTCTAGACAACTTCACTTTGATTTCTGGAGGCTTCCCGGCTTGGGAAGTATGGTGATAGGGAAAGTTGCAACTATTGAACTTGGCTGTTTTATGCTGTTGTTAAAAGCATGGAGCCCCCACGACGAAAAATGATGGCAAATTCATAGAGGTCAACAAGGGGCTCTTAGCCATGACAGGCAAATGGAACCTCCCAGGGTACAATCTGAAGGCACTTAAGACTTCTACCCTGCTGAAGCTAAACAGGTCTGGGCCTGGTCAGTGCTTGGATGGAAGGTCACCTGAGAACTGCCTTGGGTTCCATGATGTAAGCAAAAAACCAATACCTACACAAGCACAGTATACATTAGCATTCCAGCTGCTGGGGACAAAGAAAGGCTCTTCCCTTCATGTCCTATTTGCAAACTGCCAGAATAATACCGGTAAGTGTGGCTGCTTCATGGAGCAGAATGCTCGACTAAGCAGACCTTCTTTTCCAATCAAGTAAGGTAGGACTTATCTTCATTTTGATCATACTGTGGTACTATGAGAAAACCATTCATCGGTGGGTTGGACGAGGACTAATAAACTGAGTCTGAGTTCTGGCAAGACAGAGCTCTGTGGGTGAGTGTTTCCCGGGTCTGGGAAGTAGGTAAGTTGGCTGCCCTGGATGGGGTCGAACTCTCCTTGAAGGAACAGGAGTGTAGTCTGGGACTGCTCCATGATTCAGCTCTGTCACCAGAGGCTAAGGTGTCCTCAGTGGCTAGGAGTTCCTTTTACCAACTTCGGCTGGTAAGACAGCTACAGCCATTCCTGGACCAGAATAGCGTGAGCCCAGTTGTCCAGGCATTGATACCCTCAAGTTTTGGATTACTGTCATGCAGTCTATGTGGGGTACCCTTGAGCTTGGTGCAGGAGCTGTAGCTAGGTTGCACTGGGGAGCAAAACACCTCCAGTGTATAACATCCTGCCTGTAATGGCTCCAGGGTTCTCAAAATAGGGTATTCTAGCAGCTAGAGCATTATTACGGGAGTTGCTGAAGGAAGGAGTGGCAGACCTGCTCTCAATACACTGCGAGAAAAGGAAGTACCACAGCTACCAACTCAGCAAGGGTCAGGTGACAGAAGGGCCCAATAGGGTTCCACTTGCTCCAACAAATCAACTATGAATGGACTCATTACGTAAGCATGGACTAAACAGCTCCTGGGTTTCCCTGTGTTAATTAATACATGTGAATTAGGCTAGAACTTTGCAAAATTAAACATATTAGCCTAATGGTACAGGCTGGATATACTTCTTATGTGCCCAGTCACGAGAGAGGCATCCTCACCCTCAAGGAGATGCAGCATCAAGTGATGAAAAATATGACATGGCTTCTGTATCATTTCATATTAGCCACAATCAATACCCTCCAACATTTCTCCAGTGAGAATAGGGACATCCTATTCCATAAGAATAACACCCCGCCCATCTGACTGGGTTGCCCTAGCCACTCTGGGTGGCTTCCAACATACATAAAAACGTAACAAAACATTAAACATTTTTTAAAAAAACCCTTCCCTATACAGGGTTGCTTTCATTTCATACACGAAAAGAGGGACGTCCCGAGGAAAAGCAGGACTTTCCAGGATCAAATCAGAAAGCGGGACGGCTTCTGTAAATCTGGGACTTTCCCTTGAAAATAGGGGCACTTGGAGGGTCTGACAACCCCTTATGGATTTTGGAGCCACTAGAGTTCAGACCGGGGGGGGGGGGGACAACCTGCAACCCTCAGTGAAGTTTCATGAAGATAGCGGGGGGGGGGTTAAGATAAGTCAAAAGGAGATGACAGAAAAAGGGGGTGCCCCACCCACTTTTACCTCCAGCCCCACCCCACCCATCACTGGCATATGGCCGCTGACAGACTTTCCCTATGGGACTGTGGCCCTCAACAGAAAAGCCCCCCCCCCCGGCACTACAGAGATGATTTTTAAAAAGCATCAGATAAAATGCCTAAAACCCAAGGTGCACTTCCAACGGAGAAATGAAACAGTGGCTCCCATTCCATCTATACTTTTTTTTAAAAAAATAAAAATAAAGTCCTGAGCTGGAAAGTAAGAAGTCAGCATCTTACTTGTCTTTTTCCTCCTGAGGTAACGCTCTCCAAATAATCTGATCAAGTCGCCTGTTAATGAAAACACAACAGTTTCTCAGAGCGCAGTTAAGTGCACTTAACGAGATTAAATAAAACGGAACACTCCATTCTTTTAGAAATAGGGGAGGGAGATCTGTGGCAAATTTGTACTCTGAGAGGCCTTAAAAAAGAAGTGTCAAACTGACCTCATCGACCAACTGTGAAATTCAAAATCATCCTCTGAAAACAAAGGCAACAGGAAAACATTGCTTTTCACAGTAACAATGTGACACAACCAGGAACATGGAAGAATGCAGGTGAATTCCCATTGTAGCCTGCACAATGGTGTTCCATTGGGAGTTCCATCCAGCACAGAGTAATATAAACAAGCCACACAGCTGATAAAACATTAGCCGGTCAGGATTGATGCTGGCTTCACGTATAACACACAATGGCTTGGTCTACAGGTATCCTATGCAATCCAAAGGTGCTTCTACACATGCATGGGGGTGTGGAGGGGAAAGGAATCTCATTCTAGTGGGACAATTGACCCTCAGGGAGCTGAAGCTGGGGTGGGGGGCTTTCCAGGGTCTCAGACAGTGGTCTTTCCCATCATCTCCTACTTGGCCATTTAACTGGACATACCAGGAACTGAACTTGCAATGCATATGCTCTCCTACTGAGCCATGGATTTTCCTTTTGATTTTATCAGTCTGGTAGCAAGCTAAAGGTAAAGGGACCCCTGACCATTAGGTCCAGTCGTGACCGACTCTGGGGTTGCGCGCTCATCTCGCATTATTGGCCGAGGGAGCCGGCGTACAGCTTCCAGGTCATGTGGCCAGCATGACAAAGCCGCTTCTGGCAAACCAGAGCAGCACATGGAAACGCCGTTTACCTTCCCGCTGTAGCGGTTCCTATTTATCTACTTGCATTTTGATGTGCTTTCGAACTGCTAGGTTGGCAGGAGCTGGGACCAAGCAACGGGAGCTCACCCCGTCACAGGGATTCGAACCGCTGACCTTCTGATCAGCAAGCCCTAGGCTCAGTGGTTTAACCACAGCGCCACCTGGGTCCCTACTACTCCGCTACTACTACTCCGCTAAAGCTACTACTCCGCTAATACGGATATGTGGTGGTTTTCTACTGAAGACCTGCTGAAACAATTAAGTGCCACCTTGTAGGTAAACCAACAAATCTAATCATTCAACAGTTTCGGTAAAGCAGGCATGCGGAACCTGTGCCCCCTCCGTATGCTGCTGAACTACAACTCCCACAATTCCTGGCTGTTGGCTGATGGGAGCGGAGTCCAGCAGCATCTGGAAGGCCGCAGGTGTTCTCCATCCCTGTGGTAAAAAAAAGGATACCAAGAGGACTGCAGCCTGCAGAATGGCAGCTTCTGGGTCTGTTCCTATGAAACGGATCTGGTGAAGAGCCCTCAGGTGCGGCACAGCTTCCCCGGGTGGAATTTGGCAGCAATCCTGAACCAACGCCGTCTCTCTATGAACCACAGGTGCGTCCTTTTGGCAGTCAGGGGCCAGAGCTACGACAGCATGCCAAGGGCATTTGTGCATTCCAGAGTATAATGAAGTATTCCAGGATAATTTTTGTGTCACATACTCAGATTCCCTAATTTATTCACAGGCATAAAATCTGACAGCGTCGGGATATTTATTTCTGAAGGGCACATGTTGCTGTCTGTTAGCCACCTGCTCCTTTTCTTATGCCTGTGATTATTCCAAACAATAATTCACTGTAGCTTTAAGACCTCTTTGTTTCGGGGGCGGGGTGCCATTCTCTGCCCAGCAGAAAATATTCTCTTGCTTTCTGGAAGGAATGGCATTATTGTTACTGCCATTTTTTGCTTCAGCTAAATATCATGCTAATAGTGCTTGGGTTATTTATCAAGGAGGACAACTTAATGTCATGCATCCTTCTTCATTAAAGCTTTTCCGTGCACAGACAATTTGGACAATTTGGCAGGCGTCAAATAAAAGTTTGACCTATCGCGATTCAGAAACTTGCGCTTCAAACCCTGCAAATTCAATCTGCAGAAATATATTGTACCATTCGTGGCGTAATAGACAAGCCTGAACAGCTGCTGTGAGAGACATTTAGAGTTATTGCTCGGTCATTTGCAAACAGCTCCATATTGAAATTTGTCCTCTTGATATTCCAGCTTGGAGAAGTCCCATAGGGAAAACAGTAACTGTTTCAAATATTTAATGCTATTTTACAGCTGAAGGAATGCAAATCGTACAGTTGTGTTCCCCAAAAATGCCAACCAATCCCAGAGCAGAGCAGAAAACACATTTCTGTCTTGAAAAGCAAGTTAAAAACTTTGAGGAAGATAAATGCATTATTTCCAAAAGCCTAAAATCAACTCTATGAATAACCAATGGAGTATTAATAAATATTAATGGCCAAATGTATCTTGCATGTTGCATTTATTTATGTCCTGGTCTTGAAAATGTCAATTAATAAAAATACTGTGTGTGTGCAAGAGTAGACTTGCCTTTCATACACTTTGATTGCTTCTTGCAACTTCTTCTTATAAGCATCAAGATCCACTGCTTGAGGATTGATCAGCGTGACATATTTCTTATTGTTGCTCACATGGGCAAAGGGGAGAACCTGCCGCAGAAACACAGGATCAGGCCTTCGAAACTTTTCACTGTCAAATGTTGAAGCATGCACAGCCATATAATGTATTGAGTCTAACCTGGCTAAGTGGGGAACAAAAACAAAGCTTTGAATGTGATTAGCCCACAAATCCCCAAGACATGTGATTGTTTACCTAGCAATTATAGGTACACTTCCAGGGGGAAGGGCGGGGGATTACAATAGAAAAAGGCAGTTAACAAATTACAATTTAGCTAAAAATAACTATAAGCCAACAAGAAATAAAACAGTAAAATCCAAGCAGCTTCAAACAGTAAAGAAGCCTTTCGCAAGGGCTGACATGAAAACAAAGTAGGCACCAAGCAGACCTCGGCCTGGATAGCTCAGTTGGTTTGAGCATGGTGCTGATAATGCCAAGGTTGCAAGTTCGATCCCCGTATGGGACAGCTGCATATTCCTGCACTGCAGAAGGTTGGACTAGATGATTCTCAGGATTCCTTCCAACTCTACAACTCTATGATTCTCTCTGGGGACAGTCGCATTTGACTCACCTCACAATCAGATGGTGAGGGCACCCAGAGGAGGCCGTCTACTGAAGACCTCATGGGAAATCTAAAACACTACCAAAATGCTGCCAAGGTGTCTCTGTGATTCATACAATAACAGTGGGCTAACTTCTGTGTACTGCTGGGTTTATTACCACCCCACATTAACATACCATAGCAAAATTAAAGCAGGAGCTCACTCTACAAGCTCATTGTAACTATTATGTCTCAACCGGTGTCTCTGTGTGCTTATTTTTCCTCTTCCCTCCATATTCCCTCTGTGCCATATCTACTAGATTTCTGTAAGGGGCAGCCGCTAGATGAATGTGGTGCCCAGATAAAGAATAAAGCTAACCAAATGGAAGGCACTTCAGCCCCTGCCGCTTAACCATTTGCACAGCAACAGCCTAAGAGAACGTCACAAAGGCAGCTTAAATCGCACAAATCAATTTAGAAACCACACTGAAGCTTCAAGAATTCAGGGGTCCCACAGAGCTCAGTCCTCTTTTCCAAGCTGTCTCACCAAGTGCAAAATATTGGCGTGCCAGAGGTTTCGCATGCAGCCTAAGTGATCTGTGACCCAGAGTCAGTGTTTGAACACAAGGTGTTAGTACACTGCCACCTATTGGTAAAAAAAAAGGAGGGAATGCAATGAAATGAATCCTAGACTGGGAAACGGGCACAACAACAACAACAACAACAACAACAACAACAACAACAACAACAACAACAACAGAGGGGTGTTGACTACAAAAAGGTGTGTGAGAAACTGTGGAATTGTGAGGGCAGAGGTGAATTTCACTGGTGGAGCTGCAAAAGTCACTAGCACTCCACCCCCAGCTTATCTCTAGTAGCCAGAGGGCAACCATTCCCCCCCCACAGAATGCCCCTTGAAATTTCGGGAGGGGGGGGGAGAGGATGATGGCCAGCGGCACACAGATGTCAGACATGCTAGCTGAAGCATTGATTCATTTCACTCCCGTGCCCTTGCCCTCAAAATGGGGCCGTGAAACTTTGTGGGAGGTTGGCACAGAAACAGCATTAATCCAAAGCAGAAATTAATGTAAACTTTTGTCAGCGACTAATCCCTTTCCTAAAACTGTTGTTTATTTCAGGTACATACACTGAAAACTCACACGGTATCAGGGTGGCTTTAAAAGAGGATTAGACAAAGCATAGAATCATAGAGTTGGAAGGGACCCAATGTAGGAATCTCAGCTAAAGCACCCAATGAGACTATTAGCAATGCCTTAAAAAATTCATCTTCTCTCCTAACTGACTTCATATGCCCCCAGGTAGTCACATTTGATTGGCTGCATAGCATCTTGACATCACGCAATTGACTAAATGATCCTCAATTGGCTGGGATCACACATGTGACTTGATCCAGATAGGAGGAACAGCACAAAAGAGGTAAGAATGGCGAGAAATATAGGATTACGAAGGAAATGAAGCAAAATAAAAAAATTCCTTCAGTAGCACCTTAAAGACCAACTAAGTTTATATTTTGGTATGAGCTATCGTGTGCATGCACACTTCTTCAGATACAGGAACATATACATGAAAATATGAAAATATCCTTGCAATTAAAGGGTTTTATGCATAAATTGCATATCCTTGCAATTAAAGGATACATGAAAATATCCTTGCAATTAAAGGGTTTACAGTGAAATATTTCTGGACGCTCTCTTACCCCCCCCCCCCCGGTCAACAGTCCCAGATATCAAAATGGGAACATACTCAACACAACCTGAATCCTTGCTTCATTCAGAGTCACACTGTTAATGTGGAATTTCCCCAGAAACAACTAAGAGACTTACATCATCAAATACTCTTGAAACAACATGTTTGTCTAGAATAGGAATGTATTTGGTTGTGCGAGGAACAGCTGTCGGGGCCAAAGCATCCATTATGGTGAGTCGCCTAGCAACCAAACCATGAGTCTTCAGCCACTTAGAGGAAGGGATATCTAAAGGGCTTTTTAAAAGACAGAGGGAGAAAATAAATGAGACACTGAAACCCATTCAGAAATACCCTTTCCCCCTCCAAAAAAAACCACCAAGTTCATCAAATCTACTTACTCTTTATCTATCTTTCTATCTTGTGTCTTCACTGCAGCGGGCACTTAAAAACAAGATTATTGTGTTATTTCAAATGTGGCAGTACTGGGGGACGAACAGTCAGGAGCACAGGGTTTCCTAGAGTATAAGGCCCCATCTGCACTATGCATTTAATGCAGTATCATACCACTTTAAACAGTCGTGGCTTCCCCCAAAGGATCCTGAGAACTGTAGTTGGTCAAGGGTGCTGAGAGTCATTAGAAGACCCCCTATTCCCCCCACAGAGCTACAATTTAAAGTGGCATGATTCCGCCTTAAATGTACAGCCCCAAACGAACCGAGATGAAAGTTAGAAGGGAAAGGGTGAGGCACAGGCAGGCCAAAGAATAGATGGGAAAGCCAGAAAGTTGGAAGGTTCTTGAGACAGCCACACCAACAGGGCCAAAACCTGGCTGCTCTGCCTAGGTGACAGCGCCAGGTCCCAGGTCCAGCCCAGCGAGCTGATGGAATGGGTTAGGCTATTCTGGAATTTGGGCGGGTGGGACGACACTTGCAGCCTTCTCTCTGCAGCCATGACTGGCTCACCAGGGAGGGGCAGCCAAACACAAAACACCAAAGACACACCCAACAACATTCTAGCCCTTGTTTTTCCTGACAGCATGAAAGCAGCCCGCCACCCACTGTTAACGTTACATTAAATGCACAGCAGGCAGCAGCACTGCTAGCTTTAAAAGAAAACAAAAAACAGAAGTGAATACTGAGCACAGGAGGACTCTATCTTAACAAAAAAAAAACACTGTACACGAGAGAGAAGGTTCACTATTTAAGCTTTAATCCTTCCCTCCCCCAGAGGCAATTAAAATGATGCCTTGCCCACCTGCTCTTAGAAAGAAAGATTCCATGGGCTTTCCCCCATAAGGGTAAGTGCCACATGACGGGTGTTTTTCATGGGATATTGGATTATTTGACAGGGGGCAATCCCACCAACCTGTCCAAGTTGGTCCACAGGGGGCAGGAGTAGAGATAAAGATCTGGCCCAGCAGGCCAAAAAAGTTCCCCACTGCTGGCTCAGAGGAATGAAACATGGCTTCTATACAGCTTCCCCCATGCATAACTGCAGTGGCCTCAGGACCCACTAGATGATGGAGGAGGAGAGGGTTTCGTTCTCTCAGGAGCACAGAGTGCAGTTCAATATTCAGTTAACTGGATATTCCATGGACGGGGCTAAGGCATGCAGAAACAAATGGTGGCCTAAGCATTAATAAAAAGGGCCACAGCTTACTTTTTCTTTCGGGAGATCCTCTTTCACTTGGACTTTGTTCAGGCTTTCCTGCATGACGTTGTGTCCTAAGCAGGCTACTCCTTGTTTGTTCTGCAGAAAGATGTTCACAAACACACACAAGCAACTTAATAACAAACCAGAAGTCTGCTGAGATTCTGAAAAGCAAAAGAACTTTTTAGTGCCTCCAGCCCTTTAGGCATGAACTGCGCTGGAAACATCCCCACAGACAAAATGCACAGCCTCCATAATTTATTCTCTACACTTTTCCATTCACTATGTGACTCAGTTGAAGATATAGCTGCTTCTGGGCAGAGCTGGGACCACACTAATAAGCTTCGAATACGCACTTTAAAATCTATATGCTGGAATTTTGACATTTTGATTTTGCATGCCAAGATAAGGGGGCAAATCAAGCTTTTTTGGGAACAGGGCCATGCAGCAGTTTCCAAAAAGATAACAGGCCAAAGGAGTTTTTCTCCCAGAGTTTCTGTTTTTTAATGATGTGTTCAAAATATGAAAAGTTCAGATACAGGGTCCAATCCTATGTTAACTTACCTGATAGTAGATCACTGGACGTCTGTGGTAGATCACCAGTAGATCAGTGCCCCCCCCCAGAAGCTAAAAAACTTTGGCTCCCCTAAAAAAACCTCAACACCTTTGCCCTGCACCCCTAAAATGACCCGAACCACCAAAAACAGGGCTTTCATTCCTTAAAAAAAGCTCAATGTTGCTTTCCTCCTTCCTAAAGCGCAACAACTTTTATGTGAACCCAAAAAACCAGGGCTTTTCTTCGTAAAAAAAGCTCAACAACTTTGACCTGAACCCCACACAAAAGGGGGTTGATCACTGCCAGTTTTTAACTCTGTGAGTAGATCTCATCTTGGAAGTTGGCCACCCCTGGTATACATGAATAGGATTGTGGTGTTCTAGAAGACTCCATTCATGGTGCTATCCCAAAAAATTACATGAATTACCCACTTAAGAAACGGTACTGTGTTTCCTTGCGAATCGGAAGGAATAGCACTGCTAATTCATTCAAAACCCTGATTTTGCCCAGTTTTAGATGTCTCAGATAATCAGAAATCAGGATGCTGTTGAGCATTATAAAATTGCATTCTACCTTCAGATTTTTCATGTCTCCCTGCCATAAACTTACAGGAAACTTTCCAGACTCTCATCCCATTGACATCCACAGAACCCCTTTCTACACTGGAGAACTGAGGTCAGCTCTTTGCGGGCGAAGGGAAATCCTTTCCCCTTCAAACCAACAGGACATGCCACACAGTACACACAGCTAGAAGCAGGATTCTCTTTTTGCCCCACAGCAGGTTAATAAAGGGAGGGTTGGCAAAAGAACCATTGGAAGGATCGATGGGAACAGATCCCACCGCTCAGGGTTTTTTTTCCAGCCGGAACTTGACGGAACCCAGTTCCAGCACTTCTAAGGTAGGCGCCATTGCCATTCTAAGAGAACGAGAGGGGTGTTCTTGGTGAGTTCTGGCACCTCTTTTCCCATAAAAATAGCACTGGCACCGCTATATCCTCCAACTCATAGCTGTTCCACAAATCTGCAGGAATTCCCACTGCAATCTGATACAGAAAACAGCGAACCACCTCAATATATCTATATTAGTGTCATTTTAAAAACACAATTATATTTATATTCGGTGAAGGGACCACAATAATGAGGCAGACTGGAAAACAAATAATAAGAGAGAGTTCTGGCACGCACGCACACACATAGAGAGATTTTAGACTTCAGTTGGAACTTTCTCCATGCTAGTCTTGTCTTTCGAATGTACCGTAGTTTTGAGAGGACTGCATTTCCATGGTCTGTGCAGCACCTAGCACACATCTGGCGTTAAACCATGTGGAAGAGGAAGTTTCGTATTCAAGATGTCAGAGATGGGAAATGTTTCACTGAGAAATCTCCACAATCTGTTTTACCTGCGTATAAGGCTTTCTTCCTTCTGGTTGGACTTTCAGAGCGACCCTGACGTCCATCTGTACCAGGTTCTGGCGAAGCCGTTGCAGGCTCTTCAGAAGCCCAATATGGCCTATCTGGAGATGGGGGATTCAGTCCCTCACCGTGTGTGGTTGCTGCGGATGCAGCAAAAGGCTGCCTGCGATGTCTGTTTAAGAAACAGGCAAGTCACTACCTGCGCCGAAGCAAGCACACACATACACACACCCACATATTTGGGAGAAACCGCTTTGAGAAACGAGAAGCCTGAAATAAACACACATATTGTATTTGGCTAGGTCGGGGTTTCCCCAAACTTGGGTCTCCAGCTGTTTTCAGACTACAACTCCCATCATCCCTAGCTAGCAGGACCAGTGGTCAGGGATGACGGGAACTGTAGTCCAAAGACAGCTGGAGGGCCGAGTTTGGGCAACCCTGAACTAGGTCCTAGTCAGAGTATACCTGTTGAAATCAATGAATCTGTTAGTCGTGTCTCTTAAATTCAAAAGGCTTACTCTGAGTAGGACTAGCATTGAATACCACGCCGTGTTTCTGAATCTTGGTGTGCCTCATATGAACCCGGCACTTGATGCTCCAAAACCAACAACAGCCAGCTTCTGTATGTGGGTGAAACACTTCTCCACGACAAAGTAAAGGATGCTGCAGGGGATCATCCCATTTGTAGTAGCCTCTTTTATTCTTTAGCCTTGGGTTCTCTACTTGTGGCAACAGGGACCTCTCTGGTTGGTTCAACAAGATCAGGCATTTGCATACCACCACTGAAGCCACATTCAGCACAGCTGTGGTGGCTCACAGACACAAAAGGAGCAGCAGCTTTGGGGTTAATCCTTCAGCAGAGAATCATCCTTGCGATGAGAGGAGTGGAATTTACCAGCATATGGAGGGGAACACATTATATTGCCTACTGGAATGGATTTCTTAATGTAGCGATGAGGAATTGGTGGCCCCCCAGATATTGTTGGACAACAATTTCCATTGTCCCTGAATGTTGGCTGTGCTTGCTGGGGCTGATGGGAGCTAGAGTCCAAGAATATTTGGAGGGTCACAGGTTCCCCATCCCCACCTCAGTGTTGTGCAGATGAGCACTTTATTTTCCCGTTCATATTTCCCTCCCAATATAGACATACTTATCCTGACGGTCTTTCGCTCCATTAAACAAATCCATCAATACGTTGTCATTGTAAACGGTATGTATTGTCTTCAGTTCTTTTTCTCCTCTTTCAATCTCTTTCTTTAGTAGATCTATATCCTTACACTGCCAAAATGAGAAAACGGTAACTGGAATTAATTACGAACCAGTTCTAAACCAGATACCACATCTACACAATAATACCAAGAAGGGGGGGGGTGTTATATTAAAAGAGCCATATCCCATCTTTCAGGACAAGGTGGTTTGCAAAACCTATGATAAAACATATGGAACAGTAATTTAAAATAGCAATTTAAGCCTACAAATAAACCCCTTTAAAATTAACACTAAAACCACAGAAAGGCACATGAATTGATAAGAATAATGAAACACAGATGAAAATAAAAACAGATTGAGGGTCCTTTTAGCAGTCATGGGGGAGGAGGGGTACAGGCACTTCGTGGGCAAGCATCTTTAATTGATACGGGGCCAGTACAGAAAAGGCCCCATTTCTGAATCACTCAGCCTAGTCTCTCTTAATGGCAGGTAAGAGAGCAGAATTCAGACAGCTGCATAAGGCAGTCCTCCAGGTAACATGGTTCCAAACCATTGAGGGGGTTAAAGGCCAAAGCCAGCACTTTATAAACTGCGCCAGAAACAAATAGGCAGCCACTGTAAGCAGTACAGAACAGGTGTAATACGCTTTGATTGTTGGTCTCCTACAAACCATTCTTGCTTCTGCATTCTGCACTGACTGGAGTTTCTGAACCATTTTTAAAAGGCAGCCCCCACATAATGCATTACAGTAATCTAGCCAGGATACAACCAGAGAATGAGACACTAAGTGAAAGGCTACTTCCTCTCATTAAGGGTAGAGGTGGAAAACCAGCCAAATTTTCTAATCCAGTTAAGATTACCGGGGGGGGGGGGATATCCTGCAAGGGGAAAAAACTCATGCTTGAAAGTTCATTCAGCTTCATCCTTTACTATAGCTACTGATGTAATAACATAACTATGATGGATGATCATGGAGATACATTCTGCTGCAAATCCCATTACTGCACCCTAAGAATTATTATTGAATTATTTGTCATTCATCTTGCTGATATATAATCCCCCACACCCTGATAACACATCCATTTCTTATTTTTTTTCCCATTTCATGACTAATGTACTTCCCAAAGGTGAAGTAAAAAAATAAACCTGTCATTCCAGCAACCTTCCTCCTCTTACCAGCCATAAAACAAAGTGTGGAAGTCCACATCCCTGTTTCACAGCCCCTACAGCAAAAAAAAAGGACTTGCCTTGAGAGTTTAAGCTGTGCTCACTGCCAAAGTGAATGGAAGAAAAGCCCCTCGACTTAAGACAGCAGCCAATTTTAGCAGATAAACAAGTTTGTTCTTTGTAGATATACTGGAGCTTATTAAAATCAACACGCACACACCCTTCAGCAAGGCTATTTATCCTTCCAGTGACAAGGCTACTTCTCCTTTCATTCAGTATATCTGCACAGGATATTACACAGAGCTAACAGCAAGGATGAGCATCATCAGACACCTGTCAAAGCCCACACACCAGCAAAGAGATCACTGCTTAACAGCTCATCAGATAGGGGGACCCAGTAAGTGCTTACCAGAAGGGAGAGGGGTAAGAAACCATATTGGTTCTGCCAGTGCATTTGCACTGCACTGACCTTCCCGCCACCTCAGCTCAGGTAAGCAACAGAGACGCACCTGCCAAGTCATAACCACAAAACCCTTGGGCACTCATCCTCTTTGCTGTTGCTGCCTGTGCATCTGCTTCCTTCAAGCAATGACAAGGCACAATGAGAAAGGCAGCAGAGGCCTCCACTTGCTTTGATCTCTCCTCCTGGGTAGGGGTGTGCAGACTGAGCCCAAAAGGAGAGGGCTAGTGGTGATCATGGCAAAGAGATGGGCACACCGAGTGACAGTGGCTCACTGACAGGGACTGGCTGGATGAGGAAGAGTGGTGGGCACCGCCCGCTGAAGAACCCTCCAGGGAAGACATAGAAGAAACAGACCTAGATCGTGGTGGTGGGACACTGGGGAGCAGACTGAGGAAGGAATGAGCTGGGAGGTGCTAGAAGCAGGAGGTATGAGCAATCAAGGGGGATCAGGAGAAAGAGGCCCTTTCAGGACAGGAGGCTGAGGATCACAGTGTGAGCACAGACTTAGACGAGCACAGAGCCAGAGGTTACCCCCGCTACCCAGCAGCAGGACAGTCCCAGTCCTGTTGGCTTCCCACCCCACCCCCGGCACCCTGCTCACAGAGAGTCCTGCATGTTGCTGAGCAATGGGCCAGACAGGCCCGGAGAAGGAGCCCACCCCCTTGCCTCAGTCTCCGTCTGCTTGGGAGGGATCCAGAGTGAGAGGCTAGAGGGGAAAGGCGGGGCCAGTGGTCATTTTCAGCAACATCTCCAGCTAAATGAGACGAGCCAAAGGAACTCTGCTGTGTTGTTACTTTATGTGAATAATAGCTAATTGCATTTCGTGTCTCAAGTTCTTTCCTGCCCCGTGGATGACCTGGGCTCGCCTGACAGCCCCCTGACATTCACACGCTGAAGACATCTTATTCTAGGGTCCCTCAACATCTGGCGCCAAACACCAGTATTCACAAGTGCCTTTGAAAATTAGGACTCAGAGGACTCTCCCACAATGGCTAAGATTTGGCAGAGATAAGCTGTCAGCTCCTCCTCCTGATGAGGCCTTAGTTGTTTTGCTTCTCAAAAATGCTTTTGAACCTTCAGTTTTATGCAGACCCTATTAAGAACTTTGTGCACTAACCAATTTCATCAAAAGTTATTATACAGCCCCCTTGGTGTGGAAAAGAAACATCTTAAAGTCTTCATTTTAACTTTTACTAAATACTTGCCTCAGAAGGTTTTGGAGCATCAGGGTCTCTCAAAATAATATGATAGTAATGAAACCGTCCACCTGTCTCGCTGGCCAATTCATTTAAAAATTTATTCGCTCCGGTATCATCACAGTTAAAGGAAATAGTGTGAATGGGAATGTTCCGGTGAAGCTGGAGCTGGACTAGAATTATATCGGGGGGCTAAAGAGAGAGAGAGAGAGAAATTAAATGTATTGACACAGAGATATTAACCAATACGCACTGCATAACAAATCAACTGCCTTCAGATTATATCTTCTTGAAGAAGTGATAGAAGCATTAAAGCCTTCCGTGATCTATACCATAACAGACAGTGCTTTGAACTACAGGCAATCATCAAAACCAAAAGAAGATGAATTCCACTGGCTGAGCGTGGCATCCTGGGGATCAAAGCTATAATAATAATAATAATAATAATTTATTATTTATACCCCGCCCATCTGGCCGGGTTCCCCCAGCCACTCTGGGCGGCTTCCAAAAAAAACAGAAATTCTAAAATACAGAAATCCATCAAACATTAAAAGCTTCCCTAAACAGGGCTGCCTTGAGATGCCTTCTAAAGGTCTGGTAATTGTTCTCTTTGACCTCTAGTGGGAGGGCATTCCACAGGGTGGGTGCCACTACCGAGAAGGCCCTCTGCCTGGTTCCCTGTAACTTGGCTTCTCGTAATGAGGGAACCGCCAGAAGGCCCTCGGAGCTGGACCTCAGTGTCCGGGCAGAACGATGGGGGTGGAGACGCTCCTTCAGGTATACCGGACCGAGGCCGTTTAGGGCTTTAAAGGTCCTCATTCAGAAGGCTCTAATTTGCTATTTCCGCACCTTCATCTAACAATCCAAACACTGAAGGAATCTTCAGGCTGAACTTGCTCCTATGGGGTCTACAAGGCTGGCAGAACCAGCACTGATTGTGCAGGATGCCCAGCTAGTTTCCCAAACGGAGTATGACAGCATCCCAGGTAAAAAGTGTCCCAGGACATGCAACATCTAGTTCCAGCCTGAGACTGCAGCTCCCGCCACCACATTGTCTCCCTAAAGTTTGCTGTGCTTGATAAAGCTATGCTTTCCCATAACCAATACCTTCCCCCCACCACTGTGGCTCCCCTCTCCCTAGCTGGTTCCTTCCTAAGCTCCTCGAGCCATTTCTCCTTCCTCATCAACCCTCCACTCATATATGTCATTGTTTCTCCCATTCCAACTGTCTTCTAAGACCCTCATCAATGCTGCTTTCTCTACCCAGTGTCTACCACTGTTTTCCTCTCCCTACCACCACCACCACCCCAGCTGCTTGCCCCAGTTTTCTCAAGAACCTCCTTTCTCATCTACCCAAAGACCTCAGCTTTTGGACCCTCCTACTCTGGGCACTGGAGGATCATGCTTCCTCTGTTATCATGCGTCCTTCACCATGTCCTCTTCCCAGACTCTCATGGTCCCAATGTCTGTCTGGAACAAAAGATGGTGAGGACACGAAGATATGTATCTTCCTTGAACTGACTCAGACTAGCCTCAGTTTGGCCAGCCCTGCTCTACATCAATGCTCTGCTTTGTCATACAGCCAGTGTTACATCATCATACTGTCCTGACATGTCTTGCTTCTCCCATAGATACCTGGTCAGGCCTCCCATCAGTGAGAAGATAAATGGCCTGAGTGTCACTGTCAGAATAGGCAATCTGAAGTGCTTTCAGGGTATTTGTAGATCTTCCAATCTAAGCAGTCAACGGAGAGAGAAAAAACATCAGGAGGGAATGGAAACATTAACAGTGCTAAACTTGTGAAATGGATTGTCACATCTCTTTGTCAGATGTGCTGGTGAGAGGAACCTCACAATTTGCCCAAAGGAAAGACTTAATTCAGTCCCGGAAGGTGTCTAAATCACCTGTTGGGCAACAATCAAAATAGATATAAATGATAAATTGCTGTTTTAAGATGCCACCATTTGCCATGTGATGTTTAAGCCTAATCTAGATGAGTTTTACAGATCCAAGTAGCAGGGCACTTTACGAAATGCCGTACAAATTCATTTACATTACTGATGGAGCGTTAACGGGTGGGCAGGGTGCTGGGAAGGATATGGAGAAACTGTACATGGAAGTCTGCTAGATTCTGGGTGAAATTGGAGGTGGGGGTTCAGCCTGGGGGTTGTAGTCCCTTCTGGGCAAACTCCCCATGGCCACAGGTCAACAATAGTGGATGGGGCCAGAAGCAAAAGTGGGCAGAACAATTAATGAAAATTTTACCTTTGTACTCTAGGCAAGTTCCTACACACATGCACACCATTCTCTATCCTCCTGCCACACAAGCAAGAAGCATTACTAGAGTTTGAGGACACATCCCAGCCAGGTAAAAACATTTGGGCTTCAAAGGAAGACCACTGAGGGGGTGTGGCCCTGGATTCTGAAGGCCAGACGGAAAGGCCTAGAAGGCTGCATTTGGTCGCTGGGCCTGAGCTGCCTCACCGCTGGATTAGATGAAGTACCACTGGCATTTCATTATATTGCCTACAGCTCTGGATGAAATCACATCTAAATCACACCATGTGCATTCTAGGCAAGAGAGGGGCAAATGCTATAGTCTGGATGTGACACAAGAGCAGAGGAGCAACAAGCAATGGGGAACTTGAACTTCCTGCTCCTGACATGGCAGGACAGTATCCAAAACTCCTTTTTTATGATGAAAGTATGAAATCTTTCTGCAGGAACTCTTCCCAAGACAGATTTCTGTGTTTCGAATACAGCGATACAACCAAAGGCGCTTTCACACTGATGCTAAACGCTCTTTTGAGACTCAGTGACCCAGTTCAGACATCACATCCCTGGTCCAACAAATCATGATTTTGTTCAATCAGGAATGTACTGTACACCTATGTGCTCTCTTCTTGCTCCTCCCATTTTCTGTTCCCCTTTTGGATTGGGCTTAATACAAGACTTCCTGGTTTGTAGGGAGCACTCAAAGTTCAGTGGACTGTGGCGTGACAAATCAGAAAGTCTTGTATTGTGAGGAGCATGAGGAGGAAAGGACAGCAGCAACAACAACAACAATAATAAATTTTATTTATATCCCGCCCTCCCCGGTGAGGCCAGGCTCAGGGGGCTAACATCAAAATATATAATATACTAAAACATTAAGTCAAACAATTGATTAAAATACATCTTAAAATTAGATTAAAAGCAAAATAGAATCATATGGCAACCTACGAATTACAGTATAATGGTGCTATGGTTTAACGCCAGAAAGACCTTAGATTCAAATCCTCATTCAGCTATGAAGGTGACCTCGTGAAATCACTATATTTCAGTCTAATCAACTTTACAGTATTGTTGTGAATAAACTGGAGGTTGCCCTAGCTGCTGAGAGCATAAAATGGAAGAGGTATACAATCATGACTTCTTTGGAGAAATTGCAGGTTTAAAATGTGCTCATATATTAAGCTGTGCACATGAGGGAACATAAAGAGCAGAGCACACAGGCACATGCAGCACATTTCCACAGCTTTGTTAGATCAGGAATGTGATGGAAGAACCAGAAATGTCTTAAATGCAGAAGGCGAGTGGGAGGTGTTACTCTTGCAAATAAAATTGTGCCTTTCAAGCCAGCTTTATATAGTAACCAAAAATTAACTGAGGTGCACAGCACAAACTTGGGTTACTCACATTTTCTTAAAGTGCTTATTGTTCCTATATTTACCTCCAGGTCGTTTACCCATAGTAGAGCTTCTTCCAAACTTTCTTCATTAACTCTAGCAAGTTTCTCCTTCCAAGCCACTGCCTCAGTGTCAAATTTAACAAAATTAACTTTGGTTTTGTCTCTCAGTTGTTCCTGTAAGAAATGCACCGTTGGAATTCTCCTTCATAGAAGAAATGTCACACTTTTTGCTGTATTTGAAAAGCAAATGACTACAGGAGGTACATTTCATTCATCTACAGTAGAAGTGATAAAAATTATTTATTTCGGGAGATTGTAATTCTACCTCACAGCGTTTTGGATGTACTGAATCCACCCACACACCTCAAACTGGAGAAAGTATCTATGTTTTCGTTAGAGGGAAAAGATTGTCACTGAGTGGTAGTTAGGGATGTTAGGCATCGTTTTCCATTCCGCTCTGTAATCATTGCAAGCAGCACTGCTTCCATTTCTGCTGCAGTTTGCCTTCTACCAAAGACAGCTTTATTATTCTCACTATCTGATGTGGTGAAATTACGTAACTTACACAATGAATTATGTAAATGCCATTGCCATTATGTTATTACAACCCCATACATTTCAATGCAAAGGAAACAGAAAACAAATGGGGGAGGGCACTCATCATCAGTGAAATATCAATCTTGAACCAAAAGCTACAGCAGCAAATATGGATCATATTGTGAATCAAATTGATTTCCATTCTGGACATAGGGATGTACAGTGGTGCCTTGGTTCTCAAACGCCAAAACCCCCGGAAGTAAGTGTTCTGGTTTTTGAACGTTTTCCAGAAGCCGGATGTCCGATGTGGCTTTCCAGGGTGCCTGCACCAATCAGAAGCCACGCCTTGGTTTTTGAACATTTTGAAAGTCAAGCGAACTTCCGGAACGGATTAAGTTCGAGAACCATGGTACCACTGTATTTGGTGCTTTTGTTTTTGCTATTTATTTTGCGTTTTTGTTTTTGAGGCTTTTTCAGTTAATTTGTTTTTGTGACTGTGTGGAACCCAGTTCAGCTACTGATTGATTGATTGATTGATTGTGTGACTGTGGAAATGGATAAAGGCCCCCCCCCCATCCAAACAATGACTATCATCAGTGCAGGTAAGAAAAAAAAGTAATTTTAATTTTTATCATCCACAATACTATCTTATTTATTTTATAGTACAGTACACTGATTATTGCTTTCATTTTATGGGTCAATGGTCTTGTTAGATAGTAAAATTCATGTTAAATTGCTGTTTTAGGAGTTGTTTTTAAAAGGCTGGAACGGATTAATCCATTTTGCATTATTTCCTATGGGAAAGCGCACCTTGGTTTTGGAACGCTTTGATTTTGGAACGGACTTCCGGATCGGATTAAGTTTGAGAACCAAGGTACCACTGTATAAGCAAACATCAGCAATTTCCACTCCCATTTCCACTCTCCTATTGGCAAACCTATTGGATCAAACCTATCCATTCTTAAGGAAATCAGCCCTGAGTGCTCACTGGAAGGACAGATCATGCAGCTGAGGCTCCAATACTTTGGCCACCTCAGGAGAAGAGAAGACTCCCTGGAAAAGACTCTGATGTTGGGAAAGAGAACAAGGAGAACAAGGTAAGGCACAAGGAGAAGGGGACGACAGAGGACGAGATGGTTGGACCGTGTTCTTGAAGCCACCAAACTGTGGGAGGCAGTGGAAGACAGGAGTGCCTGGCGTGCTCTGGTCCATGGGGTCACAAAGAGTCGGACACAACTAAACAACAACAATTGGCAGAGCACATAGTTTGCACTTGATAAGGTCCCCAAGTTTTGTCCTTGCATCTCTAGGCAGGATTGGAAAGAATCCTGTCTGAAGCACTGGGAGTAGACCAGTTAGGTGGACTAATCAATCATCCGACTTGGTACAGCTTTCTATATCCCTCTGCATGACTGGAGAAATATAGAATATGTCTTTGCACGCATTTTGTTTTACAATCCTTGCCTTGGGGAACATAGTTGTCACTCACCCGCATGAGCTGAAATATTTTCTGCTTCACCACGGGCAGTTTGTCTTTCATAGAGTGGGATGTATCAATGAGAAAATAGATGTTATCTTCAGTTACATCTCCAAAGAGCGCTCTGCTCCCTTTTTTCAGCTCCTGAAGTCTACAGGAAAACACGTTCAATATGAAATGAGAGGCACAAAGGTGTAAAACACTCCCTTTGTCTTTCCTTAACTCTCCTAAGCTTATAAAAACTTATCTGATAAGAGAGATATTTTTTTAAAAAAAACAGTCAAAGATTTTTCTTTAAAAAAACTGAGGTCATTATATATACCTATTAAAGCTTAAAATCATACAAGAATGGGACCTAGAGTCTAGAACTCCTCCACATTTTAAGGGGTATCAGTATGGTGTGGTAGTTTGAGTGTTGGACTAGGACTGAGAAGACGAGGTCTTTAATCTGTAGGCCACGAAGTTAACCGGAGGACATTGGGCCAATTACCACCTCTCCACTTGACCTATCTCAAATTGCAAGGGTAAAATGAGGTTGGGGAACTATGTATTCTGCTTTGAGCCCCTTGAAGTATATTATTAATGGTAACATCATCAACACCAATGTTTTTTTTTAAAAAAAAATCTTTATTCAATTACAGTATAAATGTATTATTGTTTACTATATAATTATCGTGTTGCTTCACAAATTCCTGATAATGTACTCATTACCATTTCCCCTTCATTTCAAAATGTACTGCATAAAAATAAATACCTGAATGGTTGACAAGGCAACCTAGAGAAGCTATAGTGTCAGAGAAGGCTGTTTACCATGTTGGGTTCATTACCTCCTGTTCCTTAGCTTAACCTTTTCCCGCCCATGGCCTTTTAAACTGAACTCTCCCATTAATACACCTACATCAGTGTGTGGGCTGCGTGTTTCAAAACAACACTTAACCAACCACTTTACTGGAGAATATAGAGCAAGGGTAAGGAACCTATGACCATCCAGATATTGTAGGACTCCCAACTCCCACCTGCTCCATCCAGCATGGCCGATTGTCAGCGAAGATGGGAGTTGTAGACCAAAACATCTAGAGAACATCAAACCAGGAAAGGCTATCAAGACCATAATTCAGAGAACTATGTGGGATGTAACATCACAAAAGCGGTCAAATAAAACATTTCCTGTTTGCCCAGAGTGGACACATAGGGGAATGTTGCTCCATCCAGGAGGACTTCCTGTCACACCTGGTCTGGAGCATCCTCCCCCTGTGTGTGACCAAGGAAATGGCCGTGACCCTGGCAGACCCCATAAAAGAGCTGGTCACGTAGCCATCTTCCCCTTTTCTCTTGATGCTCGTCCTCTTGTATTATCTTGATGCTTTTGCTGGGTGCTGGTTCTTAGCCAGCAGCACATGGGCTCATTCCTCACAAGAGGATGAATCCACACTTTTCTCTGTACCTGTAACTACAAGCTAAAGCCTGCCTTCAGGATCACACTGTGGACTGAATGTGAGTAAACCTTATCACTACTTTAAAAGATTTCTATGTCATTATTGTTTTAAGATAGAACAAAAGGGGATTTACCAGGAACAAATCCAATCTGGACAAGCCAGGCTGGATTGCTTAACTCAAGTGATTCTCACAAATCCAATCAACTAGCCTCCTCCTATGTACATGGGGATATGTTCTGCTACAAGCTCACTAGCGTGAGTAAGGATAATATTAATCAATATATCCTCTCCTACTGTCCTCAACATTCCCACAAACTATGCTGAGGCCTGCTCAACAAACGATATAGTGCATCTTTTGAGAAGGGGATCACAGGTTCCCCATCCCTGACATGCAGAATATGGAGCGTTACAGGTTAGGCGTGAAAATATTGCATTTGGGTTCAGTTATGATCTCAAACGCACAGGTGAATTGCACCATAACTTGAGAAGTCATGTAAGAAGATTGAATCGGTGATACAAACATATTCTGTAATATATCTCTCCATAAGGTCACTCTAAATGCTTTATCAACTAGTATTTGTGTGAATTTTTTTAATATGCTAATCCAAAAGTTTTTTTAAGGCCTGATGAAAGTTTAAGACCTGACAAAAGTTTATAACAGTGCCCCAATATCACACAATCATTTTAAAAGCAGACACGAGTTATGCATTGGATAGCTTTCCCATTATGAGACGCTGCTTTTGAAAATATTACATTAGAAAGCAATCGAACCTTAGTTCCATTTGATCGAGAACAGTCCTCATTTTATCTTCATACTGTCTGCACCTTTCCCCATCGAAATGCATGTGCAGTGTGGCCCCATCTTCCACGTCTGTATGCAAAAACTTGTCACAGTATTTTGCATCAATTAACTTCTTGTTAGACTCCTATAAGAGCAAGGCGTTCGGGGGAGAAAGTTGAGACATGATCTACACAAAGCATTGGTTAGAACATTTTAATGCTGCGTTTTCATGAAGACATAGCAAACACACACACACTCTCAAGCTCTCTTAGGCCTCCCTATCCAACCAAAACAGCATTTCCCCCCCCCCTTCCCCTGCTTGGGTTTCTGGGGGGAAACTATTGTAGCTAATAGAAGACTTTTCCCCAGCCTAATTGCAACATGGGGTAGGATAGAGGGGAAAGCTGATATAAGTCCTCAAAATAATTCTAGGAACTGCAGTTTGCTAAGGAACTGTAGCTCTTGTGAGTGAAAAACCTACAGTTCCCATGATTCTTTTGGGGGGGTAAGTCAAATGTTTTAAATGTGCTTTAACTGTATAGTGTAGATCCACCTTGACAAGTAGCTGACTTGAACTCACTTCTTCTTCCTACATGCCTCCCTCATGACAGCATACATATTTAAGATTCTCTTTTGCTTAGATGAAAGAGGAAGCTGCAGCATGCCAGAAGCTCTGTAGTCAGCGTAACCAAACCAGTCACGCTCCCCTAGATCTGCCTTTGGATAGAAATAAGATCTTCCCTATCCAACCTGCATTTCCTGCAATAAATGCAGTTTTCTTATTTTCCAAACTCAGAGCATGAGATTCTCCCGCTGATTCTATCCAAGGTAAAATGTGCTCCTCAAATGGGAATTCTATACTAAGTTCAGTGTCTGCTGGGCAAACTACAAATGCCATCCTCTTTATTATGATGCGTTCGCACAAAGCTTACACAAAAGTTAGATTGTATTTTATCCTTACTGAGCATTTGCTGTGGTTGGTTTTTGACAAAATTATACAGCAACAAGCGTTCATTCTGATTAGCTTACAAGGCGTTTCCTTTTTGCCATTCGTGACTCCCACACTTTTCAGTGCATTTTCCTGTCACTTTCAAAACCGCAAAAAGGCGGATTCTTTGCAAAAGCAGATTTGTTATGCTATGGTAACTGAGTCTATTATTCCACCTTAATTGCACAAACCAAAAGTTCTTTTTCTTCTTAAATTTCTATTTTCCACTTTCACCTTTTACAAATAATTTAATGAGAAAAATCAAATCTCTACAAATCTAATTTACCTTCCCTCCCCTCCTTTCTGGGGTTATTTATTTTATATCTTTTTATTACTGCATATTCAATTCAAATATATTTACTAATTTTCCCTTATCTTCCCCTTCATCATATCTTACTGCACTTGTTTATATCAGTCCCACTAATGTTTTTGTTTTGTATCTTCAAATAGTCAATAAATTTCCCCCATTCTATTTTTAAAAGTCTCTCTTCCTGATTTCTTATTCATCCAGTGAGTTCCGCCATTTCTGCATGTTCCATCAGTTTCAGTTGCCAACCTTCCTTTGTTGGAACCACAAACCCAAAGCTCTTTAATCCCTCCGGAGAGATACCGACAGTGTGGATTCATCCCTGTCATAAACTAGCACAGTTGTAAACATATGTGACAAAACTGCAGTCAAGAAAATATACCAAAACTAGTGGATTACCTACAGCATCAGTTTGCACCGATTCATCCTGTGGCTTGGTTCTTATGTTGACAATCCCCTTTGCATGACGAAAACTGAGGTCGCCAAATGCTTTTGTTATGGTCAGCTTCTGCGCTTTCAAGCCATTCTTCTGAAGCCACTCCTTGGAATTCACATAATCCTCTGCTCTTGAATCATTTACTATACCTTCAGTTTGGGCTGATGGCGTAAAAAGGTATGAATGGAATGTGCATTTGCTGGCATTAGACTGAACCTAATGTAATCAACTCAAGCACCCTCATTTTTAAAAAAATACATGCTTTCCTCCCTTTTACAAAGCAATACTGCTTTGTTAAAATGACCTAAGATAGGAAGGTTTTGCATATAAAAAAGCAAAGCACAACGCTTTAAAAAAACATAATGCCTAAATTTGGATTTCCAAATTTGGAACTGTAATAATTGCCCTGTGAAATCAAAATGAGTTGATCAGCTTTTTGCCCTGCAAGACTACAAAGCGCCTTGATGTGCACTGTGAGAGATATAGCTTTAAGATAACCTGTTAATTGATAAAATATGATCCTTCGAGTTTGAAAGGATTTTGAGATAATGCATCCATGCGCAGACTGAGCTTGCACTTGAACCTAGATCTCCTGGGTAAACTACACCACTTGAGCAAGGAAAGATGAAGTTTGCAGCTGATGGTATTTTTTTAAAAAAATGGATGGATTATGTACAGTACAGACCGCTGCTCTGCTGTTTACTCTGCAGTTTAGAATAAAGCATTTTAGAGGCAAAAGCACACAACACCAGAGACATAGGTACTGGCCTTATATCGAGATAGACCATTGGGTCCATCTAGCTCAGCATTAAATAAACTGACTGGGAGCAGCCTTCCATGATTTCAGGTAGTGTCTGCGTGCATAACATGTACTCTACCAATGAGCCATGGCTTCAAGCATGCTAGAGTGACACACTCATAATTCACACTTGCAAGAAAGATTGCAGCCACTGTATTAGGCAAACTTCCTGCAGCGTGCAGATCTGTAAGAGCAACCTCATCCTTTTGAGTGACACTGACTTACAATTGTCCGTAATGGAATCAAGAGCATAATCATCAATGCTGCAATGCAGTCAGAATATTTAAGTGTGTGTGTGTGTGTTCACAACATACCTGAAGGTAGTTCAGACTGCTCAAACTCTATCAGAATTCTCTGAACTTGTATCAGTGCATTCCTGGCTTCTTCCATCTCCTTCCAGATCAGGTACACATCTTCTCTGACCCCTGTTCCTGAATTTTGGAATAATGCAAGATGCACACAAATAGAAGCAAATTTAGTTACCTTCTGAGTTTCTCTGGCCTTTCATGTCCTCTGAATGCCTTTACTTTTGATAATCATAGAGGAGTCATGGGCAATCACTGCACACCTTTCAATAATATATCTAGGAGAAAAAGCATTCCGAGTACATGGGAATGACTAATACAGATGGGGGAACAAATCTGAGCTGGTTTTATAGTGTCTGACAGTAAACCTAAAGACCTGAGGATTGCTTTCTTTGGACTGCACCTAGACCCATGGGTTTGGTTTGGTTTTTTTGCAAAAAAAAATTGTATATTGATTAAAACTACTACAGCTCACATTGTTCTTTTTTTAAAAAAAGAACCCATTATGAAACATTTATTTATTCATGCATCTGCAAATATCTCTGTACTGCCAAACCAAAAAACTATCAAGGCAGTGGACAGGTTAATCATGATTTTAAAGTGAATAAACAAAAATAAGCAAAATATAACAAATCAGGTTAATACCTCAGCTGGATAACATGATCACTAAGGACTGGTAATTTTTGCTTCTGAACTCTTATACACTTATTACACATTTTAAAAGTGCAAGCGCATAGGTACATCATCATCATCATCATTTATTATTTATACCCCGCCCATCTGCCTGGGTTTCCCCAGCCACTCTGGGTGGCTTCAAACAAAATATTTAAAAAATAAAAATAAAATGCAATAAAACATCAAACATTAAAAACTTCCCTAAACAGGGCTGCCTTCAGATGTCTTCTAAAAGTTAATTTCCTTGACATCTGATGGGAGGGTGTTCCACAGGGTGGGCACCACTACCAAGAAGGCTCTCTGCCTGGTTCCCTGTAACTTGGCTTCTTACAGTGAGGGAACTGCCAGAAGGCCCTGCCTTGGAGCTGGACCTCAGTGTCCGGGCTAGACGATGGGGGTGGAGACGCTCCTTCAGGAAATACTTGCATGCATGCCCCAAATGGAAAAAGGTAGCCAAGAGCAAAGAAACAGTTATTGAGCGGAGGGGCTCAAGCACACAGCACAGAAATATTACAACAAGGATTGCCCACTGGTATGGATGTGAAATAGAAAGCATAGCTTAAACTGTGTGCATTTGAACCTCGTGTGCCCATTTGTGAGATCTTGCCCCCCACCTGGAAGCACCCATTGCTATAGTGAGTCAAAGCTGTGTGGCTGTGTGTTCCAGCCTGCCAAGAAAAAATCCTGCAGACGTGCACTGCATCTCCACATACAGAGCATGCAGAAATGCAGCGCTCTCTACAGATGCTTGCAATATAAAATGTGCATTTGATGTAGTCCACAAATGTTTAAGCCTTGATAAATATGTGGAATCGTTAAGGTGCCACCAATCTTTTCCCCACTGCAAACCCTACTTATCACAATGGTGGGCATTTTGCTAGTAGAGCCACACCGCAATTAAATGCTATAAAAATCTCAGCATGGTTGCAGATAAGATAAGGAATCACACAGAGACACAAAAATATCACAAGAACAAATGTGTGCTTTTTCCCCCTATATACCAGAAAGCGTCTCTGGAGCTATTTTAAATCAAATATACCTGCAAACGTGCTAGTTCATTGTGCCTGCAAAGCAGTCACAGATTGACTCCCCGTCATTAAATACCAGTACCAGCTTTATTTGCCTGCAGTATCAGCTTAACCCTCTTCTGTGCCAAGATAATGTCATGGTTTATGATGCTGCAGTGGCACCGCAGTTGGAGCAAACTACTTTTTAAGGAGTTTATTTCCTGGCACAGCAAAACCCTGAGAGGGGGCCATATGCTGCAGATCTGACAGCAACATGCTTCAACTATCATAAAACTTCAAAGAAGCTAATATTTGAGGATCCAATAAATCTACAATTATTGCTCAACTGAAATAAAGTATGTATGTTCTGCATATGCACAAGTGCAGCTCTAACTGAAACAGCAAGGCTGCTCTCGCTCCTTCTTTTTCTTCTAGCATCACACAACTTTAAATGTGCTATTGTATACTGCCATCTCCTGGGACTCTCCTATATTTCTACTTCCATATTAGAGGGGGAAATCAGCCTAGCAGAATGAAGAAAAGGTTAGTAGCACACAGTTCTTAAAAGAATACAACAGGATTTGCTGTTCTCATTTATTAGCCAGATATAAATTTCAATTGCTTCAAAACAAGCAATGGCTTATTATTATTATTATTATTATTATTATTATCATCATCATCACCATTTGCGGGGGACCATAACCCTGTACAGTGGTACCGGTACCTCTGGTTAAGAACTTAATTCGTTCTGGAGGTCCATTCTTAACCTGAAACTGTTCTTAACCTGAGACACCACTTTAGCTAATGGGGCCTCCTGCTGACACCACGCTGCCAGAGCACGATTTCTGTTCTCATCCTGAAGCAAAGTTCTTAACCCGAGGTACTATTTCTGGGTTAGTGGCGTCTGTAACCTGAAGCGTCTGTAACCCGAGGTACCACTGCACAAGCCAGGATCATCAGATTCTGTTCTGTCTAAAACGAGCCACAGTCACTATGATTTGGGCATTTAAAGTTATCCCCAATGCTTATACAAGGTGACTTCTGAGGATTTTTGCAAGCCACTTTTAGACCTGCTTGGAACTATAAAGCAGCACAGGCACTTTTAATTTTTTTAGATATTTAAGTTCACCATGTGATGATCATAATATTGAGCAACATGAACTTTTGAAAATACAGTACTATACTTCACGGTTTTCCACTCTGAAAGCATTTGTTTATTCTCTTGTGTTTCTTTTCTACCGCTGCATGAATCCCGCCACAATTCACAATGGGCTAAGATCTCCTGATGGCCTTTGCCTAATAATAATAATAATAATAATAATAATAATAATAGCAAAATATAACCTGCATATCAGACTCCACATACCTTGAAAAACCAGGTGCTTAAGAAGGGCTCGAAAGTTTTATTTGAACTGGGTCATAAATCTGCCCAGAAGAGAAAGAAAGAGCTGCTAACTGATTTCCTCTGGGCATCTGCAACTGGGCAATAAACAAATGAAACAATGGCTCTATTCTGCACACACCACTGACCCTGAATGTTTAATCTGTTTATCGCCAGCTCAATAATCGCCACAGAACATGGGAACAAGTTGCATGCAGTTCCAGACCTGCATTTTGTTGCCTATGCTTGGCATGTTAGGTCCAGGTTTGCTCTCGCACAGTCAGAGACATTAAAAGGAAAGGTAGACACTAGGGAGCCTTTCTGAAGCGACGCTTGGAGGCAGTAGCAGACTGAGATAAAAGCAAGCACTCATCAGCAGCTTTGCTTCTCAAAATGTATGTATGACCCTAGGAAGGTGCCTTCACAGGTCCATGAAGGTTACTGCCCAATGCACTGCCTGCCAGTGGCTCTCCAGGGTTTCAGACCAGTCCTACCTGGAGATGCCAAGGACTGCCCCTGGTACTTTCCTCATACAGGCCATGTGCAGGGCATATGCTCTGTTATTGATCTAAGAGCCCCTTGTCGCTATGGCTTTGAGCACTCGGCCCTACCCTTGGGCAGAGTGAGGCAGTTGTCTCCAGCAGCATATGCTTTGGGGCAGCAAATGCCAGTGAGATGCTGGGTGGGGCAGAGCTGTGTTTGCATTACACAGACTGCCCTGCATCTCCTCCATTAACTTGCTGCCTTCAGGCAAGATTGGAGGTCCTTGTCCTATCACCAGCATTGGTCTAAGACTGAACGGCCAGCCCAGTGGGCTTCCGGACGTTGCAGGAGGAGAGGGCACCATCTTGTCCTTCGCCTCAGGCAGCAAAGTGTCTTGGGCCTGCACTCACTGACACCAAACTCTATCTACCAAGTAGTCAACCAGCACAGAGGGTATATCAACCTGCCACTGAGTCACAAGTTCTGTAGGACTACCGTAATTGATGAAAATATGAAACACTGCAGATGGTGACACCAGTCACGAAATTAAAAGACGCCTGCTTCTTGGGAGAAAAGCAATGACAAACCTAGACAACATCTTAAAAAGCAGAGACATCACCTTGCCTACAAAGGTCCGTATAGTTAAAGCTATGGTTTTCCCAGTAGTGATGTATGGAAGTGAGAGCTGGACCATAAAGAAGGCTGATCGCCGAAGAATTGATGCTTTTGAATTGTGGTGCTGGAGGAGACTCTTGAGAGTCCCATGGACTGCAAGAAAATCACACCTATCCATTCTGAAGGAAATCAGCCCTGAGTGCTCACTGGAAGGACAGATCCTGAAGCTGAGGCTCCAATACTTTGGCCACCTCATGAGAAGAGAAGACTCCCTGGAAAAGACCCTGATGTTGGGAAAGATGGGGGGCACTAGGAGAAGGGGACGACAGAGGACGAGATGGTTGGACAGTGTTCTCGAAGCTACGAACATGAGTTTGACCAAACTGTAGGAGGCAGTGGAAGACAGGAGTGCCTGGCGTGCTATGGTCCATGGGGTCACGAAGAGTCAGACACGACTAAACGACTAAACAACAACAACAACATGAAACACTAATGGGCTAGTTGCAACTTACTGGGGTCCTATGGTTAAGTAGCCTGCTTAACACTAGAGAAAAGCTCTGCTGGGGAGCTGACTGAGGACACCAGCCATGTTCCCATAACAATTTAAGTAGTCTGGGGAGCCCACTCAAAGTATCTCTGAACCTTTAACATGAAAGCACGAAACTTCCTAGGTTTCCTCTCTCTCTCTCTCTCTCTCTCTCTCTCTCTCTCTCTGGTTTGGGTATCATTTAGTCCCATTTCACACACCAGCATGTCAGAATGCAATAATTATTTTCATATTATATCTTTATTGTTTCTCAGGACACCCTTTCTAGGAAGCGCTCTATAAGCAAACCCCAAAACATGCAAGACAAATATATCACTCCAGGGTCTTTTCTGCTGTAGAAGGCAGAGAGAGGCAGGAGGCAGAGGGAGCCCTGGACGTACCCAGAGTTTTCCAATTGGCTAGGCATGATGTCATAACCACAGCTATAATACTAGGTAAATGCCCAAGACTAATTGTGTTCCCTTTTAACGTGTAAATTCTATTCTGTAAAAGCAATAAATACACGGCCTACAAAGCATTTCTAGTAGATTGCTGCACTTGCGGGCTGATTAAAACCATTCTGCAATTTAGCCATTAAGAAAAGGGAAAGTGCAGGGGCATAATTTTAAGAGCCACAGCAGAGCAGCTTTCAACGCATCTATTGAAATATAAACGAGAGGGAGCGGGAATGCTTCTTTGCTCACAATGGAACCCAGCGGAGAGGCTCTGTTAGTTGCAAGCCATCATTAAACAGCTGCTGAATTAAAATTAAAATACAGAGGAATTAGAAAGTCGTCCCTCTTAGAAATATCACAGTCCCAAGTGACCTTTAAATAAAAGGACAAGCAGTGCTTCCAAGAAAAGGGGGCATTCATTTTCTAGCTACATTTTACGCAATTACATTTATTCTATTCTTTATGTTCCAGGATCTGCTCTTTGTTTTGCAGCCTGGGGGGGGGGCAAGGGTGTCAACACCATGTGCTGGCTTGAACCCTACATGGCTTGGAGAATTAGGCTGCGTACACAACATACCTTAAAAGCATATCCTTTCCCTCAAATAATTATGAGCACTGTCGTCTGCCAAGGGCTGCTGGGAACTGTAAGTTTGCAAGGGGTAAACTACACTGCCCAGATTTCTTAAGAGGGGAAGAATGTGTTTTGAAGGTTTCTTGTGTTTTTGACAGGTGGATTTGACAGGCGGGCATCCCCATCTGCTTGCCAATCATGTGGCATCACAATGACATCATGCTATTGACAAGGCCGATCCTAATTAGGGTCTGGCCTGTGGGGCCAAAAAGGCCCCCCCCCACTTTTTCAACATGCACATATATAGCATGCAGCCCAACCCTATATGTGTGTACCCAGAAAGTAAGCTCTACTGAGTCTAATGAGACTTAATCCCAAATCAGTGTTTAATCCAGCCTTATAAAAGATATACGAACAGACAAGCTAAAGAAAAACCATCCTGAAAAACTGCAGTAAAGGCGGGCAAATTCAAACAGCTGAAAATTTAATAGCAGGATACAACAAAGTAGCAGATAAAAAGAATGTTGAAAAACTAAGTCTTTAAAATATGTCTGCAAAGTAGAAGAGACCTGGAAGACCTACACAGGGAGGGTATTCCACAGTCTCAGAGCCACCACCCCAAAAGGCCTTGGGACTTGTATCATAGATGCCAAGTATCCCGTATCCGCCGGGAAAACCCCTTTTTTCTTACCGTTTCCCGGCGGTCTCCCGTTTGGCGGAAAATCCCGGCATTGTCCCTTTAATTTGCTTCTTCCCGGCGGCCATTTTTCTGATGCCGCTTTGCCCTTCTATGGGCACCAGAAAATGTCGGCGCCGGCACCGGAAGTCGCTGCCGCGCATGACCGGAAGTTGCGTGACGCGACTTCCGGTTGCGGTTTGCCCTTCTATGGGCATCAGAAAATGGCGGCGCCGGCGTCGGAAGTCGCTTTTACGTGTTTCCGGTCATGCGCGGAAGCGACTTCCGGTGCTGGCGCCGCCATTTTCTGGTGCCCATAGAAGGGCGAAGCGCCACCGGAAGTTGCGTCACGCAACTTCCGGTCATGCGCGCGCTGCCGATCCCGGATCTTTACGATCCGGACTTGGCAGCTATGACTTGTATATCTGTCCATGTAACCTAAAAGAAAGGTGGAATTAACAGCAGAGTCTCTGACACCAATCTTAACTGGTAGTTCCTGGGGGTCATTCTGCAATACAGATTTCTTTTTTTAAAAAAACATATTAAAGTCAAATAAATGCTGGCTATTCCCCATCACCCTGGTGCATTTACTTATACAGTCATACCTTGGATCCTGAACGCCTTGTGAGTCGAGCATTTTGGCTCCTGAATGCCACAAACTCAGAAGTGACTGTTCCAGTTTGCGAACGTGCTTTGGAACCCAAATGTCTGTCACGGCTTCCGATTGGCTGCAGGAGCTTCCTGCAGCCAATCGGAAGCTGCACCTTGGTTTCCAAACGTTTTGGAGGTCAAACGGACTCCCGGAACGGATTGCGTTCCACTTCCAAGGTACGACTGTAATGTGTATGCTCAACATGTGTCCTCTTTAAAATCATGCACATTCTGAAAAATATCTGAAAAGTAACTGAATCAAGATGACTTGTTAGTGATACAACACACACACATAAGCAGCTCAGTGACAAAAAGGGAGGAAAGAACTTGTATTGATTATGTATGTATATAGTCTGCCTTGTTCCTGGGTAATCAGCATTTGAAAATTGTGTGTACTCAGTCACAACAGGGACTAATGTTTCTCTGTTTTCCCCTGGCTGTTAGCGATTCCTTCTTTCCTATTAACACACGTAATTTGATACACAGTTATTTGGAAGCTACCAAACCCCTTGGGGGCTTTTGCGTTTATTCAGAACAGGCCTGCTGGAACATGCAAACTTGCCACCTTTCTGAAAGGGACTGTTTTTCACCCTTCCTCTTCACTTTCTCTAAATATCAAACGTTCTTCTCTAAAATACAGGAAATAGGGGATGTCCAGCTCCATTAGCTGAGAATGGTTTCAGAAAGAAAATGACCTTTCCCCCTCCCACACAGCACAATGAACTTCTCATTGTCATGCGCCATTGTAAAACTGTTCTCCCCCCCCCCCCGTTACCTTATTGTTCTATGGGCTGTCCCAGTGATGTGTTCCACTCTGTGCACCTTCCGGTTTAGCTTAGGAAATTTGTGAAATTAATTTCAGAATTGGTATGCGCGTTGTTTGCCACTGTTTTGAATTCGGACCCCCACCATCTGAAGTGAGGCAGATGAATAAAGGGGGGGGAGGCCTTTTTGGCTGCAACACCTCATTTGCAGAATTCTCTCGCCATGGAGGCATGCCTAGTCTCTTAGGTGCCAGCCAGGAGACCTTCTGATTTTCTCAGACTTTTAACCTCCAGTGTATCTCTCTTTCACACACACACACACACACACACACACACAGAGAGAGAGAGAGAGAGAGAGAGAGAGAGAGAGAGAGAGAGAGAGAGAATATGGTTGTGTTTAGCACTGTTCTACCCTTGTGAGTCACTGTATTGATCCATGCACTTTTACTGTGCTTTTTGAGTCATTGTAAACTGTCCTGGAAATGTCTAAATGAAAAGAGGAAGTGTAGAAATGTTTCAAATAAAGTGTGTGTGTGTGTGTGTGTGTGTGTGTGTGTGTGTGTGTACACACACAATGAAAACAACTGAAGTACTAGTGGCTTTATATTGTGGTTTTATGTTGTTTATATTTTATGTTGTTTATATTGTGGTTTTATGTTGTAACTTCCCTGACGCTTGCAGATATTGGACATATATAAAATAAAATAAAGTGAAATCTATCTTCTTCCAAAGAACTCTTGCTTACCTCGGTTCTGTATTGAGCAAGCATTCTGTTCCCCCTTGTTCCAATAAAATGCCCCCAAATTATCCTAGATAAAAATGGTTATCTTGAAGATTCTAAGGTAGGCATGGCCAAACTTGGCCCTCCAGCTGTTTTGGGACTACAACTCCCATCCATAGCTGTCAAGTTTTCCCTTTTCTTGCGAGGAAGCCTATTCAGCTTAAGGGAATTTCCCTTTAAAAAAAGGGAGAACTTGACAGCTATGCTCCCATCATCCCTATCTAACAGGACCAGTGGTCAGGGATGATGGGAATTGTAGTCCCGAAACAGCTGGAGGGCCAAGTTTGGCCATGCCTGTAAAGGCAATGGTAAGGAGACTTCTTAATCCCCAAACCCACTTTCCCCTCTGGGGAACTTTACGAGGGCTACATTTCAGGGGGTGGGTGATACCAGATGCAAACTTCTCTGTCCTCTATCCAGACCAACAACCATGAATGCATTCTCACCAGGCAAAAGCACTTAAGGAGGGCACAGAGTGAGGAGCAAGGCTGGTGAGGGCTGTGGTCCATGGAAATTCAGGAGGACTGAAAGGAGGCATTTGGGGCATAACAATCAACCTTCTTTTGTTTTACCTAGAGGCAGGTTCCCTTTCAGTTTCATCGAATTCTGGGTAAGTAAAGCTTTCTCGTCTTCGTCACTTATTGAGGTTTCTATCATGTCCATGTAGTCCGCTCTCTCAGCAAATGCATGGAACCTGGAGGGACAAAGTGTTTCAATCTGTATGCAAAGGGTTTGAACAGGCATCAAGGGAGCTGGTATGGAGCAGGGGCTAGAATGTCAGACCAAAGATACCTAAGTTTAAGTCATTCCTCAGCTACGATCGACTGAGTGATTTGGGGGCAGTCACCCTCTCTCAGCCTAGCTTACCTCACATGGCTGTTTTAAAAAAATATGAGGGAAGAGAACACGTTCCACTTTTGACTTCTTAAAGAGAAAATAACTGCAACAAATAAATGCAGTAATTTCCACTGGTTGTCAGGCTCAAGCAGCATCGGGATGTACTCTTTTATCACCAGAGTTTCATAAAACTCACAGGTGCCCATAACAAACGGGGGTTCGCGTAGCATAACTTGCATTTATCAGTTTAATAGCAACTCACGATTGAGGCCTCACTCTTTTAGG
Source organism: Zootoca vivipara (assembly GCF_965207765.1). Classification (NCBI taxonomy): domain Eukaryota; kingdom Metazoa; phylum Chordata; class Lepidosauria; order Squamata; family Lacertidae; genus Zootoca; species Zootoca vivipara. The sequence goes on along the minus strand of NC_142587.1, from coordinate 30,663,384 downwards.
CTTGCTCTACTGTTAAGCAGAGCTGCCTTGGGCTGCTGATTTTGGATGTCATGAAAGGCACTAAATGCTTGTCATTGTTGTGTTTTTTACTCCCAGGGAGTAACTTGGTCAAGTCTGAGTACTATGCACCTTGAATAGGGGAGAGGGGCATTTACTACAGTGGTACCTCAGGTTACGAACTTAATTCGTTCCGGAGCTCCGTTCTTAACCCGAAACCGTTCTTAACCTGAGGCGCGCTTTCGCTAATGGGGCCTCCTGCTGCCACCGTACCGCCGGCACGCGATTTCCGTTCTCATTCTGCCCCACCCCTGCCACCAAGGAGCATTCTGGGGCAAAGTTCTCAACCCAAGGTACTACTTCTAGGTTAGCGGAGTTCGTAACCCAAAGTGTTTGTAGCACGAAGTGTTTGTAACCTGAGGTACCACTGTAATCCACATTGGGCAGCTAAACATCTTGGGCTGAACTTGCTCCACCAGACCTTGTATCTTCTTCTCAGAGAGACAGAGGAATGGGGAAAGTGACATATTTGGGCAAAAACACAAAGAGAAAGCATGCGATCTGAAAGGATCCATATCTCCATCTGCAAAATAGATTTATAGTGCTGAAATCATTTACCTCATACCTGCCAGTGGTCAGATGACTCAGCTCCTTTAAGAAAGCAATAGTCTCTTCTTCTCGAGCATTAAAAGACACTGTATGGACTGGGCACGGGCTCCTCAGTATCTTCTGCAGGAGCAAATGTCTCATGCATTCTGGCATATCACCCACAGTGAAATAGTACACAGCCTCAGTCTGTGGTGGAAAAGTCATTTGAACCATGAAGCATATTTGTAACATCCCTGCCACCGCTGCTTTTCAATTCTATCCCACCTTTCATCCAAGGAGCTAAGGTGGCATACATGGTCCCCCCCCCCTCCTCACAACATCCTTGTGAGCTAGGTTAGGCTAAGGGACGGTGACTGGCCCAAGTCCACGGCTTTGTGGCCAAGTGGGGATTTGAACCCCGATCTCCCAGGTCCTAGTCCAACACTCTTAACCACTACACCACACTGGCTCCTCTTATAATAGCAGCAATTCAGCCCAAAGGGCTGCACAGTGAGCCCCACATACCCAGAAGTGTTAGGGAAACTGAGATTAATTGGAGACTTCCTGGCTTAATTGTGGCTCACCTAAAAAGGTTGCAGTGTGCCAAAGAGGTATTTGCATCTCTTAACTTTCAGACAGGTTCATCCAAACTAGGCCTATGCTTCCAAGCCCCTTTAGTGTCATTGAAACATTTCTCTCTTGCCTGTTCCGTGGGAATTTCTGCTCTCAGAAGGCAATGCTGTCATGCATATATATATGATATTGGTAAGAACCAGCCTTCAGATCAACTTGAAAGAAATTCCTTCTAAATAGCCCCCAATGTTCTTTTATTAGCATGTATTATCCCCGTCCATAATTCATGTCTGTAGCACTTGCAGTCAAAACTCTCACGGGGATATATCCCTAGACATAACCGAAGACTTCTAGAAATGTGTGAGAGAGATTACCGTATCATCAAACAATGCCTCCATGATCGCTTCCGTGGGGCCCGAGTGGCAAACAGCTGGCCTGTACTCTATCGCCCAGAGCCACTCAAGAGCCGCTTCTATAGAGGCCTCCGACACAGGAACGGTTTTCTCTTGCCACTTTGCAAGATCTTGAGCCCCCCTGGAAAGGAGAATAGCTAAAATATACGGAGAAATGGCTAAACTTGTCTTGCAATAACAGCTCTGGTAGGGTAAAAAGGGCAGCAAGGAACACCTGTCCCCAAGGTTTTGGTCTGGAGATTATTGGGGAGGGGGAATGGAAGGGGAAAGGCCAGTGTCTAGACAGACATATGATCTGGGTGCCAAATGTCTGTGGAGTTTCCCAGATGAATTTCTTCAATCAGTGAAAAGGTCCCGCTCAAGAGAAAGGGAAGAAGGGCCTGAGCATTCAGCATTGATCCCTGCGCTTTGAGCAAAAGACCTTATCCTGAAATGATGGTCACAGTGGGGCCAGCACCTAGACTTCCTGGAGAATAGAGTCAGAGTAGATTGCCCAAACCAGTCTCTTATCCAAAATGCCTCTTTGGCCCCATGCTAGGCAGGACTCCTCAAATCCCAGATTTGGCTCCCCAGGCCTGTAGTTGCTGACCCTTAGCATAAACAAACATGTTTTCAAAAGTTAACATATACTTTGTCTGAGGGAGCAATAGGTACATTAGCTACAGTGGTGCCTCGACTTACAAATTAAATCCATTCCAAAGGCACCTTCGTAGGTCGAAAAATTCTTAAGTCGAAAAACGCCATTGGAAACGCGATTTCCCATAGGAATGCATTGGAAACGGAGAAATTCGTAAGTCGAAGCAACCCTATCTAAAAATTTGTAAGTTGAAAAATCCCTATCTAAAACCGCCGTGGTTTCCTTTCGGATGTCGAGACATTCGTAAGTACACAGCCATTACTCCCATTCATAAGTCGAAAAATTCGGTTGTCGAGTCGTTCGTAAGTTGAGGTACCACTGTATAGAGAATAAAGTTTGTGGGGGATATTACTGAGGTACTAAATCTGACCTCAATTGTATCTACTTACTATTATTTTTTATTATTATTTTGGTCTCTAAGACAAAATCTAGCTGGCCTTTGCAGGAAAATGTGTGTTGATCAATGCTGAGAGGAAGATACATAGTTTGAAAACAAATCTTTTCAACTTAAAGAGAACTAGTGTTTTAAAATAAATAAATAAAAAGCCTAAGAAGGATTTCTACTCATGGCCTCATATTCAAAATGGCATAAAGGCTTTGCAAACCAAGTCTGATTATGTTCATCAGCCATATGCTTTCAACAAACTTCAATATTATGGTTGTAGTCTTAGGAATTCCAGCAAGTCTCCTTAATAAAGTGTAGGAAACTTACTGAATGATGTTAAATCGGGAGATTTGGGCCACTTGCTGTTTGAATACCATAGAAAGCGCCTCTCGACACAGATCAAACTCAGCTCTAGAAGCAACACCAAAATCCAGAACAATGGTGATGCTCTGTTCCTGAATCACTCCAAATATTTGCCGGCTTTCCGTGGTTAGCCATTCCATCCTTTGTTTATACAGTTCGATAGCTCCAGTAAGACAATCCACAAAATGAAAGAGGAGGTCTTTTTTGGCTGTCAGCTGCATTGAAATTTTCAAAAGAGTGAAGATGTCAAAATCAAGACAGGGAATAATAGGGATGGAAAATGAAGAGAATGTGCATCAAGGCAATTACAAATGCAAACACACTTTTTAAGAGCTGGCAAACCTCCTTGATGGATCTGTACTTTGGTATTAATATTTTATTGAAAAGGGTTCGATTATAAAGAAATAAAGTGATGCAAAGAGAAAGAGAATGAGAAAATAAAAAGGAACAAAAATGTGTAGAAAAAAACAATATACTGTACGAACATCTACGAAAAATACCCTAACCCATACATTCTTTTATAAATCTGATATGATTATCCTAATACATATGTAAAGATGAATGACCTACTACATTTTCTATAAACTCATTCCAAATATTGTCATATTTATCAAAACAAAGTCTACATCTGTAAGCAGTATGTTCGTAAGTTGCAAGTGTTTTCACATTGTCAGTCCATTTATTAAAGTGGATCATATCTTTATTCCTCCAGTTCATCAACATCAGTCTCTTGGCTACCACGAGAGTGCATAGAACCACATTTTCTCTACTTGACAGGTCTCTACTATCCTTGCCTTCTGATGCAAAATCCAGAACAGGGTCAAACTAGAGCCATTGTTCTTCAACAAGTGTTTACCATCAAAGTACTGAACAAGCATCCAAGTGGTGAGCACAGCAGCAGTCCTTGAGCGGACAGAGAGACGGGCATACTGTGCCACTGCTAGCTTAAGAGAGCAAAGTGATGGCGAGGTGGGAGGAGCTCCAGTTTGGTCATAGAAGCCCTACAGGGGCATGTTGGGCCACCACCAGCAACCAGGAGCTCCCCCCAACCTTGTGACCACCTCGCCTGATCCCAATGAGCAGCAGTACTGACACTAGGAGGGTGGTGAGTGGGGCAGCTGTTTGCAACAGCACTGCGGATCTCTGGAGCTATTATTCACACACATCTACCACCCAACCAGCATTCTAAAATGGATGAAAAGTGGCAAAAAAAAAATGGTTCGGTTTCATGGAACTTCCAAACAATACCAGCTTCTAGTTCATTACATCATACCAGACCTCGGAAAAAATCAAGAGACGAAGTCCTGATTCTGAAAATAACCCATGTCAGTAGTTTTGTTGTTGTTGAATAATGTTAAGTGCCGGATCAGCAAACCAATATCTGTTATCCAACACCTCTCTGAAGCTAAGTGGCCCCAGGCTCATTATTATTACTTCTACTCTGTGTTTTGGAGGTAGTTCTCCCCAAGGCCAGCTTCAACAGGTCAGCAAGAACTCTGAAAGCAGAGTCCAGATTTTAAAGAGCATCAAACACAAACTTTTTATAGCCAGAGGGCAGGTTGTTACTACACCCAGCAACCACCTCATCTTGCCAATATAATATTATCTTACCCAAAAGAATGTATGTTATTACTCTGAATCGGCCACTTACGTTATACAGCTTGCCGTCTTCTCCTGTCATGTATTGACGATACAACCCATTTGCGTATCGAGAAGCCACAAGTTTCCCCAGGACGGATACATAGTCTAGAATAAAAAGAAGTTTGTACATGTGCTGTCTCTATCATGCAGGGTCTTTTTTCTTTTTTTCTTTTTCTTTTTTGCACCAATTCCTTGCCTGTTTATTTAGAAGTGACCCCCAATGGCTATCCCATACACAAGCTGTTACTTACTGTTGAATGAACAGGGCTTGTTTCTCCAACTAACTGTGCAAAAGATCAGGCTGTGCATCGTGCAAAGGGAAAAGACTTGCTGCACATCATACCTTCTTTGTGCTGAAATCCAATCTTGGATAAAATCTGAGAAAAAGTCAACTTGTTCCTTTTGAGCCCATGTAGCTGAAGCCATTTAGGGGAAGAGATTAGAAGTTGCACATCCAAGTCCCCCTCAACGCCATAATCTCTCCTTTCTTTTCGCTCCAAGTTCTTCTCGAAGGCAACCAGTGTCTTAGGTTTTTTGGGATCTTTTTTAGGCTTCCCACCAAAAGTAACGTCTGTAGAGGTGGAAACGGGCAAGCTAGGTTTACTTATTGCAATCCCTTTCATCTGCCAACTATCTCATCTCCCCCTCTCACCTCCTTGCCATGGTTATCTACTGTATTCTCATGACTCCTCCTTTTTTAAAAAAAAAAGCATTATCAAAAAGAGAAATATTTAAATAAATACAAAAGCCTCTCCCTTCTCTCTCTCTCTCTCTCTCTCTTTATGTATAAGAAGATACATTCACAAAAACATTCCATACATAGAGCTGAGTCTGGAATTAGACTGAAGAGGTTTTCTGTTACAAAGCATAGGTTTGCACAGACATTAGATACATTCACACAATACAGTACATTGAAAGCACTGTGAATACCACTTTACACAGTCAAAGACACAACATAGCTCCAACAGAAGTTCCATGTGTAATTTTATTAATAAAATATCATAACCTTAGAATACTCACGTTCACTCCATGCAAGCCGTTTACCTATGCCGCCAGTCATTGCAACCACATTGATTTTTTGCTTCCTTCTGTGTTCCCCTTAAAACATGAATAAACACACGTGATTGTTTGTTTGTTTGTTTGTTTTTTATTGATGCCATCCAACCAGTAAATCAGGTCTGGTCTCGATGCTTTAAATTGAATTTAAATTTAAATTAAAGTTAGCACCAGCTCCAACAGCTTTTATTAGCCAGAGACCTAGTCCTCCCACTTACCCAGGAGGAAGCCCCATTGAATTCAACAGGACTTACTTCTGAGTAGACATGGTTAAGATTGTGCTGACTACTTAATTATTTCAAATATTTCTATACTACTTCTCACTAGCATACCACAGCAATAAACTGGTTACAAAAAGGTAACTTAATCCGTTTATGGAAAATGAAATAAAAATAATGTTTTAAAAATACCACAACATTAGTAATAAACATTAAAAGAACTTCCTAGGAGGTGAAACCATAGGCAACAATTTAAAATGGCTAAAACCCGAGGAAATAAAGAAGGTTCTATGTATACCAGGTTCAACCTAGTGTCTGAAAGAAAGAAGTATTGGTGCAAGGCAAGGATCTCTAGTGAGGTCATTCTATTGTCATCTGTTTGGAGAAGAGAAATTGGAGAGAAAAGCCATGGTTGGTGAACTAAGGGTGCAGGCACAGAGGAAGCACACCTTTGGTTACCTGGGCCCCCAAGATGTTTTGCTAGCAAAGCTTGGTTGGCGATGGGATCCAGATATCCTTATCAAATCATGGCAGCTGTGTTATGCACCAACTGATGCTTCCTGGTCCTCTTTAAAGCCACACCTAAAATACCATTATAGCAGTCTAATCAGGAGGTGATCACGGTGTGGCTAACTGTGACCCAGAGCATTCCTGTCCAGCAGAGCCTGCAGCTGATGACGCAGGAAGGAGGAGGTGCTGTGGGCCAAGGCTCTAGAGAACAAAACCGGATCCAATGGGGACATGGAACCAAGAGGTGAACTTGACCCTTTGGGGGGGGGGGGGCGTGTGCAACCCATTCTAGAGCAAGTTGAATGCAAACTCCCAGAATACAAGAACCATCTACCCACAGCTTTTCCCTCTTGTTGTCTTTCCTGAAGTTGTCTTAAGTTGTCTTAAGATCCAAATTCTAATGTGTATTTGCCCCTCTTGAATTATAATTACTATTTTGATTTATTATCCACCCTTCACCATAAAGGCCCTGGGAAAGTTACAATGATGAAAATAGTTTAAAACAGATTGCAGGCACAATAATTGGGTGGGCCCTAGAAATGTATGTTTCGGGTGCCAAAGACCAGAGTAAAGAAGTGAATCACTCTGGCCTCTTCAGTTACCTGGCAAAATGTTATTATTCCAGATCCACATACCACTGTAGTCACTCGGGCAACTTTAAACAAGAAGACCAGAACAACAGGGCTAGTGATGCCGTAACTAGGAAGCCTTTCAAAATGCCCACAGGGGAGGGTTTGTGCAAACATTTACCCTTTGGCTGCAGTACCAAGTGTTAAGTTGTGCATTTTGCCTACAGGGATACAGAACTCTTGTCTCTAAGTGTCAACTATAAAACATATGAATTACTGCAGTTTATTTACCCGTGTGATGGATTAGGGCCTGAATTCAAATACTCTGATGCAGTGATTTCATGTTGCAAAATCCCTATTCAAAGGTCACTTCTGTAGAACAATTTGCATGAATTCCACATGTATCCCATATGAGATAATGTTGTGAAATGCTTTAAATACTAAGTACTGATACTTTATTCTGTGGATCATAATCTGTGGTGATCCCACATGCACGAACATCAACTGCAGCAAGTATGCTGACTAAGTCTCCAGTCTCGGTTGTTTATCTATGTCCAATTGCCACATCAAAATAATCTTACATGGAAATCAATTTTTTTTCCTGGAAAGGAGCCCTGAGTAACATTGAACAAGCCAATAGCTAACATCCTCCATTGCCCAGTTTGTAAAATGGGAATAATAAGGACCAGCCTTACAAGGTGGCAAAAAAAAAGAATGAAAGAGGATTGTAAAGTATTTTTCATAGTTATATATTTATTTTACATTTATATCTCATCTTTTTCTCCAAGGAGCTCAAGGTGGCATACACAGTTTTCCTCCTTATCTTATAAACACAACAACCCTGTGAGGTAGGTTAGGCTGAGAGTGAGTGACTGGTCAGATGTCACCCAGTGAGCTTCATGGCTGAGTGGGGATTTGAACCCTGGTCTCTCAAGTCTTAGCCCAACACTAAAGCCACTATACCACATTGGCACCGAAAAGGTGCTGTGATTAACAGTATTCATTCGCAAGAGAATCTACTAGGAATCACTGCAATCCAGTCCTTCTAATATAACAAGGAGACCCGAGCTGGTGACTCCATGGCAAATGAAATCCTGTGATAAACACTGTAACTCAATAGAGTGCAAAAGTCCCAGCTACCAGATCCAGAGGCCGTGCTATTTTGATAGCTGTTCAGAGGCTTTGATGTAGCAGACGCTCTTTTTTCACTCTGGAATTGAATTCCTTGCTAGCTCAAGTTTCTTCACCTGAACTGCTCAGGCAATTGTGTGGCAAATGGGAGAAGAACATACAAGGGTTCCGACAGAAAAAGAATCCGTAAAAAGCAAAACTCAGCTTAAATTGAGGGTTTGCCCCGGCTAATTAGAGAAATATTAATCATCTTAAGACCAACATTTTAAACCAGATTCAGTGGGGAAGTTTGGAAAGAGTTTTTACCCACTCAGTGTCTTCAGTTGGGGGGAAACATATAAGCACATCTTGCATCCAAGCTTTAGTATGGATTTTTAAATTTTTACAGACGCAGCCATCTATGCTAGGAAAACGATACACCTTATAATAAATGCATGGACTTCTCAGGAAGCTTAGGGAGCTGTAAAAATGCAAAGTAATAAACTGGCAAGAGTCCACACAAAACTCAGTGAAACTTGGGAGGTTGCCCACATATAGCTTTTTGAATCCAACCTGGCAGTGGGGAGGGAGGGAACAGTTTGGCTTAGTTTTCCATCTTTGTTTAGTTGTTTAGTCGTGTCCGACTCTTCGTGACCCCATGGACCAGAGCACGCCAGGCACTTCTGTCTTCCACCGCCTCCCGCAGTTTGGTCAAACTCATGTTCGCAGCTTCGAGAACACTGTCCAAGCATCTCGTCCTCTGTCGTCCCCTTCTCCTTGTGCCCTCCATCTTTCCCAACATCAGGGTCTTTTCCAGGGAGTCTTCTCTTCTCATGAGGTGGCCAAAGTATTGGAGCCTCAGCTTCAGGATCTGTACTTCCAGTGAGCACTCAGGGCTGAATTCCTTCAGAATGGATAGGTTTCATCTTCTTGCAGTCCATGAGACTCTCAAGAGTCTCCTCCAGCACCATAATTCCAAAGCATCAATTCTTCGGCGATCAGCCTTCTTTATGGTCCAGCTCTCACTTCCATACATCACTACTGGGAAAACCATAGCTTTAACTATATGGACCTTTGTCGGCAAGGTGGTGTCTCTGCTTTTTAAGATGCTGTCTAGGTTTGTCATTGCTTTTCTCCCAAGAAGCAGGCGTCTTTTAATTTCGTGACTGCTGTCACGACCTGCAGTGATCATGGAACCCAAGAAAATAAAATCACTCACTGCCTCCATTTCTTCCCCTTCTATTTGCCAGGAGGTGATGGGACCAGTGGCCATGATCTTGGTTTTTTTGATGTTGAGCTTCAGACCATATTTTGCGCTTTCCTCTTTCACCCTCATTAAAAGGTTCTTTAATTCCGCCTCACTTTCTGCCATCAAGGTTGTGTCACAGACCTATTTCAATTTCCCAGAGAAAATGATTCCACTCTAAACAATTTCACATTCTGTGTTGAGGTTATACCAATTGCAGGTGTGGAATTGCAGGTAGGCCATGCATTCAAAGAGGGAACATGTATATAATTGAATTCCTGCTTACATTTGTCACCAAGCCCGTTTCTGTGGGAGAAAACATCTCAATAACTACATTGCCGCCTAGAAGTGGAAAGCTGACCCCGGATGCCACCATCATTAGCCACTTATGAGCAAAGCATGTGTGAGGGCCGAAATATATCTTGTGTGGCTAGATTTCCCAATTTATTACCTGAAATGTAAATATACAAGGTTGGAAATCTGCTCACAAAAGATTCCTCGTTTATCCACATTATTTGCCGGGTCTATATGGCTTCCAGCTCTTTTCCTCCAAGGAATTAAGAGTGAAAAGCTCACGTTTCTTTACCTAAACTGCTCCACTTTCAGATTTTGGCTTAGAATTCTCCACGTTAAGTCCCATCCGTCCATCCCCCGTTCTTCACATCAAACCAAACGTTACCTGGGAATAAACCCCATTAAGTTAACTTCTCAGTTCTGGCCAGGACTACAGCCTACATTCAAACAAGAATTATTTCTGAGCAGGCTCAAGATGTCAAAGCTGTGAAAGAGAGGTTTCCCCAGAGCATAGTTTGTCCCCCTGCTGCAGAAATGTGCTGGGAAAACCTGCACTTCACAAATGCTCCCATATTTATGCAACCCTTAAAGGTACAAGGCCCACCTTCAGGGCTTGGACCTGTCAAAAATATACCTACCTCTTCAGCTGGCCTTTTGATGCTTGAGCTGTATATTTTTAGGACACCCTTTATTTCTGAGACTGGAAGTAGTTTTAAACTTTAACCATTTCTAATATTGTGTTGTTACACACCCTGGGACTTTAGGGTAAAGGACAGGTAAACAATAAATAAATAATCTCTGAGCTAATAATATTATTATTATTATTATTATTATTATTATTATTAGAAACAATAATAATTTTATTATTTATACTCCGCCCATCTGGCTGGGTTTGCGCAGTCACTCTGGACCGCTTACAGCTTATCTAAAAACATAATAAAAACATCAAAGCTCTAAAGCTTTGACTCTATAAAAAACTTACATATATGTGTATACACGTGGCTCAGTCAGTACAGCATGAGACTCTTAATCTCAGGGTCCTGGGTTCAAGCCCCACGTTGGCCAAAAGATTCCTGCATTGCAAGGGGCTGGACTAGATGACACTTGGGCTCCCTTCCAGTTCTACCATTCTATGATTCCATGTGGACTGCTAGCACCCCACCCCCACCCCAAAGCACAAGGAGAATTGAGGAAGAAATACAAACAACAGTGAGGAATCACAATAATTGCCTTTAAGACAGCTCAGCCAGTAGAGCATGAGGCTCTTTATCTCACGGACGCGCGTTCGAAACCCCACGCTGGGCAAAAGATTCTTGTATTGCAGGGGGTTAGACTAAATTATCCTTTTGAGGGGGGTGATCCCTTACAATTCTATGTTTCTATGAAATGAATAGGGACCTCACTCATTTTGTGTCGTTCGGATCAATCAGGTGCCCAGCGCCCCAACTTGGCACAGACTCCAAAAGCGCAGAGAGGGAAATCTCTCCCCAGGGCGATGGCACCTCCTCTGGAGAGACAGAAGGGAGGGAAGCCCGTGGGGTGAACCAGCCAGAGCTGGAAGCCTTCAGCCGACCGTGGGAAGAGGCCCCCATCCGAGAGGGGGCTGCTCCCGTGCGCCCCCCGCAGGCGCCCCGCCTCACCTGCTTCGAGCCCCCCGGTCGCTTCCATCCCATTGTGACGCGCCGGCGAGCGCGCACAGCTAGTTCCACGGTGGTGCCGCCGCCCCGCTTCTTTCTTTCGTTGACACGGGAGACGCCGCGGTTGCTAAGCCTCGGCCCGTGAGCGGCAGGCTTTGACGGAGCCGCCCCTTCCAGGAGGAGCTTCCCGAGTCCAGCGGCGCAAAGCAGGGGCGGAAAAATGGAGCCTAGTGCAAAGGGCGGCGCGCTTTGCTTCTCTGGACAAGCGCAAACTTTGGGTTCGAGGCGTGTGAGTTCAATCTAGAGTAATTGTCTCCTCATCCACACCCCTGCCCGTGAACGTGTGGACGCGGATCGCGCGCACAGTGCATTTCCGTACCTACACCTGAGAGAAGGAGGCTGCGTGTGGGATTTTCCAAACAGGTGGGAGCCCTTCTTTGCGCTCGTGCCTATTTATTTATGTGCTCCTTACTAAAGTTTGTCATTTGCTGCGGCTTCCAAATGAACCAAAATCTCATACCGTCCAACATTTATCCGATGAAAATCGGGACATCCTATCTTATAATAATAATAATAATAATAATAATAATAATAATAATAATAATAATATGCCCTCCATCTGACTGGGTTGCCCCAGCCACTCTGGGCTGCTTCCAACATAAATAAAAACATATTAAAGCATTAAGCATTTTTTTTTAAAAAAAAATCCCTGTACAGGGCTGTCTTCAGGTGGCTCAGGGGTTGGATAACTCCATACCCCCCCCCCCAACATTTCTCCGATGAAAATACTGTAGGGACGTCCTAAGGAAAAGTAAAACGTTCTGGGATCAAATCAGAAATTGGGATGGCTTCTGTAAATCCGTGACTGTCCCTGGAAAATAGAGACACGTGGAGGGTCTGATACCGTGTTTCCCACATTTTAAGACACCGTCTTATATTTATTTTACCCAAGAAAATAAGCCTATGGCTTATTTTCGGGGGGTGTCTTTTTAATTTTTTTTTAACTGTAATTACGGCAGCCAGCGTTGCTGCTGCTGGGTTCCGGAGGCAGCCTGCAGGGTCGGTGCCCAGCTGCGCCGGTGCTGGACACTGGAGAGAGCAGGAGACTGAGCAGCCACTGCGGCATCGCGCTGCCAGAGACTCGCAGCCACTGAGGAGCTTGCGGCGCCGGGGCTTGCGGGCGGCTCTCGCCTTTCCGCCCTTTCTCCTGCTCCCGGGGGAGACGTGGCTTCTATTCCCCATTGCCAAGGAAACAGCCCGGGGGAGAGACGCCAGAGCTGAGGCGCCCCCCGCCCGCGGATCCCACGTGCCGCCGAAAACGGCAATGCTTAGGGCCCCCCACTCCTCGCCCGAAGTGGAGTAAGGCCCCCCGAGCGGTCCAGGGCTTGCTTCCGAATGCGCAGGGACAGGACTGCGCTGTTAAACTCTTTGCAAACTCCTTGCCCAAAAGAAAGCTGTCCTGCAGAGTGCCGGATCGAGGAGCCGGTCTGCAGAGTCAGCGCCCAGCAGCGCGGCGCTGGATTGAGGAGGCGGTGCTTCGTGCGGAGCTGCTGGGCGCCGACCCGGCAGGCCGCTTCCTCGATCCGGCGGCCTCCCGGGTTGGCGCCCAGCAGCGCCGCGCGGAGCACCGGATCGAGGAAGCGGCCTGCCGGGTCGGCGCTGGATTGAGGAGGCGGTGCTTCGTGCGGAGCTGCTGGGCGCCGACCCGGCAGGCCGCTTCCTCGATCCGGTGCTCCGCGCGGCGCTGCTGGGCGCCCACCCGGGAGGCCGCCGGATCGAGGAAGCGGCCTGCCGGGTCGGCGCCCAGCAGCTCCGCACGAAGCACCGCCTCCTCAATCCAGCGCCGCGCTGCTGGGCGCTGACTCTGCAGACCGGCTCCTCGATCCGGCACTCTGCAGGACAGCTTTCTTTTGGGCAAGGAGTTTGCAAAGAGTTTAACAGCGCAGTCCTGTCCCTGCGCATTCGGAAGCAAGCCCTGGACCGCTCGGGGGGCCTTACTCCACTTCGGGCGAGGAGTGGGGGGCCCTAAGCATTGCCGTTTTCGGCGGCACGTGGGATCCGCGGGCGGGGGGCGCCTCAGCTCTGGCGTCTCTCCCCCGGGCTGTTTCCTTGGCAATGGGGAATAGAAGCCACGTCTCCCCCGGGAGCAGGAGAAAGGGCGGCAAGGCGAGAGCCGCCTGCAAGCCCCGGCGCCGCAAGCTCCTCAGTGGCTGCGAGTCTCTGGCAGCGCAATGCCACAGTGGCTGCTCAGTCTCCTCTCTCCCATGCCCAGCGCTGCTGGGAGCCGACCCTGCAGGCATGGCTTATTTTCGGGGTATGTCTTATATTTTACAAAGGCTTTAAAATCCTGCCATGGCTTATATTATGACTCCGTCTTAAAAAGGGGGAAACACGGTATCTGCATATTTTTGTAGATGCTGAAACGAAGCTGCCCAGAGTGGCTTGGGCAACACAGTCAGATAGGCAGGGTACAAATAATAAAAAGTATTTTATTTTATTTTATTTATTATTTTCAATGTCTCTACAGGCAAGACAGATGCTCCACCTCTGAGTTACTGGCCTTCCCAGATAACAAATAGGAAATCATAGAATGTATGCTATATATTTCTTAGAATCACAGGATCATAAAACCACAGGATGCAGTGGATCCCGTATAGTGTATATCCAAAATATCACAAGGTTCCCCAACCTTCTTGAAAAGCACAGAGGTGAAGAACACGTGACTGCAAGGATCCGACTGGAATATTACTCTGCTAGTAATATGTAACTAGATCCTGCGCAAAGTTAGGCGTGGTTAAAAGCCATTCATTTCAAAAGAACTAGATGTGTGCAACTCTGCATTGAGCCCGCACAGTTCTGTGTGTGGCCCTCCAGATGCTGCTGAACTACAACTCCCATCTGACCCAGCAAGTATGGCCAATGACCAGGGAGTTGTAGTTCAACAACATGACAGGAGTGTCAAAGGTTCCTCACTCCTGCTGTATATATGGGGAAGAAACTGAGGCTTAATTCGTTTATCTATTGACCTGGGAGCAGTGTTAGAGACTGAGATATGAAAGCTAGGAGCTAAATGGCACCTTAAACCTAGATTATGGGTGCAACAACAGAATGTCTAAGCACACTTTTTAAATAACAAGAATACAAAGCTGAAAATGAATGAACTGCAGCTAAAATATAATTTTCATTTTCACATAGTCTAGTCCTTATCTGAAGACTGCAAAAAAAGGCATGCTTCCCCTGCCTGCCCCCCTAATATTTTTAAGAGAGTCTCTTCTACAGTCTTCAGAGAGTGGCTGGAAGGGGGAGGCAGAAAAAGGTCATCCTTTCCTTTCACTCTGCAGTTTTAATCTGAAATCTTGGGTGCAGTACCGCTGCAGTGGGAAGGTAAACAGCGTTTCCGTGCACTCTGGTTTCCGTCACGGTGTTCCGTTGCACCAGTAGCGGTTTAGTCAATAGTCATGCTAACCACATTACCCGGAAAGCTGTCTGTGGACAAACGCCGGCTCCCTCGGCCTGAAAGCGAGGTGAGCACCGCACCCCATAGTCACCTTTGACTGGACTTAACCGTCCAGTGTTATTTTACCCTTACCTTTACCTTACTGCGCCCAGAGCTCAGAAACGGCTCATGCTAATGAAATTCCTTGTCACAAAATGTGCCTAGAACAATGGGAGTTTTGAACGCTGCCTGGGAGTAAACCAGCATAAACTCAATGGTACTTATATCTGAGTGGTCATATAAAAGATGAAGGTAATGATGATGATTTATTAAATTTGTATACCGCCCCATACCTGTAGATCTCAGGGCAGTTCACAACATAAAATGGAAATTTAAACAACACAAAGTACATAATAAGTTAATCCCTTTGTAGCTGTATTTTTGTCTTCCTTGCATTAGGGCTATTGATAAACTCAATACTTCAGGATGGACAAATTTAAAATGGATAAAGGGAGGGGGCAAAGGGGGAAAATAGTACACAGCAGTTCAGTGGCAAGATGTAGGGGTGGTTGACAATTTGGACTTTGACAGTGTTTTCCAGTAACCTAAGCAATTTTAAAATAGCTGTAAAATAAAATGGCTTCCTCTTGACAGTCTGACCTTTTTCTGTTTGTTCATGGCAGGTGTTAGCAGGGGTCAGCAAACTTTTTCAGCAAGTGGCCGGTCCATTGTCCCTCAGACCTTGTGGGAGGCTGGACTATATTTTGAAAAAAAAATATGAACGAATTCCTATGCCCCACAAATAATCCAGAGACGCATTTTAAATAAAAGCATACATTCTACTCATGTAAAAACATGCTGATTCCCGGACCATCCACGGGCCGGATTTAGAAGGTGATTGGGCCGCATCCGGCCCCTGGGCCTTAGTTTGGGGACCCTGTGTTAGAGAGTGAAATTGGCTTTTGACAACTTAGGTCTCTGAGCTAAGGCAATGGTGGCAGGCAAGCTTGCAGGGAAAGGATAGACCAGTGTTGTAGAAAAAAATTGGGGTTGGCTTTTACAGCCCAACTTCCCATCAAGGAACTATGTGTCCCATACATCCATTACAGTATCTGTCAGAGAAGAATGGATGGAGGCAAGATCCGGGGAAGGCAAAGCAGATCTTTATTTTTTCTGTCGCAACCGAATTTTTACAGTTCAGTAAATACCATCAGCAGTGAAATTACTTGTCCTATCCACACACTTAATAAATAGCTTGCTAAAATGGCTTTTATTCTGTAGGAGGCATCTTATATAATCAGCGGTTTGTTTTAAGTAAGAACCTACTCATAAACAATGTCATTGCTCTGTGCCATAAGAAACAACCCTGGGGACAGAAGGAGACTCTAAATAACTGCTTTTAAAAAAGGCAAATTACACAGATAGATAGCATCTTGTCAGCCCACCAGTTAATTATGGTACAGTAAAAACGGCAGAGCAAAATATAGCTCAATTCCATTGTAAATGGAATCAGCCAAGTGCAAAAAAATAAAAATTTAACTTTCAAGAAACCTAAGATGAATGAGCTTCACCCAAGATCTCAGAATGCAAAAAAGACAGATAGAAAAAGATTTTTAGACATTCTAATTAGGGGAGTTGTTTTCCCCTGATTGACTAGGAAGTTTTGCCCCTTCTTGTGTAGCATTTGGCTTGCTTTATTTGCATGAAAGACCATTTGCTCAGCCCCAGGCACATCTCACATGAATACCTTTTCCATTCCTCTTCTGTACAGTCTGGATGATGTAATGCATAGCAGAAATGTAAAGCTGTGTGGCTGGCGAGTCCTGTTTTAGGACATTACTTATACGGACCTCTTGCTGCACTCCCTTGAGATTTCCACGTCATTTTCCTCCTTTAATAAATCAATGAAAGACTAAACTAAGCCCGGAATCCTATGCAGATGTAGTTAGGAGTGTGGCCAATTGAATGCAAAAGCGTGGATGTCTCAACAGATATTCAAAGGCTTGAGCTCCATGCGAACTAAACCGTCCCATGAACGGTTAGTCCCAGAAGGGAAGCTCCCACTGCCAGTATCAATCCTTCATGATACACTCCTGGTCCTGGTCCTCCCCACCACTGGGGGAGTTTTCTTACAAGCAACTTTAAGAAGCATGTTTTGAATCACATCTAATTCTCGGTTAATGTCAGGCTTTGGGGAATAGGTTTCCACCCTGTGGCCATAAATGAGCAGATCAAACGAAAGGCAATTATTACCAATTTAATAAACACAGTGAAGGACAAAAGAAAGCATCTAAAAAGAATGAGGGTGCTCCCAATTAAGGTCCCCCCTCCGTCCCTATTAATCCATGTCACTCCTACGTTTTGTAATCTGAATTTGTAGTCTCTGTGCGTTTTATTCTGACACTTTCTGAGCTCTCCGAGACTTTGGGGAAGGGGGGGGGTACTATCCTGAGACTGTTAACTCTCTCTCTCCTTGTGTCTCTTCTGCTAGTTGTCCCCCATCTAGTATTTCTCAGCTTCTGCCTTTTGAACTATGCCCCTCTGCAAACCACTGTTCCAAATCTATACTGTCGTCCTGCTCCTGGGAAGATTCAGGATCAGGAGGAGGGGGTAGCTCCCACCATTCTTCCTCAGTCCAGCCCTCCTCAGCACGGTCTCTGACAGTTAACAAAAATGTAGAATGCTTAATGCAGGGCCAAATAATGGATTCCAAAACAATGACAAAACTAACTAAATTAATTGAGAATAACAAATCCCCAGGGAATAGGACCTTTTTCTGAGAAAAAGCCACATAGTTTCTGTTGAAGTGCCAGCTCATCAAATAGCCAAAAGTAAATCTTCTTATATAGTTCGAATATGTTTGGTGTTTTTAGCTGGCAACTATGTTTATCACCCTCTTTTCCCATATTTTTTTTCAGGCTAGAGTGTTTAAAGATTACCCTGGACATGAAAAGTCTTCCTTGATTACACAAACGTTCCCCAGAGGCGAAGAAAATGCATATAATTCTCAGCCATAAAATATTTTCCCATTATATCATTTTTAAAAGCAAGAACTGAATGTTCTCTAGATGTAAAATTAGCTCTGCAGCATAGCCTGTAATAGAAAATGAAATTTGTTTCAGACATTTTTATAGTCTTGAAAGTTAACTACCATAACTATAAGCAAGTTAAAATTCTCTGAGAAGATGAATTCAAATATTTTACTCGTATTTGTCATTTACTGTCAAATAAATTACAGTGGTACCTTGGTTTAAGTACACAATTGGTTCCGGAAGTCTGTACTTAACCTGAAGCGTACTTAACCTGAAGCGAACTTTCCCATTGAAAGTAATGGAAAGTGGATTAATCCGCTCCAGACGGGTCCGCAGAGTACTTAAACTGAAAGTACTCAAACCGAAGCATACTTAAACCGAGGTATGACTGTATTTCTAAAAATTTGCTGGGAAACCTACAGGTAGACTCTAGGTGTCAGGGATATGATGAAGCACCCATCCCCAGCAATATGTTGTGAAAACTGCCCTTGGCGGAGCTATTCGTCCCTGCCCTAAGGCAGAGCAGATGTTTGACTTCCACAACTACAGTTCCTATCATCCCTGACCATATGCCATGCTGGCCAGGGCTAGTGTAAGTGGAATCTTGGGGAGAATGGCTGTAGTTCAGCGATAGATCATCTGCTTTGCATGCAGTTGGTCCCAGTTTCAAAGCCTGGCATCTATAGTCAGGGGTAGGAAAGACTCCTTATCTGTGTTGGTTTTTATTTGGTTTAAATAATAATAATAATAATAATAATAATAATAATAATAATAATAATAATAATAATTTATTTATACCCCGCCCATCTGGCTGGGTTTCCCCAGCCACTCTGGGCGGCTTCCAGCAGAAATATTAAAATACAATAATTTATTAAACATTAAAAGCTTCCCTAAACAGGGCTGCCTTCAGATGTCCTCTAAAAGTCTGGGAGTTGTTTTTCTCTTTGACATCTGGTGGGAGGGCGTTCCACAGGGCGGGTGCCACAACCGAGAAGGCCCTCTGCCTGCTTCCCTCTAACTTGGCTTCTCGCAGCGAGGGAACCACCAGGAGGCCCTCAGCTCTGAACCTCAGTGTCCGGGCAGAACGATGGAGGTGGAGACGCTTCTTCAGGTATACAGGACCGAGGCCCTTTAGGGCTTTAAAGGTCAGCACCAACACTTTGAATTGTGCTCGGAAACGTACTGGGAGCCAATGTAGGTCTTTCAAGACCGGTGTTATGTGGTCTCGGCGGCTGCTCCCAGTCACCAGTCTAGCTGCCGCATTCTGGATTAATTGTAGTTTCCGGGTCATCTTCAAAGGTAGCCCCACGTAGAGCGCATTGCAGTAGTTCAAGCGAGAGATAACTAGAGCATGCACCACTCTGGTAAAGAATAGGTAAATATAAAGAGAATTCCCTGGATGCCTAAGATCCAGGTTTGGGGCAAGTACTCTTTGGTGAGAGAATCCTAGCAGAGATTGAAAATCACAAAATATACAGCAAAGTAAAGTGTGGAAATATAGGTTGTTAGACTTTTAAAACACCCTTTCCAAGTTGCTTCCAAAGTTCCCCTCTTCCCTTAGCACAGAAAAAGACCACACATTTGTGTAGGTTAAAAATGGTTTACTTACAGACTTTTAAAGGTCATATTCATGTGCTTTTCCATACATCAGTCAGAATACAAAAGCAGTAAAACTTAGGCTCCAAAGTGGTGAACATTCCTAAATTATTTGTATAGAAACACAAACACAGTCAAACCTCAGTTGTCAAACGTAATCCGTTCTGGAAGACTGTTCAACTTCCGAAACGTTCGACAACTGAGGCACAGCTTCCAATTAGTTGCAAGAGCTTCTTGCACTCAAGCAGAAGCTGCATCAGATGTCCGAGTTCTCAAAAAACTTTCAAAAAACTGGCATTCGGGAGTCGAAACGTTGGAAAATGGAACTGTTCGAGAACCGAGGTTTGACTGTGTGGCTTGCTTAAGCCATACAGTCTGAGCTTGCAGCAACCAGCTCAGAGCTCTTTACTCCCTGTCGCTCACATGGTGGAACAGGAAGAACAAAGTTTGATGACCCTTCCTCCCAAGCTGATGGTGCGTGACCTAGCTAAGCCTGGCAGAACAGCTCACTCTATGGCAGGCATAGGCAACCTTGGCTCTCCAGATGTTTTGGAACTACAGCTCCCATGATCCCTGACCATTGGCCCTGTTAGCTAGGGATCATGGGAGCTGTAGTTCCAAAACATCTGGAGAGCCAAGGTTGACTATGCCTGCTCTATGGTCTTAACCCCCTCATGCATTAAAATAGAGTTAAGAATGTTGGTTATATGAAGCTGATTTTCCCACAATCTGAAGCTCTGGAGAGCCACTGCAGTCAGTGTTGACAATACAAAGTTAGATGGACCAATGGTCTGTATTCGGCTGCCAGCACAGCCAGGCCTATGCAAATTTTAAAAGTTTTCACCGGGTTTCAAATATGGGATGCCACAAGAACAGAAAATGGCCTATCTCAAATTATCGCTGCTGATACTAGGAGAATGGACCTCTGAGGATGATCTTAATAGCTGGGCAGGTTTGTGCAAGAGCAGGTGGCCTTTTAATGACCCAGATTACGAGCCATTTGGAGCTATGAAGGTGACTCTGCTTGGTAATGGGACATCCAAAGCTGTTGCATTTTTAGATCCCCCCCCTTCCAACCCAGTCTGTACCAGAGTCTGTCTCTGTGTAATATATAACAGAGTCATCTCAGCACAGCTAAGCAAATCAGTGGGGCCAAAAATAAATAAATAACAGCCTCCATTCAAGCCCAAACAAATACAGGTAGAATCAAACTTCATTATTAGTTGCAGTTCATCTTTTTCATGCTGAGGGACTAGCTATGCTAATGTGATTGTTTTATTACCAGTTACTGTAAGCACGAATGGTTATTGGGTTCCTTTTGCATGCATTTTAAGCTGTAACTGAATTATCAAGCAGTGCTGGAAACAGAGATATGAAAGCTAGGAGCTAAGTAGCACCTTAAACCTAGATTATGGGGCACAACAACAGAATGTCTAGGCGTGCTTTTTTATAACAAGAATACAAAGCTGAAAATGAATGAACTGCATCTAAAATATTATGTTCATTTTTCACATGGTCTAGTCCTTCCCCTGCCCACACTCCTAATATTCTTAAAGCGGTCTCCTCTCGAGTCTTCAGGGAGTAGCTGGAAGTGGGAAGGCAGAAAAAGGTCCTCCTTTCCTTCCACTCTGCAGTTTTAATCTGAAATCTTAGTCGTAGCCCGCACCCCGAGCTCAGAAACTGCTTGCGCTAATGAAATTATTTCCCTTTCGCAAAATGCGCCTAGAACAATGGGAGTTTTGAATGCTGTTATCAAGACAGTACCTGGGCTTTCTTGCTATTGGACCCAATCAGAAGCTGGGAATGGCTTTATTATTTTATTTATATTTATCAGTTTTATATACCACCCTTTATCATAAGATCTGAGGACAGTTCACAGAGTAAAATACCGGATAAAAACGTGAAAATAAGTAAAACAGCAAAACAATAACCCCTTCCCCGTAGACACATGTAGAATATTAATCAACCCAAGGCCTGGTTGAAAAGGAACCTTTTAGCCTGGCACCTGAAAATATATAATGAAGGCGCACTGCAGCCTCATTGTGAGCAAATATTGACCTCTGTTCCAGTCCTGAAATGCCTTGGGCTGGGGAGAGGTTTGACCGCACTGACCGATTCCATTGACTGTAGCAGGAATGTCCACCGTTCACTGTAATTTACCAAGGGCTCACTGCAAAATTGTCCTCCCACAGTTTAGCCCTTGGATATCAACAGAAAGCAGCAGGTATGTATACCATTTTAGCATATTATACTGGCTGCAATACTTGGACCCAACTTTAAGAGCTAATTGAAGATTGCAGAACTCACACTATCTGTGAAAGCTAAGCCAATAAAAGAGACGGCAACAGTAGCTTTTATCCATCAATCTTATTTATTTTTGAGATTTTTTTAGACTGGTACTGAAAGTTTTCAATATATTTCGAAAACAGGGTCAATTTGGCTCCAAACTACTTGAGGCAGGATAAATATGGATGTCTACAATGTTCTTCCAAAGGGGAACTGCATTTTAATGCAGTAATAATTCATGCCAAGTGTTCCAGGCCTCAAGCCAAGAAAAGTGCCATTAAAACAAACAAACACTTAAGATTTTGTATCTAGCAAGTTCCTGTTGGGGTTCTTTCACTGCACGCACATAACATATGTTATACGTTACAGATGTAATAATTCCATACAGTTACTGAGAAATCTACTTTTAGAGCATTCACAGACACAAATATTTTGTAGCATTTCCCACCTTGTGCACCGCACGATGATTCCTGTGTAGCCAGTTTTGCTGACACAGTCTTGCTGCTGGTCAGTTGTCAGATCATGACTGTTTTAGCATCAGACCTTA